>NW_027361738.1:23147500-24572500 GCF_039654945.1 Dendrobates tinctorius | reverse complement strand
ACTGTGCTTTGTAAGTGCAGTCCAGATTACAGATGGAACAGAGGCTGGCCAGCTTGGAAGCAACTTAGGAATCTCTCTATGCAGATGGGTTTTGTAGTCTCCTTTCTAGCGCTTTCTGAGGTACTTGCAGTACTGTGTTACACTGAAGTCCATTTGCTTGTTCTCTTTTAGAACTCCCTCGTATGGCAGACAGCTATAGCCTCCTTCTTCTGGCTCACATGTTGCTGTTGTGCCTCCGAGTCTTATGTGGGAACAGAGCATTTACAGCTTCGTATTCCTCCGGTTTCTGCTGCAGGAACATCAGTATCCATACAACCTTGGAGACCGGACTCCAGATCATGCGCTACAGCTAGAAGTGAGCCTGAACTCTGCTCAATCTTCCAGCTCTTCTCCTCACGTCCACACACATTTCCCTCCTCACATGAACTAACTAATTTGCCCTTCCTGGCCCCCAGAGAGCAGCCCTTCCCCCAGTTTTGGTTCAGAGCTCCCTCTGCTGGCCTGGAGTGGGAACTGTGCTGTGTGTTGTATTTACCTGGCAGAGAGATCCTTCATTGCTTCCAAGCATGACATCACACTCCCTAGGAGGAAGGTAATGCCACTATGGTGACCATACTCCTGGGGGCGCCACATTCCCCCTAGTGAAATTCAGTACTCCCAGACTGAAGAAAACATGCAAAACATATTAACAAATTAATAATTGTAAATGTAACAAGATTTAAAAAATTAAAAGTTACAAAAACCAAAGCTCAAAAATAGTCCTGATGACGATTAGTCCATGCGTCAATGTCCATGGTCCATTTCCTGAGCAGTTGGTAAACTATGTACAAGATAGTTTTGACAACACATAGTAATGTGGCCCAATTGTCCATCAAAAACAAAATAAGATCTTCAAAAAGGGTTCTTACAGAGTCTCTGTAGGCACATAAACTTGAAAAGTTGCATATTTACATGTACAGTTTACATTTTCTATTTGCACTATACTCTATATCTAACTGGGATCTCACATTTTGTACTACGGGTAGATCTGCGTAGCATGGGTACTTCTAATGGCCTATTTAGGTTTAGTGGGCCTGTTACTGTTGTTGGTAAACTGGGTAGTAACCGTCTACGAACTCTTAGACTTACTGTGGGCATGACAGATTCACCACTGGCAGGGTGAGGATTCTCTGGCTCCACTGCTGGTGTGGCATCCCCTGCCTGAACTTCCTGATTTTCAGAGTTGTCTTGAGTCTCTGCTACTTCAGTTGCAGTAGGCTGGGGAAAGATTAGGACATGAACTACGATGGCTTGATCCTTTTTTGTCCAGTTTGCAGGAAATTCTCCAAGTACAGTGCTGACCTTTTCTTCCTCTTCTATGGGTTGAAGGTTGTTTTGTTCTCCCATCCTTTCTTTTATCTGGTCAGGGCACAGTTTCAGATGATCTCTCGATACTGCTGATGAGGTTTCTCCTCCATCCTTACTGATAAGGCAAACTTTGGTGTTGTCGAAGTTTGACCGTAATAGGGTTCAGCTTCCCATTGGTCATCCAATTTGTGCATCCATCTTTTCCTCTTTAGGACTTGTTCTCCTGGTGACAAGGGAACTGCAGGTGCATGTTGATTGTAGTTCTTTTCCTGTTTTTGTCTCACCTGAGCTAGACTCTTTTCTACGCACTCTTGTACTCTACGGTACTGCTGCTGCCGTTCTGTATCCCAGTCAGCATCTGATGATGTTACCTCAGGTGTCAGGACTCCTATATCCAAATCAATAGGCAGCTTGCCAGGCCTCGCTCTCATTAGGTAGGCTGGAGTGCAGTTGGTGGAATTCACAGGAATGTGATTGTAGAGGTCTACCAGATCTGGTAACTTCTCTGGCCACAGATTCCTCTCTTCCAAAGGCAAGGTCTTCAGTAGATCGATCATCACTTGATTCATCTTTTCACACATGCCATTGGTCTGTGGATGGTACGGTGTTGTCCTGATCTTCTTGCAACCGTACAAGTTATTGTAGAAGTCCTGGAACACTTCCACCTCAAAGGCTGGACCTTGATCTGTAAGCACTCGCTCGGGATATCCGTGTGGTCAACAAAAGTGCTGTTGGAATGCTCTGGCTGCTGTCCTGGCTGTTTGATCCTTGACAGGCATGACTACCAGGAATCTCGAGTAGTGGTCAACGATGGTAAGAGCATAAATGTAGCCTGAACGACTTGTGACCAGCTTCACATGGTCCCGGGCGACCAACTCAAGTGGTTGTTTGGTTATTATTGGCTGCAAAGGAGCTTGCTGACTGTTACGGTCCTTCCTGCACAGGTTACATTGTCTAGACTTCCGGCACCAATTTTCAATGGCCTTCCTCATACCAGCCCAGTAGAATCTCTCCCGGAGCAAGGCCTCCAACTTCTTCCATCCGAAGTGTCCAGCTCCATTGTGGTATGCCTCCAAGACCATTGATGCCTCCCTCTTTGGGACTATCACTTGCCAGACCAACTCATGAGTGCGGGCATTGATACTCCTCTGGCACAGCTTTCCCTCATAGAGGAACAGCCTGCCTCTTTCCTTCCACAACTGCTGCGTTTCTTCAGGAGCATCTGGACTTGGGCGTGAGTCAGCTTGCGACAGTAACTCCTTTACCAGGAGGATTGCGGGGTCGCTATCCTGCTATCCAGAACCCAGTCATGATGAGGCAATGGATTTAGGGTGGCCTCTTTCACGATAGATTGTTTCTCACTCCTTGAGCATGTTGGGCCGCAATTGGCCGGTGGAAGGCAGGTAACTCTATTTCTTCGAGTGCCTCAGGGTCTTCTCCTGCATCTGGCAGATTGAGCATTCTGGACAGCGCATCCGCATTGGCATTCTTGTGCCCCGCTCGGTACTTGATGGTAAATTCATAGTTAGACAGCTGGGCCATCCATCGCTGCTCCAGTGCACCTAATTTGGCAGTTTCCAAGTGAGTCAATGGGTTGTTGTCCGTGAAGATGGTAAACTTGGCTGAAGCTAGGTAATGCTTGAATCGTTCAGTCACAGCCCAGACTATGGCGAGGAACTTCAGTTTGAAGGAACTGTAGTTGTCAGGGTTCCTTTCAGTGGGATGAAGCTTCCTGCTGGCGTAGGAGATCACTCTTTCTTTGCCATTCTGTACCTGTGACAGTACTGCTCCCAGTCCCACGTTGCTGGCATCAGTATACAACACAAATGGTTGGTCATAATCTGGGTAGGCCAGAACTTCATCTCCTGTGAGAGCCATCTTCAGTCGAGTGAAGGACCTCTCCAGTTCCTCATTCCATTCAAATGTAGGACTCTTCTTCCTGGCTTTCTTGGGCTGGCCCACCAGAAGATTTTGCATAGGCGTGGCTATCTCAGTGAAGCCTTTGATGAACCTTCGGTAGTAGACTACCAACCCGAGGAATTGACGTACTTCATGGAGGTTGCTGGGCTTCTGCCAGTCTCGGATGACAGTGACTTTGTCAGGATCCGGTGCTACACGTTCTGCACTCACTACATGACCGAGGTACTGTACCTTGGGCTTCAGGAGGTGGCATTTGGATGGCTTCACTTTCAGGCCAAAGTTGGACAAGGCTTTAAACACCCCAGCCAGGTGCTTCAGATGGTCTTCATAAGTCTTAGAGAAAACAATGACATCATCAAGGTATAACAGAACTGTCTTGAAGTTCTTGTGTCCAAGACAGCACTCCATTAGCCGTTGAAATGTCCCTGGGGTGGTGCAGAGCCCGAATGGCATGTGGTTGAACTCGCAGAGACCCATTGGTGTGGTAAACGCTGTTTTCTCCTTGTCTGTCTCTGCCACGGGAACCTGCCAATACCCACTAGTGAGATCTAAGGTGGAAAAATAGTTAGCAGTTTTAAGTGCAGCTAATGACTCTTCAATTCTGGGTAATGGGTAGGCATCCTTATGTGTAATGCTGTAATTTTTCGGTAATCAACACACATTCTCATGGTACCATCTTTCTTTTTCACAAAGATTATTGGAGCTGCCCAGGGGCTACAACTGTCTCTGATCACCCCAGCCTCCTTCATTTCCCGCAACATACTTTTGGCACATTGATATTGTGTTGGGGGTATAGGCCAGTACCTTTCTTTAATGGGTGGATGATCTCCAGTGGGGATATGGTGTTGAACCTCTTTTGCCTTCCCAAAGTCTAGAGGGTGGTTACCCGCTCATACTCCTGAGTCACTCGGTAAACCCCACTCTTTTGGTATAAAGGGGTGGAGTCAGTTCCCACATGCAGCTGCTGACACCACTCCTCCAGCTGCTTTACAGAGCCATTGTCCCCTGCCTGGTCGGATGAGACCAAGGGCTCTGCTGCCCGTATTGCGTTGTTTCTGACAGTAAGCAGCTTAGCAACTGTGGCATACCGAGGTATTGTGGCCTCCTCTTCCCCACAATTCAAGAGGCGTACAGGTACTCTCCCTTTGCGGACATCAACTACCCCTCTGGCTGTCAGGACAGTGGGCCACCTATCAGAGTACACTGGCTCTCCCAATGCTTGGTAATCTTTTCCTCTGAGGCCTATGGCTGCCCGACACCAAATTAACTTTTCACATCTGGGGGGTATCGCAATGGAGAAAGAATCACTCACTCTGACGATGCCAATTTCTCCGCCAGACAGTTCTACCTGCTGTCTTTGCATCAGGGCCTTGATCTCCTTCTGCAGGACTCGTTGTTCACTGGAACCAGCAGTCTCAGCCACCTGTTGCAACAAAACAATAACCTCGGCAAGACAATTTTCAATCATATTAGTACCTAAGGTCATCATTGGATTACATTCTCGTCGATCAATGTCTACAACTCTCAGACCTTGAGATTTTAACTCTACTCGCCCCACTTTAATGGTAATCTCTTTACATCCTACTTGCGGCAAAGACTGACCATTGCTGGCAACTACTGGGAGTTCATCACTTGGGCCGCAAGTAAGTTCAGAGTCAGCCCAATACCGCTTGTAAAGGATATATGGCATAGTTGTCACCTGAGAGACAGTGTCCAGCAAAGCGTTCATGGGGATGCCATCAATCACCACTGGGAGGACCGGTCGCCCTCCAACATACTTAGCTCCCCAGTTCTTTGGGCCTTGTGGTCCTACTCCTGGGGGTTGGCCCTCTGCCCCAGGGGTTGCTCGTTTAAATAACAGAATCTAGTGATGTGGCCTGCCTTGCAGCAGCGACGACAGATGGGACGTCCGTCCTGGTCATAGCGATCGTTGTCTCTCCCTCGGCATGGCGGGATCCTCTTCTTCCGTAGCCATGGGACATCCTCTGGACTGGAGGCCAGCTGGATCTTCTCCTTTGAGGACACCTGCATGGACTGCACAGTTTTAGCAAGCGCAGCCATACTTTTGGCCAGCTCTTGGACCTGAAGGCCCAGTTCTGTAGATGGATCATTATCCAGAGTCTGTGAATCAACCCCCACAGGGCTGGGAGGAAAAGATGCTGCTTCTTGGTGGTATGTGATCGCTCGGTGCCTAGGGGGCGCTGGACGGCTGACATTTGGTTCATGCAGCACCCGGATAGCCCTGTCCTTGAAGTCTGCAAAGTCTAGGTCAGGGTTTTGTAGCGCTACGATGCGCAGCTGTGCTCTGTGGGTACCGGATAGGAGGCCCTCAATAAATTGCTCCTTTAACAGTCTGTCTCCATCTTTAACACTGTCTGGGTCAATCTGCTTTATGGCTTGCGGCGCCTCCTGCAGGTTAAGAGCATAGTCCCGTATACTGTCCTGCGCTCTCTGCTTACACCCAAAGAATCTCATTTTTATTTCAGCTGCATGGCGGGTGTCAAAGGTGCTTCTTAGCTTAGCCAGAATCTTTTTAACAGTCTCTTTATCAGTGTCCTGCAAGGCTTTTACTTCCCTTTGCGCTCTACCAGTTAGCTGCCCAATGATGATGTTCACTTTTTGGTTTTCAGACAGAGATATGCCTCAAACAAACTGCAGTCTCTCTTTGAATTCACTCAGGGTATGTGACTCCCCTGAGTACTGCGGTAACCAGGCGGCTCCCGGTATATAGGGCATGGACAGCGGCATTATGGGGACTGCTGCAGTGGGCGCTGATTCTTGCGGTGCTCTGGAGGCAGCGCTGGCTGCTGGATTCTGCTGTGCCATTGGAGCCGCAGCTGCGCTGGCCCCTGCATCTTGCGGGGCTGTGGGGGTGCGGTAGCATCCACCACTGCATCTGCTCTTGCCTCAGACATTCTCCTCCTCCCCTAGTTAACGTATGGCCAGGCCCTGGGTTGCGCTGGCTTACCGGCTGCCGCTCTGCAGGCTGGATGATCGGGTAACACCGGGACTGCAGGCCTCTGCTCCTCACTTCCAGCGCGCTGGCCTCTTCCCGCGCAGCACTTCACTTTTTGCGTTTTTTGGCTGCCTCCGCCCACGACGGCCCGCCCCTTTGGCTTCCCGCGCGCGCCAAGCGGCGGGGTAATGGCGGCAATTGCGCAGATAGTCTATGGCACACAACACAGTCTCTGGCACACAGGACCCGGGGAAACCGGGTTCCGTAAATCCTGTTTGTGACGCCAAAAAGTGGGGTACTCAGTACCGGGCCGGTATCTCAGAGGGAAATGTCACAGTAGCGGTGACCCGGTCCGTGGCCCTGGGCGTCCATGTAAAAGGGGTTAAGAGTGGCTGGTTAAAGTTTATAAGTGGATGATACGTGACGCCACCTGTGGTGCTCGGCAATGAAGGGGTTAAGCCGACGTTGCAGGCAGATCCTCTGGGACAGATGGTATAAGGCAGCAAGATGTAATAGCTCCCCACAGGTAGAGCTGTAGTCCCAGGGCAGTGGTAATAGGTGTTGAGGAAGAGGGTGTAGTGTCTGGCACAGAGATGTAGCAGTGCTGGAGGGTTTGCAGGAAGAATGCAATGACACAACAGGGTGCAGTTTCCGTTACCTTTACTGTGCTTTGTAAGTGCAGTCCAGATTACAGATGGAACAGAGGCTGGCCAGCTTGGAAGCATCTTAGGAATCTCTCTATGCAGATGGGTTGTGTAGTCTCCTTTCTAGTGCTTTCTGAGTTACTTGCAGTACTGTGTTACACTGAAGTCCACTTGCTTGTTCTCTTTTAGAACTCCCTCGTATGGCAGACAGCTGTAGCCTCCTTCTTCCGGCTCACATGTTGCTGTTGTGCCTCCGAGTCTTATGTGGGAACAGAGCATTTACAGTTTCCTATTCCTCCGGTTTCTGCTGCAGGAACATCAGTATCCGTACAACCTTGGAGACCGGACTCCAGATCATGCGCTACAGCTAGAAGTGAGCCTGAACTCTGCTCAATCTTCCAGCTCTTCTCCTCACATCCACACATGTTTCCCTCCTCACATGAACTAACTAATTTGCCCTTCCTGGCCCCCAGAGAGCAGCCCTTCCCCCAGTTTTGGTTCAGAGCTTCCTCTGCTGGCCTGGAGTAGGAACTGTGCTGTGTGTTGTATTTACCTGACAGAGAGATCCTTCATTGCTTCCAAGCATGACATCACACTCCCTAGGAGGAAGGTAATGCCACTGTGGTGACCATACTCCTGGGGGCGCCACACACACCCACTCGGCAGTTGTTATGTGTGGGGGCTGAGTGTTACTCTGATGGGCATTAAGAAGCTTGAATTCAGACTGGGTCCTCTGCTGCTCACTAAGCCTTGCCCACATATGAAAGTTTGAATTCCATAGTGTGGGCAGGTCACAAATTAGTCGGTGACAAGGCAAATTAAAGCACTACTGCAGCGAAGCAAGACCGGCAAAAGCCTGAGATGACTTTTGGAAATGTGCACTGACATGGCGTACCTTCGCAAGTAGGTCCGGCATGTCAGGGTATGTTTTTAAAAACCACTGTACAACCAAGTTCAGCACGTGGGCCATGCATGGAACGTGTACCAGCTTGCCGAGCTTTAAAACCACCACCAAGTTACGCCCATTATCACACACAACCAAACCTGGTTGGAGGTTCAGCGATGAGAGCCACTGATCGGTCTGTTCTTTTAGCCCTTTCAACAATTCGGCTGCATTATGAGCTTTATCACCTAAACAGATGAGCTTCAGCAGAGTGAGCTGCCGCTTCGGCAGAGTGAGCTGCCGCTTCGCCAAGGCAGTGCTGCAGACTTCCCAGCTGGGGAGTGAAGGGGAGTCTAGTTCCGCTGAGGAGGAGGAGAAACAGGAACTGGAATATGAGGAGACTGAAAACATAATGGAAGTTAGGCCCACTATTCTTGGTGTGAGTAAGATGTGTGATGTCCCAGCATCTGACTCTGTCCTAGACTCCACCAGGTTAACCTAGGTGGAGTCTACCCAGGTGGAATCTAAAATTTCTACATTTTCGGTTTTTTTTTTCAGTCAAGATGGGCTGCAGAGTGTATTAATGAGAAAAAATGAACTTTTTTGAATTTACCACATGGCTGCAATGAAACAAGGAGTGAAAAATTTAAAGGGGTCTGAATACTTTCCGTACCCACTGTACATCAGGGATGGGAGATTAATTTTCCTAAAGGGCCACAAAGAATTGGGACTGTTGTGGAGAGTCGACAAAAGCATCTGGACCAGATATCAAAATGGCAGATGAAATTTAATGCTGATAAATGTACAATAATGCACCTAGGTTGGAGTAATCATATTGATGCATATACATGAAATAGATGTATTCTCAGGACTACAGAACAGGCGAAGGACTTGGGTAATTTGGTTACAAGGAAGCTAAGCAGCAGTACTGTCAGGCAGCAGCTGCAAAAGCAAGCATGATTTTAGGGTGTATAAAAAGAGAAATAAAATTACATGTAAGGCCACGTCTTGAATATGGGATAAAAAGGATATTGGGAAATTAGTCAGTTCAAAGGTGGCAGCTAGCTTATTACAAGGGATGGAAGTGTGGCGCCCCTGAGGCTCAGTCGCCACAGAGGTTCTGCACCTTCTCCTAAGGTGTGGTGCCCCACCATCCAGGTAAGTTGAAGGCTCCTGACCACGCTCCAACCCCCCCCCCCCCCTCACAATAGAGTAGTTCAGCAAAACCACATTGCGGCTCCTTGCTTAGAGAGAAGCAGAGCATCTTTAGTGGTTCCCTGCTTGGAACACTAGACGTGCTGGGAGGTGGGTGGAGTTCAGAATATATATATATGAGCGGGATGGTTTAGGATGACAGGTCAGTCTGACAGGAGGTCAGTGAGGAAGGAAGCCACTCGGAGAGGAGTGGGGATCCCTAGAAGAGGGATGGAGGAAGGAGTGCTGCAGCTGCCTCAGTGATCTGAGCCAGCTGGCACGGGAAAGGAAAGAAGGAGAAGGACATTGACCTGAAGCCTGAGCTTCCATAGAAGGGAAAAGACAAGTACGGAACGTAGGAGTAAAAGGGAACACAGTGTACGTGGGTTAGAGGAAGAACCCTGCCTAGAAGTTCTAAGCGCAAGGCCGGGGCCCGGTCCCCGAGGTTGTATGAATGCTAATGGTTCTGCAGCAGACACCGGTGGAGTAGTGGGCTGTAAATGCACTACTCCCATCTAAGACTTGAGGGCACAACAGCAACACGGATAGAGAGCCGGGACTTAGGAGTAGAGAGTCCCCGAAGCAGGCTACAGCTGTCTGCCGTGCAAGTAGAGTTCTTGGGAACATCTGTCAGGAGGAACTCCATTGTAACACGGTACTAGGAGATCTTCACACTTAAAGGCGCTATAGAGGAGACGTTCAGTAAAGGCACATAAGTTGGCGGAGTGTGAAAGGGAGCATTCCATCTTGCCTGGAGGTTGACTGAGTCCCTGGCCCAGAGGACACGGCACTAAGCGGGCACTACAGACTGTGAGTAAAGCTTTGGAACTACATGCCCTGGTGTCCTCCATTCCTTCCTGCGTCCGTCCGTCTGGCACTGCTACATCCCCTGCGCCGGACACTACACCATCTAAGTGTCTCCACATCTACACTGCCCTGGGACAACAGCCCTGCCTGTGGAGGGCTATACCATCATTGCTGCACCACACCATCTGTCCTGGAGGATCTGCATGCAGCGTTGCCTTAACACGTGGCGTCACGAACTATTCATTTAACTACATTCCACCGTTCACATCTTCCAATTACTTGGGCGCCCAGGGCCACGGTCCGGGTCACCGCTGCTGTGACACATCCCACCGATACCGGCCCGGTACCGAGTACCCCACAGCCCTGGGAGGGCGACCCAGAAGGCCTCTCATATGATGCGAGGGTGTAAAAAATAGGCTTGTGTAGCTTACAAAAAATTACAACTCAGAGGAGATCTGATTTATATGTATAAATAAATACATGTGTTCAGTACAAATGACTGCCACATGGTTTATTCCTTCCAAAGACCATACTAAGGACTAGGAGACAATCTGTTACAGGCTGGCGGAACGCATCAACTAATAAAGATGGAATAAGATATGAGCTGCGTTCGCAGCCCGGGGCCCACCGTGCAGCGGTGACAAACTGCAGCTAAGCAATAAGGAGAGAGGTGCGTAGGAGGAAGCCGGACACCGGCGGGTAACTACTGACCCGATGCTTGCAGGGACGAACTCCGTTACCTCACGGAGTTTGCACCAGCCGGCGATTAAATGAGACCTGTTAATAACACAGGTCACAGCAATGTGAACCACCTCTCTGAGCGGGTGCAATGTCCGCCCTGGCGGACGCCACTAACCAGCCTGACAACTGAGCTGGAAAGCGCACATACGGAGCACGGCGCTACTCTGGCGGACGCTGCGGTAGCAATGGTTCAAGTGGCCTGTACTGGCTGACACCCCAAGGCACTAGAGAGTGATGAGTAGTTACACTGCGGCGCTAAACAGTGTCAGAGCAACGGTGCTGACTCTGATTACTAAACCCTAACTCATGCGTAAACACATACACTAAACACTATAGCCTCAGAGTCTATGATAGCGCATGGCGGGGCGGCCATGCGAACCTTTTCTAGTGACGTCCTTCCGGGACCCACCTGAAGATCCAATGCGAGCAGGAGAAGGACCTGAGCATGTGACCCCCGATCCCCATTGGAAGATCGTCCCACGAGCATGCTCAGTGGACCGAAGGAAGGACTTAAGCTGGAGTCACACATAGTGACTTACCAGCGATCCCGACAACGATATCAACGTGTCAGGATCGCTGGTAAGTCGCTATGTGATCACTGGTGAGCTGTCAAACAGACAGCTTCACCAGCGATTAGCACAGCGATGCCGCGCGTGGCATCGCTGTGTTCGTTAGCACTGATGCCATATTCATGTCAAAAATACAATTAAAATAAAAAATATTGTTATTCTCACCTTCCGACGTCCCGCACAGCATTCCCGCCTCTCTCTGCGCTCCGGTCCCAGTAATCCTTTGCGAGAATTACCGCAATGACGTCTGTTCTCGCGGGATTGCGAAGTCTCGCGGTCATTCTTGCAAAGGATTACTGGGACCGGGAGTGTGGAGAGAGGCGGGAATGCTGCGCGGGACGTCGGAAGGTGAGAATAACAATATTTTTTATTTTTTTTAATTATTTTACAGCTGATCGCTGGTCTCCCACCTGTCACACGCAGCGATGTGTGCTGGCCAGTGGGAGATCAGCGGCGAAAAAATGTCCAGAGGTTTCTTGCAGCGATCAGCGATACCGGCAGGGGGGCTGGTCGCTGATCGCTGTCACACACAGCGATCTCACTGGTGAGATCGCTGTTGTGTCACAAAAGTTGTGACTCAGCAGCTTTCTCGCTAGCGAGATTGCTATGTGTGACGGGGCCCTTAGACTCTGGAGTCTTTTGCTGCTGGCCAGGCTGCATTGCCATAACTGGACCATAGGTGGCAGCAGCAACCGAGCCCACAGCGCTGATGTGAGTAGGACACCGGGATCGAGGAGTCTGCTGAGCAGGCTCCACTGCAGCTGAAGAGGAATGGGAGACCGTCGACGGCAAGGCTCGGGATTCCTGCTGTGCAGCGCCTGGAACCCGACGCCTAACACAATCTCTACGTTTGAAGAATAGGAGATTCCAGCATCTAAATAGAAAAGGGTTCTTTAGAGTTAGATCAGTCAGTCTGTGGAAAGCCCTGCTGCAAAAGAGGCTGGATGCTTTTATCACAACAAATGCCATGTAAGTGAAAGCAGGTTGCGGGATGCAGTGACAGACAGAAGGCAGAGCAAAGGTTAACAAATTTAACAGGGGGAGTTAACTCCTTGTAGGGAGATGAAGGGTTAAATGGGAGAATAGCAGTCCAATTGCAAAGTATATGAAGGGTTAAACAAAGTGACAGCAGTTCTTTGGTGCACTTATCATGTCAGGAGTTCTTCAGACTGCAGGTACCATTTGGGGGTTGGTAGCGTCTACAACGGCTGGTGTGGTGTTGGTCCAAGGAGATTCTGTTGGCAACGGCGGTCCGTCTTCTGGCAGCAGCGGTCTGTCTCCGGCACCTTTCGCTGAGCTCCTAGTCCATGAGCATATGCGGCCAGAGCAAACAAGGCCGCAGCACTATCAGGGTCCACCATGGGCGGGCAGGGATATGCCGGTAAGGCGGGCCTCAAACGTCTGGCAAGTGCCCGGTTCTCGCTACGCGGAACGTGCCCTGTACTCACGGTCACAAAGCGCATGGCACCTTGCTCTCTGCCAGTTACTGGGCACATTGCACTTCCCTCTCTGTAATCCTCGCTGGTGATGGCGGGAGTCCACGGACGTGGGCCGGCGCAGTCCGGGTGCTCAAGGGACGGAGCACTTTTTTCTCTGTGCTGCGCGTTGCCTGTTCCTGCCAAGACTGACTTCTTCCGCGCTCGCTGTGGCTCTTGACACTTAGAATCAGGGGGTGTAGCTGAGTGCAAAGGTATGTCTGGTCTCTTATTCCTTCCCCCAGACAACAGTGAGTCAGTCACGACACTTCCGGACCCGGCATAGGACAGGTACCCACGGCCCGATTCTCCTCCTTACATAGGTTATAAAGCTAGGAATAGAGAATATATAACTGAATGAAAGTGGTTGAACTTGATGGACTTTTGTCTTTTTAAACCAGTATAACTGTGTAACAATCAGTTGATCTTAGTTCAGCTCAATAATTATTTTATCAATTTATAAAAAGCAGTAAACTATGTGACTTTTATTCGCTGCTACTGTAATAAGTATTAGCAGCAGCGGCGAGTCAACATATTACCCACACTGCATCCAATTCACCTTATTTAAACTATTTTGTGAAGTTTAAAAGTTTGTTAAAAACAAAATTAATTAAGGATTTAATGTTGGACCTTTCTTCAGTGAGGAAAATACAGTCTGCTTTGGTCTTGAACAAGTGCATTAAAGTCTGGTTGAATGTGCGAAGGACAGCTTGCAGCTGATCATCAATGAGAGAGGATCTGTATCTGGATTTATTAGACTTCATTACTGAGAATATTTGTTCATATATGCAGTTAGAACCAAAGAGAACGAACATCTTCTGAGCATGCCTCATCATGTGTGAAAAGTTCACCTCTTTAAGAGGAGTAAAAATCCAGCAGTGATACTATTATTATTATTATTATTATTATTATTTATTATTATAGCGCCATTTATACCATGGAATTTACATGTGAAAAGGGGTATACATAATAAAAAATAAGTACAATAATCTTAATACAAGAAACGACTGGTACAGGAGGAGAGAGGACCCACCCTGTGAGAGCTCACAATCTACAAGGGATGGGTGAGGATACAGTAGGTGAGGGTAAAGCTGGTTGTGTAGCAGTTTTGTGGTTACTGCAAGTTGTAGGCTTCAGGTTCCTTTTGAAGGTTTCCATGGTAGGCAAGAGTCTGATATGTTGGGGTAGAGGGTTTCAGAGTAGGGGGGATGCGTGGAAGAAATCCTGTATGCGTTTGCGGGAAGAGGCGATAAGAGAGGAGTAGAGAAAGCTCTTGTGAGGATTGGAGGTTGCGTGCTGGTAGGTACCTGGAGAGGAGGTCACAGATGTATGGAGGACACAGGTTGTGGATGGCTTTGTATGCCATGGTTAGGGTTTTGAACTGTAGTCTCTGGGTAATAGGGAGCCAGTGAAGGAAAAGTGTATCAGTCAGGCAGCAGAGTTTAAAATAGATTGGAGGGGTGCGAGAGTGTTAGAAGGGAGGCTGTTATGAATGAGTCACCGTAGGAGGCAAAAACAGAAATACTAGCTAAGTCCAGAAAACCAGAGAAGTTGGCAGCTATCGGATTGCAGACCCCTGAACCTAACAACAACAACTAGCAGTAGCCGTGGGGGGTTCCTACGGTGCCCTTGACCCCTCGATCACAGCCGGAGAACTACATAGCCTAAAGACAGAAAGGGAAATCTAAACTGCCCCAGAGCAGACCCCAAAGCAATAGGCAGCCCCCAACATATAATGACGGTGAAGCAAGATGAAAAAACACTCACACAGATAGAAAGATAGGCTGAGCAAATGATGGGGCCAAAGCTAACTAAATAGGACAGAATAGAAAAGCTGCTGTCTGCAATCCGCCAAAACCCTCTCAAAAACAAGAGCCAACAGACTGATAGGGAAAAAAGCCCTGACTATATCAGTACTCAGGTATTATCTGAAGACAGAGCAAAAAGGAATTCAGCTCAACCAGCAGGGAAAGGCAGAAATCCAGAAAAACAAAGCAAATCAAAACCAAAACACAAATGCAAAAAGTAGAGCAGAAAACTTAGCTTTTGAGGAGAAGGAATCAGACTGGTCTCCAAGAATCCCTCAGAGTAATCACCCGCAAGGCAGAAGGGCGTCGGCTGCCTTATATCCAGTCAGCAATCCCAGTCACCCAGTCATCATCATTCTGCTCAGGTGCTTTGTAATCAGCCTCACTACCTTCCTTCACCAGAAGAGGGAGTTCATCAGACCTCAATGGTGAAGGGGAAAATGAACTCACAACAGGAGGCCACAAAGTAGGAGCTTGCAGTAGTGAAGGCGGAAGATGATGAGTGTATGGACCAGGATTTTTGCAGATTCTTGGTAAAGGAGTGTATAGATCCGGGAAATATTTTTGAGTTGAAGTCGGCAGGAAGAAGAAAGGGCTTGGATATGTGGTTTGAAGGAGAGATCAGAGTCAAGGATTACCTTGAATATGAGTCAGTGATAAGCAGTCATACAGGAGCGCTTAGGAAGCAACCCAGGGGCAGACAAGGATGTCAGTTCTCCACCGCAGCTCCAGCAATGAGAAAATGGAAAGCGGTCTTAGGAGCGCAGGAAAGAGACTCAGACAAGAGATGGGTTTAAACCACAACGCGTTTCGACGGAGGATCCGTCTTCATCAGGTGGAAGTTTTTTTAATGACATAGGGGATGGGGTATTTAAATGGGAAGCAGCCAATCACAACAGTCAAAACAGTCACATGTTATGATAGTGACATGTTACGACAAGATGACATCATATATTAAAAAAAAAAAGATAAAAACAACCTATATAAAACGTGAGATAAAACAGCATGAGTTAAACAAGTTTTAAATGTATAAAATGTGCAAAAAGGAGCAATAAAATAATATAGATAAAAATGAATAAAATTATTAACAGGTTAGTAGACCAGTAAAAAGACCAATAAAAAAGCGAGAACCCATATTAATAATAAAAGCATGTAAACAATAGCATCTAAGTAAAATGCATCAGTGCATTTGCTCCTTTTTGCACATTTTATACATTTAAAACTTGTTTGACTCATGCTGTTTTAGCTCACGTTTTATATAGTTTGTTTTTATCTCCTTTTTTTTAATATATGATGTCATCTTGTGACTATCATAACATGTGACTGTTTTGACTGTTGTGATTGGCTGCTTCCCATTTAAATACCCCATCCCCCAAGTCATTAATAAACTTCCACCTGATGAAGACGGATCCTCAGTCGAAACGCGATGTGATTTAAACCTATCTCTTGTCTGAGTCTTTTTCCTGCACTCCTAAGACCGTTTTCCATTTTCTTAAGGATTACCTTGAGGCAGTGAGCTTGTGGGACTGGGGAGAGTGAGCAGTCATTTACTTTAATGGATAGGTCTGTTGGGGGAGTCGAGTGAAATGGGAAAGATGATGAATTCTGTTTTGTCCATGTTAAGTTTTAGAAATCTAGCGGAGTAGAAGGATGAAATAGTGGACAGAGATTGTGGGATTTTGGTTAGTAGGGAGGTGATGTCTGGTCCAGAGAGGTAGATCTGTGTGTCACCAGCATAGAGGTGATACTGCAAGCCATGAGATTCTATGAACTGTCCCCGGCCAAAGGTGTAAATGGATAAGCGCAGGGGCCCTAGGATTGAACCTTGTGGGACTCCGACAGATAGGGGGCGAGGTGAGGTGATGTGCGAGTGGGAGACGCTGAATGTCCGGTCTGTTAGGTATGACGAGATCCAAGATAAGGCCAAGCCTGTGATGCCAAGAGATGAGAGGGTCTGTAGTAATAGGGAGTGGTCCACTGTGTCACAGGCAGAGGACAGGTTGTCACTATCAGGGGGTGTGACCTTTGGCCGCACACGGCTATCACAGGCACAGGGGGGCTTATCTTAGTTATCCCACCGCTGGCACCATGTGATAAAAAAGAGCAAGCTAGTCTTGCCCTCACAATTTACCACAGGGAGGTTTATTTTGGTTATCCCACCGCTGCCACAATAGGTTACAAGCTGACGGGATTTTATGTATATCCCACTTTTCAGTTCCACTTTGGAACTCGCAGCTCTCTGGCACCCCGCTGACCCTCAGGTCAGTCAGGGAACTACACCTAGGATAATTAGTCGCTGGATGGGCTACTTATTGTGCACTGACTATTAGGCCTCTGCAGTGAGGGAATTATAACTAGTCCTGGCCGCAGCCAGAGAAATCAGCATATAAAACCCTTTCCGTCACTGCCAGGTGGCCCATCTGCCCAGAGCACACTTCGCTGCCACCAGCTTACGATTTCTCTTATCAATATTTAAAATTAATAGAGGGGTTCGAAGCCAACCCAAATCAGTAGTGTAATTACTTCAGGCACGTGTACATTCATTCTTAGAGCATAGAGACAGAGCTAGTAATTTTATATATTTTACTTCAAAAGATAGGCAGTGTTTACAAGGTATAAAAAAAGTATCAATTTGAGGCAATTAAAATATGTACAAGCAATTAAAAATAAAACACGGATAAAAAAGAAAACACTCACATGGTACTTAGATCATTCTGGCGAATCAGGCTGGGGGAAGGGAATGGGCCACACGTCGCCATGCATGATAGTGTGGCTGTGTATCTCAGGTTCCCTCTGCAGACTGACCTCCCGACTGAGTGGGTGTACTCTATAGTTCTGGGTCATGACATCATAAAAGGGGCTGAGTTACTGGGGTCCTCCCATTGTCTCTAAGTTGCAATTTTGGTTCTGAAACCTTCTTGGCTATATAACTGGGCTTGAGAACCTAGCAAAACAACGGCAGACCTATCAGTCATCTTATATTGAAATTAGCTTTGTAATGATTCCAAACTCGGTTCAGGAGAAATCCATTTCTCTGGTTCAGTTAGCGCTGGAATCGGGAAAAACATGAGCTAAAACGCTTAGTCGACGCACGTCCCAGATATGTAGTTTTTATTTTTCTATCACAATCTCACATTGTATTAGGTCCAAATGAATAAATTCCCATTATATGCTATTGGACAGTCCCACATGATCTGAAGACAATGACATTCCTGCGGTGGGGGGAGGGAGAGGAAAAAGTGAGTGGATCACACACTGGAGGTTTCACGATACAGTCAGGCAGAGGGAGAATACAAAGCTGCAATGTGTGACAGGCACACAGGGACAAGAACAGGGGGGTCACTTGTCTCTGGGCAGCTATGCATCCTTCTAGAAAGTGTAGAGAATGGAAGATTCTGGAATGTTCCGGAGAAATCATACATGATATTCTACATTAGCGTTACACAGGTCCAGGAGGAGGACAGAGTAGTGTTGCTTGGCTTTGGCAGTTACTAGGTCAATGGTGACTAGAGTTAGGACAGTTTAAATGGAGTGATGCGGATGGAAGCCAGAATGTAAGCTGTCGAAGAGGGAGCAGGAAGAGCGGTGGGAGTACAGTTCAAAATGGACGTGTTGTTCCAGTAGTTTTGAGGCATAGGGGAGAAGTGATATGGGGCGATAACTAAATACAGAGGATGGGTCAAGAGAGGGTTTTTTGAGGATGAGTGTGATTGAGGCATGTTTGAAGCATAAGGGGATGGGTGATAGGTTGAAGAGACCGGTTGTGGTTGGGATGAAGACTGGTGAAGTTTGGGATGAAGCGAGATGGGATCAGGTCAAGTGCACAGGTGGTGAGATGTGATCTTGAGAGTAGAGTGGAAAGTCGATCTTCTGTAATGGTGGAGAAGTTGGTTTTGGAGGAGGAGGGCTGAGTAGTTAGGAGGAGGGGCTCTGGGGGTTGTAGAGCAAAGCTTTTGCTGATGTTATAAATCTTCTGCTTGAATAATGAGGCAAAGTCTTCAGCTGAGATGAGTGGAGAGGGTGGAGGTGCTGGGGGACGAAGGAGAGAATTGAAAGTGCTGAATAGCTGTTTAGGGTTGCAAGACAACGAGGATATGAAAGATGAGCCGTAGGTTTGTTTTGCTGCAGCGAGTGTGGGCTTGAAAGTAGTGAGGGACTGTTTGATCGCAATGAAATGCTCACTGGAGTGAGATCTTTTCCATCTCCACTCAGCAACTCTGGTAGCCCGTCTCAGTTCTTTGGTCAGGCTGGTGTGCCAGGGTTGTCTGTTGATTTTGCGAGCTTTGGTATGTGTGAGAGGGGCGACCGATTCGAGAGCTGCAGCTATTGAGGAGTTATATAAAGTTTCAGTGGCATCTGCATTGTGTAGGGAACTTATGTCTGTAGGAGGGAGAAGGGATTCAAAAAGGAAGTGTGGATCGAGGTATT
This sequence comes from Dendrobates tinctorius, assembly GCF_039654945.1. Taxonomy (NCBI): domain Eukaryota; kingdom Metazoa; phylum Chordata; class Amphibia; order Anura; family Dendrobatidae; genus Dendrobates; species Dendrobates tinctorius. The sequence goes on along the minus strand of NW_027361738.1, from coordinate 24,553,728 downwards.
TAAGATTTCTGCGAGGGTGTGCAAGTCTGTGGGATGGGGATTGTGGACATGGATAGGAGAGGAAAGAGAATGTAAGTAGGTTGTGGTCAGAAAGAGGTAGAGGTAAGTTAGAGATGTTAGGGAACAGAGGCAGTGTGTGGCCACCTTTGTGAGTGGCTGCAGAAGACCATCGAGCAAGGTCAAAGGAGGAAGTGAGAGATAGACGTTTATTGACAGCTGAGATGGAAGTGTCAATAGGAATGTTGAAGTCACCCATGATGATAGTGGGGATGTCAGCGGAGAGGAAATGAAGTAGCCAGGTGGTGAAGTGGATAAAGAAGGTGGTGGCTGGCCCTGGGGGGCAGTAAATGACAGCCAGTTGAAGGTTGGTGGGGGAGTAGATGCTCACAGAGTGCACCTCAAAGGAAGAGAGGGTAACAGAGGGTGGCAGTGGGATTGTGGTGAAAGAACAGTTATTTGACAGGAGAAAACCAACTCATCCGCCATGTTTGCTGCTGGAGGGTGGGAAACATGGAATCTATCATATGAAAGTGCAGCTGGAGAGGCTGTGTCAGAGAGGGTGAGCCAGGTTTCAGTGATAGTGTGGCGTCCCTGAGGGTTCAGTCGCCACAGATTTACTGCACCTCATCCAATGGGTGTGGTATTCCGCTCTCAGGTAAGGAGGGAGCACTTCTCAAAGCCCGAACACTTGCATCCAGCAAACCTCTCAGGCACAGGGAGGGACTGGGTAGAGGGTGTGGGTGGAGAAAGCAGGAGGGGAGTAGCTGAAGGAAGTGACAGTGAGAGAGTGAGTTACATGGACCTGCGGACTTGCGCAGTGAGGAGCTCATCTCTGGACCAACAGACAGTAGCATGAAGGAAAGGAAAGACAGAAGAACAGAAAGATCAGCTTCAGTGGAAGAGAGGAGGAAGGGGTCCTAGGGGCATGGGTAGTGAGAAATCCACCCGTGGGGCCCGTATCCACACCGACTGTAGTCAGGTGGAGGCCCAAGGTCGCAGTAGGGGACTGGCCCTAGACTAGTGGAGAAACTAAGGACTCAGCTAGAAAACCGGAGGTTGCAGTATCTGCATGTGCTGCAGCCACATCCAACATGTTCGCTGAAAAGGCAGCCAGATAGGATCCAGGGAACCTAGAGCACGTCACCCGACAAGATCCGGGGCTGCTGGTTCAGGACACTGTTATGAATGGGTAGCCGAGGAGGAAATAAAAAACAAACAAGCTAAGTCTCAGAAAACCAAAGAGGTTGGTAACTATGCAGACTGCAGACCCCTGATCCTAACACGCAACTAGCAGCAGTCGTGGAGCGTTCCTACAGTGGTCCTAGACGCCTCGTCACAACCGGAGAACTAAATAAGTCTAAAGCAGGAAAAGAGGAAAGCTAACTGCCCCAGAGCAGACCCCAAAGGAGAGACAGCCCCCACATGTATTGACGGTTAAAACAGATAAAAACACAAACAAAGGCAAAAAACAAACTTATCTTAAGACTGGAACAGAGCAGAGTCCTAGACCTGAGAAGCAGTCTGAATCACCAGCATTAGGATAGGGCGTCAGCTGTCTTATATCCATTCTGATCCTCCAGAGATACAATTGTTATCTTCCTCACCAGGTGGCAGATCACTACCACTTAAACCAACCTCTCTACCTCCTGTCACCACCAGAGGGAGAACGGAAGGGGAACTCTCAACTGGTGGAGCAGAAAATGAGCTCATAACAGTACCCCCCCCTGAGGAGGGGTCACCGAACCCTCATCCATGCCACCAGGCCGATCAGGATGGGCCCGGTGAAAAGCACAAACCAATTTATTGGCATGAATATCAGAGGCAGAGACCCAAGAATTATCCTCCTGGCCATAACCCTTTCATTTGATCAAATACTGGAGTCTCCATCTAACCAAACGAGAATCCAATATTTTCTCTACCTCATATTCCATATTGCCTTTAACCAACACAGGGTCAGGAGGTGCCGAAAATGAGCTCATAACAGGACACTGTGTGTGAAGGTGCAGGGCAGGAGAGGAGGGAGCCAGCGCAGTGAGACGGCCAGGAAAGGAACATCTGGAGGGGGTTCTGACATGGTGTACCCCAAATTACCTGAGAGCTGGCTGGACCACAGACCCAGACGACACAGCACCCGACTGGGGATTGTAACTGGAAGAACTGTTAGTAAAAGTGTGAAGACTGCACTCCACTCTGTTCTCTGACTTATTTACAGCGTCTCCTGCCTTGCACCATGGCTACAACCACCATCATCACATTTATCACCATAACTGCTCTGGGGCTTACGTCTACCCGTGGAGAGCTGTAACAACTCTGCTGCATTACCAACAGCCCCAGCAGTCTCTTTTGCAGCATTGTGTTATGAATGGGTCACCGAGGAGGATGGCAGGAACAGGCTAAGCCACCAGAAGACCAGAGAGGTTTGTAACTAAGCGGATTGCAGACCCCTGTTCCTGTCCGCACAACTAGCAGTAGCCGTGGAGCGTTCCTACGATGCCCTAGATGCTTCGTCACAGCCGGAGGACTAACTAAGCCTAAAGACAGAACGATGAAATCTAAACTGCCCCGGAGAAGATCCCAAAAGGAATAGACAGCCCCCAAACATATATTGTTGGTGAGACAAGATGAGACACAAACACAGGCAGAGAACAGACTGAGCAAATGGTGGGGCCCAAGCTGTCTAGACAGGACAGAAAAAGATACTGTCTGCAATCATGCACAAAACCCTGAAAAAGTCCAACACTTCTGATATACAAAAAAAGCTGAGATCACGCGATCTCACCCCCGCTAGGTCAGCACTCTAGCATAAACTGGCAGCAAGAAAAGATGCTAACATAACAAGGGACTGAACAAGTTGCAACATATGAAGCAGGGCCCAGCACTGCCCCCAGCAGGGAGCACGCAAAACGCTAGCAGCAAAACAGAAAGCAAAAAAAGACACAACCAGATTAAATGCAAAGGATTAGCAAAAGAATCACTTAGCTGAACATGCAGATCAGGCAGGGGACAAAAGAGCTCCAAATGCACACAGAGGAAAAAATCACCAGCAACCTTCAAGAGCAGCCAGCTCTATTATATGCTCCCAGCCAGCAATCCCAGATTCCCAATTATCATCGTCAAGTGGAGAACCTCCATCCACCTGGCCATCTCCACTACTCTCAGTAACCACCAGAGGGAACAGAGGGAGCTTCGGCTCAGAAATCTGAGCAAAGGAGTTCACAACAGTACCCCCCTTAAGGTGGGGTCACCGAACCCTCATCCATGCCACCAGGCCAATCAGGATGGGCCCGATGAAAGGCACGAATCAATCTCTTGGCATGGATGTCAGAAGCAGAGACCCAAGAATTATCCTCCTGGCCATAACCCTTCCACTTGACCAAGTACCGAAGCCTCCGTCTAGCCAGACGAGAATCCAATATCTTCTCTACCTCATACTACAAATTACCCTTAACCAGTACAGGGTCAGGGGGTGCTGCCATAAGAACGACTGGCTCCACAAACCTTTTCAACAAAAATTTATGAAAGACGTTATGAATCTTAAACGTAACTGGAAGAGCCAAACGAAAAGAAACGGGGTTAACGATTTCCAAAATCTTACAAGGTCCAATAAACCTTGGCTTGAATTTTGGAGATGCAACCTTCATGGGAATATTTTTTGAGGACAACCAAACCATATCACCCACTTTAAACCGGGGACCAATGGTCCTATGCCAGTTGGAAAACCGTTGGGCCTTTTCCTGAGAGTGGGACAACTTATCCACTAGTTGGTCCCAAATCTGCTACATTCTCTCTACCACAGAATCCACACCTGGGCAGGCAGAAGCTTCTATCTGCCCCGAAGAAAATCGAGGATGAAACCAAAAGTTATAAAAGAAAGGAGACATCAAAGTGGCAGAGCTAGCCCTATTGTTTAGCGTGAATTCGGCCAAGGGCAAAAGTCAGACCCAATCATTCTGATCAGCAGATATGAAACATCTCAAATAGGACCCCAACCTCTAGTTTGTTCTCTCAGTCTGCCCATTGGTCTGAGGATGAAATGCAGAGGAGAAAGACAACTGAATTCCCAGTTTGCAACAAAAAGCCATCCAAAATCAGGAAACAAACTGGACCCCTCTCTCCCACACAATGCTCTCAGGAATCCTGTGCAAACGAACAACTTGTTGTAAAAACAAGGGCACCAACTCAGAAGATGGCAACTTTGGGAGTGGTACAAGATGGACCATCTTAGAAAATCTATTACAGATCACCCAAACAACAGTCATTCTCTGAGAGACAGGGAGATCAGAGATAAAATCCATTGAGATATGGGTCCAAGGCCTCCTGGGCACCGGCAGGGGCATCAACAAACCAGTATCACGAGAACAGGGCTTAGACCGAGAACAAGTCCCACAGGACTGCACAAAATTCCTGACATCACGAGATAAGGCCGGCCACCAAAAAGACCGACTAACCAAATCTCTGGTACCAAAGATACCTGGATGACCAGCCAACACGGAGCAATGAATTTCAGACATTACTCTTTTCCTCCACAGGTCAGGGATATACAATTTTCCCATAGGGCATCGTTCAGGTTTATCCTCCTGAAATTCCTCCAGGGAACGTCTCAAATCAGGAGAGATGGCGGAAAGAACTACACCCTCATTTAGAATGGTCGTAGGCTCGGTCACTTGAAGAGAATCCGCAAAGAAATTCCTAGAAAGGGCGTCCGCCTTAACATTCTTAGTGCCCAGAAGAAAGGAGACCACAAAATTAAAACGCATTAAAAACAAGGCCCACCTAGCCTGTCTAGGATTCAAGCGCTTGGCTGATTCAAGATAAATCAAATTCTTGTGATCGGTGAGGGCCACAACTTGATGTCTGGCTCCCTCCAACCAATGTCTCCACTCTTCAAATGCCCACTTCATGGCCAATAATTCCCCACGTCATAGTTACGTTCAGATGGAGAAAATTTTTGGGAATAGAAGGCACAGGGATTCATCTTAGAGGTGACCGGATCTCTTTGAGACAAAATGGCTCCTGCACCAATCTCAGAAGCATCTATCTCTACCTGAAAAGGGAGTGAAACATCAGGTTGCCGTAGAACCGGAGCAGAATCTCTGCTTAACCTCCTGAAATTCCGAGACTGCCTCTGGAGACCAATTTACCACATCAGCGCCATTTTAAATCCGTCAAAGGTCTAACAATACCACAAAAATTACTTATAAATTTACGGTAGAAATTAGCAAAACCCAAAAACTTCTGAAGAGCCTTCAGAGAAGTGGGCTGAACCCAATCATAAATGGCCTGTACCTTGACCGGGTCCATTTCAATAGCAGACGGGGACAAAATGAATCCCAAAAGCGAAATACTCAGTACACCAAAAAGACATTTTGATCCCTTAACATACAGAGTATTTTCCCTCAAAATCCGGAACACAGCCAGACATTTTCCACATGAGAATCCCAATCACTGGAAAAAATCAAAATATCATCCGAATAAATGATCAAAAACTTATCCACAAGGTCCCGGAAAATATCGTTCATATAAGATTGGAAGACGGAAGGGGCATTAGTGAGCCCAAAAGGCATCACCAGGTACTCAAAATGTCCCTCCGGAGTATTAAACGCCATCTTCCATTCATCCCCGTGCTTGATGCAAATAAGATTATACGCCCCCCTGAGGTCAAGTTTGGTAAACCAACAAGCACTTTTAACTCTGGAAAATAAATCAGAAATCAGGGGTAACGGGTACTGATATTTAACAGTGATCTTGTTAAGGGAACGATGGTCAATACATGGCCTTAATGAGCCATCTTTTTTGGCCACAGAGAAAAAACCAGCACCCAAAGGCGAAGAGGATGGTCTCATATAACCCTTCTCCAATGATTCCTTGATATAAGATCGCATAGCATCATGTTCAGGTACAGATAAGTTGAAAAGCCGACCCTTGGGAAATTTTCAACCAGGCATTAACTCAATTGCGAAGTCATAACTCCTATGAGGAGGCAAAGACGCGGACTTACTCTCACTAAATACATCAGAAAAATCAGCCAAATAGTCAGGAATATCTTGAGACTGGGGAGAGGTGGAGAAAACAGGAGTGTCACTAAGAACACATTGACAACCCCAACTCACCACAGACAGAGATTTCCAACCTAAAACAGGATTATGGGTTTGCAACCAAAAAAAAAACTCAGTACAATAGTATCATGTAAATTGTGCAACACCAAAAATTTACAATTCTCTTGATGGTCCGGGGCGACCCGCATTACCACCTGGGTCCAAAACTGGCATTTATTCTCCGCCAAAGGGGTAGCATCAATCCCCCTCAAGGGAATAGGGGTTCTCAGGGGCACCAGGGGAAACCACAACGCTTGGCAAAGTCAAGATCCATCAGAATCAAAGCTGCTCCTGAATCCACAAAGGCCTTAGCAGAAAAAGTAGACAAGGAGCAGATCAAGGTAACCGCCAAAAGGAACTTAGGCTGTACACTGCCCACCGCAAATGCGTGAGCAAAACGTTTTTCTCGTTTAGGGCAGACAGAAATAACATGAGAGGCGTCCCCACAAATGAAGCATAACTTATTACGCCTTCTAAACTCTTGACGTTGCGTCCTAGACAGAACCCTATCACATTGCATGGGTTCAGAAGTTTGTTCAAAAGGCAGCACCGCCTCTCGCATACTTTTACGTTCACGTAAACGTCGATCAATTTGAATGGCTAATGACATGGAATTGTTAAGACCAGAGGGGACAGGAAATCCCACCCTAACATCTTTTATGGTTTCTGCCAGACCTTTCCGAAAGAGAGCTGCTAGGGCATCATCATTCCATTTAGTAAGGACTGCCCACTTTTGGAACTTCTGGCAGTATAACTACGCAGCATCCCGACCCTGGTTCAATGCCAATAAGGTCTTCTCAGCTTGATCAATGGTATTAGGTTCATCATACAACAACCCCAGGGCCTGAAAAAAACGCATCCACATTAACCAGAATAGGATCTCCAGGTGTCAGAGAAAAAGCCCAATCCTGGGGATCACCGCGCAGCGGTGAGATGACAATTTTAACCTGTTGCACAGAGCTCCCCAGTGAATTAGGCATCAAGGCGAGAAATAGTTTACAGTTATTCTTGAAATTCAAAAATTTAGACCGATCACCAGAAAACACATCAGGAGTAGGGATCTTTGGTTCTACAGCAGATGATTGAGAGAGATAGGCAGAAATTCCCCGCACTTCAGCAGCGAGCTGCTCAACATGATCACATAATTGCTTGGTCTCCATTAAAGAAAAAAATCCTACGGCCCCAAAGAAAAAAAGGAGAAAATACATATAAAAAAAAAAAATTCTGACACTTTTTTTTTTTACAATTCCTTCCTTCTTTTGAGTACCCTAGAGTCTGCGGTTAGGCTGGTGATTCTGTTATGAATGGGTCACCGAGGAGGATGGCAGGAACAGGCTAAGCCACCAGAAGACCAGAGAGGTTGGTAACTAAGTGGATTGCAGACCCCTGTTCCTATCCACACAACTAGCAGTAGCCGTGGAGCGTTCCTACGATGCCCTAGACGCTTCGTCACAGCCGGAGGACTAACTAAGCCTAAAGACAGAATGATGATATCTAAACTGCCCCGGAGCAGATCCCCAAAGGAATAGACAGCCCCCAAACATATATTGTCGGTGAGACAAGATGAGACACAAACACAGGCAGAGGACAGACTGAGCAAATGGTGGGGCCCGAGCTGTCTAGACAGGACAGAAAAAGATACTGTCTGCAATCACGCACAAAACCCTGAAAAAGTCCAACACTTCTGATATACAAAAAAACCTGAGATCACACGATCTCACCCCTGCTAGATCAGCACTCTGGTATAAACTGGCAGCAAGCAAAAAGATACTAACATAACAAGGGACTGAACAAGCTGCAACATATGAAGCAGGGCCCACCAGCGCTGCCCCCAGCAGGGAGCACGCCGAACCCTAGCAGCAAAACAGAAAGCAAAAAAAGACACAACCAGATTAGATGCAAAGGATTAGCAAAAGAATCACTTAGCTGAACATGCAGATCAGGCAGGGGACAAAAGAGCTCCAAATGCACACAGAGGAAAAAATCACCAGCAACCTTCAAGAGCAGCCAGCTCCATTATATGCTCCCAGCCAGCAATCCCAGATTCCCAATTATCATGGTCAGGTGGAGAACCTCCATCCACCTGGCCAGCTCCACTACTCTCAGTAACCACCAGAGGGAGCAGAGGGAACTTTGGCTCAAAAATCCGAGCAAGGGAGTTCACAACAGCGTTGGCTATCACCTTACTTGCTGAACACCACGGGTGGCGCCACAAATCATCTTTTATAAACTTTATTTCCCCTTTTATCATCTTATTTTTCATTGGACACCAAGGGCTATGGACCGGGTCGCCGCTGCCATGACACATCTCCTTAAGAACCGGCCCAGTACTGAGTATCTCCATGGCTCTGGTGGGTGCTTCAATAGCAGCGAAGGAAAATTTATTAGTAATAAAAAGATCTTGGATGTAGATGTTACGGCTGCCACCTCCCCGGATACTCACCTTCCTGCTCCAGCGTCGCGGCATCTCACTGGCTGAGGCTCCCGGTGTCCTCCACCAGCACTGACAGTGCTAACCGCGTGTCTTCTCTCCTTCTTGCGCTCCGGCGGTGCCCTGACCCGGAAGCACTGCCGGACCAATGGGAGGCTGTTGCCAAGCATATCAGGCCATCCTCCTTGAGCAGAGGCACCTGATCTTTGTGTTCTCAACTTTAGGCCTGTGTACTCTTTCCATGCTTAGCTTGATCCACTCTCCCTACTTTCGTCCCTCCAGCCCTGCTCCGTACTGGTATCCCATGGTCCATTCCTGGCTCTGCAGTCCTAGTCCCTCTTGCCTCCCATGTCTGCTCCGTCCTGGTATCCCATGGTCCTCTCCTGGCTCTACTGTCCTAGTCCTTCCTGCCTCCAGTGTCCGCTCTGACCTGGTATCCCGTGGTCCTTTCCTGGCTCTGCAGTCCTAGTCCCTCCTGCCTCCTATTTCTGCTCCATCCTGGTATCCTGTGGTCCTCTCCTAGCGTTACCGTCCTAGTTCTTCCTGCCTCATGTGTCCGCTCCATCCTGGTATTCCGTGGTCCCTACTCTGCGTTGCAGAGCTGTCTTGTGTATGTCTTCTTATTATTTGTCCCGTTACTCTCTCGCCTGTCCTCTGGGGTCCCTCCTGCTGCTCCTATCTTCCTGCTTCCCTAAGAGCCACCCCTCTTGGTACCGGCTGTCGTGGTACTTGAACCCCCTGGGCCTGCTCCTAACGATCCCTGTATAGGGGTCGGTGCTAACTGGTTCGCTCACCCGGGAGCCTCTCGGTACCATGACCCAGAGGGTCCACTCCAGGAGGCTTGCCTCGCCAAGCCGTTACAGTGGGAAAGTTTGTTGCACACAGAGTGGGCGTTCCATAGAGCTCCTGTTAGTGGGACTGGGGAAGCGGGGACTGGGCGAATGGGTATAAGGTTAGATATACTGACCTAAAGTGTTCTTCCAGTAGCGTATCATGCTGCAGGTCAATAAATTCATTGCTGGGTGTATTATTCGCTGTAGGTAAAGGGAGAAAAAATCAATTGTGTTTCATTCTCAGTTGACTTGACATCTTTAAATTACCTTGAAAATTTATCCTGCCGTGCTTCTAACATGGATGAGTACCTGCGGAGGTGATCAGATTATGGCCGGGCTTCCTTTAGTGTTGGCAAGTGGGTGAGAATGTTGTCCACCATTTGTCTTGAAAGAAATTGCAACATTCCCATGAAAGCTGTCACCAAGCTATACATTTCGCATAGAAAAAGGCTTTTGCCTTATAGTTTGATATTTAGTTAATTCATTAGTGCAGTCAACAGCAAACCCAAAATCTACCACCCAATTGACATCTGACAGAATTCTCGAATCTCTGCTCTCAAGTCCCATACTGTTTTAAGCGCTTTGCCAAGGCTGAGCCATCTGACAGCTGTGTGGTTGCCTATATCACGATGATCAATCTCATGCTCTTCCAAAAAGTGCAACAAGCTGTCAGTGATTCAGTGCTCTTGCCCTGATGAAGTTAACCATTATGGTTGTTCCATTAATAACATAGTTAGTTTTTAGCACTGACTCACATAACACCTCCCAATGTATAATGCAACTTAAACTACCAATTTCTGTTCAGGGTTCATTTCAGTAACTTTATCCTGCATCCTTTTCAGAAGTCTGACACTTTTCCCTGTTAGATTTTGAGAAACATGTGTTGTAGCAACTGTCAGTTTGTCCCATTTCAGCCCCAGCATGTCTAAGCATGCATTTATCTCCATGAACAAATCACTCTTCTTGATGTACCATTCATGGTCCTCTTTTTTGGCATCTCTTCCGTAATCTTAAAGTCTTTTATGCACAAAGATGAGCAACTGAGTTTTTCTAATGGGAGGCATTGTTCAAAGTTGCATGACTTCTCTAAAAATGACTACCATGAACAGGCTTGGCGCCAGCCATTCCGTTTAGCAGATCCAAAGGGTTGTTCTTGCCTTCATGATTTGTACAGGTATCTTGTCTTACACAGAGACCCCTGGGCTGAGGCCACAGGGTCGTCTGCTGTTGGGTGGTGGAGGCTGTCAGGTGGCTGGGTCAGAACCAGAAGGGCAGACAATTTATGAAAATGTGACAGTGGATGGTCAGTAAACAAGATGAGGTCAGAAAACAAGTCCACAAGATATCAGAAGCAGAATAATAGTTGATAAATAATATATATACAGTATATATATATATTATACAATGCAGTATATATACAGTATATATACAGTACATCATGCTATTCATGTGATCACGTGACTAAACGCATGGCAATTACATGATGGTGTCTGCTGTTGTCTCCCTCTCCCCTCTCAACTATGATCGCTGTGATTGACTGTTCAATTCAGAGATTTCCGTGTTTCAGTGAATAAAAAATGCCTGAAACCCTGAGATTCAGGTATGATCGGTGCTATAACAGCACTCATCATAAAATGGAGACTAGCAAAGGCAGCATCACCAGCCCCAGCACTGATTGGTGTGATCAGATAATGATGTCGATCACACTAATCAGTGTGCAGAAACGCAGTATAAACTCTCAGTGACCTCGCTGTACTACCTCATTCTAGCTTGGAGACGTTGCAGAGCGGTCACTGTGCTGTTCTGCTGTCGGATCTGTTAGGACTTGTGGTGCCAGAGACAAATTTTGCCTGTGATGTTGCTGTACCTGTATGAAAGAAGACATTCCTCCTCTTTTCTGATCTGTTCCTGTTCCCAGCTTTCTCCTAATCCTCTCCCTTCCCCACCTCCCTTCTGCCACCGAGCACTTATCAATACTTGATTGCTCATTATTGGCAGTCTTTTTCTTGTTTGTGCGTCTTGCAGCCACTGATCAGTGACACAGATCATTGGTTGGCACACGTGTTTGGTTTTTTCCAGGACTTTCTTTTCCTTGTCCATTTTTTTCTCCTCCCTCCTTTACACCACCTCCGTGCATGCATCCTGCAGCCGCCGAGCACTGATCAGTGACACAAATCACTGATCTACACTTGTGCTCTCTTGGCCAGGACTTTTTTTCTCCTATGTATTTTTTCATCCCTTTTTGCACTATATGCCCTTGCATGCATCCTACAGCCATTGAATGATGGCTGGTGATGCTGATCGGCATCCAATTGTTTTGTTTGTGGAAAAAGAATTGAATAAAAAATAATTTAGATTTGTTAGTTTAGGGACCGTGTAATCCAAAGTAGTGATGAGCGATTATACTAGTTACTCGGGTTTACCCGAGCATGCTCGGGTGGTTTCCGAGTATTTTGGCATGCTCGGAGATTTAGTTTGTGTCGCCTCAGCTGCATGATTTGTGGCTGCTAGACAGCCTGAATACATAAGGGGAATGCCTAACAAACAGGCATCCTGTTATGAACAGGTCACCGAGGAGGATGGCAGGAATAGGCTAGGCCACCAGGAAACCAGAAAGGTTGGTAACTTAGCGGATTGCAGACCCCTAATCCTAACAACACAATTAACAGTAGCCGTGGAGCATACCTACGATGCCCTAGATACCTCGACACAGCCGGAGAACTAACTAGGTCTAAAGCAAGAAAGGTGCAATCTAAACTGCCCCGGAGTAGAACCCCAAAGAAATAGCCCCCAAACATATATTGTCGGTGAGACAAGATGAAACACAAACGCAGGCAGAAAATAGACTGAGCAAATGATGGGTCCCGAACTGACTAGATAGGATAGGAAAGGAAAGACACTGTCTGCAATCACGCCAAAACCCTAAAAAAACCAACACGTCTGATGTACAAAAAAACACTGAGGTCTCACAACCTCGCCCCCACTATATCAGCATTCTGGTATGAACTGGCAGCAAACCAAAAGAGACTAATATAACAGGGGATTGAACAAACTGACACAAGCTGTAACATATGGAGCGGGGTCCAGCACTACCCCCAGCAGGGAGCATGCTGAACCCTCACAACAAGCAGAAAGAGGCAAAGCCAGATCAGATGCAAAGGATTAGCAACTGAACAACTAACTGAAAAATGCAGGATCAGGCAGGAGACATCAGACCTCAGAATGCACAGGAAGAACTAATCACCAGCAGGGATTGAAGGAAGCCTGCTGACTTAAATACTCCAATCAATAACCCCAGATCTCCAATCATCATCATCAGGTGGCAGACCTCTGTCAATCCGGCCAGCTCCACTACCCACAGTAACTACCAGAGGGAGCCCCGACTCAGATGTAAGAGAATTCACAACAGCAACCCCCACATGTATTCAGCCTGTCTAGCAGCCGCAAATCATGCAGCTGCAAAATCTCCAAGCATGCCAAAATACTCGGAGACCACCCGAGCATGCTCAGAGAAACCCTTAGGCTATGTGCACACGTTGCGGATTTTGATGCATTTCCACAGCGTTTTTGGACATGCAGAATTGCATCAAATCCACAGTGTAGTACAGTACCAATGATAGTCAATGGGAATTTGAGAATTGGTGTGCACCTGCTGCAGAAAAATCTGCAGCGTTTTATTTTCCGCAGCATGTCATTTCTTTGTGTGGATCTGCAGCGTTTCTGCACCCATTGACTATACATTGAGTAAGGCATATCCGCATAACAAAAAACGCATGATAATCCAGGATAAATCTGCAAGTAATCTGCAAGAAATCCGCATCATTTCCGCATGAAATCCGCAAACATTTTGGCCTGCGATTTCTGCCAAGAGATGCAGATTCTGTGCAGAATATTCCGCAGACAAATCCGCAACGTGTGCACATACCCTAATGAGTGTACTCACTCATTACTAATCCACAGTAAAAATATACTATAGTACATCGCTTAAACTACAGTATTTTTTTACTAAAATATAATCACAATTCCTTGTCAGATAGTTGTGGGTATGCAGTAATTTATTTTTACTGATGTTTGCAGATTCAGAATTTCTCTCTCTCTCTCTCCCTTTAAATTCCTAAACCTGCAGCTTCAACAGATCTCGACGGATCCGTCAAAAAAAGAGATCTGGTGCATCAGTTTTTTGGCAACCTTCACTGGATCCGTTTTTTCACACTTTGACGGATTTTGACTGATGCCAAAAGACTCATGTGTGAAAGAGGCCTAAGGCTACTTTCACACATCAGGTTTTCGGCGTCAGGCGCGATCCGGCGTCGTGCCGGAATGCTGGATCCGGCAAATGTTTTGTAAAACCTGATCTGCCGGATCCGGTTTTCTGCCGGATCCGTCTTGTTCTTGACAGACAAAACCGGATCCGTCTCATCCGGTTCATCCGTTTTTCTATCCGTTTTTCGACGGATTACGCCGGATCTGGTTTTTAAAATTGACCCTTGTGGCCTTCCGAACGGGATTGGCTACTGGAAAACTATATATAGCATGTTCCTACAGCCCTTCTTTGACAGGTTGTAGAGAAGAAAGTGCAGGTTGGAGAGAAGAGCAAGTTACTGGCGAAGATGGATGTTGTCATTGGAAATATTACCACTAGAAGTTCTGTGACGGTTTCAGTAATGAGGGACAATTTTGCACTATACATTATGTCACCTCAAGGCAGAGTACACTGGCAGGATGACAGAGTGTGAAAGATTTGTGCCCTAACCAAACTTGTGTACCTTCTGGACCAACAGTATATACCTTTGCCAACCAAAGTTGGCTATCTTGTCATGGTCTTACTATTTTTAGCTTTAGGCCACAGGTGTGTACCTGGTTGTGTTTTATGCAAAGTATTTCACCTTTTAACAAAAGTTGTGTACATTGGTAGGAAATCACCAACAATAAACACAACTTTTTAGGTGAAATACTTTGCTTCAAACACAACCAGGAACACAACTGTGGCAAAAAGCTAAAATTTACCCACTGTTATATACCTGGTTTTGAATACCTTTTTACCTTTGAAATACCCTGTATTTAACCTTTTTTTTAAACATAGTTCGCCGCAGAAAGAAATGACAGACAACCATTGTGAAACGATAATTTAACTTTTATTTAAATTTTTTTTTTTTTTGTAAAATGTTTTTAAAGTGCAAAAAACTTTTTTAATAAAGGTTTTAAACCCAATGGGCATTTTTATTAAAAAACACACATTACAAATCTGTGTAGTGTGGGGTGGAAATACTGCTGGAGGGGCTGCGGGACACTTCGACACTGGGTGTGTGGAGAGAGGACTGGGATCGTGGTGGGGAAGGAACAGTTAGAGGTGAAGGTGTGGAAAAAGCTACAGAATGGGTGGACATGTGGGAGGCAGAAGAGGTGGTGGGCGGTGGAGTGGAGGGTTGGGCAGGGACTGTAGGAGCAGATGATGTTGATGGAAAGTTGTATGGGGAAGGAGTTTGGTACGGGGAAGGAGTTTGGTACGGGGAAGGAGTTTGGTACGGGGCAGGTTGCTGGAAGTGGGGAGATGTCTGGTACTGGGGAGGTTGCTGGTACTGGTGAGGTTGCTGGTATGTAATAGGAGGGGGAGGATGGAAAGTGGCTGGAGGGGGTGCAGATGTAATAGGAGGGGGAGGATGGAAAGTGGCTGGAGGGGGTGCAGATGTAATAGGAGGGGGAGGATGGAAAGTGGCTGGAGGGGGTGCAGGTGGAGGAACTACAGTGGTGGGAGGTGGAGGTTGGGAGGTAACCTGCTGTAGAGCACCGTGGCACGAATGCATTACATGCATCTGCTGGGTAGGAGATAGTGTTGCCATGCGCTCCACAACAGACCTGAAAAAGGTGTGGTTTGGCGAAGATCTTGCTTCTGAATGCATGGTTTGCAGAAGTGTCTTCACCTCCAGAATGCTGGAGTTGATCTGCTGAAAGCCTGCGGAGATTTGCTGATGACAAGACTTTTAGACAGTTCTGGAAAGATGCATTCAGATGCAAGAACTCTTGCGCATAACTCTTTTCCTGACCCCTCTGCCGCTGCCGCCCAGTACCCGCAGGTGTACTAGAGGTGGCAGGGGCAGAAGGGTGGGGTAAAGGGAAAGCGATCTCCTCACCAGCAGCTTCATGTAATGTAGGCGGCCACGATGCTCCTGTGCTGGTGGATGGGACAGATGGGTCGAATGTGTGGGAAGGCTGGGAAGGTGCAGATGTACCGGGGCGGTCGAAGTGTCCCTCGGTGCCGGTCTCCTCAGGGATCGCCTCAGAAGGGTCCAATCGTGCAGGCTCCCGAGTGCTGCTCACCGTGCTGTGGAATAAAGAGAAAAAAAAACAATTAAAATACTGACATGGTATGGCCCTGGCTGAAAAAAAAAAATAACATCTAACATTTTTTTTCACATGTGGTGTGTAATATTTACCTTCTGGTGAGCATTGTTTCCCGGAGGAACGACAGGGCTTGTGCGTACTTGTACTTGCTCCTGCGTCCTCCAGATCCACTCGGGGCCCGCATCTCTTTATTGAACTCCTTCTTGAAACGATCCCTCACAGACCGCCACCGATTCACAATTCTGTTCCCTGAAACGAGAAAGGAGTGGTTAGTATACAACATCAGTGTTTCACAAACTCCAGTCCTCATGGTCCCCAGGGGTCATGTTTTCAGGATTTCCATAGTAAATAGAAATCTTGAACACATGATCCGTGGGGACCACGAGGACTGGAGTTCGGGAAACACTGGTTTACATCAAGCAACCGGTACTGTATATACTTACGCTCTTTAATCTGGGCCCGAACATCGAGGTCCTCCCAGCGGCCCACAAGGAGCGAACAGATTTCCTCCCAGAGTCGTCGGGTAACGATAAGGTCAGCGTGGCGGCGGTCAGCCATATTCCAGAGCGGCTCCCTTTCTCTGACGAGATTGATGAGGTGGTCCACATCGAGTCCTCCATCCTCACCGTCAGAGTCGGGAGCACGCTGTGAAGGCTGTTAAAGAAAAAGACAAAAATAACATAATTAGCCTCCACAAAAGAAATGAAATAAAAAGTGCAAAAAAACAAAGCAAAAATATTTATACTTACACGCTGGTGACCGCTGCGTTGCTGTCGCCGACGACCCTGGGAGGCACTGCGAGGACCTCTTGGCCGAGCACCAGATTGGGAAGACTAGAGAAGAAAACAAAAAATGTTATGTCTTTGAATGTAGGCATTTGTTTGCTGTGTGTGGTCTGCAGAACATTGTTTTCTATGTGTTGTGTGTAGTGTGATGTTGTGTTTCTGCGTTTGATGCAAAAAACTTACCAATTGTGAGCCCACTCCAGGTGTTTGTCCACCCCTTCCTTCTTCTTCTGGGAGCTCCTCTTCATCTTGTGATTCCTGTTTTGAAATAAAAGGCAATGAATAGACATATATTACAGAGATGATGGATTTTGGAAATAAAAACTTACCGTCAAACGCTGACGATGCGAGGGAGGGCTCCCAGAAGAAGATGTGCTGTCCTGTTGATGGCCAGACTCCATGGCTGTGGGTATTGCTGCTGCTGTTGCTGCTGCCAGTGATGCCATTTCTGCTGCTGCATCTCTTGGGCGGCTGTTGAAGAAAGACAAACAAAGGGCCAATGAATATCTTGATATTCCATGGCCCTAGTTTGGAGGAATGGGGGATTTGATAATTACCGTCTCTCATCTGCTGCTGGACTCCCCTCCTCAGCATGTTCCATTTGCTGTTCCATTTGCTGCTCCATTTGGGGTGGTGGTGGTGCTGCAGTGGTCTCCTGCCTTCTCCTGCTGCGCTTGGTTGCTTTCTTGGGTGGCATGTTGGGTGTGGCTGTGGGTCCCACTGTCTTGCTTTTATATATGTCTTGTGGGCAGAGCTACTGAGCATGCTCAGACCAAAAAAAACGGATCCGGCCACCGGATCCGGCTTTCGCCGGATCAGGCGCATTGCGGCGCTCATAGGCTTTCATTGTGTGAAAAAGCCGGACGCGCCGGATCCGGCGGGTCCGGCTTTTTCGCCGGAGACAAAAAACGTTACAGTAGCCGTTTTTTCCAGACGCCGGATCGCGACACATTGCCGGATCCGGCGAAAACCGGATGAAACGCATGGCCATCCGGCGCGATCCGGCGCAAATGCAAGTCAATGGGGGGGAAACCGGATCCGGCATTGCATTTCGCCGGATCCGGTTTCTGTCAAAAGCGCCGGATCACGCCTGACGGCGAAAACCTGATGTGTGAAAGAGGCCTTAGTGACAGATAGTTGCGGGCGCTCAGTAATATGTTTTTATTGATGTCCATTTAGTAATTTTAGTTTCAGATTTTTAGTGGAAAATTCTTGTTGTAATTATACTACACGTTTCTACTGCATAGAATTACAATTAGCATAATTTAATTGCGGGCCCTCCATAGTTTTTTTTAATTTTACCAAATGTTTATATTCTCCTTTTTATTTTTATCTTTTTCTAGATTGTTTTCTTCTGTTCTTTCTATTTTTCTCCTTTCTTCTATTCTAAATTTAATTAGAAATTGTATTTTTACATCAAACACACACCTAAATAAAATTTGGTACACACAGCACACATGTGAAAAAATGCCCCACTCGTCCCAAACATGCCTCTGACACTGATAGTGAGGGAGAGGATCCCAACTTCCTTTATTTTTCCTTCTCCCCCATTTGCGTAGTTGAGTCCCTTATTCATTTCAAGGGGAGGCTCAAATTCCAACAATACCTGCCTAGTAAGAGGGACAAGTATGGAATTAAAAAATAAACTGTGCGAGAGTACTTCAGTCTACACCCACAGGTTTAGGGTTTATTAAGGGAAAGACACCTGGATTCAACCCTATGAATGCCCCCTTGTCCTGGGAGTGAGTGGGAAAATTGTGTGGGAATTAGGCTATGTGCACACGTTGCGGATTCCGCTGCGGTTTTTTCCGCGCGGAAACGCAGGTAAAACCGCAGGTAAAGTGACCTGCGGTTTTGCTGCGTTTTGGCCTGCAGAATCCGCAGAAATAATTGACATGCTGCGGAAAAAAAACCGCAGCAAAACCGCGAGGAAAAACCGCAGCGTGAGCACTGCGGTTTTGAAAACCCATAGGCTAACATGGTAAAGTACCATGTCTGCGGAACTGCTGCGGTTCTGCAGGGCCAAAACCGCAGCGGAACCGCAGCAAAAACGGCAGCGTGTGCACATAGCCTAAGTGTACAAACTGCTTGATCAACGTTATCACCTCTTATGTAGATAAGTTTTATACCAGCATTCCTCTCTTCAAGCCCCTCACTGCATGAGCTACTGCACTATGCTATACTCTCCACAGAGAGGCCTTCCCAAGACGATAACTGGCCAGCTGCTCAGAAAGGGTGTGAACAGAGCCCAATGTAGCGGCAACATGCTGGTGGTCAAGTTCAAAGACAAGGGGGATGTCATTTTCTTGACCACCATACATGGTGATGGCAGCATCCCCACTGCTGTACTAGGTTCCTCTACACAAGTCACTAAACCAGACTGTGTTCTGGGGTACATCAAGAACATGTTGGGAGTTGATCTCTCTCATCAAGTTCTCCAGCCCTATAGTACCATGCAAAAAACAAAGGTGTGGTTGAAGAAACTGTCCATGCACATAATACAGATGAGATTGTATAACGCTTTTGTGCTATCATAATGTGCAGTCCAGACCGGGACCTTCCTTCAGTTCCAGGAGGTAGTGATCAAAACCCTATTATTTGCAAATCAGAAAGGAGCTGGCCCCAGTACTCCTGGAACTAAAGATGCCCGTATTGTACCAGGGCAGCATTTTACCGGTGAGCTCCCTCAAACTGGAGAGAGGAAAGTTGCAAAAAAAAGATGCAAAGTGTGTTACAGAAGGTGAATGCGAATGGACACCATTTACCAATGAGACACCTACCCCGACAAATATGGTCTGTGTGTGAAATACCGTTTCAGAGTCTACCACTCATCCATGGACTAATAAATTTATTTATGACTTACACAACTCATATATGCCAATTTGATGTACTCTACACAACTCACGTAAGTCAACCTGCTGTACTCTATACAACTCACATATGCCCAACTGATGCGCTCTACACAACTGACGTATGCTACCACATTATAAAATTCACATACCAAGAAAACACTAGATCAATTCCAATATTGTGTAACTTGTGGGGGGTTTCCTCTCTCCTAACATGACCCCCTGCAGACCATTCCATAAATGACTGCGTTCCAAAACGTCACTCCTTCCCTTCAAAGCCATGCTGTGCGCCCAAGCAGTAGTTTTATGCCACATATGGGGTTTCAGCGTACTCAGGATAAATTGTACAACAATTTTTGGAGTCAATTTTCTCATGTTACCCTTGTAAAAATAAAAAATGTGGGACTAAAAGAACATGTGGAAAATTTGATTTTTTTTATTTTCATGGCTCAATGTTATAAAATTTCTGTGAAGCAACTGAGGGGTCAAGGTGCTCACCACACATCTAAATAAATTCCTTGAGGGGTCTAGTTTCCAAAATGGCGTCACTTGTGGATGTTTTCCACTGTTTAGGCACATCAGGGGCTCTCTGAACTCAACATGACGCCCGCAGACCATTCCATCAAAGTCCACATTACAAAACATCACTCCTTCCCTTCCAAGCTCTGCCGTACGCCCAAACAGTAGTTTTCCCCAACATATGGGGTATCTGCATACTCAGGAGAAATTGCACAACAATTTGGGGATCAATTTTCTCCTGTTATCCTTGTAAAATAAACAATGTGGGGCTAAAAGAACATTTGTGTGGAAAATATGATTTTTTTTTTATTTTCACGGTTCAACGTTATAAATTTCTGTGAAGTACCTGGGGGTTCAAGGTGCTCACCACACATCTGGATAAATTCATTGAGGAGTCTAGTTTTGAAAATTTGGTAATTTGTGGGGGGTTTCCACAGTTTACACCATCTGGGGCTCTCCAAACATGACATGATTGTCATGATCCAGGTTGGATCTGACAGATTAAATGCACAAAGTAACCTTTTTTTTTCCTTTTGGCTGTGTGCCAAAGGTGGTTTTGCCCCCGGTGGCCATTAGGGTCATTGCACTCTGGTTACCTTAGTTTGTGCACGTGATTATGTAACAGGTGTGATTGCTTTATAAAAGAGTATCAGGTGTGTTAATCACGAGTGGTGATAGTTCCTCATTTGCAAGCAAGCCTGGGTAAAGAATGGAGCTCAAGGAGAGTCACAGGCAGCCCAGTCAGAGTGCTGGAGTAGCAGCTATGGTGTCTGCAAGGAGGGTTGGCATGGATTGGTGGAGTGTCAGCTATGGTGTCTGCAAGGAGGGCTGGCATTGCTTGGTGGAGTGGCAGCTATGGTGTAGAGCTGCACTCAGGATGCTGGACTTGGTTGCTGAAAGCTGGACTCAAAATGTTGGACTCTTTGGCAGAAAAGCTGGACTCATTTGCTGGACTCTGTTTCTGGACAGCTGCACGCAGGTGTGGACACTGTTTGCTCCAAGGCTTCTCTATGGTGCTGAGAAGAGTCCAGGACAACTCAGTCAGAGTCCTAGAGTGGCAGCTATGGTGTCAGCGAGGAGTTCGTGGAAAGCATGGTGGAGTGGCAGCTATGGTGTCAGTGAAGAATTCTTGCAAAGCTTGGTGGAGTGGCAGCTATGGTGTAGAGCTGCACTCAGTTGCTGGACTCTTTTGCTGGACAGCTGCACGACTCCGTTGCTGGACAGTGCACCCAGATGTTGGACACGGTGGAGGAAAAGATGCACGCAGGTGGTGGGCTCTGCTACTGGGAGCGTAAGCAACAGAGCAAAGCTAAGTGGTGTTCCCCTGTTCTGTCACTTTTCATTATGTGTGTTTAGTGCAGTGGTGGGATTAGTTTCCGCACCGACCAATTCCCTAGTGAGGGTTTAGGTGCAGGGCGAGTCAGGGTTTTTAGGTTCCTGATCGACGCCCGGTGCAGAACCGGCCTAGGGAACGTTAGGAGTGTAGAGACACTGACTCAGGGGAGTGCAGGAGGTCTCCACTTCCCCGTTCCCTATCGCAGGTCCACCATTGGTATTGTTACCCAGGTTTTCCCTATTCCCTTGTCTTATTGTATTAGTTACCGGCCAGTGGGCCGCGTCACATAGGACAATTATACGTTCCGCATCCTGTTGTATTAGTTACCGGCCTGCTGGCCGTGTCACTCAGGACGGGGCACGTGACAATGATGCTCGCAGACCATTCCATAAAAGTCTGCATTCCAAAACATCATTCCTTCTGAGCCCTGCCATAATAATAATAACAATAAATTTTTTTTCTATAGCGCCGACATATTCCGCAGCACTTTACATTTCAGAGGGAACTTATACAGACGATAGACATTACAGCATAACAATAATCACATAGATCATAACAGATACCAAGAGGAATGAGGGCTGTACTCGCAAGCTTACAACCTATGAGGGAAAAAGGGGAGACACGAAAGGTGGGTGGTAACAATTGCCCTGATTGTTTGGACCAACCATAATATTAAGTGTGTAACACACTTAACCATGCACCCAAACAGTAGTTTTCCCTCATATATGTATTCGCACAACATTTTTTGGGGGTCAATTTTCTCAGGTTACTTGTGAAAATAAAAAAAAATTGGGGCTAAAAGAACATTTTTGTGGAAAAAAGTAAAATGCTAATTTTTTCTTCCACATTTCATTAATTCCTGTGACGCACACGAATGGTTAATAAATGTATGTGGTTTTGATGACTTTGAGGGCTGTAATTTTTTTTAGAATGGTGACACTTTTGAGTATTTTCTGTTATATTGGCCCCCAAAGTGAGTTACAATGTGATCCCTAAAAAATGGATTCATTTGTAAATTTTGTTGGAAAAATGTGCAATTGCTGATCAACTTTTAACCCTTCTAACATCCTAAAAATAGTTTAAAACATTGTGCTGATGTAAAGTATACATGTGGGAAATATTATTTATTAACTCTTTTGTGTGACAATACTCTTTGATTTAAGGGCATAAAAATTAAAAGTTTGAAAATTGCTAAATTTTCCAAATTTTTGCCAAATTTCTGATATTTTAACAAATAAACACAAGTTATATCAAGCAAATTCCACTATCATGAAGAATAGTATGTCACATGAAAAAAGTTTGAGTCACTAGGATCCGTTGAAGCATTTCAGAGTTATTACTATTACAATTTCAGAATTGTAAAATTTAGCCTGGTCGTGAAGGTGAAAAAAGGCTCGGGGGTGAAGGAGTTAAATGGGTGGTCCGAAGGAAAAACAGTTTTCACTCAGCATTTCAGTTTTATATTCCTATCTACATATTGCCAGAATCTAAGCTATTTTCTAATATACTTGCATTAAAAATCCCTAGCCTTCCCTAACTACTCTAGCTAACTTATTTTCTATTTAATTCCCTATTTCCTTTTTGACTATGCTTTGCTTGAGAATCCCAATGCATCATCAGGGGGCAGAGACTGTTGTCACTGCCGCAACCCCTGCTCCCTCTCTGAAATGTAGCATCATCAGTTACAATGACTGGGCTAGTCCCTACACACTGTGCACTGTGATGCGCACAATGAAGGGATCTGTTGTCGGCTCAGATCAACAATAACAAGCCGACAACCAGTGCCATAACTATAAACTTCAGGGCCCCGGGGCAAAACTTCATAGTGGGGCCCCTCAACATTTCAATTACTAGAGGTTGTGCGGAGCGTGGTGAAGCCTAGCCTGCTACGCATTGTTGTATACAACACACAGGCTTCACCACGTTCCGCAAGATCTTTAATAGATTTTGTTTATGATGCAAGTTTTAGAAGTTAAAATATTCAGTGAATATGTTTGGAAAATTAATAAAGTGAATAATAATTCCAAATATTGCACAATTTTCAAATAACTATATGTTTATTAAATATTAAGTAGTTTTAAACAGTATATATTTAAACTTTGTTCACTTAAACATAACATTACTTAAACATTACCAATTTGTTCAGTTTTAAACAGCTACTTAAACATTTGTTTCCTAACTTTCAGAGAAGCGAATTCATCAATTACTTTGTCAAAGTTGATCTGTTGAGCTCGATCATTCTCAATTGAAAGTAAAGCTAAGCTGCTGAGTCTTTCTTGAGCCATATTACTACTCAAGTAGTTTTTTATGAGTTTAAGCTTAGAGAAGGATCGTTCAGCCTTAAGGCCCCTTTACATTTAGCGATGCACCAGCGATCCCGACCACGATATGACCCGGTCAGGATCGCTGGTGCATCGCTAAATGGTCGCTAGTGAGCTGCCAAACAGGCAGATCTCACAGTGATGCAGCGACACAGCAGCGGTCGTTACTTATCTTTCAGATGCGGCGATCCTGACGTCCTCCTGCCTGCGTCCATGCGTCGCTTGTCGGCACCAGCAGGAAGCCCAGCAGGAAGTGCCCGACGAGAAATGGAGCTGCACGATCTCGCGCGATCAGCGACAGACAGCGGGGGAGCTGGTCGGAGGTAAGTATCACACATAGTGATATCGCTAGCAATATCGCTGCTGTGTCCCAAAATCGGTGATGCTTTAGCGATATTGCTAGCGATATCGCTATGTGTAAAACCCCCTTAAGACACAGTCACAGGAACAGTCAAATACATGATGCACGCTGTGCAAACGCCTGGATAGTTGATGAAAGTGAAGAATGCTCGACTATTAGAAAATCAGCAAATTCCTTAACATGTTTCATTTTTTCCAGTTGCTTTTGAAGCAAATTTTTTACTGAACATAACTGTGAAGTAAAGGCTGGAGTTACATCATCTGCAAACTTGTTTAAAAAATTAACAGATTTTTTGTGAATATCTCTTTCACTTGCACTGGCCAAAAAATCAGGTTGTATTACTTCATAAGAGTCAAGAACAGCTTTCATCCCTTCAAAGCGGCGATGAAGTTAAGTACAAAGTGTGTCTACCATTGGATAGAACACAGTAACTCGGAAACAAATTTTTGTGTCTGCTAATCTCTCGTCTTCACACAACTCAAAGTGTTTCTTCACTTTCCTTACTCTGTTCTGGTGAAATTCATTTATTCCCCATCGACTACACACATCTGATGCTTCAGAAACAAGTGCTTCTAACCTTTCACGCATTTCGGTTATCTTTAACAATGCATTACCCAATAACTCATATTTAGACAAGAGGTCCATGGTTTCAGATTGTGAGGATTTCGATACAAGGTTGAGAGTCTCTAAGACTTCACACTGCACAACGAAAAGTAATACAAAATCAAAACTTTCAAGTTTGTTCTTTAGCTGCTGTGCTTCATTTCTTTCCTTGCTTTTTTTGGAAGTCAAAGTTATGCGAGTAAGACTTTTCATTACGTCACAAAACTTGTGTTTCAGTGCATACACTGCATCATGTCTGCCAGACCAACGAGTTGGATTAAGCGTTTTCAGTGTTACTTTCGATTTCAGTGAATCGGACTGAGCTTCGATGCAGTACACTGATTTCAAATCTTGCCAGCGAACAATACTATTACCAAAAAAGCAATATACACTTTGAATTGTTTCAAAAAACAGGCTCACCACTCGGTTCTCTTCCACAGCATCCTTCAACACTAAAGGTTATGAGCAGCGCAGTGCACGAAGTATGTGTGTGGGGCTTTTTTTTTTAATACGCTGCTGCACTCCATTGTATACCCCACTCATGACTGCAGCACCATCATAGCCTTGTCCCTGACATTTGATCAAATCCAAGTTTTTCTCTTTCAATGAAGTTATTATTTCTTCTGCAAGACCTTGCGCAGACTGATCTTTTATCTCTCTAAAGGATACAAAAGTTTCACATATTTTGATTTCAATAGGTTTCCCCTCTTCATCATTAACTATTTTGACATACCGGTAAACTTCACTCATCTGATCAATTTTAGCTATGTCCTGGGTGGTATCTAGGATCAATGAAAAAAACAAGGAATTTTGAATTTGAAGCTCAACTACAATTTCATCTTTGATTTGTAAGGCTAATAGATTAATAAGCTCATTCTGAATTTTAGGACTGAGGTATTTCACAGTCCCTTGCGGACGCTGAAGCAATTCTTGTAGTACTTGGTCATATTTTGACAAAAACTCAACTATCGAGAGAAAGTTTCCTTTGCTACTATATTCGAACTTTTCAATAGATCCACGAAACGCAAGATTACATGTTGCAAGTATTAATGTCACATTCAGGATTCTTTCAAGAACTTTACGCCAAAAGCTTCTTTCACTCTCCGCATTTTTGTCGAAAACGTCTTCTAAAGTACCACGTTTCCGCCATTGCTCATAAACTACACAAGCATGTGTATGGCTTTTGGATGCTTCATGAACTGAAGCATGTTCTGAAATATGCTTCCAGTCTCGAACTCCAGTTGTTGAAAACGGTAATACACGATTTCTGTATTCAAGTGCTTCCGACTGTGACTGAGGGAATAGCCAACATGACAAGCAGTAAACACAATCTAATTTTGTTGAGTAACATAACCAACTTCTTTTAAGCTTCAACCCTGACTTTGTGTTGATAAAATAATAGTTACTTGAAAAATATTGACCTTGTTGATTGATATCCTTGGGAAATGGTCCGTCAGGCAGTATTGGACCAGACGCTATCAGCCTACGTTTCTTATCTTGAATTTCAATCACAGTAGGAAAGGCGTTGTAGTAGGCAGAATCTTCGTATTCCAAAAAATTTCGAACTTTTTTCAGCCTCCAAGTTTCTTCTTTTCGCAGTCTCGAAGAGGGGTAGTCTTATACGGCGAGTATATTCCAAACTCTATATTTTAATTGGAAAAGTTGGGGGTCGTCTTATACGCCCAGTCATCTTATATGCCGCAAAATACGGTAATACTAAATACTATCTACCTACACACGCACTGCAACTACTATATGCGACACAGACTGCACTGATGATCCCTCACTGGCCACTGACCGATGAGCAATGGCCAATCAGCAGTTCAGCAGTTGGGGTAAACAAGACCTCAGTGTCCTTTGCACGTCGCGTCGCAGCCGCTGCCTGAACTATTGGCTGAGTCACCGCCTGGCGTGACACCACACGATAGGCTAACAGTCTACTGTCTGCCATAGAGCTCCTGTTACTAAGTGAAATAGCGTTTCCCCGTTTAAAGTATAAATGAACAAAAAACATTTACGCTTGCACTTTCATGGATCTTTTTGTCATTTTTATTAACTTTAAACTCGAATAATATAGAAGCTGGGTATTTTATGAGAAATTAAAGTATTAACATACAATTTTTTACCATTAATTTGGGGCCCCTTGGGTGGTTGGGGCCCCGGGGCAGTGCCCCGGCTGCCCTGCTTGTAGTTACGGCCCTGCCGACAACAGAGCGGTGTCCGAATACCCAATGTTCAGAGACAAGCGCCACCACCACAACAGACGACAATGGCCTCTGCACGCCGGATATTCTGTTATCGTTCTGTTGCCAGCTCGTTACTGCTGATCTGAGCTGAAAACAGAGAGTGGATGTTTGTGCACACATCGCACAGTGCACATTGTGCAGGTACAGAGCAGGGGCTAGCTCAGCCCCTAAAACGAACATCACTGTCTATGCACACTTTCAAAAACGCACTTAAGAAAATCATAAGTGACCTAATTTATCTATAAGGCGCAGAACAACATCAAAAGCTCATCATGGGAATATAGCCTTACAGGGTGTGTGCTCGAGGCAAACAGAATTATATCTGGTGGCTTCCAACAGAGAGATGGGAGCTTTAGTAGGGTGTGTGGTGTTTTGCAATTAGCCAAAGAAGGGAGCTTATTACTCCAGCTGACAGCACACACACCTATACAACATTACTGGACAGCACTAGATGTCCCAGCCATCCAAGTCAGTTGTAGGACAGTGTCTGCATCAGCCAGAACTTGACATTCATGACGTCTCCCCCTTCACCAGCTCCACTAGCAGAATAAATACCGTGGAGCCTGGTGACAGGTGCAGATGTTACAGGAGCAGTTCCTGTAGGACATGTTACAGTTGTGTTGTGGACGTCGGTCATAACTCTCATCCAAACCCAAGGAGAAAAATTCAAAATTGTTCACTTTGTTTTGCAGCTGAAGCTCCAGAATGTCTGCAATGTCCTTGATCCTTCTTGTAATGGCAAATTCTCAAATGCCATTTTTTTATCGGGGTGATTATCACTGCAAAGTCGACCAAACCCTTTGATAAACTCCCCATCAGAAAATGCCTTGCTGGTTTTGCAATTTTGTGGTATATCACATAACTGGTGTTCACTGCTCCACCTCTGGCTGTGTGAAGCTTGCTAAAAATTCCTTGCTGTGTTTGCAGCTTAGCGAGCAGGGCATCAGATGCCTGTGGCTGCTCTGCATTACTCAAGTTGATGTATTTCTCCCCGAGTTTAGTCACGTAGTGGTGATTCAAATTGTAATCTTTAAACACAGCGACCTGTTCTCCATAAACTAGGCACACAGCTTTGACTTCACTAAAAATACTTATGTCCATGTTTTGCTAAAACCCCTACATTTTGTACCAATCTTTCTTATTTTAGCATCAACTGACATTTTTCAACTAACGCAGTATCTCTTGACTTGTCTGGCCATTCTCAGATAAACCTGTAATGTAAGGCAGCATGGGTTTAAAATCAGTATTTACATATAAAATTGTCACTCAAGTTGCCACCTACCCCCCAGCCCCAACAGTTTACTGTCACAGCTATTCTAGTTTGCCTTATTATTGCATTGTGCACCAAGCCCAATTTCCCACCTTGATAGTATGCTGAAATACATCACTGTCCTCCCCAGCTGATACTCACATACCATGGTCCTTGCAGAAGCAGTGCACCACTCAGGAAGCCTTACGGAAGAATAAATGCCATCTATTTGCTTAACACTTCGTTGACCTCCGTGAATAACATCTAACCCATGAATCATGCGAAAATTGAGTTATGCGAAATTTGTATGAAAATAAAAAAATAAATAAAAGCAATTGAAAAATACCACTGTGTGAGGTAAGCCTTATTCTGTAATACTGCACAAAGGCCCTTGTGGACGGAATGTGGACTTGACAATGTATTTATCAGAACACCGGTGGGAACACAAGGCTAAAAGTAGTGGAACGGATCTGTTGCAGGATCTAAGTATTTTTTTGCTTAAAATGTAATTAATCAGTTTGAGCCTATGCGAAAGAGGACATCACTACTGCAGCTGGTAAGCAAACACCAGAGCAGCGTGAGTGGTGGTGTACTGCTAATAGCAGCAGACCACACGGTTGCTGTCGGGCCCTTGAGTTGGGAGTACTCCAGGGGGGGGGATATTGGATATTGGAATACCCCTGTAAAGACTACATTGTACTACTTCGGGTGATCAAGCTGTGTGGGGACCATTATACTGTTTGGAGGGCTACATGGAGGCCATTGTACAGTTTGGAGGACTTGTGGGGGCAATAATACAGTTTGATGGGATATGTGCCATTATACTGTGTGGGGTGCCATTACAAAGTGTAGAGGGCTGTGTGGTGGCCTTATATTGTTTGGACTACTACTTCCATCAGCCTACACCTGCTGCTGCTAATAACAGCGAGAGCAGGCGGTGGCTGATGGAACTATTCATCAGCAGCCGCGTGCACTATAAATAAATACATTTTAAAAAATGGTGTGAGTTCCCCTGTATTTTTGATAACCAGCCAGGCAAAACTGACAGCTGCGGACTGCAGTGCTCAGCTGTCAGTGTTAGCAAGCCTGGCTATCAAGAATAGAGGGATCCCCACGCCAATTTTTAAAAAATTATTTAAATAAATAATTTTTAAAAAGGCATGGGGGCTCCCCATTTTTGACAACCAGCGAAGAAAAAGCAGACAGCTGGGGGGACTGGTATTTTCAGGTTGGTAAGGGGCCATTGATATTGGACTGCCCAGCCATAAATAGCAGCCCGCAGCCACGCCAGAAATGGTGCATCTAATAGATGAGCCTATTCTGGTGCTTTGCACAGCTCTTTCCACTTGCCCTGAGGTGGTGGCAAGTGGGGTTCATATCTGTAGTGTTGATGTCACCTTTGTATTGTCTGATGACATCAAGCCCACAGCTTAGTAATGGAGAGATGTCTATAAGACACGTATCCATTACTAATCCTATAGTTATATTGTAAATAAACACACAGACTCAATCAATTATGCAGAAGTTACCCATTTAAGGCCTGTGCACACGTTGAGTATTTGGTGAGTTTTTTACTTCAGTATTTGTAAGCCAAAACCAGGAATGGAACAATCAGAGGAAAAGTATAATAGAAACATATGCAACCATGTCTACATTTTTTACCCACTCCAGGTTTTGGCTTGCAAATTCTTAGGTGAAAAACTAACCAAATGCTCAATGTGTTCACAAGGTCTAAAAGTGGGCATTTACACATTCATTATCAATATGTAATTCATTTACATGAGCATTATTCAACTTATAATACCATATTTGGGCCTCATGCACATATGACATGTGGACTTATATTAACCCCTTAGTGACAGAGCCAATTTTGACCTTAATGACCCATCCAAATTTTTTAAATCTGACCAGTGTCAATTTGTATGGTAATAACTCTGGAATGCTTCAACGTATTCCAGTAGTTCAGAGTGTGTTTTTTTCATGACATATTGTACTTTATGTTAGTGGTAAAGTTAAGTAAATATATTTTGCAATTTATTTTTAAAAATATTGTAATTTTGTTGAAAATTTAGAAAACTTTGCAATTGTCAAACTTTTAATTTATATACCCTAAACCAGTTAGTTTTGCTGTACAGAATAATTAGTAAATAACATTTACCACATGTCTACTTTACATCTGAATCAGTTTTCAAATGTCATTTTATTTTGTTCAAATGTTAGAAGGGTTATAAGTTGAGCAGGATTTTCTCATTTTTTCTAGACATTTACAAAATCTGTTTCTTTAGGGACATATTCAGAGTTAAATGGACTTTGAGGGGTTTATATGTTGTAAACTCCCCAAAAGCGATACCATCTTAAAAATTGCACCCATCAAATACTTCAATAGTATTGTCAGGAAATGTTTTGACCCTTCAGATCCTACACAAGAATTAATGCAAAGTGGAATGAAAAAAACAAACAATTTTTCATCTAAAATGTTGCTTTAGCCCAAATGTTTTCACTTTTACAAGCAATAGCACATGAAAATGGACCACAAAATGTATTACCCAGTTTCTTCTGAGCATGCTGACAACCCACATGTGATCAAAAAACTCTATTTGGACAAATGTCAGGGCTTGGAAGGGAAAAAACACCATTTGAATTTTGGGACACAAATTTAGCTGACATAGATAGAGGGTGCAATGTCACATTTGCAAAACCCCTAATGTGTCTAAGGGCAGTCTCACAGGTCCAGAGAATTTCGGTACTGGAAAAAATGGTACCGGTGCTATCCGTGTCCGTGTTTATACGTGGTACTGTACATCCGTGTGGCACATGTGTGGCAACCATGTGACGCACTTGTGCTTCATCAGGACCACACGAACGGCCACCGGGGAAGAAGCGCTACAGTAAGCGCTCTTCCCCGGCGACTGGTGCTGAACGCGGCTGTCATTCTTCTCTCCTGCTCTGCCAGCAATAGCAAGCAGGAGAGCATGAATGAATGAAAAC
This sequence comes from Dendrobates tinctorius, assembly GCF_039654945.1. Taxonomy (NCBI): domain Eukaryota; kingdom Metazoa; phylum Chordata; class Amphibia; order Anura; family Dendrobatidae; genus Dendrobates; species Dendrobates tinctorius. The sequence goes on along the minus strand of NW_027361738.1, from coordinate 24,522,770 downwards.
CCGATGTGAGGTTTCCCTCAGTTTGTGAAAAAACCCAGCAAAACTAACAGCTGGGGGCTGCTATTCTCAGGCTGGTAAGGGGACATTGATCTTGGCCCCCCCAGCCTAAAAGCAGCAGCCCGCAGCTGCCCATAAAAGGCGCATCTATTACAGAGATACTAGATTTATAATTTTTTTTACATTTTTCTGCCATCAGACAGTAAAAATTCTTTTTATGAAACAGTTATTTTGTCACCATATTCTGAGAGCTATAACTTTATTATTATTATTTTTAGTCAATCAGTGCTGAAAAATTTATATTTTATTCATACTTAGGTGTGCTTATCAGTATGTAGTGTCTTTTTGTCTTTTTCTTGTACAAGTTGTTGTCTACAGCTCTGGCAAAAATTAAGAGACCACTGCACAGTTTTATAAAAATCAGCTTCTCTACATGTCTGACAACCATTCCATTCTAGTGTCAGTGGAATTCCAACCAGAGTACACCTCAGTCTACTTAATGTGCTTCTGATTAGGTGATCACTTGAACCAAATCTTATTTAATGAAGGAAACCCTGCTGTGGTGTTCACAATCCTCTTGCAATAGGACAAGCTGGATGGCAAAACAAGTTCTAGTAATATCCCAAAAGTAATAGAAATGAAAAAATAACTTTTAGCCATGCCAAAGGAGTTGAAAAGTAAAGTCTTGAGTGAGTAAAAGAAGGGCTCAATTCTGGCTTTATTAGCAGAGAGATACAGAGAGCGTCATGTTGCCTCCATCCTTAAAATTTCTAAGACGGCAGTCCATTACAACAAGGCCCAGCAGCAGACAATTGGGACAACAAATCTACAGATTGGCAGAGGGTGAAAACGACTCTCCACTGACTGGGATGACCGTCATCTTATTAGAATGTCACTCTGCAACCGCAGGATGACATCAAGTGACCTACAAAAGGAATGGCAAATGGTAGCTGGGGTGAAGTGCACGGCAAGAACAGTTCATAACAGGCTCCTAGAGTCAGGGCTCAAGTCATGTAAAGCTAGAAAAAAGCCTTTCATCAATGAGAAGCAAAGGAGAGCCAGGCTGAAGTTTGCCAAAGACCATAGGGATTGGACCATAGAGGACTGGAGTAAGGTAATCTTCTCTGATGAGTCTAATTTTCAGCTTTGCCCAACACCTGGTCGTCTAATGGTTAGACAGAGACCTGGAGAGGCGTACAAGGCACAGGGTCTTGCACCCACTGTGAAATTTCGTGGAGAATCGGTGATGATCTGGGGATGCTTCAGCAAAGCTGGAATTGAGCAGGTTAATCTTTGCGAAGTACGTATGAATCAAGCCGCATATAAGGTTATCCTGGAAAAACAGTTGATTCCTTCTGCTCAGGCAATGTTCCCCAACTCTGAGGACTGTTTTTTCCAGCAGTACAATGCGCTATGCCACACAGCTAGGTTATCAATGTGTGGATGAAGGACCACCATATCAAATCCCTGTCATGGGCAGACCAATCTCCAGACCTGAATCCCATTGAAAACCTTTGGAATGTAATCAAGAAGAAGATGGATAGTCACAAGCCATCAAGCAAAGAACAGCTTAAATTTTTGTACCAGGAGTGGCATAAGGTCACCCAAAAGCAGTGTGAAAGACTGGTGGCAAGCATGCCAAGACGCATGAAAGCTATGATTAAAAATCATGGCTATTCCACAAAATATTGATTTCTGAACTCTTCCTGAGTTAAAACATTAGTATTGTTGTTTCTAAATGATTATGAACTTATTTTCTTCGCATTAATAAAGGTTTGCAAGCACTGCAATTTTTTTGACCATTTCTCATTTTCTGAAAATAAATACAAAATTTAGTGCTTGGAAATTCGAAGACATGTTGTCAGTAGTTTATAGAATAATAGAGAAAATATACCTATAAAGATAAAAATCAGACAAACTGAAAATTATGCAGTGGTCTCTTAATTTTTGCAAGAGCTGTGTATATATATGTATGTGTGTGTATATATATATATATATATATTGTGATGTCACGGGTGGTCGCGTGGTTAATGGGAGGTATATGTCACATGGATGGATGCGCCCTGCGATGCAACCCAGAGTATTTTGTTGTTAGTGTACATGAGCACTAATACGGCATTTAGTGCACTGGGTCCGGGTTGTGGGTAGCTATGAGAGATGAGAGGGTCTGGCTACCCATATTGCCTCACCTTTGGGTGAGGATGCGGACTGTACCCCGTTTTGCCTGAAGATATGTGTATGTTCAGGATCTGTGGTGAGGGCTTGACCACGTGACCAGCTCGTGTGATCCATACCTCACCTATGGGAGTGGTTACAGGGCTATGTAATTGAGGTGTTTAGCACATGTGAGGGAGTCTGTCAGAGTGTGGACAGACTTCCATTTGTCCAGGTGGGACACTACAGAGTGGTCTGTGTTCTAAAGAAGGAGAAGCCTTCCTGTGTCTGCGGCTGCAGATAGAGCTCTGCTATGGACATTGATCTGTCCTGTGTGTGCACAGGACCTGAGGGAACCAAGCCCAGCTAAGGACTGTTTTTGTGTTGCTGTTAGACTGTTTGCCTTTTGTTCATGCTTCAATGGTTTATGGAGAAAATAAACCGAATGGACTCGTTTTAACCCTGCGTGTGCCAGTGTTTACCTCCAAGACCTGCAAAGTGAGTAACCCCCATCCACAGACAGTGTGGAATATATATATATATATATATATATATATATATATATACACTGCTCAAAAAATAAAGGGAACACTTAAACAGAATATAGCTCCAAGTAAATCAAACTTCTGTGAAATCAAACTGTTCACTTAGGAAGCTACACTTATTGACAATCAATTTCACATGCTGTTGTGCAAATGGAATAGACAACAGATGGAAAATATTGGCAATTATCAAGACACCCTCAATAAAGGAGTGATTCTGCAGGTGGGGACCACAGACCACATCTCAGTACCAATGCTTTCTGGCTGATGTTTTGGTCACTTTTGAATGTTGGCTATGCTTTCACACCCATGTTAGCATGAGATGGACTCTACAACCCACACAAGTGGCTCAGATAGTGCAGCTCATCCAGGATGGCACATCAATGCGAGCTGAGGCAAGGTTTGCTGTGTCTGTCAACGTAGTGTCTATAGGCTGGAGGCGCTACCTGGAGACAGGCCAGTACACCAGGAGATGTGGAGGGGGCTGTAGGAGGACAACAACCCAGCAGCAGGACCGCTACCTCAGCCTTTGTGCAAGGAGGAAAACTGCCAGAGCCCTGCAAAATGACCTCCAGCAGGCCACAAATGTGCATGTGTCTGCACAAACGGTTAGAAACCGACTTCATGAGGATAGTCTGAGTGCTCGACGTCCACAGATGGGGGTTGTGCTCACAGCCCAACACCCTGCAGGACGCTTGGCATTTGCCACAGAACACCAGGATTGGCAAATTCGCCACTGGCGCCCTGTGCTCTTTACAGATGAAAGCAGGTTCACTCTGTGCACATGTGACAGAGTCTGGAGACGTCGTTGAGAGCGATCTGCTGCCTGCAACATCCTTCAGCATGACCAGTTTGGCAGTGGGTCAGTAATGGTGTGGGGTGGCATTTCTTTGAAGGGCCGCATGGTGTTGGGCTCGCAGGTTTATGTCACTTAAGAGGACTAAAAAAAGCAAAAAGTAAAAAATAAAAAAAAATAAATTTAAATCGCCCACCTTTTTCCCCATTTAAAGTAAAGATTAAAAAAAAAAAAAAAAAAATACACATACTTGTGATTGCTGCAGCCATAAAAGGCTGATGTAACAAAATATAAAATTAATTAACCTGATTCATAAAAACTGTAAAAAGAACAAATTGAAAACCAGAATTGTATTTTTTTTGGGTCACTTCAACTCCGTAAAAAATTCAAGAAAAAAAGATCAACACATCTTATCCACACCAAAATGGTATAAAAAAATGTATTATTTTGTCCTGCAAAAAACAACCTGCACACAACTCCAATTTATTTTTAACAACCTAAATAATATAATAATAATTATAATAATTATAATAATAATAATAATAATAATAAACTATGCAAATTTGGTTTCGCCAAAATTGTACTGACCTGGAAAACTATATTTCTAGGTCATTTTTACTACACAATATATACCATAAAAACAACCCAAAAAACAAATGCGGAATTCCCTTTTGTTCACTATTTTATATCACTTGGATTGTTCTCCACTGTTTCTCAGTACATTATGAACACTGTCATTCCAAAGTATATCTCATTCCACAAAAAATTAAGCCGTTGAACAACTATGTGGGCAGAAAAATAAAAAAAGTTCTAGCGTTTGGAAGAAATGAAGGAAAAAACGAAAGTGCAAAAAACGAAATTTCGTCCGTTCCTTAAGGTGTGTGACTGTTTTCAAACTACAAAACGACTTCATTTTGTAAATACTTTACTTTTCATGTGGAAGGCACGCTTTTATGATTTGACTGTATCCCACTAAAAACTTATTGATCCATTATTTTACAATGACGTGAGAAAAAAAAAACAACAAAAAACTGCAAAACCGTGTGTCATTTGGATCAAAAAAACATGTATACTATCTATTTCATACAAACCACCATATGGATAAAAATCGTAAAAATCAACTGTTTTTTTCCTGAATGAAGCACAGTTGATTTTTTTTTTATTCGCTCTTGTAAGCTTAGTCTAATCATCAGATTGTTATCATGGGACAAAAGCCTTACCTAATAGTTTGTGTCATTATGATACATTACTTATGGATTGTATCAATTATTATTTTTGCATACTGCTGTATAATATAAATATCCCCAATGGACAGGATTACTATTTTTTTTCGGCCAGCTAAATGAAGACATATCCCGCGGAAATATTCCTTTCTGGTTGAATTGTCTGACACGTTTGTAGCACTGTGCTTGATTGTTAATTCATCTAGAAAGTGCTTCTGCAGATTATATTTTTGGAAACCCTGTAGTGTTTTAAATTTACATCAACATTGACAATGAAATTGAGTTGTTCTTCACACCATGCAGTTTTGATTTTCTGCATACTGTCTATGTATGGAAGCACAAAGCGACAGTTTAAAATTCAGTTTGCGCAGTGATTTTATACTGCAGCAATTGTCCAAATCATCCCTGAGCGGCATCTGATTCTACATTGTGCTGCTGCAGTTGTGATTTTTTTCATTTTTGTATTATTCAGCATTTGGCTTTCCCATTTCCCCATTGCATTCGATGTCGGTACGAAAACTACATAAACACTTAAACTCCATAAATAACACATTTTGAAGTTTTGACAACCACTACATGTCTAAATCATTCAGTTGTGTTACACAGTAATATACAAACAGGTTTTCATAAAAACCTGTTCAGTGTAATATATTCAGGCTGCTTTGATATATTACCCATCTGGAAATCCTTTGGAAAAGTCTTGTGTGGCAGGGGTTGAGGGAAGAATTTGGCCTTATAGGGTACTCTGCTGTCATGATCACGTGTGTCAGGACGCAGATGATGTCGCAAGGCGAACCCATAACACACGTGACCCTGGATACACCGCCTCCAGTGGGGCGAATTTAAATAATAAAGCGTGCAGGTGGATACGCCGCCTCCACCTGGCGGATTTAGGTATTACACGCTATGCAAACATATCTGGAAACACCGCCTCCAGTAAGGCGCATTTAAATAATAAGGGGGGAACCTGGGTAACTATAACAATGGTGGGCCCTGCGGTAGGGAATGGGAAATTGGAGACCTCCTGAGCTCCCCCGAGCCAGTGTCCCTGCACTCCTGACATTCCCTATGCCGGTTTCGCACCGGGCGCCGCACGCGTACCTCAACGCCCTAGCTCGCCCTGAACCTAAACCCTCACTAGGGAATAGGTCGGTGCGGAAACTAATCCCACCACTGCACTAATAAGACACATGAGGAAAGAGACAATACAGGGGAAACACCACTTATCTTTGCTCTGTTGCGTGCGCTCCTAGCAACAGAGCCCACCACCTGTGTGCATCTTCTCCTCCACCCTGATCCATCACATGACTGGATCCGTCACCATCGTGCAGCCTGGGAGCAGAGTCCATCACCACTTGCAGCAGTCCAGTACACAGAGTCCCAAGATGAGTCCAGCCTCTGCCAAGAATCCAAGCATGCTCGAGTCCAGTTCTCAGCAACCAAGTAGAGCATGCTGAGTGCAACTCTCTTCCAAGTCGCCACTCCTCCAAGCCATGCCCGCACTTCCCGCCGACACCACAAACTGCGACTCCACCAAGCCATGCTAGTCCTTCCTGCAGACACCATTAGCTGGCACTCATCCTCTCTGGCTGACTGTGCAGGACTCCTATCCCGCTCCATCCTTCCACCAGGCTCTCCAACAACTCAGAAAGAAATATCACCAGCGGTGAATGAACCCCCTAAGCACACCTTTATAGGGAGTCACACCTGATTCCTAATTAAGTGCAACCTAACCTAAACCTAAGGTGCGATACCGCTAACCACCACCGGGGACAGTCAAAACACCTTTGAACTCAACCAAAGTAAAAAAAGTTCACTTTGTGCTTTTAATACCGCCAGATCCAACACTGGATCATGACAGTACCCCCTCCTTAATGAGGGGCCTCTGGACCCTCAAGACCACCCCTCATTAGGGAAACACCTACAGCGGGGATGCCCAGACCCTGAGTTCACCCCACCATTCCCTGACACTTCAGGTTTATGACAAACACCGCTGATATTGGCAATATATGTTCCTTTTGGAGGCACCACTCATCTCCACAGCGCCGACCTGGGGAACGAGTTAATGTATGTGTAGGTTTGCTCAGAGCTGATCAGACTCCACAACACATTTCCACAAGATGTTTTTTGGTGGCACCCATACATGCTCGTTCACACACAGGTCCGGGCCTGAACGTTTATTGCACACATTCATTTGTCATTTTTTGGTGAACTCACTCTGGACTCAACAGAGGCGTCCCCCTGTGTCACCACACTCACACCCCCACTATTCACCAAGGGACACCACCCTCCAACCCTTTCACCATGAGGACTGCGCCTCTTAGGGTTGGTTAATGGCGAGGGTAGAGATTTGTCCCTACTCCCCCGCAGCACACCTGCTGCACACACCAGGAGGAGAAGGGGACCGGGAAATGGAGGAAATATACTCTCGCTGGTCGCCTCCACACGACCAGGAGGGCGGCTTCTTCGATGGTATGAAGATTCGGCGTAAAACCCCGCGGACTATCACACCAGTCAGCTCACCACAGGGGCATACCCCTTCACCTCGGGGAATACCAGGCAGCTCCGTGGGGTACCATTCCTCCCACCTGCCTGGGTGCGCCCGCCTGCATGAACCCGTCCTGCTCCCCAGCAGCGACTCTAGGGGGTTTTAGTACCATAGCCGCAGGAATATGGAGGAAAATATATATATACTCGCTGGTCGCCTCCACACGACCAGGAGGGGCGGCATCGAAGATTTGGCATGAGCCCCGCGGACTATTCACCAATCTGCTCACTACAGGGACGTATCCCTTCACCTCGGGGAATACCAGGCAGCTCCGTGGGGCACCATTCCTCCCACCTGCCTGGGTGCGTCCCCTGTAAGAGCAAGTCCCGCTCCCCAGCAGCGACTCTAGGGGCTTTTGCCAGACCGCAGCCGCCATTTTTGTTTCTCTGGTTATCTGAGCAGAGGCCCCAGACCCTGATAACTGCTGCTGCAGCGGCTTAAACACACCATGCCGCTCCCCACTCTCCTCAGTGAGGCCCGGCAGCAATTACCACAGGTCTCCACATGGCCGAAGCTCACCAGAAAAAAAAAGTAGGGCTGGTGATAATGTCATGATCACGTGTGTCAGGACGCAGATGATGTCGCAAGGCGAACCCATAACTCACGTGACCCTGGATACACCGCCTCCAGTGGGGCGAATTTAAATAATAAAGCGTGCAGGTGGATACACCGCCTCCACCTGGCGGATTTAGGTATTACACGCTATGCAAACATATCTGGAAACACCGCCTCCAGTAAGGCGCATTTAAATAATAAGGGGGGAACCTGGGTAACTATAACAATGGTGGGCCCTGCGGTAGGGAATGGGAAATTGGAGACCTCCTGAGCTCCCCCGAGCCAGTGTCCCTGCACTCCTGACATTCCCTATGCCAGTTTCGCACCGGGCGCCGCACGCGTACCTCAACGCCCTAGCTCGCCCTGAACCTAAACCCTCACTAGGGAATAGGTCGGTGCGGAAACTAATCCCACCACTGCACTAATAAGACACATGAGGAAAGAGACAATACAGGGGAAGCACCACTTATCTTTGCTCTGTTGCGTGCGCTCCTAGCAATAGAGCCCACCACCTGTGTGCATCTTCTCCTCCACCCTGATCCATCACATGACTGGATCCGTCACCATCGTGCAGCCTGGGAGCAGAGTCCATCACCACTTGCAGCAGTCCAGTACACAGAGTCCCAAGATGAGTCCAGCCTCTGCCAAGAATCCAAGCATGCTCGAGTCCAGTTCTCAGCAACCAAGTAGAGCATGCTGAGTGCAACTCTCTTCCAAGTCGCCACTCCTCCAAGCCATGCCCGCACTTCCCGCCGACACCACAAACTGCGACTCCACCAAGCCATGCTAGTCCTTCCTGCAGACACCATTAGCTGGCACTCATCCTCTCTGGCTGACTGTGCAGGACTCCTATCCCGCTCCATCCTTCCACCAGGCTCTCCAACAACTCAGAAAGAAATATCACCAGCGGTGAGTGAACCCCCTAAGCACACCTTTATAGGGAGTCACACCTGATTCCTAATTAAGTGCAACCTAACCTAAACCTAAGGTGCGATACCGCTAACCACCACCGGGGACAGTCAAAACACCTTTGAACTCAACCAAAGTAAAAAAAGTTCACTTTGTGCTTTTAATACCGCCAGATCCAACACTGGATCATGACATCTGCTTTCTCAAGTCCCAGAGTTTTTGACAACTGGCAGAATCTTTGGGACTTCTCTATTTTGGCGTTCTCTATTTTAGGCCACGTTCCCCACAATGAGCTTGTGGTGAGTTTTTGATGTTGCAGAAACTTACCAAAAACTCATTGTGGGAACATAGCCTTATAACTCATGATGTCAACGAAATATTAATGGGGTTGTCCGGGCTTTTCACATAATCTCAGTACATATCTGGGCTGCAGAATTATGACAATAAGTAATTTACTTTCTGTCACTAGTTTGCACAGTTTCCTAGATATTCTGAACAGAACGTCCAAGGGGGGGGGTGTGTTATGGCATTGAAATGAGAACTAGTCGTAACCTCCTACTCTACTCCAAACATGCCCTCTATAGCAACAACCCCACCCTCCATAGCTACAGCCCTCCCCGTCCACATGAAGAAGCCCTCATCACACAGTAACAAATCCTCCCCCTCTAGCAGCCTCACTGCACAGAGCAGACCACCCAGCTTCTCCTCTCCCAGACACACGCTGAACAGTGATCTATGGAAAGTGAAACTAGTGAGGAGGAGGGAAAATCGTCCTGTATTCTGGACCACTCCATGATTACAATACATAACTCATTATCAGTAATTCCTTCCCTCACTGTCCCATGCTGCTGGCAGCAGTGAGAACAGTAAGCGTGATGGCCAGTGATGGGGGTCTGCAGCTTCTAATCTGCACAGGGGATGGCAGTCACTGATGTAATCTGTTGTGTGACAAAGCCTCTGCTGTGTGAATGAGACAGCTTTGTGTCACTGATGTCTTCACACAGCAGCAGATTTGGTGCAGTGTATGTGTGAGCACTGTGTCTCAGGATACAGGTACACACCTTACTCAGGCTATCACTTTATAATGTTTCTAGCAGAAATACATAACCGGTGCACACGGACCATTCACCTCTGCCAGTGCTGGGAAAGACAAGCTGCAATTTATTTATGTATTTTCCCATCACCTCCGGGCAATTTTCTGTTTTTTCCGTTATTCGTTTTTCCCTCTCCTTCTTCCATAACTTTTCTATTTTTCCATCCTTTCAGGTACCTCCTCCTCTGCCTGCTCCACCTACACTGCCACATCCACCTCCACCTACTCCACCTCCTCCTTCACTTTAACCTCCGCCTCCTGTTTCTAGATTGCTATTTGTTTGTTTTTTAATTTTATACTCTTTTAAGTCAGTTCCTAAGACAATAAAAACAAAGAAAAAAATAAAAAAGCAAAACACCCCCCCCTCAAAACACAGTGTTGAATTACTCCTCCCTTATCTCTTCCACCTACACCGCCACATCCACCTCCACCTACTCCACCTTCTCCTTCACTTTGACCTCTGCCTCCTGTTTCTAGATTGTTATTTGTTTGTTTTTTAATTTTATACTCTTTTAAGTCAGTTCCTAAGACAATAAAAACAAAGAAGAAAAAAATAAAAAAGCAAAACAACCCCCCTCAAAAAACAGTGCTGAATTACTCCACCCTTATCTCTTCCACCTACACCGCCACGTCCATCTCGTACTTCACTTGGACCACCACCTCCTGGGTCTACATTGTTATTTTATATTTGGCTAATTCTATGTTCTTTTATAAGAAAAAACTATCAAAGAAAAAAGGGAAAAAATGTCTACTGCTGAGTTGTATTTTTGAATATTATAGGAGAATAATGAAAACAACCATAGTATGGACAACATTTTGCGAGTCCAAATAACAATCTGTAGAAAAAAACTGGGGTAACAGGAGTTTAGAAAAAAAGGGAATAAGAGATGGCAATTGGACATAATAATGCAAATATTTTTTAAATAAAACCACAGAATTTAAACGGAAGAATCAACTCTTATAGTGTACGGTCCCAACTAAAAGTGGTCGTCTTTTCATAGGCAGATGAGCTCATACACTTTTATTTATAGCGTAGCAATGATGGAATGCATGTACCATATATAATGTTTGCAGAACCCTATTTCATAGTGTTGGTATATAATGTATATGATATACAAGAACAATGTAATGTACATGATATAAAAGAATAATGTAGACTGCATGAATTAGGTATACTCCAGCTCTTTTCAAAGTGTCATTAGCAACAGAGTAGAAACGTAGTGAAAAAGAATTCTCTTTGAGGGTCAATAGAAAGAACTAATAATTATAACATATTAAAATAGCAGAAAGGCTAGTGGTAAAGGATCAAGCAGCTACGGTAATGAGGAACTGAAAGAACACTAACAGTAGGATTAACGTTATGACATTAACTGCAGAAGTGATAGGGTGTCAACAGTGCAGAAGGTTAACAGCCATAAAAATATAGAGAACTTTAAAGAAAAGAGGAAATTACAAATTGATCTATTATCATTATATGAGTCTTGACCAGAGACTTGAATAATCATTTAGCATTGAGTATGAGAAAGTAGTAAGGGCCAATTTACCTGGAATTCTCAAGTTTTTTAAAGAGAAAAATTGTTGAAAAAATAAAGATGCAATCATTTTTGTAAAACGTGGGATGGCACCATTATTTTGTGTTGCAGAAGGGGTGGTGTTCATTATTGTTCTAAAGTAGGTAGGGAAGAACTTAAACAATAACAAGTAACTAATTTATAGTGAGGCTAATGGTATGTTCATATAGAGTTTTTTTTTACATAGATTTTGACGTTGATTTGCCCCTAAATTTTAATTTAAAAAATATCTTCAAATTCTCTTTGAATACGTTTCCTATTGATTTCAGTGGGAAATCCACAGTGCTTTTCATACTGTAATCTTTTTTCCTATGAGGTTTAGAAGAGTACAATGTGAATATAAAATGAGGATTTTTTAAATCATATTTTTCCACTAAATTTTTGCTGCGTTGTATTATTAAGTTTGGAGCATATTTCACAAGGAATCTGCATGAAAGAAGCAACATTATTTTTTTTCCTTGAGACAATATTCAAAGTGTTTATGGAAAAAAAAAACTCATTGTATGAAGAACAGCAATGTGGATTTTTCATTGAAACTAATAGGAAGCTTATTCCGACATGTATCAGGTGTGACCTGTCTTTGCTGACTCATGAACAGAACATTTGATTGGTGAGCCAGCAGTACTAAATATCCCCCATTGTAAGTACAGTAAATGATTTTCTGAAATCCATCTTCAAAAAGCCTTTAAGACTAAAAGACATAGTAACATAGTAACATAGTAACATAGTTATTAAGGATGAAGGGAGACTTTAAGTCCATCTAGTTCAACCCATATCCTATCCTAACTTGCCCTAACATGTTGATCCAGAGGAAGGCAAAAAAAACCCCATGTGGCAACAAGTAAGCTTCACATTGGGGAAAAAAATTCCTTCCTGACTCCACATACGGCAATCAGACTAGCTCCCTGGATCAACGCAATATTAAGGAAACTAGTGTATATACCCTGTAATATTATACTTTTCAAGAAAGGCATCCAGTCCATTCTTAAATTTTAGTAGGGAATCACTCATTACAACATCATATGGCAGAGAGTTCCATAGTCTCACTGCTCTTACAGTAAAGAATCCGCATCTGTGTGTATGCTTAAACCTTCTTTCCTCCAGACGTAGAGGATGCCCCCTTGTCCCCGTCACAGGTCTAAGAGTAAAAAGATCATTAGAAAGGTCTTGGTATTGTCCCTGCATATATTTATACATTGTAATAAGATCACCCCTAAGTAGTGTTGAGCATTCCGATACCGCAAGTATCGGGTATCGGCCGATATTAGCGGTATCGGAATTCCGATACTTAGTTCCGATACTTTTGGCATATCGGATTCCGGAATCGGAATCGGAATAGGAAGTTCCCATCATGCTATGAGCCTGCTTGCTTTGATTAAGCCAATGGGAATCCTCCGAAGTGTGGGCACATCCTGTTAGGCATGTAGGCATGTTAACTATTGGCATGGCTGTGATTGGCTGCCGAAATGATGTCATGATGCACTATAAAAGCCACCGCAGCCGTCATTTCTGGTCACTCTGCTGTGAATTCAGTTAGGGACAGGCTGCTGTAGAAGACTGTGAGGGACAGTTAGAAATAGCGATTCCACCAAACATCTAGTGCTTTACCCAGGCTACATAAACCACCACTGTAGCCTTCTTTGTCCTAGCAGCAGTGTTCACAGCTGTCTGCAAGGGCTGTGTGAGTGCAGCTCACGCTGTGGAGTGGGTCCTGCAGCCACGTCAGGCTGTAGGCCACCCAGTGTAATCACTGCTGCCTCATACATCTTTTATTTTTTGAGCTGCATTTTTTACATAATTTCAATCTAGTGTGCTTCCATCCGTATCCATATACGTTGGTTGCAAACACTAGTAGTAGACAGCGGAGCCTTTCTGCAGCCTTTCAGTGCTAGTGTCCACTTTGCTGCACTGTTCACGGCTGTCTGAGAGGTCTCTGACTGTGTGTGAGTGCAGCTCACGCTGAGTAGTGTGTCCTGCAGCTACGTCTGGCTGTCGGACGCTCAGCGTGCGTCAGTGCCTCACACATATTTTTATTTGAGTGCAGCTCATTTTTTCTTCTATTAGTGTGCATCCATCCGTCTCCATCTACGGTGGTTGCAAACACTATACAGGAGTACACAGCGGAGCCTTTCTGCAGCCTGTCAGTGCCAGTGCCCACTTAGCTGCACTGTTGACGGCTGTCTGAGAGGCCTCTGACTGTGTGTGAGTGCAGCTCACGCTGAGTAGAGTGTCCTGCAGCTACGTCTGGTTGTAGGACGCTCAACGTGCGTCACTGCCTCACACATATTTGTCTTTGAGTGCAGCTCATTTTTTCTTCTCCTATTAGTGTGCATCCATCCGTATCCATCAACATTGGTTGGTTGCAAACACTATATAGGAGTAGATAGAGGAGCCTTTTTTTCTGGCTTGTGCCCTGCCGGCGCAGCCAGATTAGTATTACCCAATTTTTTTGGAGCCTCATCTTTTGCATTGTAGGTTACCTGCCTGCATTGTAATAGCTCCAAAAAGTTGGTGATACTATCAGTTTCAATTCTTTGTTCACATACTTTGAGTTTGTTTCCAACAAAGAAACCACAAAAAAAGTTCACCAAACACTACATTTTGAACTTGTGTAGGCCACATCAGCTCCTATTAAAGTCTAGTCCACACACACACTTCATAAAATTAGTGTTTCTTGTACCTGTAACCAGCTGTTCAAGAATAAGCACACTAAGGCCCCCCTTTGTACTTTTTTGCCTATCTTAAGCAGTCTTGCAAGATGAAGAAGGCAGGGAGTAAGGCGCGTGGGCGTGGGCGTGGAGTTTCAGCAGGGAGAGGACGTGGGGATTCTGCAGGGAGAGGACGTGGGGATTCTACAGGTAGAGGACGTGGGGATTCTGGGCCTGCTGCGGGCACCAGTGGATCAGCATCCCCCAGTTTTAGCAGGCAACAGTCCTTTATGCGCAGCTTTGTAGGACCTCAACGTACCCCACTGCTGCGGGAGGAACAAATTGAAGCCGTTGTCGGATGGATGGCAGCTAACGCATCGACTTCAATTACTTCTGCATCCTCTCAGGGTCAGAGCACCGAAGAGCAACCATCTGTCTCTTCACCACCTGCCAAAGTGCCCAGGCAGTCAGAGAGACATGGACAGGAGCCATCACAGTCTCTACTTCTGTTCTCGGAATCTGTTGGCTTGGAAAGAGGGGGCCAGCCAAGCAGCATTCCTGAATGTGAAGAAGAGGGAGTATGCAGTGATGCGCAGCTTCTTTGTCCCTCTGAATCTGAAGAGGCGAGTGGGCCAGTGCCTATGGTCAGCACACCTCAGTACGCATCAGATGATGACGAGACTCAGTTCCCACTTTCTGGTGCGTACGGTGCTGGCGAGACAACCCCGGAGAAGCAGCTGTTTGAAGAGGGGAGGGAAGATGATGAGGTCCTTGACCCATCATGGCGTGAGCAACAGGAAGGTGGTGGGAGCAGCTCGGAGGAAGAGATTCCCCTACCGGCCAAAACAGGAGGCAGAGGGAGGGGGAAGACTTGGTTGCCTGTACCCTCCACTTCGGCACCCGTTAGGAGCATTCCTCCTTCCAAAGGCAAACCGGGCGCTCACAAGAGTTGCAGTGCGTGGTCCTTTTTTGACACAGTTGCAGATGACATTTGCTTTGTCAAATGCAAGCTGTGTCATCAGAGAGTCAAAAGAGGGAGAAATGTCAGCAACCTCAATACCACAAATATGTGGAAACATGTGCGCACCAAGCACGAGTTGGAGTTGCAGAGACACCCTGAAGACGTAGGCCAACGTACAGCACCACCTACCACCTCTTCAGTTCGTGTTGGGCCCTCTTCCTCCAGCTCACACACTGCTGGTTCGGCTTCCTCACAGGATCGCCAAGGAAGAACCTCTGCCACTGTTGTCCGGAGAGCCTGTCAGATTACACCCATAGCAGCACGTTCCCATCCATCACAGCCATCGGTAGCACAGGCATGGGATAAAAGGCGCCCTTACTCGGCAAACCATCCCCGAGCACAGTCTCTGAATGCTGGCAGTTGAAATGCTGTCATTCAGGCTGGTGGACACTGACACCTTCCGGGACTTAATGGCATTGGCAGTCCCCCAATACAACGTGCCCAGCCGCTTTTATTTCAGCAGGCGAGCCGTCCCTGCCCTGCAGAAACATGTTGAGGGCAAAATAAAACATGCGCTACTAAACGCCGTTAGTAGCAAGGTCCACCTGACCACCGATGCGTGGACCAGTAACCATGGACAGGGACGATACCTTTCCCTCACTGCCCACTGGGTCAATGTTGTGGAGCCGGGTACGGATCTGGAGAGTGGCGCTGTACGTGTTCTTCCAACGCCACGGATTGCAGGACTCCAGTCTGTACACATAGACTCCTCCTCCTACTCAAGTTCCTCAGAAACAGCAGAGCAGGAGCCTGTTACGACCGATATGAGCACAGCCGTGGCCAAACGTCAACAGGCTGTACTCAAATTAATTTCTTTGGGGAATCGAAGCCACACAGCGCAGGAGCTCTGGAATGCTATCAAGCTGGAGAGCGATGTGTGGTTTGGGCCAGCGAATCTCCAGCCGGGCTTGGTAGTGTGTGACAATGGCCGAAATCTGGTGGCAGCTCTTGGCCTAGGCAACCTCACACACATCCCATGTCTGGCACATGTTCTTAACTTGGTCGTGCAGAGCTTTCTGAGGGACTATCCGGATCTTGCTGCACTGTTGCACAAGGTCCGCATAGAGTGCGCTCACTTGCGACGTTCCAGCACGGCAAGATCGCGCCTCGCTGCTCTGCAGCGACGATTTGGCCTTCCGGAACATCGCATCATATGTGACCTACCCACCCGGTGGAATTCAACGTTACATATGTTGGAGCGGTTGTGTGAGCAGCAGGCAGCAGTCATGGAGTACCAGCTGCATCAGGCGCAAACAAGTCGCACTGTGCGCCGTTCACACTTCAGCACCATTGAGTGGGCCTCTATGAAGGACATCTGCCTCGTTTTGCGTGCCTTCGATGAATCCACGCGGATGGCGAGTGCAGATGATGCACTAGTCAGCATGACTGTCCCCCTTATCTGCCTGCTTCAACAAACACTGCAAGCACTAAGGGATGAGGTTTCAGAAGAGGTGGAGGATGAGGAGTCCCAAATGCCATCTGCTTCTGGACAGTCTGCGCTACGTGTTTCCTCACAAAGGCCTAGGCAGGGGACACTTTGTGAGGAGGATGAGGAGGAGTCGATGGAGGAGGAAGACATCTCTCCAGAGGAGGGAGGTACACAAACCTCTACTCAGTATGTACAGCGAGGGTGGGGTGATGCAGAGCAGGCCGAGGTCACGCCTCAAACAGGGGACAGCGGTTCTTTGGCAGTTGGGAGTCTGCAGCACATGGTTGATTTCATGCTGCAGTGCCTGAGAAACGACCGCCGCATCGCCCACATTCTCGTCTCGGCTGATTATTGGGTGTACACCCTCCTAGATCCTCGCTACCGGGACAGCGTACAAAGGCTCATACCAACGTTGAACCGGGAGCGTAAAATGCGGGAGTACGAAGAGTCACTGGTGCAGTCCATAATGTTTTCCATTCCACCCGACAGCATTGTTGCTAGTGCTTTACAAAGCAGCTCTGTGCGTCGAGGCAGTGGAGGAAACTCTGCACAAAGAGGGAGCAGAGGCAGCGCCGCAGCACAAGGCAAGACCACTATGGCCCAAATGTGGCAAAGTTTTGTGTGTCCACCACAATTGTCTACACCATCAGCGACGCCTCGAGTCAGCAGGAGGCAACGCTTCCGTCAGATGGTGTCAGACTACATGTCTTGCCCTGTCGCTGTACTCCCAGATGGCTCTTCCCCCTTCAAGTTTTGGGTCTCTAAGCTGGATACATGGCCAGAGCTTAGCCAGTATGCATTGGAGGTGCTGGCTTGCCCTGCTGCCAGTGTATTATCGGAACGTGTCTTTAGTGCCGCAGGTGGTGTACTAACAGACCGTCGCACGCGACTATCTTCCGATAATGTTGACCGGCTGACTTTTCTGAAAATGAACAAGGCCTGGATCTCCAAAGACTTTGCCATTCCTCTTACAGACTAAATTAGTGGTTGGCAACTGTATCCAGGTCTGCTGGTGTGTTCATTTTTCTACCACCTGAACTATAATCCCTGTGCTTCAACACAGCCAGTTGTCGCTCAGATGTGTCGTCTGCACAGAGAAACACACTAGCTCCTGTGTTAGTGGGGTTCTGTAATGCCAGCTGATCCCCTGCTGTGTGGACGGCAAAGTCACCAGCTCCATCAACATTCAAACCACTACTGATTTTTAACCGTGCCCAACTTAGGTCTCTGGCTCCACTGTCTCTACTATTTCCCCTGACCTCCAACCCCGCCATCTACATCTCTGAAGTGGCGTCAGCACAATCTACACTTGTTCCTGTGTTCCTGTGGCTCAGTCCCATCAGTTTATCCCCTGATGTGTGTCCGGCAAGGTCTCCTGCTCTGTCCACATTCCCATAACCAGTAGTGGGAATGAGGACAGAGCTGGCGAACTTGCCGGACAAACATCAGGGGATCAACTGACGGGACTGAGCACCAGTAACACAGGAACAAGTGTAGATTGTGCTGACGCCACTTCAGAGATGTAGCTGGCGGGGTTGGAGGCCAGGGTAAATAGTAGAGACAGTGGAGCCAGAGGCCTAAGTGGAGCATGGTTAGAATCAGTAGTAGTCCACAACCTCCATAAAAAACGCTGCCCATTGGCCTCTGCATGCGACATGCGTAATCCTGGGCTCCAACAGCGTCAGTCGGTGTTCAGAAGTGTCGTCTCCACAGAGCCAAACACATTCGTTAGAGTGTTAGTGGGGTTCAGCACTGCCAGCTGTTCCCCTGCTGTGGAGATGGCAAGTCTCCTGCTGCCTTCACCTGCCAAAATCCAGTAGGCCCCAGCCTGCTCCTCGCCTAATCCTGGGCTCCAACAGCGTCAGTTGGTGTTCAGAAGTGTCGTCTCCACAGAGCCAAACACATTCGTTCGAGTGTTAGTGGGGTTCAGCACTGCCAGCTGTTCCCCTGCTGTGGAGATGGCAAGTCTCCTGCTGCCTTCACCTGCCAAAATCCAGTAGGCCACAGCCTGCTCCTCGCCTAATCCTGGGCTCCAACAGCGTCAGTTGGTGTTCAGAAGTGTCGTCTCCACAGAGCCAAACACATTCGTTAGAGTGTTAGTGGGGTTCAGCACTGCCAGCTGTTCCCCTGCTGTGGAGATGGCAAGTCTCCTGCTGCCTTCACCTGCCAAAATCCAGTAGGCCACAGCCTGCTCCTCGCCTAATCCTGGGCTCCAACAGCGTCAGTTGGTGTTCAGAAGTGTCGTCTCCACAGAGCCAAACACATTCGTTCGAGTGTTAGTGGGGTTCAGCACTGCCAGCTGTTCCCCTGCTGTGGAGATGGCAAGTCTCCTGCTGCCTTCACCTGCCAAAATCCAGTAGGCCCCAGCCTGCTCCTCGCCTAATCCTGGGCTCCAACAGCGTCAGTTGGTGTTCAGAAGTGTCGTCTCCACAGAGCCAAACACATTCGTTCGAGTGTTAGTGGGGTTCAGCACTGCCAGCTGTTCCCCTGCTGTGGAGATGGCAAGTCTCCTGCTGCCTTCACCTGCCAAAATCCAGTAGGCCCCAGCCTGCTCCTCGCCTAATCCTGGGCTCCAACAGCGTCAGTTGGTGTTCAGAAGTGTCGTCTCCACAGAGCCAAACACATTCGTTCAAGTGTTAGTGGGGTTCATCATTGCCAGCTGATCCCCTGCTGTGGAGATGGCAGTCTCTCCTGCTGTCTCCGCATTACAAAGACAGTAGGCCTCTGCCTACACCCTCCTATTTCCTGGGCTTCAACACAGCCAGTTGTAGTTCGGAAGTGCCGTCCACACGGAAAGAGATACTTGCTCCCGTGTCTCAGTGGGGTTCAGTAACGTCAGCTGGTCCCCTGCTGTGTGGATGGCAGTCTCTCCTGCTGTCACCTCATTCAAAATACAGTAGGCCTCTGCCTACACCCTCCTATTTCCTGGGCTTCAACACAGCCAGTTGTAGTTCGGAAGTGCCGTCCACACGGAAAGAGATACTTGCTCCCGTGTCTCAGTGGGGTTCAGTAACGTCAGCTGGTCCCCTGCTGTGTGGATGGCAGTCTCTCCTGCTGTCACCTCATTCAAAATACAGTAGGCCTCTGCCTACACCCTCCTATTTCCTGGGCTTCAACACAGCCAGTTGTAGTTCAGAAGTGCCGTCCACACGGAAAGAGATACTTGCTCCCGTGTCTCAGTGGGGTTCAGTAACGTCAGCTGATCCCCTGCTGTGTGGATGGCAGTCTCTCCTGCTGTCACCTCATTCAAAATACAGTAGGCCTCTGCCTACACCCTCCTATTTCCTGGGCTTCAACACAGCCAGTTGTAGTTCGGAAGTGCCGTCCACACGGAAAGAGATACTTGCTCCCGTGTCTCAGTGGGGTTCAGTAACGTCAGCTGATCCCCTGCTGTGTGGATGGCAGTCTCTCCTGCTGTAACCTCATTCAAAATACAGTAGGCCTCTGCCTACACCCTCCTATTTCCTGGGCTTCAACACAGCCAGTTGTAGTTCGGAAGTGCCGTCCACACGGAAAGAGATACTTGCTCCCGTGTCTCAGTGGGGTTCAGTAACGTCAGCTGATCCCCTGCTGTGTGGATGGCAGTCTCTCCTGCTGTCACCTCATTCAAAATACAGTAGGCCTCTGCCTACACCCTCCTATTTCCTGGGCTTCAACACAGCCAGTTGTAGTTCGGAAGTGCCGTCCACACGGAAAGAGATACTTTCTCCCGTGTCTCAGTGGGGTTCAGTAACGTCAGCTGATCCCCTGCTGTGTGGATGGCAGTCTCTCCTGCTGTCACCTCATTCAAAATACAGTAGGCCTCTGCCTACACCCTCCTATTTCCTGGGCTTCAACACAGCCAGTTGTAGTTCGGAAGTGCCGTCCACACGGAAAGAGATACTTGCTCCCGTGTCTCAGTGGGGTTCAGTAACGTCAGCTGATCCCCTGCTGTGTGGATGGCAGTCTCTCCTGCTGTCACCTCATTCAAAATACAGTAGGCCTCTGCCTACACCCTCCTATTTCCTGGGCTTCAACACAGCCAGTTGTAGTTCGGAAGTGCCGTCCACACGGAAAGAGATACTTGCTCCCGTGTCTCAGTGGGGTTCAGTAACGTCAGCTGATCCCCTGCTGTGTGGATGGCAGTCTCTCCTGCTGTCACCTCATTCAAAATACAGTAGGCCTCTGCCTACACCCTCCTATTTCCTGGGCTTCAACACAGCCAGTTGTAGTTCGGAAGTGCCGTCCACACGGAAAGAGATACTTGCTCCCGTGTCTCAGTGGGGTTCAGTAACGTCAGCTGATCCCCTGCTGTGTGGATGGCAGTCTCTCCTGCTGTAACCTCATTCAAAATACAGTAGGCCTCTGCCTACACCCTCCTATTTCCTGGGCTTCAACACAGCCAGTTGTAGTTCGGAAGTGCCGTCCACACGGAAAGAGATACTTGCTCCCGTGTCTCAGTGGGGTTCAGTAACGTCAGCTGATCCCCTGCTGTGTGGATGGCAGTCTCTCCTGCTGTCACCTCATTCAAAATACAGTAGGCCTCTGCCTACACCCTCCTATTTCCTGGGCTTCAACACAGCCAGTTGTAGTTCGGAAGTGCCGTCCACACGGAAAGAGATACTTGCTCCCGTGTCTCAGTGGGGTTCAGTAACGTCAGCTGATCCCCTGCTGTGTGGATGGCAGTCTCTCCTGCTGTCACCTCATTCAAAATACAGTAGGCCTCTGCCTACACCCTCCTATTTCCTGGGCTTCAACACAGCCAGTTGTAGTTCGGAAGTGCCGTCCACACGGAAAGAGATACTTGCTCCCGTGTCTCAGTGGGGTTCAGTAACGTCAGCTGATCCCCTGCTGTGTGGATGGCAGTCTCTCCTGCTGTCACCTCATTCAAAATACAGTAGGCCTCTGCCTACACCCTCCTATTTCCTGGGCTTCAACACAGCCAGTTGTAGTTCGGAAGTGCCGTCCACACGGAAAGAGATACTTGCTCCCGTGTCTCAGTGGGGTTCAGTAACGTCAGCTGATCCCCTGCTGTGTGGATGGCAGTCTCTCCTGCTGTCACCTCATTCAAAATACAGTAGGCCTCTGCCTACACCCTCCTATTTCCTGGGCTTCAACACAGCCAGTTGTAGTTCGGAAGTGCCGTCCACACGGAAAGAGATACTTGCTCCCGTGTCTCAGTGGGGTTCAGTAACGTCAGCTGATCCCCTGCTGTGTGGATGGCAGTCTCTCCTGCTGTCACCTCATTCAAAATACAGTAGGCCTCTGCCTACACCCTCCTATTTCCTGGGCTTCAACACAGCCAGTTGTAGTTCGGAAGTGCCGTCCACACGGAAAGAGATACTTGCTCCCGTGTCTCAGTGGGGTTCAGTAACGTCAGCTGATCCCCTGCTGTGTGGATGGCAGTCTCTCCTGCTGTCACCTCATTCAAAATACAGTAGGCCTCTGCCTACACCCTCCTATTTCCTGGGCTTCAACACAGCCAGTTGTAGTTCGGAAGTGCCGTCCACACGGAAAGAGATACTTGCTCCCGTGTCTCAGTGGGGTTCAGTAATGTCAGCTGATCCCCTGCTGTGTGGATGGCAGTCTCTCCTGCTGTCACCTCATTCAAAATACAGTAGGCCTCTGCCTACACCCTCCTATTTCCTGGGCTTCAACACAGCCAGTTGTAGTTCGGAAGTGCCGTCCACACGGAAAGAGATACTTGCTCCCGTGTCTCAGTGGGGTTCAGTAACGTCAGCTGATCCCCTGCTGTGTGGATGGCAGTCTCTCCTGCTGTCACCTCATTCAAAATACAGTAGGCCTCTGCCTACACCCTCCTATTTCCTGGGCTTCAACACAGCCAGTTGTAGTTCGGAAGTGCCGTCCACACGGAAAGAGATACTTGCTCCCGTGTCTCAGTGGGGTTCAGTAACGTCAGCTGATCCCCTGCTGTGTGGATGGCAGTCTCTCCTGCTGTCACCTCATTCAAAATACAGTAGGCCTCTGCCTACACCCTCCTATTTCCTGGGCTTCAACACAGCCAGTTGTAGTTCGGAAGTGCCGTCCACACGGAAAGAGATACTTGCTCCCGTGTCTCAGTGGGGTTCAGTAATGTCAGCTGATCCCCTGCTGTGTGGATGGCAGTCTCTCCTGCTGTCACCTCATTCAAAATACAGTAGGCCTCTGCCTACACCCTCCTATTTCCTGGGCTTCAACACAGCCAGTTGTAGTTCGGAAGTGCCGTCCACACGGAAAGAGATACTTGCTCCCGTGTCTCAGTGGGGTTCAGTAACGTCAGCTGATCCCCTGCTGTGTGGATGGCAGTCTCTCCTGCTGTAACCTCATTCAAAATACAGTAGGCCTCTGCCTACACCCTCCTATTTCCTGGGCTTCAACACAGCCAGTTGTAGTTCGGAAGTGCCGTCCACACGGAAAGAGATACTTGCTCCCGTGTCTCAGTGGGGTTCAGTAATGTCAGCTGATCCCCTGCTGTGTGGATGGCAAAGTCTCCTGCTGCCTACACAGTCGTACCACTGCTGATTTTTAACCGTGCTCCAATTAGGCCTGTGGCTCCACTGTCTCTCGTATTTCCCCTGTCCTCCAACCCTGCCAGTTACAGCTCCGAAGTGGCGTCTGCACAATCCACACTTGTTCCTGTGTTACAGGTGTTCAGTCCGGTCAGTTAATCCCCTGATGTGTGTCCAGCAATGTCGCCTGCTCTGTCCACATTCCCATTATGGGAATGTGGACAGAGCAGGCGACATTGCCGGACACACATCAGGGGATTAACTGACCGGACTGAACACCTGTAACACAGGAACAAGTGTGGATTGTGCAGACGCCACTTCGGAGCTGTAACTGGCAGGGTTGGAGGACAGGGGAAATACGAAAATCAGTGAAGCCACAGGCCTAAGTGGAGCTTGGTTCAAATTAGTAGTCTACAACCGATCTTAAAATTTCTTCAATGCAGCCTCAGCCTGCTCCGTGCTTGTCCCTGGGCTTCAACACAGCCAGTTGTTGCTCGGAAGTGCCGTCTTCACAGAGTAAAACACTAGCTCCTGTGTTTGTGGGGTTCAGTAACGTCAGCTGTTCCCCTGCTGTTTTGATGGCAATCTGTCCTGCTGCCTCCCAATTGACAGCACATCAGGCCTCAGCCTGCTAAGTGCTTGTCCTGGGCTCCAACATGGCCAGTTGCTGCTCATAACTGACTTTGGCACGGGTACTCCCTCCTGCCCAGCTTGGTTCCAGCCCTGCCTGCTGTTTCCGGGAAGTGTCAATGTCAGTTTGCCACCCCAAGTTGCCATGTCGTGTTGCGGTTGGGTTAGCCGAGGCTAGGGTGCCAGCAGTTTAGGTGCTTCCTATGTGGACTGCGGGTTCTGGTAAGAAAGGCTTGTTCCATAGTGCCAGTAGGACAAGCACCCCCTGTAGGACTGTGTGATTCGGTAACTGCGGCCAGCTTGCGGCATGCCAACTTTGCTTTTCAGGGGTAACTTCTGATACCCCTCCGGGTTCCAGCACCGTCAGCTGGTTCTCGTCAGAGCCTTTGGCCTAGGTGCCTCCATCTCGGTATCCGAGTTCCGGCAACGTCTGCTGGTCCTTGGTAGTGCTTTGTAGCACAGGTACCTCCTGCTTAGTAACCGGGTTCCAGCACCGTCAGCTGGTCCTCGGTTGTGCCATTGGCTCTTATTCCTTCTGCTGCCCCTCCGGGTGCCAGCACTGTCAGCTGGTCCTCGCTATTTCCATTTGCTCTTGCAGCTTATGCTACCCCTCCGGGTTCCAGCACCGTCAGCTGGTTCTCGTCAGAGCCTTTGGCCTAGGTGCCTCCATCTCGGTATCCGAGTTCCGGCAACGTCTGCTGGTCCTTGGTAGTGCTTTGTAGCACAGGTACCTCCTGCTTAGTAACCGGGTTCCAGCACCGTCAGCTGGTCCTCGGTTGTGCCATTGGCTCTTATTCCTTCTGCTGCCCCTCCGGGTGCCAGCACTGTCAGCTGGTCCTCGCTATTTCCATTTGCTCTTGCAGCTTATGCTACCCCTCCGGGTTCCAGCACCGTCAGCTGGTTCTCGTCAGAGCCTTTGGCCTAGGTGCCTCCATCTCGGTATCCGAGTTCCGGCAACGTCTGCTGGTCCTTGGTAGTGCTTTGTAGCACAGGTACCTCCTGCTTAGTAACCGGGTTCCAGCACCGTCAGCTGGTCCTCGGTAGTGCCATTGGCTCTTGTTCCTTCTGCTGTCCCTCCGGGTGCCAGTACCGTCAGCTGGTTCAAGAGGACAAAGAACAGGAAGACAACCACCAAGATGCAGAACAACAAGAGAGAGAAGACAAAGAAGCATAAAAAAAACAAAGCAGAAGAACATTAAGCATAAGACTAATACTCTGAGCAAATGATATTATCTTATTTATAAGCAGAAGAAGACTAAGCAGTGTATGGGGGTGAGTCCGTTCCTCCTCGTGGTGCCCCTGGAAAAGGCCTGCTGCTGCAGGCCAAACTGAACGCGGACAAATCCTGTTGTAAATCTTTTGTGACAGGCAGAACGGAAGGTGTAAACTTCTAACTTTTCTAGATAACAACTACAGGAATGCCTGACACAAACAAGAATATGATGAAGAAGAATAGGAAGAAGATGAAGAAGTTGAATATGTAGAATAATAATTGTTGAATAAGAAGAATATGAAGAATGTAAGAAAAGGAAGAAGAAGAAGAAGAATGTAAAAAAAGGAAGTAGAAGAATTTAAAAAAGGAAGAAGAAGAATGTAAAAAAAGGAATAAGAAGAAGAATGTAAAAAAGGAAGAAGAAGAAGAATGTAAAAAAAGGAAGAAGAAGAAGAAGAAGAATGTAAAAAAAGGAATAAGAAGAAGAAGAAGAAGAAGGTAAAAAAAGGAAGAAGAATAAGAAAGAAGAAGAAAGAAGAAAGAAGAAGAAGACATACATGTCTGGCAAAATATAAATGAGGCTAACATAGTCAATATCTTTGTAACTCCTAACATCTTTAAAAAAAAAGTTTAATTCCTGCTATTCCATTTGATTGGGCTAAACCTCTATGGCTTTAATGTCTCCTCCACCTCCCACAATACATTCTACATTATTCTTAGTTGTTTTTCTTCATGTAGAATTAACCTACAAGGAAAGAAAGGGTTTTTTTTAATTCCGATATTTTGGCCCCATTGACTTGCATTGGTTGCCGGTATCGGAATCGGCGATACCGATACTTTTTTTTAAGATCGGCCGATCCATTCCGATCCGATATTTTCAAGTATCGGCTGGTATCGCTCAACTCTACCCCTAAGCCTTCGATTCTCCAAACTAAATAACCCCAAATGTAATAACCTGTCTTGGTATTGCAGACCCCCTAGTTCCCTAATAACCTTGGTCGCTCTTCTCTGCACCCGCTCCAGTTCAGCTATGTCTTTCTTATACACCGGAGACCAGAACTGTACACAGTATTCTAAGTGTGGTCGCACTAGTGACTTATATAGAGGTAAAATTATGTTCTCCTCATGAGCATCTATGCCTCTTTTAATGCATCCCATTATTTTATTTGCCTTTGCAGCAGCTGCCTGACACTGGCCGCTAAATGTGAGTTTGTCGTCCACCCATACACCCAGGTCTTTTTCAGTGACTGTTTTGCCCAGTGTTTTACAATTAAGCACATAATTATACATCTTGTTCGTTCTAACCAAGTGCATGACCTTACATTTATCCCTATTAAAGCTCATTTGCCATTTATCAGCCCAAGCTTCTAGTTTACATAAATCCTCCTGTAATATAAAATTGTCCTCCTCTGTATTGATTACCCTGCAGAGTTTAGTGTCATCTGCAAATATTGAAATTCTACTCTCTATGCCCCCTACAAGGTCATTAATAAATATGTTAAAAAGAAGCGGGCCCAAAACTGACCCCTGTGGTACCCCACTGCTAACCGTGACCCAGTCTGAGTGTGCTCCATTAATAACCACCCTTTGTTTCCTATCCCTGAGCCAGCTCTTAACCCACCTACACATATTTTCCCCTATCCCCAGAAGACCATGAAGATTTCTCCGCAATGTGTCTTAAAAAAAAAGCCAAGCCTATTTTTATGTTTAGAGCCACGATTTTTGACTTCTTGTATTCCATCAACCATGTTAATATGTGAGACTTTCTGTTTACAGAATGAGTTGTAGATTTTTAATGCAGCATTTTTTTTTCTAAATATTTTGCTATTTAATATACCTTAGGTCTCTTTCACACATCCATGTCTCCGGTACATGTGGTGACAGTTTTCACACGTACCGGAGACATGTACACATGTAGACCCATTCAAATGAATGAGTCTGTGCACATGTCAGTGTGTTTCCATGGATCGTATGTCCATGGACAAAACACGCTGACATGTCTGCTTTTTACCATCAGCACGGACAGCAAAATGTCCTGCACATGTGCACATGGAGAACACACATTGATGTCCTCCATGTGACACGCATTGGCATCGGGGAAGAAGCGCTACAGTAGCGCTGTTCCCTGGCGGCAGATGCTGAAGACGTCTCTCTTCATTCTCCCCTGCTCTGCCGGCAATCGGAGCTAGCAGGGGAGATTGATGCGAGTTATATTAAAGTCTGAAAGATGACAGCAGGTGGGGGCTTTTGGGACAATTACTCCTATCATCATTTCCGCAGCTGCACCCAGCTGTGAGTTTTCCCTGGTTGGTTGAAGAAAATAGGGGGGAACCCACGTCGAGTTTTTCATTCATTTATTTCATTAGATCACAGGCGACAGCTGAGGAAAACCCCAATCGTCTGCTCCTGCTGTCACTGTTATTAGCGGCAGCAAGTGTCGGATGATGTGCACAAACCCATTCATTTGAATGGGTCTACATGTGTGCGTATCTCCTGTACGTGTGAAAACTGTCACCACACGTACGTAGCGCTTCTTACCCAGTGGCCGTCAGTGTGGTACTCATGCGGCATACGGTTACCACACGTGGTTTACAGCCGGGCCGGTCGCATTAGCACTGCTCCCGCTTGTAAACTATTTAACCCCTTCAGATGGATTGCAGTGTGGATCTCGGCAGTACGGCGGACATATATCGGATATTGTTGCTTTTTTATTTGGGATTTTTTACAGGAGAACGATGGCTTTGATTGGATTGGGAGTTAAATAAAGATGGAAAAAAATGTGTGTTTAATTATTTCATGTAAAGTCTTTATTCTTAATGTGAGTGTTTTTTAACCCTTTCAGACTAGTGTATTAATAATGGATAGGTGTCTTATTGACACCTCTCCATTATTAACCAGGCTTAATGTCACCTTACAATAGCAAGGTGACATTAACCCCTTATTACCCCATATGAGACCCGCTACAGGGCAATGGGAAGAGAGAGGGTAAGTGCCGGAATTGGAGCATCTTACAGATGCGCCTTTTCTGGGGTGACTGGGGGCAGATTTTTTTTAGCCAGGGGGGTCGAAAAACAATAGTCCCTCTCTATCTAGGATATTAATATCTGCCCTCAGTCACTGGCTTGCCCTCTCTGGCGGAGAAAATTGCGCGGGAGCCCACGCAAGTTTTTTCTGTGAATTAATTCTTTAATTTAACACAAACAGCTCCAAAATTTTACACACACACACACACACACACTACTAACATTATTAGTGAGGGTCATATATAAATCTAACGGATATGCAATGGTTTAATGTATGTAAACCATGTCTCATATTCCGTCGGGTTCTGTAATGATTTTACAGAAGTCGACAACTGAATTATCGGCTATTCTGCTACCAACCTCGGCATGAAATATATATATGTGTCGCACAGGCAAATATACACTCACTGGCCACTTTATTAGGTACACCTGTCCAACTGTGTGTTAAGACTTAATTTCTAATCAGCCAATCACATGGCGGCAACTCAGTGCATTTAGGCATGTAGACATGGTCAAGACAATCTCCTGCAGTTCAAACCGAGCATCAGTATGGGGAAGAAAGGTGATTTGAGTGCCTTTGAACGTGGCATGATTGTTGGTGCCAGAAGGGCTGGTCTGAGAATTTCAGAAACTGCTGATCTACTGGGATTTTCACGCACAACCATCTCTAGGGTTTACAGAGAATGGTCCGAAAAAGAAAAAAAATCCAGTGAGCGGCAGTTCTGTGGCCGGAAATGCCATGTTGATGCCAGAGGTCAGAGGAGAATGGGCAGACTGGTTCGAGCTGATAGAAAGGCAACAGTGACTCAAATTGCCACCCGTTACAACCACGGTAGGCAGAAGAGCATCTCTGAACGCACAGTGCGTCGAACTTTGAGGCAGATGGGCTACAGCAGCAGAAGACCACACTGGGTACCACTCCTCTCAGCTAAGAACAGGAAACTGAGGCTACAATTTGCACAAGCTCATCGAAATTGGACAGTAGAAGATTGGAAAAACGTTGCCTGGTCTGATGAGTCTCGATTTCTGCTGCGACATTCGGATGGTAGGGTCAGAATTTGGCGTAAACAACATGAAAGCATGGATCCATCCTGCCTTGTATCAACGGTTCAGGCTGGTGGTGGTGTCATGGTGTGGGGAATTTTTTCTGGGCACTCTTTGGGCCCCTTGGTACCAATTGAGCATCGTTGCAACGCCACAGCCTACCTGAGTATTGTTGCTGACCATGTCCATCCCTTTATGACCACAATGTACCCAACATCTGATGGCTACTTTCAGCAGGATAATGCGCCATGTCATAAAGCTCGAATCATCTCAGATTGGTTTCTTGAACATGACAATGAGTTTACTGTACTCAAATGGCCTCCTCAGTCACCAGATCTCAATCCAATAGAGCATCTTTGGGATGTGGTGGAACGGGAGATTCGCATCAGGGATGTGCAGCCGACAAATCTGCGCCAACTGTGTGATGCCATCATGTCAATATGGTCCAAAATCTCTGAGGAATGCTTCCAGCACCTTGTTGAATCTCTGCCACGAAGAATTGAGGCAGTTCTGAAGGCAAAAGGGGATCCAACCCCTTACTAGCATGGTGTACCTAATAAAGTGGCCAGTGAGTGTATATAGAGACTGTATATATGTTTTCACAAATATTTGAGGACATGGATCCATTATATGTCCATTTTGCAAGCCGGCAAGAAAATCTCGCCATACGGATACCATACGGATATCACACGGATGCTTAAATGCGAGAAAATAGCATCCTCGCATTACACACAGATGACATACAGATCACTGTTCAGGGAATATTTCTGCTATTCTTGTCCGTAGAAAGCGGACCATATTTTTATATATTAACCCCTTTCTGCCATGTGACGTACTATTCCGTCCATGTGCCCTGGGACTTATTTCCCAGGGACGGGATAGTACATCACAGCGATCAGCGGCGCCCACGTGGTGAGCGCCGCTAATTGCGGCCGGGTGTCAGCTGATTATCACAGCTGACACCCGGCACAATGAGTAAGGGGCGGTCATGGACCGCCCCCGACACGTTAACCCCTTGCACACTACGATCAAACACGATCGCGGTGTGCCGGGGGTTAAAGGGAAGCATCGGCAGGGAGGGGGCTCCCTGAGCCCCCCAGAGCAGCGCAATGTGCAGCGCTGCTGCGGGGGGCTCCATTCCTGCAGGTCCCCAAATCCAAGATGGCGACGGGGACCTTTGGGGGCCTGCAGGGAGCTGGCTTCCTCAGTGCCTGCAAAACGCAAGCACGAGGAAGCCTTGTGCAGTGCCTGTGACAGATCGCTGATCTGTCACAGTGATCTGTGATGTGACAGATCAGCGATCTGTCACATCACAGTTATGTCCCCCCTGGGACAATGTAATAAAGTAAAAAAAAAAAAAAAAAAGTGTAAAAATAATTTTAACCCCTTACCTACAATTGACGTAATATTCCGTCCATGTGACCATGGACCTAATTACCATGGACGGAATATTACGTCACCATGATCAGCGGCGCCCACGTGGTGAGCGCCGCTGATCGCGGCCGGGTGTCAGCTAATTATCATAGCTGACACCCGGCACAATGTGTCAGGGGCGGTCACGGACCGCCCCGACATGTTAACCCCTTGCACACCGCGATCAAACGCGATCGCGGTGTACCGGGGGTTAAAGGGAAGCATCGGCAGGGAGGGGGCTCCCTCCGTGCTTCCCTGAGCCCCCCACGGCAGCGCAATGTGCAGCGCTGCTGCGGGGGGCTCCTTTCCTCCAGGCCCCCGAATCCAAGATGGCGACGGGGGCCTTCGGGGGCCTGAGGAAGCTGGCTTCCTCAGTGCCTGCAAAGCGCAGGCATGAGGAAGTCTGCAGCAGTGCCTGTGACAGATCGCTGATCTGTCACAGTGATCTGTGATGTGACAGATCAGCGATCTGTCACAGGACAGTGATGTCCCACCTGGGACAAGGTAATAAAGTTAAAAAAAAAAAAAAAAAAGTGTTAAAAATAATTTAAAAAAAATCGCTAAATAAATTAGTAAAAAAAAAAAAAAATATTCCCCAATAAATCCATTTTTTCAAAATAAAAAAAACCAAAAACAATAAAAGTACACATATTTGGTATCGCCGCGTCCGTAATGACCTGCCCTATAAAACTGTCCCATTAGTTAACCCCTTTAGCGAACCCCTTAAAAAATAAAAATAAAAAACGAAGCAAAAAATAATGATTTATTATCATACCACCGAACAAAAAGTGCAATAACGCGCGATCAAAAAGACACATATAAATATCCATGGTACCGCTGAAAACGTCATCTTGTCCCGCAAAAAACGAGCCACCATACAGCGTCATCCGCAAAAAAATAAAAAAGTTATAGCTCGCAGAATAAAGCGATACAAAAATAATTATTTTTTATATAATATTGTTTTCATTGCAAAAAACCGACAAAACATAAAAAAACGACCTAAATGAGGTATCGCTGTAACCGTACTGACCCGAAGAATAAAACCGCTTTATCAATTTTACCGCACGCGGAACGGTGTAAACGCACCCCCCCAAAAGAAATTCATGAAATGCTGGTTTTTGTTCATTCTGCGTCCCAAAAATCGGAATAAAAAGCGATCAAAAAATGTCACGTGCCCGAAAATGGTACCAATAAAAACGTCAACTCGTCCCGCAAAAAATAAGACCTCACATGACTCAGTGGGTCAAAATACGGAAAAATTATAGCTCTCAATATGTGGTGATGCAAAAACTACTTTTACAATAAAAAGCGTCTTTTAGCGTGCGACAGCCGACAAACATAAAAACCGCCATAAATAGTAAATCAAACCCCCCGTTATCACCCCCTTAGTTAGGGAAAAATAATAAAACTAAAAGAAAATGTATTTATTTCCATTTTCCCGCTAGGGTTAGGGTTAGGGTAGGGTTAGGGCTAGGGTTAGGGTTAGGGTTAGGGATAGGGTTAGGGCTAGGGCTCAGATTAGGGTTAGGGGTGTGTTGAGGTTAGGGTTGGAGTTATAATTGGAGGGTTTCCACTGTTTGGGCACATCAGGTGCTCTCCAAAGGCAACATGGCGTCTGATCTCAGTTCCAGCCAATTCTGCGTTGAAAAAGTCAAATGGTGCTCCTTCCCTTCCAAGCTCTGCCATGCGCCCAAACAGTGTTTTACCCCCACATGTAGGGTATCAGCCTACTCAGGACAAATTACAAAACAACTTTTGGGGTCCAATTTCTCCTGTTACCCTTAGGAAAATAAAAAATTGGGGGCAAAAATATAATTTTGCGGAAAAAAATGTTTTTTTTATTTTCACGCCCAGGCGTTATAAACTTCTGTGAAGCACTTGGGGGTTCAAAGTGCTCTCCACACATCTAGATAAGCTCCGTGGGGGTCTAGTTTCCAAAATGGGGTCACTTGTGGGGAGTTTCAATAGTTTAGGTACATCAGGGGCTCTCCAAACGCACATGACACCCGCAGACCAATCCATCAAAGTCTGCATTCCAAAACGTCACTACTTCCCTTCCGAGCCCCGACGTGTGCCCATACAGTAGTTTTCTCCCACATATGAGGTATCAGCGTACTCAGGACAAATTGGACAACAACTTTTGGGGTCCAATTTCTCCTGTTACCCTTGGGAAAATAAAAAAATTGGGGACTAAATGATGATGTTTGTGGAAAAAATACGATTTTTTTATTTTCACGCCCGGACGTTATAAACTTCAGTGAAGCACTGGGGGGTTCAAAGTGCTCACCACACATCTAGATAAGTTCCATGGGGGGTCTAGTTTCCAAAATGGTGTCATTTGTGGGGGGTTTCTACTGTTTTGGTACATCAGGGGCTTTCCTAACGCGACATGGTGTCCGATCTCAATTCCAGCCAAAAACGTCAAATGGCGCTGCTTCCCTTCCGAGCTCTGCCATGCGCCCAAACAGTGGTTTACACCCACATGTGGGGTATCAGCGTACTCAGGATAAATTGCACAATATCTTTTATGGTCCTGTTACTTTTGGAAAAATAAGAATTGAGGGTGAAAAGATCATTTTTGTGGAAAAAATATGATTTTTTAATTGTACTGCTGTACGTTATAAACTTCAGTGAAGCACTGGGGGGTTCAAAGTGCTCACCACACATCTAGATAAGTTCCTTGGGGGGTCTAGTTTCCAAAATGGTGTCATTTGTGGGGGGTTTCTAGTGTTTTGGTACATCAGGGGTTTTCCAATCGCGACATGGTGTCCGATCTCAATTCTAGCCAAAAACGTCAAATGGCGCTGCTTCCCTTCCGAGCTCTGCTATGCGCCCAAATAGTCATTTACACCCACATATGGGGTATCAGCGTACTCAGGACAAATTGCACAATAACTTTTAAGGTCCTGTTACCATTGAAAAAATAAAAATTGGGGGTGAAAAGATCATTTTTGTGGAAAAAATATGATTTTTTAATTGTACCGCTGTACGTTATAAACTTCTGTGAAGCCCTTGTAGGTTCAAAGTTCTCACCACATATCTAGATAAGTTCCTTGGGGGGTCTAGTTTCCAAAATGGGGTCACTTGGGGGGTTTCCACTGTTTAGGTACATCAGGGGCTCTCCAAACGCGGCATGGCGTCCGATCTGAATTCCAGCCAATTTTGCATTGAAAAAGTCAAACGGCGCTCCTTCCCTACTGAGGTCTGCCATGCGCCGAAACAGTGGTTCCCCCCCACATATCAGGTATCAGCGTACTCAGGACAAATTGCACAATAACTTTTGCAGTCCAATTTCTCCTGTTACCCTTGGTAAAATAAAAAAAATTGAACCTGAAGTATTTTTTTTGTGAAAAAAAGTTAAATTTTCTTTTTTTTTTTAAATATTCAAAAAATTTTTGTGACGCACCTAAAGGGTTAATAAACTTCTTGAATGTGGTTTTAAGCACCTTAAGGGGTGCATTTTTTAGAATGGTGTCACTTTTGGGTATTTTCTATCATATAGACCCCTCAAAGTGGCTTCAAATGTGATGTGGTCCGTAAAAATAAAATGGTGTTGCAAAAATGAGAAATCGCTGGTCAACTTTTAACCCTTCTAACTTCCTAACAAAAAAAAATTTTGGTTCCAAAATTGTGCTGATGTAAAGTAAACATGTGGGAAATGTTACTTATTAAGTTTTTTTTTTTGTGCCGTATCTCTGTGATTTAAGGGCATAAAAATTCAAAGTTGGGAAATTGCGAAATGTTAAAAATTTTTGCCAAATTTCCGTTTTTTTCACAAATAAACGCAAGTTATTTGAATGAAATTTTACCACTAACATGAAGTACAATATGTATCGAGAAAACTTTGTCAGAATTACCAGGATCCATGGAAGCGTTTCAGAGTTATTATCTCATAAAGGGACAGTGGTCAGAATTGTAAAAATTGGCCCAGTCATGAACGTGCAAACCACCCTTGGGGGTAAAGGGGTTAAGGCTGGTTTCACACTTGCGTTTTTTTGCGCAAAAAAAGCATGCTTTTTTTTCCCCTATACTTTACATGGGTGCGCATACATATGCGTTTGTACGCGTTTGTATGTGCATGCGTTTTTTTGTAGTGTGCGCTCGGGCGCACAAAATGCATGCTGTTGCATTTTTTGTGCGTCCGACTTGTCCCAAAAAACGCATGCGCACGCAATGCGCACAAAATTCATCCAAACACCCATTATAGTCTATGGGCATGCTGACGAGTGCATGGTAATGCGCACGTGAGCGCAAAAAAACGCATGCGCTTTTTCTTAAAAACCATGCTCAAAACCGCAAAAAAACGCACACAAATGCATGATGCGTTTTTTATATGCGTTTGCACTGCGCACTGTGCGCAGCGCAAAAAAACGCAAGTGTGAAAGTAGCCAGCCTCACAATGTAAGTTTACAAAGAGACTTTCGGCTCATGCACAGAGCACAGAGTGAGCCGGCTATTCACAATTGCGGTAACGTCACTGAGAAGAGAAGAACAGCGCTGGACACCAGAGACTGCAGGGGTTGGTAAGTACTGTATATTAATACACTCACACTATATTACATAGAGATATACATAGATTTAATGAAAAAAAAAGTTTGTGTGAGTGCTTCTTTAAAGTATATTGGTGGTGATTGACATGGGTCTTTAATCCCATGTCATCTCACTTCTGTACCATAAGTTTCAATAACATAATCAGAGTCACAAGTTAAAAAATGTCTTATCATGTATGTCTTACCAGTGCTAGGATGGGTGAATTTATTTATTTCATTTATTTATTTTACTCATTTATATAGCGCCATTAATTCCACAGTGCTTTACACACATTATTCATCTCCGCTTAACATCAAGGTACAATTACTGCAGCTGAGATAAGGAAAGCAATTTTTTCTTTGAATACCAACTATGAATTTTTTCTATGAATTTTTCGACTATCGACTGCCGGCACCGACATCAGGGGCTTATCTACAGCATTCTGTAATGCTGTAGATAAGCCCCCAATGTAACCTAAAAGAGAAGAAAAATGAGTTAGATTATACTCACCCAGGGGCGGTCTGGGTCCGGTTTTGGCCCGATGGGTGTCGCAGTCCGGTCCGGCGCCTCCCATCTTCTAACGGTGACATCCTCTTCTTTGCTTCCCATTGTGGCTCCTGCACAGGCGCACTGCTCTGCCCTGTTGAGTGAGCCGGGACGTGGTAGCAAGGAGTCCCCGAAGCCGGCTACAGCTGTCTGCCGTACAAGTAGAGTTCAAAGGAACATCTTAAAGGAGGAACTTGGGTTTAACACACAACCACAAGTACTTCATTACAAGCGCTAGAAAGGAGATGTTCAGGAAAGGCATTTATACCCGGGAGAGTACGTCACCTTCACCCGGCACGAGGGGCTTCGCGGCTGGTATGCCCTGAATGTGTGCCGCATACCGGAGGACTGTATAGCGGCCTACAAGAAGGAGAAAGCCTACATTCCCCCGGCAGGGATGCCTCCCACCGTGGTAGTTGTACCTACAAAGGCAAAGCAGGCCACGTCCACCAGAGTACAACATCCCCAGGTACAAGTTGCTACCCCTGCTGTACCACAGGCAGCAGTTCCACCAGCTGCCACCTCATCTGCACAGGCAGCCATCCCCAAAGCCCAACAGAAGGAACACCTGCAATTTGTTAACCCACCAGGAGGTGGAAAGCAGACAATCTCCCCTGGAAGCAGCAAAAGAAACCAGCTTCCACTACCCCAGGAGGAGACCACCAATAAGGAAGCATCCAAAAATGACTGCAACAAACTGAATCGTTTAAACTGTTACCCAGGAGGGTATTGGCACCGTTGTGCCCCAGTTGGTTATCATGTTTTCTCCGGTTTTGCCATAGTTGGCATTAGTGTTGTTGAAATAAAAACTGCCGTGATCATGAACTTAAAGTGAATCACAAACTCTCTTGTAAATAGTTGCGCCTTTTAAGGTGCCCTCTCTTGGTTTTACATAAACCTTCTTCAATAAGGACTACCTCGGATTTGGAGTTCTGCTCCCACCATAAGGACTTTGCAAGACATCCTGGCTGGACCAGTGTCAACACCACTCAAGAATGATCGTACCTAATGTCTTAATAAATAATGTTTAGTATTTATAGTAAAAGCATTTCTTTTATAAGAATAGGTTATAGTGATAGCCTTTGATAAAAGTATTAATAGCAATCGAGTATAGTTATAGCAATAGAATAGATTTTCTACAGAGTTTAGCCTCAAAGTGATGTTTTAATAAAAATGTGAGACTCTGAATAAAAAAATTTTGAATTCCGGTGACGAACCAGGAGTAAGCGGTTGCCACCCATGGTCTAGCAGAGACAGTAGAATGTGAAAATGTGAATGACAATAGGAAAATGTGTTGATGATGATACTTGAATAAGTAGTAAACTTATTAAGCCCTGATTCCTTTTAATAGCACTTTAAATTAGGTAATATGTTAAGTGATAGATAGTCTGTTAAATTGTTCTGCAACGTTCAAGAGTCAATGCATCCCATATTGGGAAGTTTAGTTTAAGAATTGTTTATGAAGCATTTTAAACATTTTGTATGTTCCTTTTGTAACACCTTTGTTTCACTTGCAGCCCGCAGACGTGCTGTGTTTAACGGGGGGGTATGTGGCGCCCCGGAGGGTTCAGTCACCACAGGGGTACTGCACCTCCTCCTGAGGTGTGGCGCCCCACCATCCATGTAAGGTGGAGACACCTGACCACACTCCAACACCTGCATCCCACACAACCTAGTAGTGTAGCAAAGCACCTTTGGTGGCTCCCTGCTTGGAACACGAAGAGTGCTGGGAGGTGGCTGGAGCTTAGACTGCACAAGAGAGTGGGTGAAGATTAGGACTAGGTCAGTCTGTGAGAGGAGATCCCCTGAGTGGGATGGATGGAAGGAGGTGGTGCAGCAGTCTCCTGTGACCTGTAGCTGCTGGCACGGGAAAGAGATATAGAAAGCCTGATTCGCCAAAAGGAAGATTGTTTGGTGCGGAACATAAGGAGAAGAAGAGAACTAAGGACTAGGGTCGGAGTGGAACCCTTCCTCATGTTCCAAGCGCATGGCCGGGGTCCGGTCCCCGAGGTTGTATGGATACTAATTGTCCTGCAGCAGACACCGGAGGAATAGAAGTTGTCACCACTTTATTCCCACACAAGACTTGGGGGCACAACAGCAACATGAGTGAGCCGGGACTTGGTAGCAAGGAGTCCCCAAAGCAGGCTACAGCTGTCTGCCGTACAAGTAGAGCTCAAAGGAACATCTTAAAGGAGGAACTTGGGTTTAACACACAACCACAAGTACTTCATTACAAGCGCTAGAAAGGAGATGTTCAGGAAAGGCATATGTTGGCGGAGTGTTGGAACGGAGTACTTCATCTTGCCTGGAGGTTGGCTGAGCCCCTGACCTGGAGGACACGGCACCGACGCGGGCACCTGTATGCACAACAGACTGTGCGTAAAGCTTTGGAACTACATGCCCTGGTGTCCTCCGCTTATTCCTGCGCCAACCCACTCAGCACTGCTACATCTCTGTGCTTAACGCTGCACCATTACGCTCTCCTCACTATCTCTCCATTTACACTGCCCTGGGACTACAGCCCTACCTGTGGAGGGCTACACCATCATTGCTGCACCACACCATCTGTCCCAGAGAAGCAACCCTGCAGCGCTGGTCAAACTGACCAGAAACCACAGGTGGTGTCACGAATCATCTCATCAACTTTATCCCCATCACTCTACCCCTTTTACATGGACGTCCAGGGCCACGGACCGGGTCACTGCCACTGTGACATCTCCCATTGAAATCCACAGGCCCGGCTTTTTGTACCCCACGGCCCTGGCGGGCGACCCATACCCATAGCTCACCATACACAGTATGATGCTCCCACAGTTCCCCTCACAAGTACTGATTGACAATATTAAAAAAAATCCCGCTCAGCTAGCCCCATTTTCCTGATGTGTTTCTCCGCTCTGTGCTGTGCGTGGACTGAGGATAGCACCGTAGGCTCAATACAGTGATGTCATGTCACCCGCTACGCAAAACTCAGATGTACAGGCTGAATGGTGACAGGTTGAACCAACGGCTCCCTGTTCCACCATTGCATTCAACTGTATCAGAATCTCGAGGATACAGATACTGTTCAAATCCAGTTGTCAATGTGGATCGCCAATGTTTCCAGCCCTTTATTTTGTCCAGATTCGTGGATCGGACAGGAACAGTCAAATGGCCGCATGTGGCCCACAGACAGCAGTTTACCCAGGTCTTTTCTTCAACATATTGTGCATGTCTCTGAGACAATAAGACAACAATCATGGTCGCAGAATAGGCATCCTTGGATTTGATGTAGTCGCTTGGCTGGCAGTTGTCTGCCATTGCTGTTTGCAATTATAGCCAGCAGTAGATGCAAACAAGAATTTTCCTTTCATTGACAATAAAACCTTGTAAAATCCACCAGTCCGCTGTAATGTTACTGTTGACTATAGAAGTTACTGTATCTACTAGAATAGTGTAATAGGACTGAGCAGAGTAAGAGCTCAGATAATCTACAAATGCTGCCATCTTGTGGTGAGTTTAGTGTATAATATGGCTCTAATAAGGCATATCACTCATTTGATGGTAAAATGTTATGCCCGCACCTTTTATACATACCGTATTTTTTTTTTTAATAGTTGAAAAAAAGGTTTTAATGTATTTTCTATCCGAGCCATATTCAATTAAATAATCTCAGATCCTGACTAAAACGGTCTGGACTGGGGTGGCATAATAACTGTTGTCACGTAAGTACACTGCTGGTAAATGCTGTGTACATTAAGGGTTAATCCTGCATTGTTTTACAATTTATTGTAGAAAATTAATACATTTAGTTGAACCTCTTCGCTAGAATCGCCCTTAACTGTTCTAAGACTGTCATCCCTTACTGAATAAAAGCCAGGATCTATAGTAGGAGCTCCAGAATCAATTTTTTGGGAAACATAAGGTGCTCACTGTACATCTATTTTTATAGAGAGCAGCCATGTCTTTTAATTGTCTACTGTTCTCCTTAGATATTTATATATATCTATATATATACTTTTTCTTCATATATGTTATATATATATATATTACTTTTTGTAATTTTCCTTACATTTTCAATAAAAATCTCACTGTACTGAACAATTCCTTAAAATATATCCTATTATTTCCTGAAACAGGGAGTCATAACTGTGCGCCTATGTGTACTACTATAGAGAATAAATAAAGATGGCTATTATTGGGGCCCAGAGAGCAGATCCTTTCCTCCTGCGTGTGTTCTCCTGGATAGACAGCCACATTCATTGCTGACACGTGCCTGCCTAGGATGAAGCCTAGCCGCTATGTACTACCCAGGACAACACTTCCCATCCTCCCTTCTTTATAGAATCTATAAATGGATCACATTTGTTTCAGTCGTAGCTATAAAAACCCCTTTCTTACATGTGAATGGGATTATTTCTGCCATGATCACTCCCTTACCGTTACACTGCATTGCAGGCGGCTGCTCTTACCGTGATTCGGAACTAGAAAATAGCGTCTCACATAAGAAAAAGCAATGTATTAAAAGATATTAGTCTTTTCTGTGTGAATGGGACTTCTTTTCCGCTCTCTTTCACTTACCACAGTTTTCCCCATTGCAAACACTTATATTACCGATAGAGGAAAAATGACGGCACTCCAAAAGTAGAAAAATAAAAAAAAGTTTATTTTGGCATATCAAGCCTTATTAAAAACAGGACGCTGACGCGTTTCGAGTGCGTAGCAGCTCCAAGTTTCCCTTCCATATATTACTGCATTCCTATGAAGTTGTATTAAATGTGGATTAAATACTGGACATACTGGGGCAGATTTGCTTTTGAGAGCCACAGACTGATAGACATTCTTGCTATATGCAACATTCACAATGTGCTGTAAGAATGAATGTGACATAGAAATTATTTTATCCCAACGACATATATATATATATATATATATATATATATATATATAAGGATTGCCATATCCGAAACGTCACCATGCCACTAGGCTATTAAACAGTTCACACCACTACTATTTTGGCACTGCTTTTTTTTTTTTCTATTATCTAAGGACATAAAGGTGTCTGGAGAAGCGTGCACCGCTCTAAGGTATTTTGTGCTGTTCCTATTTTTTACACATATATATGTAGTTATATATATTTCTTTTTTGAGGTTCGTAACAATGGATTTCCGTTTTTACAGCGAGAGGATCATTTCGTCCCACAATTTAATATTTTTTTTTTCAGCACAAGAGTAGACGCCGCTCGAGTCGGCGGCTTTACTGTGGGAACGGGCATCCGTCTGGATACTGGGAATATGACTATAAAGCAACAATAATAAAATAGCTATCTAGGGAGAAT
Organism: Dendrobates tinctorius; assembly: GCF_039654945.1. Lineage (NCBI taxonomy): Eukaryota > Metazoa > Chordata > Amphibia > Anura > Dendrobatidae > Dendrobates > Dendrobates tinctorius. The sequence goes on along the minus strand of NW_027361738.1, from coordinate 24,482,080 downwards.
TTACTCTGATATTCTATAACTTGTGTTTTTTTAACACTTTATGCCAGCCCATATGTTACAGTCCCTATCGTATTATAAATAAGTAGTTGACAAATAACTTATGGGACTGAAGACGTTTCAGTATCGCTGGCCCAGGGGATAATGGCATAAGTGCTTTAAAAGCCATCCCTTAAGTCCGACATGAAGAGAAAGTGTCATTTCGTGCAGAAAAAAAAATAAATCTGTTTACAGCTGCATCGATGTAAGATAGATTTACAATACAGAGAAGTGGCTAAAAGAGAAAGAGAGGAAAAAAAAATAATTTTATATGTGATTTTTTTTTTCTTCTCATAGCAAACAATGCTATTTTTGGAGACCAAGATTATAGAGTACGGTAAAGGTATAAAGCCCAGTGGTCCCAAATTGCTATGTAAATTAGTGTAAAAATCACAGCTGCACCCCACATCAAGAATAGCTCTTTTCTTTAACCTCTTCTCTGCTGCTTTTGAAACAACGAAAGGCCCGACGTAACATTTACTGAATATTTATTGAAATGATCATATCATTGATATATTAATGAGATAATCAAAACACACACACATATATATATATACACACAAGAATGCACATGAATAACTAAGGAACTGTTTTTCTTCATAGTTAAATATATTCAACATTTTTTTTATTTTTAAATCTCGCTTGCTTTCGAATGGAAATCGTTTGCTGCTCTGTTATTCGGACCCTATTATAAATGTTCATTTATTTTACGTACTGTACTGCCTTTTTCTCTTTTTTCTTACCTTCAAGTATAGAAACACACTTTTATTTTACATATTGTTTTATATCAGCTGCCATGTATAAACCGGCTCCAAAGCCTACACTATAAATTACCTTCCCGGCAGGCTGACTGCTTGCCCGGTGATATTGCACATTACTTATAATGCTTAAAATTATAATTTTTAGTAACAATCACCCTGTCTTCGTGTCCAGCTAATATGTTTGTTGGGATTTGCCAGAGAAGTCCTTTTTTCCAGTTTCTATGACATTAAAATGGTTGTGGCTGGAAAGAACAAGGTGAGCAGTTGTGTATTGTATATTTAGGCCATGTGTCTTTTTGTCACGATTCTGGATGCATTGTCACTAGTGTTTTGCTTCCAATCATGAGAGTACTAGTTAGTTACTGTAAATTGGATCAGACCTACATTTACTCTATATTCCTAGACATGGTATATTAGTATTTAAGCAGCCATATACGCTGGCGGGAGAGAATATAGCCGTAATGTGCATCATCCGAGATTATAGAGCCAATAATGCAAATGACACTCTGATCAAACTCTGATCAGAGTTTGCTCATAGTGTGATCCAATTTTCTTGGATAAGAAGATGGAGAAAAACAATTCTCCATCTTCTCCACTGTTTTAGGCCATGGAAATTGGAATGCACTCAAATGTCATCTGAGTGCAGTACGATGGTTTCCACTGACTTGCATGGCTGAGTGCGATCCAAATACAAGATCCAATTTGGGCATGCAGCAAGTATCAGATATCAGCACAGCCCCATAGACTAACATTGGTCCAAGTGCAATCTGATGTTTTGTCAGATCGCACTAGGACTGAAAATATTCTCATCTGCAACTGCCCTTAAGGTCAAAAGGGAAAGGGATTGCATGGCCAGAAAAAAATGTACCCACTTTTTATTTATCTTACCTCTTTTTATAACCACCCCAAGGGTGGTGTGCATGTTAATGCCCGGGCCAATTTTTACAATTCTGACCACTGTCCTTTAATGAGGTAATAACTCTGAAACGCTTCCATGGATCCTGGTGATTCTGACATTGTTTTCTCGTAACATATTGTACTTCATGATAGTGGTAAAATTTCTTTGATATAGCTTGTGTTTATTTGTGAAAAAAATGGAAATTTGGTGAAAATTTAGAAAATTTTGCAATGTTCCAACTTTGAATTTTCATGCCCTTAAATCACAGAGATATGGCGCACAAAGTACTTAATAAGTAACATTTCCCACATGTTTACTTTACATCAGCACAATTTTGGAACCAAAATTTTTTTTTGTTAGGAAGTTATAAGGGTTAAAAGTTGACCAGCGATTTCTCATTTTTACAACAAAATTTACAAAACCATTTTTTTTTAGGGACCACATCACATTTGAAGCCACTTTGAGGGGTCTATATGACAGAAAATACCCAAAAGTGACACCATTCTAAAAACTGCACCCCTCAAGGTGCTCAAAACCACATTCAAGAAAATTATTAACCCTTCAGGTGCTTCACAGGAATTTTTGGAATGTTTAAAAAAAAATGAACATTTAACTTTTTTTCACAAAAAATTTACTTCAGATCCAATTTGTTTCATTTTACCAAGTGTAACGGGAGAAATTGGACTCCAAAAGTTGTACAATTTGTCCTGAGTATGCTGATACCCTATATATGCAGGTAAACCACAGAGCTTGGAAGGGAAGGAGCGACATTTGATTTTTCAATGCAAAATTGGCTGGAATTGAGATCAGAAGCCATGTTGCATTTGGAGAGCCCCTGATGTGCCTAAACAGTGGAAACCCCCCCAATACTAACTCCAACCCTAACCCCAACACACCCCTAACCCTAATCCCAACCCTAACCATAACCCTAACCACACCCCTAATCCCAACCCTAATCCTAACTTTAGCCCCAACCCTAACCCTAACTTTAGCCCCAACCCTAACCCCAACTTTAGCCCCAACCCTAACTCTAACCCCAGACCTAGCCCTAACGGAAAATGGAGATAAATATATATATTTTATTTTATTATTTTTCCCTAACTAAGGGGGTGATAAAGGGGGGTTTGATTTACTATTTATGGTGGGTTTTTATAGCGGGTTTTTATGTTTGGCAGCTGTCACACACTAAAATATGCTTTTTATTGCAAAAAATAGTTTTTGCATCACCACATTTTGAGAGCTATAATTTTTCCATATTTTGGCCCAATGAGTCATGTTAGGTTTTGTTTTTTGCCAGACAAGTTGACGTTTTTATTGGTACCATTTTCGAGCATGTGACATTTTTTGATTGCTTTTTATTCCGATCTTTTGTAGGCAGAATGAACAAAACCCAGCAATTCATGAATTTCTTTTGCAGGGGAGGGTGTTTATACCGTTCTGTGTGTGGTAAAATTGATAAAGCAGGTTTATTCTTCGGGTCAGTACGATGACAGCGATACCTCATTTATGCCATTTTTTATGTTTTGGTGCTTTTATACAATAAAATTTTGTATAAAAAAAAATTATTTTTGCATCCCTTTATTCTAGGAGCTATAACTTTTTTATTTTTCTAGTGATGGAACTATATGGTGGCTTTTTTTTGCGGGACAAGATGAAGTTTTCAACGGTTCTACGATTATTTATATCCGTCTTTTTGATCTCGTGTTATTGCACTTTTTGTTCGGTGGTATGATGATAAAGCATTTTGTGCATTTTTCTATGGTGTTCACTAAAGGGGTTAACTAGTGGGACAGTTTTATAGGTCGGGTCATTACAGATGCGGCGATACTAAATATTTGTCTGTTTATTGTTTAGATTTTATTAAATATTTATTTATTGATGGAATAAATATTTATTTATTGATGGAATAAATATTGATATTTTATTATTAATTTTGATTATTTTTTAAAATATTTTTACAATAATTTAATTTTTTTTCATTTAATTTTTACTTTTACACTGTGTCCCACTATGGGATATTCATTTTGTGCAGGATGATTGCTTCTATAGCATGCAGATCTGCATGCTATAGAAGCTGTCAGCGCTGCAGCTTCTATAACACTAACCTGCGAGACTTCCTGACATGCACTGTGCATAACAGGAAGTCTCTCAGCTCTGGAGAGACATCAGGTCTCCATGACAGCGATCGGGACCCTGCGTTATGATGCGGGGTCTCTGATCCAAAGGCAGAGGCGCTGTTAGACCTAACAGCCACTCTGCCTGCTCCCGAAACGCTGCGATCATGTTTGATCGTAGTGTTCCAGGGGTTAAAGTGCCGGGTGTCAGCTGTGAGAATCAGCTGACACCCGACCGCGATCAGCCGCGCTCCCCCGAGAGCGCGGCTGATCGCACATGACGTACTATACCGTCCATCAGCGTTAAGGCCCAGGGCTCATGGACGGTATACTACATCAAATATCACAAAGGGGTTAATATTGTTTTAAAGGGATAGGCCTAGGTAATTAAAAAAACTGCTAAAATAAGTATATAAGAATTACTTGCTCTTTTCCTCCTTCCCATGCCAGCAATGCATCCCTGATTCTCCCCACAGGGATTCTGTTTACATTGGCTGCAGACATCACAGCCTATATATCCCTTTTGACCGCTGCAACAAATCAACTAATCATTGTCTTCAATGGTATACGACACAAAACTGCTGAGGCTATTGATTGGCTGCAGACATCACATTTTTTGCATTAAATTCGATAATCCCTTTAAGAGGTTGTTATGATTCCTTGCTTTGACATATATAGTTGATGAGAATGGAATGGCTGCAACTTATAGTTGCACTCACAAATTGATTCTGTAACTTTGCAGAGGAGAGCGACAATGTATAAAATAGCAAATTATACTGAATACCAACGGGGTTGTTCCCAAACCGCTTCTACATAAGGCTGGATTGAGATAGCGCTATAAAAAGTCAGGTTAGTTACAGTCGCATATTGCAGATATGAGTGGCTCCATGTGCAGCACTGTGTTCTCATCTGCATCACAGACAGGTGTGGGAGCTTCCTTCCATTGTATAGATTATACTAGTTCAAAAAAATGTACCAGAATAGTGAAAAACAGGAGGAGTCTTTTCCGCGACTTACATCACTGAGGTCAGATACCTCTGTGACACAAACCTTTTAGCTAGGACCTTAACTTGTGCTGTTCTACACAATGTTCAAGCATATTAACACATAATTATTATATTTTGCCAATTTCTCCAATTGTTTAGGATGAAAATAAAGTAGGGTGTTTTATACGTGCTGGAGGTATAAGAAAAAAATGAAACTTTCCACGCATAAGCAACTAAAACTTTGCCTCTAAAGAGACTAGAGGTTTTTGGAAACTGTTTTATTTTAGGAGAACCTACTGTACTTGTACCAGTATCTTACCCATTACTGTAGCACTGGCTCCCACTACAGAATGGATAAATTCCATAACGCAGACTATTTGTCACAATTGTGATGTGTGCTGGCCGCTCTCTGCTCTCCTGATCTCACTGCAGAGCTGTGTGTGATTATACCTGACACATCTGCAGGTTCCTCTCAGCTTCCATCTCACAAGCAGACAGGGTTGTAATATTGTAACAATACAGCAGAGCTCAGAGAGCTGCAAATGTGTTTGTAAGAAGACAAAGTTATTTTCTCCTGTTCTGTGTTAGTTACTTGTCTCACACTGATAACTTTCCTTTTTATTTATAATAAGCTCTGAACGAAAAAATATCTTCCAGACCCCATCCTCCCCATAGCCTGGACGATGTTATTTACATATAAGAAAAATGTTGCTGTCCCTGGAATAAAACATTAGATTTCAGATATCAATGTATCATTGTATTCAGGTTCCTATGACATGCCCATATAGATGGATTAGGAGGGTTAATCCTACTGACAGATTCCCTTTAAATGGAAATGTCTTCTAGAAGAAAGGCTCTTAATATTGAATAGGACCACAACCATCCATTTTACTCCTAGTAAGAGCAGAGATTTAGACAAAAATAAACTAAAAGTCATACAGAAAGTTTTCATATGTTAAAAAGTTCCTTTCAGCCTTGGGCTACATGTGACTGCAACTCTCAGGCAAGTCATGCTATCAAAAATATTTGTACAACTTGTCTGAAACTTGATGTTAGGGTACCGTTACACTTAGCGATGCACCAGCGATCCCGACAACGATATGGATCGATGGTGCATCGCTAAGTGGTCGCTAGTGAGCTGCCACACAGGCAGATCTCACCAGCAACATAGCAGGGATCGGGGGTCGCTACTTACTTGTCCGACGCAGCGATCCTAATATCCTCCTGCCCGCCTCCACGCGTCGCTCGTCGGCGCCACAGGAAGCCCAGCAGGAAGCGCCCGACGAGAAATGATCCAGGACCTTCTCGCGCGACCAGCGATGAGCAGCGGGGGAGCCGGTCGGAGTAAGTATCACATGTAGCGATATCGCTAGCAATATCGCTGCTACGTCACAAAATCGGTGACGTTATGGGTAACGTGGGCTTTACACGGCTGTTTTAAAACTGATTTTGCTGTTTAAAAAAAAAAAACAAAGCAGCCAAATTGCAGAAAGTTTCATGAAATTTGCAGCTACATGTGACTTACATTGAAGTCCGTGACAAGTGAGTTGCATGTGACTTTTGACTTGCAACAGAAAATTGAACACATTTGTAAACATTTGCATCTTTGCTACAGCTACATAGGTTGTAGGTGTCAATGATACATAAGATGAATGAAATAATTTGCTGGGATGTCACAATGTGATCTCATTGTTGCAAGACCCATATTTCCACCTAGTCCTAGCTTTAACCCCTTCACCCACGGCACAATTGCGCAATTTTCCATTTCTGTTTTTTCCTCCCCTTTTTCCAAGAGGCATAACATGTTTGATTTTTCCAGCCATATAGCCATATAAGGGCTTCTTTCTTTTTTCTTTTTTGCAGGATGAGTTGTACTTTTGAATGATACAATTTTTCTGCCACACACTGTACAAGAAAATGTGAAAAAAAATTCCAAGTGCGTTGAAATTGCAAAAAAAGTGAAATTCCACAATATTTTTTTTTGTTTTTTTATTTACATGTTTAGTAAATGGTTAAACTTATCTGGCAGCATGATTCTCCAGGTTAGTACGAGCATGCAGATACCAAACATGTATAGCTTTTTTTTAGTTTACGTGGTGAAAAAAAATTTCAGAAATTTGTAATTTTTTTTCCTCTTTTATCGCCATTTTCCTAGACCTGTAACATTCTCATCTTTCAGGATATGGGACTGTGAAGGACGAGGGAGACTGCATTTTGGATTTATTAATTCAGGCCACATAGATTATTCAGGGATCTCCCTTCCACAGCATGGATGTGGCCCCCTCCCTTGGGATAAGTACACAATTCCCCAAAGAACAGAACTTTACCATATGGCAAGAGAATTAGAAGTCACGTGTTAATGAAGGCAAGGAGGAGCAGAGCTGAGACCCCCTGCTGTCTTTTTTGCAAGGCGGCCAACATCAATGGAAGCTCTAGACCGAGCATCACCGACACCTAGAGATTAATTATGAGAGTACCGTGCATCTCAGGGGTAAGTCCAATATACCACCAGAATCCTGGGAGCTCTCCGCATGCACCACATGTCTCATCTTTCTCTAGTGGTCCCGGATACCGAGCTCTCCAGAACCACTTGGCCGACCCGAATTTGGACTTTCCATATCGGTCCAGCCCCAACGGACCCGTTGAGATGTCAGTTGTCCCCTTTGGACCTCCCACTAGGAATTTATTACCCATCCTAGATATTGGGACTTATTTTAGCTAGGAGGTCAAGGGAGGAGAATTCAGTTCAACCCAGTGGGGCAGTGGCAAATATGGGAGGGGGCAAGCTAGGGGTTGAAAGCTAGCTACACACCTTAAGCCTTTGTCTTTGTTCTGCCATGGAAGCCAGGTCACGTCATGTGTAGAAATGGACCAGAAACTAAGAAGGTGCCTGTGGTACGAGAGCTTCCCTTCATCCACAAGTGATGAGAAACAGTAACGTGACACATACAGCTAACTGTAATCCCAAACTGTACCCTACTCTATCTGTACTTCTGGCTGTAATATCTGTATATTACTCTGTATATATTTGTATTATCTAGTGCGCCTTTCGGCATTTAAAATATCAATTAATATTAGATTGCACTCTTATCTCGAAACCCTATTTCCCACGTTCGTGAGTCTGGTTAGTACCTATACGCTACCTTGGATTGGTTTCTGACCCGATATAAGCTTGTTAATGCACCAGGCTTATATCTAACGAGGAACTGATGGCAGCATACCGTTTCTGGTGTTATTGGGGGATCCTGGCAGTGACAGACCGGAGGTTTAAATATATATTCCTGGACTGGGACTGGTGATATATATACCACCCTCACTGCAAAGTGTCCCGATAACCAATACATAACAGGTCAGCCTTTCAGGCAACTACTTATCCTAGGTGCAGTTCCCTGACTGACCTAAGGGTAAGGTGGTGCCATAGGGCTGTGACTGTGTAGGCTTCATCACAGATTGGTGACGGCAGGGGGATGTCCGTATCTCCTGACTCCCTCTTGTATGTTTCCTTACAGGGACTGTCCTGATGTTTTTACTGAAACAATTTTGGGGTAGATATAATGTTTTGATCACTTTTTTTTGCATTTTATTGCAATGTTCCGGTGAACAAAAAAACGTAATTCTGGCATTTTTGATTTACCGATCGGATTAATTTATTTTATATATTGATACAGCTGTGTGAAAAAGTGTTTGCCCCTTCCTGATTTCCTATTCTTTTGCATTTTTGACACAATTAAATGTTTCAGATCACCCCCTCTTAAAACATAAATTAACTGCTGTTATCACATCTTTGAGAAGCTGAGTTCAAATTCCCTAGCCACACACAGGCTTGATTACTGCCACACCTGTTCTCAATCAAGAAATCACTTAAATAGGACCTGCCTGACAAAGTGAAGTAGATCAAAGATTCCTCAAAATCTAGACATCATGTCATGATCCAAAGAAATTCTGAAACAAATGAGATATAAAGTAATTGAGATCTATCCATCTGGAAAAGGTTATAAAGCCAGTTTCTCAAGCTTTAGGATTCCAGCAAACCATAATGTTGAAAACATGGAACAGTGGTGATCCTTCCCAGGAGTGGCTGGCCAAACAAAATTAGCACAAGAACACAGCGATGACTCATTCATCATAAAAGACCCCACAACAACATCTAAAGAACTGCAGGCCTCACTTGCTTCAGTTAAGGTCTGTGTTCACGACTCCACTATAAGAAAGAGACTGGGAAAAAATGGCCTGCGTGGCAGAGTTCCAAGACGAAAACAACTGCTGAGTAATAAGAAAATAAAGGCAGGTCTCAGTTTTGCCAGAAATTATCTTTATGATCCACAAAACTTTTGGGAAAATACTCTGTTGACTGACGAGACAAAAGTTGAACTTTTTAGGTGTATGTCCCATTACATCTAGCGAAGAAGTAACACAGCATTAAAGAAAAGGATCATCATACCAACAATAAAATAAGGTGGTGGTAGTGTCTTCATCTGTTGCCGTTTTGCTGCTTCAGGACCTTGAAGATTTGTTGTGGTTAATGAAATCATGAATTCTGCTGTCTACCAAAAAATCCTGAAGAAGAATGTCCAGGCATCTGTTCGTGACCTCAAGCTGAAGCACAATTGGGTTATGCAGCAGAATGATGATCCAAATTACACCAGCAAGTCCACCTCTCAATGGCTTAAGAAAAACAAAATTAAGACTTTGGAGTAGCCTAGTCAAAGTCCTGACCTTAATCCGATTCAGATGCAGTGAAATGACCATCCAATGTGGCTGAATTAAAATAATTCTGCATAGATGGCTAGGCCAAAATTCCTCCAGAGCGTTGTAAAAGACTGTAAAATCTGTTACTCTGATAAGAGGATGTCGTAGTTAAAGGGGTTTTCAAGATGGGCTTTATTGGTAATTATTGTCCTAGTCACATATTAGAAGATTTATCTTCTTGTGGAAAGGACAAGAAGTTCTTAAACTGGATCTTACATTTTGACCATCATGTCCTCTATGTAAACATCATGTTATAGGAAGGACAACTGAGCTAATGTTTAGTTGGAGAATATTTAGTATAACTGAATTAACAAAATTTCTGCTGTCACTGGACTTATGAGTTTAGTGGATGGTCCTACCCAATGATAGACCTCTATTTATCGTTATGCAGTCATACCGATGGCTGCGAATCATTAAATGTGACCACCAAGAAAGAGCAGGAACTGCAATAAATAAATTCAGTAATTTCAAATATTTTTCCAAACAATTTTAGATCAATCTACTGTCCTCAACTTCTCTTGCACTTTGTTCAACTTGACAGGTAGATTTTATTAACATTTGTAATTTTGTGTTACACTTAGAGGATTGTTACATCATGTAAAAAGAATTAAAAATTTTATTTTAGCAAATTGTAATGACAAAACTGATGGATTGATGCTGTGGGACTTATAAACAGTTTTCCAAAAACGCCCTTTTAAATTATGTAAAGCTCTTACCACTTACCAGGAGTAATCGTAGTACTGGAGGTGGGCAGAATCATGGTGCCCTAGCTCTTAGCAAACTCTTTCCTCCTAGATCCACGTCTCCTTTTGGCACAGCTAGCGGGCTTAAAAGGTTAACAATTTTAAAAGAAAAATGGTTGTGGTACCCACAGATTAATGGAATAGTGTATTTTTTCCAAGCAGGTCATCTTCCACCACTCATTACAAGTTATTGCAAAGGAATGGTAGGACACATCTCTACATACACGATGGGCTTTGAGTAGCGGAGACCTGATCAGTTAATTGTGCATAAAAATGCTCAAAGAAGTCCATCTACATGGCTGTGTTCACATTTTATATAAACAATATTGGGCCCAAAATCCACATACCTGTATTTCTACCTCTGCATCATGAAGTGACTCTTCAGATCTGGATTGTGTAGTGGCTATGCAGGTCATGTGAATTTTCTGCTTGCCAGTAACTGGAGGTATTTGAATAACCATACCTGGTTTAATGGAAACATGTTTTATTGGACATGATACAGAGCACAGGAGCCCAAACAATCATTTCCAGTAGCCAACTAGAATTAGCCTTGCCCTTCTGTATATCTTCATCCTTTAACTTTTGCACAGCTGACTCTCATCATTGCTTTAGGTGATGTGTTTCCAGGACATGTCCACATGTTAGCTTACTGACATGCATCCAATGATTTCCTCAGGTTTCTCAAACTTGTCTCCAGGATGTTTGCAGCAATGAATGCAGTGCAGCATGTGATGGGCCTCTTTCTCTTTTCATAAACTGCCCTGGTGAGATGAAGTCTGAGCTTCTATTGTTTGTTGTTTTGGGCAACAAAAACTGTTTTACTATAAGGCCTGTTTCACACTTCAGTTTTTTTGTGTCAGTTAAAATCCGCCAAAATGGCGGAAAGCAGATCCGTTGGTAACTGATGTGAACGGATGGCACGGATCCGTTTTTTTGACGGATCCGATGAAAGAAGAATTTTAAAGGAACCACTGCCCGGGAAGAGGAGAGAGAGAGAGAGAATTTTTTCTGTCTGCCAGAAATGATTTCAGGGTTAAATTTCCGCCTGACTTCCTTTCTCTGGGCATGCGCACTATAAAAATGCGGATCCTGCATTACAAAAAACGTTACATGGTCCGTCCAGGCATCTCGGCGGACGCAAAAAAATTGACGATTCCGCAAAAAACGGATCCAACGGATGGCCATCCATCAAGATCCACCGGTAATGCAAATCAATGGGGAAAAAAACGGATCCGCCAAAAAAAATGGCGGATCTGTTTTTTGCAAAAATGGTGGATTTTGATTGATGGTAAAAAACGGAAGTGTGAAACAGGCCTAAGACAGGTTTGATTAATGAGCTATGGTAAAATAATATCCTGTACAAACCACACAAGGGAATACAGGTTTTTTTTTGTGTCCCACCCTTTATTACATACACTTAGCCAGTTATGTAATGAAATATGTCCAAAATATGTACCCTAAGTAACCTAAGTGCCCTAAGTATCCTAGGACTTGCCAGGGAATCTTGTGCTTATAGTATCATGTAATACGAGTCTAAAACTAGGGAATTGGAATCACTTTGAACCATAGCAAACATAATTTTTCTTTCCATCCCCTCTCTCATTCTTTGAGATGTTAAAGGGAATCTGTTACCAGAGGTTTATTATTATTATGTAATCTGAGTTCACCATGTCATGATAGAGAGACTGATTCCAGCAATGTGTCACTGTTTTGCTCTTTCAATACAATCAGTGTTTTATCAGCAGGAGATTATCACTATATAACACTGACCTGGTGCCTCCTAGTCCAACCCTGCCCCAGGCACTGATCGTCAGCTTTCTGTCACTATAAAGTATACACAGGAAGCTACTAATCAGTGGTGTGGGCAGGTTTATGCAGCGTACAACATTCCAAGCTCTGCTACATCTCCAGCAGAGAAAACTTTGATTGTATCATAACTGCTGCATGCAGTTAACTAAGGCCGGTTTCACATTTGCGCATCAGGGCGCAGCGACGGCCTGCGCACAGCCGCCGCTAAGCCCCGCCCCCTGCTGCACCTCTGCCGGTAGCTCCGCCTCCGGGCACATGACGCTGCATGCGTCATCCTTCCCCTATCTTTATCACTGAGGATGCAGGCCGTGCGCAGTATGCGTTTTTGCGGCGCCTGCGTCCTTTTGACGGTGCGCCGACCAGCGCCAAACGCAACCTGTTGCAATTTGGTTGTGCTCAGCGCACCGTCAAAAGGACGCAGGCGCCGCCAAACGCATACTGCGCACGGCCTGCATCCTCAGTGATAAAGATAGGGGACGCACGCAGGGTCATGCACCCGGAGGCGGAGCTACCGAAGGAGGCGTGGCAGGGGGCGGGGCTTAGCGGCGGCCATGCACAGACCGTCGCTGTGCCCTGAAGCGCAAATGTGAAACCGGCCTAAGTGTCACATCACTGAAATTAGGGTCTCTGTCCCTACATCATACTGCTGTTAGAAAAACCCTGCTAACAGATTCCCTTTAAAAGATTCATGAATCTACAAGTAGATAACAGCTTTAGTATAGTTTGTTAAGGTACTGAATACAGTTATTTACAGCAATATTGTGTATTAACATGGCTAGCTTAAATACCTTAGAAATATCTTCATATGATGGCTTATGTAACACTAAAAGCTGTTAGAATTAGTTACTTTCAGTCTGAGTGATGGGACATACGGGCATATCCACACGGAGGTATAATTGTGGTGCCTTCACTGCACGGAAACTGCTTTTCAGACATATTCCAAATACATCTGTAACAGAGATTATTGATTCATGTGACACTTGTTCCAGACTGTTCATTCACAATGACCTCAGCCGTAGTCAATACATCTCTGACAGTAATTTTTGCCTGCACCTGATGGGTTGTGAAGATACTCTGGTAAAGATGTTTTCACCTTGCTGGTATAGCATGACCTAAAATCCTGTGATAGATCGGTATTCTGATAATTGAGAATGGGTTCACATATATCAGGTGCATCAGGTTTAGATTTGGGAGCCTCAGCTGATCACACCTGATGATAAAACTGTTGCAAAAATTCATCAGTTGACTTTTTCACCCCTTTATCCAAGACCTACCTTCAAACACTGTGATCTGGCCCTCCCATACCAACGCATGGCTATGATAGCGTTTGCCCGAGATCATGGGCATTGGAGAGAAGCCATTGAAACAGAAGTGACAGGAGGCAGGTGGTGGGATGGGAACAGGGATAGAGGCGGGAAAGTTCCAAATGCAACGTCCAACCCCGCTGCACTTGCAGATCATTAGCATACAATTTCAAAGATGGATTTCTCTAAAACACAAATTGAAATTTTACTATTAAGGTAAGGATTTATGCGCTTTACATGCATGACATTAGTTTGGGGCGAGACCGCGACGTCATCAAAGGTCATTGTCGCAAGGCATCCCTGTGAACAAGACCTGTCGGGAGCATTGCTGAGGCCTGGGAACGCTGCGAGGGACATCGGAAGGTGAGAATATGATGATTTTTTTATTTTAATTCTATTTTTTTCCAAGGATATGGTACCCAGATCCCGGAGGACAGTCTCCTCTCCTCTGGACCGTGGGTACCATCCGCAAATGTTCTGCTTACTTTTTTGCATGGTGGGCACAGCCACATGCGGAAAGTAAGCGGAACAATGCATTCCTATGTGGGCGGATTTTTGCGATTCCACACAAAGAATGAACATGCGCAAACACTCTGCGACCTATCCAAGTTTTTATACACCAGAATCCTGGTGAAAACACTTTGATGAATCGGGGACAAAGTGCCTAGATAAATGAATACTTGCAACTTTTTAATTGCTACTGCACCAATTGCAGATAGAAAATTGTATTCAATTGACTTCAGCGCACGTAAAATAACTGGGTGGCATGCAATTTAGATATTGTTTGTGGTCATTTACAAATCGACTTGTGCAATTCTAATAGCAAATTGCAGAAAAATTAGTTAATAGAAAGGAAAACTGAAATTATAATAAACAAAATAATAATAATAATAATAATAATAATAATAATAATAATAATAATAATAAAAAGTCACAAAAGCATGGGAAATGCTAAACAAAAAAAGAATATTTATTTTAGGAGTTTTAGAATTTCAATTTTTTTTTTAAATTTAAATAAAGTGTATACATTTTTAAATTTATATACTTTATTAATTAAATGCTTGAATAAATGGGAGACTTTTTTTTTTATTTTGTATTTGCTAATTTCTATTTTCAATCACAAAATAGCTTACTGGCTTAGCACAATGGAAATATTTTCTAAGAAACCACTTTTCTATTCAGAGAATAATGTTACCGTGGTCAAATAGTCCAGTCACAGACATCAGCAAACAATAAAGGATGAAATTTGTAAAACATATGTTTCTGGGTATAATTAAAATGCTCAAATAGAAAATAACATATGATGTACGCACAAGTGTTAGTCAGAAACATATGGCAGGAACCACAAGTTGTCCCACCTCCGTGTCACATCCAACTCCTGACACTTTTCTGATAATACAGCTGAGATCTCATAGGTAATGCGATACTGTATCTCATGAAACCTGAGGACCTCTGCTCTACTGAGGGGGCATTACGCCTAACACTAGCGCAGACAGAAGTTTATACAGTGTACTTCATTTATTACTCTTTTATATATTAAGAAATCCATATTTATTTGATCACATTGTATTTCGTGTTCCAGAGATATTTTAACCCCTTATGTCAAAATATAGCACATGTAGATCGCTGGATGTGTGGACAGGGCTCCACATGCAGATGTCGGCTATGTAACTTAGCCGGCATTTGCGTCCAATAGCTGGACTCCGATTGCTGCTGTTAAACATTTAGATGCTGCTGTCAATTTTTGTCAATAGCATTTAAAAGGAATTTGTCTCCAGTTTTTAGCCAGCCCGTCTGAGAGCAGTATAATGTAGTGGCAGAGACCCTGATTCCCGTGATGTGTCACTTCCTCAGGTGCTTGATACAGTTTTAATAAAATTACAGTTGTATCTGCTGCAGATCCAGCAGTTCTCTAAATGCTAAGCCCTGTATAACCCTGACCACACCAACAATTGGCAGCTTCCTCTGTATACTGTGCATAGGCAAAAAGCTGCCAATCAGTGGTGGAGCTATACAGAGTTAATGAATATAGAATACCCGACGGCAGAAGGTTTACTAGTCCTCTTGTGATAATCTCCTACTGATAAATCAGTGATTTTTATCAAAGCTGTAGAAAACAGCCAAGTAAGTGACACATCACAAGAATCAGAGTCTCTGTCTCTACATTATGCTGTTCTCAGAATCGGTGGCAAAAACTTGGTAACAGACTCCCTTTAAATGAAGCAGTGCAAATGCGCTTTAGTTCCCATTTGCCCCTCTGCAAGGTGATTGTGGGGCATCAATGGCAGCTATGGTCCTATTAAAGACACCTATCACTGCTATCTTGGTACTCCATTTTATTTAACATTTCAATACAGTCATAGGCAGGTATAGTAGAAGCAATCAGACAGCAAACAGCTTCAACAATTTTTAAAAATGTAAAAAGTTTTTTAAAAAAATTAAATATGTGAATCACCCATCATTACCCCATTCAAAAATTACCGTATTTTTCAGATTATAAGATGCACCCCAAATTTTGAGGCGCAAAATAGTATTTTTTTTTTAATAAAATGGTGGTGCCTCTTATAATCCCTGCGTCTTATTGGGGTGGTGGCTGCGATGAAACCGGATCCCAGGGTCGCTGCTGGAGGAGGCAGGAGTGGGGTGATGCTGCAGGCCGCAGGCCGGGATGAGTGGTTGTCCGATCTGCAGTGCAAAGCTGGGGGTGTCCAGTGCTGTGGGTGACCGGCGGTGCTGCTGGTGTGTCCGGGGGTGCTGCGGGGGTCTCCGGTGCTGCTGCGGGGGTCTCCGGCACTGCTGCTGGGGGCTCTGCCGACATTTTGTGAAAAGCCAGAGGCCCCCCACAGCAGCACTGGAGACCTCTGCAGCACCACCGGAGATGCCTGCAGCAACCCCGGACACCCCAGCAGCACGGTCAGGCACGCCCTCATCCCAGCCTGCAGCAACGGTACCAGTAAGGTATATATGCATTTTAAGACGCACCCCCATTCCCCCAAAATTTTGAGGAAAAAAAGTGCGTCTTATAATCCGTAAAATACGGTGAATAAAGAGAAAAAAACACATCTGGTGTTGCTGCAAAAAAAAAAAAAAAATCTATGCAAGTTTGGTATTGCCGTACTCATACTGACCTGAAGAATCGTACTTCAAGGTAATCTTTACCATAGAGAGAACACTGTAAACACAGAGCCCAAAAACTATGGAAAATTGCATCTTTTCAACATTTTTTTCCCACTTAATTTTTTTTCTGCTTCAGTACATTGTGTGGTAAAATGGATGGTATCATTCAATACTTCAATTTGTTGCACAAAAAACAAGCCCTCATATATTAAAGTCGAAAATTTAAAGTTATGGCTTTTGGAAACCGAGAAGGAACAAATGCAAAGGAAAAACAAAAATTAACTGTGGAGGAATGAGGTTAAAACCTATTTTTTAAATAAGTGAAATAAGTGCAATCTGACGATGTTCAGACCACACACACTGCATGTGTTCAGTGTCCGTGACCACAGATACTCCTGAAGCTTACACTGAATAGTCTATAGAACCCTACAGACCTTACTGATTGAAGAGCACTTTTTTTTTTTTACCGGAAAGTATACTGTAGTCTCATAAACTGATGTGCCGAACTTGATTGTGTCCTGTACAGCACAGTGAGGAGAAACAGATTGGACTTGGTTGAGCTCCTGAGACACATAGAGAAGATTTCCTTACAGATTTCTCAGTTTTTAACGCCATAGGACACAAAATAAGATCCTAGAAAAAAATAGAGATTAAGGGAGACATTTTTTGAGCATTTTCTTGATTATTTCAGGAATTTGTATTCTGTTACAATACTATGGCTAGAGATCTTTCCTCTCATTTATGCAAATAGACACTACGTGTCTTGATGTGTCTTAAAAAAATAATAAGATTTGATTTTACTCTACTGTCATGGTATAGCATGTGTTTCACCAATTCTGAAATGGGTTTATCACATTTCAATTACATGCCTGTATACAAATCTAGAGAATAAACATGAATGAATAACATAAAATATTAGCAATATTTACATTTTATACAATTGGATTTATGATAAGCAAATAATCCATTAAAATATTCTTTATGCAAACTAAATTTATAGTATTCTGACGAATCAATAAAATGAGGTCTTATAAAACAAATTCACCTTCCTTAGCCAATTTTTACATACTCTCTCTTCCACGATAGCCCACCCTTCATCTCAACCTCTCAGTAACAGTTTTCTATATGGTTCCAGTTGCAAAGTGCTCCTGTATCAGATTATTCTTTATTATACCTATATCTTCTAACTTTGATATGCTTTGCTGCCTTTAAGTATAAAGGGAATATTTTCATGGCTTTAGAAGATCAGACCCGCTCATTCAATACATTTATTGCATTATTTTTTCTTTCTATTCAAAATACCAAGAATTGAAGAGCGGGTCTTTTGAAATTCAAATTCGCAGGCTTCATCCAAATTTTTCCAAAGAATTTAATTAGCATACCTGTCCTCTCCATTCCACGAATGACGTAAAACTAACATCCTCTATTCGGAACCTCCCACTCCCGTCTACAGAATTTCTTTCGTGCTGCACCAGTTTTCTGGAATGGACTACCCAAGATAATCTGGTTAATACTGTGTGAAGCCACTGTGCCACAGGGCCAAGCTTGCCTAGTAAAGGAAATAGGTAAACAGCTACCTGGTGTTCACTGGAGCTCCTGATGGTGGAAATCGACTGGGCTGCAGGAAGCCGCCAGTTACCATTCCTAGGCAGTCACCGGTAGTGCATCTCCCAATCCTAGGGGTCAAGTTCGATGACATGGATTCAGGCTACATTCAGACTGAGCTGCTTCGGAGTCTGGTTTAGCAGTCCAGATACATGGATAATTCGGAGGCACATGCACAGACACACGAGTCTCGGATGCTGGTATCTCAGAAGCATACACCCAGGGGGTAAGTTTTTGGTTTGTGAAAACAGAAGAAATCTTTTTACCCAGCTCATTTTCAACCACAAAGTCACAGATCCACAATAGTGTTATTAACCAGTGAACCACAATGTCTCTTTTACTGCTAAATTATACATTGACATCTCATTAAGAGATAGAAATAATGTCTCCAATGCCAAGTCATAAGTATTTGCCTATGGAAATCAGTTCTTGGTATTTTGTTTTTTCTTTTCTTCACTTTTCCAAACTTTATCTTTCATGTCTGTCTCCCATCAGAATGTCTTTGTCAAACTTTACTTAGCGATTTGTTTAGAACAAAGAACTATGCCATCTACCTTTAAGTTAATTTCAAAGCTGAGAGCAACTTTGTACAAGGTAATATTTTACACAAAGACATTTTTTCATCTTGGCCTTTAAATGTTAATGTTAATGGATGCAAACTACAACCTGACAAAATGACAGCACCTCTGCTGCTGGAAATGTCAAAGCATTATCGGTCCATTTTGAGAAATATTTTTTTATTTTTTTTTTAGATATTTTATTTTTCATGTCTGAATTTCCAGGGTTACAGATCGGAGTAATTCAGACACTCCGGTTGGAAACAAATTGAATTTCAAAGAGGCACAGCCGGCGGCTTCTTTTCTAACAAACATTCTCACCCATGAAGCAGAAAAATAAAACAACATGAAGTACATTCGTCTTGAGACTCAACAAACCCCCTTCTCTTAATAGAAATTGTTTCTCAGAATAAAATATAGTTATTTACTCTGTACAACACACAAACACCTCGCTAATCAGTTAAAGTTGATGGCATATAAAGTAAAAAGGTACTTTTTCCAACTAATCACTAAAATAAACCAACACAATGTAGGGCTAAATGTAATAAACAGCATGGGTCAGTGTTTTGGATTAAAATTTTAGCACTCACCGTTTCACCATAGATGTTTAGCTACATTTGTAAGAGCGCATTCAGACTGTGAATTTTTAATGCTAGTAAAAGCCATGGGTTTGATTATGGAACATGGTTGTTTTTATGCTGTGTTTTTCAAACTTTTATAGTTGAAGTGGTTTTCTCATCATATAAAGGGAGCACATATCATTAGGAGATGCCGTCACTTTATGATCAGTTGGAGCCCATCCTCTGGGACCCTCACTGATCTTGAGAATGAAGGGTAGGCAGTGCCCTTTTTGTATGTCACAGTGCAGGTAGATCTTCATGTCAATCTACTATGAAGTGGAAACTTAGAAGGAAACACAGTGTCAAGCGAGTGCTGCACTGCCTTCATTCTCAGGATCAGTGGTGGCCCAAAGGTCACCCCATTTCTATTTTAAAATAATGGAATAATGTGCACTATCAGTTTACAAAAATGAATTTTCACATTGTAGCTTGTCCACGTGAGAAATAATACTAGCTCTATGAACCCTGTAGGCTCTCTACGTTTTTCAGTCATCTCTAAGCTAGAGGGCAAAGACTAGCTGCTTTGATGCCTCCTCTAAGGTATACATAGTATACAGAAGCTTGAGGGATGCTCTATGTAAGACACGTACAAAAGCAGCAGCAACAGCAGCATGGTGGAAATTATACAGCAGTACTGAGCTTTGTAGGTGTGAATCCAGCGCTGAATTGCTAGAAACCCTTAAGAAAAAGCCACAGCATGGTCTGTGTTTCTCTCTGCTTTTCTTTCTCATTTTCATGTCTCCTTATTCTTCCCTTCCCCCTTTCCAAAGACATTAATAAACAGATGATTCCTCAGTGAGCTGGCAGTAAAGTAACCCAAATAAGGTCTTATCTGACAATCAATTATAACATTTATCAGATTGTGATAACCTGATATACAAATTAATGCGTTTTTGAAATGCTGTTCAATTGCTGTGGATCCACGGGTTGTCTAACCGATGAAATGAAGATATGGAGAATTTGTGGATATCTTCAGTGCTGCCGATAAATGAAGACTAGAGATAAATGAGCACTAAAATGCTCGGATGCTTGTTACTCTAACCGAGCAAATCTTATTGCTCGTAACGAGTGTAATGGGAGTTAATGGGAAAGCCGAGATTTTTTTCCCGCAAGACTGACAAAGAGGTCTGGGGGGCAGTGAAAATGTTGAAATGCATGGAAAAAGTGCTCAATGGAAGGAGAACAGGATGGGGAAGACCCCTGGAAGCATCTCTAACTCCCAGATTGCTGCTGAGAACATTGGTGTCACACTTTTACTGCACTTTAAGGACTGACAAAAAAAAATTCAAAATCGATAAGAAATTGCAGTTTACAGGAAAAAAATGTTAAGAAACATTCTTTCTTGAATAATGGCAAAATTGAAAAAGGATTTTTAACAAAGTAATAATTTATGTAAACCAAACCTGAAATGTTTAGTAAAAAATTGGAAATTTCAGTGTAATTTATGAAGGAAGCAAGAACTGCCAAAAATGTGATGTAAGAAGGATTCAGATACACCCTGTATTAGACATAAAGGAGGGCCTCATACACATTCCGTTCAAATTGTCATGTAGTAGTACTCCTAGACTCATTAAGGCTATGCACTAAGTCCAAAGCCTTCCAAAAATTACAAGCAGGGTCATCAATACACTTGAAGGCACCAACTATAGTGCCTCATTACAATATTGTGAGCAAAGTATAGTTGTGGTACTCCTCCCATCATAAAAGTTCTGCACAGTGCAAAGCCTGCCAAAAATTACAAGCAGTGGCATCTATACACCTTTGAGGGCAACAACTGGAGTGCCTCTTTAAAATATTAAGAAAGTGTACACCTGTAGCAGGCCAATTTTGTTTTTTATTTCAAACCAACAAAATTTCATGCAAAGCAGATTCTACAGTATATATGACAATAGTCAATTTTTTTTTTACCAGAAATATTTTGTGAACTGTACCAGGCTAAGTGGTTTTTAAAAATTTTAACCCACCGTAGTTTTACACAAAGCACATTAAACTGTATGCATGAATCAGTGAATCTATAAAGATTTTTGTAAACTTTTTTTATGAGTTTACTATACCAGGGAACGGTAACAAGAACCATATTACAATGTATGGGGGACTCATTTAATCCACAATAAGTTTTGGAAGGGTTTTTGTGAGTTTAATATACCAGCAAAATATAACAAGAACAACATTACAGTCTATGGATTAATCCTTGAATCCATAAAAATTTTTGGAAGATTTTGTTTAGAGGTTAATATACTAGTGAAATGTAACAAGAACCACGTTACAGTGGATGGATAAATCATTGAATCTATAAACATTTTTTCAAGTTTTTAAAAAAATATTTATATAACAGTCAAATGTAACAGAAAAACACCCAATACTGTATGGATCAGTAATTGAATAAATGAAAATGTTTTCAATTTTTTGAGAGTTTTATATAGCACCAAACTCTAACAGAAAGCACGTAAAACTGTATGGATGAGTAATTGAATCCAGAGAAATTTCTTACTGCTTTTTTGCAGTGCTATTTAGACACCACCAAAATGTACCCAAGAAGATGTAATACTCTATCAATGAGCAATATAATTCTGAAAAACATGTGAACAATTTTTTTGACCAGTAAATGCCACCGAAATGCACCCAAGAAGACGTAATACTCTATATTTAAGCAATATAATACATATACATTTTTAACAATTCTTGGGAGGGATAGATATCACTGATATGTACACATAATACTCTACAGATGAGCAATATGATACCAACAAAATTTTCAACAATTTGTGGGAGGGTTAGATACCACAGACATGTACCCAAGAATATGTAATAAATGTGGATGAGCAATATAATCCGCAATTACAAAAAAATAATTTTTTAGGTTAGATACTACCAAAATGTATCCAAGAACATGTAATACCACTACCCAAAACATTTTGAACAATTTTTTGGAGGTTTAAATACCACTAAAATGCACCCAAGAAGATGTAATCCTCTATAGATGAGAACTATAATGCCAATACATTTTTTAACAATTTTTTTGATTGCTAGATACCACCAAAATGCATTAAAGAAGACATAATACTCTATGGATGAAAAATATAATACCGATGCATTTTTAACAATTTTTGGGGGGATAAGATACCACCAAAATGTACCCAAGAAGACATAATACTCTATGGATCAGTAATATAATACCATACGTATTTTAACAATTTTGGGGAGGATTGTTTACCATCAAAATGTACACAAGAATGTGTAATACTCTATGGGTGAGCAATATAATACCAATACATTTTTGCTCAATTTTTTGGAGGGTTATATACCAACGAAATGTACCTCGTGTCACGTTGTAGCGGTCGCCACCGCCGTTCCAGCAGCGGTGGGGTCCGCCGCCGCCTCCACTCACCATCCCACACCTCGCCGGGCTACGTCCGCCTCCCGCAGGGATCCGCCCGCCTCCTCCTTGCTCCTGTCCTCTCGGCTCGTGGCAGTCCCGCACTGGCGCCTTAGGCTGCGGGCGGGCGCTCTGCAGGATTCTTAACCCTGCAGCACCCGCCCAGAGGCCCTGGCTGCCCAATCACCGTGCAGCGTATGATATGTCAGGCGTCTCCAAGAAGGTGGAGACACCTGATTATCGTGTGTTTCCTCTAGCGGTAATTCTGGCCGAGTTGTAGGGGGTTTCCCTACAACTTCCATTCTGTACCCAGTATTACACCCTGTCCTGTGTTCCTTGGTCCTTCCTGTGCTCCATGCCCAGTCCTGTGTTCCTTGGTCCGTCCTGTGCTCCGTGCCCAGTCCTGTGCTCCTTAGTCCGTCCTGTGCCCCGTGCTCTGTCCTGTGTTCCTGGCCCGTCCTGAATCCCTGGTCCGTCCAGAATCTAGTGTTCCTGTATCCTGTTTCCCGCTCTCTGCCCAGTACCCATTCCCTGTGTCTGCTACCCCACCGGCTGCCTGATATACAGTACTCTGGGCTCCGTGCTATACTCCTTGTCCCGCCAGTTACTCTCTGGTCCCTTGAGCTTCCCCTCTTGGTTCTAGCTGTCGCGGTATCTGTCTTCCGAGGGTCTGCCCCTAACGGTCCCTGTATAAGGGTTGACTCCACCTGGCGTGCTCGCCCTTGAGAGCTCCAGTTCCGCAATCCGGAGGGTCCACTCTCGGACATTGCCTTTCCTGGCCGTCACACCTAGGAACACATTATACATTATTGATGACTAATTTAATCCAGATAATTTTTAGAATGCTTTTTTTGGAGGGTTAGGTATCACAGAAATGTATCCCTGACCACGTAATACAGAATGGGTGCAAAATGTAACACAATATTTTTTAACTTTTTGGCGGGTTAGATATCACAGAAATTTTCCTTAGACCACGGAACAGTGTATAGGTGAGAAATTTAACCCAGGCAAATTTAACACTTTTTATGAGCTTTACATATCACTGTAATGTACCAATAACCACTTTAACCTGTAGATTATGTACTTCTTCACTAAGAAAGGCTTTGCAGAAAGTGCAAAGACAGGAAAAAATTGTAAGGAGGGTCATCCATAGACACCTGAAAGGCATCAACATGCAGGCCTCATACAAATATTTTTAAAGTGTAGTTGCTGCACTCCTACACTCATAAATGCTTTGAGAAAAGTGCAAAACCAGTAAAAAATTATAAGGAGGGTAATATAGGTGGCCTCTTCTTCATCTCCTTCCTCGGGAGGCTGGGGGGACTGCCTCCACCTGCTTCCTGGAGCCGGATTCCCAGGTGCCTGAGCTGTAAGTGACCCAGTTTCCAGTAGTACCAGAGCCTCGGGTTGCTCCCGCATAGGAGATGGGGAACCCCAAGGACAGTACCCTTTCTTGGGGGTGGTAGTAGACCTGTCTTGAGCCGTTTCAAGGCCAGGCCTGTTCATTCTGCTCATTCCTGTTCCCTTCCTTCTGGGATCACACCCATAGCATATCACCGATGTTGCCCCTCCATTTTGAGGAACGTGACCCTGGTTACAGCCATCAGCTCTAGCAGCCTTCGAGGCAAATCGCCCATCTCTACTGCCCGATGGTTAACCGAGATGTGAGGACTAGTCCCAAACTCTTCAATGGACCCCCTTCCCTACTGACGGTCGTAAATAACGACCACTCCCCAGGATGAAACTGATTACCTTGTGGGCTCAATAACATTTATTCAGACCTGGTCCTGGCTCACCTCATTGTTTCTTCTGGCCAGCCTAGGCTCCACATTCCATTCACCAATTCCTGGGTCCTGGCTCTCCCGTCCGCAGTCCACAAGAACTCCAGTGGTAAAGGATACGGCCTAGGTTCTGGCCTTGGTGGTTCCAAGAAATCGTCCGGATCCAGACCACAGACTCATGCCACCTCTGCTGTTGTGCCAGCTTCCTCTGGCTCCAATATTCCTCCAGTCACTCCCTCAGGAGTCTCGTATGGTTCTGCCATCTTTGTCGCCCATTAAGCATGTTACACTGTATCGATGACTAATTGAATACAACAAAACATTTTAGCACTCTTTTTGGAGTGTTATATTCCACAGAAATGTACTCCAGACCACGTAATACTGTATGGGTGAGAAATTTAACCTAGCAAAATTTTTAAATGCTTTTTTGGAGTGATAGATATCACAGTAATGTACACCAGACCATGGAATACTATATGGATGAGTAATTTTACCCAGAAAAAATGTTAAATTCTTTTTTTGGAGTGATAGATATCATAATAGTGTACCCCAGACCATGGATTACTATACGGCTAAGAAATGTAACCCAGCAACATTTAACAATTTTTTTGAGTGTTATATAACACCAAAATGTACCACAAAGCACTTAATACTAGATAGATCACACAATATATTCAATTTTTTCACACCAAAAAAAAATGCCACAGCTATTTTGCAAGGGACTGCATAGGTCTAATCCCACTGTCCCTGATCCTGCAACTCTCTCTCCCTCCCTAGACAAAATGCAGAATGTATGTAATACAAACAGCAAAGCAAACGATTAACCCATAGAAGGGCTGTTAGTATGATGGGTCAGCTTTAGCACCACTATTAACACTACAGGCCTGTGATTCGATATACTGTGCACAAACAGGCCTGGACAAGCACTCTCTTCCTCCAATATGAACTGTCACAGAGCTACACAATGAAGCCAGTGTGCCGAGCTGGGCGGCCCCTGTTCTTTATTAACCCCTGATGATGTTACACGACCAGCCAATCACAGTAATGCCAAAACCAAGATGGCTATGGCATCACAGTGACATGCAGGCAATCCCCGCATGCTTATTGGCTGTGTAACAGGCGCCAAACATGTGGGGCGGGTATTCAAGTTTTAAATCGATCAATACTCATCAAGTAACAAGTACATCCGAGCACTCAGATACTCGAGTGATAACCGAGTATCACCAAGCACGTTCGCTCATCCCTATTGAAGATGTAAATTCTTAGGAATTTATTAAAAATAATAAAAAACACACTTTTAATAAAATCCGTGAGAACTGACGTCTTCAATAATCGGCAGCGCGGAAAGTGTCTGCAAATTCTCCATATCTTCAATAAGGAGTTAAGTGATACAGTCTTATTTTTCTCATATCTTAGTACTCTTATGAAAAATTTGAATGGAAGAATTGTGTAACTGTAAAGTAATCATTGCAGTACTGTATTGCTCATTTGTCTATATATTTCGTCCAACGAACTCAAACGTTAGTGGGGTTTCTCTACTACAGTGGTCCTCATTTTGTGTTTTTCTTTGCTGTTTTTACTTTGTTTTTTTGTGGCTAAATCAAGTTTGCTACTTCTACATGTCCATGTGGGTTAGCACTTTTTCTACTATGTACAGTATGGTAGCGACATGTGTAGTGCCGTTCTTGTTTACATATATTTTATTGATGGTTCTGAACAGTTTTTATTACAATTTTCTTTTACTGTAGATCGCTGTGCTGCATTGTGTTTGCAGCCCATTTATTTCTATGACTAATGGATACAGTGCAGCTCAGCTGCTATCGACTCTCTTTGTAAGCCCACCTTCTATGGCAGATGCCTAGACATGGTAACTCTTGTTTGAGCTATGAAAGACCGAAATGGGAATAAACCGACATGGATATAAAAGTCAGGCCTTATTCGAATGACTGTTTTTCCTCAGACTGATTATTTTGATCAGACTTTGATCAGAGTTTGATCCGAGTGTCATCCATTTTTCTTGTACATGGACAAAAAAGTTTGTCTGCCTTCTTCTTTCTGACAATCTGTGAAAATCAGACCTATAAATTTGCACTGCCGAATTTGTTCCGACCCTCGTATCAGAATCAGACATGTATTAGTGATTTTTCGAGGTTCGCTAGGTACGTCAAAAATCATGGACATGTGAATGGATGCAACAAAGATAGTAAAAACTGGCACATGGACCAAAAATGAATTCACAACATTGAAAAATGCATTGAAAGCAACATGGTGTGTCAAACTGTCCATAATCTGTTTAGGCTAATAGCAGAAAAATGGAAACATCTGAAAAACTACTTTGGGAGGTTCTGGAGAACTTTTTAACCCTGGAAATATCTTTTCCCCCTTTTTAGTGGATAACAGAAATATCCATATTTCTAGAACAGAATCATTTATACTGGTTACATGAAGAACAATCACACAGCATCTTACTGTAAACCAAGAGAATGAATGAATGAATGTCAATGGAGATGACAATGTCATAGTGATGGTTGACATAATTAGCAAGTGTCATACATAGTCACATTGTTGCATTAAATCAATGGGAGCTGTATCAACAAGAAGTAGTATCTGCAAATAACCTTACTACTCTGTCATGCTGGGCTAGGTTATAGCCGATGTCTGATCCGACTGCTCTCTACCTGTCAAGCAAAGTGTAAGAGCATACAAGACATGTCAAAGCATATCAATTACCCTGTTTTATACACTATCAAACAAGACGTGTTACAATGGGGACTCATCTGAGTGAGGATGCTATAATAAGTAGTAAATGGCCTTAGGAAATCTTATTCAAATTAGGTCTAGAAAGTAGAACCCTGATATAATTTTGAAACAATTTTTAGTGCAATTGGCTGTCCTACTGCATAGAGAACAGAGCGAGGATAGTGGCAAACACCTACAGTTATCACTGGAGTATGGCATGCTACTGTCATTTATTACAACAGTCCATCGAAAAACCATGATGATGAGATCTCCTTCACTCATATCCATATGCAGACTGCAATCATGCACCACATAAATTGTACCGGGACCTTCCAGTCCAAACCAAATGTCATTAAAGTTTACCATAAAACCGATATCTGGAATTGCAGGTTGTGCTGAAATTTAGCCCTGTGGTATTTTTTTTTCAAAGGGGAACAACTTTTAAAAATACCTCATATATTATTTATCTAAATGTTTTCTGCACTTCATTTTTCAGAGTGCAGCCAGGCCCAGTATTTTTGGCCTTGTAAACTAGGGTGTCTGCCCTCATGGGATGCATCTAGATAGTACTGGGCAGCCCGCCTAATCTAATAATAAACTGTAAAGGGGGTTTTACACTAAGCTATATCGCTAGCAATATCGCTAAAACGTCACCGGTTTTGTGACGTTATAGCGATATTGCTAGCGATATCGCTATGTGTGATACTTACCTCCGACCGGCTCCCCCGCTGTCCATCGCGAGATCGGGCGGCTCCATTTCTCGTCATCAGCTTCCTGCTGGGCTTCCTGCTGTGTGAGACGAGCGATGCGTGGAGGCGGGCGGGAGGACGTCAGGATCGCTGTGTGTGAAAGGTGAGTATCGTGCGCTGCGTCGCTGCTGCATCGCTGTGAGATCTTTCTGTGTGAAAGCTCACTAGCAATCATTTAGCGATGCACCAGCGATCCTGACCGGGTCGGATCGCCGGTCGGATCGCTGGTGCATCGCTAAATGTAAAAGGGCCTTAAGCCAGACACTGTGCATTACCTGTGTGTGACCAGCGCCCTATGCAAGCCTCTTTTGCGCAATCATATACTAAGCAATCACCCCCTCCATGAGTTGGTAGGCTGTGAGCGGTTGTCTCATCAGTATTGTGCACCTGTATTGCCGCCATTTTTATCACATGTGCTTGCTGCATCCTGGGAGTTCACTAGTTCAGGCACCTGGACATGTAAGCACTGCAGTCCCTTTGTGCTGTTTTAATTTTTTTTATTTTTAGAGGATTTTTACTCCTCTTTTTGTGTTTTTTTCTATGAAGTTTACCGTTAGGACTCGCAAACGTGAGGACCCTTGGCGCGGTGTAAGGCTGCTGTAACAAAATATTTTTGTCTGTATTACGGTTACTGAGCTGACCTTAGATCACCATAGTGTTCCGTAATGTTCCACACTTAGATAGGTAGAATTGGGGGCATTTGAGTGTTTAGACTGATTGATTTGTCAGGTTAATAGCAGAGATGAAGCATAAGCCAAACTAAAAAAGGTAAAAACTTAGAAAGACAATAGTGAAGGATCAGCTTTGTGCATTGTGCTAATGTCGGCACAATACTATTGGTATGCATTAGGAAGGACAAACACAGCCAGCATCCAAGCCCTTGTACCCAGAGTTGCAGCGCTGAGCCAAAGAGGAAAGATAAAGGAAATATTCTTGCGATGAGGTGCGCACAGTGAAACTGACTTCAGATACAGTCACAAATAGAGATGAAGGATAACAGCAGCCAAGAAAATAAGTGATCTTCTTTACTGAGAAAATATAAAATATATACAGCCCCATGTACAGTGCTTTTCGGGTCTCGAACATGTCTCTGTAAACTTGAAAAAGTGGACTTGTATTCTGAGACTGCACAATTTATACTCATTCCATAAAGAAGATCAATCATTTTTCTGGCTACTGTTATCCTCCATCTGGCATCCATTGGCACATCTATCTGAAGTATGCGGATCTCATCACAGAACATTTATTTTATTGGTTGTGATATGGACACTTAAAGGGGTTGTCCGGCCTACAAGTCTGCAGTCACAGTATGTGCCTGCAGACTTGTGAATCCTCATATCAATCGCACTGTGAAGATTCTCCAGTGCTGGCAGCGGTGAGTGCGTGACCCCAGGTATGTAATTTGCATACATGTAATCACATGACAACTAAAGGGGGCTTTACACATAGCGATATCGCTAGCAATATCGCTAAAGCGCGTCACCGATTTTGTGACGCAGTAGCGATATCGCTACATGCGACACTTACCTCCGACCGGCCCCCCCGCTGGCTATCGCTGATCGTGTGAGATCAGCCTGGTCCATTTCTCGTCGTCGGCTTCCTGCTGGCGCTGATGAGCGAGCCATGGATGTAGGCGGAAGACGGACACCCTCGCCGCGTCTGAAAGGTAAGTGTGACTGCCGACCGCTGCTACGTACCTGGAGAGATCTGCCTGTGTGGCAGCTCACTAGCGACCATTTAGCGATGCACCAGCGATCCTGACCGGGTCATATCGTGATCGGGATCGCTAGTGCATCGCTAAATGTAAAGGGGCCTTAAGATGAAAGTATATTGAACGACTCAGCAGATCGCATATTTGTGGTCACTTGATTACCTGCTCCCGCCGCCGGCACCAGAGAATCCTAACAGCTTGCAGTGTGCACAATGTTATCATTCACAAGTCTGTAGCCACAAAGAGTGACTGCAGACTTGTAGCTTATGGTCAGACAACCCATTTTAAAGAAAACAGCCTTTGTGTGACATTAGTGGAGCATTTTACGTTCGATCAGGTTAAAGAAACTTATTCTTACATATCGCGTCTTTTTTTTTGCAATTTAAAATCTGTTTTTTACAGTACCTGCCAAAGCTATGAGATTTGGTAAATCTCCTGCACAAGACTGCTTTTTGTTATCCTGATAGAATTGGAAAACTGCTGTGTTTTTGACAACCGCATCTTGTCACATCTTTTAGCAGTGTTTTTTCGCCATGGAAAGCAATGAGAGCCATGCCTTTTTGCTGTTTTTTTGTTGTTGAATAAAACTAACTTGATTAAACACATACTGTAAACAAATGACGCACATAATCTGCATTAAAAAAGCAAAAAGAAACATTGCGGCAAAAATGCAGCAAAACCTGCTTTTTTTTTAATCAACTGGTTTTGCCTGCGTAAAAAAAAAGCAAAAATGTGAACATAGACTTCAACTGTTTTTCAAAGTTCCTTGGTCACCAAAGTTGTGGTAATTAAATCATTGCTACAGATTTTAAAAATATCTTTATAGACATTTCCATGTTCAAATCACTACTTTAACTAGAATGGAAAAAATGAATTATAAAGCTGCTGGACTACTGTGAATAGTCATTTGGGCGGTGCTGCCTTGCTGACTAGTCATGGTCTGCCGAATGTTAGCACATCCACAGTGCCTTCATTGTCACATCTAGTGCTGACCAAGACTTCACCTACCAACACAATCAATCATTGCAGAGTTGGTGTGCTCACAGGGAACGGGCCGCGACTAATCAGCGATGTAGCACCGCCCAGATGACTAGCGATGTGGCGCCTGGCAGTTTTATAACTTCAATTTCTGTGTCCTAATAAATCTACAAACTGAATAGAGGGGCATCTCCAAAGCAATTACATCTTGGCAATGGTTTATTAATCACTACTTAAATGAATGTTTGCCATTTAAAACCATGCATTTTTGCAATAGTACTATATTTTTTGGGATGATGCTTTTTTTTTAACCACATTTACTATCCGAGTGTGAACCAAACACAATTCTTATCAACTCTGGCAGCCTTATGACATTTTATCCTAATAAATAGGTCAGGTCTTTTAATTGATAAATATAGCGATTGCGTAAATACGGTGCACTTATTTTACTCTGCGCTGAAACAATGTGCTCACTATGCACAATACCATGCACTAAGGGGTTACTGAAAGTTTGAAACTAAGGTTATGATTAGCGTTGAGGAATATATATTTTTTTTTTCTCACATCCTCCATGCCTTATAATGACATCAAACATTGGAACAGTGCGTTGGAAAGCTATAATTAAATACATTATTGTCTTAGCAGAGTAATTTAGCAGCACTGAACAATAGTTCTTTATGTACAAGCCTTAAAAGCCAGGAACATTCAGAAGTAGCTGCCACTGCCCTCTGGTGGACAATTTCTGTGAAATGCGTACAATTGCTACTACTACTTGTCATGGTAATACAATTATCATTTAATTTTATGGTGATGATAGTGCAAATGACAATAATAATACTTTTACTACTAATAATAAAAAAGTGTAAATATTATTATTACTGATCCTCCTAACAATCATCATAATAATGGACTTGATTGTTGGCTTTTCCAAGCTTTTGTTTTTGGCATTTTTTAGTATAATATTTTTTACACATTTCTATACTTATGACCTTTGGCTATGGCAGCTTTGTATGCATGACTTCAGATTCAGTCTGCCAGTAAGGCTAGGGTCACACAATCGTTTTTCTCTCCTCTGAGAAAATCAGTCCAATTATGCTGATCACGCTCTGATCAGAGTTTGATCAGAGTGTGATCCGATTTTCTCGGAGGTGGAGAAAAGATGAAAAAAGTTTCTCCACCTTCCCTATATCGGATGTCATCTGAGTGCGGTCTGATGTTTTCCACAGACGCACTTGAATTTGAATGGCTGAGTATGATCCGAAAATCAGAGGAAAATCGCGCATGCTGTAATTGTTTTGCTGCGACCGCTCCGTCCGTGGAAAATATCGGACACGTGCACGACCTCATAGAATAACATGGGGACGAGTGCTATCATAGAGCTCATCCAATTTTATGGTCGTGGGCATGATCCCTAACTATAATGTTTTTAGAAAAGAAAATGGTTACAGCTGTTTGATAAAGGTAGCAAGAAGTCATGTAGAATGTGATATAGATTTAATGCACCACAAAGTCATGATGTATAAATGAGAAGAGTCTACCTCATTTTTGCCAAAAAAAGTTTCCAATCTATGAGGAAGGTGACAGATAAAGGGATACAGATGACGATGGATTGGTATATGTTTAGAGGAATTGTTTAAACATTTTAAATGCGCTGAAGAGAAAGTCAGTTTTGGGACATAGGGGCAGCACAAGAGAAGTCCTATAGTTTGGATTATCTTTATACATGAAATATATATAGACTGCTCAAAAAAATAAAGGGAACACTTAAACATCACGTAACTCCAAGTCAATCACACTTCTATGAAATCAACCTGTCCAGTCATGAAGCAACACCGATTGTGAATCAGTTTCTCCTGCTGTTGTGCAAATGGAACAGACAACAGGTAGAAATGATAGGCAATTAACAATACAAGCCCTGTAAAGTTCTCATCCTTTTTGGCTGTTGCTTTAGTCACTTTTGGATTTTGTCATTGCTCTCACCCCTAGAGATACTGTACAGTAGCATGAGGCAGTGCCTACAACCCACAGAAGTTGCTCAGGTAATGCTGCTCATCCAGGCTTGCACATCAATGCGAGCTGTGACAAGAAGGCTATATAGCTGTGTCTGTCAGTACAGTGTCCAGAGCATGGAAAGATACCAGGAGACAGGCAATCACACCAAGAGACATGAAGGGGGCTGTAGTAGGGCAACAACCCAGTAGCAGGACCCCTACCTCCTCCTTTATGCAAGGAGGAACAGAAGGAGCAGTGCCAGAGTCCATTAAGATGAATGTGTCTGCTCAATCTGTCAGAAACAGACTCCTGAGGGTGGTATGAGGGCACAACATCCACAAATGGGTGTTGTGCTTATAGCCCAACACTGTGCAGGGTGATTGGCATTTGCTAGAGAACAAGTGAGCAAGTTCACACTGAGTACATGTGACAGATGTGTCAGAGACTGGAGATACTGTGGATAACATTCTGTTGCCTGCAACATCCTCCAGCATGACCGGTTTGGCAGTGGGTCTGTAATGATGTGGGGAAATATTTGTTTGGAGGGCCACACAGCCCTCTATGTGCTAGCCAGAGCTTCCTTGACTTCCATTGGGTACCAGGAAGAGATCCTCAGACCCATTGTGAGAGCATGTGCAGGTGCACTGGGCCCTGGGTTCCTTCTGGTGCATGACAAAGCTATGCCTCATGTGGCTGAAGCATGTCAGGAGTTCCTACACAATGAAGGCATTGATGCTATGGACTAGCAAGCCTGTTCCCCAGACCTGAATCCAATCAAATTCATCTGGGACATCATGTCTTGCTCCATCCACCAACGTTGCACCACAGACTGCCCAGGAGTTGATTGATGCTTTAATTCAGGTCTGGGAGGAGATCCCTCAGGAAAACATCCGCCGCCTCATCAGGAGCATACCCAGGCATTGTAGGGAGGTCATACAGGCATGTGGAGGCTACACAAACTACTGAGCATCATTTCCTTGTCTTGGGGCACTTCCACTGAAGTTGGATCAGCCTGTAATTTGATTTTCCACTTTGATGTTGAGTATAATTTCAAATCCATGGACTATTCATTTTAATTTACACAGATTATTTTCATGTTTTACTATTCTCAACACATTCCACTATGTAATAAGTAAAGACTTTCAATTGGAATCTTTCATTCAACGATATCTAGGATATGGTATTTTAGTGCTCCTTTTATTTTCTTGAGCAGTATGTATATGTGTATATATATATATATATATATATATATATATAGGCGGACATACCGCCCGTTCAACCGGTGCACTGCACCGGGGCCCAGAGCCTCCAGGGGGCCCTTCAAGGCGGCTAATGATGAGGGCAATCTGGCCATTTTCTCCGGGCCCGAGGCTCCTCATGTGTAGCGGCGGGCAGGGAGCGATCCAAGCAGCTCCGCTGCCTGAAAGAGGGAATAGCAGGAGCTGAGCTGCAAGGACCCGTCCTGCTTCTTGCCCGCCACCTGCGCTTCCTGTCTGACACAGAGAGGAGCGCCGCTGAATGACATCATCATTCAGCGGCCGCTGCTGTGCCAGAGCGAGGAAGCGTGGGTGATGCTGCGGACAGGTGAGAGGAGAGTGGTGGTGTTTGTGTGTGTGCATATGTATGTGTGTGTGTGTGTATGTTTGTCTGTGTGTGTGTGTATGTTTGTCTGTGTGTATGTATGTCTGTGAGTGTGTGTGTGTATGTCTGTGTGTGTATGTCTGTGTGTGTATGTCTGTGTGTGTGTGTGTCTGTCTCTTTGTGTGTGTATGTATGTATGTATGTGAGTGTGTGTGTGTGTGTAGGTTAGCCTGGCCCTGGAGGAGATGGGGACATGAGGAGAAGACCGTGATGGGGAGAGAAGGCCATGATGCCTGGGATAATGGGAGAAGGCCATGAGGGGGTAATGGGAGTAGGCCATGAGGGGTAATGGGAGAAGGCCATGATGGGGGTGATGGAGAGAAGGCACTGATGTGATCATGGGAGTGATGGGGAGAAGGCAATGATGGGAGTGATGGAGAGAAGGCAGTGATGGGGTGATGGAGAAGGCAATGATGAGGAGAAGGGAGTGATGGGGAGAAGGCAATGATAGGGGTGATGGAGAAGGCAATGATGGGAGTGATGGGGAAAAGGCAGTGATGGGATGATGGAGAAGGCAATGATGGGAATGATGGGGAGAAGGGAGTGATGGGGAGAAGGCAATGATGGAAGTGATGGGGTGATGGAGCAGGCAATGATGGGAGTGATGGGGAGAAGGCAATGATGTAGTGATGGAGCAGACAATGATGGTAGTGATGCAGAGAAGGCAATGATGGGAGTGATGGGGTGATGGAGCAGGCAATGATGAGAGTGATGGGGAGAAGGCAATGATGGGAGTGATGGGGTGATGGAGCAGGCAATGATGAGAGTGATGGGGAGAAGGCAATGATGGGAGTGATGGGGAGAAGGCAGTGATGGGGTGATGGAGAAGGCAATGATGAGAGTGATGGAGCAGACAATGATGGGAGTGATGGGGTGATGGAGCAGGCAATGATGGGAGTGATGGGGAGAAGACAATGATGGGAGTGATGAGGTGATGGAGCAGGCAATGATGGGAGTGATGGGGAGAAGGCATTGATGGGGTGATGGAGCAGGCAATGATGGGAGTGATGGGGTGATGAAGCAGGCAAGGATGGGGATGATGGAGCAGGCAATGATGGGAGTGATGGGGAGAAGGCAATGATGGGAGTGATGGGGTGATGGAGCAGGCAATGATGGGAATGATGGGGAGAAGGCAATGATGTGGTGATGGAGCAGGCAATGATGGTAGTGATGCAGAGAAGGCAATGATGGGAGTGATGGGGTGATGGAGCAGGCAATGATGAGAGTGATGGGGAGAAGGCAATGATGGGAGTGATGGGGAGAAGGCAGTGATGGGGTGATGGAGAAGGCAATGATGGGAGTGATGGAGCAGACAATGATGGGAGTGATGGGGTGATGGAGCAGGCAATGATGGGAGTGATGGGGAGAAGACAATGATGGGAGTGATGAGGTGATGGAGCAGGCAATGATGGGAGTGATGGGGAGAAGGCATTGATGGGGTGATGGAGCAGGCAATGATGGGAGTGATGGGGTGATGAAGCAGGCAAGGAAGGGGATGATGGAGCAGGCAATGATGGGAGTGATGGGGAGAAGGCAATGATGGGAGTGATGGGGTGATGGAGCAGGCAATGATGGGAATGATGGGGAGAAGGCAGTGATGGGGTGATGGAGAAGGCAATGATGGGAATGATGGGGTGATGGAGCAGGCAATGATGGGAGTGATGGGGAGAAGGCAGTGACGTGGTGAAGGAGAAGGCAATGATGGGAGTGATGGGGAGAAGGCAATGATGGGGGTGATGGAGAGGGCAATGATGGGGTGGTGGGGAAAAAGAAATGATGATGGGGTGGTGGGGGAGAATGCAATGATGGTGGTGGTGGAAAGGGCAATAAATGGGGGTGGTGGAGGAGGAGGAAATGATGGAGGTGGTGGAATGGGCAAAGATGGGAGTAGTGGGGGAGAAAGCAAAGATAGTGGTGGGGGGAGAAGAAAATGATGGAGGTGGTGAAGAGGGCAATGATGGGGTGGGGGAGAGGACAATAATGGGATGCAAGGAGAGGAGGACAATGAGGGGTGTGGGGGATTGGGATGGGAGGAAGGGGGACTTATGATGGCCTTAGGAACAGGGGGAGGTGGAGGAAGACATTATTATCGCTTATTATGTCTGACACAGTCCCTTAGTATATAGTGAACTCACTATGTCTAACACAGTCCCTTAGTATATAGTGTACTCACTATGTCTAACACAGTCCCTAAGTATAGAGTGTACTCACTAATTCTGTATAACACCATCCTTAGTTACATAGTTTCCTCTTTTATTATGTATAACACCATCCCTTATTACGTACCATCCTCTCTAGTTATATATGGTGCCGTTACTTATATAGCTTCCTCAGCTGTTATGTATAGTGCTGTCTCTTACATAGTGTATTATTGTTAATTTTGTTATTTACAGTGCCCTCTTTTATTATATAGTCCCCTCTCTTTTTAGATATAAAATGACTGCTGATCGAGGAGCCGGTGACCAAACTACCAGTCCATCAGCTCCTCCATTAGAAAGGAAGCTTTCCCATGCTTCATTAGCCATCATTGCATTATACAGCTAACAAGACAGGACGGTATCTAATAAAAAACAGGGTTTTATATAATTTAATATGTAAGGGATGGTACTGTACACTGTGTAAGGCTAGTCTACGCATGGCCACCGATAAGCCCCGCCCCCTGCCGCGCCGCCTCCTGACATCACCGCCTATTATCGCACATGGCCGCATGCGATCTGCGCACCCTATCTTTAATATCGGGTGCGCAGACCGTGTGCTGGCCGTGCGCTAGTAGGATTTTTGAGTGTGCTGCGCACTTTTGTAGGTGCGCCGGTGTGCGCCGAACGCAGCATGTTGCATTTTGGCACGCTCGCCGCACCTTCAAAAGTGGGCAGCGCATTCAAAAATCCTACTAGCGCACGGTCTGTGCACCCTTTATTAAAGATAGGGTGTGCAGATTGCATGCGGCCATGTGCGATAATAGGTGGTGATGTCAGGAGGGGGCACGGCAGGGAGCGGGGCTTATCGGCGGCCGTGCGCAGAAATGCTAGTGTGAAACTAGCCTTAGGGACAGCAATATACATAATAAAGGAGACTATGTAATATATATACATGCATGTGTGTGTGTGGCTATATAATATCAATATTATTATTATTCCCTTAATAGGACTGTTCTTCACTGTCCTATTAAGGGAATAGAAGAATCCAGGATATCTATAAACAGAAAGAGAGTGATGAAACACTTAGGCTACTTTCACACTTCAGGTTTTCGGCGTCAGGCGCGATCCAGCGTCGTGCCGGAACGCCGGATCCGGCAAATGTTTAGTAAAACCGGATGTGACGGATCCGGTTTTCTGCCGGATCCGTCTTTTTCTTGACAGACAAAACCGGATCCGTCTCATCCGGTTCATCCGTTTTTCGACGGATTACGCCGGATCCGGTTTTTAAAATTGACCCTTGTGGCCTTCCGAACGGGATTGGCTACTGGAAAACTATATATAGCATGTTCCTACAGCCCTTCTTTGACAGGTTGTAGAGGAGAAAGTGCAGGTTGGAGAGAAGAGCAAGTTACTGGCGAAGATGGATGTTGTCATTGGAAATATTTTGAAGAATTTGGCGGATTTTATAGCGGAGGCGAATCGTTTGAGGGTGATTGTTCTGGAGAAGGAGAGAGCGAGACAGCAGCGCATCAGGCATCGTAGACGACGTTTGTGGATCCACCCCATCACAGCCAAGAGAATGACGCGTGGGGTCTATTCTACACTCTGCATGGACCTTCGACGAAACCCGGATAAATTTTTTGGATATGTTAGGATGAAAATGGAGAATTTTGATTACTTGGTGGAGCGCATTGCACACCTCATAAGAAAAGCGGACACCTATTGCCGCTTCTCTGTTTCACCCACAGAGCGTCTGATGGTGACTTTAAGGTAAGCCACATTTATTGGATGTGATCGCATCAGAGCACACTTTCACTGCAATCTTGTTGGTGGTAGTTTGTATCTCCAAGTGTTATAGCTCAGTTTTGGTATGTAATGCTGTGATTTAAAACTAATTTATTGTTTTTTAATTCCCCACAGATTTCTTGCAACTGGAGAATCCCTTTCGTCACTGCATTTCCAGTACAGACTCGGGATTTCCACCATATCTGGAATAGTGAAGTACATATGCCGTGCACTGTGGGACTCCTTAGCTGAAGAGTTTTTACCAGAGCCCACAACAGAGGTGGATTGAAATTGCTGACAAGTTTCAACAGATATGTCAGTTTCCCAACTGCTTGGGCGCTGTGGACGGGAAACATATCCGCATTGTAAAGCCATCGGGATCGGAATATTTCAATTACAAGAAATATTTTTCAATTGTCCTCATGGCCATCGCTGACGTGGAATACAAATTTATTGCGGTTGATATTGGGGCCTATGGCCGCTCCAATGACTCTCAAGTTTTCAAACTGTCTGCCATGGGGCGTAAACTGTATGGAAACACCTTCCAGTTCCCACCACCTAGACCGCTGCCGCAAACATCTGGTCCACCTATGCCATTTGTCTGTGTAGGGGATGAAGCCTTCCAGCTGTCAGAACACCTTTTGAAACCGTACTCTAGCAGAGGATTGACAAGACCAAAATGCATTTTTAATTACCGCCTCACAAGAGCAAGAAGAATGGTTGAATGTACCTTTGGTATTCTGACAGCCAAATGGCGGGTCCTATTGACTGCGATCAACCTCAAGACAGAAACTGTGGACGAGGTGATCAAAGCGTGCGTGGTACTCCACAATTTTGTTATCTGCAAGGAACCCATTTCCATTGAGGACACCTCTGAAGAAACCACCTTGCAAGATTACCATGACATTACCACTAGAAGTTCTGTGGCGGTTTCAGTAATGAGGGACAATTTTGCACTATACTTTATGTCACCTCAAGGCAGAGTACACTGGCAGGATGACAGAGTGTGAAAGATTTGTGCCCAACCAAACTTGTGTACCTTCTGTACCAACAGTATATACCTTTGCCAACCAAAGTTGGCTATCTTGTCATGGTCTCTATTTTTAGCTTTAGGCCACAGGTGTGTACCTGGTTGTGTTTTATGCAAAGTATTTCACCTTTTAACAAAAGTTGTGTACATTGTTATGAAATCACCAACAATAAACACAACTTTTTAGGTGAAATACTTTGCTTCAAACACAACCAGGAACACAACTGTGGCAAAAAGCTAAAATTTACCCACAGTTATATACCTAGTTTTGAATACCATTTCACCTTTTAAATACCCTGTATTTAACCTTTTTCGCCGTAGAAAGAAATGACAGACAACCAGTGTAAAATAATTTAACTTTTATTGAAAAATTTTTTTTTTTAGTAAACTTTTTTAAAATTTTAATAAACTTGTTTAATAAAGCTTTGAAACCATAAAACTGGTCATTTTTATTTAAATACACACATTATAAATCTGTGTAGTGTGTGGTGGAAATACTGCTGTAGGGGCTGCGGGACACTTCGACACTGGGAG
Source organism: Dendrobates tinctorius (assembly GCF_039654945.1). Taxonomy (NCBI): domain Eukaryota; kingdom Metazoa; phylum Chordata; class Amphibia; order Anura; family Dendrobatidae; genus Dendrobates; species Dendrobates tinctorius. The sequence goes on along the minus strand of NW_027361738.1, from coordinate 24,442,327 downwards.
TGTGGAGAGAGGACTGGGATCGTGGTGGGGAAGGAACAGTTAGAGGTGAAGGTGTGGAAAAAACTACAGAATGGGTGGACATGTGGGAAGCAGAAGAGGTGGTGGGTGGTGGAGTGGAGGGTTGGGCAGGGACTGTAGGAGCAGATGATGTTGATGGCAAGTTGTATGGGGAAGGAGTTTGGTACGGGGCAGGTTGCTGGAAGTGGGGAGATGTCTGGTACGGGGCAGGTTGCTGGAAGTGGGGAGATGTCTGGTACGGGGCAGGTTGCTGGAAGTGGGGAGATGTCTGGTACTGGGGAGGTTGCTGGTTCTGGGGAGTTTGCAGGTACTGGGGAGGTTGCTGGTACTGGGGAGGTTGCTGGTACTGGGGAGGTTGCTGGTACTGGGGAGGTTGCTGGTGCTGGGGAGGTTGCTGGTGCTGGGGAGGTGGATGGTGCTGGGGAGGTGGATGGTGCTGGGGAGGTGGATGGTACAGTGGGGAAAAAAAGTATTTAGTCAGTCAGCAATAGTGCAAGTTCCACCACTTAAAAAGATGAGAGGCATCTGTAATTTACATCATAGGTAGACCTCAACTATGGGAGACAAACTGAGAAAAAAAAATCCAGAAAATCACATTGTCTGTTTTTTTTTTAATTTTATTTGCATATTATGGTGGAAAATAAGTATTTGGTCAGAAACAAAATTTAATCTCAATACTTTGTGATATATCCTTTTTGGCAATGACAGAGGTCAAACGTTTTCTGTAAGTCTTCACAAGGTTGCCACACACTGTTGTTGGTATGTTGGCCCATTCCTCCATGCAGATCTCCTCTAGAGCAGTGATGTTTTTGGCTTTTCGCTTGGCAACACGGACTTTCAAGTCCCTCCAAAGGTTTTCTATAGGGTTGAGATCTGGAGACTGGCTAGGCCACTCCAGGACCTTGAAATGCTTCTTACGAAGCCACTCCTTCGTTGCCCTGGCGGTGTGCTTTGGATCATTGTCATGTTGAAAGACCCAGCCACGTTTCATCTTCAATGCCCTTGCTGATGGAAGGAGGTTTGCACTCAAAATCTCACGATACATGGCCCCATTCATTCTTTCATGTACCCGGATCAGTCGTCCTGGCCCCTTTGCAGAGAAACAGCCCCAAAGCATGATGTTTCCACCACCATGCTTTACAGTAGGTATGGTGTTTGATGGATGCAACTCAGTATTCTTTTTCCTCCAAACACGACAAGTTGTGTTTCTACCAAACAGTTCCAGTTTGGTTTCATCAGACCATAGGACATTCTCCCAAAACTCCTCTGGATCATCCAAATGCTCTCTAGCAAACTTCAGATGGGCCCGGACATGTACAGGCTTAAGCAGTGGGACACGTCTGGCACTGCAGGATCTGAGTCCATGGTGGCGTAGTGTGTTACTTATGGTAGGCCTTGTTACATTGGTCCCAGCTCTCTGCAGTTCATTCACTAGGTCCCCCCGCGTGGTTCTGGGATTTTTGCTCACCGTTCTTGTGATCATTCTGACCCCACGGGGTGGGATTTTGCATGGAGCACCAGATCGAGGGAGATTATCAGTGGTCTTGTATGTCTTCCATTTTCTAATTATTGCTCCCACAGTTGATTTCTTCACTCCAAGCTGGTTGGCTATTGCAGATTCAGTCTTCCCAGCCTGGTGCAGGGCTACAATTTTGTTTCTGGTGTCCTTTGAAAGCTCTTTGGTCTTCACCATAGTGGAGTTTGGAGTCAGACTGTTTGAGGGTGTGCACAGGTGTCTTTTTATACTGATAACAAGTTTAAACAGGTGCCATTACTACAGGTAATGAGTGGAGGAAAGAGGAGACGTTACAGGTCTGTGAGAGCCAGAAATCTTGATTGCTTGATTCTGACCAAATACTTATTTTCCACCATAATATGCAAATAAAATGAAAAAAAAACAGACAATGTGATTTTCTGGATTTTTTTTTCTCAGTTTGTCTCCCATAGTTGAGGTCTACCTATGATGTAAATTACAGACGCCTCTCATCTTTTTAAGTGGTGGAACTTGCACTATTGCTGACTGACTAAATACTTTTTTTCCCCACTGTATGTAATAGGAGGGGGAGGATGGAAAGTGGCTGGAGGGGGTGTAGATGTAATAGGAGGGGGAGGATGGAAAGTGGCTGGAGGGGGTGTAGATGTAATAGGAGGGGGAGGATGGAAAGTGGCTGGAGGGGGTGCAGGTGGAGGAACTACTGTGGTGGGAGAAGGAGGTTGGGAGGTAACTTGCTGGAGAGCAGCGTGGCATGAATGCATTACATGCATCTGCTGGGCAGGAGAGAGCGTTTCCATGCGCTCCACAACAGACCTGAAAAAGGTGTGGTTTGGCGAAGATCTTGCTTCTGAATGCATGGTTTGCAGAAGTGTCTTCACCTCCAGAATGCTGGAGTTGATCTGCTGATAGCCTGCGGAGATTTGCTCTGACAAGACTTTTAGACAGTTCTGGAAAGATGCATTCAGATGCAAGAACTCTGGCGCATGACCCCTCTGCCGCTGCCGCCCAGTACCCGCAGGTGTACTAGAGGTGGCAGGGGCAGAAGGGTGGGGTAAAGGGAAAGCGATCTCCTCACCAGCAGCGTCATGTAATGTAGGCGGCCACGATGCTCCTGTGCTGGTGGATGGGACAGATGGGTCGAATGTGTGGGAAGGCTGGGAAGGTGCAGATGTACCGGGGCGGTCGAAGTGTCCCTCGGTGCCGGTCTCCTCAGGGATCGCCTCAGAAGGGTCCAATCGTACAGGCTCCCGAGTGCTGCTCACCGTGCTGTGGAATAAAGAGAAAAAAAACAATTAAAATAGTGACATGGTATGGCCCTGGCTGAAAAAAAAAAGTTACATCTAAACATTTTTTTGTCACATGTGGTGTGTAATATTTACCTTCTGGTGAGCATTGTCTCCCGGAGGAACGACAGGGCTCGTGCGTACTTGTACTTGCTCCTGCGTCCTCCAGATCCACTCGGGGCCCGCATCTCTTTATTGAACTCCTTCTTGAAACGATCCCTCACAGACCGCCACCGCTTCACAATTCTCTCCCCTGAAACGAGAAAGGACAAAGTGGTTAGTATACAACATCAGTGTTTCCCAAACTCCAGTCCTCATGGTCCCCAGGGGTCATGTTTTCAGGATTTCCAAAGTAAATAGAAATCCTGAACACATGATCCGTGGGGACCACGAGGACTGGAGTTCGGGAAACACTGGTTTAAATCAAGCAACCGGTACTGTATATACTTACGCTCTTTAATCTGGGCCCTAGCTTCGAGGTCCTCCCAGCGGTCCACAAGGAGCGAACAGATTTCCTCCCAGAGTCGTCGGGTAACGATCAGGTCAGCGTGGCGTCGGTCAGCCATATTCCAGAGCGGCTCCCTTTCTCTGACGAGATCGATGAGGCGGTCCACATCAATCCCTCCATCCTCACCGTCAGAGTCGGGAGCACGCTGTGAAGGCTGTTAAAGAAAAAGACAAAAATAACATAATTAGCCTCCACAAAAGAAATGAAATAAAAAGTGCAAAAAAAACAAAGCAAAAATATTTATACTTACACGCTGGTGACCGCCGCGTTGCTGTCGCCGACGACCCTGGGAGGCACTGCGAGGACCTCTTGGCCGAGCACCAGATTGGGAAGACTAGAGAAGAAAACAAAAAATGTTATGTCTTTGGATGTAGGCATTTGTTTGCTGTGTGTGGTCTGCAGAACATTGTTTTCTATGTGTTGTGTGTAGTGTGATGTTGTGTTTCTGCGTTTGATGCAAAAAACTTACCAATTGTGAGCCCACTCCAAGTGTCTGTCCACCCCTTCCTTCTTCTTCTGGGAGCTCCTCTTCATCTTGTGATTCCTGTTTTGAAATAAAAGGCAATGAATACACATATATTACAGAGATGATGGATTTTGGAAATAAAAACTTACCGTCAAACGCTGACGATGCGAGGGAGGGCTCCCAGAAGATGTGCTGTCTTCCTCATGGCCAGACTCCATGGCTGTGGGTGGTGTTTCTGCTGCTGCCATTGCTGCTGCTGCTGCATCTATTGGGCGGCTGTTGAATAAAGAGAAACAAAGGGCCAATGAATATCTTGATATTCCATAGCCCTAGTTTGGAGGAATGGGGGATTTGATAATTACCGTCTCTCATCTGCTGCTGGACTCCCCTCCCGTTGTTCAGCATGCTGCTCCATTTGGGGTGGTGCTGATGGTGCTGCTGCTGCAGATGTCTGCTGCCTTCTCCTGCTCCTGGTTCTTGGCTTGGGTGGCATGTTGGGTGTGGCTGAGGGTCCCATTGTCTTGCTTTTATATATGTCCTGTGGGCAGAGCTACTGAGCATGCTCAGACCAAAGAAACCGGATCCGGCCGCCGGATCCGGCGCATTGCGGCGCTCATAGGCTTTCATTGTATGAAAAAGCCGGACACGCCGGATCCGGCGTGTCCGGCTTTTTCGACGGATACAAAAAACGTTACAGTCACCGTTTTTTCCAGACTCCGGATCGCGTCACATTGCCGGATCCGGCGAAAATCGGATGAAACGCATGGCCATCCGGCTCGATCCGGCTCTAATGCAAGTCAATGGGGGGGAAACCGGATCCGGCATTGCATTTCGACGGATCCGGTTTTAGTCAAAAGCGCTGGATCGCGCCTGAAGCAGAAAACCTGATGTGTGAAAGAGGCCTTAGCTAACCTAAATGAATTCAAGTCTCCAGGTTCAGATGAATTACACCCCAGAGTACTGAAGGAGATAGCAGAATAAATTTTTGAACCCCTCTCCATAAGCTTTGAAAATTCTTGGAGAGCAGGAGAAGTCCCAGAAGACTGGAGAAGAGCAAATGTTGTTCATATCTTCAAAAAGGGGAAGAAGGTGGACTCAGACAACTATGGGCCGGTGAGTCTGACTTCTATACCAGGAAAGATCTTTGAACAAATTATTAAACAACATGTGTGTAAGTACATGGATAAAAATGAAGTGATTAAACAGAGTCAGCATGGGTTTGTAACTAATATGTCATGTCAGACTAACTTAATTTCCTTCTATGACAGAATCACTGATTGGGTGGATCAGGGAAATGCTGTAGATATAGTATATCTTGACTTCAGCAAAGCATTTGACAAAGTATCTCACGCAATCCTTATAGAAAAAATGGCTAAGTATGGAATGGACAAGGCAACTGTTAGGTGGATTCATAACTGGCTTAGTGATCGGACCCAAAGAGCGGTTGTAAATGGCTGCACATCCAGTTGGAAGAATGTCTCAAGTGGGGTACCACAGGGCTCTGTCCCTGTATTGCTCAACATCTTTATCAACGATTTAGATGAAGGAATTGAGGGTAAACTAATTAAATTTGCTGATGACACAAAGCTTGGAGGGATAGCTAATACTAGAGAAGAGAGAGAGGATTCAAAAAGATATAAATAAACTGGAGCAGTGTGCAGCAAATAACAGAATGGTTTTAAAGAGGGAAAAATGCTAAGTGCTACATCTGGGCAATAAAAATGAAAAAATCATGTACAGAATTGGGGGAATAGGGCTAAGCAACAGCACATGTGAAAAAGACTTGGGTATACTAATAGATCACAGACTGAATATGAGTCAACAGTGTGATGCATCAGCAAAAAAGGCAAATGCAATTCTAGGATGTATTAACAGAAGCATACAGTCTAGATCACGTGAAGTCATTATTGCCCTCTACTCCTCTTTGGTCAGACTTCATCTGGAATACTGTGTCCAGTTTTGGGCACCACATTTTAAAAAAGACATCAACAAACTGGAGCAAGTTCAGAAAAGCCTGTCTTATGAGGAAAGGTTGCAGGATTTGGGAATGTTTAGCTTGCAGAAGAGACGAATGAGAGGAGACTTAATAGCTTCTACAAATATCTCAAGGGCTGTCACATTGTAGAAGGATCATCTTTATTCTCATTTGCACAAGGAAAGACTAGAAGCAATGGGATGAAACTGAATGGGAGGAGACACAGATTAGATATTAGAAAAAACTTTTTGACAGTTAGAGTGATCAATGAGTGGTGCCACGAGAGGTGGTGAGTTCTCCTTCAATAGAAGTCTTTAAACAGAGGCTGGACAGACATCTGTCTGGGATGATTTAGCGAATCCTGCTTTGAGCCCAGATGGCCCAGAAGGTCCCTTCCAACTCTACGATTCTATGATTCTATACACTGTGTTCCAAATTATTATGCAAATTATATTTTTCTCTGATTTTCCTAAATAGTCGGTACAAATGACAGTCAGTCTAATAAAAGTCATCACCCGTTAGAGTATACATCACATTTTATTGAAGAAACCTCCCAATGATAACAGTATAATCTCCAAAATGACTAAAAACTCAAATTGCACTGTTCCAAATTATTATGCACAGTAGAATTTCTAAACATTTGATACGTTTTAAAGAACTGAAAATGCTCATTTGTGGAATTTTCAGCATTAGGAGGTCACATTCACCGAACAAAAAAGCTATTTAACTCCAAAACATCCTAACAGGCCAAGTTACATGTTAACATAGGAACCCTTCTTTGATATCACCTTCACAATTCTTGCATCCATTTAACTTGTGAGTTTTTTGGAGAGTTTCTGCTTGTATTTCTTTGCATGAAGTCAGAATAGCCTCCCAGACTGCTGTTTTGATGTGAGCTGCCTCCCACCCTCATAGATCTTTTGTTTGATGATACTCCAAAGGTTCTCTATAGGGTTGAGGTCAGGGAAAGATGGTGGCCACACCATGAGTTTATCTCCTTTTATGCCCATAACAGTCAATGACTCAGAGGTATTCTTTGCAGCATGAGATGGTGCGTTGTCGTGCATGAAGAGGATTTTGCTCCTGAAGTCACATTTCTGCTTTTTATACCATGGAAGACAGCTGTCAGTCAGAAACTCTATATACTTTGCAGAGGTCATTTTCACACCTTCAGGAACCTTAAAGAGCCCTACCAGCTGTTTCCCCATGATTCCGGCCCAAAACATGACTCCTCCACCTCCTTGCTGACGTCGCAGCCTTGTTGGGACATAGTGGCGATCCACCAACCATCCACTACTCCATCCATCTGGACCATCCAGGGTTGCTCGACACTTAATAGTAAACAAGACTGTTTGAAAATTAGTCTTCATGTATGTCTGGGCCCACTGCAACCATTTCTGCTTGTGAACACTGTTCGGGAGTGGCCGAATAGTAGTCTTATGCACCACAGCATGCCTTTGAAGAATCCTACACCTTGAGGTTCGAGGGACTCCAGAGGCACCAGCAGCTTTAAATATCTGTTTGCTGGTTTGTAATGGCTTTTTAGCAGCTGCTCTCTTAATCCGATGAACTTGCCTGGCAGAAACCTTCCTCATTCTGCCTTTATCAGCACAAACATGTCTGTGCTCAGAATCAACCACAAATCTCTTAACAGTACGATGATCACGTTTAAGTTTTTGGGAAATATCTAATGTTTTCATCTCTTGACCAAGGCATTGCACTATTTGATTCTTTTCAGCAGCAGAGAGATCATTTTTCTTTCCTAAATTCCTTGAAACCTGTGCCCTGCTTAATAATGTGGAACATCATTCTTAAGTAGTTTTCCGTTAATTGGGCTCACCTGGTAAACTAATTATCACAAGCGTTTGAGATTGATTTCAGTGATCCAAAGAGTCCTGATACACAATAGCATCTATGAGTTTATTTGAAAAACAAAAAATTACATCTTTATGACACTTAAATCCAATTTGCATAATAATTTGGAACACAGTGTATATATATATATATATATGTTAGGGATGGTGGAACGCACTAAATATTAAATAAAAGAAAGTGCGTTCGCCTTCCAGGGTCCACCGTGCAGTAGGTGTTAAAACTGCTGCTAGACAATGGCAAACGCGCTACATAGCAGTATAACGCACACGGGTTATACGTCACCCAATGTGCCCTGGGCGTACTCTGTTGATTCACAGAGTCGCCTAAGGCATGAACATAAATGCCGAGCCTGTTGACCTCACAGGACTCAGGGAAGTGCACGCACGGTATGTGGTCACAGGACTAAGCCCAAGGCTCAGGGCGAGGTCCGTCTAGACCCACCGTGCGTGCGGCGTCGCTACCGCGGACACCAACAAGTGCTGCTGACTGCAGCACGGCGACCGACCAAGCCACAACACGATAATGCCCAAGAGGGGGCGCACTGTCGGACGCTAGTTCTGTAAGATGTGAACTGTGGCCTGTAGCGCGCCACTGTCTGGCACTGACTCTATGACTAAATCCCTATCCACACACGTAATATCAGAGGGAGGGGATCTTAATGAGTGATTCGCAGGCACATGCATTCATCATCATTCACACAGATAGCAATTATAGTCTATACTAGCGCATGGCGGGGCGGCCATGCAAACCTTTTATAGCCGTGCGCTTCCGGGACCTTCCAGATCTCTGAGATGGACCAATCAGATCAGGAGATGGACCTGAGCACGTGACTCCCGATCTCCAATGGGAGATCGTCTCGTAAGCATGCCCAGTAGCGGGACGAGAGGACTTATCCTCTGGAGTGGCTTGATGCAGGGCAGCCTGTGCTGCTATTGATGACCCAGAGGTGGCTGCAACAACGAGTCTTACAGAGCTGGTCTGAGCAGAGCGTCTGGGATGCTGAGATTGCTGTGCAGGCTTCTGAGCCGTCAGTGGAGGATGGGAGATCGCTGGATGCAAGGCTCTGAGTTCCTGCTGTGCAGCTGCAGGAACCTGATGCCTAATATAGATATATATATATATACACACACACACATGTAGCTTTCATGCCATAAAAGGAGGGGGGGCCCAGACACATTTCTTGCACAGGGGTTCCAAGCTGTCAGTGTCCACCCCTGTGTGTGTGTGTGTGTGTGTGTATATATATATTCATAGATTGTGATGAAACGCATAGTTATACAGTGTGAAAAGCGCATGTGGCAATGTATAACCAGTGTTGACAATTAAAAGGGGTGAGGTGGGAGGCTACTGGACTCATGAATACAGCTGTATCATAACTTATGCCAAATAGCACAATACAGGATAGCTCATCTGATGTCATTATAATATGACAATGCCCTTAAATAGGACAGCATCAATTATTTGCAGATAAGCTCCAGTGTTAGATTTACTGGGAACCTTGGTGGTATGGCTTGAGAACGATGTGAAAGGATGCACCTCTAGCGAGCTCCGTGAAGAGATCCTGAAATAATTCTTATTTTGTCCTTTTATTTTTCAGCTGGACGAATCAGACACTTGAGTAAACTTTTACCTGAACATCTCATGTCATCCTTGTCGGCTTTTTAAGCAGCCCACAACAGGTTATGAAAAAAGGAAAGATAATTAGGGTCAGGAGCGCGAGGCACAAGATGGGGCTGATACAAGCGTAGTGATGAAAACAAGGAGAAACAGTGAGCTACAGTGGGAGGCTACAGCTACTCTCAAAAGAAAAAACACCAAAATTGAGCTTGACTTGAGTTGGTACACATGCAAATCATAAATGCATGTTCACATTGGCCACAAAACGTATAAAACCTACAAGAGAAAAAGTGAGCAAAAACCCTGCTGTAACTAAGTAAATAAAAAGTAAAAAGTGCATTTAAATAACGCAGAGTTTTTAGCAATACTTTTTTTTTATCACTTTTTCTCTTGTCGGTTTTATATGTTTTGTGGCCAATGTGAACATGCGGTTATGTTCTGCATGTGTACCAACTCAAGTCAAGCTCAATTTTTGTGTTTTTTCTGTTTTATTGCATTCTGTGCAAGCCGGGGTGTGGTCTCCCTCTCCTGAGCTGGAAATTGTATATAAGACTTCCCAAGACTGGTGTCCACTGGTTGGACCCAGTCCTTTTGTCTGCCCTTATTCACACACTGACGCCAACATTGACACATGGTAAGGTTTTTAATATTAGACAGTGTAGGACTGTCCCATCAGAGTTACTTTGTCGTGGTGGGATGGCTTTTATGCTATTTTTTGATTAAAAAAAGTATTACTAAAAACTCTGCGTTATTTAAATGCACTTTTTGCTTTTTATTTACTTAGTTACAGCAGGGTTTTTGCACACTTTTTCTCGTAGCTACTCTCAAAAGGTTTGTCAGAGTGGGGAGAGTGGGACTGGAGGACAAGATGGTGAACGGGATTCAAATTGATCCTATCCCGTTTTCCCCCTTGCTAGATATGGACTGGCTGGAGATGGGTGAGGGGACATTACATGGTTCAGCAACCTCTGAAGTTCCACCTGTACATAGGCAAGCCGCTACAGAACCTACTCTTAATGACATTATGAATGCTATAGGGGGCTACAGCAGCTCCCAATTATCCCTAGTACTGTAGATGGGAGGCATTAAAAAGGACATATCAATGGTTGGTTAGTCAAAACCTTTGCAGTATTTCAGAAAGAACCACAGCCTTTGAAGATAGGATTAACAAATTAGAGGACACCTGCTTTACAGTGAGTTGGACGTGCAACAGCACACGAGATTACTCAAACAGGATGATATGGAGAACCGAGTCTGCAGAAACAATGTTTGTATTGTTGGGATCCCTGAGAAAGTCAAGACTGCTAGGGCCACAGAATTCTTCAAAACATGGTTATTGAAGGTGTTTGAGAAGGACTGGACTGTGGCTCCGTGGTTAAAACTGTTGGTTTGCAGCGCTGGGGTCCTAAGTTCAAATCCCACCAATCATAACATCTGCAAGGAGTTTGTATTTTCTCCCTGTGTTTGTGTGAATTTCCTCCAAGTACTCTGGTTTCCTACAACAAAAGACATACTGATAGGGAATTTAGATAGTGAGCCCCAATGGGGACAGTGATGATAATGTTTGTGGAATATGATAGCGCTATATAAGCAAAGCATAATAATATCCTGAACCCACTCTTCGCAGTAGAGAGAGAACACTGGGTGCCGACCAGACCATTACCCCAAGGAAGTCCATCATGCATAGTTCTTACAATTATCAGCATACCATCCTGAGAAACTTTAGAGACAACCCGAAACTTTGCATAAATGACAAAAGAATTTGCTTGTTCCCAGGCAACTCTGCTGACGTACAGAAGAGAAGGGCACAATCCTTAGAGATCAAGAAAAGTTAAGACTGCTGGGAACCTTATACTCCATGTTATATCTGGCTCGCCTGAGAGTTGCTCCAAGGCAGGGTTCCCCAACTCCAGTCCTCAAGGCCCACCAACAGATCATATTTTCAGGATTTCCTTAGTATTGCACAGGTGAAGCAATTATCACCTGGGCAATACTAAGGAAATCCTGAAAACACGATCTGTTGGTGGGCCTTGAGGACTGGAGTTGGGGAACCCTGCTCTAAGGGACTCAATATTCTTCTTTGACTCCTGGCTGTGTAGCGTGGCACGGGGTGTTATTCATGGGTGAGGTACTGGTGAGGTGAGGTACGCCCCGTCCAGCTACATGACAATGGAGGTACTGGTTGAGTGTGTGAACTTTAACTACATGGTGCTTCGCCTTGCAGGTCGTATGGTGCCAGTGATTTAGGTTGGCCAAGACTGGATGCTCAATGAGGGAAACCACCACTTAAAAAAAAATTGTCTTTTACTGAATAAGAATGTGAGGAGGAATATGTACAGTAGCTAGAGGGCACAACACTCCGTGGATGTTTCTCTTAAAGCATAGAACATCCCTATACACATTCCATTCCTTCCTGAACTCACTCCACTCTCTGTCCATTAACTTCTCTCTTTCACTGGCTCCCCGCTGCACAACACTCTGGCAGCCTTCAACAACAGCACCACTAACCAGTAGACAAAAGTCCTATTCTTCAACCCTTCATTCCACGTCCTTTTTCCCTTAGGAGAGCTACTTGCGCCACTATGGCTGTTTCTTACCTTCTCTGCTTGCTTTGTAACTACCTCACGTGGCACTCTCTCTTCATCCCACTTTCCTTCTCAGCGTTGCTCCATCACTCAACTGTTGATAACTCCATACCGTCTTGCTAGGCTTCTTGCCCCAGACCTCATCTCTGGAGAATCAGTCAGGCTTTCTGACACTTTTACTTCTCTGCCCTCTGGATCATGCTATTCATTGCCGCTGTCTCCACTCACATCATGGACACCTAACTCATGCGGCTCTGCTGAGTACTCAGACCAAAGTTTGGTTCTAGTTGCAAGTTAGGCCCTATCTGACTTGCTGACAGGAAACCCTCTCTGTCCCTTAAATTTAGCCCCACCCAATCTGGGCTAGTCTCAAATCCATAATATAAAGCAATAGGTGGAAAATAAAACATAACCTTTAATCCGTCAATTAAAAATACTGATCATGTGTCACCCATGTGAAAATATAAAAAACAGCATACAACTGCTTATCCAGCAGGTGGGCCCTAAACAAGGGCAGGAGTCTGGGGATTAGCTGATGTTAGCCCTTTAGGGATGTGGCAGGGTATTGTCTTCCCCTACTTTATCCTCCAGTTGGACTGAACAGAGGATCTTCCGGGACTCCTGACCCATTATTCTACTCGGTGAGATTGTTCCTTTTATATTACTACTCTCACCTGACTGTCAACTTTGTGGTCCTGAGAGACCTTTTTGGCAATTTTGCATGATTTTTACATATATGTGCAATTAGTTTATGGCATTTATGAGTGGAACGTATCTCGATTGCTGTACCCTTCAGATGTTTTGTCTACCTATGTAACAAACCATTAGGTGACCATCTATATCCTTGTATCTAGGTGTGGTCTCTTTTTCTCTTGTTTAGGGCCCACCTGCTGGATAAGCAGTTGTATGCTGTTTTTTATATTTTCACATGGGTGACACATGATCAGTATTTTTAATTGACAGATTAAAGGTTATGTTTTATATTCCACCTATTGCTTTATATTATATATCTTATTATTTGGGGTGAGATTCATGCCAATTTCCAACAGAAATTGTCTTATGCTTTATTGATACTAGTCTCAAATCCACAAATTCCTAACATTCGCGAGCAGAGCCCCGGCATGTCCCCCTAATGATAATGGGGGATTTTAACAATACCACATATCAATCGCTAGACAGACCAGTTCCTCCTGACTAAATTTCAGCATAAAATAATGGCCTGGTGTAAATTAACGCTATTGGTTGTGGGGAGAGCCAATTTAATTAAGATGATTCTTATGCCACAATGCCACAGATATTTTACTTGCAACATAATGCAATGGTATGGCTCCCCTTATGATTCTTTTATAAACTAAATAGTATTTCTAGGGACCTGATACGGAGAAAAGGCACACCAAAAATATGACTTGACACGTTACAGAGACCCAATGAAGAAGAATTGGATCTCTGGCCATTTGTGATGATTTGATTTACTTTATCTTTTCCCAATTGAAACATCTTAGAGGCTGGGGTAACCCAGCATTGCCTTTTTCATCCACTAGAATGATAAGGCATGCCCTGTGGGTCAGGAATCTGGTGGAAGCTCTGGAGGGGGTGGTTTTGAGAGATGTGGCTCCTCTTGCACAACTATAAATGGCATTTAAAAAATTTGATCCAAAGCCAAAATAGCAATATGATTCACAACCTGTTCCACGTATTTGCCCTTCGGGGCAACCTTGCATATCCAGAATTCGATAAGTTGTTTTAGCTTTTGGAAGAATAAAGGTCTCTGTAGTATTGTGCAGCTAATTCAGAACAACCAATCGAGAACATTTAAGGAGCTTCAGGAGGGGTTCAATATTCCGAATAAAAGGTTTTATCAATATCTACAACTAAGACATGCTTCTTCGGTTAAAAAAAAAACCTGTTCACTCAAATTAAGGGAACTGCATTCTTAGATAACATCGTTACAGAAGGTTCAACATGAGTGATAATGTTACTTCAAATTGCAAATATCTGATTGAGTGGTTCTTTAGAAATAGCGGTGTACCTTAAAGTCTTAAGGTCCTTTTACATTTAGCGATGCACCAGCGATCCGACCCGGTCAGGATCGCTGGTGCATCGCTAAATGATCGCTAGTGAGCTTTCATACAGAAAGATCTCACAGCGATGCAGCAGCGACGCAGCGCACGATACTCACCTTTCACACACAGCGATCCTGACGTCCTCCCGCCCGCGTCCACGCGTCGCTCGTCGTCACAGCAGGAAGTCTCAGCAGGAAGCGCCCGACGAGAAATGGAGCCGGACATTCTCGCGCGATCAGCGATGGACAGCGGGGGAGCCGGTCATTGGTAAGTATCACACATAGCGATATCGCTAGCAATATCGCTATAACGTCACAAAACCAGTGACGTTTTAGCGATATTGCTAGCAATATCGCTTAGTGTAAAACCCCCTTTAATGGCAACAAGATGTGGGCTCAATTTCAGATGACATATGGGCCCCCTCAATCTCTATCGTATGTTTTTTTGGGTTATGTCAGTACTTTGCCAGTTGAGGAAACTCACCAACTATCTATTTTAAGCTTGCTCAACCAGGCCAGGAGGCTAATTGTTCTTCATTGGAAAAATGAAGCTCCCCCTACCATACAGTAATGTATTCCTAAAATTAATCACATGCTTTGACTACAAAAATTTTCATTTCCAAAAATAGGCACTCCACTTAAATTTAAAAAAATATGGGCTCCATGGCTGAACTTCTCGGGCTTCGCTCTTCTAACCCTGACGTGGTCAAGGCTATTGCGCTCGCTTTAATTATCTTTTATTGATAGACTTCCACTTCTATGTGCCTCAAATGCCTGGCTTCTGTGGTCTACTTATGTAAGAAGCTTTGTAAAAATTGTAATTGGATGGTGGGATAACAATATCAAAGAGTTGTATACTCAGAAAAGATAGTTGTATTTTGGTATTGGAGTAAAGGCTTATGTATGTATTAAGATTTACTATTAAATACTGTTTATACAGATACTCGGATCTATATGTCCCTTGTAGACTGAGAGGTGGATAAGTGATGAGAAGGGTAAGGAAACTATGGACATTTCTTTGAATTCATCTACTACACAGAGGATACAATACATACCTATCTGGATTCAGCCGCAACATTATTCTGCAATGCTTTCGCTAGACTCTGAGTCTGGGGTTAGGGTGGGTTTTTAGGGATTGGAAATATGTTATATGATGTCTGTATTATGTTGGAAAAAAGTTCAATAAAAATTATCTAATTTAAAAAAAGATAATTATTGAGAACCCAAGCTGATACTGTCCCACTAATACTATCTTCTGACGTGGAAATGCTTTGACGATGCAGAATATGTTTTCATTTTAAAGGGGTATGCTCGTACTGCCTTTAATAATAAAATAATAACTGTTTTTTTTATGTAAAATTAAAATTTAAACAATTCATATTCAATATAATTTATTGTCTTTTCTGGTCTTTGCTTACAGTCAAGTTGTCACTTCCAGTGAATAAAAATCCGTCATGGGCACACAGGTGCTTGGTTCCTTACAGTAGCATGACACTTGTTAAAGTTCTGTTTTTCAACCAGTTCTGTGTGTCCATCATGCGATCATAGACAACTTTTTGTGTACTGGTGAAGTGAACAATAAGGGCTCATTTTGAATGACTGGGAGCAGAAATCTCATAAGGAATTGGTGCAGAAAATAAATTGAACTTTTTATTGCATAAATCCATAATACCCTTTAAGTATTGCCTTATTGGACTAATAATATAATTTATGCCTTTTTAAAGTGATTTAGTAAAACAAAAGCGTATCCTGTGAATTTACGTTCTACTGTGACATGCAAATAGAGCCTGGCAGGACAACTTTTTAGCATGTGCCCTAAGATTGCCTGCGCCATGTAGCACAGCCTAATCCCTGGTTGTTTTGATGTGCCATTAAACGCTGCCAGTCAGTGGCACATGATATCATAGTTGAATTTTACTGTTACCCAGCTCATTGCCTCAAACTGCTTATCATTGTGTTAAATTGCAGTATCTAAATACCAGATCTTAAGTAGTGATTGTTTTAAATAGGTTATGGAAGCAGATTGTATTCTCCTTTCACCTAATGATAAAGGAATTGGCAGCCCAGAGGCGAGAGCAAATAAAGTGCGTTATGGGTCTCTTGTGGCAGATTTTACAATGCGGTCATTGTCGATGGAAAGGATAAGCCAATATCCTTGTCGCTACTATTACGCAGGTCCATGTGTTCATATGCAGCTCGGTCATTTGAAGAAAACACAAGGAACAATTTGAAATTGAGAGGAAACAATGGGTTCTTTTATTCTGCCCAGTATGTGCCGGTGGGAGAGTCACATATATCCTCTTTTTCTGCTAATTATTATGCATGTTTAGAAATCCATGTGCAGGACTATTCAAGGGAAAATGATTCCCACATCTATGTGTTCAGAACCCCATGGAGATCATTGAGATCAGGATCTGCATTGGGAAGAACGGAGCTGCGCCACATACTTTGAAATCGCTTCCTTCTTTACATCTCTATAGAAGGACTCGATCTATAGGACGTACACAGAGACGTCCTGAACTGTAATTCTTGTGAATTACTCGCTTTGGAAAATATTGCACTTTTTATGCAATCCCTCTTACCGGGTAACGTAAGAGATCTAGACTTCTAAATCATAAACAGCAGGCTGGATAGAGACGACTTCTCATTACTGGCTGGAGACATGTACGGATTGTAGCTTTCATGCTGAGTGACTTTTCCAGCTTTATGTGGTCATGTGTTTTGGCTAGCTGTGTACAAAATTATTGCGGTGAATTTTTTTTACATTTTTTTTTAACCAGTAAGGAAGATCCTTAAAGATTTCCTCCTTTTCATTTTTTCATCCAGTTATTCAAATCAAGTGGATCACAACAAAAATTATTTCTAACTGTTGACTTTACTTGCCTTGCCTCAACACAAGGGCAAATTAATTACAAACAAATTTAAGCAAGAAACTGTCTAGCCTAGAAAAAAATATGTCCATGCTCATCTTCTTACCCCTGTTACTCCATGACCCGCAGCCAACCTATCTTTACATTAGCTCCAGTCAATCTGTGGCAATAACAATTTCACTGTGATTGTTGAAGATCAGGAATATTAGGCCTCATTCAGATGTCAGTGATTTTTCATTGGAATATCATCACTGTGTACGGAAGGTGACCTGATGGACGGACGGACTTGTCAGAATAGAGAAAGGAAGGTTTGCACAGTTTAGACAGGTGTCAGTTAGTACAGTGGGGAAACAGCTAGGAAAGTGTAGTGGACGTGCAGTACCTTGGGTTGACCATTAGAGGGCAGGGAGGAGTGTGAGCAAAGGACTTGACATCAGCTTAGGGCTTAGGAAACCGTTGGTCATCGGGGCGGAGTTACAGGGAACCGGGAATGATATAAATTTGACAGGAGGGTTCCAGAAAGTCCCAGTCCCCAGGGGAAGCTCCAGTGACAGGAGGACTACGACAGTTTGTGCACTGTGAGGAAAACCGAACCAGGGGGATTGAGGAGAGAGAAAGTCAGGGGGGTGGTCCTGACAGGAAGAACTGCAGTATAGACGAGACACCGGGTGTAGGACACCGTATTTGACACAACGTCTGACCAGTGAAATTACTGTTGGTGTACAGGCCTACGGCAGCCACAGTGACGGAGCTGACAGGAGCGTCGCAGAGTGAAAAAGGTACAGGACGTACATATACGTCCCAGGTGAAAAAGTACGGTGTGTGAAGCGGCCCTGAACACGGAGGGCCGTGAGGAAGGTACTGTGTCGCATTGTGGGGACCGTCAGACGGACGGCGAGAGCACGAATAAACTTGGACCTGTTGCACGCAGAACCTGCCTCCATCTTGTCTCTGTTTTGTCTCTGCGCGGTAAGGAGCGGGACCACCCCCCAGCTCGGCCCACCGACCCTACAAATGTTTAAAGCATCATGACAATTTTTTTAGATTTTACCACTGCCGTAGGGCAGCTAATCTAAGTTCCTTGGTTAGTATCATACTTACAAACTACCGGATCGCTCCAGTATTTGCGATCTCAATGTCACAGTTCAATGTAAGTCTATGAGAGCCAGAACGAGGCTCCCAGACTTAAATTAAGAGCTTGTGACCATAACCTCTGACTGCTGGTAAGTCAGAAGTTGGGGTCACAAGATGACGGCACGGGACAAGAGTGGTGTCGGGAAGAGATGAAGGCGGTGAATGGTAAATATGATACTAAGGTTAGAGAACTTTCATTTACCTGTACCTACCATTATCTCTGCATTAGCTATTACACTACACTGACCTTTTATTTATTTTTTATTCTGGACACATTTAGTGCTTCCATTCCACAGCACTATCTGAGTTGCATGCACATTGGTGTTATCATAATCATACCATTGGCTTAGTCATCTGTGGATTTATGTACACTGCTCAAAAAAATAAAGGGAACACTTAAAGAACAGAATATAACTCCAAGTAAGTCAAACTTCTGTGAAATCAAACTGTCCACTTAGGAAGCAACACTGATTGACAATCAATTTCACATGCTGTTGTGCAAAAGGAATAGACAACAGAAGGAAATTATTGGCAATTATCAAGACACACTCAATAAAGGAGTGGTTCTGCAGGTGGGGACCACAGACCACATCTCAGTACCAATGCTTTCTGGCTGATGTTTTGGTCACTTTTGAATGTTGGTTGTGCTTTCACACTCGTGGTTGCATAAGACTGACTCTACAACCCACACAAGTGGCTCAGGTAGTGCAGCTCATCCAGGATGGCACATGAATGCGAGCTGTGGCAAGAAGGTTTGCTGTGTCTGTTAGCGTAGTGTCCAGAGGCTGGAGGCGCTACCAGGAGACAGGCCAGAACACCAGGAGATGTGGAGGGCGCTGTAGGAAGGCAACAACCCAGCAGCAGGACCGCTACCGCCGCCTTTGTGTATGGAGGAACAGGAGGAGCACTGCCAGAGCCCTGCAAAATTACCTCCAGCAGGCCACAAACGTGCATGTGTCTGCACAAATGGTTAGAAACCAACTCCATGAGGATGGGGGTTGTGCTCACAGCCCAATACTGTGCAGGACACTTGGCATTTTCCACAGAACACCAGGATTTGCAAATTCGCCACTGGTGCCCTGTGCTCTTCACAGATGAAAGCAGGTTCACACTGAACACATTTGACAGATGTGACAGAGTCTGGAGAGCGATCTGCAGCCTGCAACATCCTTCAGCATGGCCGGTTTGGCAGTGGGTCATTAATGGTGTGGGGTGGCATTTCTTTGGAGGGCCGCACAGACCTCCATGTGCTCGCCAGAGGTAGCCTGACTGCCATTAGGTACCAAGATGAGATCCTCAGACCCCTTGTGAAACCATATGCTGGTGTGGTTGGCCCTGGGTTCCTCCTAATGCAGGACAATGCCAGACCTCATGTGGCTGGAGTGTGTCAGCAGTTCCTGCAAGATGAAGGCATTGAAGCTATGGACTGGCCCACTCGTTCCCCAGACCTGAATCCGATTGAGCACATCTGGGACATCACGTCTCGCTTCATCCACCAATGTCACATTGCACCACAGACAGTCCAGGAGTTGGCGGATGCTTTAGTCCAGGTCTGGGAGGAGATCCCTCAGGAGACCATCCGACACCCCATCAGGAGAATTCCCAGGCGTTGTACAGTAGGGAGGTCATACAGGCACGTGGAGGCCTCACACAATACTGAGCCTCATTTTGACTTGTTTTAAGGACATTACATTCCACTTTAGTTTTGTGTGTGACTCCAAATCCAGGCCTCCATTGGTTAATAATTTGATTTCCATTGATGATTTTTGTGTGATTTTGTTGTCAGCACATTCAACTTTGTACAGAACAAGTATTCAATGAGAATATTTCATTCATTCAGATCTAGGAATTATTTGAGTGTTCTCTTTATTTTTTTGAGCAGTGTATTTAGCAGTTCTATCTGCATACAGCATCATAGTTTTTAGACTTTTTACATAATTTCTTTTTACCTGGATGTACACCTTTTTTTACCTTGTCGCGTGACTTCTGCACACCGATTGTTTGACCAATAAAGTTAATATATTTTTTCACCACTTTTCAATTTGGCCTGTACATAGTTTGAATTTTCATCTTTTGGTTTGGTGTCTCTCTACTGATTTGTCATTGTACTATAACCAGGTAAATATACTGTATGCACATGTATGTGACACATTTTGATTGACACTATTTTTCAGTATGTTCATCTATTCATTTTATCTTGACTTTGTATTTCCTAATCTTTCAGTAGAGGTCTATCAGTTCTTCTATGCCGTAACCTATTTCTGATTGGATCCTAAGCACATTTTAATATATCCCTATATTTTACACTGATGAAAGCCAACAAGCATGAACCAGGTAAAAGCAAATTAGAGTTTTAGGCTCTGTATATAAAGGTTGTAACTGTATTTTGTAACAAAAGGTATTACTGCATAGCTCCTTTAAAGATCTTAAAACCTCTTTGTGTTTAGTTTCAATTTGTGAGTTTAGTAATGAGAAAATATACTGTAGCTGCAATGCTTGTAGTCATCTGAAAACTATGGCTAGAGGAAGAGAAGTCTCCGCTATTCCTCCGGCTCCTCACTCCCTCCAGTTGTGGTCCTGCGGCCCCTTGAGTCTCTTGCTCTATGGCCACACTTTTGGCAGCCTCACTGCTCCGAGATACCTCTGACTCCTGTGTGGCCTGGGCAACTGCGGCCGCAGCAGCCTACCTGCTTTGTCCCCTGTGGTGGACTGGTTTCAAAGTCAGAGGCCATTCTTATGGCCACTGAGTAGAGCCCTTGGGGTCCTTGTTCTTTGACAAAATCTACGTAGTCCCCTTGTCGGAGAGGCCCACGGAACCTGATGGACCCGGCGTTCAAATAGACCTTGGCCCCAGTGTTCACCTCCTGCAGGAAGCCGAAGCCCCTGCGCAGATCTAGGTACCTGATAAGGCCCCGGGTCATCTGGCCTGCAATTGTAGTTCCTTGCGGATGCAGCGCTCCCGTCTCCTTTTCTCTCGGATCACTTTGTGTTTCCACTCGGCTTCAGTAGCCACATAGAGCTTCTCACACTTTCACCACTGGCGTCAGCTGGAGCGGGTGCGGCCTGAGGAAGAGCTGGGGCCTGTGCTGTTGAAGCCAATGATGAGGACCTACGGGACAGCTCCGGTGAGGATGGAGGGACAACGGGAAGCAGGTAAGCGGCCGACAAGATGACAGGACAGTCCAATGGGGAGTTTTTACTCACTGCCACGCCCAATGTTAGCTGGCTGGCACAGCCGCTGGGTCCAGCAATTGAGGCCAACATGATGCTTCGCAGCACCACCTCCAGCATCTTCTGTTCTCCTGCGGGCTTCCATCGGAGTATTGCTGGACCTTCCTCCTCATAGTCCTCGGCCTCCGCGGGTAGCAGAGGTGGCCGTCGGGATAAGGGCCACTGCTCTGGGTCTTCTGTCCACCAGGCCTCGTACTGCAGGTCCGCCTCCACCCGGACCTTGGATCGCTTCCAGTCTTGTTGGCCCATACCGCCGTGGGGTTACATGTTGTGTCTCTCTCCATCAGCAGATAATGGGCCTCATCCAACCCCAGCTAGTCTGTCTTTTCTGAGTTCCGCCCATTCGTGGGTGGGGTCATCTTCTGCCGCTCCACCGATTTCTCCTGTTCAGGCTGTAAGGGCGGCAGCTCCTCCTTCGCCCGCACCCATTTAACGGGGCATCTTTCACAATGGGGTGTGCCCTTCTCTCTTCTGGCACTAATTTCTCTGTATGATGCCCACAAAAGGCGACAATTTCCCCATTTTTTGAGCCAATGGCCGCCATTTTCTCCATAGCGGTTGTCGCCATTTGTAAATCAGCAACATCCACCATCTTTACTTCTTTTGCAGCGGTCCACTGCTCAAAGTCTCCATCATCCACCTACAGTGCTGCAACGGGGGCAACAAAGCACATGTACCAAATTCACAGTCATAAATCTTTCTCCCATGGCAGTCACTTCAAAATCACAAGTCCTTAGGCTGTGGGGGTCCATCCTGTCGACTACACCAAGTGTAACAAGAGGCACCGGGGTGGTAGTCCGGACCAAGCTCACCCACTAAATACAGTCTGTAGACACCCCAGCCCCCTTGTACATGCAATCTGGGATGGATTCAGTCATTCCCCCAAACAGAGTTACCTTCTCTTTCTCCTGGTCACAGCAGTCTGGGCAATTAAGAGTCCAGGGATGCAGCTATATTCCAACAGGGAACAGTAACTTGTTTTATTGTACAGAGTTGAAGAATGGTCATGAAAGACAAATACAACATAGGCTTTCCTGCTCTTTCCCTCACGTTTGCTGCATTCACACCCACTACAGCCGCAGCAGCCAAAGTTCACAGTAAAACCGCTCGCTGGAATCTGGGCACCTGAGACCCCCTCAGCGAAGGACCCCCACAATCCTGGGGTCATGTGTTACAGTCCTTCAGTCCTTTAGCCCGTAGCAACAGACCTCTCCCATTTGGGGGGTCTGGCAGTGCCCCGTCTGTCTGCACATCTGCTCTGGTCAAAGATCCCAGTAGTTCTGGAGAAGCAGCAGCTTTCTCTCTCTGCTGCTGACCCAACCCATCATATTAACTATTGCTGTCCCTAACTATATACAGCCATTTAAAGCAGAACATATACAATAAGATACAATACATGGCAAGGTATAAGACACACATAAAACCATACAGGTAAATAACTTATGTGCATGGGAAGTGCACAGGGGGTCACACGGCGGAAGGAGGGGGCGCAATTGAGGGGACCAGCCATCTCCTTACAGTAGTACAATAGCTCTTCATAATGCGCAAATCCACTTGCTTTGAAGGTGTAAATTATTATCATTATTTATTTATATAGCATCATTAATTCCATGGTGCTGTACATGAGAAGGGGGATAACATACAAAGTTATAGATATTGTTAACATTAAACAAATTTACAATGACAGACTGGTACAGAGGGGAGAGAATCCTGTCCTTGCGGACTTACATTCTGCGGGATAGTGGGCAAGAGACAGAAGGTCGGGGGTGCAGCAGCTCTGGTGGTGATGAGGCGGCAGAATGGTTATTGCAGGCTGTAAGCTTTCCTGAAACGATGGGTTTTCAGGTTCCGTTTGAAGGTTCCGAGGGTGGTGGATAATCGGACGTGTTGAGGTGCCCACTTACACCTTGGATACCTCTTGTACCTATGATATGTCTGCCCCTGAATGTACTAGTTATATGTGTAACTCTAGGCCAAAAATTACCATATTGAGAGCACATTGACCAGTTTGGAAGATAACACGATATCCGGCTGTGCTGCTATAATAAAGAATCCTTGGACCAATATGAGTTAAATAGCTTTTTTACTTGCACAACACGATTCAACCTTGAAACAGCATCTTTTTCAAGTGAAAAATCAGGAGGCCACGCGACTGCTATGGTGCCCTATGGGTGAGGGGTCCTGGTGTGCTCTGGTGACTAAATTAAATGTCAGTACAGCCACCGCTGCCATGTACCGCCTCACTCCTCCTAGTCCTCTGAACTCCTCCTGCTCTGCTCACAGTTCCACTCTCTGGTTTGATTTGCATAAGCACGCCAAGCCTCCTGGCTTACATAGCTTTCCAGCCAGAGAGGAGCTGTACGCAGGGCCCAGAAGCCATTAGTTGTAATTTGCACAGAGTACTAGATAACTAAATTATTACAAGGGATGGAAGGCCTCTCATATGATGAGAGGTTGGAAAAGTTGGGCTTGATTATCTTAGAAATAATACACCTCAAAGGAGATCTCATTTACATGTATAAATACATGTGTGGCCAGTACAAAACTGGCACTCATTATGGGTGGAAAAAAGGAGATTCCGGTGGCTAAATAGAAAAGGGTTCTTTACAGTTAGAGCAGTCAGACTGTGGAATGCCCGACCATGAGAGGTAGTAATGTCAGACACTATAACAGATTTTAATGGACTTAAGCTAGAAGTCTGCAGTTACTCTATGTGACTGCAGACTTGTGAATCCTCACATTATGCTCACTGCGTGCCTTGAGAATTCTCTGAGAGAGGGCAGGCTTGTGACTGCAAGTATGTGAAATGCATACATGTCTTCACAAGCCAACTAAATGAGTGAGGCCTCACTTATTACAATTTATATTTTATATATTTTTTTTTGGGGGGGACATTCAGACTTTTGCTATAGGGCCCCATGATTTCTATGTACGTCCCTGCTTAATTCCTATTGAAAATAACATGCTGACATAGTAACCATCGTAAAACTTCCTGATAAATGTGTCAGGAATTCAGATTAGAGATTTAATATTATGATGCAAGTTTACACACAATGATCCGGGCCACCAATTAACATCAGTCAAACTAATATCAATGAGGTAGATTTATTACTGTGTTTGGACCAAGGCATTGGTGAAAAAAAATTGTATTTGTTGCATATTATCACATCAACTGTTAAACACATTTATTATGTGATTTAGACACTTTTGGTGCTCATTCTGCAAAAGGTTGTGACTGAGATGAAAAGAAAGTGTGGCTTAACCCCTTCCTGACATGAGACGTACTATCCCGTCCACGGTACCCGGGCCCGTATGACCGGGGACGGGATAGTACGTCTACCGCGATCAGCGGCGCCCACGTGGTGAGCGCCGCTGATCGCGGCCGGGTGTCAGCTGATTATCACAGCTGACACCCGGCACAATGTGTCAGGGGCGGTCACGGACCGCCCCCGACACGTTAACCCCTTGCACACCGCGATCAAACATGATCGCGGTGTACCGGGGGTTAAAGGGAAGCATCGGCAGGGAGGGGGCTCCCTCCGTGCTTCCCTGAGCCCCCCACGGCAGCGCAATGTGCAGCGCTGCTGCGGGGGGCTCCTTTCCTCCAGGCCCCCGAATCCAAGATGGCGACGGGGGCCTTCGGGGGCCTGGGGAAGCTGGCTTCCTCAGTGCCTGCAAAGCGCAGGCATGAGGAAGCCTTGTGCACTGCCTGTGACAGATTGCTGATCTGTCACAGTGATCTGTGATGTGACAGATCAGCGATCTGTCACAGGACAGTGATGTCCCACCTGGGACTATGTAATAAAGTAAAAAAAAAAATAAAAAAAAGTGTAAAAATAAATTAAAAAAAATCGCCAAATAAATTAGTAAAAAAAAATAAAAATATTCCCCAATAAATTCATTTTTTGAAAATAATAAAAAAAACAAACAATAAAAGTACACATATTAGGTATCGCCGCGTCCGTAACGACCTGCCCTATAAAACTGTCCCAATAGTTAACCCCTTTAGCGAACCCCTTAAAAAACAAAAATAAAAAACGAAGCAAAAAATAATGATTTATTATCATACCGCCAAACAAAAAGTGCAATAACGCGCGATCAAAAAGACGCATATAAATATCCATGGTACCGCTGAAAACATCATCTTGTCCCGCAAAAAACAAGCCGCCATACAGCATCATCAGTGAAAAAATAAAAAAGTTATAACTCGCAGAATAAAACGATGCAAAAATAATTATTTTTTATATAAAATAGTTTTCATTGCATAAAACCGACAAAAACATAAAAAAACGACCTAAATGAGGTATCGCTGTAACCGTACTGACCCGAAGAATAAAAAAACCGCTTTATCAATTTTACCGCACGCGGAACGGTGTAAACGCACCCCCCCCAAAAGAAATTCATGAAACGCTGGTTTTTGTTCATTCTGCGTCACAAAAATCGGAATAAAAAGCGATCAAAAAATTCCACGTGCCCGAAAATGGTACCAATAAAAACGTCAACTCGTCCCGCAAAAAATAAGACCTCACATGACTCGGTGGGTCAAAATACGGAAAAATTATAGCTCTCAATATGTGGTGATGCAAAAACTATTTTTACAATAAAAAGCGTCTTTTAGCGTGCGACAGCCGCCAAACATAAAAACCGCCATAAATAGTAAATCAAACCCCCCGTTATCACCCCCTTAGTTAGGGAAAAATAATAAAATAAAAAAAATGTATTTATTTCCATTTTTCCATTAGGGTTAGGGCTAGGGTTAGGGCTAGCGGTGTGTTGGGGTAGGGTTAGGGTAGGGTTAGGGTTAGGGCTAGGGCTAGGGTTAGGGCTAGGGTTAGGGCTAGGGCTAGGGTTAGGGCTAGGGTTAGGGCTAGGGTTAGGGGCGTGTTGGGGTTCGGGTTGGAGTTAGAATTGGGGGTTTCCACTGTTTGGGCACATCAGGGGCTCTCCAAATGCAACATGGCGTCTGATCTCAATTCCAGCCAATTCTGAGTTGAAAAAGTCAAATGGTGCTCCTTCCCTTCCAAGCTCTGCTATGCGCCCAAACAGTGTTTTACCCCCACATGTAGGGTATCAGCCTACTCAGGACAAATTGCAAAACAATTTTTGGGGTCCAATTTCTCCTGTTACCCTTAGGAAAATAAAAAATTGGGGGCAAAAATATCATTTTTGTGGAAAAAAATGATTTTTTTATTTTCACGTCCGAGCGTTATAAACTTCTGTGAAGCACTTGGGGGTTCAAAGTGCTCACCACACATCTAGAAAAGTTCCGTGGGGGGTCTAGTGTCCAAAATGGGGTCACTTGTGGGGAGTTTCAATAGTTTAGGTACATCAGGGGCTCTCCAAACGCACATGACACCCGCAGACCATTCCATCAAAGTCTGCATTCCAAAACGTCACTGCTTCCCTTCCGAGCCCCGACGTGTGTCCATACAGTAGTTTTCTCCCACATATGGGAAATCAGCGTACTCAGGACAAATTGGACAACAACTTTTGGGGTCCAATTTCTCCTGGTACCCTTGGGAAAATAAAAAAATGGTGACTAAAAGATCATGTTTGTGGAAAAAATACGAATTTTTTATTTTCACGCCCGGGCGTTGTAAACTTCTGTGAAGCACTGGGGGGTCAAAGTGCTCACCACACATCTAGATAAGTTCCTTGGGGGGTCTAGTTTACAAAATGGTGTCATTTGTGGGGGGTTTCCACTGTTTAGGTACATTAGGGGCTCTCCAAAGGCAACATGACACCCGCAGACCATTCCATCAAAGTCTGCATTCCAAAACGTCACTACTTCCCTTCCGAGCCCCGACGTGTGCCCATACAGTAGTTTTCTCCCACATATGGGGTATCAGCATACTCAGGACAAATTGGACAACAACTTTTGGGGTCCAATTTCTCCTGGTACCCTTGGGAAAATAAAAAAATGGTGACTAAAAGATCATGTTTGTGGAAAAAATACGAATTTTTTATTTTCACGCCCGGGCGTTGTAAACTTCTGTGAAGCACTGGGGGGGTCAAAGTGCTCACCACACATCTAGATAAGTTCCTTAGGGGGTCTAGTTTCCAAAATGGTGTCATTTGTGGGGGGTTTCCACTGTTTTGGTACATCAGGGGTTTTCCAAACGCGACATGGTTTCCGATCTCAATTCCAGCCAAAAACGTCAAATGGCGCTGCTTCCCTTCCGAGCTCTGCCATGCGCCCAAATAGTGGTTTACCCCCACATGCGGGGTATCAGCGTACTCAGGACAAATTGCACAATAACTTTTAGGGTCCTGTTACCCTTGGGAAAATAAAAATTGGGGTGAAAAGATCATTTTTGTGGAAAAAATATGATTTTTTAATTGTACCGCTGTACGTTATAAACTTCTGTAAAGCCCTTGTGGGTTCAAAGTTCTCACCACATATCTAGATAAGTTCCTTGGGGGGTCTAGTTTCCAAAATGGGGTCACTTGTAGGGGGTTTCCACTGTTTAGGTACATCAGGGACTCTCCAAACGTGACATGGCGTCCAATCTGAATTCCAGCCAATTTTGCATTGAAAAAGTCAAACTGCGCTCCTTCCATTCTGAGCTCTGCCATGCGCCGAAACAGTCGTTCCCCCCCACATATCAGGTATCAGCGTACTCAGGACAAATTGCACAATAACTTTTGCAGTTCAATTTCTCCTGTTACCCTTGGTAAAATAAAAAAAATTGAACCTGAAGTATTTTTTTTATGAAAAAAAGTTAGATGTTCATTTTTTTTTAAATATTCAAAAAATTTCATGTGACGCACCTAAAGGGTTAATAAACTTCTTGAATGTGGTTTTGAGCACCTTAAGGGGTGCAGTTTTTAGAATGGTGTCACTTTTGGGTATTTTCTATCATATAGACCCCTCAAAGTGGCTTCAAATGTGATGTGGTCCTAAAAATAAAATGGTGTTGTAAAAATGAGAAATCGCTGGTCAACTTTTAACCCTTCTAACTTCCTAACAAAAAAAAATTTTGGTTCCAAAATTGTGCTGATGTAAAGTAATCATGTGGGAAATGTTAGTTATCAAGTTTTTTTTGTGCCGTATCTCTGTGATTTAAGGGCATAAAAATTCAAAGTTGGAAAATTGCGAAATTTTCAAAATTTTCGCCAAATTTACGTTTTTCTCACAAATAAACGCAAGTTATTTGAATGAAATTTTACCACTAGCATGAAGTACAATATGTCACGAGAAAACAATGTCAGAATCACCGGGATCCATGGAAGCGTTCGAGAGTTATGACCTCATAAAGGTACAGTGGTCAGAATTGTAAAAATTGGCCCGGTCATGAACGTGCAAACCACCCTTGGGGGTGAAGGGGTTAAATACTAAATTGTGCCAAAATGTAAGCACAAAAAAGTTGCACAATGTAAGTTGACCAAGAGTTGGTGTGAATTTAGGCCTCCATACACATCAGACTGATGTCAGCCATACCCACCAACTCTCCCCCGACAGGTGATATTGGGGGAGATAAGGATCCAGCAGGTCCAATTTAAAACTGCTGATCCCTTTTATAACCAGAGATATCTGTTCCGACATTCTCATAGTGAACCCAGGAGAGCTCCTGTCACGCCACTGCTGTCACCATTGCTGCTATGGCTGTACTTCTGACCCACTGGACCCTGGACGGCTGGGTTACTTGCTTAAAACGTTGTGGAGCTGTCTGCCCTAAACGGGCTCTATGGCCCTACTCCTCTAAAAAGGGAAAACCCTCTATTTTATACACGGTTGGCTCCTCCTAATTAACTATATACACTACGTAACCCATCTACTACGTTTTCCCTATTTAACAACATTTGTACATTATATGACATATATTCTTAGTAGCAACAGATAAATATATATATGTATATATCATACAAGGCAATAACTACATCAAAGAAGGGAGTGGAGTATTACACGGTCCCGGTACACCCCTTACATACACACTCCAGCAATGGTATACACACACTACAGCAGCATCATACACAAACACACTACAGCAACAGTATACACACACTACAGCAAAAGTATTCAAACACACTGCAGTAACATCATACACACATACACACACACTACAGCAACATCATTCAAACACACTGCAGCAAGAGTATACACACACTAAAGCATTAGTATACACACACTACAGCAACAGTATACACACACACTACAGCAATAGCATACACACACTGCAGCAAGAGTATACACAACCACTACAACATTAGTATTCACACACTACAGCAACATCATACGCACACACACACATTGCAGCAAGAGTATACACAAACACTACAGCATTAATATACACACACTACAGCAATAGTATACACACACTGCAGCAACAGCATACACACACACTACAGCAAACACACACATGCACTACAGTAATAGTATATACACGTACTACAGCAATAGTATACATACCAAATGCACACAATACAGCAATAATATAAACACACATACACACAAACACTACAGTAATAGTATAAACACACACTGCAG
Source organism: Dendrobates tinctorius (assembly GCF_039654945.1). NCBI lineage: Eukaryota > Metazoa > Chordata > Amphibia > Anura > Dendrobatidae > Dendrobates > Dendrobates tinctorius. The sequence continues at coordinate 24,412,720 of NW_027361738.1, read as the reverse complement.
CAATTGTATACATACACACACACTACAGCAATTGTATACATACACACTAGAGGAATAGTATACACATACTACAGCAATAGTATACATACCACACACACACACACTACAACAATAGTATATACACATTGCAGCAATAGTATACATACCACACCCACACTACAGCAATAGTATACACACACAAACACTCCAGGCAAAATATCACACACACTACAGCAATAGTGCACACACAACACACACACACAATACAGCCGTAGTATACCCACTATTTTAATAAAAAAGTTGTTTTCTAACTTTTTTCATTTGATCAAAATGAATTGCTCCTTTTCCAACATTCCAATTGCTGATCGATCATTGGTTAGATCAGAATGTACGTGCGATGATTATACTGGTTAATGATGATTGTTGGACAATAATTTATAAGAAGCTCAAAAGATACATGGTAAGGGCCTGTCACACTAAGGCTAGTTTCACACTAGCGTTTATGAGCGCAGCGATGGCCTGCGCACGGCCGCCGCTAAGCCCCGCCCCCTGCCGCGCCTCCGCCGGTAGCTCCGCCTACCGGCGCATGACGCTGCATGCGCCCTGCGTCCCCTATCTTTATCACTGGCCATGCGCAGTATGCGTTTGGCGGTGCATGCGTCCTTTTCACGGTGCGCCGACCTGCTCCAAACGCAACCTGCTGCAGTTTGGTTGCGCCGGCGCACCGTCAAAAAGGCGCATGCGCCGCCAAACGCATACTGCGCACGGCCTGCGCCCCCAGCGATAAAGATAGGGGACGCAGGGCGCATGCAGCGTCATGCGCCGGTAGGCGGAGCTACCGGTGGAGGCGTGGCAGGGGGCGGGGCTTAGCAGCGGCCATGCGCAGGCCGTCGCTGCGCTCATAAACGCTAGTGTGAAACTAGCCTAAGAGACATCGCTAGCAATATCGCTATAACTAGTGATGTTATAGTGATATTGCTAGCGATATCGCTGTGTGTGATACTTACCTACGACCCGCTCCCCCGCTGGTTATCGCTGATCGCGTGAGAACGTTCAGGACTGTTTCTCGTCGTCAGCTTCCTGCGGCGTTTCCTGCTGTGACGACGAGCGACGCGTGGAGCCGGGCGGGAGGACGCAGGATCACCTGGTGTGACAGGTAAGTAGCGACCCCCGTCCCCAGCGATGTCGCTGGTGAGATCTGCCTGTGTGGCAGCTCACTAGCGACCACTTAGCGATGTACCAGCGATCCTGACCGCGTCATATCGCTGGTCGGGATCGCTGGTACATCGCTAAGTGTGACAGTACCTGTAGGCTGTCATACATTCTCCTTATGAAGTAAAATTATGTATATACAGTACATAAATATTTACACTTCAATGTAGATGATGACAATGATATTGTACAACTTTTATCTGATTTATGTTTTTTTATTTTTACAGTCATGCAATTTTAATGCACCTGACTCTACAACTGTGGACTCCATCCAGAATTGGGACCTCAACTATAGCCTTTATCCCTTTGAACACTTGAAATTGTCCCTCTCTGCCCACATGATCTTCTACAAAGAGCAGAAATTTGATACTTTTGACAAACATAGCCATAATCATTTTTAATATTATCACCCTAAGTTTTGGGATAATTTCATTGTAAATAAAGTTTAATGTATTTCTTGTGTTCTTCAGCACTAGTTCATCATGTGCTATCTGACCTATTTACCAGCACAAAGGTTGGATTGGGCAGCTACTTCGGATGACTGCCAATGTCATCTAGTTATTGCCATGTAAAGTGCTGACAGGGAGAAACTCTTGGTAAGTCTGACAGCCTCATTTATTAACATTAGGTCATCTATTTTCAGCCTAACATCATGAAACACATGGATTTAATTATGGTGACGGTAGCAGAAGAAAATGTTATATCTTATTTCTTGTATTGCTGTAATGCTCCACAATAGTGCTGGATGGTGGAGAGTGGGGGAAATGGTGAGATGTTGGACAAATGTACAAGCCAGGAGGCATTTGCGATCTATCGATCGATCAATCAATCTATCTATCTAGCATAAAATGATCTGCACATAAAGAACAGATGTTTACCTACTGTTGAAGCCCAATGTAATTGAAGTCATTATGACCAATCTCTTTCACTATTAATTAAAAAAAAGGAGTGATAAAGAATGTATTAACTCCCTCTAAGTTGATGTATACTTTTAAAACATATTCCCAATTTTCCCATTGTATTGTTTTAGACACTATGTCCTCCTCCTACTGCTGGTCAACCTAATGTGTACTTCTGACATCACATGCCCCGGCTACACCACCATGGACAACCTTTCTGTTCTGCCTTGGATTTTGTGACAAACACAGCTTTGCCCTATCGCTGGGTATGTAGCAAAGACTGGGGAACAAAAAATCTCAATAAAGTCTTATCCAATGATCAGAGACAAAAATCCAAAGGAAGATTCCTGGAGACAGGATGGGTGGCGATACAATTTATTATCAAAGCATTTCTAAGTCATCTGACTTCTTCATCAGGAAAAACCACAAGCAAGAGATACTACTGCTCATACAAACTTAAAGGGGTATTCCTATCTCCAAGGTCCTATCATCATGTGCAGGCATCGCAGGACCTTAGGTATCCATAGCTACAGTACATCCACTGATAAAGTGCCAACTAGCTGCCATGAATACCTAAGGTCCTGCAATGCCTCCATTTGAGGAAAGCGACATAGCGAATCAGAAAAATTATACTACATTTCTAATTGGAGATATTTGCTAATTTTATTATTATTACACCTACTACATATTGTGATACAATCTTGGAAATTTGAATATCCCTTTAAATAAAATGTTCTTTCAAAATAAAGCACCAAAAGAGGGAGAACACATGGAGTGTCAGTAATTCACCAATTGTCAGTTTCAATAAAGCTCATCAAGAAGAAAAAAAAATGAAACAACAAAAAAACAAAAGCAGGCGAGAAAGAAGAGAAAGAAGAGAAAGGGGGACCTAGATTAAATGACATTAAAGAAGCACTCCTCCCATCAAAGTTTTTATCCTCTTAATATATTGCAATAATCATATTATATAGCACTGTGTGCTTACAATTGCCCATTTTGCCCTTCTACCCAGTTAATTATTCTCTTTTCTCTGCTCCATGTAGAAACAGAAAAGATCTTGTCCCTGAAGTTAACATTCCCCTCTTCAACTCCTGACCCATCTGCTCCGCTCCTCCCCCTGCCATAGACCTTTGCAGTAACTCATGACTAGTGTACAGAAAATTGACCTCCTGTTTCTACATAGAGCTTAGAATGATTCAGCTAAGATAATCTTATGAATGTGCTCCTGCAGGAGATGTTGTATGATCAGACCATGTTCCTGTACGGTCAGACACAACCATTACACAGTACACAGCAGGGACACATTTATAAGATTATCTCAGCACAGGAACATTTTTTAGCACATCCAATTGAAGAACTTATTTTTTGTTCAAGATCTATTGATTAAAATGTACTTTGCTCATAGGACATCCCCTTTAAGACTGACATGCACAATCAGGGCTATAGTGTTTTCAAATATTTGCTATAGGGGATTGAGGAATACATAGTTGGTCAAGTGCATGAAGACCTCAATTTGTCCACAGAACGGATAGCATGGCACAAGCTATCTAAATTCACATTTTTCACTGTTGGCAGATTTATGAAATTGGCTAAAAGAAAACTTAATTTTGTTGCCCATAGCAACCAATTGCAGAACAGTTCTCATTTTTGACATGCTGGAGACAAAACGAAAGCTGCAATATCATTGGTTGCTTTGGCAACAAGATATTTTTTGTATAAGACAGGTTTGTAAGTCTTGCCCATGGCCCTCAACACAATAAAGTTACAAACAGTATAACAGATTGTCAGAGAACAACATTGGAAAACTATGGAAACCTCTTAGTGATCAGGCCAAATTTGTCAAATTTGATGTGTCACTTTATGTTGTAATAACTCGGGAATATTTCAACATATCCCTTTGATCTGGATATGTTTTGTATGTAAAATTTGCAACTTCCAAACTTTGATTGTTTGCTTCTCTTATTCCACATTCTCATGCTATCCAAAAAAAGTTAAAAAATAACATTTCCCCATATATAAACTTTACATGAGCATCATTTTTTGAAATGTTCTTTTATTTTCTTAGGATTTTAGAAGTTTTAAAAGCGTAGCAGCAAATTTTCATTTTTTCAAAGGAACCTACACAAAACCTGCATTATTTTTTTAAGGCCTATTCAATTTTGACATTGAGTGGCCTATATATTGGAACCCCCCCCCAAAGTGATAGCATTTTTAAAGTATTCTAAACTATTGCCAGGTAGTTTGTTAACCCTTCAGGTACTTCACTTGAATCAATGCAAAAAGTGGAATAAATAAGATCAAAAATTAAATTCTTTCCACTAAAATGTTGTTAACCTCATAGTTGTTAGAACCCAAGGACATTACTTGGCTTCAAATTTTCATGGCATCCATCAGGACCACATGATCGCGATCTTGGGGTATGTGGTTAAAGAGAGAGCCTTTTCATCCATTGGAAGTAGCGATTGGCCGTCACTAAGGTGTAATAATTAGAACCTCTGATGTAATCAAGAGAAACACAAAGAAAAATTACATTTATGAATACTATTTTATGAAATGTAAACTAAAATTGGTGTCAGGCCATCAGTGATTAATTGTTACCATTCATAAACTATAATATTGTTTTTCAAGTTAAATTATTCTGGAGAATGCTATGCCAACTCGCATGTATTGATATAGCTTCACTTGAGAGCAAACCTAATTCAGAAAATCTAAGGTTCAAGAATAAGAAATTCAAAAGTATTGCGCCATTATTTACTGCAATGTATATTCTGCTCCTTTGTACTGTACAAATATTAAGTTTATACTCCATATCTATGTGCGTCTCCCCATTTCACTCAAGGACCAATTTCATTTTGTTTCACAGAAAGTCTGTTGGCTTTTTATTGTGTGTAGGAATTTTTATCTAACGTTGTTGCTGCGTTTTTTTTCTGCAGAAAAGTCGAGTTGTATTTTACAGTACCAGCAAAAGATTTTAGAAATCTCATGCACACACATGTAGCATTTTTTCACCCACAGAAAGCAATAAAAAGGTGCAAAAATTATGTAAAAGAAACCACAGAAAACAGGCTTTGCTGTTTTTTTTCGGCATTTATTTGCTGCGTTTTTGTGAATAAAACTAACTTTATTAAACATGTACTCTACACAAATCAAACCTGCAATCCACACCAAAAAATGCAGTAAAACCTTGCATTTTGAATGCAGTATTTTTGGTGCCAAGGGAGCAGGTAAACACATAGTCTAAAAATTGACCTACAAAGCAGTAGTTAGGCTGAGTTCACACGTGGCGTTTTTTTCGCGTTTCTGCGGCAGTTTTAACCGCGCGATTTTGCCGCGAAAACGCGAAAAATAAGCATCCCATGCATTCCTATGGGATTCCGCAATGCTGTGCTAATGCTGCGGTTTTTACCGCGGCAGAATCGCTTCGCGGTAAAAACCGCAGCATGCTCATTATTTTGCGGAATCGCGGCGATCCCGCACCCATAGGAATGCATTGTTCCGCTTATTTCCCGCATGTGGCTGTGCACACCATGCGGAAAGTAAGCAGAACAATTGCGGATGGTACCCATGGTCCGGAGGAGGGGAGACTGTCCTCCGGGCTTTGGGTACCATATCCCTGTAAAAAATAGAATTTAAAATAAAAAATATTGTTATTCTCACCCTCCGACGTCCCGCGCAGTCTTTCCGCCTCTCTCCACGCTCCCGTTCCCAGTAGTCCTTTGCGAAAATGCCCATGATGGCGTCCGATCTCGCGGGATCGCGAAGTCTCGCGGTAATTCGCGCGACGTCATCGCGAATTACCGCGAGACGTCGCGTTCCCGCGAGAACTGACGTCATCGCGGGCATTTTCGCAAAGGATTACTGGGAACGCCTGCGCGGGACGTCGGAGGGTGAGATAACACTATTTTTTATTTTTTTTTTACATTCTATCTTTTACTACTGATGCCACATAGGCGGCCTCAGTAGTAAAAAGTTGGTCACACTCGTCAAACACTGTGTTTGACGAGTGTGACCAACCTGTCAATCAGTTCTCCAAGCGATGCTACAGATCGCTTGGAGAACGCTAGCATTTTGCAAGCTAATTACGCTTGCAAAATGCTAGTTTTTCCGCAGGAAAATCGCGGGAATTTAAAATGCGATTTTCCCGCGGACTGGAATTCCGGAATTCTCGCGGTAATTTCCACGAGAGTTCCGGTACGTGTGCACTTAGCCTAACTGTTCAGTTCTCTCACAAATGTGGGTACAGATGTAATATATTTGTTAGGGTGGTTTCGTACATTTTACTGCATTTTTCCTGCCATTTTTGACAGGTTTTTTTTGAAGGGTCTGGTGAATTGGAAAAAAAAATGCTGTGGCCAATTGTTATCTAGAAAGTATTAGGGCTGTACACTATATGCACAACAGTATTTTTACACTTACTGTACATCCTAATACAGGAGTTTTTATTGCGTACTATGGTAGGCAATGATATAGAGGTGTCTGTGAGAATTTCTGTCCATTTATCCAGAAGAACATAGCATAGAAACCCGCTGTTTACCTTGGTTACCAGCTCCCTGCACCAGCACGCTGGTATCTAAGGTACACAGCAAGTAACTAAGCGACGTGTACGCTTGTTACCCGCGTCGTCGCTGGTCCCGATCGCTGCTGAGATCTGCCTGTTTGGCAGCTCACCAGCGATCATGTAGCGACACACCAGCGATCCTGACAAGGTCATATTGTTGTCGGGATCGCTAGGTGCGTCGCTATGTGTGACGGGGGCCTTAGAGAAACAATTGTCGCTGCCTATCAATCTATGAAGAGTTTTAAGACTATTTCCAAATAATTTGAAGTCTTTCATTCTACAGAAGAAAATATTATTCATAAGGGAAAAACATTCAAGACTGTTGAATAATTTTTCAGTAAATTCACTCTGAAGTCAGGCCATGCAATGTTCATATAAATTACTAAAGAAAACAAAAGCTGAGATGCTGTTAGTCTAAGTTAGCATGTTAAATGGAACCTGTCAGCAGTATTTATCACTATAAAATAAAGGTATGGCCATAATGGCGCTATCACACTGATTAAATTGATACCTTTGTTAGAACGCTGCATCCCAGGCTCGCACAGACCCCGATTTTAAGTATAAATTCCTCGGCTGGGACCCTGGTACACTCCACCTCTGAAATACAGGAAGAGTTTAGAAAGTATTATGCCAGTTTATATAATGTAGCCCAACAAGAGAACACGCCATCAGCCCTGCTGTACTGCTCGGGTCAATATGACCCAAAATGATTTTTGAGACCCTGCAGATTTTTTTTAATGAGGATTTGAAACTAGTGGTTCCTTGACTTCTCCTCATTTGTGGAGCTCTACATTTTTTCATTTTTTTTTTTTTGTTTACATTTTGCTACACGCTGATTGTTACACTTGTACTGTTCGGGTCAATAAGACCCGATAGCATTTTATACTGTTCTACAGGTCTCTGATTATTTTTGGGAAAATCCCTGGTGAGGCCATATATTGAGAGCAGAAAAGTGACCCCCAGAAGTGATGGAGCAACAGCCATTGTAAAAAGTGTCCAGCATGCTCAAGAAAGAGACTCCACATCCACGGCCTCCACCAGCACAGCTACCAGCAGCACAGCTACCAGCAAAAAAAGGAAGAGATGTAGCTTCTGTCCATCTTCCTGTGACAATAAGACTAATCTGACATGTGCTGGATGTTCAAAATATCTGTGTAAAGGACATGTGTCTTATTATTGTGTTCAGTGTAAAAACGCATGAACATGTTCAGTTTTTTCTTTTTTCTTTCTAAAAACGTTGAAGTTTTTATGATTTTTCATTTGTTGATTTATAAAATTTGTTTTCAAAAAGTTAAATTTCATGTTTAAGTAATAGTAATGTAAAGCTTCTTTGCTATTTGTGTGCAGAATGTCAACAATTGAAGATAATTGCAAAAAGCCTTTTTATGAAAAAAAAAAATAATTAAGTTTGAATTTAAATTTTTCATTTGTTTATGATCAACCATGTTCACATACAGTATTTTAATGAAAAAAGTATTCAAATAAAACAATTAGAGTAGCTAAAAATCAAGAATTAATAGGTCGGGTCATATTGACACGGGAACAGTACAAGTGTATAGCAAATGCGAACAGAACAGCAGGGTTAAATTGACACCTTTGTTAGAACGCTGCATCCCAGGCTCGCACAGACCAGGATTTTAAGTATAAATTCCTCGGCTGGGACCCTGGTACACTCCACCTCTGAAATACAGGAAGAGTTTAGAAAGTATTATGCCAGTTTATATGATTTAGCCCAACAAGAGAACACGCCATCAGCACCAAGACAGCATATAGTGGAATACTTGGAGAAACCGGGAACCTTACAAGCAGAAACGATAGATTATTTGGAACAGGACTTTTCAGAATTAGAACTCAAGGAAGCAATTCAGAATCTAAAAGTAGGAAAAAGCCCGGGGCCGGATGGCTTCACACCCAGGTTCTACAAAACACGTCAAGAACTGTGTTCCCCACTCATGTTGAAAGCATTCAATACTATATCACAGACGTGTCATTTCCCGTTTCATTCTACACAAGCACTCATTGCCGTGATACCTAAAGAAGGCAAGGATAACTCGATCTGTTCTAATTTTCGCCTGCTATCTTTGATTAATGTAGATATTAAATTATACTCTAAAATGATAGCATTTAGACTCAACCCACATATCCCACATTTAATACATAGAGAGCAAGTGGGCTTTGTCCCGGGTAGGGAGGCACGAGACAACACCATCAAGACGGTGTCACTAATTGCAGGGGCTCGAGCGGAGGGGACTCCTTTATGCTTATTATCAGTAGATGCTGAGAAGGCCTTTCATAGGGTACATTGGGGCTTTCTGGAGGCTACGATGGAGATGATAGGTATACGGCAGAGGATGAGGAACTGGATTATGGCCTTATACCGTGACCCATCCGCTAGAGTGCGAATAAATGGACAGCTATCGGCGCCATTCGCAATAAAAAATGGAACACGACAAGGCTGCCCGCTATCTCCTTATTTATACATCCTAATTATGGAGGCATTGGCAAATGCACTTAGGCAACATCAATCTATCCAAGGGATCCGAGTAGGTCATACAGAACATAAAATAGCTTTATTTGCAGATGATCTCTTACTATATGTCTCTTCCCCCAGAAGAAGCCTGCCATCCATATTAAAGGAATTTGAAAGATTCAGTAGGTTGAGTAACTTCAAGTGTTATGAATGAGTCACCGAAGGAGGAAAAAACAAAAATACTAGCTAAGTCCAGAAAACCGGAGAGGTTGGTAGCCATCGGATTGCAGACCCCTGATCCTATTCACACAACTAACAGTAGCCATGGGGGGTTCCTACGGTGCCCTAGACCCCTCGTTCACAGCCGGAGAACTAAACAAGCCCAAAGAAAGAAAGGGGAAATCTAAACTGCCCCAGAGCAGACCCCAAAGCAATAGACAGCCCCCAACATGTATTGTCGGTGAAAAGCAGATGAAAACACAAGCACAGACAGAAAGACAGGTTGAGCAAACAATGGGGCCCAACTAACTAAATAGGAAAGGACAGAAAAGATGCTGGCTGCAATCCGCAAAAATACTGCCAAAATAATGTCCAACACGTCTGATGGAAAAAAGACCCTGAAGTCACTAGACTTCAAAAACACTATATCAGCACTCAGGTATATTCTGAAGACTGAGCAAAAGATCAACTTGACCAGAGACAAAAATGGAGCTCAGCCTGTACCAACAAGGGCAGGCAGAACACAAACACTAAGTAAACAGACAATACCCAACCCAATCAGTTTCACTACCTCTCTTCACCAGCAGAGGGAGTTCATCAGACATCAACGGTGAAGGGGAAAATGAACTCACAACATTCAAGGTTAATTTACAGAAATCAGAGCTACTTAATATAACCTTATCAGATCAGGAGGTGGAGCAGCTTAGGTCCAGTTTCTCTTTTCACTGGAACAAACATTCCATTAAACACTTAGGTGTCCGTATCCCGGCAGACCCCAGAAATTATTTGAACTCAATTTTCTCCCGCTTAGGAGTTCGTTGGAAAAGAAGATGGAGGCTTGGCAGTGCTTACCATTGTCGTGGTTTGGGAGAATAAATACCCTTAAGATGGATATCTTGCCTAAAATATTATACTTTTTTCAGACCATCCCATGGGACATAGAACGATCTTTTTTTATGGGGTTACGTAAAATGATGAGAAAATTTGTTTGGCATAATGGTAGCTCACGTGTAAGTTGCGCCCAATTGATTAGGCATAAAGAAAATGGAGGAGCAGGTCTACCTAACTTACGCGTACATCATGCAGCAACCATTGGGAACTGTGTTCTAGACTTGTTCCTGTCATGGTTTGGACAGGGTTCTTGCCCTGCACTCACAGGGTTAAGTGTACGTGGCCTCTTTCTGGATCTGGGAGGAGTATTTATACTCACTCTTTACCAGTGTTCTCTGTCAGCTATACTGTTGTTCTGGCTGTGTGTCTGACCCCTGGTGTGCGTGTATACTGCATTGCTTGTTTGCTTCCCGTGTATGACCCGGTCTGTCCCCTCACACTGTACTCCATCTCCCGTTTTGGTACTATTGTCGTCTCCGGTTCTGACCTCCTGGCTTGACTATTGTTACGCCGTTACAGTTTGTCCCTATTGTACCGTCTATTGCCTGTTCTGGTTTTCTGATCTATTGCTACGTCCTGACTATCCGCTCTGTCTAACCCTTTGGTACTGTTCTGCTTTCTCGTGCTTTGACCCCGGCTTGATCTCGTTTATGTCTCTGTCTATGCCCCTTGGTAACATTGTCCCGTAGTTACCCTTTTAGGAGTTTTGCTCAGCTCCTAGCTCTCTGGAGTTTAGACCATGCCCTCAGCAGTCACATGCTTCAGGTCCTGTGAGCCTGGAGCATGCATCGTCACCACTGCTGCCCCACTCCACAGGTATCTTTGTGCATAGTTTTTGTACACAGAACACGCGCACTGGCTCAGTGAGCAAGTGCAGTGCGGTGTTCCTGACAGTTCCATAATAGGACATCTAAACTTTGGGTGGACATTGAACATGAGCTCTCACTGAACCTTTCTAGGTGAGTGTTCTGGCTTCCATACAATATTAACTTGGGGAAAATGTCTATTTCTTATACACTATATATTATCGCGCGGGCTTGGAGGTGATTCGCAAAACGCTTCTCATTGGCAAATATACTGGGAATCCTGGGCTCCCCACTGAACTGCAACATCCAACCTCTATAATTCCCTTGGCTACACAGGGATCTATTCCATGTATTAAAGATGTGACTAGCCAGATGGGTATCTTGTCTTTGGAAGACATTTTAGGAGATAGGAGGCGGGCACCGGGGCATTGGTTACAATTTTTACAGCTTCAGAGTCACATTAGGTCTTTAGATTTGGGGGGGCTCGTACCACTGGTCCACCTCTTTTTGAGCAACTATGTTCCCTACCACAGGGGCCGGTGCATGCTGTTTCTTTGATATACGGTATGATAATGTCCGGGGGGATGGGGGTTGGGCCTCTCAGATGTACGATCCAGGGGCAAAGGGAACAAAACAGAGAAATTACATCTGAAATGTGGGCAAAGGCGTTCACCTCTGCGCATAGGTTGTAGGTGTCCTGTAGAGTCCAGGAGCTGAACTATAAAATATTGACACAATGGTACAGAACACCTGTTAAATTGCACAGGATGTGTCCGACTTATGCTGGAGGTGTAATGAGGAAGTGGGATCCATGCTACATATGTGGTGAATCTGTCAAGGTGTCAGACCCCTATGGAATGAAATATTCGCACTCTATAATTATATTGCTAATAAACAAGTGGAGGCGACCCCAGTGATGGCATTGCTATCTATTTTCCCAGGCTCACTATCCAACATCAAGAAGAGTATGTTGCCATATTTCATGACTGCAATGCGTCAAATTATACCCAGGCTTTGGGGGTCTTCGTTTGCGCCGGGCGGATTGATTGGGTGGAGGCGGTGGACGTTCTGTGCCGGATGGAGGAGATGAGGGCTTTTGATGACAGGTCGGGTACCAGTTGGTTTGCGGTGTGGCATCCTTGGATTCAATTTAAAGAGTCACATCACTTTCAGTCCTGGCTAACACAAGGTACACTACCTCGTCTCCCATAGCGAATAAGCAATACTGGGGTGTCGGGCCTTGGACATCTTACCAATTTTTTTTTTTATCTTGTCTTGTTTTCCTCTATTTATTCTTTCTCTATACTTTCTTCTACTTTTTCTCTCTTTTTCTTCTACCTAACTTAGTCTGTCTCCCTCTTCCCTTGATATAGCTATTTGAGATACTGTATGTATAATGATGTAAATGGGATGGGTTAATCTTAGTAGCGGTGATACAACTGATAAAGGGGAGGAGGGCTGAATATCTTTACTCTACTAATGAGTGTTAAAAGTTGCAATGTTTAATAAAAATAAAATATATTGAACAATAAATTGATACCTGTGTTGAAGGAATGCGATCAGAGGTTCTGTTTTAATCATGGTTTTAATTCTTCTTTTCGCAATGTCTTCTGTACATCGGGTGGTCCAGGGGGTTAGGTCTTCTGCTCTGACACTCCACCTGCATCCGTTTTTAAATTTCCCTTTGCCACTATCATTGGGTGGGCGGCGCGTGCACAGTGTGAGATTCCATTCGATAAAATGGATCTGGAGTCAGCGCATGTGCAGACTGAAATCTGAGCAGAGATCTCAATCTGGGCATGTGCCACCTCCTGTCAATGTTTTTGAAAACCCAAAGACCACATCTTACACTGCACATGCGCTGCCCACCCAATGATGGCATTGGTGCAAAATTTAAAAATGGAGATAGGTCACTGAATAATCAATGGCTTGTAGAAACACAGGAGACAGGCAGAGAAGCAGAGGAAAAAAGATCCAACCCCTCAAGGCCCGCCAAGATGCCCAGAATATGTCATGAGAAGACAATTAAAACCATGATTAAAAAAGAACCACATGCATTCAACAAAGTTATTAATTCAAGAGGCAACTCTGTGGCTCAGTGGTTAGCACTGCAGTCTAGTGGTTCTGTGTTCAAATCCCACCAAGGGCAGCATCGGCATGGAGTTTGTATGTTCTCCCCATGTTTGTGTGGGTCTCCTCTGGGTACTCCCATTTTTGCCCATACTCCAAAGACATACTGATAGGGAATTTAGATTTTGAGCACCAGTGTGGACAGTGATGATAATGTCTGTAAACCGCTGTGGAATTAATGGCGCTATATAAGTGATTAAAATAAATAAATACATTATGGTCATACCTTTACTGCATAAATATAAATACATATAAATTATATACATATAAATCCTGCTGACAAGTTGCCTTTAAATGTTCAAGTTTGTGATAGTACAAATAGAAAAAGTCTAAGCAAGTAAGCCTTGTTTTTATGGGTTGCCAGGAGAAAGGTTCTTCTCTCTAAAAAGAATATGGCAGCACCACTAAAGTTTGCAAAGTTACATCTGAATAAGCCACTAGACTTCGGGAACAATGTTCTTTGGCTAGACAGGTCCAAAGTGGAGTTACTTGACAATAATGCCCTGCTCCACATTTTAGTGAAAATCAGACATAGCAAATCAGCACAAACACCGTCTAGAATGGTGGTGGAGAGGTGATGATTTTCAGTCACAGGACCTGGGCACCTTGCAGTCATTGAGTCAAACATGAGCTTCTCTGTAGACCAAAGTAATCTAGGGTCACATGTGAGTCCATAGATCCAAAAATTGAAAATAGGTCAATCAACAGAACAATGATCCAAAACGCTCCAGCAAATCTACATCAGAATGGCTGATAAAGAAAAAAAAAACAGTGTTGCAATGGCGCAAACCTCAACTAAATAGAAATACTATGGTGGGACCTTAATAAATCTGCGCTTAAACAAATTCCCATAAACCTAAATGAAACTAAGCATCGTTGTAAAGAAGAAAGGGACAAAATCAATCCAGATTCCAGAACGATGTGAGAAACTTAAAAAGTCCTACAGAAAAAGAGTGCTTCCAATTTTTGCTGCTATAGGTGCTTCTACAAGATATTGATTCATGGGGTGTACTTAATTTTTCACCCACTGCTTCTGCATTTAGATCTAGTTTTTGTTCAATAAATGATGACGTAATGTAATTTGTCAGGTATTGCATTTACTTTTAAATAGCTGATTTTTTTTATTATGTTCTGATACTCCATATATATACATATATATATATATATATATATATGACTGAATAAATACTGATTATATTGAAATATTGCAAAATAGGACAACCAAGAAACTAAAAAGAATTATAGGACTAAACAAAACATTGCGTTGTTTCCATGTCAACTGTTATTTAATGGTACATATTATTCAATGACAGATGATGTACCGACACCAAATATTATAGGTATATAGGTGTGTGCGCTTCTCTAATGGGTTTATTTCTCAAGAATCCGCACAGCTCTGTCATATATGTATATATGTGTATATATATATATATATATATATATATACATATATATGTGTGCATCATATACTAAATGCTTTTTATTCATGCAAAATAAAATAATAGTTGCATTTTTTACGAGTGATGCACAGAGATTGGTAAATGCTGTGTGAATTATTGCTGTGAAGTTGTGATAGGATTTATCGGATTGACAAGCCTGTAGTAAGTTAAGAAATTATACTGTAGCATTGAACAAAGCTATCAATTTCTCAGTGTCATGGGCAGATAACATGGGAACCGGGCTGGCTGATCTGGAGTATGTTTTCCTCAAGCCTCAGGGATGTTTACCACCACGGATGGTAGGGTTGATTCTGAACTTCTACGTATTTTGCAGAATTTCATGTTGATTCTCTCCATCGCTGATTATGTTTTCGAGCTTCACATCTGAACAAGCAGCAATTTTTTTGGAATGGAACTAAAATCCTAAAGGATTCACTTGTAGCTGTAAGTACACACTTATATATGCATTTCATCTGGGTAAAACATATATGGTGGCATTTGTTTAAATTGCTCTTTGTGCCCTCGATTCATTTTCAGCAAATTGTTGTTTTAGACGGCGGTGGATAATAAAGTAGAACAATGTGTTAGGTGAAGTGTGGTATAACACGCTAGCTGTGATACCATGTATGGCCAATAGAGGGCGCTCAGAGAGTTTTATAAAGAGCTGAGACCAGAAGTGAAGTTGGCGGCTTGTGACAGTGTAAGGATCAGTCCTTCATAATGGAGAGAATTATTTCAGGACTGACCAAACTCTGATTTGTTCACTCTGCTGCCAATTTTTGGATCTCTGCACCTCAATGTACCGAACCCCTGTGATTGTGTTGAAATCAGAAGTCAATGTCTTTTTATATGCGACGTGATGACAACAAACTAAATATTTATGGTCTCGAATGAAAGTTTGCGCAGTACGACCAAAGCGGCGTGAATGTTTAGGGTGGTTCCAGTAATTATTGCATTATGTCAAGTGTCATGATTAAACTGGCTGCTTAATGGTGTTTTTGACACAAGATGCATTGATATTGTAGATAGGGTTACAAACGGTTAAACACGTTGCCAGAGACTCAGTGAACCTGTCCAATGCCAGCGATGGAGCCTTTAAGCTCAATTCTCTGCTTTCCCTAACATATTACTGTTAGGCAGGGGACAGAAAAACTTTGAGCAAAACTATGGGACAAGATGAAAACTGGCCTTAGTATAAGAGATGGCGCTAACATAGAACAGACTATTCTCTGTTTTATGTGATAGAACATTTCCTTTACGTTGTTCTGATTCCTCAATCATTTGCAGGTACTAACCAAATAAACATAGCGGTTCTGGATGTACCCTCTACTAATCAGGACCCCTATTAATGTAATATAGAATTAATCACATACCGGGTATCTGTACACCAGTCTCCGATACACAACAGAGCGCATCTTATTTTCCTTACAGCCTTGTAATCTGAGTCGAGAACATAAAAGACACCTTCATTGTGCGGAGAAAAGCAAACAAAACAGAAAAGACGATTAAAGGATAAAAAAGTATAAAAAAAATAAACAAAAATAATAAATTATAGAAAATAAAAATACTAAAAAATATAGCATCATAGCATATTATAAATATAGATTAATGTATTATTTTTCTAAAAATCAGGCTTTTTTTTTAAATTTTTATAGGTATGTAGTGCCATCTGGCTGATTTTAACTCCTTGTGACTGTAGGATAGTACTTCTTCAGGAATGTCTTCTCCTCAGTCTAGGACTTGATGCTTCTCAGTGGAGTATAGATGATTTATGATTTAGTAACCATCCACGTTGCTACCAGTTAACCTCTTCCATACACAATACATTTATATATTAATATTAAAAGGGAAATACTAAAATAACAATCTGGACACTGAAATTAGATATAAAAAAAAGATGGCTTAAAGCTATTTTTTTTTTCAAGCTAATACATTTCAAAAGCCCATTTTACCATTCCGCGAATACATTTTGCGAGCAGATGTTGCAAAATGTTTAAATACTATTTCCGCTGATTGCCAACTAGCCATAAATTCATCTCTCTGCATATTTTCAGATGTAGGCATAAAAATAATTACATGTCTGATTAAATCCACTTATGCCTTCACGTCTTGATAAATCCATAATAAATACAAAATGCCGCGATGTGTTACCTCTAAGTGCATAAATGCTGTAATGAGGTTGAGTGCAGTCCAGATTATCTTGAGAAGGCTAGAAAGCAATATTACACAAATTGCTGTTTTGGCATTTTATGATGGTTGGTTAAAAAAATAAATAAAAAATAAAAACAGTCAAAAGGTAAGAAAAAAAAAGTACAGCAGATATTATTAATCTTATATCAACGATGTGAACTTATGTTTATAAAATTAAAATAATATTTTTTTTTATTTACCAAGATGGATTCTTTTTATATTACTATTTAAAATGTACTATTTTTATTGTTTTTTTTTTACTCTTTTTTTTTAATCATAGGGTATGTTTTACAGATCTATTGGGCTGAATAAAATATATATTTTTTCTTTCTTCTAGTAGTGAAACTAAGTGTTGTTTCCAGTTCTCTGTAGCGCTTAGCATTCAGTGCGCATTTAATATTAATTCATTTGCTATTCATTGCTATACCATAAATTAAGCCAGGCTCATTTACTATGTAAGACATATGTATAAATTTTGAAAGCGTCCCCGTTAATTTATGTGTTGCTTATTTTTTTCTTTTTTTTTTTTAGTTAAACAGAAATGTATCAAAAACATCACCTCTGTAATTTGCACATTGTCTCAATATTATGTCACATTTCGTTACTTACCTTTGCAATTTGCTGATATGTAAGTGTCGTTCCCAAAGCGACAGTCAGTATGTGAATTGCTACATGTCACAGCGCTTCAAAGAGCTAAGTGCCAATCTAGGTGGACATTAGATATCCTGTTATCTCAATGTGTACTGTAGGTTTACCGAGACCCCCGAGTACAGTATTATGTCTTTATTTTAGTATAACTGGTTAATAAAACAAAGGGTTAATTTCCCATTTATATAAGTAAGTCATTCTTTAGGCATGTCGCAAATGACAATTGCCTTTTCCCTCTTCCAACTGCAAAAAAAAAAAAAAAAATTAAAATATTTTCTGCATTCATTTCTCTGCGTCAGAAAAACATCATTAATATTATGTTTTTTTTCCCTAAAGCAACAATTTGCTGTCTTTGAGTCTTCTCCTCGTATGCCTTTCAGTTCTCTGCTATCACATGGTAAATTTGCTGTCAGTGGGTTTGTAATGGCTTTCAGGTCATGGGGGTCTTCCAATTTAGCAATCTGCATAATATAATTAGTGTGATAGTAAGAATACTGCTCTTTAGATACGCTTCCAGGCATTTGCTGTTCATGATGCAATTTCTAAAAAAAAAAAAAAGTAATAAAAAAAATAGTTTAGAGAAATCTTGTTTAAGACACACAAGTTGGCGTCTCTGTTCATTCAATCGGTGCCGTATCAACTGTTAATCATCAGCTAATTATTTCAGGTTACGTTTTTTTTCCAAGTTTTGGGCTGAAAATAGGAGACAGAAGAAATAATGATTGAACCTGATTCATTACACTACAAATATAAAGTAACTATAAAAACTCAAAGAATCAGGGACCACATATATCAGGCCCCTCATCATGGTACCCCCCAACACACGGTGAACATCACAACCACAATATCATGGAGACATAAATACATTTCAATATTATTTGGAGCCCTCTTTATCGGCAATGACCTCTTTCTCAATTTATTTGCTACTCTCTTTTCTCTCTTTCTCGTTCTTCCATTTCTCTTATTCACTTATCTCTCTGTGTTGCTCTCACTTTTCTGCCATGTTTATAACTCTCCGTCTCCTTCTTCTCTCTAGCTTTTTTTTTACCCCACCATCCCTGTTTTAAATCATATTCCCGTTCATATACAGAATTTTGTGAAAAACACCACATTTTTCAAGGATTCTTTTTCCTTTGTTTGTAACCAGATCTTTATTTTTTTTTATACTTTTTATTTTTTAATAAAAATTGAAAAAGAAAACGCACTACATAAACAGTGTTTGTAAGTTTCAGTGACTTTTTTTAGGAGGCTAGGAGTAGGAGAGATCGGTGATTTTTTTAGTATAGCATTTTCTCCATTTACTTCCCTATAGGACTGCCTTCCCCAAAAGTGTAAAAAAAAAAAAATTTCACTAAATAAAAAATGTCTAAAAAACATTTGTCATGCATAAAAATGGGAAATATACACATTTGTAATGTTTCCTTTATAGCACAGATAAAATGCCAATCAGATGTGTTAAATAAATCTATAATTATAACATATGGCGCATCTCCACATCAGACTAGCCTTTGCACCATATCTATGTATATATGAATATATGCATATGAACACTTGTAATGTGTATATATATATATATATATATATATATATATATACATACACACACAGTACTGAGGAAGAGTTTTAAACAGGTGTACAAAATGCTGCAGAGTAAAAATGCTTTAAAGGATAAAAGTGTTAAAAGTTTATTTTTATGAATTATCAAAAAGCAAAGCGAATGAACAAAAGAAAAATCTAAATCAAATCAATCTTTTGGTGTGATCCCACTTTGCCTTCAAAACAACGTCAAAACATCAATTCTTCTTGTTACACTTGCTTTTGAAGGAACTCAGAATAGAAAAAAAGAGGTTATTCCAAACATCTGGGAGAACTAACCTCAGATCTGCTGTGGATGTAAGCTTGTGCCAATCCTTCTATCTGTTCATGTAATCTCAGACAGACTTGATGTTGAGATGTCAGGACTCTGTGGGGACCATATTATCACTTCCAGGGGTTTTTGTTCTTCTTTAAGCTGAAAATACATCTTTATGACATTAACTGCATTTTTGGGGTTGTTGTCCTATCGTAGAATAAATCTGATCCCTCCCTGATAGTATAGCGTGATGGATAAGGAGCTGCCTGTATTTTTCAGCACTGAGGAAAACAAGAAATTGCCGACGTTGAGGACTATAGATGCAGTGGTTGAGCAAGGAATCTTAGAGCAGCAAAAGTTGATGAAACATACAACATTCTTACTTTTCTTTGAAATTGGTGGATGTTCAGCAGTGCTATCATCTCATAACTGGCAGCAATCAGTGGGACCCAAGGACATCTGCTATTTGGAAAAGTGTGGCTAGATTTAGTGTTCATGGAAGAATTGCAGACAAAGGTCATACCTTCGACGGAAAAACAAGCCAGGAGATTCGACTATGAATGAAAAAATAGGAGCTGGGGTACAGAACAATGGCAGCAGGAGCTCTGGACTGATGAGTCAAAGTGTGATTTGTTAGACAGGTACAGACAGACACTTTTCCATCATGTATCATTGGCTCCAAATTAATTATGCAGCAGGACCACGACCCCAAACATACAGTCCACATCATTAAGAAAAATATTCAGGCTAAAGAACAAGGAGTCCTGAGAGTGATGAGATGGCCCCACAGTGCCCTACACTCAATGTTGAATCTGTCTAAAATATATGAAGAGACACAAGGATTTGCGCTAGAGACATCCACTTATCTGTGGTTAGTTCTTCAAGATGTTTGAGACAACACATTAAATAACAATTGTCTAAATTCAACTATTTTGATGGCTTCTGCTGACAATCTAATGTGAATTGGGGGCTGCTATGTCTAATGAAATAAGAATGGAATGCTATATCCTGAGGAAGAAGTCCTATTTACTTTGAAACGCGTTGAGAAAAAACAACCATTCCTTATTTTTAACTCGCCTGGACTTTTACTGATGCGGCAGCGCGGATAGTATCCACAAATTTTCCAGATTTAATGCTATGATTCAGTCACCAGTTTGACCTGTGGATCTGAAGCAGCTGTCAACTCAGATGAGTTTCTATGTTCTAATGTAAAGATACATCAGGTGAGTGCAATCTGAGTGCATATCCTGAAATCTCTATCGGATAAGACCCTATATGTGCTCTTTTCTCATACAGTGTCCTTTATTCCTTCAGTTTATGACATACCCTCCTGGCTTCTGACCTTCGACTCCTTGACCACTCTGACTCACGACTTGGCCACGAGAAGTGACTAGCGTCACAGGAATTCAACATTCGATTCTGTAATTTAGCAGGTAGAAAATTTGGCAGATAGCTCTCTCTTCCAATTCTCCCATACACAGGGACACATAGCAGATCATTATTATGTTCATTAAGAGAGAGCTTCTGTAGAATCACATGACAGTGGCTCTCTCATAAAGATCACAAGAATACCTGGCCATGCATTCCTGTGTAGACAGTGTAAACTTAATTCAAGTAGTCTGAATTTGGGGGAAATTTATCACAATGCTACATGCCTGTGATACATTTGGCGCCTCTTGCTAGAAGTTAAAGCACCACTTTAGCGATTTTTTTTTAAACATAAGTCCCCTGCTCCCCGTCATATCTCACCCTCCAGCGTCTTCACCGTTTTTCGCCGCCTCTCCAATCCCACGGCCCCATCTTGTGAGCGCTACTTTTTTACTGGCTGGAAGTCAGGGGTTAAAAAAAACCCACTAAGGTGGTGCTTTAAATGCTTTCTCCTACTTATTCCACCTTTTAGTTGGCTTACTTTTATTGCCTATAGTAAAGTTTTTTAAGACACTGACCAAGTTTTCAAAGTTATTTCCCATCAATAGCACAAAGGATAACTTTTGGATTATTGGGGGTCTTATCTCTGGGACGTCCAGAAATCCTGAGAACAGGGCTCACCACTTCCTTAAAAACTTGGTTAAAACCCTTTCAGTTGATGTCCTATTAAAGATTGTTGCATGATTAGTCAACATTGATGCTCAGAAAACTTGGAAAGCTGAATGATATCCACTAAAGGAGCAATCGTGTTGCTTGTTATTAAAACGACTTTAATGAAGAAACAGTTGAAGAGAAAAAGACACGAGGACTAAGTTTGGTATCTCTATGCTGTCTATCAATTCATTATTCATACTTATTCATATAGAAATACTTATTAACTTGTACGTTGTCAAAAAATACAGTGCCTAAGGCTAGTTTCACACTAACATTTTTTGGCGCTGCGTTTGGAGCGCACATCAAACGCATACAAAAAACGCTTACAAACGCTTGTAAACACAGCGTTTTTTTGGGATATAATCGTGCGCGGTAAGCCAAAAAAATGCAGCGATTATATGCGTTTGTAAACGTTTTGCATGCGTTTGCGTGATTAGTGCGCATAATGTCACAATCACAGGATTTTACAAATCATTGACCAATTATGACTCATACTCCACCAATTGGACAGCAGTGGGCGTGTGTTATTGGAATTCCTTATCTAGACCCAGTTTACAGCTATTCTTCCCAGTCGCTAGCAGTTTTTGATGAAGACATGGATCTGCGCTGGAAAAGCTATCACTTCAACTTGGATCTGGACATTAGTATGGCTCAAGCTTACGCAGTTGCTTGCCATGAACAAAGAGAGAGAGAGAGCCAGCGAAGACGGCAGCGGCGGCATTTGTGGATTCATCCTATTGTTGAACTCCGGATAAACCGTGGAGCGTACCACACCCTCTACAGCGAGCTACAAGCAAACCTGGATAAATTTACGGATTACACACGGATGTCCCAACAAAGCTTCATGTATTTACTTGGTCGTGTACAAGATGTCATCCGAAGACAGGACACACAGCTCCGTCGTGCGATTCCTCCCGCGGAACGGCTCCTGGTCACATTACGGTACGTAACCACTGACTGCATGATAGTATTGGTTCTTTGATGTAGTAGTATATTATGGCAGAATTCTTGATCTGCCATGAACTAAAAGTATGATGCATTGGTTAGAGGAATTTTTTTAAAGAAAAGGATGCAAATTTATTTATTGGTGTGCCCTTTTTTTTGTTTTTTTTCTAATGTGTTAAAAATCCCTATATGCAAATATAAATTCTTGTTGTTTCTTTGTGTCCCAGATTCCTGGCTACTGGAGAGACCCTCTCTTCTCTGCACTTCCAGTTCCGTCTTGGAATATCCACCTTGTCTGGAATAGTTTCAGACACCTGCCGGGCTTTGTGGGACGTTCTCTGTCCAGAATTTATGCCCCTGCCCACCATGGAAAAGTGGCTTGAAAATGCAGAAAGATTCTGGACAGTCTGCAATTTCCCTAATTATTTGGGTGCGGTGGATAGGAAACACATCAGGATTATAAAACCCAAGAGAACTGGATCAGAGTACTACAACTATAAAAAGTACTTCTCTACAGTACTACTGGCCATTTCTGATGCAGACTGTAAGTTTGTTGCAGTGGACATTGGTGCATTTGGACGTAGAAATGACTCCCAGGCTTTTAAGAACTCAGCATGGGACGGAGGTTGTATGGCAACCAGTTCAATTTCCCCAAGCCATGGCCTCTTCCCAACACCAAAGGTCCGCCACAGCCCTTTGTAATGGTTGGAGATGAGGCATTCCAGATGTGCAAGAACCTGCTCAAACCATACTCCAGCCGGGACTTGGACCACATTTAAATGTTACCAAGACACTGTGCATAAATCTAGCCTAAGTAATTTCACTCCTATTAAGCTGGCCATAAATATTAGATTAATATTGTCAAAGCCGTCTGAATTGGTGGAAGTAGCTAGATATCTAATAGGGGTTTGCCAATGCTACCTTGATGGCAGATGTTAGAGTACAGAAGGGTCCACTAGATGAATTTCAGCATGCCTATCCCATTGTTCAAAGAGGAGATAAGCCAAGTGCGCACATATATGGAAGACAGGAGGTTTAGCTAACGTGTAAAGCTTTACTTTAGTGGTACAACCTTATCCTTACTCTGTATTTAATGATAGGACAGACTCTGAACTGGAATTACAGTAATTTGCAGTTTTACGTGAATCTCCCCAATCCTTAGACCCTGTTTCCCTTGTAGTGAGATACTTGAAAACAAAAGATAACTTTCAACTAACGTTTCATAACAAGCCGTTCTGTGTGCACATGAAGAATGACACTATTTCTAGACATTATATGACTTGTTTCCCATATTTTCACCAGTTTTCCCCTCTCCATGATCTAGCCCTAAGTTTGCTGTTGATCCTGAGCTGATGAGGAGCTGCTATGATGTCTCCCATACAAACATATCAGAAACGGGAGAAAACGTCTTTATTGTTCTGCGCTGCTGAATCACTGAAAGTCCAGATGTATTAATAATTGTGGCTTTATTCAACGCGTTTCAGAGTACAAGAGACTCCTTCATCAGAAAATACCACAAAAAAGTCACTTTTCCTGCAGCAGTGCAGAACAATAACCATGTTTTCTCCCATTTCTGATAGCTAATGGACGGACTTGTTGGACCCGTGGATCTGCTGCAGCGAAGCTGAATAATGCCTTATTTAAGCTACGTCTGGTGAGTGAAATCATATTGTATTGGCCACTTATATCCCAGATAAGACCCTATTTTTGCGCTATTTCCTCCTAGAGCTTTCATAGAATTTTCCCATACAAACATAGCGCACAGACAGGGATTTCTGCTATTTATTCCTTAATTACAACACAGACAGCATCAATTAAATGATACCACAGTATTGAACAGTATAAATGTGAATCTAGCTCTTGGGTGTAGATGTGAATCTAGCTCTGGGGTGGGGTAAAACAAAGCACTTGTTATAAAGCTCAGCATGATCTTTTTGTATCTCCCTCAGCCTGTTTTCTCACTCTGCTTCTCACTCCCATCTCACCTCTTCATACAGCTTAATAGGTTACACCTCCTAACTCCTTACTGTGCAAATAGTCTGTTTTGTCCTGAGCAAAACTTAAGACCCCATCTCACATAGTGAGATCGCTAGCGAGATCGCTGATGCATCACTGATTTTGTGATGCAACAGTGATCTCGCCAGCGATCTCGCTACATGTGATACACAGCAGCGACCGCCCCCCCCGCTGGATATCGCTAATCGTGCTCGAATGTCCTGGGACATTTTTTCATCGTCAGCATCCCCCTGGCCAGCATGCATCGCTGTGTTTGACGCCGACCAGCGATCTCGTTGGCGACGCAGAACTCAGGGACGCAGGCTGGAATCGTTCAGAATAGCTGCTGTGTGACAATGCACCAGCGGTCCTTACCAGGTCGCATCGTTGTCGGGATCGCTGGTGCGTCGTTTAAGAGATCTGCCTGTTTGGCAGCTTACTAGTGACCATGTAGCGACGCACCAGCGATCCTTACCAGGTCGGGATCACTGGTGTTTCGCTATGTGAAGCAGAACCCTTAGTTGTTTAAGTGTGGGTGATAAGTTGAGGAGGAAGGAGGAGGATAGGAAGCGACTCATATGTGGAGAAAGAAGCATTTCTCATTTAAGATATAATACAACATTACTTCCTGAATATTTGCCTATACTATTGATTTATATAGAGTTTGTTAAAGTAAATTTTCCATTTAAAACACTTTCCAGTATGAAGACAAAGTTTCCCTGACAATTTATGAAATGTTCTAAAAGAGAAACTGTCTACCCATAGCAACCAATTATAGCACAGCTGTAATTTCTTATATATCTTTAAATTCTTATATTTTTCTTTTAGACAGTTTTGATAAACTGCTTCATTTATAGTCCTAATAATCTCATACATGTGTAGCATTATATCAAAAGTTCTTTAATAATTGTTTTTTATTCCGGAAAAGACATTTATCACCTATCCATACATTTTTGATCAATAAAGTCAGAACCTATAAAGAGAATGGGTGGGAAGAGGATTGTGTCTCTTTTTGCTTCTAAAAAACACAACCATGGAGGAGTTTGAAAGGTATTGTGGTTCAATGAGAAAGAATGTGCAACTCGGAACCAGCTGTTCTAGTGCTCAGTCCAGAACACAGCAGAAAAGTCTTTATTAATTAAAGGAGATATCCGAGATAAAAAACAATAAAATGTGCCTAAGCACTATCAGGCATGTAGTTGCTAACAAAGGCAACTACCTGCATGTTGCACCCTGCGCTGGTCATTGACCGCTCCTGCTGGAGATTCAGCTGTTCCCTGTCAACAGAGCAGCAGTTTCTCTTCCTGTTGACAAAGCAGGACTACTGGCATCATGCTGATTGATAGCTAGCTTTCCCCAGTTAGGCAGAAGAGAGTCGGCTGTCAATCAGCATGACACCAGTAGTCCCACCCTATTATTATTATTATTATTATTTATTATTATAGCACCATTTGTTCCATGGCGCTTTACATGTGAGGGAGGTATACATAATAAATACAAGTACAGTAATCTTAAACAATACAAGTCACGACTGGTACAGGAGGAGAGAGGACCCTGCCCGCGAGGGCTCACAATCTACAAGGGATGGGTGAGGATACAGTGGTTACTGCAGGTTGTAGGCTTGTCGAAAGAGGTAGATCAGAAGAAAAAAGTAACAGCAGCTCTATTGACATGATGTCAGCAGAAGTCTGTGACCGCAGGTCCGTAGCAATTACCTGCCGGTTAGTTCTTAGGCACATTATTTTTCTTTAAAGTCCCGAAAATCCCCTTTAACCCCTTTCTGACATTTGACGTATCATCCTGTCCATGTGCCTTGGCCCTTAATACCCATGGATGGGATAGTGCATCATGAGTGATCAACCACACTCATGGGGCGAGCGCGGCTGATTGCAGCTGGGTTTCTGCTGGGCACTTTAGTCCCCGGAAGACTGCAATCAAACATGATCGTAGCGTTCCGCAGCCGGCAGAGGGGCTGACATATGGGTCTCCAAAGCTGAGAGACTTCCTGTCATGTTAAGTGCAAGTCAGCAAGTCTCTCAGGTAAGTGCATAGAAGCTGTAGTGCTGACGGCTTCTATAGCATGCAAATCTGCATGCTATAGAAGCGATCAGCCTGCATAAAATGAGTGGCCCAAAGTGGGACAAAGTGTAAAAGTAAGAATTAAATAATTTTTTTTTTAAATAATTGTAAGAATATTTTAAAAAATAATAAAATAATAATAAAAATAATAAAAAATCAATATTTATTCCATCAATAAATAAATATTTAAATAAAAAAATCTAAACAATAAAATTGCACATATTTATCGCTGCGTCCGTGATGAACTGAACTATAAAACTGTTCCACTAGTTAACCCCTTTAGTGAACACCATTAAAAAAAAAGAAGGCAAAAAAACCCCAATGCTTTATCATCATACTGCCGACCAAAAGGTGGAATAACGCGCCATCAAAAAGATGGATATAAACGTGGTACTGCTGAAAACGTCATCTTGTCCCGCAAAAAGCAATCCACCATATAGCTCCATCACCAGAAACATAAAAAAGTTATAGCTCTCAGAATAAAGTGAGGCAAAAATAATTATTTTTTATATAAAATAGTTCTTATTATATAAAAGCGCCAAAACATAAAAAATTATATAAATGAGGTATCACTGTGATCATACTGACCCGAAGAATAAAACCGCTTTATCAATTTTACCACACGCGGAACGGTATAAACACCCCCCCAAAAGAAACTCATGAATTTCTGTTTTTTGTTCATTCTGCCACCCAAACATCGGAATAAAAAGCGATCAAAAAATATCACGTGCCCGAAAATGGTAATAATAAAAGCCTCAACTCATCCCATAAAAAAACAAGAACTCACATGACTCTGTGGGCCAAAATATGGAAAAATTATGGCTCTCAAAATGTGGTGATGCAAAAGCTATTTTTTGCAATAAAAAGCGACTTTTAGTGTGTAACAGTTGCCAAACATAAAAACCTGCAATAAAAACCTGCTATAAATATTAATTCAAACCCCCTTTATCACCCCCTTAGTTAGGGAAAAATAATAAAATAAAAAAAGGATTTATTTCCATTTTCCCGTTAAGGTTAGGGTTAGGGTTGGGGCTAAAGTTAGGGTTAGGGTTGGGGATAAAGTTAAGATTACATTACGGTTGGGATTAGGGGTGGAGTTAGAATTGGGGGGGTTTCCACTGTTTAGGCACATCAGGGGCTCTCCAAATGCGACATGGCTTCTGATCTCAATTCCAGGCAATTTTGCATTGAAATGTCAAATGGCGCTCCTTCCCTTCCGAGCTCTGCCGTGTTAGGCGTCGGGTTCCTGTCGCTGAACAGTGGGAATCCCGAGCCTTACTTCCGGCGGTCTCCCATTCCTCTCCAGCCTCAGAGGAGGTTGCTCAGCAAACTCGGCGGTCCCGGCGCCCTGCCCAGACCAGCTCCGTGGGTTTGCTTGCTGCTGCCATCTCTGGCACAGCTATGACCATGCATGCTGCTCAGCAGCGAGATTCTCCAGGGACTAAGTCCCCATGTCGGGCCACTGAGCATGCCTGTGGAGTTATCTCCCATTGGAGATCAAGGGTCACGTGCTCAGGTCCTGCTCGTGTTCGGACTGGCCCATCCGAGAAGCCAGGAAGGTCCCGGACGCTCGTGGCTATAAAAGGTTTGTGTCACGATGCTGGTTATGAGGGCAAGAGTGGACCCACTGGACCGTGACGCCGAACTCTCCCCGAGCGAGCGCACCAGGTGGACCGACCCCTATACAGGGACCGTTTGGGAGCAGGCTCAGGAAGCTCAAACGTCACGGCGGCCAGGACCAGGGGTCGGCTCAAGAGGGTGAGCAGCAGAGAGGAGGATGAGAGATCCAGGGTAACCAGGGTCCAGGGAATGGAGGTTGTTGCGGAAGGGTGAAGGAGAGCAGCGGGAACCAGACGGAAGCAGGGCACAGGGAGCTGTAAAAGGAAGACACTGGAGGGTTAGCAGGGAGACATAGACTGAAGCAGCTACGGGAGCCAGGAGAGCGAGCGAGAGCTTGGGACCAGCAAGAGCAAGCAGGGCCAGAATGCAGCGAGGAGAACTCGATAGTCAGGCGCCTCCCCTAAGGGAGGGCGGCCTGAAATACCTGATGGTATCCCCCGATTGGCCAGGCGGTGGGTCTGGATCAGGTCAGGCCAGCGGGCGTCCATACAGCAGGGACGCGCGGTCAGGCCCCCGGCGCGTGCGCAGAGGCACAGTGCGCGCGGCCGAGGGCAGAGGAGGAGCGCGCCGGGAGGCCGCCTGCCGGAACGGAGGATGACTGGAGGTGCGCGCTGGAAGCGAGAGGCAGGAGGGACCCGGACCGGAGGCTGAAGCAGCGGCGGTGAGTATGGGGACGGCAGGGACAGCGGGACCCATTGTGGCGATGCTAACAGTACCTCCTCCCTTACACCCCCCTCTACTGTGTCTGGAAAGGAAACTCTTAAGAACACGTGGAGCATTGATGTTCTCGGATGGTTCCCAAGACCTCTCCTCGGGACCGAAACCCTCCCAGTCGATGAGAAAAAATGTTTTACCTCTTACCCTTCTCGAGGCCAAAATATCTCTCACCTCAAAAACATCATCAGAGCTGACTGGTGGAGGAGAAGAGTTTGGAGCTGGGTGGAAACGATTCAGGACAACTGGCTTAAGGAGAGAGACATGGAAGGTGTTGGGAACTCGGAGCGAGGCGGGTAACTCCAGCCGGTAGGACACGTTGTTGATGCGTCTGAGAATCTTGAAAGGCCCAATGTAGCGGGGTCCAAGCTTGTAAGACGGGAGCTTTAGCCTAATATACTTGGCCGACAGCCAAACTTGTTGTCCCGGGAGGTAAGTCGGGGAGTCCAAGCGCCTCTTGTCAGCATGTCTCTTCATACGCTCCCCGGACTTCTTGAGAGCTTCTTTAGTCTCGGACCAGACCTTGGAGAATTCTATGGCCAGGGAATCCGCTGCAGGCACACCTGAAGCAGTGGATATCGGCAGTGGAATACCGGGATGCATCCCAAACACTACAAAAAATGGAGACTTAGCTGAGGACTCGCTGGAATGATTATTGTAGGAGAATTCTGCCCAGGGGAGGAGATGGACCCAGTTATCCTGGTGCGCATTTGAGAACAGGCATAAATATGATGCTAGCACCTGATTGACACGTTCCACTTGCCCGTTGGACTGAGGGTGGTAGGTGGAAGAAAAGTCCAATCTGACCTCCAGAAGTTTGCATAAGGCTCTCCAAAATCGAGAAGTGAATTGTACACCACGATCCGAGACAATATACTGTGGGAAGCCGTGAAGGCGGAAGATATGCTGCATAAAAATCTTCGCCAACTCTGGAGCAGAGGGCAGTGCTGGAAGAGGAACAAAATGGGCCATCTTAGAGAAGCGATCGACTGCCACCAGGATAGTCGTACATCCGGAAGAGTTAGGCAAATCGGTAACGAAATCCAATGCTATATGTTGCCACGGAACCAAGGGGATCGGCAAAGGAAGCAGAAGACCGGAGGGTGGCCGTCTAGGAACTTTGAACTTGGCACACGAGGAACAAGACGCCGTGAAGTCAGTTACATCCTGACGAAGTGAAGGCCACCAATAAAAACGAGCAATGAAGTCCAGTGTCTTCTTGATTCCGACATGCCCGGAAAGTTTAGAGGAATGTCCCCAATGCAGCACCTCTCTTCTGTCTGCCTCAGAAACGTAGGTCTTGCCTGGAGGAGGAGTGATTAGACTCACAGGGGCCACCGTGATGATCTTGGCCGGATCGATGATGTGAGTTGGTTCCTCTACCAAATCAGGAGACTGCAGAGAGCGGGACAATGCATCAGCCTTGACGTTTTTAGGTCCGGGACGAAAACGCAGCTCAAAATCGAACCGGCCAAAAAAGAGAGACCATCGGGCTTGTCGGGGATTCAGTCTGTAGGCTGACTGGAGGTATGCCAAATTCTTGTGATCGGTAAAGATGGTAAACGGGTGGACCGCTCCCTCAAGAAGATAGCGCCACTCCATGGCCAATTTTATGGCTAACAACTCGCGGTCCCCGATGGAGTAATTACACTCGGCAGGGGAGAAGGCCTTCAAGAAAAACCCACAGGAAACCAGTCGTCCGGAGGAAGATCTCTGAGAGAGAACTGCACCCGCTCCTGTGGATGAGGCATCGACCTCCAAAACGAATGGCTTGTTGGCCTCGGGTCGGTGGAGCACAGGGGCTGTTGCAAAGGCTTGTTTTAACCTGGAAAAGGCCTCTTCAGCCTCGGAAGGCCAGGACGAGGAGTTGGTGCCCTTGCGAGTAAGACTGGAAATGGGTTTGATGAGAGATGAAAAGTGTGGCACAAACTGCCGATAATAATTGGCGAAGCCGAGAAACCGTTGAATCGCCTTGACCCCTACCGGACGAGGCCATTGAAGAATTGCCGACAATTTCTCAGGATCCATCTCCAGCCCAGAATCCGAAACAATGTAGCCTAAGAAGGGCAATGATGACTGCTCAAAGAGGCACTTCTCAAGCTTCGCGTAGAGGTGATTCTCCCACAGGCGCTGCAGTACCAGACGAACACTCCTCCTGTGGGATGCCAGATCCGGGGAAAAAATAAGGATGTCATCTAGGTACACGACCACGCAGGAGTACAGCAGATCTCGGAAGATGTCATTAACGAACTCCTGAAACACTGCGGGAGCATTGCAGAGACCGAAGGGCATAACAAGATATTCATAATGCCCATCCCGGGTGTTAAAGGCTGTTTTCCATTCGTCGCCAGAGCGGATGCGGACGAGGTTGTAGGCTCCGCGTAGATCAAACTTCGAGAAGATGCGGGCTCCACGTAAGCGGTCGAAGAGTTTGGTTCCAAAATTGTACTGATGTAAAGTAGACATGTGGGAAATGTTACTTATTAAGTATTTAGTGTGACATATCTCTGTGAATTAAGGGCATGAAAACTCAAAGTTGGAAAATTGCGAAAATTTCTACTTTTTTTTGCCAAATTTCCATTTTTTTTCACAAATAAACGCAAGCCATATCAAATAAATTTTACCACTTTCATGAAGCACATTATGTCACGAGAAAACAATGTCAGAATCCCCAGGATCCATGGAAGCGTTCCAGAGTTATTACCTCATAAAGGGACAGTGGTCAGAATTGTAAAAATTGGCCTGAACATTAACATGCAAACCACCCTTGAGAGTAAAGGGGTTATGGATTTAGTATCTACCCAATATATTAGTAATTAATGTGTTCAGTAGAATAATACTATTCCAGATGGATTTATTTCTACTAATCTTCAGTGTTTTGTTAAAAACTTTTCATAAACTGTAACCAAAGCAATCATCCATTTAGACATTGACTGTTGCACAGTGGTCACAAATGATCCACAGTTTTATTCTTTCACTTTTAATGAAATTATTTTTTCAATATCCGTATATTATTTTAAGTACAGTTAATTCCACACTGAATTCTCAATAATCTACATTGCTCTGTCATGAGGGGCCATTATAATAAAAGTATTCTTTGACCTGTGTCTAATGAAACCTAGACAGCAGTCTTAGTTGTTTCTCAGGCTCAGCAGTAGACGATGCTTTTAGGTATGTATTTGCAGGTTGTTGCTTCTTCTTTTATATTTCTTCTTCAAGGAAATTACATGTTTCAACCAAAATCAGGAACTTTTTATTTCCTGAGCCAAAATGAGTCTTGAATGAGTTAGCACAGGTCAACATTCATGGGCACTAAGGACACAGCCAGAGAGATTGGCAAATAAGTGTCCATTACTCGAATTCTTGACAATGAGACATAATTATGTTACAAACAGAAGAGTGATAAGTTGGCTGTCACACCTGAATTACACACCAAACACATAGAGTCATATGTCCTTAGGGTCCTTTCTCAATAAGTGGTACAGTAATAATACACTATAGTATAGTCTACTATGCTACTACATACAGTAAAAAAGAAAACAAAAAAACTTGCCAGCAAAATGGACACTGATTTAGCATACTATGCGTCGGTTTGAAAGGGTCTACGAATACATTTAGAGTTTTCACAATGCATACCCCAAAAATAGTGTGCAGACTTAATGGAAAGACACTTTAAAACCCATTTCAAATACTCATACTGCTTTTAGCCATTGGGTTTTCAGCCAGAAAAATGCATATTAAAAAACTCTGAATGACAATTAATGCCCCATAGGTAAAAAGCGTGTCAAAATCAGTACAAAAAAAAAGCAGAAAACTTTGTTTTGCTACCTTTAGTCACATGAACATGGTGTCATAGAGTTTCCTTTTACATTTCTAACCTTGCAAACTGCACTGATATTGCAGGACTAGAAGTATTTCTGCAGTTTCTTCCTTGGTAAAGGCTGGGGAACCCTTTGGAGTTAGAGGTCCTTTTGCTCAGTTGAACCTCCCCATTACACTTTTACATCAGGTTTTGCTTCTATACTGTTCTTCATTTTTGCTAACACCAGCCAATAACATATAAATACAATTGTATCTTCATGTGTCTGCAATTGTCAAGGTTTCTCCTGTTGAGATCCATTTCTAGTATCAACATCCTTGGTCATAAAGAATTCCTGCTTGGTCTATTTAACGGCAGCATGGGACGTATTAGATTGAGGTTGGGGGAGTACATTGACGCATTTGATTTTTCATCTAACTAACACCATCTAAATTTAGTCAGAGTTAAATATTTAGCATGGGTGGAATCTTTTTTTTTTTTTCATTTACTTAAAAAATTTGTGTCCAAATCCCTACAAGCTACATCTGCTTTTGGCTATTTAAATCCCAAGCACATTTCTAGAAAGTAATCTAAACTGAGTATGTTGTTTACATAATATCAATTTGCATGTAGAACACTAATGAATTCTGCAAGCTGGCATCTCAATCAGCTGTGAGCCCGAGGAGCGAGATTTATGGTGTCAACAGTACCGGATCTTTATTATAATTTCCAATTTTCTGTTTCCTTATTCTTGATGTCAGTGTTTGCTCCATTTTACAATATATTAATAAATATTCTAACATTTCCATGCATTGCTCTTACATCTGGAAGGTTAAAAATAAACCTAGCAAATTCCATAACGCAAGCCTAATTATTTAATAAAACTTGTGCCTCAAAATATTTAGACATGGATTCAGTTATCATTCATGGTGATCAAAATTCCCTAATGGCTATTATAAGTGTCCCAGATTGGGTGCTGATTTGAGGGCATGATGTTATTTGGCTAGATTCCAAATTCAGAGGAATCCAAGCCAAGATGGGACTTCTGCCTCCTTGGGTTCTCTATTTAGCATAAAGGAACCTATAATGGCTGTACATAGGTAAATGTAGCAGGATAAGTAAATCAATAGTAAATTAACGCAAATAAGACAAGCTTGAAATGGTGACATCATGTTTATTAGTTAACGACATGACCTACTGTCAGCCAATCAGTTCTATGTAACTCGATTATAATATTATTTTCATCTCAACATGAATGGGTAAAGTTGCAAAGTGAATTGGGCTTCATTTGCTTTAGACCCTGCAAGTACAGCTTTGAAGTTGTCCAGATCTCTAGATCTAGCGTTCGTTGGTCTCTCCATGCTACTCTAAAGCCCCCGTTACACACTGCGATATCGCTAGCAATATCGCTGTAAAGTCATCGATTTTGTGACGTTGCAGCGATATTGCTAGCGATATCGCTGCATGTGATACTTACCTCCGACCGGCTCCCCCGCTGGTTATCGCTGATCGCGCAAGAAGCTCCTGGATCATTCCTCGTCGGCCACTTCCTGCGGCGCTTCCTGTGGTGCCGACGAGCGACGTGTGGAGCCGGGCGGGAGGACGCAGGATCGCCGCGTCTGACAGGTAAGTAGCGATCCCCGTCCCCAGCGATGTCGCTGGTGAGATCTGCCTGAGTGGCAGCTCACTAGCGACCACCTAGCGATGCACCAGCGATCCTGACCGCGTCATATCGCTGGTCGGGATCACTGGTGCATTGCTAGGTGTAACGGTACCCTAATACTGCAGAGGAAAAGCGGCCTCTGCATGCGACAGGTAAAAATGTGTAGTTCCAATGTACATGCTAATGTAATTCATAAGGATTAATTAGTCACATGTGAGGAAAAAGAGTGTGTTTTCTTGAGGCTCAGACTGGCTAGTATAAAACAAATTAGCAAAAAAAACAAACAAGTAACAGCATTTAGACTATACTATTTCATCCACTGGAGTCCCGTAAAAAAAAAAAAAAAAAAGATACCATCGCCACTAAACAGCATCCACCAAAGGCATCTGTTAAACATATATTTCATGAGCTTTTCATGATGCATGCATTATATACTTTCCATTATAGTCTATGGTTGATACGTGGCGTCTTATACCCATATGCTCTAATACAGGGGTCTCAAACTTGGTCCGATAACTGGGCCACAAATCAAAATAATTTGAATTTGTTGGGCTGCATTCCTTGCATAATGATATTGATTTTAGTGGTGCTATTTTTTTCTGTTCGGCATTTTGATAAATTTTTATAACTTTTTTTTGGCCTTGTTTAATGAAAAAGGTACATTTTTTGCATGTTTTTATTTCTTTTTTATGGTGTTCATTGTATGGGTTGTGTTACAGTTTTACAGATTGGATAGTTCTGGACCCGGTGATACCAAACCTGTACTTTTTTGCTTACTTTCTTTGTTGCATAAAACAGCATTTTTACTTGCAAAATATTTTACTGTTATTTTTTACATACTTTTTATTATTTTTTTTTTCTTTTCCTTTTGACTAGTGTATATATGGACTGTTAACATTTACCTGCCTGATCACTGATCTAATATTCTGGAATACTTCTGTACTGCACGATATTAGATCTGTCAGTGTTACACTGATACTTTGCCTGTTAGACCTTGCTTATTGCAAAGCCTTACAGGCCACCGCAGCAGGCTGACCCTGAGGCCATTACTTGGCCTCGGGTTGCCTTTATGCTATCCTGAGACTGTCTCGGTGGATCCGGTGTACTGTGGACCACAGATGACAGCCTAATGGCCGGGTCGCTTGTTTGAAACCCCTACTCTAATGGCATCTATTGTATGGAAAAGCTCATAAATGTCTTATACTGTATGAGTTAAATGGTTGCTAGTATACTCTATGTATGAGAGATGTGACTGTTAGACATCCATCACAGCCACCATATAAACTATATGTCAGGGTAGGAACTTCACAGTTACACATGATGGTACATTACTTCTGTTACATGTAAAATGAACAACCAGATCACAATGGGGATATCTATCTTTCCTTCATGTGAGGACCTTCCCGCCTGAGATGCGTCACTACTACTTCTCACAGTTATTCCCAAAGCTCATTTGATGTGATCCACATGCTCTTTGTTGTGGCACTGCATCTTCAGCTTACCATAGGGGATAACACCTGTCTCAGCCTGGCCATCTTCTCCTCTATGACACTAAAGGGTATGTCACACTAAGAGATATTGCTAGCAATATCGCTATAACTAGTGACGTTATAGCGATATTGCTAGCGATATCTCTGTGTGTGATACTTACCTACGACCCGCTCCCCCGCTGGTTATCGCTGATCGCGCGAGAACGTTCAGGACTGTTTCTCGTCATCAGCTTCCTGTGGCGCTTCCTGCTGTGAGGACGAGCGACGCGTGGAGCCGGGCGGGAGGACGCAGGATCGCCTGGTGTGACAGATAAGTAGCGATCCCCGTCCCCAGCGATGTCGCTGGTGAGATCTGCCTGTGTGGCAGCTCACTAGCGACCACTTAGCGATGTACCAGCGATCCTGACCGCGTCATATCGCTGGTCGGGATCGCTGGTACATCGCTAAGTGTGACAGTACCTTAAGGTTTGTCTACACGTCTCCTTATCTAGTATAGATAATGCTTGCTGGAGGCTTCCACTTGCCTGACATAAGGATCCTTCTGCCACTTAATCCGTGATTATTTCAGAATGTGCTATCCAAGTATGGTCTCCCTTCTTGGCACACAACACCCTTTCCAATGCAGATCTTCTAACATTAAGATCATAAGTCCTTCTCTTTACAGTACTCTTCCCTCTCTGCTTCACAAACAGGAACCTTGTTCCTATTGCCGACTTAGCTGCTCACACCATGGACTGGCGCCCAGTAGCTAACCCTGTTCAATGGTAGTTCTTTGCTGCAGGCCTCAAACTATATAAAACAATATTCAAAACAAGGCAATGCATTATATTACAAAGAGAACTTCAAGGGTTTGGGGGGGAAGTGTCGACAGCTTCTCTGCTCCTTACAAGGGAAATGCCTCTGTCTTCCTCATTGAACACATTTGCAGATATGTAAGTGGTTATCGCTCCTATTTCTAACATAGTGTCAGGGTGATGCGTATACAGTATCTACTCACTGATATTTATCTTTATCTATCCCTTTGGGAATCAGGATGTATTCTGAATGAATTTGGATTTTGCTAAAGCTGGATGAGATTGAATTAATTTTACAACTATGCTTGGTCCAGGTAAATGCTCTTACCAATTTATACATTAACTGGAAACTAAAAATGAGAACAAGGCCAATTTTATTAAGGGCCTGTCACACTAAGCGATATCGCTAGCAATATCGCTATAATGTTACTGGTTTTTGTGACGTTATAGCGATATTGCTAGCGATATCGCTGTGTCTGATACTTACCTCCGACCGCTCCCTCGCTGGTTATCGCTGATTGCTCGAGAATGTCCTGGGCCGTTTCTCGTTATCAGCTTCCTGCTGTGACGACGAGCGACGCGTGGACGCGGGCGGGAGGACGTCAGGATCGCCGCGTCTGACAGGTAAGTAGTGACCCCCGTCCCCAGCGATGTCGCTGGTGAGATCTGCCTGTGTGGCAGCTCACTAGCGACCACTTAGCGATGCCCACTTAGCGATGCACCAGCGATCCTGACTGCGTCATATCGCTGGTCGGGATCGCTGGTACATCGCTAAGTGTGACAGTACCTTTACTTTCAATCTTTTAAGGAATGACGGCACATGCTTGATCACATACTGCAATCATTGGTGTGAAGTATTGTTTTAAGAAAATCTAGTGCTCCAGCCAGTGTACTGGTGTTCCCATTGTTTCAGGGCCACATCCCACTGCAGCCCATTCTACAGTATGTCACAGTACCCTAAGGCATTGTTTCAAAATAACCCTACTTGTAGCTTTCACATTCAATAACATTAGTTTGTCCAATTCTGTTGAGATTCATTAGCACATTTACAAGTGGTCTTATACATAATCATTTCAATGAAAGCTTTTTAGGGATTTAAACCTCATAAATAGTTAACTCTTTGTCACTTAAGTACAAAACTGTATGAGATCAGAACGTCAGGTTTTGCTCTTTGTCATCATGGGTCTCACGCTATAGTTAGCAGCCTTTGGGAGAATTTGTATGACAAATTACTTTAAAAAAAAAGAGGAAGTTTTTACAGTCACCTTTCAAGGTAAGGAGGATGCATTCCACAGACTGGACAAGAACAAAGAAGACTGTCTGCCTAGGGAGGAGGAGGGATAACCCCTGGTGTGATATTAATTAGACCCAGGGGGCGCATGGCCTAATTCCTCTGTTTTTAAATTAAAATCCTGAGCAAACGTCACTTGCTGCTATAAACAAACAAACATAGGCGGATGCTGCACTTTCTGCCCTGACTTTCATTGCTGGTTTTATGCTGCATGGCTTTGAGAAGTCTATATGTTAGTATGTATCCCACTCGTAAAAATAATATTCCGCAGATTATTAATAGTTGTGCATTATTGTGCACAATACTATGATTTGAATGCATCAAATCCATACTTACTATCTTTTGCAAAGTGATTAAAAAAGAGGAATAAAAAGTGTTGCACTTATCAGGCCTTTCAAATGTTTTTTTTTTCTATTATACCCTTCTTATTCACATAGCAAATGCCTGAGCCTACCAAATGTGAAGTGCAAATACTATATGTGACTCCTCTCAGCACATCCTAAAATGATGAAAAATCATGCACCAAGTATGGAATGGACAAGGCAAAATCATGCACCAAGTATGGAATGGACAAGGCAACTGTTAGGTGGATTCATAACTGGCTTAGTGATCGGACCCAAAGAGTGGTCGTAAATGGCTGCACATCCAGTTGGAAGAATGTCTCAAGTGGGGTACCACAGGGCTCTGTCCTGGGCCCTGTATTGTTCAACATCTTTATCAACGATTTAGATGAAGGAATTGAGGGTAAACTGATTAAATTTGCTGATGACACAAAGCTAGGAGGGATAGCTAATACTAGAGAAGAGAGAGAGAGGATTCAAAAAGATTTAAATAAACTGGAGAAGTGGGCAGCAACTAACAGAATGGTTTTTAACAGGGAGAAATGCAAAGTACTACATCTGGGCAATAAAAATGGAAAAAACATATATAGAATGGGAGGAATAGGGCTAAGTGACAGCACATGTGAAAAAGACTTGGGTATACTAATAGATCACAGACTGAATATGAGTCAACAGTGTGATGCAGCAGCAAAAAAGGCAAATGCAATTCTAGGATGTATTAACAGAAGCATACAGTCTAGATCACGTGAAGTCATTATTTCCCTCTACTCCTCTTTGGTCAGACCTCATCTGGAATATTGTGTCCAGTTTTGGGCACCACATTTTAAAAAAGACATCAACAAACTGGAGCAAGTTCAGAAAAGAGCGACCAGAATGGTGACCGGTCTGCAAACCCTGTCTTATGAGGAAAGGTTGCAGGATTTGGGAATGTTTAGTTTGGAAAAGAGAAGACTGAGAGGAGACTTAATAGCTGTCTACAAATATCTAAAGGGCTGTCACATTGTAGAAGGATCAACTTTATTCTCATTTGCACAAGGAAAGACTAGAAGCAATGGGATGAAACTGAATGGGAGGAGACACAGATTAGATATTAGAAAAAACTTTTTGACAGTTAGAGTGATCAATGAGTGGAACAGGCTGCCACGAGAAGTGGTGAGTTCTCCTTCAATGGAAGTCTTCAAACAGAGGCTGGACAGACATCTGGCTGGGATGATTTAGCGAATCCTGCTTTGAGCAGGGGGTTGGACCAGATGGCCCAGGAGGTCCCTTCCAACTCTACGATTCTATGATTCTATGATTCTATGAATTTGGTAAACAAATACAGAACCTAGACCAGACCCCTTAAATAAATACAGGCCTTTGACCAGATCCTTTGAGCAAATAGATTCCCTGAACTAGTCCCCCTAAACAAATACAGACCCTAGACCACTTTTCCAAAACAAATATAGACCATAAACAAATACAGACCAATAGACCACACCCACTAAATAAATACAGACCCTAGACCACACTTCCTAAACATAGACCATAGACCACACCCTTTAAACAAATACAGACCATAGACCACGCCTAATAAATAAATACAGACACCAGATCAGATGTCCTAAACAAATATAGAACTCAGATCAGACCCTCTTACCATATACAGATCTCCAACCTTAGCACCCAAAAATACAGACAATATCCATAAACAAATAAAAAAAAAACATTCAAACTTTAAATACAAGACCCAGACCAGACG
This sequence comes from Dendrobates tinctorius, assembly GCF_039654945.1. Taxonomy (NCBI): domain Eukaryota; kingdom Metazoa; phylum Chordata; class Amphibia; order Anura; family Dendrobatidae; genus Dendrobates; species Dendrobates tinctorius. The sequence continues at coordinate 24,372,873 of NW_027361738.1, read as the reverse complement.
CATAAACAAATACACACACTAGACCAATAAATAAATACAGTCCACAAACTAGAATACCTAATTACATACTGTATACAGATGTCAGACCAAACCAACCTTTATACATACCCCCTAAATAAATACAGCTTACACATCAGGCAGAATAAACAAATAAAGATCTCAGATCAAACCACCCAACAAATTCAGATTACACACCAGACCCCCTAAACAAATCTAACCAACTTGTATGCACATCATACATGGCAGACCGGGTACACATAGACCCCAGACTATATCCTTTTTAGTCTAAATCCCAGAACAATATAACATTGAATAAATGTCTCTAAATTCAAAATTGTATCATTTTCTGCATATTATACTCTTCAAAATCTAGTTACAAAAGTCTAATATTTTTTACTCTTTTGTTTGATTTGGTTATCTACCTATTTTTATGATTTGTGTGAAAATATCACATAGTTTTAGGTCAAATTTATGAAGAAATATGGAGAAATTTGAAGGATTCGCAAGCAACACTCTATATTTGCATAGAACTGCCGTGTTTATATCATTCTTCTTGTTCTGTGACAATTAATCTTTTTCATATTGAATGGCGTACGTGAAGTACATGGAAATAAACATCATTTGTGGACCAAAATCTGAACACAGCGTATATTAGAAATGTATTTTATATTACTTTCGGAAAAGTAATGCCTTTACATTACACTGAGTCTTTGAAATTATGAGACATGGAGGCAACATCCTTAAGATCTGTCTTGTGAAGCAAGACAAGAAAAGCGTTAAAGATTTTCTCGCACCGTTAGTAACTTGAATACTTAATGTTCACAGATTAGACAAAGTAGAGGGTACCTTAAGTAAAATAGCATGGTATCATTGTATCAAAGGAAGCAGTCTTTCCTTGTCCTGCTTGTATGAAGACATGAAAGAACTGTGAGCTAGGAACGCTGGAGCAATTTAACTTGCACTAGCTAAACTGGTTCTATTCTTATCTCTACAGGAGCTCTAAGCACATACAATACATCATTTCCTTTGTACTTTTAATGTATACAACACTTCATATACAATCCACATAAATGCTATGCATTTATGCATTTCAGTATAACATATGATGATCTAGACCTTTAAAGACATTTAATTATTTTAGGCCATAATGCTGTCATCACAGATCTTCTTTAAGCGTAAAGGGCTCACCGGGGGTGGTAGATTTTTTAAGACTAAAGCCCCCTTTACACATAGCGAGATCACTAGCGATATCGCTAAAGCATCACCGATTTTGTGACGGAACAGCGATATCGCTAGCGATCTAGCTACATGTGACATGTACCTCTGATCGGCCCCCCCGCTGGATATCGCTGATCGCGCGCGAACGTCCTGGGCCATTTTCTCCTCGTTGGCGTCCCGCTGGCGCAGACTAGCGATGCATGGATGCAGGCGGAAGTTGTCATCATCGCTGCCGTGTGACAGGTAAGAGCGACCGCCGAGCATCGCTGGATCGCTGCTGCATCGCTGGTGAGATCTGCCTGTTTGGCAGCTCACTACCGACCATTTAGTGATGCACCAGCGATCCTGACCGGGTCGTATCGTTGTCGGGATCGCTGGTGCATCGCTAAATGTAACGGGACCCTTAAGTCAAGGTGAGCAATGAGGCAATGTTTGTAGTGTGTACAGCACCAGAGAAGAAGTCATAATGTTTACAGCATACAAAGAGTTACAGAGCAAAGGATTGGCTAGTCACAGACAACAGTGATGAACAGAAAAATACAATACTTGCTTGTAGATTAGATATACTGTAAAAATGCTGTTGTAGCAGCATTTATAGTGTGAGCAGCACCACAGGAGAGTTTAGTTTTAATCCTTAATGTGACACCATTCTAAAAACTGCACCCCTCAAAGTAATGAAAACCACATTCAAGAAGTCTGTTAACCCTTCAGGTGCTTCACAGGAATTAATGGAATGTGAAAGAAAAAAATGATCATTTAACTTTGTTTCACAATATTTTTATTTTAGATCCAATTTTTTTTAATTTCACAAGGGTATTACGAGAAAATTGACCAGAAGATATGTTGTGCAATTTCTTCTGAGTTCTATGATACCCCATATGTGGGGAAAAACTACTGTTTGGGCGCACGGCAAGGCTCGGAAGGGAAGAAGCACCATTTGACGTTTGGAGCGCAAAATTGTCTGGACTCATTAGTGAATATCATGTCATGTTTGGCGAGACCCTGATGTGCCTAAACAGTGGATATCCCACACAAGTGACCCCATGTTGGAAACTAGACCCGTCAAGGAACTTATCTAGATTTGCAGTGAGCACCTTGAACCCCCAGGTGCTTCATAGAAATTTATAACGTTGAGCTGTGAAAAAAAATCTAATTTTTTCCATGTTCTTTTAGCCAAATTTTTTTTATTTTCACAAGGGTAATGGGAGAAAATGGACCCAAAAAATTATTGTGCAATTTCTCCTGAGTACGCTGAAACACAATATGTAGGGGAAAACTGCTGTTTGAGTGCATGGCAGGATTGAACGGGATGGAGCACAATTTGACTTTTTGAACACAAAATCGACAGCGGATGCCATGTCACATTTGAAGAGCCCCTGATGTGCCTAAGCAGTGGAAACCCGCAACAACTGTTAATCATCATTTATTATTAATATTATTATTTTATCATTATTTTTGCTTTTATTATTATTTTTTCATTTTCCTCTTATTTTTGTTAATTCTTTCATATATATTTTTTTTCTGTATCAATATATTTTTTTCCACGTTTTTTAATTTTTCCCACACTTTATCTATTTTTTATACTATTTGTTTTTTATTTTTATTTCACATATAATTTATTATAAATACTATCTTCATTCTAGATTTTGTTTATTTTTTACTAACATTCTTCATTCTTTTTCATGTGTCACATCACCAATTAAGCTTTTTTATCAGGGGGTTTTTATGCCTAGAGGTGAAATGGTGATTTTATAATTTATTATGCGCATCACTTCATGCCTGGTTGTCCACGATCTTTCCCTCACTCCCTTTAATGTGGCCTCTCCTCTGCTTTCATGGCCATTCTATTACATAGACTATCACCCTCTCCATGGGCATTCTCACACTTTTGGTCTGTCCGGACATCTCCCATGATGGTGCGCATGCACTGGGTCCAGATTCCCCTCTGACTTCTGGAAGTGCTTCATCAGGTGCCTGCTATGCGTTCCACTGCGGGTCACAAAGCACGATTCTGAAAGTCCCTTTTGCCAGAGGGGCCGGTATCCCAGCTTTATGCGCCATCCTGAATCTGGTTGAGATAGTTGGCACCTATGACGTGGTAAGCATCATTCAGACAGCGGCATATTTACATTCCTATGGGCTACCACTTACCTGACATGCCCCCTGGAAGAAGCAAGCAGTGAAACAGAGCCTGTCGGGTGTGAGGGAAACACAGCTTGTCCCACAATCTCCTGACCTATTTCCTTTGCAGGTAATACACCCGTGTTATTTATATCAGTGTACTCTTTTTGCATTAGGTAATTGGACTCTTGTGGGAATATTATATTAAGGGAAGCCTTCACTGTATTATTACTAAGTTTGCAGACCATGCAGCGACATTGTAGTCACGTCATGATCTTCCTACTGTTTCTTTTTTGGTAGCCTGTAAATGTATAAATATATAATGGCCATGCTTACATTGATCTTTTTTCATTGGTTAACCAGCATTTAACATACCTGGGCAACTTTTTCCTATTATACATCTTGTGTAGGTAATTGCTTTTTTGGCTGGTTCTAGCAGATTGCATAGTATTTATTATTGGCTTTATATTTTGATTTCCCTATTGACTTTTTATACATACTTATGCTTTGTTTCTTCCCCTCCCTTTTTGGAGATCTTTGCACTGTCTTTTTATGTTGATGGTTTTTATGTTCAATAACTAATAATATGTTTTTACATTAATTCTTATTGGAATCTCTTCCTATCTAATGGTTATATGCCGTATAAGATCATGTTGCATCATAAATATTTAAGTGTATAACATTCATTATTGGAGATATATGAGTAACATGATAATTAGCTACATGCAAGAACATCGGCAGCTATTTAGTAACCTGCCTAGACAGACCACCTAATTTCTATACAATAATAGGATCATTATTGGCCTCAAGGTGGCTCAGTGGTTAGCACTGCAGCTTTTGCGCTGGGGTCCTGGGTTCAAATCCCATCAAGGTAACATCTCCAAGGAGTTTGTATATTCTCCCCATGTTTGCGTGAGTTTCCACAAGGTTTTCCGATTTCATTCCATTTAACAAAGACATACTAACACGAAATCTAGATTGTGAACCCTATTGGGGACAGCGCCAATAATGTCTTTAAGGTGCTGAGGAATTAATGGCGCTATAGAAGTAAGCAAAAAAATAAACTGTAATGTTTGCAACAACAATTCAACTATTTACACAGGATGATGTGCTGCTGAAAATAATGATTTTTAAGCCTGCTTAAAAATCATTGCACCCGATGAACTAGCATTTTGCTTGTTTGCTGAGTTTCTGCCAGCCTTTTTTCCTGGGTTTGTTTTAGAAATTTTTTTTTCTCAATGAACCAAAAGTTGCACAGTTCCTCTGGTGTTACCTTTTGGGGTGTGGTAAGGTGTCCCTTTATGCTAATGCTGTTCAATCAGTGCTGACTGTAAAGGGCCTGTCACACTAAGAGATATCGCTAGCAATATCGCTATAACTAGTGACGTTATAGCGATATTGCTAGCGATATCACTGTGTCTGATACTTACCTACGACCGGCTCCCCCGCTGGTTATCACTGATCGCGCAAGAACAGGCTGGACTGTTTCTCGTTGTCAGCTTCCTGCGGTGCTTCCTGCTGTGACGACGAGCAATGCGTGGAGCCGGGCGGGAGGACGCAGGATCGCCTGGTGTGACAGGTAAGTAGCGATCCCCGTCCCCTGTGATGTTGCTGGTGAGATCTGCCTGTGTGGCAGCTCACTAGTGACCACTTAGCGATGTACCAGCGATCCTGACCGCGTCATATCGCTGGTCGGGATCGCTGGTACATCGCTAAGTGTGACAGTACCTTTAGACTCAGTTTATTCATGCATTTCTAGGATGAATAGAAGAGGAACGGTGCATGGCAGTGTCCTAAAAATAAATGCTTCTGAATTGTTATTATGGGGAACACAAGCATATAGTCCAATAGGCATATAAGGCATTGTAGATCCTCTTAACACACATTATGTAATAACATAAGATAAATCCCATAAAGACCAAGACCACACACAAATATTGGTCTCCGTAATAATAGCAGTCCCAGTGATCAATTTAGTCCTACTTGCAATGTTATTATCAAGTGTAAATTGCAAGTTCATAAAATTTCCTCAAACTCCAGAATCTAACATGGCAGAGCATTGTATTTTTTGGTTCCCAATTATTACCTGTATGGGAACGACAAAATGAGATGATCGTGATTGTTCTTTGCCTGTATTCTGCATTACAGATGAGATGGTCTGCATAACCGGATCTAGCCGTTCAAAAAGGTCTAAATCGCTTTCAGTTTTGACATTTGTGAAAGCTATGGTCATTTTATTAGGACAGTTGATGGCAAAATGTCCAGTGTCACCAGAATAGATGTATACATTTTCTGTACATTGCCTCTCCGTCTCTACTGCAGAGAGAAAGGCTTTTAGATTACAACAATTTGCATAGGTTTGGGAACACTTTCCATTTCCTGCTGTTTTTTTAAGGCTTATTGAGTAAAGGAGTAGTAAGAGATGTTTGCAAATACTCGCAGTATTTCCTTTCTTCGTTCAGTGAGTCTCTGGTCAATTCAGATGTATAGTTGAATAAAGTCCTCTAAATTATTAGGAGTCTCAATCCTTACAAGTTCATCCTTAATTAGCTCTGATAATCCTGGTCGAAATTGACTCATCTGGGTGGCTAAATTCCATATGGTGTCATCCACCCAGCAGTGGAATTCGGCTACAGAGCGCCGCCCTTGAAGTAGGTTATGCAATTTAGTTTCAGCTGTAGCACAATGATTTTGGTCATAAAACACTTGATCCGTAGCGGTGATGAAGGAAACTAAATTATTTACAAGGTCTGAGTTCTTTTCCACATAAGGTGAGGCCCATGCAAGAGTCTCATCTGTCAGGAGATTAATGATGAAAAGAACCTTTTTCCTATCACTGGTAAATGGAAAAGGTTGCATCTGGAAATAGATACGACTGATTAAGGAATCATGGATTCAGCTTGGCTGGACGGCCAGGTCTAGGAAGACTTCTGGTTGTCCCAAACTTCTTCCATTTAAGGATTATGGAGGCCACTGTGCTCGTAGGAACCTTGAGTACTGCAGAAATTCTTTTGTAACCTTGGCCAGATGTGTGCTTTGCCACAATTCTGTCTCTGACCTCCTTTGCCTCTTCCTTTGACCTCATGATTCTCATTTGTTCTGACATGCACTGTGAGCTGAGCTGTGAGGTCTTATATAGACAGGTATGTGCTTTACAAATCACATCCTATCAGTTTAATTAAACACAGCTGGACTCCAATGAAGGAGTAGAACCATCTCAAGGAGGATCACAAGGAAATGGACAGCATGTGACTTAAATATGAGTGTCTGAGCAAAGGGTCTGAATACTTATGACCGTGATATTTCAGTTTTTCTTTTTTAATAAATTTGCAAAAATTTCTACATTTCTGTTTTTTTTAGTCAAGATGGAGTGCAGAGTGTACATTAATGAGAAAAAAATGAACATTTTTGATTTTACCAAATGGCTGCAATAAAACAAAGAGTGAAAAATTTAAAGGGGTCTCAATACTTTCCGTCCCCATTGTAGATACATTATATAGGATATGCTGAGACTGCTGTATATACATCACATAAGAGAAACTGAGACTGCTGTATATACATCACATAGGAGACACTGAGACTGCTATGTATACATCATATAGGAGACACTGAGACTAGTGAATATATCACATAGAATAAATGCCAATTGCTTCATGGGTCACATACAGTAGGAGACACTGAGTCTGTTGTATACATCACCTAGGAAACACTGTGACTGCTGCATATATTCCCAGTATCAGAACATACTTCACCATTGCATGAGCTGTGGTATTCAATAACTGCATGCACGTGCACACAATCTAGAGAAGAATTAAGTTGCCGACGGCCGGAAAATTGGTGCCGCCAGCCCAACACTGTAGCCCCCTGTGAATCTGCCTGAGGGCTGGAGCAAATGACATTGTTGGCTGTAAAGGGCCCACAGAAGGAAGGCCCCCACCCATAGTTTAGAGCACTGATAATTGCAGAGTAGACCATAAATTCCACCAGCTTTGGAATTGGTTGTGGCCCCCCCTTACCTCTTGGGCACCTGTGTGACCATACGGGTTACACCAATGATATGTCCGCCCCTGGTTTGGAGAATCTGGAGTATATACAACTATCATGTTTTCTTTACCATATATCCACTGTTTTTTGCTTTTTTTATGTTCACCTTTATTAGGTACCACAAACAGTAAAAATCCGAGCTCAGGAGCTCTGTATTTAAGCAGCTTGATCCCAGATTTGATATTTTTTGCACATATGTCCTTGACTTTCGAGCGCTGACCTGTGAATCAGGTAGTTGTAGATGAAGCAATTCTCTGCATGACTCAGCTAAATAAATGAAAAAAGATGGAGACAAACCGTCAACTTATCCAAGTCTATAAATGCATGTCCTGTCTCCAGTTGAACCACAGGCATCCTCTATGAAATCAAACCATGAATAGAGCTTTTATTTATCAGAAAAATTGTCTTGTCTATCGAAACATTGAGAAAACCTTCCATGCTCAACAATCTGTGTTGCTAAAAACATAAAAGTAGGAAATGTGAATATCTTTACATTCTTTCATGTAACGAAGGTTCAACCTTCCCAGTGATGCTACTATAAACATTCATAAAAAGATGTTTATCTCAGTAAACCACATCAACAATCTCCAGAAATGAATTATTATTATTACAATTTATATAGTACTTTCATGCTTTATGGTATTTTCAATAATAAAACATTTGCTGAATTACGTTTGACGTGCAGGCTTGAAGAGTTTCATTGAATTTTTGATTTAGACTTATATACAGTAACTGTAGGCTTATATAGTTACATATGTTTGCCTCTGAATCCCATTGTATGAAAATATTTATTTTTGTGAGATCCCCTTATTTGTAAAGAGTAGTTGTCTATGACAGTCAAAAGTACTTCAAAAGGATAGTCTTATGAAAAATTCTTGACTAATGAAGTTTATGTAGGCATATACTGTATTTCAGAACAAGCCGCCAATGTATACAATAAACTTAAGGTACTGTCACACTTAGCGATGTACCAGCGATCCCGACCAGCGATATGACGCGGTCAGGATCGCTGGTACATCGCTAAGTGGTCGCTAGTGAGCTGCCACACAGGCAGATCTCACCAGCGACATCGCTGGGGACGGGGATCGCTACTTACCTGTCACACTAGGCGATCCCGCGTCCTCCCGCCCGGCTCCACGCTCGTCGCTCGTCTCTCCACAGGAAGCACCACAGGAAGCTGACGATGAGAAACAGTCCTGGACGTTCTCGCGCGATCAGCGATAACCAGCGGGGGAGCAGGTCGTAGGTAAGTATCACACAGCGATATCGCTAGCAATATCGCTATAATGTCACAAGTTATAGCGATATTGCTAGTGATATCGCTTAGTGTGACAGTACCTTTACATCACATACCTGATTTGAATAGATCAAAGCTAGTGTTTAATCCCATAAGGATTTTTTAAATTTAATAAGAACTTGTCACCATGAAAGGGTAGTACATCTGCAGGCATCATGAAAAAGAGCAGGTGGAGTTGAGTATATTGATAGGTAATTTTCTGAGAAAAGTTTCAGTATAACCTGTGTTTCACTTCTTTAAACCTCGTCTCTTTCTGGGATTTGTGGTCCAGTGGGTGGTCCAATCAATGACTGACAGCTGTCTATGTATGCACACTTTTAAGGGCCTGTCACACTAAGTGATATCGCTAGCAATATCGCTATAACTTTTGACGTTATAGCGATATTGCTAGCGATATCGCTGTGTCTGATACTTACCTACGACCGGCTCCCCCGCTGGTTATCGCTGATCGTGCGAGAACGTCCAGGACTGTTTCTCGTCGTCAGCTTCCTGCGGCGCTTCCTGTGGAGAGACGAGCGACGAGCGTGGAGCCGGGCGGGAGGAAGCAGGATCGCCTCGTCTGACAGGTAAGTAGTGACCCCCGTCCCCAGCGATGTCGCTAGTGAGATCTGCCTGTGTGGCAGCTCACTAGCGACCACTTAGCGAAGTACCAGCGATCCTGACCGAGTCATATCGCTGGTCGGGATCGCTGGTACATCGCTAAGTGTGACAGTACCTTTACGGAGAAATCTGTCAGTGACTGATAGGACCGCTCACTGGATCGAAAATCCCCAAAATAGCATTAAAACATACTGTAGGTTATAAGGTTATAAAGGATCTTTTAAAACGAAAAAAGTGGTTTGGTACCGTGTTAGCCAGTAGAAAAAAATATATAAAGTGCTCTCAGTGAGAGAAACAAAATAGGAATCTTGTGGGTATGATACCTTTTATTGGCTAACAAATAATAGTGAATGTTGTTACAAAACAAGCTTTTGGGACTGCTTACGTCCCTTCATCAGGCTATAAAAGGATCTTTTATCACAAAGCTGCATACCAATCTATTCAGTTCCTTCTGCTGTCTAAAATTGTGCCTGCTCTGGAAGCTGCAGGACTGGTGATTTTGCAAGATTTTTTACAGCAGTTTTTCAGGAGCTCAGCAGAAGGTAGAGGAAGCCAAGCATCTGCACAGAAATCAATGGGCTGGAGAGAGGTGATTGGTATTTTAGCTGCTAACCCCTGTCTTGGCATGTTACTACTGCACACTCTCGGCCAGGGTCTGGGCCAGTGGCTAAGCTCCATGAAGACCAACTGTGCACTATGAAAGATAAAAGCTCTCATCACAGGAAAATGACAACAGATAGAAAAAGCAAGTAAATTTCAAACTTGCTTATTTGCATGCTGTCTAATGAAGTAAAACAATTTAATAACTTGAGACTACTCCTTTAACTTTTCAGAATAAGTTGGCATTTCTGGCCATTATATGACTTGTACTCTGCATTGTTTAGCAGTTTTCCCCTCTCTACATTCTAGTAACTTCAAACTTCATCAGTTTTACTTTGTGTGCTTTGGCTCAGTCTTGTTAGAGATTCTCCCCATCCCATGTCAATAGATGTCTACAGGCAAAAGGTGAAATTTCTTCTTTCACTATCGATCTGAAGCCATATTTGAGAAGATTTTGAGGTTTTCAGCGTTTATGCCAAGTGCAGGTAATTTTCCCTTATCAGATACATTCCAATGTTTTTTAGCTTTATTTGTACGTTCTTCATTTTTAACATAGGACTGTTGCCTATTTTCATAGGCCATTTCAAATTTAAGAAATCTAACCCTGAAACTTTTATCCCTAGGAAATGCTCATAATTCTCAGTTCAGTTTAATTTCATTTTTAAATGTTGGAACAGATGATTTCAGGCTGCCTGCTTAAAGAGAACCTGTCACTCTCCTATTTTACATAACACATTTCCAGCAGTATTATATATAGAAGTTCATCTTTACAACTTGACATCAGTTTCAAAACTACAGAAGATTCCTGCAGTTTATGAAATAATTAAAGACTTTAGATATTTTTTCTTTCAAACTCTGATGTCATAGTCTCATTTAAAGTTACTTTTAAATAGCCATAATGCGGTTAAGCGCAAGTTATCCATATTAGGCCGGCAACATTGTGCTCTGCATAGTTCAGCAGAACTGAACATAGTTTATCACAGAGCTGTGATTGTGATAAGGACACAAAACTGAAGCCACTTAGAGCGTCTTTATTGGTATTGCCTATTATTATTTTTTAATATAGCAGTTAAAGTGAATCTTTTGAATAGAGGCGGAGCAGGTATATACATGTTGAGATGGAAAACGAGCTGCAGAATTTATGGGACACAAAGAAAAGTTTTAAAGCACTAACAAGTTTAATATTTTTAATGAAAGTAATAAGGTAAATGAAGGATATTTCCAAACAATTATTTTAAGATAGACAACCCCTTTAAAACTGCATTATTAGTTCTTTCTGCTAATGTCAGTGGCACCACTTCCATGTTTCGCAGCCATATGTCCTACTATCTATCTATCTATCTATCTATCTATCTATCTATCTATCTATCTATCTCATATCAATGTCTCTATCTATTACCTATCTCTCTCATATCTATGTCTCTACCTGTTATCTATCATCTATTATCTATCTATATTATCTATCTATCTATGTATCTCATATCTATGTCTCTAGCTATCTATATATCTATTATCTATCTATGTATTATCTAGACATGTGGTCAAAATTGTTGGTACCCCTCGTTTAATGACAGAAAAACCCACAATGGTGACAGAAATAACTTGAATCTGACAAAAGTTATAATAAATCAAAAATCTATGAAAATGAACAAATGAAAGTCAGACATTGCTTTTCAACCGTGCTTCCACTGAATTAAAAAAACAATAAAATTCATGAAATAGGCCTGGACAAAAATGATGGTACCTCTGAAAATAATGTGACAAAAGGGACATATTAAATCAAGGTGTGTCCACTAATTAGCATCACACGTGTCTACAATCTAGGAATCAGTTGTGGGCCTGTATATAGTGCTACAGATACTTACTGTGCTGTGTGGTGACATGGTGTGTATCACACTCAACATGGACCAGAGGAAGCAAAGAAAAGAGTTGTCTCAGGAGATTAGAAAGAAAATTATAGACAAACATGTTAAAGGTAAAAGTTATGAGACCATCTCCAAGCAGCTTGATTTTCCTGTGACTACAGTTGCACATATTATTCAGAAATTTAAGCTCCATGGGACTGTAGCCAACCTCCCTGGATGTGGCTGCAGGAGGAAAATTGATGACAAATCAAAGAGTCGGATAATACGAATGGTAAAAAAAGACCCCAGAAAAACTTCTAAACAGATTAAAGGTGAACTTCAAGATCAAGCAACATCAGTGTCAGATCGCAACATCCGTCGTTGTGTGAGCAAAAGTGGAGATGACCAAGGAGGACGCCATTGTTGAAAAATAATAATTAAAAAGCCAGACTGGAATTTGCCAAATCACATGTTGACAAGCCACAAAGCTTCTGGGAGAATGTTCTATGGATAGATGAGACAAAAATTGAACTTTTTGGCAAGGCACATCAGCTCTATGTTCACAGATGGAAAAATGAATGTTCTGGGGCTGCTTTGCTGCATCTGGCAAAGGGTGTTTAGAATCTGTGCAGGGTACAATGAAAACTCAAGACTATCACAGGATTCTAGAGAGAAATGTGCTGCCCAGTGTCAGAAAACATCCTTGGACAGAGACGGGATGGCATCCGACCACCGACAAACAGGACCTGCTACACGTGACCACAGGGGGCAGGACCGGGGCGGAGCCAATAGCAGGAGAGTAGTCAGGGCCAAGCCAAAGGAGTCAGGAAACCAGGAGAGGCAGAAACAGTTCCAAGGGGACAGACAGAACGAATAGGCAAACCACACAGAAGTCAAAGAGCCAGACGAGCAAACAACAGTACCAAATCAGCAGGCAAATGCAAAACGGGAAACAGACTGGGTCAGAACCAAGGTATCACACACGAGAACAGGCACAAGGCACAGGCACACAGGGGTCAACTTAATTCAGCCGAGGGCAGGAGTATAACAGACAAGGATTTGAGCAACCTGAGGGTATAAAAAGCCTTCCCAGATCCAGAGAGACATGCCACAATGATTAATCCCTGGTGCACTAGTCCCAAGCCTACCATAGGATCATGACACATCAAACACGAGACAACTGGAGCAGTTTCCTCTTGATTAGTGAGCCAAAATACCTGATGAGGGGTGCAGAAGTCTCATTGACAGTTACAGGAGTCGTTTGATTGCAGTGATTGCCTCAAAAGGTTGTGCAACAAAATATTAAGTTAAGGGGACCATCATTTCTGTCCAGGCCTATTTCATGTGTTTTATTTTTTAAAAAATTCTGTGGAAGCATGGTTGAAAAGCAATGTCTGACTTTCAATTGTTCATTTTCATAGATTTTTGATTTATTATTACTTTTGTCAGATTCAAGTTATTTCTGTCACCATTGTAGGTTTTTCTGTCATTAAGCGAGGGGTACCTACAATTTTGACCATGTGTCTATCTATCCATCTATCTCATGTCTATGTCTCTATCTATCTATTATCTAGCTATGAATCTCATTTCTATGTCTCTATCTATCGCTGTATGTTTAATGTATATTTAAATGAAAATGAGTCTGTGAATATATAAATTAAAATTGATCCTTACCTTGGTGCTGCCCATGCAGCTGAAGAATGATTAATGCATACTTGTAAACCATCTACACGTAATTATGTTTTTTAATTAACATACAAGATGTAGTATTCATTGTCTCCAGCCTACATCTGTTTTACTGATCCCTTAGGGGTACTTAATTATAAGGGTGGGGGTTAGTCTGTTTTTCCTAAATCCTTTACTGTAATCAATTCTTAGCAGTTATTGTAGAGCATTGGTCCTAGGACTAACTGAAAGCTATATCTGTCCCACTGCACATTAATCAGGTTCCCTAATAAAATTGTCAAGTTGTTTTTGTTTACTTCAGTTTAAAACAAACAAAAAAATATATTGTCAAATTAAGTATGTAAAGTAAGATATACATGATATTCCAATTTTTTTTCAAGTCATAAAGATGGGGTTATGTGTCAGAATGCCAAATTGCTCTTATTATTATCGCTAAGCGCTTGTTTGACAGTTATTAATGGTTCATATGTAGTACATGTAAAATGGAACTCAATGAAGTTGGTTGTAAATACTGTATACACAGTGCTGGCAATTTTGTCCGGCCCATTTATGGGGTTTTGTGTGAAATGATGTCCAATTTACCTTTTTTTCCCCACAGTTTTTTTTGGTGTTGTTACAGTACACACAAAGGAAATAAACTTGTGCAATTGCAATCATTTTCTGGGAGAAACTTGATTTTCTGGAACAATTTTAAGGGTGCCATCACTTTTGGCCATGACTCTTCATGGATTTTATCAATAACTTTTTGAAAAGTTTAACACTCTCCTTTTTTGCCAGTTTAGTGACTTTTGGATGTTGTACACATTTCTTAAGAATTTTCAAAAGTGATGAAAAAAGTGGGCAAGGTTTAGAGGCAGGGTGTGGAGCCACCTACTGACAATCAGACAGTGGCAGACACAGACACAAGAGGGGCCCTTTGCAAGAACAGTACATGGGCCCCTCTTTGTTCCTATGACTAAAGCTGCTTAATGCTTTGGAGGTAGAAATGAGCCTCCTTACCTAATGATACTCTTTGTGGCTGCATAGGTTGCGCCAGTGGTATGTCATCCACTGTCGTCAGATTTACTATAATTTATTCACATATTTTACTATAAATTACAGTACAAATTTACATTTGTTCATAGCTGGTTTGTATCTCAATTTCTGAAGCACGAACAACCCAAGGTACAGCAAATGTGTAACATGCAACAATACATTTTGTTCCACCAGTGATGAGCATTCCGATACTGTAAATATCGAGTATCGGCCGATATTCGCTGTATCGGAATTCCGATACCGAGTGCCGATATTTTTTCAATATCGGATACCAGAATCGGGAGTTCCCATAATGCAATGAGCCACTGTTGTGGCGGTGATTGGCTGCTGAAATGATGTCATCATGATGCACGGTCAGTGCGGGCCTGCCGGGGGTCTGTGCCGGCTGCCGGGGGGTCTGTGCCGGCTGCCGGCGGTCTGTACGGGCCTGCCAGGGGGTCTGTGTCAGCTGCCGGGGGGTCTGTGCCGGCTGCCGGCGGTCTTGACGGGCCTGCTGGGGGTCTGTGTCGGCTGCCGGGGGTCTGTGCTGGCTGCCGGCGGTCTGTACGGGCCTGCGGGGGGTCTGTGTGTGTGTGCAGGCATCGTCCGATGGGACTACAAGTCCCATCGGGTGATGCCTGCTACAATGACAGTGATTGACATATTATCCAATGATGGGACAGTAGTAGTCCCATTGGACGATGCCTGCTACAATGACAGTGATTGACACATTAGCCAATGATGGGACAGTAGTAGTCCCATCATCCGGCTAATGTCTTGAATGTAAAAAAAAAAATAGATACATACAACATGCATACTACATACTACATACATACTTCATACTGTATATACTACATTCATACAACATACATACATACTACACACATACTACATATATACTACATTCATACAACATACATACATACTACATACATACTACATATATACTACATTCATACAGCATACTACATACATACTACATACATAATACATATATACTACATTCATACAGCATACATACTACATACTACATACATATTACATGCATACTACATATATACAACATTCATACAACATACATACTACATACATACTACATTCATACAGCATACATACATACTACATACATACTTCTTACATACAACATTCATACAACATACATACATACTACATACATACTTCATATATACAACATTCATACAACATACATACATACTACATACATACATACAACATACAACATACATAAAGCATGCTACAGATATACTACATACATACTACATACAATGCATTCATACATTCATACTATACATACATATAGACATAGAGTACATACTCACCATTACTTGTCACTTTGATCCCCGAAGCCAGTGTCATCTATGAAAAATATGAAAAAAACAAACCACCAAATACTCCCTGTTCCGCAGAAATCCACGAGTGAGTGTCCCACAACGATCTCCCGTGGAGAACAGCAGCATCAGCTGATGCGACCGTTCTCTAGGGGCTCCAGGAAACCAATGACGGGAGGTAGGTATCCTTCTCCACTATATTCCTCCGCCACTGTAAAAAAATAGTCCCTAGTCTCACTTGTAGTATGTAGTATGTATGTATGCTGTATGAATGTAGTATATCTGTAGTATGTATGTAGTATGTATGTAGTATGTATGTATGTTGCATGAATGTTGTATGTATGTAGTATGTAGTATGTACTCGTATGTATGCTGTATGAATGTAGTATATATGTAGTATGTATGTAGTATGTATGTTATATGAATGTAGTATGTATGTTGTATGAATGTTGTATGTATGTAGTATGTATGTTTTTTAATTTTTTACATTCAACACATTAGCCAGATGATGGGACTACTACTGTCCCATCATTGGCTAATGTGTCAATCACTGTCATTGTAGCAGACACACAGACCCCCGGCAGCTGACACAGACCGCCGGCAGGCCCGTACAGACCGCCAGCAGCCGGCACAGACCCCCCGGCAGCCGGCACAGAACCCCGGCAGGCCCGTACAGACCGCCAGCAGCCGGCACAGACCCCCCGGCAGCCGGCACAGACCCTTGGCAGGCCCATACAGACCGCCGGCAGCCGGCACAGACCCCCGGCAGGCCCATACAGACCCCCGGCAGCTGGCACAGACCCCCGGAAGGCCCGTACAGACTGCCGGCAGCCGGCACAAACCCCCCGGCAGCCGGCACAGATCCCCGGCAGACCCATACAGACCCCCGGCAGCCGGCACAGACCCCCGGCAGGCCCGTACAGACCGCCAGCAGCTGGCACAGACCCCCATTAGGCCCATACAGACCCCCTAGAGGCCCGTACAGACCCCGCCCGCACACACAGACACGCACAGTGTCTGCACACGCACCGCCCACACTTTCCCCCCCTCCCGAACTGAATGTACAAGGAAAGAAAGGTTTTTGTTTTAAATCCGATATTTCTGTCCCATTGACTTGAATGGGACTTCCAGTATCGGAATCAGCGATACCCGATACTTTTTGTGTATCGGGCCGATCCAATCCGATCCGATATTTCTGGATATCGGATGGTATCGCTCAACACTAACACAGACTGAAAAGGGCAGCCTAGAACCAAAAACAGTACATAGTCCACTTTTATGTGCCTGTAACAGAAGCTGCTTGCCACTTTGGAGGTGGAAGTGGTTTTCTTACTTCTTAGCCTCCTCTATTCTAACGCTATTACGTTTAGGACTGGCATGTAAAATCATAGCCCTAATAAATCCCCTCTATCATTTAGGAAAACCAAGTTCTCACCCTTAGGCTGTGTTCACACACAGCGTTTTTTTCGCCGGTTTTTCCCGTGGATTTGCCAAAAAATCCGCTTGAAAAACGCGAAAAAGAAGCTTCCCATTCATTTCTATGCATTTTGCACTTTTTGTGCACATTGATGCGTTTTTTTACCGCGAAAAAAATGCATTGCGGTAAAAAACGCAGCATGCTCATTAATTTCGCGGATTTTTCCGCGTTTCTGGCTAGTTCGATGCGTTTTGAAAACGCGCCGGAAAAAAACGCATCAAAATGCGTGGAAAATGCGAAGACAAAAAAGGCGCGGTTTCTGGGCAGGGAGTCAGGTATTTGAGCAGAAATTTTCTGCTACGTGTGCACTTAGCCTTAAAGATATATTTAAAAGATCCATAGAGTAGGTGATAACTTGCTGATCGTGGATAAGAAACCAGTACTTGAACCATAATTGGAACCAAAGGTTGTATTAAAACCAGAAAAAGTGGAAAAACATTTTAAAAAAATCCATACTAAAATAACTTGATATTGATGATGTCATTGAGTCGCTCCAATGTAGGCAATGCAATGAGTTTATGCAAAAGTCATAGGGAGAAAAAAAGCTACGCAATTTCCAATATACGGCCAGGAAAGATTTCAGCAACCAAGACAAAATGTTTAACTGTATGTAATAACTCCACTCAACCGCATACTCTCAGAAATGACATTTGCATGAATATATCCTGAAGAATTCTTCTTCACCTATGTTCTGTGTGCTTCTTTTATTGATTCATGGTTTGATTCTTGTTTTGCAGTAGTAACTGCTCTTTGTTGCTCTTGTCATATGTGTATTTTTAACTTGAAAAGAAGTCCAATTGAAAAAATATACCTATGTATGCATAAATAGCAAATTTGACTAAATACTAAATTTATGCCTGTATGCGCAGTTCCAAATTGTTGAATGTATTCCGTAGAACTTCTGGGGTCATAGCCTGAATTTCTCGCTGTATGTCCTCTTGGAGTGCCTGTAATATTCTTAGCTTGTTACTGTACATCCGACCTTTCAAAGGGTGGTGGAAAGGAAAAAATATGGCAGTGTTAAATCAGTACAGTGGCTATGAGTGGGCCAACTCAATCTTTCTTGTCCTCTTGCTGACATGTGGAATACAACATGCCTGACTCTTGGTAAAGACGTGCAATGATTTCCATGGAGATGACAGAAGTCGCTGTTTCACATCTTGAATTGTTTGGTCAGACATTTTCGGACATCCTCCATCATGCCTATCTAGTAATGTTCCTGTACATTCCAGCTTATTCATCAATGACAGAATACATGGTATGAACAGTGGATTTTGACCTCAAACTCACTATGGCATCTCTTTATGGACTCAATTTTCTAATAAATTTTCACAATGAAAACATTCTCCTCTAAACTTTATGTGTATATAGTTAACAAATAAAGAAGGAATTCAGCAGGCATGAAATGCAAGCACTACACAAACTACTGACATACAGAAAGACGTGCAGCAAGTTTATCTTGTAATATTGACTACCAACAGGGCGACAAATCGGCAAGACCACTCAACAGGAAGATGTTTCTAGTTGCTCTCACTGAAGTTCATTGCGCTTTCAGTTCACATGAACCAAACTATGAACAGTCCAAATTTCACTTTAATCAACCTTCTCTTTTAGAATTTGCAGCAATTTTTCCAGGTTAAGTAGCAAGTGGATCACCCTGTATTTCTGATGTGCACATGTGACTCACGGTCCATTAGTAAGTGTGTCTTGCCCCAACCCAGTTGTTCTCCAATATGTAAAGTAAGCCTGCATCGGAAATAGGTAAATTTAAAGTCAATATTATATTGATGAACACTTGATGCTAATGCTGGTGGTGCCCTCTAAGCACTCTAGACACATCTATCTATCTATCTATCTATCTATCTATCTATCTGTCTGTCTGTCTGTCTGTCTGTCTGTCTGTCTGTCTGTCTATCTGTCTGTCTCTCTGTCTGTCTGTCTCTCTGTCTCTCTGTCTGTCTCTCTGTCTGTCTGTCTCTCTGTCTGTCTGTCTATCTATCTGTCTGTCTATCTATCTATCATAGGCATTTTTACCATACCGCTATGTGCCTGCCCTGCAATAAGGTCATAATGAAGCCTGAGATAATGGGTTGGATTTTACACTTAGGCACAAGTGCTCTGTGCTCTAAGTACCATGAGCTCTTAGCCACACTTTCCATGACTGTGGATTGAAAGGGCCTTTGTGAAGCTTGAATGACTTGCCCAAAGTCCGGCTGACCACGGCTACAACATTTAGCAACTCTGCAAACAGCTGGCTCTTCTGTGCTTTTGTTAGATGAGGGCTATGTGTCTTTGTGGTCAGGAGAAGCTGTCTAGAGACAAAGACCGGGGCAGGTCACCCGGTCATCTCTTCTTAAAAACACTTCAATTCTAAATTGCAGAAAAGAAGTGTGCTGCTTGGCCTGTTCGCCTATAAAAACCCACCAGATGCTATAGCTTTACGAATGACTTTAATATTTACTGAGGCCTCTGATCCCACGGCTTCTAATGTTGGTGCTTAGAAAGGCAGCATTCATTACACATATACTATTGTTGTTTCAAAACCTTCAAAAAAATCAATTTATTCACAAAGCATTTTACAGATTCTCTACATTTTATTGATTTTATTGAAGTTCAGAACTAACACCAAGTGCCAAGAGACGAAGGTGTCCAGGGTTTACCCATAAGGCATCAGAACCCAAGAGAGAACATCAGTGAGCTGTTGTGATGGAGAATGTGTTTATTACAGAAGTTTTAGGAGAATGTTATATGTCTGTGGATTATTTAATCCTTTTGCTGTCCGGGGTTTTAGGACAATTTTCACCAATTTTGCACCAAAGTATAGCAATTGTAAAGTAGTTGCAAAAAAATAAAATAAATGAACACAAACCTTAAATGCACAAATTGATTTTCAAGATGTGGAGATTTTTGGCATGCTACTTATACCTATATGCACATATCTTCTTGATGTCACGATTCCTCCTCTCGGTGTGTCTGGACAGTGAGTGACAGTTCAGCCATCCAATCTAGGGCAGGGGTGTGCTGAGCTGTCATTATGGTGATGGACAACTCAGTTGTCCAATCGGAGGCTGAATCTGTCAATGTGTTGAATGACAGTCCAGCTGCCCAATCAGGGCCATGGCGTCCGTGGTTTCCTCAATGTGTTTACTGTTTGGAGTGATTACCTGGATATTTAGTTGGCTCTCTATTTCTAATTTCTGCAATTTGTAGCATGCTCGGTTGTGTCTGTGTGCCTTGTCTTCTTGTGCTCAGTCTTAGGCTACTTTCACACATCAGGTTTTCGGCGTCAGGCGCGATCCGGCATCGTGCCGGAACGCCGGATCCGGCAAATGTTTTGTAAAACCTGATGTGCCGGATCCGGTTTTCTGCCGGATCCGTCTTGTTCTTGACAGACAAAACCGGATCCGTCTCATCCGGTTCATCCGTTTTTCTATCCGTTTTTCGACGGATTACGCCGGATCCAGTTTTTAAAATTGACCCTTGTGGCCTTCCGAACGGGATTGGCTACTGGAAAACTATATATAGCGTGTTCCTACAGCCCTTCTTTGACAGGTTGTAGAGGAGAAAGTGCAGGTTGGAGAGAAGAGCAAGTTGGCGAAGATGGATGTTGTGATTGGAAATATTTTGAAGAATTTGGCGGATTTTATAGCGGAGGCGAATCGTTTGAGGGTGATTGTTCTGGAGAAGGAGAGAGCGAGACAGCAGCGCATCAGGCATCATAGATGACGTTTGTGGATCCACCCCATCACAGCCAAGAGAATGACGCGTGGGGTCTATTCTACACTCTGCATGGACCTTCGACGAAACCCGGATAAATTTTTTGGATATGTTCGGATGAAAATGGAGAATTTTGATTACTTGGTGGAGCGCATTGCACACCTCATAAGAAAAGCGGACACCTATTGCCGCTTCTCTGTTTCACCCGCAGAGCGTCTGATGGTGACTTTAAGGTAAGCCACATTTATTGGATGTGATCGCATTAGAGCACACTTTCACTGCAATCTTGTTGGTGGTAGTTTGTATCTCCAAGTGTTATAGCTCAGTTTTGGTATGTAATGCTGTGATTTAAAACTAATTGATTGTTTTTTAATTCCCCACAGATTTCTTGCAACTGGAGAATCCCTTTCGTCACTGCATTTCCAGTACAGACTCGGGATTTCCACCATATCTGGAATAGTGAAGTACACATGCCGTGCACTGTGGGACTCCTTAGCTGAAGAGTTTTTACCAGAGCCCACAACAGAGAGGTGGATTGAAATTGCTGACAAGTTTCAACAGATATGTCAGTTTCCCAACTGCTTGGGCGCTGTGGACGGGAAACATATCCGCATTGTAAAGCCAGCCGGATCGGGATCGGAATATTTCAATTACAAGAAATATTTTTCAATTGTCCTCATGGCCATCGCTGACGCGGAATACAAATTTATTGCTGTTGATATTGGGGCCTATGGCCGCTCCAATGACTCTCAAGTTTTCAAACTGTCTGCCATGGGGCGTAAACTGTATGGAAACACCTTCCAGTTCCCACCACCTAGACCGCTGCCGCAAACATCTGGTCCACCTATGCCATTTGTCTGTGTAGGGGATGAAGCCTTCCAGCTGTCAGAACACCTTTTGAAACCGTACTCTAGCAGAGGATTGACAAGACCAAAACGCATTTTTAATTACCGCCTCACAAGAGCAAGAAGAATGGTTGAATGTACCTTTGGTATTCTGACAGCCAAATGGCGGGTCCTATTGACTGCGATCAACCTCAAGACAGAAACTGTTGACGAGGTGATCAAAGCTTGCGTGGTACTCCACAATTTTGTTATCTGCAAGGAACCCATTTCCATTGAGGACACCTCTGAAGAAACCACCTTGCAAGATTACCATGACATTACCACTAGAAGTTCTGTGACGGTTTCAGTAATGAGGGACAATTTTGCACTATACTTTATGTCACCTCAAGGCAGAGTACACTGGCAGGATGACAGAGTGTGAAAGATTTGTGCCCTAACCAAACTTGTGTACCTTCTGTACCAACAGTATATACCTTTGCCAACCAAAGTTGGCTATCTTGTCATGGTCTCTATTTTTAGCTTTAGGCCACAGGTGTGTACCTGGTTGTGTTTTATGCAAAGTATTTCACCTTTTAACAAAAGTTGTGTACATTGTTAGGAAATCACCAACAATAAACACAACTTTTTAGGTGAAATACTTTGCTTCAAACACAACCAGGAACACAGCTGTGGCAAAAAGCTAAAATTTACCCACAGTTATATACCTGGTTTTGAATACCTTTTTACCTTTTAAATACCCTGTATTTAACCTTTTTTTTAAACATATTTCGCCGCAGAAAGAAATGACAGACAACCAGTGTAAACAATAATTTAACTTTTATTTAAAATATTTTTTTTTTGTAAACTGTTTTTAAAGTTAAAAAAACTTTTTTAATAAAGGTTTGAAACCAACTGGGCATTTTTATTACAAAACACATCATAAATCTGTGTAGTGTGGGGTGGAAATACTGCTGGAGGGGCTGCGGGACACTTTGACAATGGGAGTGTGGAGAGAGGACTGGGATCGTGGTGGGGAAGGAACAGTTAGAGGTGATGGTGTGGAAAAAGCTACAGAATGGGTGGACATGTGGGAGGCAGAAGAGGTGGTGGGCGGTGGAGTGGAGGGTTGGGCAGGGACTGTAGGAGCAGATGATGTTGATGGAAAGTTGTATGGGGAAGGAGTTTGGTACGGGGAAGGAGTTTGGTACGGGGCAGGTTGCTGGAAGTGGGGAGATGTCTGGTACTGGGGAGGTTGCTGGTACTGGGGAGGTTGCTGGTACTGGGCAGGTTGCTGGTATGTAATAGGAGGGGGAGGATGAAAAGTGGCTGGAGGGGGTGCAGATGTAATAGGAGGGGGAGGATGGAAAGTGGCTGGAGGGGGTGCAGGTGGAGGAACTACAGTGGTGGGAGGTGGAGGTTGGGAGGTAACCTGCTGTAGAGCACCGTGGCACGAATGCATTACATGCATCTGCTGGGTAGGAGATAGTGTTGCGATGCGCTCCACAACAGACCTGAAAAAGGTGTGGTTTGGCGAAGATCTTGCTTCTGAATGCATGGTTTGCAGAAGTGTCTTCACCTCCAGAATGCTGGAGTTGATCTGCTGAAAGCCTGCGGAGATTTGCTCTGACAAGACTTTTAGACAGTTCTGGAAAGATGCATTCAGATGCAAGAACTCTGGCGCATAACTCTTTTCCTGACCCCTCTGCCGCTGCCGTCCAGTACCCGCAGGTGTACTAGAGGTGGCAGGAGCAGAAGGGTGGGGTAAAGGGAAAGCGATCTCCTCACCAGCAGCTTCATGTAATGTAGGCGGCCACGATGCTCCTGTGCTGGTGGATGGGACAGATGGGTCGAATGTGTGGGAAGGCTGGGAAGGTGCAGATGTACCGGGGCGGTCGAAGTGTCCCTCGGTGCCGGTCTCCTCAGGGATCGCCTCAGAAGGGTCCAATCGTGCAGGCTCCCGAGTGCTGCTCACCGTGCTGTGGAATAAAGAGAAAAAAAAACAATTAAAATAGTGACATGGTATGGCCCTGGCTGAAAAAAAAAAGTTACATCTAAACATTTTTTTGTCACATGTGGTGGGTAAAGTTGAGCGACTTTTGGTTTTTTAGGGTCGCGTTTCGTTTCGTGAAACCCGACTTTTCCAAAAGTTGGGTCGAGCAAGATCGTCCGGTTATAGGGAAAAGTCGGGGTCGTCCCGAAACACGAAACCCAATGTAAGTCAATGGGGAATAAAAGTCGGCAGTGAGAGGAGGACAGGAAACAAACCAACAGTGCCCATTTGAATGCCAAAAGCATCAATTCTTCTTACTTAAGCTTGTCAACCTTAATTAACTTCATAATACAAGTTACGCACTGAAAAATGGGGGTTATTTGGCTACAGACTGTGGGGGGGAGGGCTGGCTCCAGGTTTTCATGTGCCCTGGGCGAAAGAGCGCCCCTTTAACACATACCACAACTCATCATGCTCCGATACGGCAGAGAAATAGCGGTATAGTACAATGAAAAATACCTCACTTTTTACATCTCATGACGAGGCCCATCTATTTCTCCATACAATATCATTGGTTCCATATAATGTTTGAAACAGTATATGATGAGCTCCACATAATGCTACAGTATATGTTGGTCCCCATGGATGAAGCTCTACTGTCTTATGGGCCCAAATAATGCTCCAAACATAATGGGCCCCATTTCTAATGCTCTAGTGTATAATGGGCCCTGTAAATGCTGCTCCAGTGTCTGATGTCCACCTTTGGAATGTTCCAGTGTATGGTGGGCCCCATCTATCATTCTCAGATGGTGTTAGGCCCAGTATGGATTGCACGTGATTGCACAAAGGTGAGAAAGGGTACCGTATCCCCAGATAACATGTATGGATAGTGTACACATTCAAAATATAAGTCTATACATCAGGAGGCAGGCTCAGACGGTGTTAGGCCCAGTATGGATTGCACGTGATTGCACAAAGGTTAGAAAGGGTACCGTATCCCCAGATAACATGTATGGATAGCGTACACATTCAAAATATATGTCTCAGGAGGCAGGCTCAGACGGTGTTAGGCCCAGTATGGATTGCATGTGATTGCACAAAGGTTAGAAAGGGTACCGTATCCCCAGATAACATGTATGGATAGCGTACACATTCAAAATATATGTCTCAGGAGGCAGGCTCAGACGGTGTTAGGCCCAGTATGGATTGCACGTGATTGCACAAAGGTTAGAAAGGGTACCGTATCCCCAGATAACATGTATGGATAGCGTACACATTCAAAATATATGTCTCAGGAGGCAGGCTCAGACGGTGTTAGGCCCAGTATGGATTGCACGTGATTGCACAAAGGTTAGAAAGGGTACCGTATCCCCAGATAACATGTATGGATAGCGTACACATTCAAAATATATGTCTCAGGAGGCAGGCTCAGACGGTGTTAGGCCCAGTATGGATTGCACGTGATTGCACAAAGGTTAGAAAGGGTACCGTATCCCCAGATAACATGTATGGATAGCGTACACATTCAAAATATATGTCTCAGGAGGCAGGCTCAGACGGTGTTAGGCCCAGTATGGATTGCACGTGATTGCACAAAGGTTAGAAAGGGTACCGTATCCCCAGATAACATGTATGGATAGCGTACACATTCAAAATATATGTCTCAGGAGGCAGGCTCAGACGGTGTTAGGCCCAGTATGGATTGCACGTGATTGCACAAAGGTTAGAAAGGGTACCGTATCCCCAGATAACATGTATGGATAGCGTACACATTCAAAATATATGTCTCAGGAGGCAGGCTCAGACGGTGTTAGGCCCAGTATGGATTGCACGTGATTGCACAAAGGTTAGAAAGGGTACCGTATCCCCGGATAACATGTATGGATAGCGTACACATTCAAAATATATGTCTCAGGAGGCAGGCTCAGACGGTGTTAGGCCCAGTATGGATTGCACGTGATTGCACAAAGGTTAGAAAGGGTACCGTATCCCCAGATAACATGTATGGATAGCGTACACATTCAAAATATATGTCTCAGGAGGCAGGCTCAGACGATGTTAGGCCCAGTATGGATTGCACGTGATTGCACAAAGGTTAGAAAGGGTACCGTATCCCCAGATAACATGTATGGATAGCGTACACATTCAAAATATATGTCTCAGGAGGCAGGCTCAGACGGTCATAGGCCCAGTATGGATTGCACGTGATTGCACAAAGGTTAGAAAAGGTACCGTATCCCCAGATAACATGTATGGATAGCGTACACATTCAAAATATATGTCTCAGGAGGCAGGCTCAGACGGTGTTAGGCCCAGTATGGATTGCACGTGATTGCACAAAGGTTAGAAAGGGTACCGTATCCCCAGATAACATGTATGGATAGCGTACACATTCAAAATATATGTCTCAGGAGGCAGGCTCAGACGGTGTTAGGCCCAGTATGGATTGCACGTGATTGCACAAAGGTTAGAAAGGGTACCGTATCCCCAGATAACATGTATGGATAGCGTACACATTCAAAATATATGTCTCAGGAGGCAGGCTCAGACGGTGTTAGGCCCAGTATGAATTGCACGTGATTGCACAAAGGTTAGAAAGGGTACCGTATCCCCAGATAACATGTATGGATAGCGTACACATTCAAAATATATGTCTCAGGAGGCAGGCTCAGACGGTGTTAGGCCCAGTATGGATTGCACATGATTGCACAAAGGTTAGAAAGGGTACCGTATCCCCAGATAACATGTATGGATAGCGTACACATTCAAAATATATGTCTCAGGAGGCAGGCTCAGACGGTGTTAGGCCCAGTATGGATTGCACGTGATTGCACAAAGGTTAGAAAGGGTACCGTATCCCTGGATAACATGTATGGATAGCGTACACATTCAAAATATATGTCTCAGGAGGCAGGCTCAGACGGTGTTAGGCCCAGTATGGATTGCACGTGATTGCACAAAGGTTAGAAAGGGTACCGTATCCCCGGATAACATGTATGGATAGCGTACACATTCAAAATATATGTCTCAGGAGGCAGGCTCAGACGTTGTTAGGCCCAGTATGGATTGCACGTGATTGCACAAAGGTTAGAAAGGGTACCGTATCCCTGGATAAAATGTATGGATAGCGTACACATTCAAAATATATGTCTATACAGCAGGAGGCAGGCTCAGACGGTGTCAGGCACAGTATGGATTTGACGGCCCAGATTACACAGCGGAGGAGCAGGGAGAGGTAAAGATTGCAAATGCTGGGGCCCTGCCCAAGCAAGGGGGGCCCACTCGTGGGCGTCGGTACTGGCACTGGGCCCCTCATAGTACAGCGGTGTGTCTGACGGCGGGTGTGCACCACCACCGTCAGAGACACTTGATTGCACTATGAGGGACCCTGTGCCAGTGCCCGCGCCCAAGAGTCGGCCTACCCACCTGTCCAGGGCAACGGCACTCGCACGGTGTCGTGCGCTAGGTGGTGACCCCGGCCATGGGGGGGGAGGCAGCACAGTTAGGGAGTTTTAGAAAGTGGCATATGTGGATGTTGGACATTCAGCTGATGCAAAAGGCGAAATAGGTGAAGTACCAGGAAGAGGTGGACCAAAGCAAGCCATTTTTCTGTCACCCTATGTGTCATCAGGGGAAGGTGGGACAAAATCCTTGGAAACCCATGCGTGGTTCATTTTAATGAAGGTTAGATCATCCACATTTTGGGTTGACAGACGGGTCCTTTTTTCTGTCAGGATTGATCCAGCTGCACTGAAGACTCTTTCCGATAGCACACTTGCAGCTGGGCAAGCGAGCTCCTGTAAGGCATATTGTGCCAATTCAGGCCAGGTGTCCAGTTTAGCGGCCCAATAGTCAAAGGGGAATGACCTGTGTGGGAGAACATCGATATGGGAGGAAAAGTAGTTTGTAACCATAGTTGACAACTGCTGTCTCCTGTCACTTTCCATCGATGCAGTATTACCAGTTGTGTGAGCGGTATTTGAAAAATCAGTCCACAACATTGTCATGAAACCCCTGTCTCCAACGTCACTTCTGCTGTGTGTACCACGAACACCTCTGCCAAGCTGCCCCCGGCCCGTACGGCTCGTGTGAGAACCATCACCGCTGCTGTGTGCTGGGAATGCCTCAAGCAACCGATTTACCAGAGTTGCTTGTTTATTAGCCAATATTAGGTCAAGGTTCTCCTGTGCCATGATGTTTTGTAATTTGCCTTTATAGCGTGGATCCAGGATGCTGGCCAACCAGTAGTCGTCATCATTCATCATTTTGGCAATGCGGGGGTCCCTTTTTAGGATCCGCAAGGCATAATCTGACATGTGGGCCAATGTTCCCGGTGTCAATGATGCACTGCGAGTGCTGGGTGGAGGAGCACTTTCTGGCAAATCCACATCCCTCCAGTCACGCACAAACCCTGTACCAGACCTTGCCACGCCAACATTTTCACTTGCCCCACGAGATGCATCCTCCTCCCCTAAGTAATCATCCCCATCATCATCCTCCTCCTCCTCTTCTTCCTCCACCTCGTCCAGGAGAGGTCCCTGAGCAGACAATGGCTGAATGTCATCAAGGATTCCCTCCTCCTCTTCCTCCTCATCAACATTGGCTGCAGACGCCTGCTCCTTAAGGTGCGTCAAAGTTTGCATGAGCAGACGCATAAGTGGGATGCTCATGCTTAGGATGGCGTCGTCTGCGCTTACCAGCCGTGTGCATTCCTCAAAACACTGAAGGACTTTACAAAGGTCTTTCAGCTTCGACCACTGCACACCTGTCAACTCCATGTCTGCTCTCAAAGTGCCTGGCCGTGTATCCTCCCACAAATGCATTATGGCCTGCCTCTGCTCGCACAGCCGCTCCACCATGTGCAGGGTGGAGTTCCACCTTGTTGCAATGTCGATAATGAGGCGGTGGTTGGGAAGGTGGAGCAATCGCTGCAGCTTCTGCATACGAACGGAGTGTACAGGCGACCGGCGGATGTGCGCGCACAGTCTTCGCACTTCTGGAGCAGGGCTGTTAACTCCGGATAATTTTTGAGGAAGCACTGCACCACCAGGTTCAACGTGTGAGCCAAGCAAGGTATGTGGCTGAGTTTTGAAAGGGCTATGGCTGCCACAAAATTACGGCCGTTATCACTAACTACCTTGCCTGCCTCAAGATGTACACTGCCCAGCCATGACTCAGTTTGTCGCTTCAAGTACTCGGCCAGCACCTCGGCGGTGTGTCTGTCGCCCAAACACATCATCTGCAACACAGCCTGCTGACGCTTTCCACTAGCTGCTCGATAGGGGGACACATCGTGTGCAACAGTGGCAGCTGCAGATGGAGTGCTCGTACGACTGCGCTCTGTGGACGAGCTTTCGCTTCTGGAGGAGGAGGAGGAGGAGGAGGGTCGAACGCCTACAGCCAACTGTTTCCTATACCGTGGGCTAGGCAGCACTGTCCCACCACCGCTGTCCCCTGTGGACCCTGCATCCACCACATTAACCCAGTGCGCAGTGATGGACACGTAACGGCCCTGGCCATGCCGACTGGACCATGCATCAGTTGTGAGGTGCACCTTTCCGCTCACTGACTGCTTGAGTGCATGGACAATGCGGTCTTTCACATGATGGTGGAGGGCTGGGATGGCTTTGCGAGAGAAGAAGTGGCGACTGGGTAGGTCATAGCGTGGTACTGCATAGGCCATGAGTTCGCGGAAAGCTGTGCTTTCCACCAACCGAAAGGGCATCATCTCAAATGAGATTAGTTTGGCAATGTGGGCGTTCAAACCCAGTGTACGCGGATGAGAGACTGAGTACTTTCTTGACCTACTCATAGTGTCTGGGAGGGTGAGCTGGACTTGAGAGCTGCATATGGTGGAAGTAGCGGTGGACAGGGCGGACTGAGAGAGGGTTGATGATGGTGATGGAGTTGGTGTTCTTTCTGATGGCCTAGAATCAGTCTTTCGTTGATATAACAGTGGGATTCCCTGACTGCTGTGGTCTTGCAACGACACCTCAACATTTGCTGCTGTGCTAACCGGTGGCCTTACAGTGGGGGAAACAATGTAGCGTTGCTGACTACCTTCGTTGTGATCAGTTGCACATGTGGCACTTGAGGTTTGGTGTTGTGTCCACGCTTGCAAGTGCATGCTGGTTAAATGTCTAAGCATGCAACTGGTATTCAAATTTTTCAGATTTTTCCCTCGGCTAAAGGTCTTTGCGCACTTCTTACAGATAACCTTGGCCTGATCATGAGGATTTTGGTCAAAAAAGTGCCACACTGCACTCTTCCTACTTTGGCAGACATTTTGCGGCCTAGCACGCTGTAATCTTTTGACCCTCTGGACAAGCTGTCTAGCAACTCTTTTGATGTTTGTAACCTGTCTTTGGAGTGCTCCGGGCCTGCCAGATAACAGCTGTTGCGATGTCGATGTCTGCTGTGGATGCTCCTCATCTGAGCTATTGGAAGCAGCACCCTCTTCCCCCAATGGATGCCAATCTGGGTCAACAACTGGGTCATCCATCACCTCCTCTTCTATGTCATGTGCACCTTCCTCTGTGTCACCGTGTATGGTGGTATAGTGTGCGGGAAGGGGCACCTGAGTCTCATCAGGGTCAGAATCTGGCTCTGTACACTGCGAGGACAATGTAGTGCTCTGAGTGAATGTACCAGCAGAATCATCCATCAGCGGCTGTGCATCAGTGCACTCCATGTCAGATTCATCTTGGCCTGGGTAATTCACCATTTCACTTGATAATCCAGGCATGGTATGTGAAAACAGCTCCATGGAGTAATCAGTAGTATGGCCTGCGTCATCCTTCAATCTTGGTTGGGGTGAAGGACACAAGGAAAGGTGTGGTTCATGAACATGAGCCTCCAATGACGACTCAGTGCTTTTACTTTTTACAACTGAAGAAGAGGAGGCGATAGAGCTGGAGGCTGAGTCAGCAATGTAAGACAAAACTTTTTCCTGATGCTCTGGCTTTAAAAGCGGTTTGCCAACTCCTAGAAAACTAAGCGTTCGAGGCCTTATGTAGCCAGACGATGACGCAGGGTCAGCACCTCCTGCATTCGGTCCTATTTTGCTCTTGCCACTACCATCAGATCCACCACCAACACCATCATTACCAGCTGCCAACCCCCGCCCAATTCCACGGCCTCTTCCACCAGCCTTCCTTATTTTTGGTAGAAATGTAGACAAAATCCAACAAACTATATAGTAATGTAAAACAAGGTACAAGGTGTCTATAGGACAGGGGAGATTTTGAATTTCTGCAGACACTTGTGGACACTGGACACTTTTGGATTGTGTGAGGCCCACTGATATCTGAGCGCTATGTGACTGGCTCGATGGCACAGCTGTGACCAAAGTGACTAGAGGATAAGGGAGATTTTGAATCTCTGCACACACTTTTGGACACTGGACACTTTTGGATTGTGTGAGGCCCACTGATATCTGAGCGCTATGTCACAGGCTCGATGGCACAGCTGTGACCAAAGTGACTAGAGGATAAGGGAGATTTTGAATCTCTGCACACACTTTTGGACACTGGACACTTTTGGATTGTGTGAGGCCCACTGATATCTGAGCGCTATGTGACAGGCTCGATGGCACAGCTGTGACCAAAGTGACTAGAGGATAAGGGAGATTTTGAATCTCTGCACACACTTTTGGACACTGGACAATTTTGGATTGTGTGAGGCCCACTGATATCTGAGCGCTATGTGACAGGCTCGATGGCACAGCTGTGACCAAAGTGACTAGAGGATAAGGGAGATTTTGAATCTCTGCACACACTTTTGGACACTGGACACTTTTGGATTGTGTGAGGCCCACTGATATCTGAGCGCTATGTGACAGGCTCGATGGCACAGCTGTGACCAAAGTGACTAGAGGATAAGGGAGATTTTGAATCTCTGCACACACTTTTGGACACTGGATGGACACTTTTGGATTGTGTGAGGCCCACTGATATCTGAGCACTATGTGACAGGCTCGATGGCACAGCTGTGACCAAAGTGACTAGAGGATAAGGGAGATTTTGAATCTCTGCACACACTTTTGGACACTGGACACTTTTGGATTGTGTGAGGCCCAATGAATATCTGAGCGCTATGTGACAGGCTCGATGGCACAGCTGTGACAAAAGTGACTAGAGGATAAGGGAGATTGGATTGCTTTTAAAAAAGCAGTTTGCGGAGCAGTGGGTAAACAGCAATGCAGGAAAGTCAGGAAGCCTTAGAAGGCAGCCCAACAACCAACACCACTGATACACCACTATATAGCCTCCCCTTGCACTGCACACACAGTGACTGGTGTGTTGTGCAGGCCAAATTGCTAGCAGCAGAAGCAGTTTTTTTTTCTTCTCAGCAGGACAAAAAAAAAAATTGGGATTGCTTTTAAAAAAGCAGTTTGCGGAGCAGTGGGTAAACAGCAATGCAGGAATGTCAGGAAGCCTTAGAAGGCAGCCCAACAACCAACACCACTGATACACCACTATATAGCCTCCCCTTGCACTGCACACACAGTGACTGGTGTGTTGTGCAGGCCAAATCGCTAGCAGCAGAAGCAGTTTTTTGTCTTCTTCCCTGCCTAACGCTCTCCCTACAGAATCAGCAGCAACCTCTCCCTATACTAAGATCGGCAGAAGTAAGATGGCGGTCGGCGTGCACGCCCTTTTATACCCCCTGTGACGCCCACCAAAGCAAGCCAATCACTTGCATGCCCTTCTGAAAGATGGTGGTGACCCGTGCCTATGTCATCACGTTGCCCACAGTGTCCGTGGATCCTGATTGGCTGAAAAAGAGCGCAAAACAAACTTTTGAAACGCGACTTTGGCGCGTAAGTCGCCGACCTCGTGGCCGACCTCATCCTAGGGTCGGGTTTCGTTTCATGAAACCCGACTTTGCCAAAAGTCGGTGACTTTTGAATTTTTTCGACCCGTTTCGCTCAACTCTAGTGGTGGGTAATATTTACCTTCTGGTGAGCATTGTCTCCCGGAGGAACGACAGGGCTCGTGCGTACTTGTACTTGCTCCTGCGTCCTCCAGATCCACTCGGGGCCCGAATCTCTTTATTGAACTCCTTCTTGAAACGATCCCTCACAGACCGCCACCGCTTCACAATTCTCTCCCCTGAAACGAGAAAGGACAAAGTGGTTAGTATACAACATCAGTGTTTCCCAAACTCCAGTCCTCATGGTCCCCAGGGGTCATGTTTTCAGGATTTCTAAAAGTAAATAGAAATCCTGAACACATGATCCGTGGGGACCACGAGGACTGGAGTTCGGGAAACACTGGTTTAAATCAAGCAACCGGTACTGTATATACTTACGCTCTTTAATCTGGGCCCGAGCTTCGAGGTACTCCCAGCGGTCCACAAGGAGCGAACAGATTTCCTCCCAGAGTCGTCGGGTAACGATAAGGTCAGCGTGGCGGCGGTCAGCCATATTCCAGAGCGGCTCCCTTTCTCTGACGAGATCGATGAGGTGGTCCACATCAATCCCTCCATCCTCACCGTTAGAGTCGGGAGCACGCTGTGAAGGCTGTTAAAGAAAAAGACAAAAATAACATAATTAGCCTCCACAAAAGAAATGAAATAAAAAGTGCAAAAAAAAAAAGCAAAAATATTTATACTTACACGCTGGTGACCGCTGCGTTGCTGTCGCCGACGACCCTGGGAGGCACTGCGAGGACCTCTTGGCCGAGCACCAGATTGGGAAGACTAGAGAAAAAAACAAAAAATGTTATGTCTTTGGATGTAGGCATTTGTTTGCTGTGTGTGGTCTGCAGAACATTGTTTTCTATGTGTTGTGTGTAGTGTGATGTTGTGTTTCTGCGTTTGATGCAAAAAACTTACCAATTGTGAGCCCACTCCAAGTGTCTGTCCACCCCTTCCTTCTTCCTCTGGGAGCTCCTCTTCATCTTGTGATTCCTGTTTTGAAATAAAAGGCAATGAATAGACATATATTACAGAGATGATGGATTTTGGAAATAAAAACTTACCGTCAAACGCTGACGATGCGAGGGAGGGCTCCCAGAAGAAGATGTGCTGTCTTCCTCATGGCCAGACTCCATGGATGTGGGTGGTGTTCCTGCTGCTGCCATTGCTGCTGCTGCTGCATCTATTGGGCGGCTGTTGAATAAAGAGAAACAAAGGGCCAATGAATATCTTGATATTCCATAGCCCTAGTTTGGAGGAATGGGGGATTTGATAATTACCGTCTCTCATCTGCTGCTGGACTCCCCTCCCGTTGTTCAGCATGCTGCTCCATTTGGGGTGGTGCTGATGGTGCTGCTGCAGATGTCTGCTGCCTTCTCCTGCTCCTGGTTCTTGGCTTGGGTGGCATGTTGGGTGTGGCTGAGGGTCCCACTGTCTTGCTTTTATATATGTCTTGTGGGCAGAGCTACTGAGCATGCTCAGACCAAAAAAAACGGATCCGGCCACCGGATCCGGCTGTCGCCGGATCAGGCGCATTGCGGCGCTCATAGGCTTTCATTGTATGAAAAAGCCGGACATGCCGGATCCGGCGTGTCCAGCTTTTTCGCCGGAGACAAAAAACGTTACAGTAGCCGTTTTTTCCAGACGCCGGATCGCGTCACATTGCCGGATCCGGCAAAAATCGGATGAAACGCATGGCCATCCGGCTCGATCCGGCTCTAATGCAAGTCAATGGGGCGGAAACCGGATCCGGCATTGCATTTCGCCGGATCCGGTTTTTGTCAAAAGCGCCGGATCGCGCCTGACGGCAAAAACCTGATGTGTGAAAGAGGCCTTAGATGTGACCATTGACCTAGCTTCTGACAATTCATTTTCCTAGCCCTTTTGTCTTGGTATTTGACCCCGTACCTTTTGATTACCCAGTTTCATGGCTTGTCCTGAGTAGTGATTAGCATCACACTTGAAACCACCAACAAACCTAGAAAAAGATAAAAATCTGTTTTTAAGTAATTAAGTAATGCCTTAAAAACTGAGTGTACCCAACCCTTTCCTGAAAGCAGAAAAACTTTAGAAAGTAACATTTCTTCCCAGATGTTTATATTCAAGATCATTTTTATTCAAGTTCACAAAAAATAAGATTTTTTGGGAGAAAAAAATGCACATAATTTCATGTTTATAGTTGGAGGGTTTGGCACCTCCAACAATACACCGACCAGAGACTGTATAATGGCATTTACACCTCAAGATAATCATGAACGATTGTTGTTAAGAACATATCTTGCTGTTTAAATAGGCTGCCAATCTAAAAGAGCAAAACACTTGTTCATTGGATGAAATGATCTTTTGGGCAGAATAAAAGATTATCGCTGTTGTAGTTTCATTATCCTGTGTAAACAGGACTCCCACTGCCAAGTTCTATGGCAGCCTATGTGTATATGGGTCGCCCTCCCAGGCCGTGGAGTACTTGGTACTGGGCCGGTATCAGCGGGACGTGTCACAGTGGCGGTGACCCGGACCGTGGCCCTGGGCGCCCAAGTAATAGGAAGATGTGAATGGTGGAATGTAGTTAGATGAATAGTTCGTGACGCCACCTGTGGTGTTCGGCAAGGGAGGTGTTAAGCCGACGCTGCAGACAGATCCTCCGGGACAGATGATGTGGTGCAGCAATGATGTTATAGCCCTCCACAGGCAGGGCTGTTGTCCCAGGGCAGTGTAGATGTGGAGACACTTAGATGGTGTAGTGTTTGGCGCAGGGGGATGTAGCAGTGCCAGGCGGACGGACGCAGGAAGGATTGGAGGACACCAGGGCATGTAGTTCCAAAGCTTTACTCACAGTATGTAGTGCCCGCTTCTGTGCCGTGTTCTCTGGGTAAGGGACTCAGTCAACCTCCAGGCAAGATGGGATGCTCCCTTCCACGCTCCGCCAACTTATGTGCCTTTTCTGAACGTCTCCTCTATAGCGCCTTTAAGTGTGAAGATCTCCTAGTACTGAGTTACACTGGAGTTCCTCCTGACAGATGTTCCCAAGAACTCTACTTGCACGGCAGACAGCTGTAGCCTGCTTCGGGGACTCTCTACTCCTAAGTCCCGGCTCTCTATCCGTGTTGCTGTTGTGCCCTCAAGTCTTAGATGGGAGTAGTGCATTTACAGCCCACTACTCCACCGGTGTCTGCTGCAGAACCATTAGTGTCCATACAACCTCGGGGACCGGGCCCCGACCTTGCGCTTAGAACTTCTTGGCAGGGTTCTTCCTCTAACCCACGTCCTCTGTGTTCCCTTTTACGCCTACGTTCCGTACTTGTCTTTCTCTCCTATGGAAGCTCAGGCTTCAGATCAATGTCTTTCTCCTTCTTTCCTTTCCCGTGCCAGCTGGCTCAGATCACTGAGGCAGCTGCAGCACTCCTTCCTCCCTCCCTCTTCCAGGGATCCCCACTCCTCTCTGAGTGGCTTCCTCTCTCTCAGACTCCCCGTCTGACTGACTGACTGACCGACTGACCTCTAATCCTAAACCATCCCGCTCTTTTATGTATTCTCAACTCTACCCACCTCCTAGCACGTCTAGTGTTCCAAGCAAGGAACCACCAAAAGTGCTCTGCTTCTCTCTAAGCAAGGAGCCGCAATTTGGTTTTGCTGAACTACTTTATTGTGTGGGGTGCGAATGTTGGAGCGTGGTCAGGAGCCTCCAACTTACCTGGGTGGTGGGGCACCACATCTCAGGAGGAGGTGCAGTACCTCTGTGGCGACTGAGCCTCAGGGGCGCCACATATACATCATTTACATTGGTCCACCTGTGTATAAAGGCATTCAAACGACTGCTGACCAGTAAAAGTATACCGATCAGGGGGGCGTATTCTGGGGCTGCTCGATCTGTGTAAACGGACCCTATTTATTATTTAGAACGTTACTGTAGAATTGTCAGTGTCTAATTACATTAATACGATACCACCGTGAATGATTTTCACTTGATCTGCTTCACCCAATAAGCACTCTCTTTTATACAGCTAGGAGCTGAAAAATCTGTCTAAAATGATATGATCAAAATACTTTCTTACCTAATAATTGTATACACAATGGCAGTGGTATTATTGGTAATAATGGTCTTTGCACAGTGTGTTTTGTTCAGTAGAAGATTGGTAATATTATTTATTTGATATATAGTGGTAATGATAGTGATCTTTGAACAGTGTGTATTTAGGATGTGTTCACACTAGTCTATAGCACTGCCAAGTGCTATCCGATAATTTATAGGATAGCACTCAGCCCAATGTTATATTATTAGTAGCACAGATCTATGATCTCTTTCTCAAGCTGATTCGGGATGAGAAAACAATTGCAGCATGCTGCTGGTGTATCCAATAATTGGATCACGTGCACCTATAAAAGTCTATGGTTGCATGTGAAACACCGGACTGCACTCAGATGTCATCTGAGTGCAATTCAATTACCGCAAAAACACAGAAAATATAGAAGATTGAGAAATTAAGTTGTTTGTCTTCTCCACATGCTTGATACGATTTATCTCATGCAACAGAATCAGATCACACTAAGGTGACACTTGGATCAAACTCTGACAGTGTGTCATCAGCATGATCGGCCTTATTCTCTCAAATGAGTGTTGTGTGAGCAAGCCCTTATAGTGTATACTATTGAGAATTCTGCTATTAGAAGTGGAAGGGAAAAACAAAGACAAAAAAATCTAAATAATAAAAATATTGGAGAAAGAGAAACCAATCACAAACTAAAATGTTTCTATACTAATGCACAAAGCATGGACAGCAAACAAGAAGAATTGGAACTACTAACACAGGAAAAGAAATATGATGTCATTGGAATCACTGAAACTTGGTGGGACGATACACATGATTTGAATATAAGGCTAGAAGGATACAACTTATTTGTAAAAAACAGACTTGATAAACGAGTAGGTGTCGCATTGTATGTTAGAAATGCGTATATCTGCACAGAGATTGAAGCTTCAGAGGCTGGGAGTTCTGTGGAAACGGTTTGGGTAAGAATACAAGGACAGAACAATGGAAAGGATACCATTGTAGGCATTTACTACAGGCCGCCTATGCAAGCTAAAGATATGGATGAACTCTTTATGCATCAAATGGCCAAGTTCTCCAAAAAATATGACATAGTTGTCATGGGAGATTTCAACTATCCAGACATTTGTTGGGAATCTCTCTCAGGCAAAACTAACAGGTCAAGGAAATTCTTTTCCTCTCATGCTGACAACTTTATCTTCCAAAGGGTAAGAGAGAAACAAGGGGATCTGCTACCTTGGATCTAATCCATATAAACAGGGAGGAAATGGTTGAGGAGGTAAGAGTGGGTGGGACCCTAGGAGGTAGCGACCATGCTATTTTAGAATTTTGGATAACTAGAGGAGGAAGACCTGTGAAGACTCAGACATCAAGGTTAGATTTCAGAAAGGCAGATTTTAAGGGACTCAGAAAGAGATCCAATGGCTGGATATCCTTAAGGACAAAAATGTCCAGGAAGGATGAGAAATCTTGAAAAATGAAATTCTCAAAGCACAATCATTAACAATTCAAAAAAGAGAGAAGAATAGGAAGCATTTAAGGAAACTAGGATGGATGAACACAGAATTTAAGCACATGCTAAAAAGGAAGAAAGAAATGTTTATCAAATGGAAAGAGGGAGGCATATCTAAAGAAGAATATAATGCTGTCTGCAGAACCTGCAGGGCACGAATCAGATTATCTGAAGTTGACAATGAATTAAGGCTTGCAAGAGACATCAAAAGCAATAAAAAAGGATTTTGGAGATATGTCAAAAGTAAAAGAAAAGTCAAAGATGCTATAGGATTTTTACAGGATGAAAATGATGAAATGGTAAGACAGGATGTTGCGAACTTTTAAATTCCTATTTTGCATCTGTTTTCTCTCAGAAAGGAAATGTAACATCAACTAATCTTCACTGTCCTATTAAGGGAATAGAAGAATCCAGGATATCTACAAACAGAAAGATAGTGAGGAAACACTTAGCAAACCTAAATTAATTCAAGTCTCCAGGTCCAGATAAATTACATCCTAGAGTACTAAAGGAGATAGCAGAAGAAATTTTTGAACCACTCTCCATAATCTTTAAAAAGTCTTGGAGAAGAAAAGTCCCAGAAGACTGGAGAAGAGCAAATGTTTTTCCTATCTTCAAAGAGGGCAAGAAGGTGGACCCAGGGAACTATAGGCCGGTGAGTCTGACTTCTATACCAGGAAAAATCTTTGAACAAATTATTAAACAAAATGTATGTAAGTACTTTGATAATAATGAAGTGATTAAACAGAGTCAGCATGGGTTTGTAACTAATAAGTCATGTCAGACTAACTAAATTTCCTTCTATGACAAAATCACTGACTGAGTGTATCAGGGAAATGCTGTAGAGATAGTATATATTGACTTCAGCAAAGCATTTGACAAAGTATCTCACACAATCCTTATTAAGAAAATGACTAAGTATGGAATGGACAAGGTAACTGTTAGGTGGATTCATAACTGGCTTAGTGATCGGACCCAAAGAGTGGTCATAAATGGCTGCACATCCAGTTGCAAGAATGTCTCAAGTGGGGTACCACAGGGCTCTGTCCTGGGACCTGTATTGTTCAACATCTTTATTAATGATTTAGATGAAGGAATTGAGGGTAAACTGATTAAATTTGCTGACGACACAAAGCTAGGAGTGATAGCTAATACTAGAGAAGAGAGATAGGATTAAATAATATATAAATAAACTGGAGCAGTGGGCAGCAACTAACAGAATGGTTTTTAACAGGGAAAAATGCAAAGTATTACAACTGGGCAATAAAAATTAAAAAAGCATATACAGAATGGGAGGAATAAGGCTAAGCAACAGCACATGTGAAAAAAACTTGGGTATACTAATAGATCACAGACTGAACATGAGTCATCAGTGTGATGCAGCAGCAAAAAAGGCAAATACAATTCTAGGATGTATTAACAGAAGCATACAGACTAGATCACGTGAAGTCATTGTTGCCATCTACTCCTCTTTTTTCAGACCTCATCTGGAATACTGTGTCAAGTTTTGGGCACCACATTTTAAAAATACATCAACAAACTGGAGCAAGTTCAGAGACGAGCAACCAGAATGGTGACCGGTCTGCAAACCATGTCCTATGAGGAACGGTTACAGGATTTGGGAATGTTTAGCTTACAAAAGCAAAAAGGGTGGGGGAACAAGAGGCGCAATAGTGCCCTATCACTAGTGACACTACGATGTGAGTGGTGTAATGCAGTTCCACTCACCTATTCCAGTTGTGTGACCCACAACTGGCTTGAAGACATAACACAGTATCAGCTGCTGCAGGACCTCCACCGATCACTCCAACGTGGAAAAACTGCCAGAGAATATCGGAAGCAAGGTGTGCCACAGTCCGCGCTGCTGAGTCCACAAAATCACCTGGGATGCAAGATGTTGTAACAAAGTACTTCTTTATTCCTTCCTATGCGTTTCGGCGCCCTTCCTGGCACCTTCCTCATCCCTGAGGAAGGTGCCAGGAAGGGCGCCAAAACGCGTAGGAAGGAATAAAGAAGTACTTTGTTACAACATCTTGCATCCCAGGTGATTTTGTGGACTCAGCAGCGCGGACTGTGGCACACCTTGCTTCCCATATTCTCTGGTAGCTTACAAAAGAGAAGATTGAGAGGAGACTTATTAGCTGTCTACAAATATCTGAAGGGCTGTCTCATTGTAGAAGGATCATCTTTATTCTCATTTGCACAAGGAAAGACTCGAAGCAATGGGATGAAACTGAATGGGAGGAGACAGATAAGGCTGGTTTCACATTTGCGTTTTTTTGCGCTGGAAAAAAACGCATACCTGCGCATGCGTTTTTTCCCCTATATTTAACATGGGTGCGCATACCTGCGCGCTGGCATGCGCACGTATGCGATTTTCATGCGCTGCGTTTTTTTGGGGTGTGCGTTTGTATTTTCCAGACGCAGCATGTTGCATTTTTTGGCCCTGCAAAAAAGCGCATGCGCACGTATGCGCACGTTTTGCGCTAAAAATGGCCATTATAGCCTATGGATGCGCATACGTGCGCATTGGCATGCTTTTTTTGCACAAGCATTTTTTTTTTTAACATTAGTTTAGACAATGGAATTTAGGGGTTTGGGTTAGAGTTAGGGTTAGTTAAGGGGTTTAGGGTTAGGGTTAGGGTTAGGGTCAGGGTCAGGGTTAGGGTTAGGATCAGGGTATGGTTTGGTTAAGGGTTAGGGTTAGGGTCAGGGTCAGGGTTAGGGTTAGGATCAGGGTATGGTTTGGTTAAGGGTTAGGGTTAGGGTTAGGGTCTGGGTTAGGGTTAGGGTCAGGGTTAGGGTTAGGGTTAGGGTATGGTTTGGTTAAGGGTTAGGGTTAGGGTTAGGGTCAGGGTTAGGGTTAGGGTCAGGGTCAGGGTTAGGGTTAGGGTTAGGGTATGGTTTGGTTAAGGGTTAGGGTTAGGGTCAGGGTCAGGGTTAGGGTTAGGATCAGGGTATGGTTTGGTTAAGGGTTAGGGTTAGGGTTAGGGTCAGGGTTAGGGTTAGGGTCAGGGTCAGGGTTAGGGTTAGGGTATGGTTTGGTTAAGGGTTAGGGTTAGGGTTAGGGTATGGTTTGGTTAAGGGTTAGGGTTAGGGTCAGGGTTAGGGTTAGGGTTAGGGTATGGTTTGGTTAAGGGTTAGGGTTAGGGTCAGGGTTAGGGTTAGGGTCAGGGTTAGGGTATGGTTTGGTTAAGGGTTAGGGTTAGGGTATGGTTTGGTTAAGGGTTAGGGTTTGGGTTAGGGTCAGGGTTAGGGTTAGGGTATGGTTTGGTTAAGGGTTAGGGTTTGGGTTAGGGTCAGGGTTAGGGTTAGGGTATGGTTTGGTTAAGGGTTAGGGTTAGGGTTAGTAAAGTCATGGTTTGGGTTAGTGTGAGGGGCCACCTAATGTTTGGAAAAAACGCAAACGCGGTAAAAACGCACTAAAAACGCTTACAAACGCATAAAAACGCTGCGTTTTTTCATGCATGCTCATAAAAATGCTTGAAAAAAACGCAGCAGTTGTATGCTTTTGTATGCATTTTTTCAATGCGTTTTTTTGCGGGAAAAACGCGCTGCAAAAAAAAGCAAGTGTGAAACTATCCTTAGATGTTAGAAAAAACTTTTAACAGTTAGGGTGATCAATGAGTGGAACAGGCTGCCAAGAGAGGTGGTGAGTTCTCCTTCAATAGAAGTCTTCAAATAGAGGCTGGATAGACATCTTTCTGGGATGACTTATTAAATGCTGCTCTGAGCAGGTGGTTGGACCAGATGACCCAGGAGGTCCCTTCCAACTCTACCATTCTATGATTGTTCTGGCATGTATGTAATACTTAGTCCTGTGAAAGCAGCAACAGTGTTATATGATAACTATATACTGTATATACTTTAATGGAGCGTATGTGTGGACATATACTAAGAGGCTTGGGCCCTTGATCTTTCAAGACCCCAGCAATACCCCTGAGCTAGACAAAATTTTACCCAGTTAGATTATGAATAATGCCTTATGATATGTGAACCTTTTTGTGAAAAAAGTGATTTCTAATCAACACATTATTGGAAAATATATGTCTCAATAAGAAATCACAAATCTTCTCTGAATGTTGAGGTTGGGGTGAAAACTTGAACAAATTACTTTATATCACGCTCCTTAGTATACTGAAAGGCTGCAGAGTCCTCTTAAACTTGCATTTGGGCATGGAATGCCGAAGAAAAAGTGGCACGGGATGCGTGCCGTTGAACTGCATGAGTTATGAAAACATATACTGTACATGAGCGAAAGTTGTGCTTGTTGCACCAAATCATTGTACGGGAATTTTCCGCAAACTCACGGGCAGAATAAGCCCTGATCACCCCAAGGATGGTGATAATGTGACGGATCAGGTCACCACGGACACAATGGAGGAATTTTTTTTGTGTTGTAAATACATTTTTGTTGCACCTGTTGCACCCTTTCTGCTGAATAGCAGGACTTGACTTTGGTGGAACAATGGGTCCACGGACTAATGGACCGGGTGCGGATGCAGCAACGGATGGCGTTCTAGGACCAGGTAGCCCATACATGGTGCACGGGACAGCGTCTCCCTTAAAGATGAAGTACCTGATAGGTATAAGTTTGATTTGCGTTGACTATGGACTGACGGTGCCAACGGATGAACTGTCTCTAGGTACTCGCTTGTATATACCGTAGACCCCAACTGTTTGTACATTGGTGATTTAATGGACACCCCTTAAGGACTTGTACAGGCCATTGATTAAAAGAAAGTGGACAGTTACTTCATATGGACTTGGTTCACGTTGAGCCACTTTGGTACGTTGATCTCCCTGCGAGGAGTATTTGATGTAAAATAGTAAAGTGTTATTTTGAGCGTCACATGGTCTGGGACAACCATTATTAAAGGAAGGAGAATGTAAGGGGGTTACAGTAGCTGTCCTAAACCCCTGAGCAAGTCCCCCAGTCTAAAGTGTAAATACTGTATATGTATAGTTATATTTCATTCCTCTGTATGTGTAAATATGCTGTAATATATATATCATACAGGGAAAGTGCACTATTAGTGTTAGTCCACTAGATGTAGATAGGGAGCATAATGTAGGCTTGATAAGAGT
Organism: Dendrobates tinctorius; assembly: GCF_039654945.1. NCBI lineage: Eukaryota > Metazoa > Chordata > Amphibia > Anura > Dendrobatidae > Dendrobates > Dendrobates tinctorius. The sequence continues at coordinate 24,329,526 of NW_027361738.1, read as the reverse complement.
GTACAGAGTTAACTGTAGGAGGGGTCACTGTGGTTACAGGAAGGGAGCTTCCTGAATAGAGGCAGAAGGGTGAGGATGCCCATAGAGCTCGGGTGGGCTAATAGCCCGGGCAACATAGATACCCCATAACATTGTGTTCAAGCAAGAGATTAGACATCCAGAGCAAGTGGGACAGCACAGTCACAGCTGAAGGAGCTACAAGTGTGTAAGCTATAGGAGAAGACATGGCAGGACAGGCGGGCAGGTAGCTCACCATGTGGCAGGTCATAGCATGGACTGATTCCCTCAGATCCGGGGTGAAACGACTGAGGGAACACCCGGTGGCAGTGAGTCTGGACAGGGAGGACACTGAGAAATCATATAATATGGTACGACTTGATCTCACTGTGTAACCGGGAGAGAAGTGAAGGGAAAGCTGAAGAGATGTGTAATGTGGAACCTGCTCTGGATGCTGTATTGAACCTGGATGTGCTGCGATGACATGAGAGTAAAGTTTTGCATTTTGAGTTACATCTGGACTGAGTCTCTGTTATTTCACAAAAGGTCAAATGTGACCATAGAGAGCAAAGGAAGAACCCTGACGGCACAGACAATGGAGAGGCAAGTAAGCTGCAAGCAAAACATAAGTTTTATGTAAAGGGAGGTTAGGACCCGCAAAGCCCAATAAGCTCAGCCATGACTACTGCCCTGGCTGACCTTTACAGCAATAACAGCAATCATTTAAAGTCATGACATCTTACAAATGTCATTGAATCAAGGATCACACTGCTCAAATTAAAATGCATCATTCTCCTATAAGTTTGCTATTTGCAGACCTATTATATATATTAGTCAAATGTCGCACACTACACAGTGTAGTGCACTTATATTATTTTTATAAACAGATGATCATCAACTTTCACTGAGCAGCAGCACAATATGCAAATATCATAGCAGTTGTAGCCCAAGGTTTACAGTGCAGCATGCCATTATAAAGATGGTGCTTGCTAAATCTTTTATTCTCATCAGTTAAATGCAAATCCGATTATAGAGACACAACGATTAGTGGGTGCTGTCTGTCTTTAGAAAGACCGCATGGACCAGGGCTCATCCCACTAAATGCTTGTACTTCTTTTCCCATGGGCTTAATACTACTCAGACAACACAGGGTGAAGGTAAGACAATGGGGTGATACTTTTTTGAGTCACCCACAGTCAATAACATATAGTGCAGTACCAGCAAGTATATTAGATAGTGAAAATGACACAGTCTCACCCTTCCAATCGCTCGCCAGGAATTAGAACATTTGAGACTTCAGAGCTTCCAGGGCCAACTACTCCAACCAGTAGTACCCCGCTTTTAGTGGCACCCACAGAGAAGGGGTAGCGGCAAGCTTAGGAAGCTGACAGTCCATTGAGGAATGTGGCCAGGTGACCTGATTGTCCAAACCTGGATTCTCCAAACATCTTCATAGGTCCAGTGATGGGCAGTGGATCAAATTTGTATTCCTCCAGTTGGAGCCATGGTGCCTTGGCTGCTGTTCTCTAGAATCTCCATGTAGAAGCATAGAGGTCCCGTTTTATACCCACAATGGTCCTTCAGGCCAGTATCCACAGATTTGGTGGGAGGAGGTCATTTCTTATTATTCGAGTATTCAATTAATCTGTACATTTTGTCCTTTAATTTTTGCATAAGAACATATTGTATGGACTGATACAATAGGTAGTCAGCAGGCATTCACCAAATTAACAAACATCGATTGTTCAACTAACCTGCGCCTTTGTCCCTCAAGGATAGCAGAACAATAAGCTGTAGGGGCTGAGACAATAGGTAATCAGCAGCCATTTAACAAAACAACAAACATCAATTCCAATTTCAGTGTCGTCACACTGAAAATCCAGCATTTGTTGATACCAGAGAAATGCAGAGTACAGAGGCATAAAGACAGTGAACTATTTATAGCGGCAGTTTTTTATACTTTGAGTTGGGTATTTTAATTAACCCATTTCTGCCATTAGACATATTATCCCGTCCATGTGCCCTGGGACTTACTGCCCATGGACGGGATAGTACATCATGGGCGATCAGCTGCGCTCACGGGGGAGAGCGCGGCCCACCGCAGCCGTGTGTCAGCTGGTTCTCACAGCTGACACCAGGCATTAAGTGCTAGACCACTCCTGGCACTTTAACCCCCGGAACACTGCGATCCAACAAGATGCCCCTCTGCCTTTGGATCGGTGGCTCCACAGCCCGCTGCAGTGTCCTGATAGCTATCATGGAGACCCAGAGCTGAGAAACTTTCTGTCATGCGCAGTGCATGTCAGGAAGTCTCTCAGGTTAGTGTATAGAAACTGCAGCACTGACAGCTTCTCTAGCATGTAGATCTGCATGCTATAGAAGTGATCAGCCTGCACAAAATGAGTGTCCCATAGTGGGACAAAGTGTAAAACTTAGAATGAAATAAAAAAAATTAAATAATTGTAAAATTTAAAAAAAAAGAATCAATATTTATTCAATCAATAAATAAATATTTGAATGAAAAAAATCTAAACAATGAAAGTCCACATATTTGGTATCTCCGCATTCGTAACGAACTTAGCTATAAAACTGTCCCACTAGGTTACCCCTTAAGTGGGCTTCATAAAAAACCAAGGCAAAAAACAATGCTTAATCATAATACTGCTGAACATAAAGTGGAATAATACGCGATCAAAAAGATGGATATAAATAAACATGTAACTGCTGAAAATGTCATCTTGTCCTGCAAAAAATGAGCCACAATACAGTGCCATCAGCAAAAGAATAAAAAAGTTATAGCTGTGTGATGCAAAAACAATTATTTTTTTGTAAAATAGTTTTTATTATATAAAAGCGCAAAAACATAAAAAAATAAAAATGAGGTATTGCTGTAATCATACTGACCCGACAAATAGAGCTGCCTTTATTTTTACCACACGCGGAACAGTGTAAACGCTCTCCCCAAAAAATTCATGAATTGCTGGTTTTTGCTCATTCTGTCTCCCAAAAATCAGAATAAAAAGCGATCAAAAAATGTCATGTGCCTGAAAATGGTACCAATCAAAACGTCAACTCGTCCCGCAAAAACCAAGACCTCACATGACTCTGTGGGCGAAAATATAGAAAAATTATAGCTCTCAAAATGTGGTGATGCAAAAACAATTTTTTGCAATAAAAAGCGTATTTTAGTGTGTGGCAGCTGCCTATAAATAGTAAATTAGACCCCCCATTATCACGCCCTTAGTTAGGGAAATATAATAAAATAAAAAAAGTATTTATTTCAATTTTCCTGTTAGGGTTATGGTTGGGGCTAAAGTTAGGGTTAGGGTTGAGGCTAAAGTTAGGGATAGGGTTAGAGTTGGGGCTAAAGTTAGGGTTAGGTTTGTGGTTAGGGTTGAGATTAGGGTTAGGGGTGTGTTGGGTTTAGGGTTGAAGTTAGAATTGGGGGTTTCTACTGTTTAAGCACATCAAGGGCTCTCCAAACGCGACATGGCATCTGATCTCCATTCCAGCCAATTCTGCGTTGAAAAAGTCAAACGGTGCTCTTTCCCTTCCGAGCTCTGCCATGCGCCCAAACAGTGGGTTACCATCACAAGTGGGGTATCAGCATACTCATGACAAATTGCACAACTATTGGGGTCCAATGTCTCCTGTTATCCCTGGGAAAATAGAAAATTTGGGGTGAAAAGGTCATTTTTGTGAAAAAAATGCTTTTTATTTTTACAGCTCTACTTTATAAACTTCTGTGAAGCACATGGGGGTTCAAAGTGCTCACCACACATCTAGAAAAGTTCGTTAGGGGGTCTACTTTCCAAAATGGTGTAATTTGTAGGGGGTTTCCACTTTTTAGGCACATCAGGGGCACTCCAAATGCGGCATGGCTTCCGATCTCAATTCCAGCCAATTTTGCATTGAAAGGTCAAACGGCGCTCCTTCCCTTATGAGCTTCACCATGCGCCCAAACGGTGGTTTACCTGCATATATGGGGTATCAGCGTGCTCAGGAGAAATTGCACAACAACTTTTGGGGTCTAATTTTTCCTGTTTCCCTTAGGAAAATAAAGCAAATTGGATCTGGATTAAATTTTTTGCGAAAAAAAGTTAAATGTTCATTTTTTTTAAACATTTCAAAAATTCCTGTGAAGCACCTGAAGGGATAATAAACTTCTTGAATGTGGTTTTGAGCACCTTGAGGGGTGCAGTTTTTACAATGGTGTCACTTTTGGGTATTTTCTATCATAATGTGATGAGGTCATTAAAAAATTGGTTTTGTAAACATGTGAGAAATGTTACCTATTAAGTATTTTGTGTGACATATGTCTGTGATTTAACCCCTTAACCCCCAAGGGTGGTTTGCACGTTCATGACCGGGCCAATTTTTACAATTCTGACCACTGTCCATTTATGAGGTAATAACTCTGAAACGTTTCCATGGATCCCGGTGATTCTGACATTGTTTTCTCGTGACATATTGTACTTCATGTTAGTGGTAAAATTTCATTCAAATAACTTGCGTTTATTTGTGAAAAAAATGGAAATTTGGTGAAAATTTTGAAAATTTTGCAATTTTCCAAATTTGAATTTTTATGCCCTTAAATCACAGAGATATGACACACAAAAAACTTAATAAACAACATTTCACATATGTTTACTTTACATCAGCACAAATTTGGAACCAAAATTTTTTTGTTAGGAAGTTATAAGGGTTAAAATTTGACCAGCGATTTCTCATTTTTCAACACCGTTTTATTTTTATGGACCACATCACATTTGAAGTCACTTTGAGGGGTCTATATGATTGAAAATACCCAAAAGTGACACCATTCTAAAAACTGCACCCCCTCAAGGTGCTCAAAACCATATTCAAGAAGTTTATTAACCCTTCAGGTGCTTCACAGGAATTTTTTGAATGTTTAAAAAAAAATGAACATTTAACTTTTTTTCACAAAAAAATTATTTCAGGTCCAATTTTTTTTTATTTTACCAAGGGTAACAGGAGAAATTGGACTGCAAAAGTTATTGTGCAATTTCTCCTGAGTACACTGATACTTGATATGTGGGGGGAAACCACTGTTTCAGCGCATGGCAGAGCTCAGAAGGGAAGGAGCGCCGTTTGACTTTTTTAATGCAAAATTGGCTGGAATTCAGATTGGACACCATGTCACGTTTGGAGAGCCCCTGATGTACCTAAACAGTGGAAACCCCCCACAAGTAACCCCATTTTGGAAACTAGTCCCCCAGGGAACTTATCTATATATCTGGTGAGAACTTTGAACCCACAAGGGCTTCACAGAAGTTTATAACGTACAGCCGTACAATTAAAAAAAATCATATTTTTTCCCAAAAAATTATCTTTTCACCCCCAATTTTTATTTTCCCATGGCTAACAGGACCCTAACAGTTATTGTACAATTTGTCCTGAGTATGCTGATACTCCATATGTGGGTGTAAATGACTATTTGGGTGCATGGCAGAGCTCGGAAGGGAAACAGCGCCATTTGACTTTTTTGGCTGGAATTGGGATTGGACGCCATGCCGCGTTTAGAAAGCCCCATATGTTCCTAAACAGTGGAAACCCCCCACAAATGACACCATTTTGGAAACTAGACCCCCCAAAGAACTTATCTAGATGTGTGGTGAGCACTTTGAACCCCCAAGGGCTTCACAGAAGTTAATAATGCCCGGGCATGAAAATAAAAAAATCATATTTTTTTCCACAAACATGATCTTTTAGTCCCCAATTTTTTTATTTTCCCAATGGTAACAGAAGAAATTGGACCCCAAAAGTTGTTGTCCAATTTGTCCTGAGTATGCTGATACCCCATATGTGGGAGAAAACTACTGTATGGGCACACGTCAGGGCTCGGAAGGGAAGTAGTGACGTTTTGGACTGCAGACTTTGATGGAATGGTCTGCGGGTGTCATGTTGCCTTTGGAGAGCCCCTGATGTACCTAAACAGTGGAAACCCCCCACAAGTGACCCCATTTTGGAAACTAGACCCCCCAAAAAACTTATCTAGATGTGTGGTGAGTACTTTGAACCCCCCAGTGCTTCACAGAAGTTTATAACGCCCGGGCGTGAAAATAAAAAAATCATATTTTTCCACAAGCATGATCTTTTAGTCCCCAATTTTTTTTATTTTCCCAAGGGTAACAGGAGAAATTAGACCCCAAAAGTTGTTGTCCAATTTGTCTTGAGTATGCTGATACCCCATATGTGGGAGAAAACTACTTATGGGGACACGTCGGGGCTCGGAAGGGAAGTAGTGATGTTTTGGAATGCAGACTTTGATGGAATGGTCTGTGGGTGTCATGTCATGTTTGGAGAGCCTCTGATGTGCCTAAACTGTTGAAACTCCCCACAAGTGACCCCATTTTGGAAACTAGACCCCCCACAGAACTTATCTAGATGTGTGGTGAGCACTTTGAACCCCCAAGTGTTGCACAGAAGTTTATAACGCCGGGGCGTGAAAATAAAAAAATTATATTTTTTTCCACAAAAATGATATTTTTGCCCCAAATTTTTATTTTCCTAAGGGTAACAGGAGACATTGGATGCCAAAAGTTGTTTTGCAATTTGTCCTGAGTAGGCTGATACCCCATATGTTGGGGTAAAACACTGTTTGGGCGCATGGCAGAGCTTGGAAGGGAAGGAGCACCATTTGACTTTTTCAACGCAGAATTGGCTGGAATTGAGATCAGATGCCATGTTGCGTTTGGAGAGCACCTGATGTGCCCAAACAGTGGAAACCCCCCAATTCTAACTGCAACCCTAACCCCAACACACCCCTAACCCTAATCTCAGCCCTACCCCTAGCCCTAAGCCTAGCCCTAACCCTAACCATAGCCCTAACCCTAGCCCTAACCCTAGCCCTAACCCTAATGGGAAAATGGAAATAAATATATTTTTTTAATTTTATTATTTTTCCCTAAGGGGGTGACAAAGGGGGTTTGATTTACTATATATGGCGGGTTTTTATGTTTGGCAGCTGTCATATGCTAAAAGACACTTTTTATTGTAAAAATAGTTTTTGCATCACCGCATTTTGAGAGCTATAATTTTTTCCGTATTTTGATCCACCGAGTCATGTGAGGTCTTATTTTTTGCGGGACGAGTTGACGTTTTTATTGGTACCATTTTCAGGCACGTGACTTTTTTGATCGCTTTTTATTCTGATTTTTTTGGACGCAGAATGAACAAAAACCAGCATTTCAAGAATTTCTTTTGGGGGATGCGTTTACACCATTCCGCGTGTAATAAAATTGATAAGGCGGTTTTATTCTTCGGGTCAGTATGGTTACAGTAATATCTCATTTATGTCTTTTTTTATGTTTTGGCGCTTTTATGCAATGAAAACAATTTTATATAAATATAATTATTTTTGCATCACTTTATTCTGCGAGATATAACTTTTATCTTTTGCTGATGATGCTGTATGGTGGCTCGTTTTTTCTGGGACAAGATGACGATTTCAGCGGTACCATGGTTATTTATATCCATCTTTTTGATCGCGCGTTATTGCACTTTTTGTTCGGCGGTATGATGATAAAGCTTTATTTTTTGCTTCGTTTTTATTTTTATTTTTTAAGGGGTTCAATAAAGGGGTTAACTAATGGGACAGTTTTATAGTGCGGGTCGTTACGGATTCGGCGATACTAAATATGTGTACTTTTATTGTTTGTTTTTTTTATTTAAAAAAAATGAATTTATTAGGGAATATTTTTTTTTTAAATTTATTTAGCGATTTTTAAAAAATCTCTATTACAATGTCCCAGGGGGGACATAACTGTCATGTGACAGATCGCTGATGTGTCACATCACTGATCACCGTGACAGATCGGCGATCTGTCACAGGCAGTGCAGAAGGCTTCCTCGTGTCTGCGCTTTGCAGGCACTGAGGAAGCCAGCTCCCTGCAGGCCCCTGAAGGTGCCCGCCGCCATTTTGGATCCGGGGACCTGCAGGGAAGGAGACCCCCGCAGCAGCGCTGCACATTGCGCTGCTGCGGGGGTCTCAGAAGCACGGAGGGAGCCCCCTCCCTGCCGATGCTTCCCTAAACAGCCGGTACACTGCGATTGTGTTTGATCGCAGTGTGCCAGGGGTTAATGTGTCGGGGGCGGTCCATGACCGCCCCTGACACATAGTGCCGGGTGTCAGCTGTGATAATCAGCTGACACCCGGCCGTGATCAGGGGAGCTCACTGCGTGAGTGCCGCTGATCGCTATGACGCACTATCCCGTCCATGGGCATAGGGCCCCGGGTCCCATGGACGGGATAGTACGTCAGATGGCAGAAAGGGATTAAGGGCATGAAAATTCCAAGTTGGGAATTTTTCAAAATTTTGGCCAGATTTCCATTTTTTTCCCAAATAAACGCAATTCATATCAAAGAAATTTTACCACTAACAAGAAAAACAATATGTCATGAGAAAACAATGTCAGAATCACCGGGATCCATGGAAGCGTTCCAGAGTTTTACCTCATATAGGAAAAGTGGTCAAAGTTGTAAAAATTGGCCTGGTCATTAACATGCAAACCACCCTTGGGGATAACGGGGTTATAGCACAAACTCTTTATAGTCTTGGGACTGTTCACATCTGTTTTTTTTGCAGAATAGTTGTCCACAAGCAAAAATAAAATCGAGACTTGTCCATTTTTTTTAATGAGGTTTGCGGATTTAACTCACCCATCCAAGGGTCAGTGAAAAAAGAAAAACATTAGCACTTTGGATGCCTTCCATGTGTTATTTGCGTGCTTTGCCTTTTTTCACTGTTTAACGTGAATTTTTTTAAATACAATTTTAAAAATAGATGCATACTGATGATAAAAATGGACACATGGCCAAGAAATGGATGAAAAATAGATCCAGCCCTCTGTTGAAAAACTGTCTTTTTTTCTTGTATGCAAAAAAAATAAAGTCTGAATGAGATTTTAAATGAAATATTTTGGACTCAGGATATTTTTTTAATTCCACATACCGTATATCAACCATTATTAAATCATAGTAAGATTTCTGGGAAAACAAAGTAAGGGTTGTAGGGTCTAAGCCAACACACCAGGGAGAACATACCCAGTCATTATATGTGCACTCTGTTCTGACATAACCCTGGCTCTGATAAGTAACGTTTCAGCCTTTTTCATACTCTTTTCACAGAAATACCAGGTTTCAGTTGTGGGGCTTGGGATTTGGTCCTCTGGGAACAACAAGTAAAATGGAATCTTCTTGCAAAACATCGATTGTCTATTCTCTTGCAATCATATTATTTTCAAAATGACATTGGTGTCATGTTCATGTTGACGTGTTTTTCTGCTGAAATAACTGATCCTATTAACCACACTATTTATAATTTTTTATTTAGCACGTCCCCCAGACATGGGAGCTATCTCAGACCTCTGTATAACAGCTTGACTGGCAAGGACACCTTCACTAATGAGGGATGCTTTGAGAAATGGGAAACCACTCTGCAGAGACAGATATATATCCCTCAATGGACTTCATCTCTTAAAATTGCCGTTAAATCTACGAGGTGCATGAACATACTTGAAACACACTACAAGTTAGTTCACAGATATTACCTCACCCCAAATAGACTCAGGCACTTTGGAGGGGGGGGTTCTGGAACGTGTTGGCGTGGTTGTGGATCTCAAGCAGATTTACTTCATGTCTTTTGGGGATGTCCTATATTGAAGCTATATTGGCTTAGAGTTTTTGACTTACTTTCACTCATATGTAATTGGCGTATTCAGCCACAGCCTGCTTTAGCTTTGCTACTCATAGACATACACAGACTTAAAAAGGAAAAGTTCCTGGCCGCTCACATTCTTATGTCCGCAGCTTTCCTCATAGCGAAAGGTTGGAACAGTAAGCAACCTCCAAATATTGTCACGCTTATTATGCTGGTAGATAAACACTGTGTTTATGAGAGGATTCACTACATTAACAATATATCAATAAAGTTATTTGATGAAAGGTGGTATAGATGGGTGGAACTCAAGCCCAAAATAGAAGATTTCATATCCTGAACTTTTATTTTCTTTTTTTTTTGATTCATGATGTGCCAAAATTTCATATATCTAGGTGCCTAGTGTACTTTTGTAAAGGTTCTTTATTTTTCTTCCTTTTTTTTTTTTTTGTATTATTATGTTTATTGTTTACCGCACTTATTTCAAGTGTTGATAAGATTGTAATGTCATTACACTGTGATGTATTGCTTTACATCACTCAAAATTCATTTGGATGTGATTGTATAAATGTATGCCTTACATTTTTGCTTATTACTCTGAAAACCTCAATAAAAATATTGTTTAAGAAATAACTGATCCTTTCACTTTAGAAACCATGAACTTACATGATAACGGCAATTTTCTATTTCAAAGCAGAATGTGAGGGAAATGTATTATGATTATCCTGATGCAAAATGCTGATCATATAATATTCCTAATAGATTGATAAGTCTGATGAGCCAAGGATAATGTAACACTAACTAGGTTATCACAACCCTCTAGTGACAACAGTCATATTGTACATCATGATATTCAAATCAGGAATTTTGTGGATATCATCCGCGCTGCTGTAAAAAATGAATGCCCAGGCGTATTGGAAATGAAAGATGATGGTTTCTTCTCAACGCGTTTCAAAGTCACTAGGACTTCTTCCTCAGGAGATGCTATTCCTCACATGTATTCAACCTGTCCGCAGCTGCATGATTTGTGGCTGCTGGACAGGCTGAATATATTTGAGGAATGCCTGTTTGTTAGGGAATCTCCACATTTATTCAGGCTGTCTAGCAGCCGCAAATCATGGAGCTGCGTCGACACAAACTAAATCTCAGAGCATGCCAAAATACTCAGAGGACACCCGAGCAACGAGTATACTCACTCATCACTAGTTAACAGTCATTTTTCAATTTGGCTGTCCCCATAATTATGAACAGAAGATTGAATAAAAAATTAAAACTACTGCCGCTGATACCGATAACAGCTAATCGGCAGGGGTGCCGGGTGTCAGGCCTCGATCAATCAGACATTGATGACCTATCAATGCTAAAGTAGTGGACATCCGCTTTAACCCCTCACAAACTATGATGTATAGGTGCATCGTAGGTTGTGTCCTGGCATTTTATGCAGGCTCTGGCGCTGAACCCACATATTTCTGGTACATGACAGCTGATCTGTCTGATTGCAGTAGTTGAAGTTCATATTAGGTTGGGAGCGATAGGAGGGTGAATTAACGGGAAGTATCAGCTGTGGGGTCCAGGATTGGGAGATATGTCACCAGCTGTGAGGAGAAGCAGTGAAAGGGAGAGCAGGTGGAAGAAGGAGAGAGGCTGGTCTGATTTATGTTTTATTACAATAAAATGCAACAACAGGTGATCAAAAGATGGTATCAATAAAAACGTCAGCTTGGCGCACAAAAAATAAGCCCTCACCCAGCCCCAGATCACGAAAAATGGAGACGCTACAGGTCTCGGAAAATGGCGCTTTTTAACAAACTTTGAAATTTTTTCGCCACTTATCTAAAAAGGAACCTAGACATGTTTGAAGTCCATGAACTTGTAATGACCTGGAGAATCATAATGGCAGGTCAGTTTTAGAATTTAGTGAACATGCTAAAAAAAAGCAAAAAAAAACCAACTGTGGAATTGCACTCTTTTGCAATTTTACCGCATTTGGAATTCTTTCCCCGTTTTCCAGTACATGATATATTAAAACCAATGGAGTCATTCAAAAGTACACCTTGTTCCGCAAAAAAAAAGCCCTCACATGGCCATATTGACCGAAAAATTAAAAAAAGTTATGGCTCTGGGAAGAAGGGGAGCAAAAAACAAAAATGCTTCTAGTCGTGAAGGGTTTAAATCAACTCCCATTCCCCCCATTCAAAATAAAACATTTGAAAAAAAATACACATATTTGGTATTGGATTAAAAACATTGTTTTTAATCTATTAGCTTCTTGCTTATGCAAGGCTCTCTTGTGTAACATTCACATAAGGAGCCATTTTACACAGCATGCCCACATCAGGAAGCGACTTTCTGAATCCTGCTCATATAGGTACTGTCCACATGATCAGGTTTGAAATACATTAGATAGGACTGCTTCGAGATGGGTATACCATGACGTTGCAGTGGCTTAGTATACATTTTTTGCAAAAAACATATCAACTAAATACCCTGTTTTTATTATCATTTTTTATTAGCACTTGCTGTCTACTGTTATAATTTTTACAACAGAGTATTTTTGCACGTTTGTCATACTGTGCTTTTTCTTTGTGTTTCACATATTTGGTATTGCCACGTTCAGAATTGCCCGATCTACTAATGTTTGAAAGTAATTCATCCGATCGGTAAACACTGTAACAATAAAATCAAATCAAAACGCCAGATTTACTTTTTTTGGGTCACAGTAGGATTGCATTAAAATGCAATAACGGGCGATCAAAAGATCGTATCTACACCAAAATGGTATCAATAAAAACGTCAAATGGAGACACTATGGGTCTTGCAAAATGGCTATATTTAATTTTTTTTAGAAACTTTGGATTTTTTCCCCACTAAAATTAAAATGAACCTATACATGTCTGATATTTACAAACTCGTAATGACCTGGACAATCATAATGGCAGGTCAGCTTTAGCATATGATGAGCATGGCAAAAAAGCAAAGATAAAAACAATTGTTTAATTGCGCTTATTTTGCAATTTCACCACACTTTGAATTTTTTCCCAGTTTTTGTACACAATATGGCAAAACCAATCGTGTTGTTCAAAAGTACAATGTGTCCCACAAAAAACAAGCCCTCACATGACCTTATTGATGGAAAAATAAAAAAGTTATGACCTTGGGAAGAAGGGGAGCAAAAAACGGAAACTCAAAAATGGAAAAACCCAAGGTCGCAAAGGGATTAAGTGCATATGGAAAAGGCCAGGTGTCATGAACTCATTTTCTGCTCCACCAGTTGAGAGTTCCCCTTCCGTTCTCCCTCTGGTGGTGACAGGAGGTAGTGCGGTTTGTTTAAGTGGTAGTGATCTGCCACCTGATGAGGAAGATAACGATTGGATCTCTGGAGTATCAGACTGGATATAAGACAGCCGTCGCCCTATCCGGGTGCTGGTGATTCAGTCTACTTCTCAGGTCCTGGACTTCAGCTCTTTTCCAGTCTTCTCAAGTTAAGTTTGTTTTTTGCTATTGTTCACACTTGCGCTTGTTGGTCAATTCAGTTTTTTGTGTAATCAGCCTGCCCCTGCTGGGGCTATGCTGAAATTCCACTCCTATTAATGAATATTTGCCAATCTGCTTTTTGTCCCTTATTAGATTGGCCTCTTTTTTGCTCTGTCTCAGAATATTTCAGAGTGCTGATATAGGTTTAGAAGTCTAGTGACTTCAGGGTTAATTTTGCTATCAGAAGTGTTGGACAATATTTTTGAAGGTTTTTTTGGCAGATTGAAGACAGTGTCTTTCCTTTTCTGTCCTTTTTAGTTAGCCGGGCCCCATCGTTTGCTCAGGCTATTTTCCTGCCTTTGTTTGTATTTTCATCTTGTTTCACCGTCAATACAGGTGGGGTCTGTCTTTCCTTTGGGGTCTGCTCTGGGGCATATAGTTTTCCTCTTTTCCTGCTTTAGGCTTATGTAGTTCTCCGGTTGTGACGAGGCATCTAGGACCAACGTAGGAACGCTCCACGACTGCTGCTAGTTGTGCGATTAAGATCAGGGATCTGCAATCTGCATAGTTACCAACTTCTCTGGTTTTCTGAGACTTAGCTTGTTGTCTTTTTTTCCTCCTCGGTTTCCCATTCAAAACAGCCAGGTGTGAGCAGGAGGGAGGAGCTGTAGGGAGACAGGTCAAAAAAACACAGTAGGGGATAATTAGTAGATATTAGCTAAAATGCATTTAGAATGAATTACTATACAATACTATAAACATAAGGGCTCACACTCATCTGCGTTTTTAAAATCGGTCAGATGTTGATCTTGAAAAGTCAAATTTTAGCACGCAGCGAGCAGTAACCTCAGTGTGATAATCAGGGTTCATCGTTGACCTTTCTCACATCAGCGCAACATGCTGCAGGAACGTTCTCACACTCCTTTCTCAGTTTGTTCCGGCTGGCTTGCTGAGAAGTTGCATTATGCCACCACTCAACAAACCTATCTGATGTTGCAGAGCTGGAGTTCTTCATTGGACAAATGAATTGTTGGTGGACAGGTGAGGAATATGTTGGTTTATTTTTTTATATTTTACACTAATAAATCGGAAAAAGAGGGTGGGCAGTATTTATTTTAAATAAATGAGTTTGTGTCTTTCTTTCAATTAAAGAACTTTATTCTTGCTGTGTATTTTTTACAATATGACTTTGGAATTAGTAATGAGGTGTCTTATATATGACTCTCCATTACTAACCTCTGGCCTGACAATACAAAGCTGACATCAACCCCAACCCTATTACCCCATTTGCCACCGCCCCAAGGAAAGCTCCAGATATGGTGCATCTTAAAGATGCATTATTTCTAAGGTGGCTGAGGGCTGATGTTCTTAGTCTGGGAGGATCCTTGTCCCCTTCCTAGCCTATTAATATCAGCCTGCATCTGTCTGTCTAGCCTTGCTGGTTATTAATTATATGGGAGACTCCAAGTAATGTTTTTGTGGGTCCCTCATTTTAATAACCAGTAAAGGCTAAGTAGACAGCTGTGAGCTGATATTAACAGCCTGGAAAGATCCATGCTTTTTTCCCCTTACCAGGCTATAAACATCAGCCTCCAGCTGTTGGCTTTCCCTCAGCTGGTTAAAAAAATGTAGGGGGACCCAAAAACCATTTTTTTCTTTAATTTATTGAATTATTAGCTATATACAGTATGTGAACATTAAACTACACATGCATTGCACTAATTATATATGTCACATCTTTCTATCTATCTTTTCTATGCATATGTCTATTCTATTTTTATTCTGATGAGTCATGCCGTGAATTTATTGTACTCAGCTGATGAAATGTTGGGTTTCCTAGCACCTGGGTGCGTAAAAATTGGACAGCACATGCATGGATTGTGTGCTGTGTGATTTTTTTCTTCCACCTATTGACTTGCATTGGCGAGTCTCATCCTATATACTCAGCCACTCACAGCATGCTGTAAGTTATTTCTCAGCCCAATCTGAGCAGAGAAAAAAAATCATAGATGAGCAAGGAATCATAGAACATTAGTCAGATTGTAATCCATTTTTTTTATCGGATTGTACTCGTTCGTTTTTAACGCAAATGAGTATGAGCTCAAAAACCCAGCGTACTTGCACGATAAATTGACATCTTGCAGATGTGAAACAACCACCACAGCTCAGTTTAAGCTCCGCAAAAATAGCACAATGGGCACTGAGTTTTGGTGTTGCTAAAATAACCAGATTCAAAAACGCACCAAAAACGCAATGTGGGCACACAGCCTGAGAGTACCCCTGTTTCTAGAAATGACATAAGCTTTTCCTTGTAAACCTCGTTATGACACCTTTCTTCTCTTATTACCGATAAACACTTGACAAGCTCCATAATGCTAATGCTGTTTTGATTGCAAAAACCACAAGTAATGAAAATAGCAGCCGGTCCTCTCTAGTACAGGTGTGTAATAAGGACATATAATTAAACCAAAGATACATAATTGTTTGTTGTTGCCAGTTCCACGTTGACAGCAGCTGACTATGGTCTTAATGTCTAGCTCAAGACTTTGATAATTTTCTGATGTCGCTGCATTTAGATGTGTTAATTCCTCAAGGACGTATACAGAAAAACACTTTGCACCTTTTGTAAAGAACATTCCCAGTGCTGCCCACAATTTCTTTGCAATAGTAAAGTGGCTTTGAAAAAAAAAACCCTCTTATCCAATGAATGGTTAAAATAGTACAGTCTGTAATTAATTAATAATAAATAATTATAGTAATAGTTTTAATCATAAGGACAAAGGCGAAGCTATACTTTGTGGTGTGTTCTTTACAATTTGTGATATTACACCTATGCATTACACACAATGGCAGTGATACATGATACATCTGCAGAGACACGCTGCTGTTGTTTATACATTCGGTTCTATATATTCAGCTCAGTAATTATTGGTTTTAATTTCTAATAGACTGTGAAATTGAAATGTTAATAAGTTGCTGTTAATTTTTTTTTTTATCCAGTGAATCCTGCAAACAGATGTGAAGCTCTCAGTCTCCAGGAGTATTCCCATAAATGATTGTGTATGAACGTACACTTAATCAGCATCTACAGGTGGCATGCCACCTGCTTAAATCATTTATGGTCTGATTTACCCAGCATGTAGCCAAATACAAGCAATACAAAGCTATACAAACAATTGGGGGCCGGAGTCACACTAGCGATTAAATCGGACGAATGCAATGCGATTAAAAATCGCATTGCATTCGTCCCAATGTTATTCTATGGGGCAGCTCCCATCATGCGATTTTTTATCGGATCCGATCGTCGGACTGAGACAATCGCAGCATGCTACGACTGTCACCGATTTTCGGATCGGATTCGACAATGCAAGTCTATGGATGCGATTAAAAATCGCATTGAAAACGCACCACACGTGTGACTTGGGATTAAATCGCAAGACTTCTCCTGGGCAACAGGAAATAGCAGGAGGCATGGCCAAGAAGCTTGGGTATGCAAATTTCTCTTGCAGCATAAAAAAAACCCAGGAAGAACGCCTCCACGGAGTCCTCCATCATGTCCACGCCAGTCAATGTGGAAATGCTGATAGTTCTGGTCCAGGAGAGGCCAGAACTATGGGACCAGAGAGATCCCCACTATGCTGACCGCAGACGCAGGGAGGCAGCGTGGACAAGAATCTGTGGCCAGATGTTCCCTGGATATGCGGCAAGACCTCGGGAGGAGCGGGAGCAAATTAGTAAGTGAAAGAATGTGTACACATAATCAAATCCCCAAATCTAATCTGCACAATGTAAGGCCCAATAAGTGTCCTCATTGCTCAGATATCAGTAATTAATTACTTCGCCTTTTTTTTTTTGGCCCATATTTACAACATCTACATTCCAACTCCCTGACTGGTGGCAGCATAAAGATTTTGCCTTAAAAAAATTTGAATTATTTAGCTAATTGTTCTGCCACCAAATGCAGTGATCTTCTTTTTTTTAGGTCCCGTATCTTAGCCACTATATAACTAGTGTTTTTGTAATTAAAACATCATGGATGTTCGCATTAATACCACAGGATTTGTTACATTTTTTTAGCAATTATGTTTTTTCGAAGGTCCTTTGTAGTAGGCCTCAACCTTTTTTATTTTTTTGGATTGGTGTGGAGTCAACAGGAATATAAATCATATCATTTGTAAAATGTGTGCCTAAGCATAAGGTTAACCCTTGATACCATAGCCATATGTGTGTTGTAACAAAATCCTGTGTTTTTGTTAACATTGTAGTGACTGATGTGACAAGGCGTTGACGCAGCTGCAGGGACACACATAGGAGGGAGAGACAGCTGAGGTCCCGTAGTGGAGCGGCCGGAACCACCAAGAGGAAATACCTCTATTACGACCGCCTACATTTCCTGGCTCCTGTGATGGAGCTGAGACCGTAAGTACATGGTTTAATGTAGTACTTTGTATATTCTGTATGCACAATTTACTTGATGTTATTTTTACCATTGTAGCACCGAGTCAAACCTCACAGAGAGGGAGACGGGTTCCGACTCTGAGGTGCTGAATGATCCTGAGTCGGATGTTGCTGCAGGCTCCGGCCCATCTGCAGGACTTCCCAGAGCAACACCACCACCATCACCAAGATCACCACCACCAGAATCAGTTTGCCAACCCTGATGACCGGGGCAACAGTAGCAGCCCCACCATGCCAATGGAGACCTCGCCACAGCCTTCTGCCCTACCACGACGAGGCAGGCGCAGGAGAGAAGGAGCAGCTTCGGGAACAAGGATGCAGGTTGACCGAATTGTATTGGACTACTTGTCAACAGCTGCTCATGATGATGGGGAGGAGGCTTATGGGCGCAGTCTGGCACAGTATTTGAGGGCAATTTCCTGTGGGTACAGGCTGCGTACGAGAGGGGCTCTCCAAATTGTTTTGGATGCCAGCACACCACCCAATAATCCCCGCAGTGTCTTTCAGTTTCTTGAAAGGTGGCAGCTGTCAGATGAGAATCAGATTGATAGGCTGGTTGGACTTGATGTGACAAGTCAACCATCCTTGGAACCTGTTCCTTCTCCTCCTCCTCCATGGGTGCCAACACCTCCGCCTCAGCCTGCACACATCCCCAATGTGGCTCCACAGGTCCAATATATGGGCCAGGGCGCACATGCCCAATATGGCCACTTTAACTTACCCAATGTGGGTGGTTGGCCCTAACATGGGTTTGTTTGACATGGACATATTGGGGGATATGGGCAATTTGGGCAGCCCTACCAGGACTACCCACAACAATATCCAAATTACCCCTACCAAAACCAACACATTGATCCTGGCAGGATGCAACAGATGCTACAGCCAGCTGCCAGTGCACAGGGGGACAGAGATGTGGGCCAGCAACCAAGGCCAAATGTACAAACAGGCCCCCCACCTTCACCACCCCCAACCTACCATGACTTGTAGGCTTTCCTTTTTACCTTGTTGGTAGGTTTTGTGTATTCTACATGATGTTTAATTTTTTCATTGTAATGTTTAATAATAATGTGCTGATAACATTAGGCCATAGGCCAGTACTATGGTTACCGTATATACTCGAATATAAGCCGAGATTTTCAGCCCGTTTTTTTGGGCTGAAAGTCCCCCTCTCGGCTTATATTCGAGTCATATACACCATGGGGTCGGAGGGGGAGAGGGGGCGGGGGTGTCAGGTCATACTTACCTGTCCTGACGCTGTCTCTTGAGCCCCCAGCTTCTCCGCGCTCTCTGTTCCTGCCTTCAGCGGTCACATGGTGCCGCTCATTAAAACTCATGAATATGCGCATATTCATGAGTTTTAATGAGCGGTATCACACGACCACTGAACGCAGGAAGAGAGAGCGCAGAGAAGCTGGGGGCTCAAGCGACAGCGTCAGGACGGGTAAGTATAGCGATACTCACCTGTCCTGCGTCCATGGCTGCTTGCTGCTGTCTGTCATCGGTCAGTGACTTCAGACAGCAGAGGGCGCGGTGACGTGGTTAGTGCGCGCCGCGCCCCCTGCAGTCTGAACGTCACTGACTGATGACGTGGCAGATAGCGGTGAGCAGCCATGGACTCAGGACAGGTGAGAATCTGACACCCAGCGACGGAGAGGTGAGTATGTCATTTTTTTATTTTTACATGCTGCAGCAGCGGCAGCACATGGGGGAGTAATCTTAAGGAGCTTCTAATGGGGGCAGTATATGGGGGAACAATATGGAGCTTCTAATGGGGGCAGTATCTGGGGGAACAATCTATGGAGCTTCTTATGGGGGCAGTATATGGGGGAATAATCTATGGAGCTGTTTATGGGGGCAGTATATGGGGGAACAATATGGAGCTTCTAATGGGGGCAGCATATGGGGGAACAATCTATGGAGCTTCTTATGGGGGCAGCATATGGGGAACAATCTATGGAGCTTCTTATGGGGGCAGTATATGGGGGAACAATCTATGGAGCTTCTTCTGGGGACACCATATGGGGGAATAATCTATGGAGCATTTCCCACCCTAGGCTTATACTCGAGTCAATAAGTTTTCCCAGTTTTTTTGCGGCAAAATTAGGGGGTCGGCTTATACTCGGGTCGGCTTATACTCGAGTATATACAGTATTTGGTACGGCAATAAGCCAAAAAAAAATCAAGTAATAAACTTGGTTACATTCACAATGTGTGTCTGTTTATGTACGTACATGTTCTGTAATGTGTGAGATAGATATATTAACAAGTACTGGTTAAAAAATAAAACAAAAAGGTGAAGCAAACAAGCTTTATGAGAACACAACACTACCAAACCACTACATAGATAAGGCATCATCTTGCCATGGAGTTGCACCCTGAGGTGTTAGGAAATAATTTGGCAGCACATCACGTACTTTGAGTCCGGAAATTGGACGACGGGGTGGGTTTACATGTGTCCTAGGCCTAGACACATTAGCAGACTCCACTTCAGCATCATCATATGGGGGTCAGTCATGAATTCTTGTGAAGTTATGTAGGACAACACAGGCTTTAATAACTTCATTGACATTAGCTTCACTCAGCTGAATTGCGGACTGTAGGACCCTCCATTTGGCCGTAAGAATGCCAAAGGCACAGTCCACCAGTCGCCGAGCACGTGATAGGCGATAGTTAAATATTCTACGCCGGTGGTCAAGGGTTCGTTGTGGATATGGCCTCATGACATGTCTGCTCAATTGAAACGCCTCATCTGCTACAATAACATAAGGCACCGGTTCCAGATTTGAGTTGGGAAGCTGACGTGGTGGTGGTAGGTCAAGCTCATTATTACGCAGCCGCCGACCCATAACGGAAGAATTGAAGACTCTGGAGTCTCCAGTTCTTCCATAGGCCCCAATATCTACAACTATAAACCTGTTGTGAGTGTCTACCAAAGCCAACAATACTACAGAAAAATATTGTTTATAATTATAGAATTGGGACCCTGAGTTGGGCGGCTTACGCACACGGATGTGCATCCCATCTAGGGCTCCAATACATTGTGGAAACTGGCACGTGTCCTCATTACCACATGATGGAGTGTGGTCCAGATTTGGGAGCATATAGACCGTACAATGCCAGAGATTGTTGATTTCCCAATTAAAAATTCTAAATGCAGACCAGCATATGAAAGGCCAGTTGAAAGGAAACTAAAAAAAAAACTAAAAAAAAAGAAAAAAAAAACATTCAGCACACAGCCCAACAAACAACAGATACAGTTTCAAAAACATTTAAAATCGAGGAAGTCTAAAGTAAGCATGATACACATTACATTACATGCCATGGCTTGGTTCCGTAAGCCACAAGCATAAAATTTGTTTGGCTAAATTTTTTCTACATCATTTAAGATAATAGGGCAATACGAAATAAGAATCAAGGTGTGTTAAATAAATATGCAGCTTCACATATCATCAACATATTGGTTTGAGACATACCGTAAGGTGAAGAGTAGGTGCTCTTCTGCAGAAATAGCTTTGTGCATCCTCGTATCCTGAAATGTGATCCCAGGGCGCACAATCTCCAGCAAAATATCAAAGGTAGCAAGGCTCATCCGACAATATTGATAGAACTTCTCCGGATGGCTACGCAGAGATGTATAGAGACGGTGGAAATGGCCTTTAGATATCCTTCGGAGCAAAAGGGGATGGACCCACATTCGCCTACGCCTCCTCGGATCCACAATCACAGGGTACTGCTCCCCAAAATGTCGGGATAAAACCCGATAGAAAAGAACACGCTCAGTGGTGTTAAAAGTGAGCCCGTCATGTTTAGCACAAAACAGAGCTAACCAAATCCAAGCAGTGACTGTATGTCAAAGGTAGCAGCCTCACACCTGTAGGAGAGGCCATAAATATAGGGCGGGATGATTTTTTAAATGAGTTTCAGGCCTAAAAATGGTTATTTGTCAATTTTGGAATGGTCAGATAAAAAAATCGGCAGACAGATGTGAAACGGATCCTTACATGCGATTAAAATCGCATCAATGAAGAAAAATCGCATCAAAAACGAATCACTGGTTAAGATACCTTTGTGCGATTTTGGACCGTTAAAATTGGACCCTTTTTTTCATCGTTGTGTGTGACTCCAGCCTTTTGCAGATTGTAAGCCGTTCAGCGTTATACGCTATTGCTTAGTGAAAAAAAATCAAAAACTGGAAACATTAAATATTTTATGCACTGTTTACAAATAAAACTACTTTACTTATCAATTTAGACAAGTAAAAAGTTTTTAGAGTAGGGCATATCTTTTACTTTTAAAGGTTCATTCAGATGAGAGTGTGATATGGATGTGCGTTGTCAGTGTGCACCACAGAACGCACACGGACTCATTATAGCCAGTGTACCAATTGTCTGCGTGGAAAAAAATAGCAGCATTCACTGACCAAAATAATGTACGTACATAACAGGGAGCTCCTGCATGCATTCGCTATGTGGATGATCACATACATCCGCTATTTTCCGACGTCACTGGCCCAAGTTTTAGTACAGCCGTCTGAACCTAAGAACTGCAGTTCATCAACGCCTGGAAGACGAGATAGAAGAATATTTAGATTTGAGAGTCCTCAGTGGTTGATACCTTTTAATGGCTGACTGAAAAGATGGTAACAAATTGCAAGCTTTCGAGACTACACAGGTCTCTTCATCAGGCTAGACTAAAGCCCCCGTTACACATAGCGATATTGCTAGCAATATCGCTGTAACATCACTGATTTTGTGACGTTATAGCGATATTGCTAGCGATATCACTACATGTGATACTTACCTCTGACTGGCTCCCCCGCTGCTCATCGCTGATCGCATGAGAAGGTCCTGGATCATTTCTCGTCGGGCGCTTCCTGCTGGGCTTCCTTTGGCACCAACGAGCGACGCGTGGAGGCGGGAGGACGTCAGGATCGCGGCGTCTGACAGGTAAGTAGCGACCGCCGACCCCTGCTTTGTCGCTGGTGAGATCTGCCTGTGTGGCAGCTCACTAGCGACCACTTAGCGATGCACCAGCGATCCATATCGTTGTCGGGATCGCTGGTGCATCGCTTAGTGTAACGGTACCCTAATACAAAATCTGAAGAATCCCATATTTATGCACAAATATAGGATTCTTCAGAATTTGTATTAGTCAATGCCTGATGAAGAGACCCGAGTAGTCTTGAAAGCTTGCAATTTGTTACCTTCTTTTCAGTTAGCCATTAAAAGTTATCAACCACTGAGGACTCTCAAGTCTAAATATTCTTCTATCTAATGGCTAACACGGTACAAAGATATACATCTTTCCTGTATCAAAATGGAAGACGAGATAGCATTTTTACATATTAAGGGTTTGCTCACACCACGGTATACATCAGACAAGTGCTATCTGACTTTTTATTGGATAGCACTTGGACCAATGTTATTGTGCTGATGGCCGATATATTTCCTTCCTGATATTTTTCACAGAAAGAATGTCTCAGTGAAAAGAAAAACCCCTTCATGTTGCAATTTTACTTTTGAAATTGAATGCTACTCACTCATTCAAATCTACAGGTGCGTGGAAAACAATGGACTGCACTCGGATAACATCTGCAGTTCGATTTCCATGGAATTACACAATGGAAAAGATGCTGAAATTTTGTTCTCCATTGTCACAGTGTTCTATGGTTATCTCATATGAGAGAATCAGATCACAGTTAGATTGATTGTCATTAGCATAATTGACCCAATTAATGACTCTCGGATGAGAGAATCTACAGCCTTGTGACCCTAGCTTGACACTAGAAATTCCAATTCACCCAAAGGCCTCATCTAGGCGTCAGTTGTTTTGAAATTCGAGAAAAACTGACCGATTTTCATCAGTGGTTTTCATCTGTTTCTTCATATTTTTCACTGATGAGGAAAAAAGTTTCTCTGCCTTCTATCAGTCAATGAAACAGACATAACACGGGTGCTGTCTGAGTGGCATCTGAGTGCTGTCTGATTTCACGAAACAATAGACTTTCATTGTCGAGTTTGATCAGACACTTAGAACATCAGACATTTTTCTCCAAGACTACTCGGTCCTCAAAAAATCACTGACATGTGCACAGCCCCACTGGCTATCATAGGGACGAATGCTATCGGTGAAAAAAAAAAGTGAAAAGACAAAAAAAAGTGTGCGAAAGACTGATGAGTAAATGAGCTCTAACACTGGTACTGAGATCCAAGACTTCTGAGCCATAGGAGACCACATTTCTATACAAAGAATATGTCATAATGAATGGTTTGTTTTATGGCAAAATTGTAATACCTCTAAAACAGGCAATATTCCTTCAAGAAGGTGAAAAAAAATAAAGGCAATAAAATCATATGAGACCTAGCCATACTCTGGTGCACCAGTCATCTTCCACTTCTACAGATCTGTTTTTAAGGGCTCATACTCACATGCGAGAAACTCGGATGAGTCTCGCACGTCAATACCCGGCACTCGGATCGAAGCGTTCAGCTGCATAGAAATACATGCAGCTAAACACTCCGATCCGAGTGCCGGCGGCAGTGCCGGGTATTGATGTGCGAAACTCGTCTCAGTTTCTCACATGTGAGTATGAGCCCTAAGGGGTGGTTTAAATTGCATTAGGGTCCATGGGTTGAGCACATCCGTTACATAGGGGCACTAACGCTATGTAATGGATGCGTTAATGCACCCATTGGCCGCAATAATAGTAATGCATCCTAATGCATGCCGAAATCGACATGCATTAGCGATGATGCGTCACTTTATGACTCACCCTCGAACGCGGTCTGCAGCGTTTTCGGGTTCGTCGGGTCTAGCGCACAGCAAACGGACGCATTCGCTGTGCATAGACCTGTATGGCTAATGCATGGTAGCGAAATGGTACCATGCGTTAGCGCATACGTTAGCGCAAGGACACAAAAGATGTCAAAACTGACATCTGCGTTAGCGCATCCGTTTAACGGATCCGTTAAACGGATGCCCCTAACGCAATGTGAACCTAGCCTAAGAGTTTCCCTCATTTAGTGTACATTCACATATCCATGTAACATGTTCGTGTGCTATCCGTTTTTTTCTCAGACAGCAGATGAACCCATAGAGTTACATCGATCAACACATACATATATTTTTAAAATAAATCTGTACCTTTGGTCCAGGACACTCGGTGCACGGTTCTCATCCGTTTTGGCGATCAGACTCATCCATGAAACATCGGAGACATACTTTGTATGTCTGGGTTCCACCATGCTTCATCTTCTATTAAGAATCAGTGGATAAATACAAGTTCAGACAATTTACCTTCTCAATTTTTTAGAAATGGATCAGGAAGAAAATGGATGCATCATGGACTCAAAACAAAACAAAGGCAAAATAGATGCCACACAAAAAGCGGACCATTTCTGCCGGATGTAAAATTGGCAATGGTGTGTAAATGTAGCCAAATTCTTTTCTTATATTCTCTTTTCAAAGTCAATGATGACAGAATGGAAAAATAAAACCTAGCAGACAAATAACAGACATTATTGAGTTTTTTTTATTTATTCAGTCATCTTTTCTGCATGCGTCCCTACTAGATAATGCCTGAAAATAAAAAAAGTCTCACCAACAGCATGAAAAAAAAGTGGGGACCCTAAAAAAGTTTTGAAAAGCTTGAAAAAGCAAAAATACTTATCAACAAAAATGCACCAAAATCTCATCGTGAGAACATAGCCTTAGATGTGTGCCTCTTAATTAATTTGGAGCATCTTACAAATGCTCTTTCACTTTGCCATAAATGTTGCTCCACAAAAAAGAAAAAATATGTGTGACCAATATACTAACACTAGTAGAATACCCGCGGCTTTGCTCGCGGAAAATATGTTAAATTGTTGGTTATGGTAGCTAAAGTAAAATTTTCAGTGTCACCCTGAAATTGACATTTTCAGAGTGCTACAGTAAAAAAAAATTTCCACTTTAAATTTTTATTATTTTGGCATTTTACTAATTTGACGTAACCTTGATGTGAACAACAACTTTTTTTTCATTTCAACATTTTTATTGATTTTACATATTCAATACATATTATGGAGTATAAAATATTACAACTATTTTTTGAACTTTTTTTTATAAAAAATAAAAAATTATGCACCTTACACAAGCATATAAAACATTTACACCCAAGTAACAACATAGTGCAACCCTTCCACCCCTCCCTCCAGTGTAATCTAGAAGTAGTTCATGGACAAAAGAGTAAAATTGGTTTACAGTTAAACAACTATCTATTGTAGTGCTTTTTGGTAAGCAGTGTTTCTAGTTTTACCTTCAGGTGCATATATGAAAAGATTTTTGGGGTTACCCACTCTAGAGCAAACGACGTACAACTGTCCATGGGAAAAACATGGGCTCTCCAAATTAATGCCGGCTACTTTCAGTGGTTGACCTTGTGCTTTGTTTATAGTCATAGCAAATGCAAGTCGGATTGGGAACTACAGATGCAGAATGAAAACATTTGCTCCCTTAGAGTTTCCCATAAGAATAGTGGATTCAATAGCATTGGGCATGAGACTCTTAATGCACAATCTTGTGCCGTTACACATTTTTGGTGGGTCAAGGTTCCGAAGCAAAATTCTTGTAGCTCCTATTTTTAAAGTGAGCTTAGGCGTTGGCATTCCAGGAGGCTCCGAAGAATTCAAGAACTCCAATGG
The DNA here is from genome assembly GCF_039654945.1 of Dendrobates tinctorius. NCBI lineage: Eukaryota > Metazoa > Chordata > Amphibia > Anura > Dendrobatidae > Dendrobates > Dendrobates tinctorius. The sequence goes on along the minus strand of NW_027361738.1, from coordinate 24,303,236 downwards.
ATACATTATGGCTTATTCACTCTCCATGACAGAATCAATAGACATGTATGTGATCGCTAGACCAGGCAGCCTTCCCTGAATTAGTAGATTTATGGAGCTGACACTATCATTTTTAGGCGCTAGGAATGCACGTTCACAAAGTCATTGATGGTTGTTAAAATTGTTACAAATATCAGGGAAAACTTAGTCAATAAGTTCCATTACCGAAGATGTCATTTCGCCAAAATCTTTCGGAAAGGAAATGAGACCAATAGTGGAATCAGTAGGGAACCTGTCATTTTTTCAAGGCTATTTTGAAAAGGTTTACTAACTAATTGTGCTGATGGAAAACTCTTTGCAAATTCAACACAATCTCTTTTTTTTGTCTCAAGCATAGCTTCACAACATCTATCAGCTTGCATTTGTTCATCTCCCAAAAAATACATTTGGATCTTCGTTTGCTACAGGAAGCATTGAACCGATTTTGTGATATATTTGGACTAAGGTTTTCCTCCTTTTTTCATTTTATTAATGAGTCGTTCCTACAGCTTATTTCTTTCTTTTGGGTCTTATAAGCATATTTATGTGTAAATTATTTAAAATGTTTAATTGGAGATTTCTTTTCTTCCTCTTGATGTTTGATTTATCCCAAGGTGGAGACAGTGACGCCAGTGCTGATTGTGCGCCAGGCTCATGTGTCACAACAGCCGCACAAACACCCCAGGAATGTGAGTGCTGACACCGCTGGAACGGTGCCAGAATGGGAGGTGAGCATAAGCTTTTTAATTTTATAGGGGCCAAGCGTGTTGTATGAGAAGGGATTTTCTAAGTAGTGGACAACTTCTTTAAGTGGAGCAGTGAAAGTAAAAAAAAAAGTGAAAAGTAATATAAAAAAGTTTTATCAGAGCTAGTTTTGGCCTTTATGGCAGACCGTTATATTTCACTTTCTTAGGCTAGTTTCACACTTGCTTTTTTTTGCAGCGCGTTTTTCCCGCAAAAAAACGCATTAAAAAAACGCATACAAATGCATACAAACGCTGCGTTTTTTTCAAGCATTTTTATGCGCATGCAGGAAAAAAACGCAGCGTTTTTGCGCGTTTGTATGCGTTTTTTGTGCGTTTGCGTTTTTTTTACAGATTTTGGAAAAACCCCACAAAAATGAAAAAACAACCATTTAACAACACACAAGACCAATGGGACTTCATTGTGGGTGTGGTATGTTAATATATAGACCCTGTCTACAGTATTCTTCACATTTGCTTGATTCTTCTCGTGACCATGGATCTGCGCTGGAAGAGTTTTCACTTCAACTTGGATTTGGACATCGCGATGGCTCAGGCGTATGCAGTTGCTTGCCATGAACAAAGGAAGAGAGAGAGGCAGCGAAGACGGTGGCGTATGTGGATACATCCGATTGTTGAACTCCGGGAGAGCCGTGGGGCATACCACACCCTCTACAGCGAGCTACAGGCAAACCCGGAGAAATTTACAGATTATATCAGGATGTCCCACGAAAGTTTCACGGATTTGCTTGCTCGTGTCCAACAATCCATCCGGAGACAGGACACACAGCTCCGTCGTGCGATTCCTCCTGAGGAACGGCTACTGGTGACATTACGGTATGTTTTAAAAACCAAGGGGTGCGGTCTGATGGGTTTTTTTTAAATTTAGTATTCAAAACCTTGGGTAATTAGTTTTCGTGAATGTACTAATATTTTATTTTATAGTTTTTTAAAATAATATACATAAATATTAATTTTACTTCTTTGTCTGTTCACAGATTCCTGGCGACTGGAGAAACCCTATCTTCACTACACTTCCAGTACCGTATTGGAATCTCTACCTTGTCTGGAATTGTTGCTGACACCTGCCGGGCTCTCTGGAATGTTCTTTGCCCAGAATTTATGCCCCTGCCCACCGCTGAAAAGTGGATGGAAATTGCTGACAAATTCTGGACAGTATGCAATTTTCCCAACTGTTTGGGAGCTGTTGATGGTAAACACATACGGATCATCAAACCCCAAAGAACGGGATCTGAGTACTATAATTACAAAAAGTACTTTTCAATAGTACTCATTGCGATTGCGGATGCCGGATGTATGTTTGTAGCAGTGGACATTGGAGCATTTGGCCGTGGTAATGACTCACAGGCTTTTAAAAACTCAGACATGGGCCGGAGGTTGTATGGCAACCAATTTAATTTCCCTATGCCACGGCCTCTTCCTCACACCGAAGCTCCGCCACTGCCCTTTGTAATGGTTGGCGATGAGGCTTTTCAAATGTGCGGAAACTTACTGAAACCCTACTCCAGCCGGGACTTGGACCACACCAAAAAAATATTTAATTACAGGCTGACCAGGGCCAGAAGAACTGTCGAGTGTGCTTTTGGGATTCTTGTTTCCAGATGGCGAATTCTGGGCACGGCCATTAATCTTAAACTTGAAACAGTCGATGAGGTGGTGAAGGCCTGTGTGGTTCTACATAACTTTGTGATGGCTAAAGAGCACCCGACCTTTGAACTGGACGATGATGCTCCTAACCCATTGCCTGAATTCACTCAGCACACTCTCAGGTCATCCGTTGAAGTTGGCCAAATGAGGGACCAATTTACGGCCTACTTTATTTCTGATGTAGGACAGGTGCACTGGCAAGATGAAATGGTGTAATGTTTTTGTTTCTTTATGGTAATAAAAAACCTTATTTGATACCATTACTGAGTGCACTATATTTTTTAAACTCCAATTAAATAAAAAACTTCCCATGTATAACTGAATTTTTTGATGTTCACACACCTGGGCAGGTAAATACACATATGAGTTAAAATGCAGCATTGCTAGTCTGCGTGAAATATATTGGAACGAGCAAAGCTGCAGGCCATGAATCAGGAAACCATTTTTTTTCAAGAGAAAATTGTGCAACTAGTTGAAAACAAAGTATGAGATTTTCTCAAAACACAACCCTCAAAACCCAACCCCAATGAAAGTCCATGGGGAATACAAGTCAGCATTGAGTGGATGAATGTAATCTGCTCCATTCCAACTTACAAGTTATTACACTAGGCCTTGGAATGACTATACTAGGCCGTGGTATTTCAAATATGAGTATAGTAGGCCTTGGACCTACTAGTATAGTCATATGTGAAATACCACGGCCTAGTATAGTCATAACAAGGCATACTCGATTTTTGCCAACTAGGATCTTGTTTGACGAAAAACAAACGGGTGAAACTTGACAAGTTTCAACAGTTTGTTTTTCATGAAACCAGATTCTAGTTGGTAAAACTAGAGTTATTACACTAGGCCTTGGAATGACTATACTAGGCCGTGGTATTTCAAATATGAGTATAGTAGGCCTTGGGCCTACTAGTATAGTCATATGTGAAATACCACGGCCTAGTATAGTCATAACAAGGCCTACTCGATTTTTGCCAACTAGGATCTTGTTTCACGAAAAACAAACGGGTGAAACTTGACAAGTTTCAACAGTTTGTTTTTCATGAAACCAGATTCTAGTTGGTAAAAATAGAGTTATTACACTAGGCCTTGTAATGACTACACTAGGCCGTGGTATTTCAAATATGAGTATAGTAGGCCTTGGGGCTAGTAGTATAGTAATATGTGAAATACCACGCCCTAGTATAGTCATACCAAGGCCTACTGTAATAACTCGATTTTTAACAACTAGCATCTTGTTTCACAAAAAACAAACTGGTGAAACTAGAAAGAAACTTATTTTTAAGACAAGTTTCAACAGTTTGTTTTTCATGAAACCAGATCCAAGTTGGTAAAACTCGAGTTATTACACTAGGCCTTGGTATGACTATACTAGTCCGTGTTATTTCACATATGACTATACTAGGCCTTGGGTTGGTTTTTAACATGTATTTACCCATCAGTGTGTGTGAGCGGCGCAAACAACATTAATGAAACTTAGTAATGGTGAACCACAAATGTAAATTTATTTTTTATCACAAAAATAAACCAAAAAATTATTTTTTCCGGCGTTTGGGGGCAGATGGTTTCAATTTGGGGGTGTGCAGGGAATATGCAACACTTGCAGTTGAAGACGGTGTTTGAGGGGAAGGGGCAACAAAACTTGTGGGGGAAGGTAGTCCAGTTAAGGGAATTAAACTAGGAACACTTGGAGGAGAGGAAATCTGTTCAGGTACATTAGTTGTAATGGCATGTCGCCGTAGGCTTGTGTGCCTGGACCGACTTTGGCCCAATGCCCGCCTTGATAGATTTCGCCTTGAACTAGGGGCAAATATTGAATGTAGGTCCCCCGTCTGCTGGTATGGCTGCTGCTGCTGCTGAGGTGGCGGCTGCTGCTGCTGAGGTGGCGGCTGCTGCTGAGGTGGCGGCTGCTGCTGAGGTGGCGGCTGCTGCTGAGGTGGCTGCTGCTGCTGAGGTGGTTGCTGCTGCTGAGGTGGTTGCTGCTGCTGCTGAGGTGGCTGCTGCTGCTGAGGTGGCTGCTGCTGAGGTGGCTGCTGCTGAGGTGGCTGCTGCTGCTGAGGTGGCTGCTGCTGCTGCTCTTCGTTGTCAGTGCTCGTCCTTGCAGGAGGACTGGTGGCGGCAGTGATGGTCCAGGTTTGCAGAGTGGTGGTGGCAGGGCTACTACATGTTGTTGTAGCGGCAGGGCTGTTCCATGTTTGCCTAGTGGTGGCTGAGCTCCACGCATGCATGGGAGTGGCGGTGGTGCTCCAGACAGGAGCAGCGCTTGCCATGGTGGTGTCGGTGAAATGACCAGCTGCACTCAGACTTGTGGTGGTGTAACGGTGGGTGTCCTGGCTTTGAATAGAGGTGTCCGTGCAGTGGTATGCAGCACAAGTCGGTAGTGAGGTGAAGCGAGTCAATGGTGGCACAGGTGGAAAGGACACCACTGACTGCTGACCGTACCGATTATGCTGCATAGCCTGCAAGAAAGCATTGTTGCAGGCCTGCAGCACATTCAGCTGTTGATCAGGACTAAGGTGTTCCGCCATGCCCTTTTCAATCTTACTAAAAAAATGGTGTGCTGGTCTGTTGAGGTCGGCCTCCAGACTGTCAAGGCGCTGTTCTACAGAATTGAAGCGGTGTTCAAAGTGGTTAAAACCACGTTCCATGAGTGCAAAACCGCTTTCAACTCTGTCGGACAGTGACTTGAGGCTGGAATTAAATGTCTCGCTCAAATGCATAAACTCGGGCAAGACATTCCTGTCCAAGGCCCTCTGCCGCTGGCGGGTAGTGCCCGCATAACCAGTGGCAGAGACCTGGGACAGGGGAACACCAGATGGCCCAGCTTCCTGGTCACCAGCTGTGTGTGTGGTTGACCTGCAAGGTGCTTCCTGGCTGTCGGATGGCTGGGACGGGTCAGAGGACGTCCGAGGAAGGACCGCTCCAGGGCCAGGTTGCAGGGTGCTGCTCCAGGTGCTGTGGAAGAAAGGAAAATCATTACTACCATGCCTTTACAAGAAGCATTGGCTGTGGATTAGAAAAACACAGATTAATAAAAATAAAAACCCAAAATTTATAATACTTACGATCTCGTGGCAAGGACCGGTCTTAGGAACTGCAACGCGTGATAGTGACGGTATCTAGTTCTGGTCCTTGACGCAGATCCACTGCGAACCTGGCCCTCAGCACGAACATCACTGTTGAAGCGGTCCTTGATCGAACGCCAACGTGTTCGGACTTTGTCCACTGTTCATAAAAAAAAAACAGTGCTGTCAAGGACAACAGTCACTGCGGCACAATGTAGCAATACAATACTCAAAGCAGTCACTGTAGACCCCGATGACACTGTTGGGTTTCCTGCTAGAATACACCTAGCACGAAACCCAACAGTGCCGTCAAGGACAACAGTCACTGCGGCACAATGTAGCAATACAATACTCAAAGCAGTCACTGTAGACCCCGATGACACTGTTGGGTTTCCTGCTAGAATACGCCTAGCACGGAACCCAACAGTGCCGTCAAGGACAACAGTCACTGCGGCACAATGTAGCAATACAATACTCAAAGCAGTCACTGTAGACCCCGATGACACTGTTGGGTTTCCTGCTAGAATACACCTAGCACGAAACCCAACAGTGCCGTCAAGGACAACAGTCACTGCGGCACAATGTAGCAATACAATACTCAAAGCAGTCACTGTAGACCCCGATTACACTGTTGGGTTTCCTGCTAGAATACGCCTAGCACGAAACCCAACAGTGCCGTCAAGGACAACAGTCACTGCGGCACAATACAGAGCAGGGAAATACTCACTAAACGCCTTTTTGGAGGATGCTGTGGCGCTGTCCCAGCCATCCATCAACGCTGCGGCCACCTCATTCCATAGCCGCCGGGTCACCACAATGTCCTTGTGCAGCCGGTCACGGCTGTCCCACAACGGCGAACGCTCCTGGACCAGGCTGATGAGCTGCTCATTATCCAGGTAGACGTCTTCATCCCGTTGTGGAACCTAGACAAAACACACTCATTAGAATAATCAAATTTAAATTGAATAAAAAGTTACAAAAAAAGAAACATAAAAAAGAGTAAAAATAGAAGATAAAAAATAAAGAACATTACAAATCATTTGATACTTACATTCCGTATCACCACCGGGACTTGGCTTCGCTGCTCCTGCTCTTCGCCCTCACTAGTCCCGTCCGCAGAAGATGATGATGACGATGTCTTAAAAAAGTTTAAAAAAACGTAAGAGATTTGGAGAAGCAGCAGATATACTTACCAGATGCACGAAAATAATCACCTCACGGTCTGCTTGCGCCAATTCCTGCCGCGATGGGGAATACTCGGATTCTGAAGACATACTGCATGTAAAAATAATAAAAATCATTAGTACATACATAATTTAAAAGGACAGGCATATAATGTAATATACTCACATTCTTCGCTGATATAATGGGTTCTTGGTTGACTGTCTGCTCTTCAATCTGTCAGTGTAGTAGTGGCAGAGTTTTGGCAGGCACCTCCTTTATATAGACTTTTTTTTTTTGACTTTAGAAGATTATAACTAGGACAACAAGTGGACACCACCAAAAAAACGCAGCGCTAAAAAAACGCATACCTGCGCATGCCAGTGCGCACATATGCGCATCCATAGGCTATAATGGCCATTTTTAGCGCAAAACGTGCGCATACGTGCGCATGCGCTTTTTTCCAGGGCCAAAAAATGCAACATGCTGCGTCTGGAAAATACCAACGCACACCCCAAAAAAACGCAGCGCATGAAAATCGCATACATGCGCTTACCAGCGCGCAGGTATGCGCACCCATGTTAAATATAGGGGAAAAAACGCATGCGCACGTATGCGTTTTTTTCCAGCGCAAAAAAACGCAAATGTGAAACCAGCCTTATTGTGGCATTCTAGGAGCCATAACTTTTTTTTATGTGTTTGTCAGTGTAATCACTTTGGAGTACATACACGGTAACTTATTAGCTAACTTTTATTAAAGAATAAAAACAAAACCAATTCTGCCAGAGTTTTTTTTTTTAGAGTTTTACATTCTACGCTGTTCTCTGTATGGTACTGCAAGATTGAAGTGTTAACTTTATTCCGTTAGCCAGCACGATTATGGAAATATCAAATCTCAATAGTTTATTTTTTTATTAATTTTGTACAATAACCAGACTCTGAAAAAAAATTATTGCTTTTTGGAACGCAGTAATCTGAGATTCATACATGTCAAAAAGTACCCATCAGTGGAGGTGTATATATGAAGGCTTATTTCTTTGTATCAAGCTGTAGTTTTCATTGGTGTCATTTTGTAGCAGATGTACTTTTGATTAAACTCTTTGGGAGGCAAAGGAACAAAAAAAAGTTATTCTATCTTTGGTTTATTTTTTTTCAACGTCATTAGGTATAATTGTCATATTATCCTTATTCTGCAAGTTGATGTGATCGGTACGACAAGACCAAATTTGAGAGGGTTTTTTATGTTTTGCTACTTTTATATAAGAAATTACTTAAAAAAAATCTTTATTGGGTGTCACCATATTCTGATACTCATAGCTTTCTATTTTTCCATAGATGGATCTGTATGGGGGCTTCTTTTTCCTTAAGTTAAGCTGCACTTTTTTTTACTGGTGTTTGGGTACATAAAACTTTTTGATCATTTTTTACATTATTACTTTGGTAGTAGGCATGAACAAAAAATAAAACTGGAATGGTTTTCTTTATTTTTTTAGAATTTACTGTGCAGTATAACTTGTTAAATTTATTCTGAGTGTCTAGACAATTATAGTGATACCCAAATTATACCTTTTTTTACATCTTCCTTGTTTTAACAAAAAAACACTTTTTTTTAATAAAAATGTCTTTTTTGGGGGGGAAGTCATAATGCAAGGGCACGAACTTTTTCATATTTCTACCTACAGAGTTGAATGAGAGATCTTTCTTGTATAGCATTCTGCAATTTCTATTAGTACCATTTTGGAATGCATACAACTTTATAATCACTTTTTTTTGGATCCTAGATGAACAAAAACAGCAATTATGGCATACTTTTTCATATTTTTTTCTAATAGCATATACTATGTAGTATAAAAAATAATATAGTTCCATAGCACAGGTCATGCCAAATATGAGTCTTTTTTGTGTTTTTTTCTAAAATAACCTATTTTTCACTTTAAACTGTGATTTGAGGTTCTTTTTGTTTTACATTGTATTAATATTTTAAACATTTTTTTAATGCTCACGGGTCCCACAAGAGGACATAAGCCTAAAATCCTATGTTGTACAGTGCATTATCTAAACTGTTAGTGTTTGACTGACAGTTAAGGTCCCGTTACACGCTTCAATGTGGATGGGATCACTGGGACATAGTTAGCTAATCGCTGGTGGGCTGTCACATAGACAGACCCACCAGTGATCAGGACCAGCGAGCAAGCTGGTATCCAAGGTAAACAGCGGGTAACTAAGAGCCGCGCGGCTCTTAGTTGCCCGCTGTTTACGTTGGATACCAGCTGCTTTGTTTAGCAGCATTAATTGCTTAGGTCTGACTAAGGTGGAACTAATTAATTACCTGAAACTGGGTGTTCACTCTGCGGTCTCCTCATGTATTCATTTATTTAAGCTTCCTAGTTTTGATAAGATATACCTATGACTAAGGACATGTAATATCTGTCTGAAACGCGTAAGGTAGCCTTGCCTGTCATGGTGGCTTATTAATATGATTTTAAAACCTTCCTAATAAATGTGAGTTTTATATTTTTTCACTAATTTTGGTGCTGGAGACCCCCTCTTTTTTCCTTTGGATTTGGATTTATAGCGCCAGCTGAACCGCACTGGACATCTCCTGGCATCAGCCCGCTTATGGACTATATGGACACTGATGTACGGTAGGCTGAATATTTTTTTCTCTTTTTTTGCTGATAGATATGGCAGACATTGAGACCATTGCTATGCCTCAGATTCTCTTGTATGCCTGATTGCAATAAATCACTTGCAATTTGGATGTACAGTTATTATTGATGAGTGAACATGCTCAGATAACGTGTGATCCAAGCATGCTCAGGTGTTATCTGAGTATCTTGGGCATGCTCGGATAATGCCAGTCCCTGCGGCTGCATGTTTTGCAGCGGCACGCAACCTCAACACATGGCGATTGCCAATCAAACAGCCAATCCCTGCATGTGTTGAGGCCGTCTAAATAAATAGGGGTCCTAGACATATGGGGGCCCATATCCACCTCCAAAGCAGGGGGAATTGTACATTATGAAGAGCTATTGGATAGCAAAGGACACATATATTGCCCTGTGTGTCCCCGCCATTGGTCTGATGTAAAACCAAACAATGAAGTTAGCAAACCCATTATGAACTGGGAGATAAAAAAATATAAAAAAAAATTTCAGTCTAATAATAATAATCTTTATAAAGTATAGCGTTAACATATTCCGCAGCGCTTTACAGTTTTGCACACATTATCATCCCTGTCCCTGTTGGGGCTCACAATCTAAATTCCCTATCAGTATGTCTTTGGAATGTGGTAGGAAACTGGAGAACCCGGAGGAAGCCCACACAAACATGGGGAGAACATACAGACTCCTTGCAGATGTTGTCCTTGGTGGGATTTCAACCCAGGACTCCAGCGCTGCAAGGCTGCAGTGCTAACCACTGAGCCACCGTGCCGCCCCAAGTCTACAATTAGTTCATTTGCTATTATACCTTAATCTCAAGAAACCAGGTGCTTTTTTCCCCCTACCATTAAAGGTGTTATGATTTTCATTTTCAACTGTTAAATATGCTTTCATTGAAAGGGTGGCCTTAAATTGATCCTGTGAACCAAAGTTTGAGTATGGCATATTGATTATTGCAACTGAAACAAGGTTTTATACTATCATATGTAACACACATCTAATGTATATAACGCATTATAATGTATATATATGCAATTTGATATATAGTTATATATGTATCAACAAATATCACTATACACATAAAGATGACATTCATGCACATATACATCATATACATAGATGTAATACACACATGCACGGCATATTCATGTTAGTGGTGAGCGTTTAAGCTAATGTCCGAGTAGTACCCAGAAGAAGTTATTTTACATAGCCTGCTTGCCAGAGACCAGTATAATCATGTATCCTTCAAGAATGTACAGATGTCAATACAATAAAGACATAGATGTGCTTTCTTGATACTGGTCACTGTGGTTAGGACATCCTAATTGAAATCTTCAATGTAACTATGCCCTTAGTTTGATGTGATCTGACAAAAATGTTCATAGGATAAAATTGCTTCTTGCTGATCCTCACCTATCTAAAATCTTAACTTGTGGAAAGATTGAGGCAAACTGCACCAATTTTCTGCTCCCAACTGCTGGATAATGGACACTTTGCCTTGCTCTTTCCCTTTATTACCGCACAGGTCAGGGCTGTTAACTGGGACTCTTGCCACTTTTGACAGATAGTCAGTCACTTCTAAGATGAATGGCACTAGCCACATGACCACTTAGTAATATGTTTTTTTCTCCTCTGGCACTCTATGGTCTGTAAAAGCTCTTATCACTAAAGAGTCATTTTATTATTTAACTCATTCAGCATCCTCAGACCTTTCGCAAACACGTGAAATACTACATCACATACTGTGTACTATTTTGTATTAATCGTGTCCTTGTTTAAAACAAATGGTAAATTTTGAGCAACAGTAATTCATATATTTACAATGAAACGTGATTTTGAATTCTATGAATGTGAAAATACTGCAGCATGATAAAGCACAATACTGAAAACTCAAGCAAATCTCAAAATAATAAAAATTGTAACCCGTGTAATGGTTAGAGAGTATTGCATTTATCTAGGAATTCAGTAAGCATGTATGTGTCTATATTTAGCATATATGATCAATCATATTTGTGATTTACGCAGTACTTACATATTGCCGCTGCAAAGTACTCATCATTCTGCCACAATTTTTCCAAAATTGCGGCAAAAACATTGCAGCTCTACCACGATTGCGGCAAATATGCGTAAAGCGAGCATGCAGCCTCAGGCCTCATTTACACATCAGTGTGTGGCCAGGCTGAGATAAGCGTCTGAAAAATTATGCGATTTTTATCCAGAAAATTTTCAACCATATTGTAAATCATAATTCATCCATGTGACATCTTCTTGTGATTCGTTAATCCATTTTGTTCATCCATACGACATTCCCAGGACTCGTCTGTTTTTATACATTGACATTTAAAAAAAAAAAGTTTAAAAAGCCAAAAGCAGTTTCCTATGTTATTAATTGCAATGTATTCGTGAAAATCGGAAGCAATACAGATGATCCACATGGGATATGTTTTTTTGTGCACCTATAGAACTATTAGTAATGAGAGTTGTTCTGTGACTTTTGAGAGTTTTAAGAGTAGCTAGTGACTAAATTACTAGAGACATGACTGGGTCAGAGAGCAGCATGGGATTAACATTAAAAAGTGAACTCACCCTCTTGGAAACTTACTAAAGAGCATTAAATGGTTCCTGCTTCCTGGCAGAAGGAAGTGTTGGCATCATAGATAGCTAATAGTAGGGGGAGAAGCACTAACTATACAGTACATGGTACACTACTCTAGGGCTACCAAGAGAGAGAGACACACACACACACACACAGAAGCTCAAGAGGAAGCTCTAACCTAAACTGTGGTCAGTGCTGTTTGTCCCAGGTGAGAGAGACAACCCCAACTGCAATTGATTACCTCCATTATAGAGGGATTGCAAGTTTCTTCACAGTAGTGAGAAGCAAAGAGATCTATTCTTGTGAGGAAAGAGTGTAGCCACCAAAAAGACACAGAATATACAACAGGATTATACCTACCCATATAAATGTTGGCTACTGGGCATGCATGAATTGGCCAAATTATGTGCTAAGTATCTCCATTTTTTCCTATTATCTAGAACAGTAATGCTATTCATATCTAATATATTTCATATTTATTTGCATTAGCACTACAGAGTGTAACCTTGTTAGTTATGTATACTGTAGAGATGGCTACTTCTAGTATGCACCTATACACACCAGTTTTCAGTTTGGAACTGACAGCATCTTTTATCTCCTAAAAAGACAAACATTAGCCCCACACAAAAGGGTGAGGAGAAAGTCACACAAGAGGGAGTCTAATGCCTGCGAGTGAAAAGTTTGCCATCAAGTGAGAATGGTGATCGAGTTTGAGGGACAGCTATGTAGTTACTGTATAAGTAGGCTGTAGGAATGCTCAAGATGGCCAGGAATGCTATAGGATTGCTTTGCTGTTCAGTGAGATGACCAAAAGTGGGTCTGTAGCAAGCTATTGGAAAGTGTGCTTTTTTGCTTCTAAAGTGAATCAGAGACTATGCCGGAGTAAAGGAAGAGCTGAGAAGGAAATTATGAGCAAGCTGTATGAAGTGTCACATGTGCCAGCCCACTGCTGTGAATACTAAATGTATTCCTCTTTTCAAGATATTGTGAGATTGTCCACTACAACTATGAAGCATATTTCTTCAAAGGAGACTCAGTAATCATGAAGCTCATTGTCTCTTCTTGAGTAAAATTGTTCCTGATAACATTTTCTGTTTATATTTATTGTTGTGAGTTCATTTTTCCCTTCACCATTGAGGTCTGATGAACTCCCTCCTCTGGTGAAGGAAGGTAGTGAGGCTGATTACCAAACACCTGGGCAGCTAGATGATGACTGGGTGGCTGGAATTCAGGACTGGATTTAAGCCAGCCGACGCCCTTCTGCCTTGCTGGTGATCCTGCTGGATTCTTGGAGACCAGTCTGATTCCTGCGTCTCAAAGCTAAGTTTTTCTGCTCTGCTTTTTACTCTTCAGTTTTGTTTTTGTTTTGCCTTGTTTTTTGGGAGTTCTGCCATCCCCGGCCGGGGGTGAGCTGAATTCCATTTTTGTCTCTGATCTGTTGATCTTTTGCTCTGTCTTCAGAATATACCTGAGTGCTGATATAGTCTTTTGAAGCCTAGTGACTTCAGGGCCTGTTTTTCCTATCAGTCGGTTGGCTCATTTTGGATAGGGTTTTTGTGGATGGCAGACAGCAGCTTTCCTATCCTGTCCTATTTAGTTAGCTTGGGCCCCATCATTTGCTCAACCTATCTTTCTATCTGTGTTAGTGTTTTGATCTTGCTTCACCGTCATTATATGTTGGGGGCTGCCTATTGCTTTGGGGTCTGCTCTGGGGCAGTTTAGTTTTTCCCCTTTCTGTCTTTAGGCTATGTAGTTCTCCGGCTGTGATCGAGGGGTCTAGTGCACCGTAGGAACCCCCCATGGCTACTGCTAGCTGTTGTGGATAGGTTCAGGGGTCTACAATCCGATAGCTGCCAACCTCTCTGGTTTTTCTGGACTTAGCTAGTATTTTGTTTTTTCCTCCTTCGGTGACTCATCATAACAATTTATGTTCTTTAAGTCAGCCTTGAATGTGGACACCAACCACTCGTACACAAAGAGCTGCTCTGTCCTATAAAATCTTATACAACACCTTACATGCCACATACATGTTAAATCAATTCCATAAGTTAAAATTGTTCCTTTTTGCTGAGAGATCTCATCTATGTTTATATGATTATATGCAAATTGTCTCTTCAGAAGGAAGATGACAATCTCTTGCGTCACCTATTGGATCTTTGACAGTGAAAAGTCTTTGCAGTGTGGTAGACCTTTGGGAAAAAGCCTTTTTTGTTTTATCCTCTGACAATACTCATCTTCTTTATGTTTTATCTGCCTTACAGTGCCTTTAAAAAGTATTCACAACTCCTGAATGTCTTCACATTTTTTCACATTACACCCACAAACTTAAATGTATTTTATATGGATTTCATGTGACAGCTGTTTGTTGCAACTCATTATTTTCTATCTTTGAGGGCAGGGACACAGGGTAATTGAACAATCTATATTGTTAATTTGTTGATTACACATTGTACCAGGCCAGCTAGTTTGTTGACCTGCAAAACAGAGAAGGACAAACTAGGCAGATTGTTTAAATCCTCAAACAATGTGAGTTAATCTCATCACACCTTCCCCTTGAACTGTGGATGATGACTTGAAGGTCAGTTGTGAACTATATAAGAGGGATGTGCCTCTGTATCAAGAATGACTTGAAAGATCAGCAGCCAGGACACCATGACTCCATAAGTGAACACTCAAAAAGGACAACATGGCTCCATCAAGGGGGACTCAGATTTGGACTCTACAGTTTGCCAGTTTAAGGGACCAAGGACCAGACTGGAAAAATACATACGTGCTCCATTGACTATCACATAACCCATGGATACATTTGTAGAAGCCAGGATTGTGACCATCTGGTTACCTTGCTCCATGGAGAAATTTGGGGAAGCCAGGTTGGGACTTTCCGGTCACCTGACCACTATGAATATGTTTGGAGAAGCCAGGTTGTGACCATATAGTCATCTGGCTTCATGGAGACGTTTTGGAGAAACCAGGTTGGGACCATCTATTCACATGACCACGAGCTTCAATGGACTGTCAGCTTCCTAATCTTGTTGTTACCTCCTTTCTGAGTAGGGTACCACTGGTGTGGATAGTCGGTCCTGGAAGCCCCAAAGTCGCAGCTGCTCTAATCACAGCGAGTCTGGAGGAAGAGGCTCTGTAATTTGCACCATCTTGTGTATTTGCTGGAACTGTTTTATTTGCTATTGTCTGCTTTGTGGTTAAATAAAGTATTGCCATGCTGTTTTACCCTCACCCTGTGTTGTCTGAGTTGTATTATGCCCATGGGTAAGTAGAGCGTGCGTTGAGTGAGATGAGCCCTGGTCCATGCGGTCTTAAGGCAGCGGACGAAAACACTCAGTAACCCCCATGTCTGCACACACTGATATTAAAACATTTTAAGGTATGGTAGTTTGCGGATGTAGGAAGGAACTGTTATTGAGGTTCATGTAACAATCATATGTCATGTAACCTTTAACAACCATTTCTTGGCCAATGGTGGATTAAGCAACCTTACTCTTTCAGTTCAGTGTTTTACAGTCTTTGGTGCCAAAAAAATCAAGACAGAATGATTTTAATCTATGGTAGTGCAGTAGGGAAGTTCTATAGGTAGTGTTACTGTATTGAGGAAAGAGGTGTTGTTTATAACTGCGAATCAGTTTGGGAAAAGCCTTTTTAGGCAACATTCCCATGATGAGTTTTTGGTGAGTTTTTGATATAGCCGATTTTCTGCACTCATTAAGTAAAATATTTTTTTTTTTGAAAACTACACAGAGGAATAAACTCACCAAAAACTTGTTGTGGGACCGTAGCCTTAGGTACCGTTCTCTGAGATATGCAAGTTATGCTAAATAGATTTACCGTATATACTCGTGTATAAGCTGACCCGAGTATAAGCCGACCACCCTTAATTTGCCACAAAAAAACGGGAAAACTTATTGACTCGCGTATAAGCCTAGGGTGGAAAATGCAGCAGCTACTGGTAAATTTCAAAAATAAAAATAGATACCAATAAAAGTAAAATTAATTGAGTCATCAGTAGGTTAAATGTTTTTGAATATCTTTATTGAATCAGGAGCCCCATATAATGCTCCATACAGTTCCTGATGGCCCCATACAAACAGCGTTGGACTGGAGCACCTTGGGCCCACCAGAGAAAATCATTCATGGGGCCCACTATGTAGCTACATAGAAATAAATACAAGACAACCAATTGTGTGGTAAAACACACTAATATCAGGGTATAATATAAGATAGTACACGTCTTAATTATGTAGCAGGGGTTGGGGTAGAATCATAGAGGGGTAGCCCCCTCATAGAATATAATGTATCCTCTCTCATAGATTATAATGTGGCCTCCCTCATAAAATATAATGCAGCCCACCTCATAGGGTATAATGCAGCACCCCACAAAATATAATGCAACTCCCTCATAAGGTATAACACAGTCCCCACCATAGAATATAATGTAGCACCCTCATAGGGCATAATGCAGCCCCCCTCATATAGTATAATGCAACCCCACCACAGAATATAATGCAGCCTCTCCATAGAGTATACTGTAGCCCCCTAATAGGGCATAATGCTGCCCCCTCATATAGTATGATGTAGCCCCCCCAGAATAAAATGTAGTCCCCTGAGAGAATAATGCAGCCCCACCACAGAATATAATGCAGCCCCCCATAGAGTACACTGTAGCCCCCCCATATAGTATGATGTAGGCCCCCCAGAATATAATGTAGTGCCCTGAGAATAATGCAGTTGACATCAGAATGTAATGTAGCCCCCTCATAAAGTATAATGCAGCCCCTCTCCACCCCATCATTGTCCTCATCACCACCTCCATCATTGCCTTCTCCCCCACCACCCCTATCATTCTCCCCCACCACCCCATCACTGCCCATTCCATCACCTCAATCATTGCCTCCTCCCCACCATCATTGTCCATTTAATCACCTCCATCATTGCTTCCCCCACCACCAACATTGCCCATCACCTCCATGATTGCCTCCCCCACCACCATCATTGTCCATCACCTTCATTATTGCCTCTCCCCACCACCATCATTGCCCATCACCTCCATTATTGCCTCCCCCACCTCAATCATTGCCTCCCCCACCTCCATCATTGCCCATCACCTTCAATATTGCCTCTCCCCACCACTAACATTGCCCATCACCTCCATTATTGCCTCCCCCACCTCAATCATTGCCTCCCCCACCTCCATCATTGCCCATCACCTCCATCATTGCTTTCCCACCAATCATTGCCCATCACCTCCATCACTGTCTCCCCCACTGCCATCATTGCCCATTACCTCCATCATTGTCCATCACCTCCATCATTGCCTCCCCACCACCATCATTGTCCATCACCTCCATTATTGCCTCCCCCCACCAATATCATTGCCCATCACCTCCATCATTGTCTCCCCCACTGCCATCATTGCCTCCCCCCACCAATATCATCGTCCATCACCTCCATCATTGCTTCCCCCACCAATATCATTGCCCATTAGCTCCATCATTGTATCCCCCACTGCCATCATTGCCCATCATCTCCATCATTGTCTCCCCCACTGCCATCATTGCCTCCCCCCACCAATATCATTGCCCATCACCTCCATCAATGTTTCCCCCACCAATATCATTGCCCATCACCTCCATCATTGCCTCCCACCACCCCTCACACACACACACACAGCACCGGTCCGCATCACTCACTCACATAGTAACTCATCACACACACAGCACCGTATCACTCTCACACACACAGCACCCTATCACTCTCACACACACATACAGCACCACATACACACGCAGGCACACAGCACAACTCACCTCTCTGCAGCAGCACTTCCCGGAAGCCTCTTTCGCTCCTGCAGCTTTCTCTCTGATACAGCACGCTGGATGATGACATCATCCAGCTGGGCTGTCACAGACAGGAAATGCCCAGAAAGCAGGAAGCTGGGATGTGGGGAGGTGAGATGTGCTGTGTGTCTGCATGTGTATGTGGTGCTGTGTGTGTGTGAGAGTGATACGGTGCTGTTAGTGTGGTCCGGTGCTGGGGATGGGCTGCCCGCTATTAAAGAGGAATGGTATTCATGCCTCTCCACGCCCATAGGGGCGTGGAGAAGCGTGAATATTCATTTCGCTTTAGCAGCGGGGACAGGAACTTGTCTCCCGCTGCTGCTAGCTGGCACAGGGCGGGCCCGCTTGACTCAGGGGCCATATACCCACTGACTTGGGGGCCCCTCGAGCAGTGGGGGTCCTAGGCACTAGCTGGCGAGTATGCCAGCAGGTGTCAGTGCCTGGGCCCACCGGAGAATCCTCCGGTTCTCCGGTGGTCCAGTATGAGCCTGCATACAAAATACACCCCCTATAATGCTGCACAAAGGTAATGCCCCATATGCTGCCCCATAAAGGTTATGGCCCCATAAGATAGTCCATAGATTATGGCCCCATAAGATGCACCATAGATTATGCCCCATATGATGCCACCATAAGTTTCACCATAGTTTATGCCCCCATATGCTGCTCCATAGATTACGCCCCCATATGTTAGGCGTCAGGTTCCTGCCACTGCACGGCAGGAATCCAGAGCCTTGCACCTAGCGGTCTCCCATTCTTTTTCGGCCGCAGTGGAGCCAGCTCAGCAGATTTGTCGGTCCCGGCGCTCTGCCCTGGCCAACTCCGTGGGTTTCCTTGATTCCGGGGCAGAGGGCAATTTTATGTCGTCAGCCTTTGCTCAACGGCACGCTATACTCCTGGTTATGATGTCTACACCAGTCACAGTCAGAGTGGTGAACGGCGCCACTCTACCCTCACAGATAACCCACCAGACCGCCCCCTTGTTACTCTCAGTGGCTCCATCTCATCAGGAGACAATATCCCTCATCATGCCTGAGGGTATTGACCAGGTACTTCTAGGGGTCCCCTGGTTGCGGTACCACTCCCCCCATATAGAGTGGTCCTCAGGGAGGATTATTGGGTGGAGCAAATCATGTGAGGGTAGGTGTCTGAGGGAGTGCGTTCAGGTTGCCTCCACCGAGGTTCCCGCAGATCTCTCCTCGCTCCCCAAACACTATCGACAGTATGTGGACATGTTCTCCAAAAAGGCGGCGGAGACCCTTCCACCGCATCGCCCTTATAACTGTCCTATTGACCTCTTGACTGGTGCTGAGCCTCCCCGGGTCGAGTCTATCCCCTATCTCTCCCGGAGACAGAGGCCATGTCTCAGTACATCAGGGAGAATCTGGCAAGAGGATTCATTAGGAAGTCAGTGTCACCAGCGGGGGCGGGATTCTTCTTCATCCAAAAGAAGAGTGGGGAACTACGTCCTTGCATTGATTACAGGGGTCTTAACGCCATCACCGTTAAAAATAAGTATCCTCTGCCCCTGATATCAGAACTGTTAGATAGGCTACGGAGAGCAAGGGTGTTTTCCAAACTTGATCTGCGGGGGGCTTACAACCTGATTCGCATCCATGATGGGGACGAATGGAAGACGGCATTTAACACCAGGGATGGGCACTATGAATACCTGGTGATGCCCTTCGGCCTCTGTAATGCCCTGGCCGTCTTCCAAGACTTTGTGAATGATATCTTCCGGGATATGCTTACCACCTCAGTTGTAGTCTATCTGGATGATATTCTCATCTACTCACTAGATACTCACTAGATATTGACTCCCACCGGAGAGATGTTTGCAAAGTTTTCGATCACCTGCGGGCAAACTCCCTCTATGCCAAGTTGGAGAAGTGTGTGTTTGAGCAGGAGTCCTTGCCTTTCCTGGGCTATATCATCTCTGCCCGGGGATTGGCCATGGATCTGGCCACACTACAGGCGGTGATGGATTGGCAGGAACCTCATTCTCTCAAAGCGGTGCAGCGCTTTATGGGGTTCATAAATTACTATCGCCAATTCATCCCCCACTTCTCGACTTTGGTAGCACCCTTGGTAGCCCTCACCAAGAAGGGTGCAAACCCCAAGTTGTGGTCGAAACCGGTCTCCAAGGCCTTCTCCTCTATTAAGTCCCATTTCGCTAGCGCTCCCATTCTACATTGCCCCGATGTAGATAAGCCCTTCATTCTGGAAGTGGATTCCTCTTCCGTCGGTGTTGGAGCGGCCCTGTTTCAGAAGGACACACAAGGTCGGAAGCACCCATGCTTCTTTTTCTCCAAGACCTTCACACCGGCGGAGAGGAATTATGCCATCGGGGACAGGGAGTTGCTAGCGATGAAGTTGGCCTTCTCGGAGTGGAGACACCTCCTGGATGGGGCTTGCCATCCTTTCCAGGTGTCCACCGACCACAAAAACTTGGTGTATTTACAAACAGCCCAGCGGCTAAATTCTCGCCAGGCCAGATGGGCTTTGTTCTTTTCCCGGTTCCACTTCACCCTCCATTTTCTCTCCGGGGAGAAGAACGTCCGGACCGATGCTCTCTCCCGCTCCGTTGTGTCATCGGAGGAAGAGGAGGAGGAGCCTCGGCTGATCGTACCATCCGAGAGCCTGAGGACTGTGGGCTCCGGTAGCCCTTGAGTCAGTACCTCCAGGCAAGACATTTGTCCCTGCCCGTCTGCGACCGGAGGTCCTCTCTTGGGCTCATTTGTCCAGGGTGGGTGGACATTTTGGGATAAAATGGACCTCTGAGCTTCTGGCGAGGACGTACTGGTGCTCGCATATGGCTTGTGACGTCAGGGACTATATTCAGGCGTGCGTCTCTTGCGCCCAGAATAGGTCCTCTCGGCAGCGGCCCACTGGGCTTCTTTTTCCTCTGCCAGTAGTGGACAGGCCCTGGGAGATGGTTGGTATGGACTTTGTGGTGGGGCTACCCATGTCCAGTGGCAGCACAGTCATTTGGGTTGTCACCGACCATTTCTCTATGATGGTGCACCTGGTACCTCTCTCCCGGTTACCTTCTGCGCGGGGCCTGGCAGTGTTGTTCATTAAGCACGTTTTCCGCCTGCATGGCATGCCGGACAAGATTGTCAGTGACCGGGGTCCTCAGTTTGCTTCCCGGTTTTGGAGAGAGCTTTGTTCCCTGTTCAGCATTGAGCTGAATCTCTCCTCGGCCTATAATCCCGAGACAAACGGGTTGGTAGAGAGAGCCAACCAGACCCTGATCACATATCTTCGATATTTTGTCTCAGCCAGGCAGGATGACTGGGCATCCCTGCTGCCGTGGGCAGAGTTCGCTTTGAACAATGCTGTGGCCGACTCCACCGGTCAGACCCCATTCCTCCTAAATTACAGCCAGCATCCGCGCGTCCCTGTGCCCATGCCCGTGTCATCCACTGACTCCAGGGTGGCAGACTGGGCATTGGAGGCATGCAACATTTGGGATCGCACCCAGGATGCTATCCGGGCTTCCAAGGAGAGAATGAGGACCTCCGCTGATGCACACCGGCGCCCTGCTCCGACTTTTGCCCCTGGCGACTTGGTGTGGCTCTCCGCCCGAAACATCAGGCTGTGGGTAGAGTCCGCTAAGTTCGCACTGCGCTACATAGGCCCCTTCAAGGTCCTCGAGCAGATCAGCTCTGTGGTCTACCGTCTGGCCCTTCCACCACACTTGGCTATCTCTGATACATTCCACGTGTCCCTCTTTAAGCCTGTTCACTTGTCCCGGTTCTCCGAGTCATCTGCCGGGACATCAGAATTGTCTTCGGACGAGTTTGAGGTCAATGCCATCGTGGGATGCAAGGTGATGCGGGGCAAAAAGTTTTATGTGGTGATTAGAGTTGAGCGATACCGTCCGATACTTCAAAGTATCGTATCGGATGGTATCGGCCGATCTTTAAAAAAAGTATCGGTATCGCCGATTCCGATACCGGAAGTCCCATTCAAGTCTATGGGACTTCCGGTATTGGAATAAGAAAAACCCTTTCCTGCCCTTCTACAGCCTCTCTGGGGTCTGTACGGGCCTTTCGGGGGGCTGTGCCGGCCTGCCAGGGGGTCTGTGCAGGCTCCGGTGGTCTGTGCCGGCCTGCCGGTGGTCTGTGCAGGCTCCGGGGGGCTGTGCCGGCCTGCCGGGGGGCTGTGCAGGCTCCGGGGGTCTGTGCAGGCATCGTCCGATGGGACTACAAGTCCCATCGGGCGATGCCTGCTACCATGACAGTGATTGACACATTAGCCAATGATGGGACAGTAGTAGTCCCATCATCCGGCTAATGTGTTAAATGTTAAAAAAAAAAAAAAAAAAAAAAAAAAATTACATGCTACATACATACAACATGCATACTACATACATGCTACATTCATACTACATGCTACATACATACTACATATATACTACATGCATGCTACATACATACTGCATGCTACATACATACCACATACATACTACATACATACACTACATGCATGCTACATACATACTACATATATACTACATGCATGCTACATACATACTGCATACTACATGCATGCTACATACATACTACATACATACTACATGCTACATACATACCACATATATACTACATACATACAATACATTCATACAATACATACATAGACATACAGTACATATAACATAGAGTAACATACTTACCAATACTTGTCACATTGTTCCCCGAAGCCATTGTCGTCTACGGAATAAATATTAACATAACAAACCACAAAAATACTCACCCACGATCCGAAGCAGTCCACGAGTGTGTCCCACGACGATCTTGGGTAGAGAACTGCAGCATCAGCTGTTGCTGCCATTCTCTACGGGCTGCAGGAATCCAATGACGGAAGGTAGGTATCCTTCCGCACTGTATTCCTCCGCCACTTAAAAAAAAAAAGTCCCTAGTCTCACTTTATGCCATTGCTGTGTGGGAAATTCCCACGCAGCAATGGCATAAAGTGAGACTAGGGACTTTTTTTTTTTTTAAGTGGCGGAGGAATACAGTGCGGAAGGATACCTACCTTCCGTCATTGGATTCCTGCAGCCCGTAGAGAACGGCAGCAACAGCTGATGCTGCAGTTCTCTACCCAAGATCGTCGTGGGACACACTCGTGGACTGCTTCGGATCGTGGGTGAGTATTTTTGTGGTTTGTTATGTTAATATTTATTCTGTAGACGACAATGGCTTCGGGGAACAATGTGACAAGTATTGGTAAGTATGTTACTCTATGTTATATGTACTGTATGTCTATGTATGTATTGTATGAATGTATTGTATGTATGTAGTATATATGTGGTATGTATGTAGCATGTAGTATGTATGTAGTATGTATGTAGCATGCATGTAGCATGCAGTATGTATGTAGCATGCATGTAGTATATATGTAGTATGTATGTAGCATGCATGTAGTATATATGTAGCATGTATGTGGTATGTATGTAGCATGTAGTATGTATGTAGTATGTATGTGGTATGTATGTAGCATGCAGTATGTATGTAGCATGTAGCATGTATGTAGTATGTATGTGGTATGTATGTAGCATGTAGTATGTATGTAGCATGCATGTAGTATATATGTAGTATGTATGTAGTATGTATGTAGCATGCAGTATGTATGTAGTATGTATGTAGTATATATGTAGTATGTATGTAGCATGTAGTATGTATGTAGTATGTATGTAGTATATATGTAGTATGTATGTAGCATGTAGTATGTATGTAGCATGCATGTAGTATGTATGTAGTATTTTTTTATTTTTTTTTTTTTATTTTTTTTTTTTAACATTTAACACATTAGCTGGATGATGGGACTACTACTGTCCCATCATTGGCTAATGTGTCAATCACTGTCATGGTAGCAGGCATCGCCAGATGGGACTTGTAGTCCCATCGGACGATGCTTGCACAGACCCCCGGACATCAGCACAGCCCCCCGGCAGGCCGGCACAGCCCCCCGGCAGGCCGGTACAGACCCCCACAGGGTGCACAGCCCCCCGGCAGGCCGGCACAGCCCCCCGGCAGGCCGGTACAGACCCCGGGCAGTCCACACAGCCCCCCGGCAGGCCGGCACAGCCCCCCGGCAGGCCGGCAGAGACCCCCGGAAGGCCCGAAATGACGGCGCATCATGATGCGCACACACCGCGCATCATGATGACGTCAGGCCGTCAATCAACTGAACTTCCGATTCCGATGCCGAATTCCGATATTGAAAAAATATCGGAAGTCGGTATCGGAATTCCGATACAGCAAGTATCGGCCGATACCCGATACTTGCGGTATCGGAATGCTCAACACTAGTGGTGATTGGAAGGGTCATGGTCCAGAGGCTCGGACTTGGGAGCCAGTGGAGAACATCCACTCTCCGCTCCTCATTGCGGCGTTTGAGCATAGTGAGGCTCAGAGGGAAGGGGGCCCTAGGAGGGGGGTAATGTTAGGCGTCAGGTTCCTGCCACTGCACGAATCCAGAGCCTTGCACCCAGCGGTCTCCCATTCTTCTTCGGCCGCAGTGGAGCCTACTCAGCAGATTCGTCGGTCCCGGCGCTCTGCCCAGGCCAACTCCATGGGTTTGCTTGCTGCTGCCACCTCTGGCACAGCTATGACAATGCATGCTGCTCAGCAGCAAGATTCTCCAGGGACTAAGTCCTCATGTCGGGCCACTGAGCATGCCCATGGAGTGATCTCCCATTGGAGATCAAGGGTCACGTGCTCATGTCCTGCTCGTGTTCGGATTGGCCCATCCAAGAAGCCAGGAAGGTCCCGGACGCCCGTCGCTATAAAAGGTTCGCATGGCCGCTCGCCCATGCGCTAGTATAGACTGTAATAGTGTATGATGATGGATGCATGTATCTGGTGACTGACTCATTATGAAACCCCTTCCCTCTAATAATACGAATGTGGTTAGGGTTTAGAGTCCGAGTCAGCGCCTGTCAGTGGCTAGTCTATGGGCCACAGTGCATACCAGCCATCTGCACACTAGCATCCGATGGTGTCGCCCACTGCAGGGCACTATCGAACGCGGCAAGTGACAGCCACACCAGTGCAACGCCTTGAGCAACCTGTGCGCTTACCTGGCCCAACCCTGGGCGATTAGTGGCGTCCACCTGAGTGGCAATGTGCACACTTGCACACGTGATATAACCCTTGCTGGCATCGCAGTGCCGAGCGCTAGTGGCCTTGAGGGACTTCAGTCCTGCGGTCTAAGAGCTGAGTCCTGTGACCATACGCTAGCGCTCACACTGCCGAGCTCTGTGAGCAATAACAGGCTATGGCATTTATTATTTGGTGGTTTTGTGGCTCTGAGAGATGAGTCCGCCTGTGTACACATTGGGTGAGGTTAACCCCGTGTGTCCCGTTATTATATCGCCATATAGCGTCTGCCATTACCGAGCAGCAGTTAACACCTCTGCATGGTGGACCCCGGGCTGCGAACGCACCTAAATACCATTTTTATTATTTGGTGCGTTCCGCCAGCCCGTAACACCATATGCTGCTCCATAGATTACGCCCCATATGCTGCTCCACAATTATGCCCTCATATGCTGTTCCATAGATTACACCCCCATATGCTGCTGCATAGATTATGCCCCCATATGCTGCTCCATAGATTATGCTCCCATATACTGCTCCATAACTATGCCCCCATATATTGCAGCTGCTGCTGCTGCAAATAAAAGAAAAAAAATGACATACTCACCTCTCATTGCTGGGGGCCCGGTGCCAGTGTCCTGAGCAGGCGGTGACAGGTGCTGGTGTCACCGCTGGTTCAGAACCCAGGTACTGGCGATATTTACTGATCCCCGCACCATGGCTGCGCATCGCTCTGTCTGTCGAGTCCCTCTGTCAGTGACGTTCAAGCAGAGGGCACGGCGTGCACTAACTACGTCAACTCGCCCTCTGACCTGAACATCACAGACAGAGGACACGCGCAGCGATGCACCGGGGACAGGTGAATATAGTGTAACTATACTTACCCCCTCATGGCGTGGTCTCTGCAGCCCCGTTTCTCCCGGTCTCAGACTCCTTCCTTCAGTGGTCATGTGGTACCGCTCATTAAAGTCATAAATATGTGCATATTCATGACTATAATGAGCAGTACCACGTGACCGCTGAAGGAAAGAGCCTGAGACCAGGAGAAGCAGGGGGCTGCAGAGACCATGCCAGTAGGGGTTAAGTATGACCTGACACCCCCGCTCCCCCTCCCCCGCCCACCCCCTGGTATATGACTCGCGTATAAGCAGAGAGGGGGACTTTCAGCCAAAAAAATGGGCTGAAAATCTTGGTTTATACGCGAGTATATACAGTAAATCAGGTTGTCTTACCCCCTTCTAATTTTACGCTTATAACCTTATTGGTTACAGTGAATCTATCAACAGGGTTTTACATCCAAAACTTTTCATATGTGCATGTATCTTTTTCAACCACAAGTCCAGCAATGCCTTTACATGGCTAGTATGTTTCTCTGTTCTGAAGAATCTACATTTGAATTGAAATGTAAATAGATGTGGTAGATCTGAAGCTTCTGTCTCTTCAGCTTTGTTTCCTGCCTAGCGTCGCCTCTTCCTGCTGGATGTATAATGGTGTGTGACTTCAGGCAAAGGTGCCATCAGTTAAGCAGGAGGAGGTGGCGCTGGGTGGGTAATAGAGCTGGTGTGACAGAGGCTTCAGATCTAACTTATCAATTTGCATATACATTCAAATGCTGATTTCTCAGTAACAGGAACAGATTGGCTATGTAACAGTATTGCTGGACCTGTCACTGATAGTGCTACAGTGACATATAAAAAAACTGGGGTGGGAAATCATGTTGACAGATTTCCTTTAAACAACTCTGTTATTTCTCTCTGAATATAAGTATATATGCACTAAACTGTCACTTTATAATACACACTTCAGTAGTGCAATGGACCTTTTTTGGCCTTCAGAACCATAGCAGTTTAACATTGCTTAGACTCCACTAGGTGTTGAAGCAATTCAGTAATATTGGCCCATATGGACAAGATAGCTTTTTGCAATTGCTGAAAACTATATTGAGGTATTAGAACACAATGAACAGATTCTTCTACCTCATCCCAGTGACATGCTATAGTCAGGGCCGGCTCCAGGTTTTTCGTGGCCCCGGGCGAAAGAGTCTCAGTGGGCCCTTTAACACATACCACAGTTGATGATGCACAGAGACGGCAGAGAAATAAAGGCATAGTACAATGCCAAAGATTTCACTTCTTACATTACATGAGTGATATCTATTGTAAATTCTATAATCATTCAGAAACTGGACAGTATAGTCCTCCATACAGTATTATGGGCAAAACATAATGCTCCATATAGATTAATGAGACAAATATATTGCTCCATACAGATTAATGGACCCCATATAATGCTTCATACAGTATAATGAGCCCATATAACGCTCCAAACAGTGTAATGAGCCACATATATTGCTCCATACAGTATTATGGGCACCATATATTGCTCCATACCGAATAATGAGCCCCATATAATGCTCAATACAGAATAATGAGCCCCATATATTGATCCATACAGATTAATGGACCCCATATAATGCTCCATACCGTATAATGAGCCACATATAATGCTCAATCCAGTATAATGAGACCATATCATGCTCCATACAGTATAATGAGTCACATATATTGCTCCATACACTATTATGGGCACCATATCTTGCACCATACAGAATAATGGGCCCCATATAATGATCCATACAGAATAATGAGCCCCATATATTGTTCCATAGAGAATAATAGACCCCATAGAATGCTCCATACAGTATAATGAACCACATATATTGCTCCAGACAGAATAATAAGCCCCATATATATTTCTCCATACAGTATATAATAGGCTCCATATATTGCTCCATACAGTATAATAAGCCCCATAAATTGCTCCATATATAATGGGACCCATATATGATACTCCAATGTATGATGTGCCTATATAATGTTCCATTTATAATGGACCCCATATATGATGCTCCAGGGTATAATGGGCCCCATATATGATGTTCCAGGGTATAATGGGCCCCATATATGATGCTCCAGTGTATTAAGGCCCCAATATATGATGCTCCAGGGTATAATGGCCCCATATATGATGATCCAGTGTATAATGGGCTCCATATGTAATGCTCCTTATATGATGCTCCAGTGTATGATAGTCCATATATATAATGCTCCAAACATAAAAAAATAAATACTCACCTCTCGTCACTGCTCTGCTGTGGACTCCTCAGCATCACTGTTTTCCGGCTCTCTGCACTGACTGTTCAGGCAGAGGCCACACAGACATGACAGCATCATGCCTTCTGACCTGAACTTCACTGTCAGGAGATGCAGAAGAAGCCGCAGCAGTGGAGTGGTGAGAGGTAAGTATCGCAAGTGCCGGGGCCGTGAGCAAATGGAGATCCCCCTCACAGTTGCCAGCTCTGGCACAGACAGCAGGCCCTCATAGCATGCTGGTGTCCCCAACGGCAAGTAGGCCTGCCACCTGCTCAGGGCCCCAGCACTTGCCCTGGGTGCACCGGGTGCTGATGCTGGCCCTGGCTATAGGATCTGTGGATTGAGAAGACCACCAATGCAAGAAAAACTCACTATCAAGTTCATGGAACTACCCCATCATTATATGACACTGAGGACATGACAAATTGTTCTGTTTAGATAATCCTCCTGCCATAGAGCAAAGAAGCAACATTTTTGTAAGAGAAACCTACCTTTAGACAATTCAAGCTCTCCTGTATGAAAATTAAACATATGACCACAGAGTGTATTCACATTAGAATGGGAAAATCCAGCAGTCAGATGCATTTTTAATAAGGCATAATCATTGGAGGAAATTGGATCATTGAACAGTGGAAAAACATTGGCCGGTTCAATGGCGAGATTTGTGGTGATGAATAATGGTGGTGGGAAAGTCAAAATTTGATGCTAGCAGTCTTCCTGTTGGATGTCAACCGTTCAGGCTAGTGAAGCTGGTATAATGACGTGGTAAATACATTTGTGGAAAACCCTATGTCATCCAGTATCTGGTCAAGGATGATTGGACAGTAGGTAGTAACTACTGTAAGCATTGTGCAAATCAAGATTCATCTCTTCATGACGGCTCTTTACTTTTTGGTCTCTCAGATTCCTGATCTCAAAATCATCAGGTCAGTATGGGATTACATCAAGACACCAAATAATTTGCACAAGCACAAAATTTCTATGGTCAGTTCTCCAAGATGTTTGGAACAATCTCCCTGCAGAATTTCTTCAAAAATAGTATGCAAGTATTACCTAGACAAATTGATGCTATTTTGAAGGTAAAGGGTGGTCAGGTCACAACAAATATTGAATTGCCTTAGATTTAACTTTTCTTCATTGACTTTGCATTTTGGTACTTGTTAAAAAAAAATTAAGTTTATTTTTTAAAGTATTCTTACTTTCTAGCATTATTCCACATTTGGCTAAAATCTTAGCACGGTGCTATATACAGTTGGGTGAAAAACTGTTTGCCCCCTTCCTCATTTCCTATTCTTTTGCATGTTTGTGACACTTAAATGTTTCAGATCACCAAACAAATTTAAATATTAGACAAAGATAACATAAGTAAACACAACATGCATTTTTTAAATGAAGGTAAAAATTAATTTTGAAATTAAGGGAAAAAGAAATCGAAACCTACAGGGCCCTGTGTGAAAATGTGATTGCCGACAACCCTTAAAACATAAATTAACTGTGGTTTATCATATCTTTGGGAAGCTAAGTTCAAATTCCCTTGGCACACCGAAGCCTGATTACTGCCACACCTGTTCTCAGTCAAGAAATCACTTAAATAGGATCTGCCTGACAAAGTGAAGAAGACCAAAAGTTCCATAAAAGCTAGACATCATGTTGAGATCCAAATAAATTCTGGAACAAATGAGAAACAAAGTAGAGATGAGCGACTTTGCCTTTTTTCTGGTTGACACCCGACTTTCGCAAAAGTTGGATCGAACGAAATCGGCCGATTATCGTGAAAAGTCGAAGGCCGACTGAAACACGAAACCCAATGCAAGTCAATGGGAAGCAAAGTCGGCAGGGAGTGGAGGACAGGAAACACACCTACAGTGCCCTTTTGAATGCCAAAAACATCAATTCTGATTACTAAAGCTTTTCAACCTTAATTTACTTCATAATACTAGTTACGCACTGAAAAATGGGGGTTATTTGGCTAAATTTGTGGGGGGTAGGGCTGGCTCCAGGTTTTCATATGCCCTGGGCCAAGGAGCGCCCCTTTAACACATACCACAACTCATGATGCTCCGATACCGCAGAGAAATAGCGGCATAGTACAATGAAAAATACTTCACTTTTTACATCTCATGACTGATATCCATTTTTAATAGCTCCAAAAAACGGACAGCATATTACTACATACAGTATTATGGCCACTGCATAGTGCGCTATACAGAGTAATGAGGCCCATATATTTCTCCATGCAGAATCATTGGTCCCATATAATGTTTGAAACATTATATGATGAGCTCCACATAATGCTACAGTGTATGTTGGTCCCCATGGATGAAGCGCCACTGTTTTATGGGCCCAAATAATGCTCCATACATAATGGACCCCATTTCTAATGCTCTAGTGTATAATGTGCCCTGTAAATGCTGCTCCAGTGTCTGATGTCCACCTTTGGAATGCTTCAGTGTATGGTGGGCCCCATATATCATTCTCCAGAGTATAGTGCTCCCCAAAAATTACTGTACCAACATTGAAAACAATTAAATAAGTCTCCTCGCTATGGAATCCCTGTACTAGTCTGGACTCCTCGTCGTCCCCATCGTCCATCTCACTGCACTTGGCTGTTTAGGCAGAGGGCGTACAGACGTGATGTCATTGCGCTCTCTGATCAGACTATCACTGTCAGGAAACGCGGAAGACATCATGACGGTGGAGCAGGGAGAGGTAAGTATTTCAACCTTGCAAGTGCTGTGATCCTGAGCAAGCAGGGGGGGCCCACTCGTTGGCGACGGCAGTGGCACAGGGCCCCTCTAATAGTACAGCGGTGTGTGGCGGTGTGTCTGACGGCGGGTGGGGGTCCCACCGGCAGAGACACTTTTTGCGTACTATGAGGGGCCCTGTGCCAGTGCCGTCGCCCATGAGTATGCCCCCCCACCAGCTCAAGGAACCTGCACTTTCATCTGCACCTTCCTCTTTGTCACCGTGTAAGGTGGTATAGTATGCGGGAAGGGGAACCTGCGTTTCCTCTGGGTCAGATTCTGGCTGTGTAGAGTGTGAGGGCAATGTAGTGGTCTGGGTCAATGTACCAGCAGAATCATCTAGCAGTGGCTGGGCATCAGTGCACTTGTGGCGTCCCCAGGAGTACGGTCGCCACAGTGGCATTACCTTCCTCCTAGGGAGTGTGATGTCATGCTTGGGAGCAATGAAGGATCTTTATAGCAGTTAAACCAACACACAACACATTTCCCACTCCACGCCAGCAGGGAGACCTCTGAACATGACTGCTGAGGAGCTGCTCTCTGTGGTCGGGAGGAGGTAAGTTAGGCCATTCTGTGCAGGGAAGGGGAAGTGTGTGGACATGAGAAGGGGAGCTGGAGGATGAGCAGAGTTAAGGCTCACTCCTAGCTGGAACGCATGGTCTGGATTCCGGTATCCGAGTTTGTAGGGACACTGACGTTCCTGCAGCAGAATCCGGAGAAAGTAGCAGCTGTAAATGCTCTGTACCCAACTGAGGCTCGGAGGCCCCAGCATCGACGTGTGTGAGCCAGAAGGAAAAGGCTACGGCTGCCAGCCATACGAGAAAGTTCCAAAAGAGAGTCAACAGGGGGAACTTCATTGAACTCAGCACTGCGAGTACCTCAGATAAGCGCTAGAATGGAGGCCACACTACCTATCTGCAGAGAGAGAAATCCAAATTGGCTTCCAGGCTGACCAACTCCTTCTCCATCTGTACTCTGGGTCCTGGACAGCACCTACCAAGTACAGGTAAAGGAACTGCATGACTGTGTCAGTCATCTTTCTCCTGCGCCTGGCGCACGGCTCAGCTACATCCTGCACTGCACACCATCTCCCAACTCTTTCATCTGCGCTGCGACTATGGCCCTACCTGTGCAGGTCTTCTACATCTTAGCTCCACCACAACATCTGACCCACAGAAGCGACACTGCAGCGCTAGTCAATCTAATCAGAAACCAGAGGTGGCGTCACGTATCATTCACCTATAAACTTAATTCACCCCTTTGCATGGACGCCCAGGGCCATGGAACTGGTCACCACCACCGTAACACATCCCTGTGAGACACCGGCCCGGTACCGATTAACCCCACTACCCTGGCTGGCCACCCACACTCCATGTCAGATTCATCTTGGACTGGGGAATTCATGATTTGACTTGATAACCCAGGCATGGTAAGATAGAAAGAGCTACATGGACTAATGTGAAGTGTGGCCTGCTGCCTCATTCAGTTTGGGTGGGGGTGCAGGACACAAGGAAAGGGGTTCTTCCTGACCAGGAGCCAGCACTTGACCACTCAGTGCTTGCATTTTTTGAAACTTCAGAAGAGGCTGGCATATTTGATGGAGTCTGTTTCGGCAATGTAAGCCAAAACCAGTTCCTCATGCTCCGCTTTTAAAAGCAGTTAACCTACTCCCAGAAAAGGTATCATTCCAGGCGTTCCGGAGCCAGACCATGACACAGGCTCAACACCTCCTGTCTTAGCTGCTATTGTGCTTTTGCCACTACCAGCAGATGCACCACCACCATCATCACCAGCTGGCCCCCCCGCGCCCACAACCACGGCCTCTTCCACCAAACTTCAAAATTTTGCAAAAAATAGATACAAAATAACATCAGATATATGGCACTGTGTCAGAAATGTACAGCTCTATTCAGACAAAGGATAATTGTCAATCTCCATATATATTCCATCAGTCACACAGAGACGCTCACAGGCTCTGTATGGGTTAGACAAGAATATAAAAACAGACAAAGTGTACAGTATCATCAGATAGCAGGTATATATAGCATAGTTTAAACATTAACAATGTACGTCTATATATCAGGAGTAGTGTTGAGCCACCACGCTAGTGTTTTGGTTCGTCACACAGGAGGCAAATTCATCAAATGTTCGTCGAACCCCATTGAAAACAATGGCAGGCAAACACAAACACATACAAACACATAGAAAACAATTACAAAACACCTTAAAAGGTGTCCCAAAGCAGAGAAAATGCTCAGAAGACAAAAACTACATATGGAAAAGGGCAACTACATTTAGAAACGAGGTGGAGGCGTAAAAGACGGAGGTGGAGGAGACACAGATCTAGGCTTGTCATTCCCTTATGAAGTCAAGAAAGGCTGGAGTAAAAATGTAAAATACCAACCAAAAAAAAAAATTCTGAAATCGAACACGATCATATACCGTCGGACTTCCCACCAATAAATTATGCCAACTGGTGATTGGGCGGCGTTATTCCCATGAACCTCCAAACAGCGTCCATGAAGGCAAAGTGTTTGATTTCCGGGGACAGTATGATTGCAAAGCTGAACCTTAAAGGAATGTCCAAAAGGGCACCACCAAGAGTGGAGCCTGCGGTTAAATTGGACTCCACCCGGGAAACCACAACCATGCCACCTCAAGAAAAGATGCACATATTGAAAGCTTTGTCGATTGTGTGTGTGGTGTGGTATGTCCGTTTGTAGTTGTGCTAGCAATTTGTCAGCTTTATTCCATTAACGAACGAGAATCCGGCATGCCCCCGCGGTACGCGTCAAGCTTACTAGAGGGATACGCGAGGCTCTGGCATTATCATTGTCTATCATGGCGTTACATGTCTGGGGCTGCATGCGCGCTACACGGAAAGGACCAGCTTTTGTCGCTTACAGGTGCAGATAACCAGCAGAACACAATTAGTGATGGGGATCTGTGATTCCAATTATTCCCCGCGAACAATGATTTCCCAGTAAGTGCAGGTCAACCGCAATTCCTGAATTAGGCCTAACCGGCATTCCTGAAAAAATGCAAAAAATTACGTGTCCAAACCACAGTTGCTGTAGCTTGCTTAACAGCTCGGCAGCCGTTCTTAGGCCCAGTATGGATTCGACAAGATTCTAGAAAGTTGATAAAGGGTACAGTTTCACCGGGTAACACGTATATATGTAGCATAGTTTACACATTAAAAACCTATGTCTATATATCAGTAGGCAGGCTCAAACGGTCTCAGGTCCAGTATGGATTTGACCAGCTTGTACAAAGGTGAGAAAGGGTACCGTATCACTGGATAACAGGTATGTATAGCATAGTTTACACATTAAAAACGTAGGTCTATTTAACAGGAGGCAGGCTCAGACGGTCTCAGGCCCAGTATGGATTAGACGTGATTGGACAAAGGTGAGAAAGGGTACCGTATCACTGGATAACAGGTATGTATAGCATAGTTTACACATTAAAAACCTATGTCTATATAACAGGAGGCAGGCTCAGATGGTCTCAGGCCCAGTATGGATTAGACGTGATTGGACAAAGGTGAGAAAGGGTACCGTATCACTGGATAACAGGTATGTATAGCATAGATAAGCACATTAAAAACGTAGGTCTATATAACAGGAGGCAGGCTCAGACGGTCTCAGGCCCAGTATGGATTAGACTTGATTGGACAAAGGTGAGAAAGGGTAACGTATCACCGGATTACAGGTATGTATAGCATAGTTTACACATTAAAAACCTATGTCTATAGATCAGGAGGCAGGCTCAGACGGTCTCAGGCCCAGTATGGATTTGACCAGCTTGTACAAAGTTGAGAAAGGGTACATTATCACTGGATAGCAGGTATATATAGCATAGTTTAAATATTTAAAATCTCCATGTTCTCAGTATGGATTAGACAACAATCTAAAAAGTAGAAAAAAGGAAATGTATTTGAAGC
Source organism: Dendrobates tinctorius (assembly GCF_039654945.1). NCBI lineage: Eukaryota > Metazoa > Chordata > Amphibia > Anura > Dendrobatidae > Dendrobates > Dendrobates tinctorius. The sequence goes on along the minus strand of NW_027361738.1, from coordinate 24,268,519 downwards.
GTACACCAGTATACACTTTTGGTGGTATTTTTAAATCTTCATATATATTTCTGTCTCAGTAAGACAGTCCAGACTCTCCGCAATAGGAAATGAGATGCATACAATTACTGACATAAATTCTAGTGATTGCAGAAATCTAGGAATTCCTATTCACGGGATAAACTTCCTTCACAATTCTCAGAGGCGATGCACACCCTCAATTAATTACTGTGTGGAGACAGTGAAAACCTTTCTTTGTGAAGAAAGTGTTGCTGTATCGCAGTACCATTGATCCCATCGCCATTACTCATATCCATATAATTTTGATCACAGGGAGAGATGTAAACATGGTGCTCACTGCCTATCATGCTCTGTCACATAACTTTGGAGTGCAAAAGACAGAAGCCACAGGCCGTAGGCGATTCATTTGGATTGGCATGATAGGGCACATTTAAAAATGTGCGCTGGAATGTCACACGTCTGTGGGTAGGAAAACTGTGAAAGCTGATGAGAAACCACCACTGCATCTCATTGTGAGTCGACGTCCATAAGAAATGGAAGCCATTGATCATCTGAAGCTAGATCCCGGCCAGCGGGACAGGGCATAGCTACGTCTTAACCATCATCTTTTATCAGTTCACCAAATTTGTAGTGGCAGTCCCAGTGAAGGATTTGACAGCCCAGACTACACAGCGGAGGAGCAGGGAGAGGTAAACATTGCAAATGCTGGGGCCCTGCCCAAGCAAGGGGGGCCCACTCATGGGCGTCGGTACTGGCACTGGGCCCCTCATAATACGGCGGTGTGTCTGACGGCGGGTGTGCACCCCCACCGTCAGAGACACTTGATTGCACTATGAGGGACCCTGTGCCAGTGCCCGCGCCCAAGAGTTGGCCCACCCACCTGTCCAGGGCAACGGCACCCGCACGGTTGCGTGTGCTAGGTGGTGACCCCGGCCATGGGGGGAGGAGGCAGCCCAGTTAGGGAGGTTTACAAAATGGCATATGTTGATGTGGGACATTCACCTGCTGCTAAAGGTGAAATTGGTCAAGTCCCAGGAAGAGGCGGACCAAAGAAAGCCATTTTTCTGTCAACCTATGTGTCATCCGGGTAAGGTGAATAATAAAGTAACTTGGCACTCAACTGAATAATCCTTTGCAGATTTGATGTATTTTATATTTTTTGCAGTCCTAGAAAACGTTTCGGCCTATAATCGGCCTTCCTCAGTCTGCCGACTGCTATCACGAAATGATAATTCGGCATCCAGGTAAGAATTCCTATGGAGTTTTTATAATATCATGTGGATCTAAATAGTATCTCCTATTATTATGAGAGTAGGTGTGCTGAACTGAAAGCCTTTCTAGGACTGCAAAAAATATAAAATAAATCAAATCTGCAAAGGATTATTCAGTTGAGTGCCAAGTTACTTTATTCACTTTTGTCTGGGTAACCTACTTGTGCACCCTGCGGTAGTGCCACGCTATATTTGACACCAGGGTAAGGTGTGATAAAATCCTTGGAAACCCATGCATGGTTCATTTTAATGAAGGTTAGATCATCCACATTTTGGGTCGACAGACGGGTCCTTTTTTCTGTCAGGATTGATCCAGCTGCACTGAAGACTCTTTCCGATAGCACACTTACAGCTGGGCAAGCGAGCTCCTGTAAGGCATATTGTGCCAATTTAGGCCAGGTGTCCAGTTTAGCTGCCCAATAGTCAAATGGGAATGACCTGAGAGGGAGAACATCGATATGGGAGGAAAAGTAGTTTGTAACCATAGTTGACAAGTACTGTCTCCTGTCACTTTCAATTAATGCAGTATTACCAGTCGTGTGAGTGGGACTTGAAAAATCAGTCCACAACATGGTCATGAAACCCCTGTCTCCAATGCCACTTCTGATGTGTGCACCACCAACACCTCTACCAAGTTTCCCCCAGCCCCTACGGCTCGTGTGACAACCATCACCGCTGCTGTGTGCTGGGAATGCCTCAACCAACCGGTTTACCAGAGTTGCTTGTTTGTTAGCCAATATTAGGTCAAGGTTCTCCTGTGGCATGATGTTTTGGAATTTGCCATTATAGCGTGGATCCAGGATGCTGGCCAACCAGTAGTCATCATCGTTCATCATTTTGGCAATACAGGGGTCCCTTTTTAGGATCTGCAAGGCATAATCTGACATGTGGGCCAATGTTCCCGGTGTCAATGATGCACTGCGAGTGCTGGGTGGAGGAGAACTTTCAGGCAAATCCACATCCCTCCAGTCACGCACAAACCCAGTACCAGACCTTGCCATGCCAACATTTTCTCTTGCCCCACTAGAAGCATCCTCCTCCCCTAAATAATCATCCCCATCATCATCCTCCTCCTCCTCTTCTTCCTCCACCTCGTCCACGACAGTTCCCTGAACAGACAATGGCTGACTGTCATCAAGGCTTCCCTCCTCTTCCTCATCATCCTCGGCTGCAGACACCTGCTCCTTGATGTGCGTCAAAGTTTGCATGAGCAGACACATAAGTGGGATGCTCATGCTTAGGATGGCGCCGTCTGCGCTTACCAGCCGTGTGCATTCCTCAAAACATTGAAGGACTTTACAGAGGTCTTTCTGCTTCGACCACTGCACACTTGTCAACTCCATGTCTGCCCTCAAAGTGCCTGCCCGTGTATCCTCCCACAAATGCATTACGGCCTGCCTCTGCTCGCACAGCCGCTCAACTATGTGCAGGGTGGAGTTCCAGCTTGTTGCAACATCGATAATTAGGCGGTGCTTGGGAAGGTGGAGCAATCACTGCAGCTTCTGCATACGACTGGAGTGTACCGGCGACCGGCGGATGTGCGAGCACAGTCTTCGAACCTTATGGAGCAGGCCTGTTAACTCCGGATAATTAGTGAGGAATCACTGCACCACCAGGTTCAAGGTGTGAGCCAAGCAAGGTATGTGTGTGAGTTTTGAAAGGGCTATGGCTGCTACAAAATTCCGGCCGTTGTCACTAACTACCTTGCCTGCCTCAAGATGTAGACTGCCCAGCCATGACTCAGTTTGTCGCTGAAAGTAGTCGGCCAGTACCTCAGCCGTGTGTCTGTCGCCCAAACACATCATCTGCAACACAGCCTGCTGACGCTTTCCACTAGTTGATCGATAGTGGGACACATCGTGTGCACCACTGTCAGCTGCGGATGCAGTGCTCAAGCGACTGCACTCTGTGGACGAGCTTTCGCTTCTGGAGGAGGAGGGTCGAACGCCTACAGCCAACTGTTTCCTATACTGTGGGCTAGGCAGCACTGTGCCACCACAGCTGTCCCCTGTGGACCCTGCATCCACCACATTAACCCAGTGCGCGGTGATGGACACGTAACGGCCCTGGCCATGCCTATTGGACCATGCATCATTTGTGAGGTGCACTTTTCCACTCACTGATTGCTTGAGTACATGGACAATGCGGTCTTTCACATGAAGGTGGAGGGCTGGGATGGCTTTGCGAGAAAAGAAGTGGCGACTGGGTATGTCATAGCGTGGTACTGCGTAGGCCATGAGTTCGCGGAAAGCTGCTCTTTCAACCAACCGATAGGGCATCATCTCTAACGAGATTAGTTTGGCAATGTGGGCGTTCAAACCCAGTGTACGCGGATGAGAGGATGAGTACTTTCTTGTCCTACTCATAGTCTCTGGTAGGGTGAGCTGGACTTGAGAGCTGCATATGGTGGAACTAGCGGTGGACATGGCGGACTGAGAGAGGGTTGATGATGGTGATGGAGTTGGTGTTCTTTCTGATGGCCTAGATTCAGTCTTTCTTTGCAATAACAGTGTGATTCCCTGACTGATTTGCCCTTGCGACGACAACTCAACATTTGCTGCTGGTGGTGTGCTAACCGGTGGACTTACGGTGGGGGAAACAATGTAGCGCTGCTGACTACCTTCTTTGGGAGAAGTAGCACATGTGGTACGTGAGTTTTGGTAGTCCATCCATGCTTGCAAGTGCATGGTGGTTAAATGTCTTAGCATGCAACTGGTATTCAAATTTCTCAGATTTTTCCCTCGGCTAAAGGTCTTTGCGCACTTCTTATAGATAACCTTTGCCTGATCATTAGGATTTTGTTCAAAAAAGTGCCACATTGCACTCTTCCTACTACGGAAGACATTTTGAGGTCTTGCACGCTGTGCTATTTTGACCGTCTGGCCAAGCTGTCCTGCAACTCTTTTGGTTTTTGTAACCCGTTTTTGGACTGCTCCGGGCCTGCCAGATAACAGCTGTTGCGATGTCCATGCCCGCTGCGGATGCTCCTCCTCCTCTTCTGAGCTATTGGCAGCGGCACCCTCTATCCCCAATGGATGCCAATCTGGGCCACCAACTGGGTCATCCATCACCTCCTCTTCAATGTCATGTGCACCTTCCTCTGTGTCACCATGTATGGTGGTATAGTATGCGGGAAGGGGCACCTCACTTTCAGCTGGGTCAGATTCTGGCTCAGTACACTGCGAGGACAATGTAGTGCTCTGAGTGAATGTACCAGCAGAATCATCTATCAGTGGCTGTGCATCAGTACACTCCATGTCAGATTCATCTTTGCCTGGGTAATTCTCGATTCAGGCATGGTATGTGAAAACAGCTCCATGGAGTAATCTGTAGTGTGGCCTGCCACATCCTTCAATTTTGGTTGGGGTGAAGGACACAAGAAAAGGTGTGGTTCATGAACATGACCCTTCAATGATGACTCAGTGCTTTTATTTTTTAAAACTTCAGAAGAGGAGGTGATAGAGCTGGAGGCTGAGTCAGCAATGTAAGCCAAAACTTGTTCTTGAAGCTCCGGCTTTAAAAGCGGTTTACCTGCTCCCAGAAAAGGGAGCCTTTGAGGCCTTGTGGAGCCTGACGATGACGCAGGCTCAACACCTCCTGCATTAGGTGCTATTTTGCTTTTGCCACTACCAGAAGATCCACCACCAACACCAACACCATCATTACCAGCTGCCAACCCCCGCCCACTTCCACGGACTCTTACAGCGCACTTGCTCATTTTTGGGGAAAATGTACCCAAAAAACCACCAACTATATGGTACTGTAAAACAAGGTACAAGGTTTATATAGTAGTGGGGAGAATTGGAATCTCTGTAGACTTCAGGACACAGTTGGATTCTGTCAGGCCCTGTTTATTTTACACTGCAATATGACAGGCAGATTCTGGATGGTGTAATAAAGGTGGATAGAGGACTGTGGAGAATTGGAATCTCTGTAGACTTCAGGACACAGTTGGATTCTGTCAGGCCCTGTTTATTTTACACCGCAATGTGACAGGCAGATTCTGGATGTTGTAAGAAAGGTGGATAGAGGACTGTGGAGAATTGGAATCTCTGTAGACTTCAGGACACAGTTGGATTCTGTCAGGCCCTGTTTATTTTACACCGCAATGTGACAGGCAGATTCTGGATGTTGTAAGAAAGGTGGATAGAGGTCTGTGGAGAATTGGAATCTCTGTAGACTTCAGGACACAGTTGGATTCTGTCAGGCCCTGTGTCTATAACACCGCAATGTGACCAGCAGAAATTGCCTAGTGTATGACAAACTACAAGGTGTATGTAGAATTGGGCAGAATTGGAATCTCCCTAGAGTGTAGGTCTGTAAGAACGGACAAACTCCTCGGCTTTTCCTTACAGAGTCACGCACTTAGATAGCTTCAATTTGGCCATGATAACAGCCTTTACACGGTACTGAGAGAGGAGCGTGCACGTACACCGCTGTACGGTGTACGTAAAATTGTCAAGCTCCGTGTTTTTGTATACGGACTGACACATGCTGTCTCTCTCTAGTTTTGAATGTAATCAAACAGCAAATATACTAAACTGTTTGAAAAACGGACAAAACTATAAGGTGTAGGTCTGTAAGAACGGACAAAGTCCTCGACTTTTCCTTACAGTCACACACGTAGATAGCTTCAATTTGGCCGTGATAACAGCCGTTACACGGTACTGAGAGAGGAGCGTGCACGTACACCGCTGTACGGTGTATGTAAAATTGTCAAGCTCCGTGTTTTTGTATATGGACTGACACACACTGTCTCTCTCTAGTTTTGAATGTAATCAAGCAGCAAATATACTAAACTGTTTGAAAAACGGACAAAAGTCTAAAGTGTAGGTCTGTAAGAATGGACAAACTCCTCGACTTCTCCTTACAGAGTCACACACGTAGATAGCTTCAATTTGGCCATGATAACAGCCGTTACATGGTACTGAGAGAGGAGCGTGCACATACACCACTGTATGGTGTATGTAAAATTGTCAAGCTCCGTGTTTTTGTATACGACTGACACACGCTGTCTCTATCTAGTTTTGAATGTAATCAAACAGCAAATATATTAAACTGTTTGAAAAACGGACAAAACTATAAGGTGTAGGTCTGTAAAAACGGACAAACTCCTCGGCTTTTCCTTACAGAGTCACACACTTAGCTTAAATTTGGCCGTGATAACAGCCGTTACACGGTACTGTGTGAGGAGCGTACACCGCTGTACGGTGTATGAAAAAATGAACGCTCACTACCTCACCAGGACAAAACAATACAATTTGGATTGCTTTTAAAAAAGCAGTTTGAACACCAGTGTGCACACAGCAATGTAGCTAGCCTTAAAAGGCAGACTAATCACCACCAGCACTGCTGCACAAATGCAAAAATCTTCACCTTTCACTGCACAGTAACTACAGTGAAAAGCGCTAGCAGCAGAAGCAGTTTTTTTTTTCTTTTTGCCTTCCTAACGCTCTCCCTAGAGAATCAGCAGCTGCAGCAGCTCTCTGTTGTGAGTTCATTTTCCCCTTCACGGTCGATGTCTGATAAACTCACTCTTCTGGTGAAGGAAGGTAGTGAGGCTGATTACCAAACACCTGATCTGGTAGATGATGACTGGGTAACAGGAAATTCTGACTGGATATAAGGCAGCCGGCGCCCTTCTGAGTCGCTGGTGATTTCTCTGCTGGATTCTTGGAGACCAGTCTGATTCCTGCTTCCCAAAGATAAGTTTTTGCTCTGCTATTGAACTTATTAGTTTTGTTTTGTTTACCTTGTTTTTTGGAGTTCACCCAAGGTCGGGGGTGTGCTGAGTTCCATTTTTGTCTCTGATCAGTTTGTCTCTTTGCTCTGTCTTCAGAATTTACCTGAGTACTGATATAGTTTTTTTGAAGTCCTAGCGACTTCAGGGCCTTTTTTTTCCTATCAGACGGTTGGGACATTTTTTGGTAGGGTTTTTTACGGATTGCAGACAGCAGCTTTTCTATCCTGTCCTTTTTAGTTAGCTTGGGCCCCATCGTTTGCTCAACCTATCTTTCTATCTGTGTTAGTGTTTTCATCTTGCTTCACCGTCATTATATGTTGGGGGCTGCCTATTGCTTTAGGGTCTGCTCTGGGGCAGTTTAGATTTCCCCTTTCTTTCTTTAGGCCTATTTAGTTCTCCGGCTGTGATCGAGGGGTCTAGGGCATCGTAGGAACCCCCCACGGCTACTGTTAGTTGTTGTGGATAGGATCAGGGGTCTGCAATCCGATAGCTACCAACCTCTCCAGTTTTCTGGACTTAGCTTGTATTTTTGTTTTTTCCTCCTTCGGTGACTCATTCATAACAGCTCTCCCTATTCTGAGATCAGCATGAGTAACATGGCGGTCAGCGTCCCCGCCCTTTTATACCCCCTGTGCAAGCCAATCACTTGCATGTCCTTCTCCAAGATGGTGGTGACCGCTGCCTATGTCATCACGTTGCCCACAGTGTCCGTTCTTCCTGATTGGCTGAAAAAGGGCGCTAAAGCATCTTTTGAAACGCGACTTTGGCGCTAAAGTGGCCGACCTCGTGGCCGACCTCACGCTAAGGTCATTTTTTTTGTTTCATGAAACCCGACTTTGGCGAAAGTCGGCGACTTTTGAATTTTTTCGACCCGTTTCGCTAAACTCTAAAACAAAGTAATTGAGATCTATCAGTCTGGAAAGGGCTATAAAGCCATTTCTAAAGCTTTAGAACTTCAGCAAACCACAGTGAGAGCCATTATCTACAAAAGGCAAAAACGTGGAGCCATGGTGAACATTCCCGGGAGTGGCCGGCTGATTGATCAAAATTACTATAAAAGTGCAGCAATGACTCATCCAAGAGATCACAAAAGACCCCACAACAACATGCAAAGAACTGCAGGCCTTATTTGCCTCAGTTAAGGTCAGTATTCATGATTCCACCATAAGAAAGAGACTGGGCAAAAATGGCCTGTATGGCAGAGTTCTAAGGCGAAAACCACTGTTGAGCAATAAGAACATAAAGTCTCAGTTTTGCCAGAAAACATCTTGATGATCTCCAAGACTTTTGGGAGAATACTGATGAGACAAAAGGTGAACTTTCTGGAAGGTGCATGTCCCATTACATCTGGTGTAGAAGTAACGCAGCATTTCAGAAAAGAAAAATGCAACCAACTGTTTTGCTGCTTCAGAACCTTGAAGACTTGCTGTGGTAACCGGAACCAAAAAATTCTGAAGGAGAATGTCCTTCCATCTGTTCTTGACCTCAAGCTGAAGCACACTTGAATTATGTAGCAGGACCATGATCCAAAATATACCAGCAAGTCCACCTGTGAATGGCTTAAGAAAAACAAAGTTAAGACTTGATCACTCCCTACTGGTGCCTAAATTAATATACTCCCCTTATCTCCCCAGGTGCAGGAAACATGATACAGCAATGTCAAGGTCAACATCAGTCAGATAGAAGTGCTATGACAGTAGTAAGGCAATGGAAATATTGTTTAGTTAAGTTAAGATGAAATATTCCATAGATTTTGCTATTCAAGTGCCAATATTTCAACCCTGCCATTCAGTGATACATCCAGTTCCGTTTTGGTCATATTTCAATTCCTGTATTTAATGTCACTTTCTATTAGAACTTTCTGTTCTCTGTATGTTATGTGTTCAGAAAGTTTTGTGTTGCACGAGTAAAGTACTCGAAACAAAGAATAGTAATGGGCAGTATTTTTTTTTTAGTTTTTGTATTACTATAAACATGCTATATATAGTACAGGAATCTTCATAAACCATAGTAAAGAGACTCACAATAAAAGAGACACACAATAAAAAAAAATAACGTTTACCTTCAGGGGAAAAATCTCGCTGGCACCAACCTCCTTTCAAGATTTAGATTTATGGCTTTTACAATGTCTGTCTATTTTTTCTCCTAAGTTAGTTATATCATTACTAGAGTTGAGCGACTTTTGGTTTTTTAGGGTCGCGTTTCGTTTCGTGAAACCCGACTTTTCCAAAAGTCGGGTCGAGCAAGATCGTCCGATTATAGGGAAAAGTCGGGGTCGTCCCGAAACACGAAACCCAATGTAAGTCAATGGGGAATAAAAGTCGGCAGTGAGAGGAGGACAGGAAACACACCTACAGTGCCCATTTGAATGCCAAAAGCATCAATTCTTCTTTCTTAAGCTTGTCAACCTTAATTAACTTCATAATACAAGTTACGCACTGAAAAATGGGGGTTATTTGGCTAAAGTTGTGAGGGGGAGGGCTGGCTGCAGGTTTTCATGTGCCCTGGGCGAAAGAGCGCCCCTTTAACACATACCACAACTCATCATGCTTCGATACGGCAGAGAAATAGCGGTATAGTACAATGAAAAATACCTCACTTTTTACATCTCATGACGAGGCCCATCTATTTCTCCATACAGAATCATTGGTCCCATATAATGTTTGAAACAGTATATGATGAGCTCCACATAATGCTACAGTATATGTTGGTCCCCATGGATGAAGCTCCACTGTCTTATGGGCCCAAATAATGCTCCAAACATAATGGGCCCCATTTCTAATGCTCTAGTGCATAATGGGACCTGTAAATGCTGCTCCAGTGTCTGATGTCCACCTTTGGAATGTTCCAGTGTATGGTGGGCCCCATCTATCATTCTCCAGAGTATAGTGCTCCCCAAAAATTGCTGTCCCAACATTGAAAACAATCAAATAAGTCTCCTCGCTAGGGAATCCCTGTACTTGTCTGGACAGGTGCTGTAGCTTGCTTAACAGCTCGCCAGCCGTTCTCACGCCCAGTATGGATTACACGTGATTGCACAAAGGTTAGAAAGGGTACCGTATCCCTGGATAACATGTATGGATAGCGTACACATTCAAAATATATGTCTATACAGCATGAGGCAGGCTCAGACGGTGTTAGGCCCAGTATGGATTGCACGTGATTGCGCAAAGGTTAGAAAGGGTACCGCTTCTTTTTAACATATTTATTAATGACCTTGTAGGGGGCATAGAGAGTAGAATTTCAATATTTGCAGATGACACTAAACTCTGCAGGGTAATTAATACAGAGGAGGACAATTTTATATTACAGGAGGATTTATGTAAACTAGAAGCTTGGGCTGATAAATGGCAAATGAGCTTTAATTGGGAAAAATGTAAGGTCATGCACTTGGGTAGAACGAACAAGTTGTATAATTATGTGCTTATTTGTAAAACACTGGGCAAAACAGTCACTGAAAAAGACCTGGGTGTATGGGTGGACGACAAACTCACATTTAGTGGCCAGAGTCAAGCAGCTGCTGCAAAGGCAAATAAAATAATGGGATGCATTAAAAGAGGCATAGATGCTCATGAGGAGAACATAATTTTACCTCTATATAAGTCACTAGTGCGACCACACTTAGAATACTGTGTACAGTTCTGGTCTCCGGTGTAATAGCTGAACTGGAGCGGGTGCAGAGAAGAGCGACCAAGGTTATTAGGGAACTAGGGGGTCTGCAATACCAAGACAGGTTATTACACTTGGGGTTATTTAGTTTGGAGAATCGAAGGCTTAGGGGTGATCTTATTACAATGTATAAATATATGCGGGGACAATACAAAGACCTTTCTAATGATCTTTTTACTCTTAGACCTGTGACGGGGACAAGGGGGCATCCTCTACGTCTGGAGGAAAGAAGGTTTAAGCATACTCACAGACGCGGATTCTTTACTGTAAGAGCAGTGAGACTATGGAACTCTCTGCCATATGATGTTGTAATGAGTGATTCACTACTAAAATTTAAGAAGGGACTGGATGCCTTTCTTGAAAAGTATAATATTACAGGGTACATACACTAGTCTCCTTAATATTGCGTTGATCCAGGGAGCTAGTCTGATTGCCGTATGTGGAGTCGGGAAGGAATTTTTTTCCCCAATGTGAAGCTTACTGTTGCCACATGGGTTTTTTTTGCCTTCCTCTGGATCAAGATGTTAGGGCAAGTTAGGATAGGATATGGGTTGAACTAGATGGACTTAAAGTCTCCCTTCAACCTTAATAACTATGTTACTATGTTACTATGTATCCCTGGATAACATGTATGGATAGCGTACACATTCAAAATATATGTCTATACAGCATGAGGCAGGCTCAGACGGTGTTAGGCCCAGTATGGATTGCACGTGATTGCACAAAGGTTAGAAAGGGTACCGTATCCCTGGATAACATGTATGGATAGCGTACACATTCAAAATATATGTCTATACAGCATGAGGCAGGCTCAGACGGTGTTAGGCCCAGTATGGATTGCACGTGATTGCACAAAGGTTAGAAAGGGTACCGTATCCCCGGATAACATGTATGGATAGCGTACACATTCAAAATATATGTCTCAGGAGGCAGGCTCAGACGGTGTTAGGCCCAGTATGGATTGCACGTGATTGCACAAAGGTTAGAAAGGGTACCGTATCCCCGGATAACATGTATGGATAGCGTACACATTCAAAATATATGTCTCAGGAGGCAGGCTCAGACGGTGTTAGGCCCAGTATGGATTGCATGTGATTGCACAAAGGTTAGAAAGGGTACCGAATCCCTGGATAACATGTATGGATAGCGTACACATTCAAAATATATGTCTCAGGAGGCAGGCTCAGACGGTGTTAGGCCCAGTATGGATTGCACGTGATTGCACAAAGGTTAGAAAGGGTACCGTATCCCTGGATAACATGTATGGATAGTGTACACATTCAAAATATATGTCTATACAGCATGAGGCAGGCTCAGACGGTGTTAGGCCCAGTATGGATTGCACGTGATTGCACAAAGGTTAGAAAGGGTACCGTATCCCTGGATAAAATGTATGGATAGCGTACACATTCAAAATATATGTCTATACAGCAGGAGGCAGGCTCAGACGGTGTCAGGCACAGTATGGATTTGACAGCCCAGATTACACAGCGGAGGAGCAGGGAGAGGTAAAGATTGCAAATGCTGGGGCCCTGCCCAAGCAAGGGGGGCCCACTCGTGGGCGTCGGTACTGGCACTGGGCCCCTCATAGTACAGCGGTGTGTCTGACGGCGGGTGTGCACCACCACCGTCAGAGACACTTGATTGCACTATGAGGGACCCTGTGCCAGTGCCCGCGCCCAAGAGTCGGCCTACCCACCTGTCCAGGGCAACGGCACTCGCATGGTGTCGTGCGGTAGGTGGTGACCCCGGCCATGGGGGGGAGGCAGCACAGTTAGGGAGTTTTAGAAAGTGGCATATGTTGATGTTGGACATTCAGCTGATGCAAAAGGCGAAATAGGTGAAGTACCAGGAAGAGGTGGACCAAAGCAAGCCATTTTTCTGTCACCCTATGTGTCATCAGGGGAAGGTGGGACAAAATCCTTGGAAACCCATGCGTGGTTCATTTTAATGAAGGTTAGATCATCCACATTTTGGGTTGACAGACGGGTCCTTTTTTCTGTCAGGTTTGATCCAGCTGCACTGAAGACTCTTTCCGATAGCACACTTGCAGCTGGGCAAGCGAGCTCCTGTAAGGCATATTGGGCCAATTCAGGCCAGGTGTCCAGTTTATCGGCCCAATAGTCAAAGGGGAATGACCTGTGTGGGAGAACATCGATATGGGAGGAAAAGTAGTTTGTAACCATAGTTGACAACTGCTGTCTCCTGTCACTTTCCATCGATGCAGTATTACCAGTTGTGTGAGCGGTATTTGAAAAATCAGTCCACAACATTGTCATGAAACACCTGTCTCCAACGCCACTTCTGCTGTGTGCACCACGAACACCTCTGCCAAGCTGCCCCCGGCCCGTACGGCTCGTGTGAGAACCATCACCGCTGCTGTGTGCTGGGAATGCCTCAAGCAACCGATTTACCAGAGTTGCTTGTTTATTAGCCAATATTAGGTCAAGGTTCTCCTGTGGCATGATGTTTTGTAATTTGCCTTTATAGCGTGGATCCAGGATGCTGGCCAACCAGTAGTCGTCATCGTTCATCATTTTGGCAATGCGGGGGTCCCTTTTTAGGATCCGCAAGGCATAATCTGACATGTGGGCCAATGTTCCCGGTGTCAATGATGCACTGCGAGTGCTGGGTGGAGGAGCACTTTCTGGCAAATCCACATCCCTCCAGTCACGCAAACCCTGTACCAGACCTTGCCACGCCAACATTTTCACTTGCCCCACGAGATGCATCCTCCTCCCCTAAGTAATCATCCCCATCATCATCCTCCTCCTCCTCTTCTTCCTCCACCTCGTCCAGGAGAGGTCCCTGAGCAGACAATGCTGAATGTCATCAAGGATTCCCTCCTCCTCTTCCTCCTCATCAACATTGGCTGCAGACGCCAGCTCCTTAAGGTGCGTCAAAGTTTGCATGAGCAGATGCATAAGTGGGATGCTCATGCTTAGGATGGCGTCATCTGCGCTTACCAGCCGTGTGCATTCCTCAAAACACTGAAGGACTTTACAAAGGTCTTTCAGCTTCGACCACTGCACACCTGTCAACTCCATGTCTGCTCTCAAAGTGCCTGGCCGTGTATCCTCCCACAAATGCATTATGGCCTGCCTCTGCTCGCACAGCCGCTCCACCATGTGCAGGGTGGAGTTCCACCTTGTTGCAATGTCGATAATGAGGCGGTGGTTGGGAAGGTGGAGCAATCGCTGCAGCTTCTGAATACGAACGGAGTGTACAGGCGACCGGCGGATGTGCGCGCACAGTCTTCGCACCTTCTGGAGCAGGGCTGTTAACTCTGGATAATTTTTGAGGAAGCACTGCACCACCAGGTTCAAGGTGTGAGCCAAGCAAGGTATGTGGCTGAGTTTTGAAAGGGCTATGGCTGCCACAAAATTACGGCCGTTATCACTAACTACCTTGCCTGCCTCAAGATGTAGACTGCCCAGCCATGACTCAGTTTGTCGCTTCAAGTACTCGGCCAGCACCTCGGCGGTGTGTCTGTCGCCCAAACACATCATCTGCAACACAGCCTGCTGACGCTTTCCACTAGTGTCACGTCTCCGTCAGATTTGGGGCCTGCTGTTCCGGTCGCAGCCACTAGGAGGCGCCGGGCCGCCACTTCGCCGTCAGACTCGGGGACGGCTGTTCCTGCCTCGGCCACTGGGAGGCGCCGTGGTTCTATTACGTCGCCGTCAGACTCAGGGCCTATGGTCCCAGCTTTAGCCACTAGGAGGCGCCGGTCTGTCACGTCACCGTTGGATTCAAGGCCTGCTGTTCCGGTCACGGCCACTAGGAGGCGCCAGACCGCCACTTCACTGTCAGACTCGGGGACGGCTGTTCCTGCCTCGGCCACTGGGAGGCGCCGTGGTCCGCCCGTGAGTTATGGTGGTGACAGAGAAGTGGCTCCTGCGCAGGCATCTGGTGGGCGCAGGCTCCGCCCCTCTGTCAGTCATCAGGGGGTTACTGCAACTCCATCTGGCCTGGTCTTGGGGGCGGCCCTAATGACATCACCAGTCCAGGAACCTGTGAGGGATGACCTGATCCCTCAAATACCTTGGGACTGGTCTTGCAAGCCGCCGGATATATTCTTGGTTCCCCTGTGTGTTACTTAGTGATTGATTTCTGTTTGACTCTGACCTCAGCCTGGATTTCTGACCCCTCTTTTGCCTGACGATTCTGTACTTCTGCTACTCTCCTGGTTTGTGACCTTGGCCTGGATATTCTGACTCTGCTACTTCCTAACGATTCTGTACCTCTGCCGCCCTCCTGGTTTTTGACTCTGACCTTGGCCTGAAATTGACTCTGCTATTGCCTGCCGTTTTTGTACTTCACTCTGACGACCGTCCTGCTCTGGCCGCTGCTCCTATTCAGACAGTACCTCCTGGGCTCTGTTGTAAATCCAGATCCCTGTATAGGGGTTAAGGGTATCAGTGTTTCTCGGGGTGTTGCCTGGCTGCAGCCCAGAACCGCAGAGGGACGTTACATTATATCCGGCCATAAAATTAACTGCTTCTTGTGTATATACCCAACATATACAAAAGCAGTCTCCCTGAACTTTTTTTTTTTTTTTTTTTTTTTCTTCTTCTGACTGAGCTGATTTTTGGCCTGAACACCTGTTGCAGTGCACAGCCTGGAAGATCTCTCTCATTTTCTTGGACAACTATGCGGCAGTCTGGAGTCTTCAGGGAGAGAGCTGCACCTCAGAGATCCATGCTCCTGGCACGTCGACCTCTGGGCAACTACTCTGGCTATGGTTGCCCAGAGGTTCAGGTATTGCCCGCAGATGCGGCTAAAGTTTTATTACCCATTTCAGTTTCATGTGGTCAGAAATCGCTGTGTTTAAACGCGTATGTGGATAGTGGTTCTGAAGGAAATGTTATGGATTCCTTGACTGCTAGGAATTTGGGTGTAACTCTACTAAAACTTAATGCCCCTATTAAAACCACGGCTATTAATGGCACGTCCATTATTCAGGAGGGGGTTAAGTTTGTTACTGCCAAGGTTGCCATGTCTGTGGGAGCCTTACACACTGAGCTGGTGTCATTTTTTGTGATGGACAATTTAACCTCTGCAGTTATTCTGGGTATGCCATGGCTACGCCAGCACAATCCTGTCATCGACTGGCACTTGGGTGACGTTGTACGCTGGAGCCCACAGTGTCAGAAAAATTGCATATCCTTGGCAGTAAACCAAGTTAAGGTTAAAACCCCCCGCATACCGTTTGCTTTCAGAGATTTTGAGGATGTCTTTTCTATTGTAGAATCTGAAAAGCTACCCCCTCACAGAGAGTATGATTGCCCTATTGATCTGATTCCGGATGCCCGTCTCCCTAAGGGAAGAATATTTAATCTCTCTGGCCCAGAGCGTCAGGCTATGAATGACTATATTGCAGATAGCCTAAGAAAAGGGTTTATCAGACCGTCCATTTCTCCAGTTGGGGCTGGGTTCTTCTTTGTGGAGAAGAAAGATGGTGGTCTCAGACCCTGCATTGATTTATCGGGAGTTGAATGCAATCACTATAAAAAACCAGTATCCGCTTCCACTCATCCCTGATCTTTTTAATCAGCTAACAGGAGCCCGTTGGTTTACTAAACTTGACCTCCGGGGGGCATACAATCTAGTCCGCATAAGAGACGGGGATGAGTGGAAAACGGCCTTCAATACACCCCTTGGCCATTTTGAGTACCTGGTTATGCCGTTCGGACTCAGCAACGCACCTGCCGTATTTCAGCATTTTGTTAACGATATTTTTAGAGACATTTGTGGGGTGTATGTCGTGGTGTATTTAGATGACATTCTGATTTACTCTGCTGACCCTGTGACACACTCTCAACACGTCTGTTCTGTGCTACAAAGACTACGTGAACACTCCTTGTTTGCTAAACTGGAGAAATGTGTCTTTTTTGCTGAGGAGGTACAATTTTTAGGATACATGGTTTCAGGTAAAGGCTTCCGCATGGATCCTGCCAAGGTCCAGCCTATTAAGGCTTGGGTGCAACCAAAATCGCTGAAAGCGCTGCAGCGATTTTTGGGGTTCGCTAATTATTACCGCAAGTTTATTAGAGGTTTCTCAGAGATTGCCAAGCCACTCACGGATCTGACCCGGAAAGGGGCGGACGTGGCCAACTGGAATCCTGAGGCAATTCAGGCGTTTTCTACGTTAAAAGAGAGTTTTGTGGCCAACCCAGTTTTGGTTCAGCCGGATCTGGACCGTCCATTTATTGTGGAGGTGGATGCCTCTGAAATCGGAGTGGGAGCAGTGCTATCACAAGGCACTACATCCCTCACTCAGCTTCGTCCATGTGCGTTTTTTTCCCGCAAATTCTCTCCCACGGAGAAAAACTATGATATTGGGAATCGGGAACTATTGGCAATTAAATGGGCCTTCGAGGAATGGCGTCACTTCCTCGAGGGCGCCAAACACAAGATCACGGTAATTACCGATCATAAGAATCTGACATACCTAGAATCAGCAAAAAGGTTAAATCCTAGACAAGCAAGGTGGGCATTGTTTTTCTCTAGGTTTAATTTTATAATCACCTTCCGCCCTGGTACAAAAAATGTGAGGGCCGATGCCCTCTCTCGCAGTTTCTGCCCCTCACAAGCCGAGGACTGTGAACCAGTTCCGATATTGGCCACTGGGATCATTGTCTCCGCAGTGTCATTGGACCTTCTGGAGGAGATCCGTAAATCCCCAGAACAAGCCCCTGACACTACGCCACCCAACAAATTGTTCGTTCCACCTGCGTTTCGCCTACAAGTGCTTAGAGAATCACATGACTCTGTCTTGGCAGGCCATCCTGGTCTCAATAATACCGCCAGATTGATAACTAGGAATTTTTGGTGGCCGACGGTGGTTAAGGACTGCAAAGAATATGTCTTAGCATGTGAGGTCTGTGCCCGCGCCAAGTCCTCCCATACTCGCCCTACCGGCTGGCTCCAGTCCTTGCCCACCCCCGAGAGTCCATGGACCCACATCTCCATGGACTTCATTACGGACCTACCGTCCTCAGATGGAAAGACGTGTATCTGGGTGGTGGTGGACAGGTTCAGTAAACAATGTCATTTTGTCCCCCTGTCGGGGTTACCTAACTCGGAAACGTTGAGTAAACTGTTTATTGTACATGTGGTACGTTTACACGGTGCCCCGGTCAATATTGTGTCTGACAGGGGTACCCAATTCGTGTCAAAGTTCTGGAGGGCGTTCTGTAAACGCATTGGTATTGAGCTATCTTTCTCCTCGGCTTGCCACCCTGAAACCAATGGGCAAACCGAACGTGTCAACCAGGCTCTGGAGCAATACCTTCGTTGCTACATCTCAGAACACCAGTCCGATTGGGCAGAACATCTGCCACTAGCCGAGTTTGCCCTAAACAATCAGTATCAGGACTCCATTAAGTCTACCCCCTTTTTCTGCAACCACGGGCTGCATCCGCGCTTTGGCTCATTCTCGGCCAGAATGTCGGAGCTTCCTGGGGTAGAGAAAAATATACATCGTTTAAAAACCATTTGGTCTGAGGTAAACTCTAACTTAAAAGGGGCCCGGGTTAGACAGACCTCGGCAGCGAACAAACGGCGATCCAAAGGACCGCACCTGGGAGTTGGAGACAAGGTTTGGCTCTCCACCAAAAACATCAAGCTTAAAGTACCGTCTGCCAAACTGGGTCCCAGATTTATTGGTCCATACGAGATTATAGAGGTGATTAACCCGGTGGCCTTCCGTTTAAAACTCCCTCAGTCTTTCAAATTTCCCAATGTCTTCCACAAGTCTCTCCTCAAGTTGTATCGCTCCCCAATTCACCCTGTCCCGTCCCCTCCTCCTCCCATTTCGGTCGGAGGGTCCTTGGAGTATGAAGTCCAGGGTGTCCTTGACTCCCGCCTTGTAAGAGGGTCCGTACAGTATCTGGTACACTGGAGGGGCTACGGCCCGGAGGAGAGGTCCTGGGTCCCTGCGCGGGACATCCATGCAAAAGCACTAATTAGAAGGTTTCACCTCCTTCACCCTGACAAACCAGGTTTTGAGGGTCCGGAGGCCCCTCTTGGAAGGGGGGGTACTGTCACGTCTCCGTCAGATTTGGGGCCTGCTGTTCCGGTCGCAGCCACTAGGAGGCGCCGGGCCGCCACTTCGCCGTCAGACTCGGGGACGGCTGTTCCTGCCTCGGCCACTGGGAGGCGCCGTGGTTCTATTACGTCGCCGTCAGACTCAGGGCCTATGGTCCCAGCTTTAGCCACTAGGAGGCGCCGGTCTGTCACGTCACCGTTGGATTCAAGGCCTGCTGTTCCGGTCACGGCCACTAGGAGGCGCCAGACCGCCACTTCACTGTCAGACTCGGGGACGGCTGTTCCTGCCTCGGCCACTGGGAGGCGCCGTGGTCCGCCCGTGAGTTATGGTGGTGACAGAGAAGTGGCTCCTGCGCAGGCATCTGGTGGGTGCAGGCTCCGCCCCTCTGTCAGTCATCAGGGGGTTACTGCAACTCCATCTGGCCTGGTCTTGGGGGCGGCCCTAATGACATCACCAGTCCAGGAACCTGTGAGGGATGACCTGATCCCTCAAATACCTTGGGACTGGTCTTGCAAGCCGCCGGATATATTCTTGGTTCCCCTGTGTGTTACTTAGTGATTGATTTCTGTTTGACTCTGACCTCAGCCTGGATTTCTGACCCCTCTTTTGCCTGACGATTCTGTACTTCTGCTACTCTCCTGGTTTGTGACCTTGGCCTGGATATTCTGACTCTGCTACTTCCTAACGATTCTGTACCTCTGCCGCCCTCCTGGTTTTTGACTCTGACCTTGGCCTGAAATTGACTCTGCTATTGCCTGCCGTTTTTGTACTTCACTCTGACGACCGTCCTGCTCTGGCCGCTGCTCCTATTCAGACAGTACCTCCTGGGCTCTGTTGTAAATCCAGATCCCTGTATAGGGGTTAAGGGTATCAGTGTTTCTCGGGGTGTTGCCTGGCTGCAGCCCAGAACCGCAGACGGACGTTACAACTAGCTGCTCGATAGGGCGACACATCGTGTGTGCAACAGTGGCAGCTGCAGATGGAGTGCTCGTACGACTGCGCTCTGTGGACGAGCTTTCGCTTCTGGAGGAGGAGGAGGAGGAGGAGGGTCGAACGCCTACAGCCAACTGTTTCCTATACCGTGGGCTAGGCAGCACTGTCCCACCACCGCTGTCCCCTGTGGACCCTGCATCCACCACATTAACCCACTGCGCAGTGATGGACACGTAACGGCCCTGGCCATGCCGACTGGACCATGCATCAGTTGTGAGGTGCACCTTTCCGCTCACTGACTGCTTGAGTGCATGGACAATGCGGTCTTTCACATGATGGTGGAGGGCTGGGATGGCTTTGCGAGAGAAGAAGTGGCGACTGGGTAGGTCATAGCGAGGTACTGCATAGGCCATGAGTTCGCGGAAAGCTGTGCTTTCCACCAACCGAAAGGGCATCATCTCAAACGAGATTAGTTTGGCAATGTGGGCGTTCAAACCCAGTGTACGCGGATGAGAGACTGAGTGCTTTCTTGACCTACTCATAGTGTCTGGGAGGGTGAGCTGGACTTGAGAGCTGCATATGGTGGAAGTAGCGGTGGACAGGGCGGACTGAGAGAGGGTTGATGATGGTGATGGAGTTGGTGTTCTTTCTGATGGCCTAGAATCAGTCTTTCGTTGATATAACAGTGGGATTCCCTGACTGCTGTGGTCTTGCAACGACACCTCAACATTTGCTGCTGTGCTAACTGGTGGGCTTACAGTGGGGGAAACAATGTAGCGTTGCTGACTACCTTCGTTGTGATCAGTTGCACCTGTGGCACTTGAGGTTTGGTGTTGTGTCCACGCTTGCAAGTGCATGCTGGTTAAATGTCTAAGCATGCAACTGGTATTCAAATTTTTCAGATTTTTCCCTCGGCTAAAGGTCTTTGCGCACTTCTTACAGATAACCTTGGCCTGATCATGAGGATTTTGGTCAAAAAAGTGCCACACTGCACTCTTCCTACTTTGGCAGACATTTTGCGGCCTAGCACGCTGTGATCTTTTGACCCTCTGGACAAGCTGTCCAGCAACTCTTTTGATGTTTGGAACCTGTCTTTGGAGTGCTCCGGGCCTGCCAGATAACAGCTGTTGCGATGTCGATGTCTGCTGTGGATGCTCCTCATCTGAGCTATTGGAAGCAGCACCCTCTTCCCCCAATGGATGCCAATCTGGGTCAACAACTGGGTCATCCATCACCTCCTCTTCTATGTCATGTGCACCTTCCTCTGTGTCACCGTGTATGGTGGTATAGTGTGCGGGAAGGGGCACTTGAGTCTCATCAGGGTCAGAATCTGGCTCTGTACACTGCGAGGACAATGTAGTGCTCTGACTGAATGTACCAGCAGAATCATCCATCAGCGGCTGTGCATCAGTGCACTCCATGTCAGATTCATCTTGGCCTGGGTAATTCACCATTTCACTTGATAATCCAGGCATGGTATGTGAAAACAGCTCCATGGAGTAATCAGTAGTATGGCCTGCGTCATCCTTCAATCTTGGTTGGGGTGAAGGACACAAGGAAAGGTGTGGTTCATGAACATGAGCCTCCAATGACGACTCAGTGCTTTTACTTTTTACAACTGAAGAAGAGGAGGCGATAGAGCTGGAGGCTGAGTCAGCAATGTAAGACAAAACTTTTTCCTGATGCTCTGGCTTTAAAAGCGGTTTGCCAACTCCTAGAAAACTAAGCGTTCGAGGCCTTATGTAGCCAGACGATGACGCAGGGTCAGCACCTCCTGCATTCGGTCCTATTTTGCTCTTGCCACTACCATCAGATCCACCACCAACACCATCATTACCAGCTGCCAACCCCCACCCAATTCCACGGCCTCTTCCACCAGCCTTCCTCATTTTTGGTAGAAATGTAGACAAAATCCAACAAACTATATAGTAATGTAAAACAAGGAACAAGGTGTCTATAGGACAGGGGAGATTTTGAATTTCTGCAGACACTTGTGGACACTGGACACTTTTGGATTGTGTGAGGCCCACTGATATCTGAGCGCTATGTGACAGGCTCGATGGCACAGCTGTGACAAAAGTGACTAGAGGATAAGGGAGATTTTGAATCTCTGCACACACTTTTGGACACTGGACACTTTTGGATTGTGTGAGGCCCACTGATATCTGAGCGCTATGTGACAGGCTCGATGGCACAGCTGTGACAAAAGTGACTAGAGGATAAGGGAGATTTTAAATC
Source organism: Dendrobates tinctorius (assembly GCF_039654945.1). NCBI lineage: Eukaryota > Metazoa > Chordata > Amphibia > Anura > Dendrobatidae > Dendrobates > Dendrobates tinctorius. The sequence goes on along the minus strand of NW_027361738.1, from coordinate 24,246,612 downwards.
TCTGCACACACTTTTGGACACTGGACACTTTTGGATTGTGTGAGGCCCACTGATATCTGAGCGCTATGTGACAGGCTCGATGGCACAGTTGTGACAAAAGTGACTAGAGGATAAGAGATTTTGAATTTCTGCACACACTTGTGGACAGTGGACACTTTTGGATTGTGTGAGGCCCACTGATATCTGAGCGCTATGTGAGAGGCTCGATGGCACAGCTGTGACAAAAGTGACTAGAGGATAAGGGAGATTTTGAATCTCTGCACACACTTTTGGACACTGGACACTTTTGGATTGTGTGAGGCCCACTGATATCTGAGCGCTATGTGACAGGCTCGATGGCACAGCTGTGACAAAAGTGACTAGAGGATAAGGGAGATTTTGAATCTCTGCACACACTTTTGGACACTGGACACTTTTGGATTGTGTGAGGCCCACTGATATCTGAGCGCTATGTGACAGGCTCGATGGCACAGCTGTGACAAAAGTGACTAGAGGATAAGGGAGATTTTAAATCTCTGCACACACTTTTGGACACTGGACACTTTTGGATTGTGTGAGGCCCACTGATATCTGAGCGCTATGTGACAGGCTCGATGGCACAGTTGTGACAAAAGTGACTAGAGGATAAGAGATTTTGAATTTCTGCACACACTTGTGGACAGTGGACACTTTTGGATTGTGTGAGGCCCACTGATATCTGAGCGCTATGTGAGAGGCTCGATGGCACAGCTGTGACAAAAGTGACTAGAGGATAAGGGAGATTTTGAATCTCTGCACACACTTTTGGACACTGGACACTTTTGGATTGTGTGAGGCCCACTGATATCTGAGCGCTATGTGACAGGCTCGATGGCACAGCTGTGACAAAAGTGACTAGAGGATAAGGGAGATTTTGAATCTCTGCACACACTTTTGGACACTGGACACTTTTGGATTGTGTGAGGCCCACTGATATCTGAGCGCTATGTGACAGGCTCGATGGCACAGCTGTGACAAAAGTGACTAGAGGATAAGGGAGATTTTGAATCTCTGCACACACTTTTGGACACTGGACACTTTTGGATTGTGTGAGGCCCACTGATATCTGAGCGCTATGTGACAGGCTCGATGGCACAGCTGTGACAAAAGTGACTAGAGGATAAGGGAGATTTTGAATCTCTGCACACACTTTTGGACACTGGACACTTTTGGATTGTGTGAGGCCCACTGATATCTGAGCGCTATGTGACAGGCTCGATGGCACAGCTGTGACAAAAGTGACTAGAGGATAAGGGAGATTTTGAATCTCTGCACACACTTTTATACACTGGACACTTTTGGATTGTGTGAGGCCCACTGATATCTGAACGCTATGTGACAGGCTCGATGGCACAGCTGTGACAAAAGTGACTAGAGGATAAGGGAGATTGGATTGCTTTTAAAAAAGCAGTTTGCGGAGCAGTGGGTAAACAGCAATGCAGGAACGTCAGGAAGCCTTAGAAGGCAGCCCAACAACCAACACCACTGATACACCACTATATAGCCTCCCCTTGCACTGCACACACAGTGACTGGTGTGTTGTGCAGGCCAAATTGCTAGCAGCAGAAGCAGTTTTTTTTTCTTCTCAGCAGGACAAAAAAAAAAATTGGGATTGCTTTTAAAAAAGCAGTTTGCGGAGCAGTGGGTAAACAGCAATGCAGGAATGTCAGGAAGCCATAGAAGGCACGGCTGCCTATGTCATCACGTTGCCCACAGTGTCCGTGGATCCTGATTGGCTGAAAAAGAGCGCAAAACAAACTTTTGAAACGCGACTTTGGCGCGTAAGTCGCCGACCTCGTGGCCGACCTCATCCTAGGGTCGGGTTTCGTTTCATGAAACCCGACTTTGCCAAAAGTCGGCGACTTTTGAATTTTTTCGACCCGTTTCACTCAACTCTAATCATTACCTTAAATAAATATTATATACTGACTCACTGGCAGTAGATTGTTCCAGGTTAAGGACTCTTGAATTTTTAATTGCTGGACAATTATATACTCTACATGCCCCTATTAAGATACAGTAAATGCCTGGAGGGATTTGCACTACATTCTCCTTGTGTGGTGTCAATCTCTTGTTTCAATATATGCACTTAGCTATATAAAGCCATATAACTATTCCAAAGGTTTTTTTTTCTGTAAAATGCATTGGAATGGCTTTGTCAGTTTACTTCAGTTGGGCTTTTGTGCAGTACTTGACTATTGCTGTCAGTCCAATAGCTTGATGCACCCCCACTCCAATCAAATGGGAGACTCATGATTCTCGTGTATGGTGGGGGCCCAGCAATCAGTCATCATATTCTAATTACCTATCTTACCCAATGGACTGATAACTTGTGATTACAAGAAAACTCATTTTATCTCCTTAATGTCTTTTGTTCTAAGTTTATGGTGGATGTACACACTTACTGTATGGAGCAGGTTCAGGAGCTGAGCCTGATCTATATAGTGCAGGTTCTGGCTGTGTTACATATCTTGCACCTGAGAGTAACTGCTGTAATTAGAGCCAGCACTGATCGCAACTGTTCAAACAATAAGACGCTGCTGTCAATGGTTACATTTAGGCCAGGTTCACATTGCGTTAATGGCCTTGCGTTCAACGGGATTCGTTACATAGCGGCACTAACGCTATGTAACGGATGCGTTAACGCACCCATTGGCCGCAATGATACTAACACATCCAAACGCATGCCAAAATCGGCATGATGCGTTACTTCATGACGTACCCCCGAACGCTGCAGGCTTCGTTCAAGGGTGCGTCATGAAGTAATGCATCATGCCGATTTTGGCATGCGTTTGGAAGCGTTAGTATCATTGCGTCCAATGGGTGCATTAACACATCCGTTACATAGCGTTAGTGCCGCTATGTAACGGATCCCGTTGAACGCAGGGCCATTAACGCAATGTGAATCTGGCCTTAGAAGCTTAGGATCACTTCCAATGCAAATCAGCCTCCCTCCAAGACTTACTCAGGGTGTCAATGGATTGTCATAGGAGCCAGGGTCTAATGAAAGCCCTTGTGCTTGCCCTGTTAGTACACCTTATACAGAGCAGCCTGAAGCTGATCTTTATAGGAGACCAGTATTATACAATAGAGAAAAATTGAGTATCCAGCAAAGCAGTTGGTAAGTAAATGTAAAATCTAAGGTTTATTGAAGATAATAAAACAGTGGTGGTTCTTCCAGTGTCACCAAATCAACAGCTTAACCAGCCTTACTCATGGTTCTGCAACCATGAGAAAAGCTGGATTAGCCAAAACGTGTTGGTTTGGGTCACTGGAGGAACCACCACTGTTTTACTGTCTTCAATAAACCTTGGATTTTACATTTCCTTACCTACTGCATACTCCACTTTTTTCTTTGTTACCACGCCTGATCTCTGGTGACTCCATGGAAAGTTCCATGGCTTTCCTGCTACAACATACCGGTGAGCTGACTCTCCTCTTCCCCTACCCTTACATGCAGTATTATACAATAGACCAGAGGTCTCAAACTGCATTCCTCAAGGGCCGCAAACAGGTCATGTTTTCAGGATTTCCTTGTATTGCACAGGTGATAATTTAATCACCTGCACAGATAATGATTCCAGCACCTTGTGCAATGCTAAGGAAATCTCAAAAACACTCATGGTCTGCAACCCTCGAGGAATGCAGTTTGAGACCCCTGCAATAGACTGTAATGCTAGAGTATTGCAGTGTATTGTAAACAGTAGCTGATCAATGAATTGCAGGTTAAAGTCCCCTTAGAGGATAATACTAAGTGCAAAAGACTTTAAAAGATATTTAAAAACATATTAAACACATCTAAAAGTCTAAAACATTCCCTGCTCATGAAACGCAAACAGCGAAAAATAAAAATAATCAAAGAACTGACATACTTGGTATTGTCAAATTGTGACAAAATAAAAAACAATGAAACATAAAAATATTTATTCTAAGTGGTGAACGTCGAAGTAGAAACAAAATCTGCAAAATTGTAAAGTCACCTTGCCCAAAAATGGAAAAAAAGAGAACAATAAGTCATATGATATTAATGAAAACTAAAATGGCATCAATAAAAACTCCAACTCACCCCACAAGAAACAACCAAAATAAAAACAATAAAAAATTGGGTTTTCAGAATATGGCAACTGAAATCAAATTTGTTTGCATGTACTTTTATTTTTTCAAGTGTTAAAAAACCCCAACATATATTTGGTATCAGCACAACTTCAGCGACCCATAAAGCAATGTTTCCATGTCATTTTACCACAAATTGAATGTTATAGGAACACAACTCTAAAAATATTGTCAGAATTTTCAGTTCCACCCCACTTTGAATTTATTTAGAATAATATATGGACGTATGAATTAAAAACTACAAATCCACATAAAAAAATTAGCCCTCATTCATTTTTTAAGACATAAAGTTAAAAAAATTGTTATTCTTAGAAGGTGAGGAATAAAAAGTTTGCCCTTCTTTCACATTACTTTGAAACATAATTATTTTCTTGTATTAGTAGTTATAATGCTCTTTACCTGGAAAAAAGTAGTATACAATGGGGATAAAAGGATTTATTCAGCCACTAATTGTGCAAGTTATCCCACTTAAAAAGATGAGTGAGGCCTGTAATTGACCTCATAGGTAGACAACAATTATGAGAGTCAAAATGAGAAAACAAATCCAGAAAATCACCTTGTTTGATTTGGCAGGATTTATTTTGCAAATTATGGTTGAAAATAAGTATTTGGTCATTAACAAAAGTTCATCTCAATATTTTGCTATATATTCTTTGTTGGCAATGACAGAGGTCAAACGTTTTCTGTAAGTCTTCACAAGGTTGGCACACACTGTTGGTGGTATGTTGGCCCATTCTTCCATGCAGATCTCCTCTAGAGCAGTGATGTTTTGAGCCTGTTGCTGGACAACACGGACTTTAAAATCCCTCCAAAGGATATCTCTGGGGTTGAGATCTGGAGACTGGCTAAGCCACTCCTTTGTTGCCCTGGTGGTGTGCTTGGGATCAGTTTCATGCTGAAAGACCTATCCATGTTTCATCTTCAATGCCCTTGCTGATGGAAGGAGGTTTGCACTCAAAATCTCATGATACGTGGCCTCATTCATTCTTTCATGTACACGGATCAGTTATCCTGGTCCCTTTGCAGAGAAACAGCCCCAGAGCATGATGTTGCACCCCCCATGCTTCACAGTAGGTATTGTGTTCTTTGGATGCAACTCAGCATTCTGTTTCCTCCAATCACGACGAGTTTTGTATCTACCAAACAGTTCTACTTTCGTTTCATCAGACCATATGACAATACTTTTCTGGAATATCCATATGCTCTCTAGCAAACTTCAGTCTGGCCTGGCCATTTACTTGCATAAGCAGGGGGACACGTCTAGCACTGCAGGATCTGTGTCCCTGGCGGTGTAGTGTGTTACTGATGATAGCCTTTGTTACGGTGGTCCCAGCTCTATGCAGGTCATTCACTAGGCCCACCTATGTGGTTCTGGGATTTTTGCTCACCGTTCTTTTGATCATTTAGACCCCATGGGGTGAGATCTTGCATGGAGCCCCAGATTGAGAGAGATTATCAGGAGTCTTGTATGTCTTCCATTTTCTTATTATTGCTCCCACAGTTGATTTCATCACATCAAGCTGCTTGCCTATTGCAGATTCAGTTTTGCCAGCCTGGTGCAGGGCTACAATTTTGTTTCTGGAGTACTTCGACAGTTGTTTGGTCTTCACCATAGTAGAGTTTGAAGCGTGACTGTTTGAGGTTGTGGACAGGTGTTTTTTATACTGATAACAAGTTCAATCAGGTGCCATTACTACAGGTAATGAGTGGAGGAAAGAGGAGCCTTTTAAATAAGAAGTTACAGGTTTGTGAGAGCCAGAAATCTTGCATGTTTTTAGGTGACCAAATTCCACCATAATTTGCAAAATAAATCTTGCCAAATCAGACAAGGTGATTTTCTGGATTTGTTTTCTAATTTTGACTCTCATAGTTGTGGTCTACCTATAATGTCAATTACATGCCTCTCTCATCTTTTTAAGTGGGAGCACTTGCACAATTAGTGGCTAACTAAATACTTTTTTTTCCCACTGTAAGTCACAATCCAGAGGAATGGAAGCTCTTCATCGATTTGTCCAAAACAGGGCTTAAAAGCCGTCTTGCTGCATAATGGCAATGCGCTACCTTCAATTATAGTTGGTGATGCAGTCCACATAAAAGAAATCTATGAACACCATGAAACAGCTGGTGTGGTGTGTAAACTATGACCAACATTTGTGGCCCCTCTTTGGTGTCTTAACATTGGTTCCCCTCTATATTTGGTCTTCAGGATGGATACAAAAAGTCCTGCTGCTTCCTGTGTGAGTGGGGTAGTCATGAAAGAGAAAATCACTACAATAATAGATGAGCCTCTCTGACATTCACTTCATCCAGGGAGTAAAAATGTCTTTCATCCAACACTTGTTGACCCACATAAGATTTTGATACCACCATTACATAGCAAGTTGCACATAATGAAGACTACAACAGTCTTTACAACAAAGGCAATTGAAGAAACTGCAATAGCATTCAAGTATTTCATTGATAAATTTCTAAGGTTGAGTGAAGCAAAGATAAAGGGAGGAGTCTTTATTGGACCTCAAATTCGTAAACTTCTACAAGATAAAGAGTTTCTCTGTTGCTGGGAAAGGAAAAGGCTGCATGGGTAGCATTTGCCTTAGTGGTAACTATTTTTTGGAGAAACTCACAAGCAGATAACTATAAAAAGTTTGTGGAAAATCTCCTGTAAACATATACCGTAACAATCTTGGTTGTAATAACATGTCCTTAAAGATTAATTTCTTACATTCACATCTAGACTTAAGATATAAAGGAAAATGGAATCCATCAATTCTTGTAGATTATTGGTGGACAATTATAATGGATGATAAGATGCAGGAGTACAAGAGACAAGCAAAAAAGAGTTGTCACTAAATGGAGACCAATTTTTTTAGTGCAATTTCTGTAACTGTATATAATTCGCATTAGTGGTTAGACACATTTTAGTTATTTGAACTGTTGCTAAGTTTCCTCTAAATAAATATCAGAAAATTGGCATAACAAAGTATTTTTGCATCTTTGTATTACCAAAAATAATGTTTCAAAGTATTGAAACTTTTATGCATTTGTTTTTTGCACTCTTGGAACATTGGTCTAATATCAAAGCTTTTACACCAGAAAACTAACTTAAAAGCTTTGAAAAGTCTAAAAATGTTACCAGTTTGACTAATTTTTGCAGAAATACCATTGCTTTGTACGCCAGAAATTTAACTCGAGGTTTTGAGTGTAGTAGCATTTTTAGCGCGGAGCATGGAGGATCATGCCACTTAGAAAAGGCGCTGAATTTATTAAGTGGCTTTCATCTTTTAATGAATTTGGTGCCTTCAATTTCATCAATACTGACATACTGATAGGGAATATAGATTGTGAGCCCCATCGGGGACAGTGATGAAAAATGTGAGCAAACTGTAAAGCGCTGCGGAATATGTTAGCGCTATATAAAAATAAAGATTATTATTTATTATTATACTGGTGTAATAACTCTGGAATGCTTCCAAATATCCCCCTGATTCTAAGATTTTTTTGTAATATGTTCTTCAAATATCAAAAATTTGCCAAGAAAATTTCAGAATTTAGTCATTTTCAAACTTTTCATTTTTATGCCCTTAAACTAGATAGTTATATCACACAAAATAGTTAATATATAACATTTACCACAAGTCTACTTCACATCAGTATAATTTTATTACTTTTTTCTTAAAAAGAAAGTTGAAAGGGTTAAAAGTTTATGAACAATTTCTCATTTTTCCCCAAAAATTTACAAAATCAATTTTTTTACAGATCAAATCCCTTTTAAAGGGACTTAGAGGGCCCTATGTGACAGAAAATATCCAAAATTTGCAGAGCCACTGATGTCTTTAAACAGTGGAAGTCCCCCACAAATAAACCCATTTTGGAAACTATCCCCCTCAAGGAACTTATCTATAGCTGTGGTGAGCACCCTGAACCTGCAGGTGCTTCACATAATTTTATAACATTGATCCGTGGAAATAAAATATCACATTATTCCAACAAAAGTGTTGCTTTAACATCAAAATATTCATTTTCACAAGGATAACAGAAGAAAATGGACCATACACTTTATTGTGCAATTTCTCCTCATTACACTGATGCCATATATGTGGTTGAAAACTACTGTTTCGGCACACAACAGAGCTTGGGAAGGAAGGAGCACCAATTGGATTTTGGAGTGCAAAATTGGTGGGAATATATAGCAGATGCAATGCCACATTCGCAGAGCCCCTGAGATGCCTAAACATTGGAAATATCCATTAGTGACCCCATTTTTGAAACTACAACTCTCAAGGAACTTATCTAGAGGTGGGGAGTGCATCTTGAATCCACAGGTGTTTCACAGAATTTTGTAACATTGAGCAGTGAAAATGAAAAAAATATTTTTTTCTAGTTATCCATTTGTGTGGAAATTCATCACCTATATGTCCAAGTTCAACAAAGTTGCTGTGAAAATGAAAAAAAATATTTTTTTCTAGTTATCCATTTGTGTGGAAATTCATCACCTATATGTCCAAGTTCAACAAAGTTGCTGCCATTCCTTTTGGATTGCACTGCCTTTTGAAAAATGAAGTAAGGTCACCCTTGATGGAATAGCAATTTTGTTTCAAAGAAAATCGTCCCTGCTTTGTAATTTCATATGGCAAGGAACATGGGCCACTCCTTAGAATTGTGGCAATGTCCATTAAACGGTTGACCGCAACAATTATTGCCAGGCACAAAATATATCAAAACAGCTGACATGTGCTGGGAAAGATGTGGGCTAAGCGCCGTAGCCCACAACAAAGGGAGGGATTCCGACGTGGGGTACTATTATGCCCAACGTCGGAAAGGGGTTAAAATGCATGGTCCAATGAGATTTGACCTGGACGAGAGGCCAGTGTATGTGAATTCAGCAGGTGAGTCTCTTACGGGAAATTTCAGCTGTTCATCTGGACTTACAGTGATAGGATGGTCTTCCATAGCCCCACAAATGCTTAGTTTGTGAACTGTTTTTTAATTTTTAAAAGGCATAAAAAAATCCCCATTATCGGCCAGGTTACCCATGGTCAAATAGATTGACTTTGACATTAAGAAGGCTGTATTTGCATTACAAATCTTTATAGGGGTTAAATACAATCCTAGGAGACCTCAGTGTCATACACATCTTTTCAAGGCAATTGGAGAGTTTTGAATATTTTTGATTTGTAAATCAAGCCAAATCGATTTACTGTGAATTTAATTTCTTAGCAAAATTTGTTGAGGCTACCAAATTCAAATTTCAATTGATTTGCTGATTTTTAATAATAAACCATTAAATATCTGAATATTATTATCAAAATTACCCTATTAGCATGTGATTGAAGACTGCTGCACTATATCTGATTGAAGACCACAGTGTGAAATGTTTGAGTAGGGGAATGATGACTAATAAACTTGCACAACACAGAAAGAAAAATCAAAACTGGCTTTCCTAGAGCTTTTGTATCATAATCCATGAAGTGTTTAATGCAGCCTGTATTTTTGAATGACATTCAACAGGGAGCTGTAATTGCTTGCTTTGAAGTTTTGTTTTTTTTTATCACCGATTACATGGGATATTAGAAGTTTATATTGCAGTCACAGAAGAAGAAGTAATCAGGTTCCTTGCATCTTCTCATCCTACTACTTGCACCAGCGATCCTATTCCGTCACATCTCCTCCAGTCCATTTTCCCAGCTTTTGTGGAATTTCGTGGAATGTCGTGGAAAACGTAGAATTTTTTTATCCAGTTTTTCAGTGTGACATGGTAAAATGAGTAGTGTCGTTCAAAACTGAAGCTTGTCTCGCAAAAGCACAATCCCAAATATGGCTATATTGATAAAAAATAAACAAATATGGGTCTTGGAACAAAAGAAGAAAAAAAAGAGAACAGAAATGAAAATGTCTGGGTCCTTAAAAAATATCTATCACCAGGATTTTGCTAGCTCATCTGAGAGCAGCATAATATAAGAAAAAAAACCCTGATTATAGCGATGTTTTACTTAGTTTATTTGGGGCAGCAGTGGTGGTACAATTAGAGTTTTTAGATGTAAAATGAGTCAGAGCTCAGAAAACTAACCCCACGCACACCACAGCTTTCTGTGTACACTTTATATTTACAGGAAGCTGCTAATCAGTGTTGGGGGCAGAGTTTGACCAGGATGCCCAAGAGCTGTAGTCCTCTAATGAAAAAGTCATGTTGCTAAAACACTCATTGTATTAAAACAACAGCAAAAAACCTAAAAAGTAACACATTGCTAAAATCAGTGTCTTAGCTCCAATTCATGCTGCCCTCAGATTTCATAAGTAAAACCTGGTGAGAGATTTCCTTTAAAGAAAATCTGTCACCAGGCTTTTGCTACCTCATTCAAGAGCAGCATGAGCTAGGGGCAAAGACCTTGATTCCAGGGATGTATCACTTACTTGGCTCATTACTTCAGTTTTGATAAAAATCACTGTGCCTAAGCAGAAAACTATCAATAAATGGATATAAAAGTGCTGATAAAACAATGATTTTATAAAAACTACACTTAGTAGTCCAGTAAATGACACATCACTGCAATCAGGGTTTCTGGCCTTCAGATTAGGTAGCAAAATCCTAGTGACAGATCCCCTTTAAAGGGCTAACCAGTAAAAAAAATAAATAACAGGACACAAACTACCATATTTAGCATTTGTGTTCTGCTGGAGTTACCATCAGGATTGTAGAGAAAAAATAGCTTTTGACTTATATAAACTCTGGAGATTTCTTTTAAACTTAATAAAATAGGTTGAGGGTCTCCAAACCGATATCTAAATTCAAACATGTTTTTTTCTGTAGAGAATTTGTGAAATGTTTTTCTTCCAGACTATGATCCATTATTAAGCTATAAAATAATGCCCCTAGTTATAAAATGGGAAGATGTATGTGGTGTGATTATATATGGCAGATTTATAATGCTATATCTCTCACACAGGATATGACACTACATTCCACGAAGAATAAGCTGAGGCATTACTTACAATTTAGTGTATAAATCTTCCTTGCAATTCACCAGCTTTCTTAGTTCATAATGTTAAATCTTGATCTAATTATTCACTTGTGATCTCTACCTGCCAGAAGGATTTTCTTTAAGTAATATATTATTTTAAATTCAGATTTAATTTGCCTGTCAGATCTATAAAAAGACAATGGAAACATGTTTTAGGTGTTATCTAGTTTTACGCTTTCTTACATGCCATTTAACTCATTAGTGTGAAAGACATATAAAACATTCTTGAAAAATTAAATTATAGTTGAGTATCAATATACTGCAGAAAGTAAGTTATAAAGGATCATGCTAATTAGAAAATTGCAAAGTTAGTAAAAGTCCCACATTTTCTGCAAATTTCCATATTTTTTATGGGCAAACCAAATAAGTAATTGTTTTTGGTATTGCCCCTTTCAACACTATAGGATCTCTCTTATTGCAAATTGCCAATTACCTATTCTAGTACTCACCTCCTCTATTCTTGTCTACTCTACGGGTCTAGCTCTTCTGCAGCTCCAGATTCTGTCAGATACAGTATGACATCCTGGTGATAGCAGCAGAATATTTTTTGTATGATCGCTGAATCAGAACTAGGCTAGCAGAATTATATTAGCATCTATTTTGGTTTGGTCCTTGGTCTGATTTTGAGGTCTAAATAAGGATGATGTCATGGTTTGTGGAGTTGGAAAATTTAGGTATGTCCTTGCATCTGAATATGGTGGTCTGTATTGTGGAGTCTGAATTAAGAGTCCGGGGATCTGAACTATCAGCATGTCTGGGGTCCTAATATTGGTATCTGGTTTGGGGTATAAATTATGGAGTCTGGTATAATTTTATGGCACTGTTGTTGGAGTGTACAACAGCTGTATTATGTGCTGTATGTTGCCAGTTGACAGCTAATGGTGCTGGGTTAATTGTTAGAGTGTGTTAATACTGTACTGTGTGTTAATACTGTACTCTATGGCGTGAAAATAATTATTATAGTATGTCCTAAGCATAGCAGTTCATTCTTGCAAAATATCTACCGGTGCTCCTCACAAAATTAGAATATCATCAAAAACTGTATCATGATCTTTTTGTGTGTTTGGGCCCATAACCTGTTGTAGATTTTGGATTTCAGCAGAATAATCAGCAGATACAGGTGCTTCTCACAAAATTAGAATATCATCAAAAAGTTAATTTATTTCAGTTTTTCAATAGAAAAAGTGAAACTCATATATTATATAGAGTCATTACAAACAGAGTGATCTTGTCAGGATCCTGACAGCGCCGGCGTACAGCCCTCACTGAGCAGGGACTCCCCAGTGCTGCAGGGGTCCCGAGGACAGTAACAGCTGGAGAGTACAGATGCACAGGACCTGAACGCTGAAGTATTAGCAAGCAGGCACGGGACCTATGGTCATGTGACCACAAGGGGGTGGGGCTTAGCATCCTGCTTGCTAAGATGAAAGAACACTCAGAGTCGGGCAAACCAGAGATCATACACAATACGGGTGAACGAGGTACAGGAGGGACAAGCAGATGGGAGGTCAGATGAAGCCAAAGGTCATACACAAGAGGGCGGTGCGGTACAAAAGGGACGAGCAGAGAGCAGTCGAGTCACAAGCAGAAGGTCATACACAAAAGGACAGTGCGGTACAAGAGGGTCAGGCAGAACTCGTAACAGGGACAGAACCAGATCACAACTAAGCAAGCAACAAGTTATCAGGCACAAGGCACACGTATACAAGAGGTCACTTAACTCAGCCGAGGGCAGGAGTATAACTGACACCGGACCCAGGTCCCGTGAGCATTAAATAGTCGCCCTCTGCCAGAGAGAGGCAGAAACAGTTAACCCCCTGTCTGACCAGGATGGGCCAAAGCGAAACCCCGTCCTGGATCATGACAGATCTATTTCAAGTGTTTATTTCTGTTAATGTTGATGATTATGGCTTATAGCCAATGAAAACCCAAAAGTCATAATCTCAGTAAATTAGAATACATTATAACACCAGCTTGAAAAATGAATTTAAAATCCGAAATGTTGGCCTATTAAAATGTATGTTCAGTAAATGCACTCAATACTTGGTCGGGCTCCTTTTATTTATCAGTTACTGCATCAATGCGGTATGGCATGGAGGCAATCAGTCTGTGGCACTGCTGAGGTGTTATGGAAGCCCAGGTTGCTTTGATAGCAGCCTTCAGCTTGTCTGCATTGTTGGGTCTGGTGTCGCTCATTTTCCTGTTGACAATACCCCATAGATTCTCTATGGGGTTAAGGTCAGGCGAGTTTGGCCAATCAAGCACAGTGATACTGTTGTTTGTAAACCAGGTAGTGGTACTTTTGGCAGTTTTGGACAGTTGTCAAGTCCTGATGAAGAATATTTCCGTCTACAAAAATCTTGTCAGCAGAGGGAAGCATGAAGTGCTCTAAAATTTGCGCTTACTTTAGTCTTGATAAAGCACAGTGGGCCTGCACCAGCAGATGACATGGCTCCTCAAACCATCACTCATTGTGGAAACTTCACACTAGACCTCAAACAGCTTGGATTCTGTACCTATCCACTCTTCCTCCAGACTCTGGGACCTTGATTTCCAAATGAAATGCAAAATTTACTTTCATCGGAAAACAACACCGTGGACCACTGAGCCACAGTCCAGTTCTTTTTCTCCTTGGTCCGGGTAAGACGCTTTTGGTGTTATCTATTGGTCAAGAGTGGTTTGACGTAAGGAATGTGACACTTGTAGCCCATGTCTTGGATACATCTGTACATGGTGGCTTTTGAAGCAATGACTCCAGCAGCCATCCAAATTTTTGAATGGCCTTTTCTTAACAATCCTTTCAAGGCTGCAGTTACCCCGGTTGCTTGTGCACCTTTTTCTACCACACTTTTTACTTCCACTCAACTTTCCATTAATATGCTTGGATATTGCACTCTGTGAACAGCCAACTTCTTTAGCAATGACCTTTTGTGGCTTACCCTCCTTGTGGAGTGTGTCAATGACTGCTTTCTGGAAATCTGTCAAGTCAGCAGTCTTCCACTTGATTGTGGAGCCTACTGAAACAGACTAAGGGTACCGTTACACCTAGTGATGCACCAGCGATCCCGACCAGCGATATGACGCGGTCAGGATCGCTGGTGCATCGCTAGGTGGTCGCTAGTGAGCTGCCACACAGGCAGATCTCACCAGCGACATCGCTGGGAACGGGGATCGCTACTTACCTGTCAGACGCGGCGATCCTGCGTCCTCCTGCCCGGCTCCACGAGTCGCTCGTCGGCGCCACAGGAAGCGCCGCAGGAAGTGGCCGACGAGGAATGGCCCAGGAGCTTCTCGCGCGATCAGCGATAACCAGCGGGGGAGCCGGTGGGAGGTAAGTATCACATGCAGCGATATCGCTAGCAATATCGCTGCAACGTCACAAAATCGGTGACTTTACAGCGATATTGCTAGCGATATCGCAGTGTGTAACGAGGGCTTAAGGGACCTTTTCAAATGCTAAGAACACCTTTGCAGGTGTTTTTGTTAATTATTCTAATTTACTGAGATAATGACTTTTGGGTTTTCATTGCCTGTAAACCATAATCATCAACAGAAATAAACACTTGAAATAGATCACTCTGTTTGCAATGACTCTATATAGGTTATGGGCCCAAACACACAAAAAGATTATGATGCAGCACAGCACAGTTTGGTGTACAGACTGATATAAGGAATTTTCCAGAGGTTCACATCTTCTGTATTAAAGTAAGAAATACTGTATTTACATATAAAAGAAAGAAGGAAAAAGAACAGCAAGTCAAAGATTAAAGGGGTTGTGCTCTACATGGATAACCCCTTCTCAATTACTATATTCCCCTGTTTAAAATAAAAACAGCCTATACTTACCTCTGATGCTGGAGCTATTCCAGCAACATTAGCGCAGTTCCTCTGACATTGTTATTGTGACGCTGATTCACTTCTCTTAGACAATCCGTGAATCCGGATTGTCAAGGAGTCCGAGGTCAAAAGCCAGGAGGGTTCATCATAAACAGAAGAAAGAGACAAAGTCGTAGTCAGGTAATGGTCTGAGGTCAAAATGCCAGGAAGAGAGCATATTAGAGCAAAAGGGATTAAACAGACAGATGGTGAGAACAAGGTCCAAGGTTAGGCAATGAAAGATCAACAAACAGAACACAAGGCACAAACCCCACAAAAGCTGAATGTATGTCTGGCAGGGGTCTGGGACTAACAGCCCAATTAAGTAGCCTGGCAATCACCTGGGACAGCCAGCACCTTCAAGTCTTAAGGCCCCATTAAACATAACGATGTTCCAGCAATCCCACCAACGATCCGACATGGATGGGATCGCTGGGACATCGTTAGGCTGATCGCTGGTGAGCTGTCACATAGACAGCCCCTCCAGCGATCAGGACCAGCAAGCAAGCTGGTTTCCAATGTAAACAACGGGTATCTAAGAGCCACGCGGATCTTGAATACCTGCTGTTTACCCTAGATACCAGCGTGCACACTGGTATCCAACGTAAACATCGGGTAACTAAGAGCCATGCGGCTCTTGGATACCTGCTGTTTACCCTAGATACCAGCGTGCCCTGGTATCTAGGGTAAACAGTGGGTATCCAAGAGCCGAACGGCTCTTAGTTACCCGATGTTTACATTGGAAACCAGCGTCCAGCGTCGCTGATCGCTGGTCTCTTGCTGCCACACGCAGTGATGCGTGCTGGCCAGCGGGAGACCAACGATCAAAAAATGGCCCAGGACGATCATGCACGATCAGCGATACCCGGCAGGGGGGCCGGTCACTGATCCCCATCACACACAGTGATATCGCTGGAGAGATCGCTGATGCGCCACAAAATCAGTGATCTCACTAGCGATCTCGCTGTGTGTGATGGGGCCCTTAGATTGGACGGTTGAGCTGTCAATCTAAATACTGACATCTCAATATGCCCCTACCCCAGACTGGACAACTAAGCTGTTACTCAAAGTACTAACAGTTTCATCACGGCTTCATTCCAGATTGGATGGCTGAGCCATCAGCACCTAAAACCAACACACTGAGGTGTAGAATCGTGACAGTTATACTGTGTGAGTCTTGCAGCTATTCACCTGCCACTTCACTCTCACTGCCTTCAGATGTAACTAATAGACAAATGTGAGTTATTTTGAGAAGCAGAGCAATAAAATTAGATTGAAAAATTACAGATACAATCAAGAAGTGTGAGTGCAAGCCACAAAGTCTGGACCACTTGACTATAAAATACAAACTATAAAGAATGGCAGCTCTCCCATTTCAAAAAGTGATAAGTTGTATTTATTCTAAGGACATGGTGTGTACATTAATTTAGAATAAATGCAACATTTCACTTTTTTGAATGGGAGTGCTTCCATTCTTCATTGTCTAGATAGATGGATAGATACAGTGGGAAAAATAAGTATTTGATAAACTGCCGATTTTGCATGTTTTCCCACCTACAAAGAACGGGGAGGTCTGTAATTTTTATCATAGGTACACTTCACCTGTGAGAGGCAGAATCTTAAAAAAAATCTAAAAAGTCTCATTGTATGATTTTTACTTAATTAATATGAATTTTATTTAAATAAATAAGTATTTGATAAAATAGAAAAACAGAACTTAATATTTGGTACAAAAACCTTTGTTTGCAATTACAGAGGTCAGACGTTTCCTGTAGTTCTTGACCAAGTTTGCACATGTTGCAACAGGGATTTTGGCCCACTCCTCCATACAGATCTTCTCCATATTTTTTAGGTTTTGGGTCTGTTGTTGGGCAACATTGAGTTTCAGCTCCCTCAAAGATGTTCTATTGGGTTCAGGTCTGGAGACTGACTAGGCCACTCTAGGACCTTAAAATGCCTCTTACAGAGCCATTACTTAGTTGCCCTAGTAGTGTGTTTTGGGTCATTGTCAAGCTGTAAGACACAGCCATGACGCATCTTCAGTACTCTTACTGAAGGAAGGAGGTTGTTGGCCAAAATCTTGTGATACATGACCCCATTCATACTCCCTTCAATACGGTGCAGTCGTCCTGCCCCCTCTGCAGAAAAGCACCCCCAAAGTATGATGTTATCCCCACCATGCTTCACAGTTGGGATGGTGTTCTTGAGTTGTACTCATCCTTCTTCTTCCTCTAAACACAGAAATTGGAGTTGATACCAAAAAGTCCTTTTTTGGTCTCATCTGACCACAAGACCTTCTTGCATTCCACCTCTGGATCATCCAGATGGCCATTGGCGAACTTCAATCAGGCCTAGACATGTGCTGGCATGAGCAGGGGGTCCTTGAATGCCCTGCAGGATTTTAATCCATGACAGCTTAGTGTGTTACTAATTGTAAGATTTGAGACTGTGGTCCCAGCTCTCTTCATGTCATTGACCAGGTCCTCTAGTGTAGTTCTGGGCTGATTTCTCACCTTTCTCAGAATCTTCCTTATCCCACGTGGTGAGATCTTTCATTGAGCCCCAAAAGTGAGGAAAATTGAAAGTCATCTTGTGTTTCTTCAATTTTCTAATAATTGTGCCTACAGTTGTTGTCTTCTCACCAAGCTGCTGTCCTATTGTCCTGTAGCAAATCCCAGCCTTGTGCAGGTCTACAATTTTGTCCCTGGTATCTTTAGACAACTCTTTGGTCTTGGCCATCGTGGAGAGGTTGGAGTGTGATTGATTCAGTGTGTGGAGAGATGTCTTTTATACAGGTAACGATTTCAAACAGGCTTAATTAATACATGTAATGAGTAGGAGGGCTTCTTAAAGAAAAACTAACAGGTTTGCGAGAACCAGACTTATTGCTGGTTGGTAGGCGATCAAAAACTTATTTCATGCAATAAAATACAATTTAATTATTCAAAAATCATACAATCTGATTTTCTGTTTTTTTATTTTTAGGTCCTGTCTTTCACAGTTGAATTGTACCTATGTTAAAAGCTACAGATCTCTCCATTCTTTGTAAGTGGGAAAACATGCAAAATCAGCAGTGAATCAAATATTTATTTTGCCCACTGTAGCTAGATAGATAGATACAGTGGATAGTCAGATGATAGACAGCTAGATAGATAGTTAGATCAATAGACAGATGATAAATACACAGATTGTGTTTAGTCAACACAACTTAGTCCAATTTAGATGGGACTGTTGTATATAAATGAATGCAATCTTTGTTTTTGTCTTCTTTTGTCATTTACTTGTAAACCTCTTTAATTTGTTCTCATTTGTTGATCTGTTTAAAATTTTCCTTCTTAATTACGATTAATTGTTCTTGCACTTTTCTGCGTATTGACCAATTTTGCACTGCAGTTGCAATTGTTTAGAAGTGACATACTTTTCTCCAATAGTACTCCTGCCATGCAAGGTCAATTGTAAGTCTTTCTTCTCTAAGCAGCTCCATTGCCTCATGCATCACAATGTAAAAAAAAAAAAAAAATCACTTTTAATACTATGAATGCAATTCTTATCCCAACCAGTGGCAGTGGAATTAAGCAGCAGTCTCTAGAGTATAGAATATTCACAATAGCTTCCTACGGTTCAGCGAAAACCATTAATTTCACCTTTCAATGGGGATAAAGAACTTGCAAATTTGATGCAACCCAACAGTGCTTCAGCATTTTGAAGTCCCTATGATTTAGACTGAGCAGATTTTTTTTATATGTCTAGTTTTCATTTTATACATATGATTACTATTTACTAGCACAGGCTAAAAAATATTTATTGTTACGTTTTAATCATTTTCAATTACAGCACATTATTATTATTTTAATTTAGCCTTTTTAGACTATGCACAATCTAACTTTCCATTTTACCTAATTATATAAATTGTTTAAAAAAATGCCCCTATGGGTGAGACATCATAACTAAATAGCTTCTGTTGTTGGACCTGCAAGATATGTTAAGTAGATATAACAATAAACTCATGATGAAAATACCACGTATTTTCAAAGTCACACATGGTGCAGTTTCATCTCAATTCTTTTCTGTTATTATTACATTATGTTTTTTCCTCGCCTTTTTGTTCTCGGCTCTGTACGTCTCAGTTTCATTTAAAAATACAGAAAGATTCCTGAATGTTAACAAAATTTGTATTAAAATAATGTGGAATTTCTATTTATCTAATTTAATTAGGATTAAAGATGCAGTTGAGTCCCCGTCACATTGACATCATTGTATAAAGATATAAGACAGTAAGGTACAAAATAAATTAAATTAAAGCTGAGAGAGTTAAAAGACATTCCTTCAGGTTCACTAGTTTCCTAGCTCTAGACTTAACCTACATGGAGAGTTTTTGGATTGCCTCCTTCCGGTTGTAACTATTTAGCTACAGCAACAGTCCAGAAAAACAGTTTGCGTTGCGTGCACCTTTGTCATTATGCATACAATCTAATTATAGATTACCCAGAGAGATCCATAAACAGAACTGATAGAATAGAAATGTGTAATTTTGTTTTATTTGATCCCATCGCTTTGACATAAAAGGCAGATCATTGTAGCTGCAATCCTTTTTTTTAGCTGGCCACACTGGGATTTGGAGTATTATGGGGTTTCTTTGGTTTTCACCTTTTTTTTCCCTACACAGGATATGAAATTTTCCACAAGAAAATCTGCAGGTGATGGTCCTTAAAATAGTCACTAGTTGACTGCTCTGACCAACAAAAATGTCAGAAAAAGAGCAAGACCAAATGTGGAGAATGGAACAATTGTGTCGTTGTAAGGTGCCCAGGACAGTAGCCGTGAGTGAGCTGCTGCTCCAAAACGCCCTGGCACTTTACAAACAAATCATATCCCAGTCCATAAGCATCATGCTGTGTACATTGCATTGTACTCACTTGCAGGCCAGAGGCCTTCGCTGTCTCCAAGTCCTCCATTTCAGGACCAGTTGCACACACTTCGGGGGACATCCAGGTCATTTTAACAAGTTCAAATTTCTGGACAGTTCAAGTACATCAGCCTTTAACACGCAGTGTCAGGCACAGCACCCTCCGGTTTTTGTTTCAATTGTTTTCTTACGTTCAGCTCGGACTATCCCTACTATAACAGGTCTTGTTAGCCCTAGGGATTCTCTGTCCGGCACCACCGTATTCCCGAGATCTGCTATGCTTCCCTATAAGTTCCCCATTCGGATTCCTCTGTATGAAAAGGAATAATGCACTCTCCTCAGTGCCTATTTCGGGTCATAGGGACTCGGATGTTGTAGGAAGGACCGCAGAAAATTTGGTGCAACCTTATACCCGCAGAACAATAGTGTGCTTCACGTGCCTCCAGCCCACTGTTCCTTGAATTTGGCCTTGCAACTCTTACTAACCCTAACCAGAAAGTAGTTCCTTTTTCTACTTGCCCTAGTTCGCTGCAAATTCTGGGCTATTCCCAAAATATTAACCGTATCTTACCCTACTGTACCTACAGTAATTGTATGTATATCTCAATCCTATGCACTTTACCATATCCTATACTTTCCTTATACCTGAGCTGAGTGTACCAGAGTTACCTTAGGTGTTGCCTTTTCAGCATCCACATAGTAGCATCAGTACCTATGAGACTATACATTAGTTACATTATAGTCTATATATCTTATATTTCACATGTCGGAATAAAATGCAGTAAAAATGCATGACAGTGTGCGCACTACACAATTGTCTACAGGGGCAGGAACAAGGCAGCCATTGTCACACCCGTACATAGTTACAAGAATGTAGAGTCAAGGCAGTAACATGGGGTCAAGATAACAAGATAAAGACACAAGACAGGAAAGTAGTAAGACATAGCGAGATCAAAACCAGGAGGTCAGGAGTGCAAGGCAGAAGCATACTTAGATATATAAATCAGTACCAGGAGTAGTATGAAGCATAGCTCCAGGCAGGACTATAGTCAAGTATAGCCTTAGGTCCGGTTCCGGTACAGAACTACAAATTCTAGGAGTTGAGGAGCTAGGAACAACGCCATGAATAAAGAACAGGGTGGTGGAAGGCAGCATCCATTAAAATCTGCTCAGTTATTTGTTCATCCGCCCTAAGGAATATTGGGAATGGATTTTTCTTCAGAATACCTAGGTTGCCGAGACAAGAATCAATGGAAATTAAGTAGATTGTAGACCATGGACTGTTCCCCAGATTTGCTCCTAATTTTTTTATTGATGGTATGCCATGTCTATAGACCAGTGTCCCCGAACTCCAGTCATTACCTGTGCAATACTAAGGAAATCCTGAAAATATGATCTGTTGGTGGCGCTTGAAAATTTGAGGAACATTACTATAGATCATACCACTATTCTGTGCTAGTTTTAACAAATGGTTCCTACCATTCCCCTTATTGAAGGGCTGTACCCCTACAAATTAGCAGTGTTCACTCATAGCTGACAATATAAGTGAATAGTGACTCTTACTATTGGCAATTGGAATGATAACACACATTGGATAATTAGACGTGTCAAGAGAGGCAACATCTCCTATATAAATTCAGTGACTCACTGGTGACATCTGTTTTTTAATTCTAGTGTTTCTTTTTCATTACCTTCTTTGTCTGACCCAGACTAGCATGGCAACTTCTCCTAGTGACTGC
The DNA here is from genome assembly GCF_039654945.1 of Dendrobates tinctorius. Lineage (NCBI taxonomy): Eukaryota > Metazoa > Chordata > Amphibia > Anura > Dendrobatidae > Dendrobates > Dendrobates tinctorius. The sequence goes on along the minus strand of NW_027361738.1, from coordinate 24,224,941 downwards.
AGGCTTTGCTGCCAAGACTACTTTAGTCCCATCCATCAGCAGCTATGCTCAGTATATATAGCAGCACAATTACATTTGACCTTAATTCACATCAGAAGGCTGTGAAAAGTGAGTGCTCAGTACACAGTAAGCATACTGAAGTGCAGCACTCTTTATTTGACATCTTGCGCTGCAGCATGGGCACAGCCTATGTGCAGTGCAGGATGTCAGCGATTACAGGAAGTGATGACAGCACACTGAGTGTGTTCTGAGCACTGACTGTTCACAACCCTGATGTCACCCCAATACCTATAAGTGAGTGGCTGCATGGAGACTATAACTTAATTTTTTGCCTGAAGCTGCACATCCAATTGGACTGCTACACATGTTTCAAATAAAATGAAAATGGTCTAAATGGTATTACTTAATAGTCCCCCCAAAAAATAGGTGTAGCTGTTCCACAATTACATGCAAAAAATTTAAACAATTGGAGTGAACAAAAAGGCTTGAATGCTCCCATGGGATGGGGTTATGCTTTGGGTGGAAAGTTTGCTACTATAATTGTTATAATGGTAGCAATACCAAAGTAGTCCCAAAACTTAAGTAAAGGTCACGTGCAGCATATCATAAAGACAGTAACAAGAAAAGCATAGCTAAGTTCATATATTAACGCAAAAGTGAATTGCTTACTTGAAAAACAGATAGTGATGGGCGAACCCGAAGAATAAAGTTCGGTGTCCGTATCGAACACCAACTGTTCAGCATAGACCCTGAACACGGACTTCTCCAGGAAGTTCATGTTACTGTTCAGGTTCGGCACCCCAAACATCAGGTATTTCACACACTGTTATCTGCAAGAAACACTGTCGGCTCTGATCAGTGGTAAGATTATTATCAGAGAGCTGTGGTTCCCAGATGACAGCGTAAGCCAGCAGCAGTGACTGACGGTGAAGAGTTTACTGCCAGCTAATAGAGATGTCAGCTGATGGGAGTGCTACTCTCATCAGCCTATGCCTGCTGTCACTGGTAACAGCAAGAGCAGGTGCTGCTGATGTGAGTATTCATAAGATGGCACCTGTGCTATAAATAAATAATACAAAAAATGACATGGGATGTGTTCTATTTTTGATAACCAGTGCAGGCGAAACTGACAGCTGAGGGCTGCAACCATCATCTGTCTGCTTTATCATGGCTGGTTATCAAGAATAACTAAATAATTTAAAAAAATAGCTTGGGTAACTCCCATTTTTTACAACCAGCCAAGCTAAAGCAGAATGCTGGGGGTTGGTATTTTCAGGCTTGGTAAGGGGCCCTAGATATTGCCCCCAGCCTAAAAATAGCAGCCAGCAGCTGCCCCAGAAATGCTGCATGTATTAGATTCTCACGGCGCTCATGGTGATCTCATTGAGGTCACCGCAATTCATCATCCCAGCTCACAGAGAAGTGAAGGTGAGAGCGCAGCCTCAGTGACTTGCGGTAAACTCGATGACAACAAAGTTAGACACTGAGGATCATTCTCCCATGGTTTTCAGCATTGACAGTCGCATCATGTTGCCATCCAGGTTGTAAACCACATATCGCAGACATGGATTACGGCTTGGGACATCTTCACTTCGGACAGGTGAGGGATATGGTTATTTATTTTTTTCTTTTTTACAGGGGACAAGGGCTTCAATAGAATGGGAGTAAGTTGAGTATCATAGTTCATTATTTTCTGTTATTTTCAGGGGACAAGGGCTTCAACGGAATGGGTGAGTATAACTTAGCTATTTTTTAATACATTTGTAAAACAGAATGTGGATTTTTATTTTAATTAAAGGACTTTATTCTGAGTGTTTTTTATTAACAATATTGCTATGGGGTTAGAAATGAATAGGCGTCTTATAGATGCCTTTCCATTACTAACCCATGGGATTGATATCACCTGACAATTCAAAAGTGACATCAACCCCACAAATATTACCCCACTTGCCAGTGTCACAGGGCAAGTGGAAAGAGCTGGTTAAAGTGCCAGAATTGGCCAATCAAATAGATACGCCTTTTCTGGATTGGCTGCAACCTGCTAATTTTAGGCTGGAGAGGGCCAATATCCATGGCCCCTTAGCAGCCTGAGAGTACTAGCCCCCAGCTGTTTGCTTGAGCTTGGTTGGTTGTCAAAAATAGGGGGACCCCATGATATTTTTTTAAATTACTATTTTGAATAATTTAAAGAAATGGTGTGAGGACCTCTCTATTTTTGATAACCAGCCATGATAAAGCTGACACCTGAAAGTTGCAGACCCAAGCTGTCAGTGCTACCTGCGCTGGTTATCAAAAATAGGACAGACCCCATGTAATTTTTTGAATTATTTATTTATAGCACAGTCGCCAGCTGATGAATATTCCCATCAGTGGTGCCTGCTCTTGCTCAGGGGTTTGCCCATGTTTAAAAATAAATAAAAACATAATAAAAGATGCAGTGTAAGTGTTAGGCATCGGGTTCCTGCAGCGGCACAGCAGGAATCCAGAGGCTTGCATTCAGTGGTCTCCCATTCTCCATCAACCACAGAGGTGCTTGCTCAGCAGCCCCATCATTCCCGACACTCTGCTCAGACCAGCTCTGTGGGTCTGACTGTTGCTGCCACCTCTGGGTCAGCAATAGCAATGCAGGCTGCTCAGCAGCAAGCCACTCCAGAGGCTAAGTCCTTCCATCGCTCCACTGAGCATGCTCACAAGACTATCTCCCATTGGAGATCGGGAGTCACATGCACAGGTCCTTCTCCAGATCTGATTGGTCCATCTCAGGGATCTGGAAGCTTCCAGAAGGTCCCGGCTATAAAGGGTTCGCATGGCGGCTCGGCCATGCACTAGTATAGACTCTAGTTGCTACCTGTGTGAATGATGACGGATGCATGGACTTGCAAATGAATCATTAAGATTCCCCTCCCTCTGATATTACGTGTGTGGATAGGGAACTAGTGATAGAGTCAGCGCCAGTCTGTGGTAAGCTACAGGCCACAGTGCATATCATCCACGGTACTAGCTTCTGACAGTGTGCCTGCTACCGGGCATTGTCATACAGTAGCAGTGTCTGCCGCCACGCTGCAGTCAGCAGTACTTATTGGCGTCCGCGGCTGCGACATGGCACGCACGGTAGGTCTAGAAGGATGCTGACCCTGTATCTTGGGCCCAAATCCTGTGACCATATACCGTGCGTGCATTCCGCTGAATCCAGTGACGTCAACAGGCTCGGCATTTGTGTTTAATGCTTCGGCACCTCTGTGAAGCAACAGGGACCACCCAGCGCACTCTGGGTGACGTTCAACCCGCGTGCATTATACCGCCATATTGTGCGTCTGCCATTACCTAGCAGCAGCGTAACACTGTCATGATCGGCTGGATCAGGACAGATAAAAAGCACAGGTAACCTTTTTTTTTTCTTAAGCTTGTGCTTAAGTTTGGGTCTTTGCCCCCGAAGGCCGTTAGGATTATTACACAGTAGTGTCTTTTCTTATAGTTTGCCCCCAGTGGTGGTGAGCATCATTGCACTCTGATTCCTTTAGTTAAGTGCACATGATTAATAAAGCAGGTGGGATTGCTCTGGCTCTGCTATAAAAGAGTCACAGGTGTTGCAATCAGGGCTGGTGATATTGCTCATTTACAACAAAGTTCCTGGCAGCAGTCAGAATCCTGGAGTGGCAGCTATGGTGCCAGCGAAGAGGTCTGGCAAAGCGTGGTGGAGTGACAGCTATGGTGTCAGCGAGGAGGTCTGGCAAAGCGTGGTGGAGTGGCAGCTATGGTGAAAGCTGCACTCAGATGCTGTACTCAGTTGCTGGAAGAGCGAGGAGTTTGGGCAAAGCTTGGTGGAGTGGCAGCTATGGTGAAGGCTGCACTCAGATGCTGGACTCTGTTGCTGAAAGAGAGCTGCACTCAGCTGCTGGACTCGGTTGCTGGAAGAGCGAGGAGTTCAGGCAAAGCTTGGTGGAGTGGCAGCTAAGGTGAAGGCTGCACTCAGATGCTGGACTCTGTTGCTGGAAAGCTGCACTCAGATGGAGGAGGTCTGGCATAGTTTGGTGGAGTGGCAGCTATAGTGAAAGCTGCACTCAGATGCTGGACTCGGTTGCTCGAAGAGCGAGGAGTTTGGGCAAAGCTTGGTGGAGTGGCAGCTATGGTGAAGGCTGCACTCAGATGCTGGACTCTTTGTTCTTTTCAACTATCCTTGGTGGAGGAGGGAGCGGCAGGGCGTTCCTTGCAGCGCAGTCAGAGTGGATTTCTTTGTAGCTCTGACAGAGCTTGGTGGCAGCTGTTCAAGAGGAAAGCTGCATGCTGGTGGAGGACTCTGTTGCCGGGAGCAAGTGCAACAGAGTAAAGCTAAGTGGTGTTTCCCTATTTGTGTTTTTCCTTAGTGTGTATTAGTGCAGCGGTGGGGCCAGTGCCTGCGCCACCCAGCTCCCTAGCAAGGGATAGGTGTAGGGTGTGCCAGGGCTACAGGTTCCTGATCGGCGCCCGGTGCGGAACCGGTATAGGGAATGTTAGGAGTGTTAGGGACACTGACTCAGGGGAGTGCAGGAGGTCTCCACATTCCCGTTCCCTATCGCAGGGCCTACCGTTGTAACTGTTTCCCCTTTCCCCATGTCTTGTTGTTTTAGTTACCGGCCTGCGGGCTGCGTCACACAGGACCGTTTCACGTGCCGCGTCTTGTTGTTTTAGTTACCGGCCTGCGCAGTGGCGGATTAAGTGGACTATGGGCCCGGGGCTGTTCATAAAACCTGGGCCCCTGTACCCCCCTTCCCACCTGAGCGCTGCGGTCCCCGTGCGGGAATTGACAGCCGTACGGACCGCAGCACTTGGTTTGCTGCGGGTCCATACGGAAAACCCGCCACCATTCCACCACGTGTGGACATGGCCTAAAAAGACGTTGCACATAAGCTGTAGGCCTACGGCCAATATGCACAAAATCGCCCAACGTGATCCTGGCCATAGGGGATCCACTTTAATGTCCCCACTTTAATTTGAAGTCCCCTTACTTCATCCATTGCAGTCCCCTATCACCCACTCACTTCATCTGCAGTGCCGCTTCATCATTTGCAGCCCCTTATCCCCCCTTCCATTTTATCATGTGCAGTCCCCTTCCCCCCCAACTTCATGTGCAGCCCCACTCCCCCATCATCATGTGCAGTTAATTTTACCCCCACTTCATGTGCAGTGCCCCTTACCCCCAATTCATCATGTGCAGTGCCCCTTACCCCCAATTCATCATGTGCAGTCCCCCTTACCCCCAATTCATCATGTGCAGTCCCCCTTACCCCCAATTCATCATGTGCAGTCCCTCTTACCCCCAATTCATCATGTTCAGTCCCACTTACCCCTTAATTCATCATGTGCAGTTCCCCTTACCCCCAATTCATCATGTGCAGTCCCTCTTACCCCCAATTCATCATGTTCAGTCCCACTTACCCCTTAATTCATCATGTGCAGTTCCCCTTACCCCCAATTCATCATGTGCAGTCCCACTTACCCCTTAATTCATCATGTGCAGTCCCACTTACCCCTTAATTCATCATGTGCAGTCCCACTTACCCCTTAATTCATCATGTGCAGTCCCACTTACCCCTTAATTCATCATGTGCAGTCCCCCTTATCCCCCACTTCATCATGTGCAGCCCCACTCACCCCCCCTTCATCATGTGCAGCCCCACTCACCCCCCCTTCATCATGTGCAGCCCCACTCACCCCCCTTCATCATGTGAAGCCCCCACTCATCCCCCCTTCATCCTGTGAAGCCCCCACTCACCCCCTTCATCCTGTACAACCCCAGTCACCCCCCTTCATCATATACAGCCCCCAGTCACCCCCCTTCATTGTGTACAGCCCCCACTCACCCCCTCCCCCATTTAATTCATTTTATAAATAAAAAAAAATAAAAAAAGTTCCCCATACTTACCTCACAGCCGGCTCGCTCCCCAGCAGCGCCTCTGCTTTCAGCATCCTCCGGGACATGTCGGCACGTGCACGATGACGTCATCGCGCATGCCCGACATCTGACCCGGAAGTACAGCCGGAGGGAGCCGGAGCTGAGCAGCCGTCAAGGTGACGGCCGTGCACAGCTCCCGGCCCCTCATAGAATGTGACGCGGGTGGCTGTCTGCTGCCGGCGGCGTCACAGCACAGGGCACGGCCGGCCCTGTACAGGTGCTGGGGGAGCGGTCCGGGGGGCATTTGCCTCTCTGCCACCCGGCCCAGCCCGCCCCTGCCCCTGGGCCCCCAAAAAACCTTGGGCCCGGGGCGACCGCCCCATCCGCCCCTATTAAGATCCGCCATTGGGCCTGCGGGTCGCGTCACACAGGACGGGTCTTTGTGACAAACACCTTCTGCACGGTGGACCCCGGGCGGCGAATGCACTTACTATTATTTATTATTTAGTGCATTCTGCCGTCCCTAACAATAAGGAATCCATGCAAAGTGGGGAACCAGGAAGAAAAGAAAATAGACAGGACAGCTGGGGACTCCGTAGGATGGTACAATGAGGATGAGAATGTGTAAAAACATAGTAGAAATAGTTTGATGGAATACATATAAAGGAAAGGTGCAGTAATCGTTAGTGAATGACACCAGTGGCCGACAATAATGTTAACCCCAAATGATGCACGCAGTTTGACGCAAATTGGCAGGACACATTGGTTGGTACCATGCTTTTCTTGATAGGGTATCTACAATTTAATATTAGTCAAATCAACTACTAAATGGTTGTCATTAGCTTCTGCTTCTGTTCTTGTACAGAACTGCGGACTATAAGATAGTTCTGTTCTTGAATTCTGGAATTTCAATATTTCCATGTACATTAGTGCTTTAAACTAAGAAAAAAGCATGAATAGAAGAATAAATGTGTTTTACTTCACTGTAAAGTGTGGCCATATAAGTTTTTATTGTTAAAGTTAGTATTTTACTAGGAGCAGACCAAATGAGCTTAATGTAGGAGAAAAAACTACACTTTAGCCTGAAGACAAAGATGTTATCAGCATCTTACTTTACAGCAATCTGGTGAAGCTATTATGTACCATCTCATACAAATAAAATAGTCTTTTTGTTCTGCTTGTTTAGTCTTGTTTTAAATACAGTATGCGCCTATAACCAGCCTCATTGCTTAATGTAAAATGTGTGCATCAAGGCATCTACTGTCACAAATTCTAAATGCAGTTCACCAAGTTTTATGGCATTCTTTGAATACAGTTCTGTTAGCCATTGTGTACTGCACCTTCTTTGTATGTGTGCAATCATGCGTGAACCATACAGTCTTTGAGCACATATCTTTGTATTTCTATAGAGTGCTACTGCATCTAAGAAATGAGTTGCACTCTGTGGACAATCTCTACTATTTTTAATGGAATGGATCCTTTCTTTATTAAAGTATCAAAGAGCATAAGCAAATATTTTATCACACAAAACAAACATACATTCTCTAGCTGAATGCATGAAAAGCTATACACATGGTGATCTGTTTTGGCAATCTTGTGATGCGTAGCTTAACCCCTTAACGACCAGAGTTATTTTTGGTTTTGCAATTTCATTTTTTGCTTCCCTTCTTTCCAGAGCCATAACTTTTTATTTTTTTGGTCAAAATGGCCATGTGAGGACTTGTTTTTTGTGGGACGAGTTGTACTTTTGAAAGACACCATTGGTTTTACCATGTCATGTACTCAAAAATGGGAAAAAAAATTCCAAGTACGGTGAAATTGCAAACAAAGTGCAATCCCACAGTAGTTTCTTGTTTTGCTTTTGTACTGTGTTCACTAAATGCTAAAACTGACCTGCCATTATGATTCTCCAGGTCATTATGAGTTCATAGACACCAAACATGTCTAAGTTCTTTTTTATCTAAGTGGTAAAAAAAAATTCCAAACTTTGTTAAAAAATGCGTCATTTTCCAATACCAGTAGCGTCTCCATTTTTCGTGATCTCGGGTTGGGTGAGGCTTACCTTTTGCGTGCCGTGCTGACATTTTTAATGATACCATTTTGGTGCAGATACAATCTTTTGATCGCCCATTATTACATTTTAATGCAAAAGCGCAGCAACCAAGAAAACGTAATTCTGGTTTTGACTTTTTTCTCGCTACGCCGTTTAGCGATCAGGTTAATTTTTTTTTATTGATAGATCAGGTGATTCTGAATGCGGCAATACCAAATATGTGTATGCTTGATTTTAAAGGGTTAACAGCTGCGAGAGGATCGCAATTCCTTCCGCGGCTGTTAGCGGCACATGTCAGTTGTTCAAAAGAGCTCAGGAAGTATTTTCATATTTGGCAGACACTTCATTTGCCTGCAGATCAGTGGAAGTCAAAGCCCTATGCTATGAAGCCTATGCTTGTTATTAATTCCGTACTCCACCTTTTATGTGTGCTCAGTTTGGAACTGTGGACTCTCCTGTCTTCTGAGCTGAACGGGGGTTTATTCAGCAATTGGTTCTCTGGCCCCACATCTGAACCAATCTATAGGCAGAGAACCTTCTAATCATGAAAAAAACCCTAGAAGTTTATTTACATTTTAAGAATGCTCAACTTGTTACAAGAAAGGTGTACCAAATGGGGGACATTATTGCAGGGAGGAGCCAGAATCTGGAAAATTATTACCGTATAGGGGACATTGTCACATGGGGGGCAAACATGTATGTCTTTGTAGTGCCGTGTTCCTGCATGCTACCCCTTCCCCTGGCAGTGACGCCGACTCTTTACTGCCGAAGCCCTGTAATAATGTCCACCATTTGGTACACCTTTCCTGTAACAAGTTGAGCATTCTTAAAAAGTAAATAAACTTCTATGGCTTTTTTCATGATTAGAAGGTTCTCTGCCTATAGATTGGTTCAGATGTAGGTCCAGAGAACCAATTGCTGAATAAACCCCCATTCAGCTCAGAAGACAGGTGAGTCCACAGCTCCAAACTGAGCACACATAAAAGGTGGATTACGGAAATAATAACAAGCATAGGCTTCATAGCATAGGGCTTTGACTTCCACTGATCCGCAGGCAATTGAAGTGTCTGTCAAATATGAAAATACTTCCTGAATGTATAGATACTCTTTAACCTCTTTCCGACATCGGACGTAATAGTACGCTGATGCCGGACAAAGACCAGATCAAGGGTGTTACCGTTCTTGTGTGTCTCAGAGTTTGAAAGCTGCGAGAGGCCTAGAGAAGTGGTTAGTGATAGAAGCTGGGATGCAGATGTGGAAGTGGGGCTGTTAATGGGGATTTTGAAGTCTCCCAGGATAAGAGTTGGTAGTTCTGAGGACATGAAATGCGGCAGCCAGGCTGAAAAGTGGTCAAGGAAGTGGGTGGGTGAGCCTGGGGGCTGGTATTTGACTGCTACTCTGAGGGAGAGGGGATGGAAGAGCCTGATGGTGTGGACCTCAAAAGAAGGGAATATGAGTGATGAAACTGGGGGAATGACCTGGAAAGTGCATTGTGGGGACAGGAGTATGCCGACTCCACCACCATATCTGTTTGTGGGTCTTGGGGTATGAGAGAATTGTAAGCAACCATAGGAAATGGCAGCAGGAGAGACAGTGTCAGAATCCTGAATCCAGGTTTCAGTGAGGGCCAACAGATTAAGAGAGTTGTTTAGAAAGTAGTTGTGCAGGAAAGGAAGCTTGTTACAAACAGACCGTGGATTCCAGAAGGCACAATTAAAAGATGGAGATAAGGGAGTGCAAGTAATATTAATAAGATTATTATGGTTTCAATATGAGGTAGTATAGAGGTTGAGGTTGGGGGATGGTGGACCAGGGTTGGGGGAGATGTCCCCTGAAATTAGTAGGAGTAGTAAGATAAAGAGCAAATAGTTGTAGGAATTGTAAGTAGTTTTTTTCTGCGATGTGTTTGGACAAGATGGGCTGAGATTTCTCAGGAAGGTGAGGAGTGCATGGGAGCTATACATGGGAGAGGGAAGTATAGAGGGGTTGATGTGTATTAGTGATGATGGAGGGGGGATGGGGTGGTGAATGTGGATAGCAAGCGAGCACAGGAGGATTGAAATAAAGCACATGGTTAAAGGGGAGAGCAAAGTGTGGCTTACCTGATTCCTGCCCTGATTAACTGCCATGGATAACTACCGTTTTCTTGATGCTTAGCTTCTGTGATACTTTGCCTATGGGATGTTTGCGTGCAGCACCCCTCACTGCATCTGCACCCCACACTGCATGCTTCCTCTTAGGAACTACTACACATATAGGTCACACTACAGGATCAGGAGGGATTGTGGGAGCTGGTTTGGGATAATTTGGCAGCTGGGGCCAGCACACCAGGGGGTGGTTAGATTATCAAAGGCACTAGACCAGGCTTCATCTATATGCTATAGCACCTTCCACCTGATAAGATCTAGAGAGGCCCCAGTCACGAATATAAAGCAGTAAGTATTACATACAGTGCAACAAATGAATTATACCAAAGCTTTAGCAGTCACATTAAAATTTGTCGCAAAATGGTAAATTAGCAGAAGACAGACAGCAAGCAGAAGTATGGACTTGTACAGTTCAGGCTGCTTGCTAACAGTGAATGGAGTCAATTCATGCAGGGTGGATCAGTTGATTACCATTTGGATATATTGCAGCAGAAATGACAGCCAGCAGAGGTGGGGAGTTGTACCATTCAGGCTGCTTGCTAACAGTGAATGGAGTGAATACATGCATACATGTAAAATCAATTACAATAGAAAGGTACTAGGAAAAACAAAAAACAAACCCATGGTATTCATTACATTAGGGTAATTAACACATATAGGCCTTGCAGGGATTCAAATTAGCTGACATGTTAAGTCCACAAAGCAAAAGACAGGCAATACTACAATCCTTGCTGCTTAAACCTGCATGCTTTGCTAAACTTAGTGTACCTGTCTCATGTGCTGGACCAATATGCAGTGACAATTATAAGATGAATTGTTGTCTATAAGACATTAGTATGCAATAATAAAAGTCTAAATGTGGGTCCACTATCACCTTCCAAGGTGACCATCTGTGCATACGATGGTGTCTCTCTGCCCCGATGCACGTTTTGCTCTGCTTCTTTGGGAGCTGTGTCAGAGCAGGTGGCTTCCAGGTTTAAATACCCATGCTGGGCAATGGGGAAAAAGAAAGGGAGGGAGTGAATTACGGAAGCCACAAATCACTTTTGCGCATGTGTCTGCTCAACCATGCTCACTTTGTCAATAGTGATCCGGCGCTTCGGTCACATGGAAGTCCGCGCGCCGTCACACGTTGTTCATATTCATGTTCATGTTCATGAATTCTAATTACTTAGGTACACTCAATAAAACAAGTGTCTTTGATGTTATAAACGGAATATTGGGAAAAACAATAAAAAATGCAGAGCACCACATGGAGTAGTACAGAACAACTAAATGGAATCAGAATTGTATATATTGTATATTGTATATATCCGACCTGATGTAGTTGTGTCACAACCGCAGTCAAGATCTTATAATATTAAGACCAGGGGCTGCTGGCACAGAGTCCTAAAGTGGAGACTATGGGTAAGAGTTGTTTGCAACATAACACATGTAATCTTTTGTCCCATTAAAGTGATACGCACATAATTTCTGCATTTATGTGCATCTCTCTAATGTGAACCCGTCACTCTATGTCTCTATAATTTAAAATTATTTACCAATATCATTTATTAGCACTATATAATTTCCGTAATTTGAGACTTTGAGTGTGGTTTTCCTATGCATGCATATGGGGTCATTCTCTGTATAAGCACTTGCACTTTGATTAAATCTACTGCTGCATGTTGCTCTTCCTCTCCACTAAAACATAAGTGGACTTTGTGTTTTACATTTGTGTAATCAACTATTCATTTTGTAAAAAAAAAAAATTCTTTATTGATATTTTTCTTTTATGTATGATATGCTTTTGAATAAACTTTAATACGTATATTTTATTTGGGACATTTTGTGCTCTATTTTTCTCTGTGTTTTCAAGTATTAAGACCAGCAACGGAAGTGTAGGTTGATAATCGTCTATGAAAATAGGAAGTGAATACGGATATTAATACCTAAGGATCCGTGCTACAATCTAGTAAAATATAACATGTTTCGGGGCTGCTGTCTTTTTACTTGATTAAGGGGTTGTTCCCGAAACGCATTATTTTTAGGCATTAAATATTTTACCCTTTACTGTAGCGTGGATCCTTAGAGTTTTATATATGAATTCAGTTCCTATTTTCATGTTGTATAGAGGCACATAAACCTTATTCTAACATACTGGTATTTACTAGATATGTATGAATTGTTTATTTTTTTCATTTATAATGGTCCCTCAGAGTTGTTCTTTTTTGTTCTTGTTACCATGTGAATTATTCAATAGTATCTGTGAAAAGAAACCTAATAATTTACTCCTCATTTGATTCATGGAAAATGTTAGTAAATAAACAGTTGTTAAAGAAAAAATAAAATTGTGATGATAAAGCAAGAGAATTGTGTGGGATACAGCAAAAAAATGGTATTAGTAATGAATATTTTACTCATTAGGAATTCTCTATTGTGTTATTATATTTTCTTCTTTTTTTAAATATTGTGAAATAATACAATTATATTTACTTATTTTCTATTGTGTAGATAAAAAAATACTGTCCACCTATGTACTTTAGATGCCGTCATTCAGAATCCCATGGATATATTATAAACATTTTGTGAAACCCATGGGTACATTATAGAGAAGTTGGTGCTAATTTCTGATTAATTGATATCACACTGATTTGCTTATATTATTGTGTCAAAGAAAAAAGTGGACGTCCATCTATGAAGACATAATTATTGCTACTCAGTGCTGAACATGACTCCTGACTCCTGTGGATACATTGTGCAGAAGGTGGTACTCATTTCCCATAATTGACTTCATGCTGATTTGCTGATATAGTTCATTCTTATGAGGTCGCATGAAGGAGGTTCAAAAACATGCTGTATTTTCCATAGAAATTGAAGGACAAAAAGTACACACATTTCTAGTTTCACACTGCAATTATCTCATGCCTAATATCTGCCTGGAGCTTAAAAAAATAGTTGGAACATAAAAAGTTACTTATTTGTCCTATAAGTTAAAAGCTAAAATGTTTATTTACATCAAGTAATGTTTTTGATAAGTAGGTGTTTATTTTGAATGATGTATGTCATGTGTCATGGTTCCACCCCTCAGTGTGTCTGGGATGCAGTTACTGACAGCTCAGCCATCCAATCTGGTACAGGGTAATGCTGAAGCTGTCAGTGCCTTGCTTGATAGCTCAGTCATCCAGCGTGGTGCAAGGACATTGTGAGATATGGGAAAATGATATCTAATTGATATCATTTTGATATCTGATTGAAGGCCCTGTCAGATATATTTTGGCCCAGAATGCATGCTCCCAGGCTCAGCCCCCACCCTTGGGATTCCACAACACCATTCATTGTTTTTCTTTAATTATCTGAAGCAACCAGGCTTTTGAAGCTCTCTCCAGGGACACATAGACTGTGCCCAGCAATTATCACAGGGGTGTGAACTCTTGTGCAGCTACAAGCCAACTGGCTTCCTTTGTTTGACTCAGGCTGTCCCCGTGGCACAACAGATCTCAGGCTAACCAGTGCAAGGCTTTGAGATATTGAATCTGGAAAATGGCCTATAATATCAGAATGCAATATCTCTGAGCCTAGCAGAGAACATAATCGGAATCGGCATTCCTTTCACCACACTTCCATACCATACAGCCACCTCCAGAACCTTGTCTTATTGAGTTAAAAGCATAGCTACCAGGAATTAAATACATTAGATGTATTTGGTCTCCCTGCACAGATAAAATCCAGTGGAATCCAGTGGCGCCGCTGCCGTCTTATTTGGACCTTCAGGCGAAAAGTTATGGCTGGAAAATCATACTCTCAGATATGGGAGGAGGGAGGCAGCTCAGCCCAGGGATGGGGGTAGTGTGTAGGAGGGAGCAGCCTAGGGGATAATAGGCAGCTCCTTATTTTGGACCCAGTTTTTCTACTGGCAGGAGGCCCGTTAGCTGACGCGGCCAGGGAATCACGTAACCAAGATTTGGACCTGTGATCCATCAACGCCTCCCTGTGGTCACATGCAACATAACACGGTAATTTCAACCTATCTATACCGTACCCTTGTACTACACTCCTGACTGTAAACTTGTATATTTGTTCCTGTATATACACCTGTGTCTTCTAGTGCGCCTTTCGGTGATTTCATATAAAATCAATCTTGGGCTGCTCTTTTATCTTCAATCACGAATCCCCATGTCCGCACACTCGGTTGGTTATATTGTACCCTACCTGGGTTGGTTTCTGACCTGATATAGGCCTGCTGCCACAATTCTCTGAGTTCCTTGGCCATTTCCTTTGACCTCATGATTCTCATTTGGTCTGACATGAACTGTGAGCTATGAGGTCTTATATAGACAGGTGTGTGCCTTTACAAATCAAGTCCTATCTGTTAAATTAAACACGGCTGGACTCCAAAGAAGGAGTAGAAACATCTCAAGGAGGATCACAGGGAAATGGACATCATGTGACCTAAATATGAGTGTTTGAGCAAGGGGTCTGAATACTTATGACCATGTAATATCTCAGTTTTTCTTTTTTAACAAATTTGCAAAAATTTCTACATTTCTGTTTTTTTTCAGTCAAGCTGGGGTGCAGAGTGTACATTAATGAGAAAAAAAGAACTTTTTTGAATTTACCAAATGGCTGCAATGAAACGAGTGAAATATTTAAAGGGGTCTGAATGGTTTCCGTACTCACTGTATGTTGTGATTTCCCTGGGTAACACCACTTTTCACTCCTGTTTTGGACTCTCATCAGGAACATGTCCGAGTTGTGTTATAAAGGTTGAGGGAGAACTCTTTGTGTTTTTTTTCTGTTCGGGAAATTTCATTCTTGAGGTTTATCTTGTCAGCAGGAGGGTTTAAGATGGACTATGGGTCCCGTTACACTAAACAACACGCCAGCGATCCCGACAGCGATCCGACCTGGTCAGGATCGCTGGTGTGTTGCTACATGATAGCTGGTGAGCTCTCAAACAGGCAGACTCACCAGCGATCAGGACCAGCGAGGACGCTGGTAACCAAGGTAAATAGCGGGTAACTCAGCGCACTCGTCCCTTAGTTACCCGCTGTGTACCCTGGATACCAGCATGCTCGCGCTGGGAACTGGTATCCAAGATAAACAGTGGGATAACTAAGCACGCGTGGCGCTTAGTTACCCGCTGTTTACCTTGGATACCAGCTCCCAGCACGAGCATGCTGGTATCCAGGGTACACAGCGGGTAACTAAGGGATGTGCGCGCTTAGTTACCCTCTATTTACCTTGGATACCAGCTCCCAGCATCTGCTTACAGCGCTTGGAGCTCGCTGATCGTGGTCTCCCGCTGCCACGCGCCGCGATGCGTGCTGGCCAGCAGGATACCAACGATCATTAAAATATGGCCCAGGACATTCCTGCACGATCAGCGATACCCGGTGGGGGGCCGGTCGCTGATGCGTGCCACACACAGCGAGATTGCTGGTGAGATCGCTGATGCGTCACAAAATCGGTGGCACATCAGCGATCTTGTTAGTGATCTCGCTTAGTGTGAAGTACCCCTATGGGAAGTTGCAGGCTATGATTGATTGGGCTCAACCTCATGTTCTTAAAGTTTTGCAGCATTTTCTGGGATTCACCAACCGTTATGGGAAATTTATCAAGGATTTTTTTGGATTGCCAAATTCTTATTGACCTTACATGTAAGGGTGTGAATCTCAAAACTTGGTCGCTGGGTGCTATCAGGGCTTTGAAAAAATTAAAATAATGATTCATGTCTGCTCCCGTTTTCATCCAACCTGATCTCCAAGAACCAATTATTGTGGAGGTGGATGCTTTGAAGGTCGGAGTAGAGGTAGTTTTATCACTGGCGCCCAAAACTAACCTGCATACATGTACTTTTTTTTCTAAAAAAAAATGTTCATTTATGGAAAGAAATTATGATGCTGGGAATCGAGAATTACTTGCTGACAAATTGTTCATGGAGAAATGAATGCATTTTATGAAAGTGTCAGTTCATCCAGTTACTGTGGCCACAAGAATCTAGCTTACATTGAATCAGCTGAAAGGTTAATTCCTAGACAGGCCACATGGTCCTTGTTTTTCTCTAGGCTTAATTTTTCCATTACATTCCGGCCAAGGTTGAAGAATTTGAAGGCTGACGCATTATCTCATAGTCTCTATTTAGTTTAATCCAGAACCCCTGACCTCCATTATTTCTCAGGGTATTGTGGTTTCCATGGTAACCTCAGAATTGAAAGAAGAGTTCCATAAAGCCCAGTCTTTAGCTCCTTCTGCGTCTCCAGGGTCCAAATTTTTTCTACCTGGGTACCTAAGATTGCGTGTGTTGCAGGAATTTAATGACTGAGTGGTCATCCTTGGGTCACTGCTTCACAGAAAACTATTGCTAGACTTTTTTGGTGGCCGTTCATGCCTAATGATTTTAAAGATTTTTAATCTGTTTGTGAAGTCTGCGCATGTGCTAAAGTCAGTCACAGTGGCTGGGAAATTGGCTCCATTACCGATTCCGGAAAGACCAAGGACTTATTTGTCCCTGGATTTCATCACAGATTTGACTCTGTATGGTAGAAAACTGCTATGTGGGTGGTAATTGATCGATTCAGCAAACAAGCTCATTTTGTTCCTTTGTCAGGATTACCTAAAGAAGAGACATTCTCCAGATTGTTTATTTCCCATATTGAAAGGTGACATGGGATCCCTCTTAAAATTTTATCTGATAGAGGAGTACAATTTGTCTCTAAAATCTGGGGAGCTTTCTGTAGTATACTTGAGATTTACTTGTTATTTTTTCATCTGCTTACCAGCCTGGAATCAACAATCAGACAGAAAGGACAAATCAATCTTTGGAACAGATTTTAAGATGCTCTGTGGTGGCTAGGCAGCAGGATTGGTCTTTGTTTTTACCTCTCTCTGAGTTTGTTTTTGAAAGTCGAGTAAATCAGTCTACTCAAACTTTATATCATGATCTCAGTGCGGGTTTGACTCGCACATGTGGGGTTAATGTCTGGAACCAGTGCTGATGACTGGCATTTCTGGGGTTAAAGGTTGTGATCCCACTGCAGGCTTACCTGCACACCTGGGGCTTATGATTGTGGCCTCTCCCTGGTTCTGGGAAAGGCTTCTTTTAGCCTCAGGAAGTTCCTATCCCCGTCAGTTATACTTTCACCCTTGGCATAGTGTGGTGACCCCTGAGTGTGTTTTTGCTGTGTTCTTATTTATCTTATACTCTGTTTACGACTCGGTCTGGTCTGTTCTCTAGATACTGCTTGTTGGATTCTGCTTGGTACCTTCTATGTCTGTTTGGCTTTGACCACTGCCTGGCCCCGACTCTCCGTTCTGTCTCATCCCTGGTACTTTACTGTTATCTCTGTGTGTGACCCGGTTTGTCTGACTTTGAGAATTCCTGTATTAGTGTTCTGCCTATCTCTGACAGCAGGACACTAAGCCCTGCCCCTTGCGGTCACATAACCGTAGGTCCTTCACTGCTCACTGACTTTAGCTTCTCCAGGTCCTGTTTGCCTGAACTATCCGGCCGTGTCTGACCCCGGGCCCCTCTGCCGTGTGGGTGAGTCCTTGCTCAGCGGTGGTTGCACACCGACCTTAACAGGACCGTGACACTTCACAGTTTTTTCTGTAATTATGGCTTTCATTACCATCTTGGTGAATTTTCTAGGAGAATTGACAATGTCTGGAGGGATTTTCAAAAGAATATTGGGACGGCTCAGGTTCACCAAAAACAGAAGGACGATAGAAGACGTTCTGTTGGTCCTATGTTTGAGACCGGGTTAACGTTTGGTTGTCATCTCCAGTTGTGCTCAAAAGCTTATATTATACCCCAGCAAACTTTTTTGCTTTCTTGGCCTTTTTTTTAGAGAATATGAACGATAACACCAAAACTTTTTCTCCACTCATGGTTAGTGGTTGGGTCAAGCCATTTATTGTCAAATTACTGTGTTTTCTCTTTTTAAATCATAATGACAACCCAAAACATCCAAGTGACAATGATCTAAAGTTTACCCCATTTCTTAATACCGTGTATTGCCTCCTCTGACATCAATGAAAGCTTGAAGTCTTTTGTAATAGTTGTGGATGAGGCTCTTTATTTTCTCAGATGGTAAAGCTACCCACTTTTCTTGTCAAAACGCCTCCAGTTCCTGTAAATTCCAGGGTTGTCTAGCATGAACTGCACGCTTGAGCTCTCCCCAGAGTGGCGCAATGATACTGAGGTCAGGAGACTGAGATTGCCACTCCAGAACCTTCACTTTGTTCTGATGTAGCCAATGACAGGTCTTGTTTTTTGGATCGTTGTCATGTTGGAACATCCATGTACGTCCCATGCGTAGCAGTATTTGCTGATAACGCGCTGCATTCATCTTTCCTTCAACTTTGACCAAGTTTCCTGTGACTTTGTTGCTCACCCATCTCCAAAACATCAGAGATTCACTTCTGTGCTTTACAGTAGGAATGATGTTCCTTTCATCATCATAGGCCTTGTTGACCTCTCTCCAAATGTTACGTTTATGGTTGTGGCCAAAAAGTTCAATTTTGGTCTCATCACTCCAAATTATCTTGTTCCAGAAGTTTTGAGGCTTGTCTCTGTGCTGGTTTGCATATTGTAGGCAAGATACTTTGTAGCATTTGCACAGTAATGGCTTTCTTCTGGCGACTCGACCATGCAGCCCATTTTTCTTCAGGTGCCTCCTTATTATGCATTTTGAAACAGCCACATTGCTAGTTTTCAGTCCAGTATTTCAGCTGATGTTATTTTGGGCTTTTCTTTGCATATGAAACAATTTTTCTGGCAGTTATGGATGAAATTTTTGTTGGTCTACCTGTCCGTGGTTTTGTTTTTACAGAGCCCCTGATTTTCCATTTGGTTAATCAGAGTTTGAACACTGCTGACTGGCATTATCAATTCTTTGGATATCGATTTGTATCCCTTTCCTGTTTTATACAGTTCAACTACCTTTTCCCATAGATCCATTGACAATTCTTTTGTTCTCCCCATGACTCACAATCCAGAAATGTTAGTGGCTGGATGAAAGATGCAACAGTCTGCCTGGATCCCACAAACTCACTCAGCTTTTATGCACACACTGATTACAAACAAACAGGTTACAGGTGAGGATGTTACCTTTAGTAGCCAGTCAAACCTATTTGTGTCAACTTCTGTGCATGTTATCAAGCCAAAATTACCAGGGTATGTGAACTTTTGATCAGGGTCATTTCGATGTTTTGGCTTGTCATTATGATTTAAAAAGAGAGAACACAGTAGTTTGACAATAAATGGCTTCACCCAAATACTAACCATGAGTGGAGAAAACGTTTTGGTGTTATCATACATATTCTCTGAAAAAAAGGCCAAGAAAATTTTTTTGCTGAGGTATGTAAACTTTTGACCACAACTGTAGGAAAATTAAAGTTAACGTGCCGTCGGCAAAGTTGGTTCCAAAATTTATTGGTCTATATGGGATCCTAGAGGTGGTAAATCCGGTGGCATTTAGATTAAAGCTTTCTCCTTGCCTTTGCATCCATAATATGTTCCCCAAATCCCTATTAAAGGTGTCTGCCCCTTGAACATTGTCTCCTCATCCCCACCTCCACTGGTTTTGATCGATGGTGGCCTAGAGTATGAGGTACAGAGGGTTGTGGACTCTTGCAAGGTCTGCAGTTCCTTCCAATATCTCATCCACTGGAGGGGATAGGGACCACAGGAGATATTCTAGGTTGGTTAGTCAGGGCCTTCCATCTAAAATTTCCTGGGAAGCCTGGAGGTTCAGTGCCCCCCCTTAAGAGAGGGGGTACTGTCATAGTTCCACTCCTCAGTGTGTCTGGGATGCAGTTCCTGACAGCTTTAGCCATCCAATCTGGTGCAGGGGCATGCTGAAGCTGTAGTATCTTGATTGACAACTCGGTCATCTAATCTGGTGCAGGGGCATGCTGAGCTGTCGGTATATTGATTGACAGCTTGGCCGTTCAACTAGAGACTGGGCACGCTTGGCTGTCTCCAGGTGTTCAATTTCACAGCTGATTGCCAGACATCTACTCTTATCCATTATCTCCTGGTATTCTGACTTTGCAATGTTACTTGACTACGCCTTGGTCTCTTCCTTCTGTTTATGACGTACCCTCCTGGCTTATGACCTCGGACTCCTTGACTGTCCCATGTCATGGCTTTTCAGTGAGAGGTGACTCAGCATCACATCATGTTTCTGCAATCATATATTGTCACAAATAATTTGCAACTCAAATTGTAAGAACAGGCTGCAAAGGACATAGATTTATACAGTCAAAGGTGTCTAAAAAAAGACCAACTCATTGTCGGGACCAAGGTTTCTGTAGCAGATTTTCTGTTCCTCTTTTTCTTAATTCCACTTATCAGCCATTTCATGAAACAACTGAGAGATGAAGTGCATGCCATGGATTAGTTCCTCTCCATGGCAATTTAACATTGGCCAAAATCTGATGGTTAGACTAGTACACAGTGGTTAACACTTACCAAAAATAATCCAATATTTAATAGAAATAATAGTGTCATGTAGTAGACTTTTCTTAAACCCTTACCGACATCCCTCATACATATAGGATGCAACTGACAGAGTTCCCTCCAAGCGCCAAACATGTATAGCCAGCTCAAAAAAATGAGTCGTGCCATTAGTATAGGGTCAGCTATATATTAAAACTCACGCTGGTATCCAGGGTACACAGCGGGTAACTAAGGGACGAGCGCGCTTAGTTACCCGCTATTTACCTTGGTTACCAGCGTCCTCGCTGGCGAGTCTGCCTCTTTGAGAGCTCACCAGCGATCATGTAGCGGCGCACCAGCGATCCTGACCAGGTCGTATCGTTGTCGGGATTGCTGGGGTGTCGTTTAGCGTAACGGGACCCATAGTCCATCTTAAACCCTCCTGCTGACAAGATAAACCTCAAGAATGAAATTTCCTGAACAGAAAAAAAACACATTTCTCTAATTCAGTAAACAAAGAGTTCTCCCTCAACCTTTGTAACACAACACGGACATGTTCCTGATGAGAGTCCAAAACAGGAGTGAAAAGTAATGTTACCCAGGGAAATCACAACATACATAAAAGTACGTAAACCATTCAGACCCCTTTTAAAGTTTTCACTCGTTGTTTCATTCCAGTGATTGGTATTTGCACTGATTCTGGATTTGTAATTGTTTAGATGATTTGCTCAATATAGACTGTGGCTTCCAAATGGTTGTGAGAGGGGATCCCTCCCTATTTCACTCACTTGATCCCTGGAATTTGATTGTGGAGGGCAATGATTAATATTGCATCCCAAGCCAAAGTGGCCTTTTAGGCCCTGCTATACAAAAGATCTAACAGGCCTCAAGTCAGTGTTGTAAATGTAAATAAAATATGAAATGCTTTTTTCTCTTATTAGCTATGGTAAAGATTAAACATTATGAAATAAATCTACTTATTATAGTAACAAATGAGATTTTTAAATTTTCTTACAACTCAATGGTAAAATATTTAGAGAAACACCTGTGAGTTAAAAATGTCCATAACAATCCTAGATAAATTTCCTTAGGGGAAAATGATGTCACACTTGTGGAGCTTCTGTTGTTCTCACTCCCAAAGAACTCTGTAAATGGCACCAAAAACCATTCCAACAAAATTTGCACTTATTTCTCATCTTAGCCATGCCATGTGTTCAACAGTAGTTTCTGATCATATATGAAGTTTACTGCATTCAGTAAATATTGTGTAACAAAGTGTGGGGTCAATTTTCTCTTTTTACCTCTTGTGAAAATTAAAACAAAATGGGGCTAAAACAGCATCTTCGTGGAAAATATGTAATTTTTAAAAATCATATCCTAAAACTCTCTGAAGCACACATGAACTAAAAATATTCACTATACCCATAGGTAAATTCAGTAAGGGGTATAGTTTCCATAATAGAATCACTTTGAGGAGTGTTCTTGTATATTGACACCTCAGGGGCTCTGTCAATGTGACATAGTGACCACAATCTATTTCAGTAAAATTTGCTCTCCAAAAGACAAATAGTGCTCCATTTTGAGCCCTTCAATGTGTTTGAAAAGTAGTTCCCAACAACATCTAGGGTCTTGGTATACTCCAGAGAAAGGTATTACAAATTTTTTAATTCTTTTTTCACTTCTTACCTCTTGTGAAAATGAAAACTGTGGGGCTAACCAACATTTTAGTGGAACAAGTTTTCATTTTCACATTCTAGTGTTCTAAGTATCTATGAAATACCTATGGGTTAAAAGTGCTCACCACTCCCCAGATGTATTCTTTTAGGGGGTAGGTTTCAAAATAGTACTTGTTGGGGGATTTTTGAAGTTTCAGCACCTGAGGGGCTCTGTAAATCCAAAATAACGTTCACATTTTACTCCTGCTAAACTTGTACTCTGAAGACAAATGGCACTTCTTAACTTTCCTGCCCTGCAGTGTACCCAAATAATAGTTTCCAAACACTTATGGGATACTGTCGCATTCCAAAGAAATTGAGTAGCATACAGTGGGTGAAATAAGGTCAACAATTCTATGTAAATATATTTTGAAAGGTGCTATTTAGAATGTTACAGAAGTTTAGAAATTCTTCTGTAACCACTACCATCAGTATGTTTTAAAACAATAAGGTTGTGAATGTCTTGAGACAGCTCACTGGTTTTACCCATTATGAGATGCTTCTTGTTTGGCACCTTGGTAATGAGACACTATAGTAGTATATGTAAATAGCATAGGGTATTTAGTTAACACTTGTTTTGTCAAAAAAGCATAAAAGCCATCCCATGGTGTACACCAGTCAGGCAGTACCTAACTCTTTTAGTTAAGCAAGTGTCAGCAGAAATAGAAATAGATAAGGGCAGAGAGTGGATACAAAGTATCCAGCACACACCACTTAAGGAAGGTATATAAAATAGCAATTTTATTCACTAGTAAATATATATCACAAAGAAACATGAATCAAGGGTTAAAACATGAGATATGTAGGAGGGATCACTCAAAGGAGGAAAATACTCAGGTAAGAATGAGTGGTGGAGTGGAGTAGTAACAGGCTGTGGGTAATGAAATAGTAGTACATTAAGTGAGTCCTAAAAAGACCCAGGATGTCAGGCTGGTAATAAAGCGCATATAGCACAGACCGTAATAGCCATTAAGACAAGGTTATTAAAAATTGATACCATAGCACTAAATATACCTCACGAGACAAACTCCTCATTCCATCCAACAGCAATAAGAAAAGAGATCATAATAATTCAAGTCAAATTTTAATGAAACATTGGCCAGTGCTTAAAACAGACCCCATACTGACTAAAGAGATCTCAGAGACACATCTTTGACAGTCAGAAGGGGTAAAATTCTCAAAGACCCTTTATTCATGTTTCTTTGGTTTATGAATAAAATTGCTATTTTATATACCTTCCTTGATTGGTGTGCTCTGGATACTTTGTATCTGCTTTCTGGGCTCTATATGTTTATAACGCACTCATGCTTTGATCATGATGGGGCTAATGGTTTCTTTTACTCTAAGGTCCTATATGTATATATATATATATATATATATATATATATATATATATATATATATATATGTATATATATATATACACACAGTATATATACAGTGGGGCAAAAAGTATTTAGTCAGTCAGCAATAGTGCAAGTTCCACCACTTAAAAAGATGAGAGGCGTCTGTAATTTACATCATAGGTAGACCTCAACTATGGGAGACAAACTGAGAAAAAAAAATCCAGAAAATCACATTGTCTGTTTTTTTTTCATTTTATTTGCATATTATGGTGGAAAATAAGTATTTGGTCAGAAACAAGCAATCAAGATTTCTGGCTCTCACAGACCTGTAACTTCTTCTTTAAGAGTCTCCTCTTTCCTCCACTCATTACCTGTAGTAATGGCACCTGTTTAAACTTGTTATCAGTATAAAAAGACACCTGTGCACACCCTCAAACAGTCTGACTCCAAACTCCACTATGGTGAAGACCAAAGAGCTGTCAAAGGACACCAGAAACAAAATTGTAGCCCTGCACCAGGCTGGGAAGACTGAATCTGCAATAGCCAACCAGCTTGGAGTGAAGAAATCAACTGTGGGAGCAATAATTAGAAAATGGAAGACATACAAGACCACTGATAATCTCCCTCGATCTGGTGCTCCACGCAAAATCCCACCCCGTGGGGTCAGAATGATCACAAGAACGGTGAGCAAAAATCCCAGAACTACGCGGGGGGACCTAGTGAATGAACTGCAGAGAGCTGGGACCAATGTAACAAGGCCTACCATAAGTAACACACTACGCCACCATGGACTCAGATCCTGCAGTGCCAGACGTGTCCCACTGCTTAAGCCTGTACATGTCCGGGCCCATCTGAAGTTTGCTAGAGAGCATTTGGATGATCCAGAGGAGTTTTGGGAGAATGTCCTATGGTCTGATGAAACCAAACTGGAACTGTTTGGTAGAAACACAACTTGTCGTGTTTGGAGGAAAAAGAATACTGAGTTGCATCCATCAAACACCATACCTACTGTACAGCATGGTGGTGGAAACATCATGCTTTGGGGCTGTTTCTCTGCAAAGGGGCCAGGACGACTGATCCGGGTACATGAAAGAATGAATGGGGCCATGTATCGTGAGATTTTGAGTGCAAACCTCCTTCCATCAGCAAGGGCATTGAATATGAAACGTGGCTGGGTCTTTCAACATGACAATGATCCAAAGCACACCGCCAGGGCAACGAAGGAGTGGCTTCGTAAGAAGCATTTCAAGGTCCTGGAGTGGCCTAGCCAGTCTCCAGATCTCAACCCTATAGAAAACCTTTGGAGGGAGTTGAAAGTCCGTGTTGCCAAGCGAAAAGCCAAAAACATCACTGCTCTAGAGGAGATCTGCATGGAGGAATGGGCCAACATACCAACAACAGTGTGTGGCAACCTTGTGAAGACTTACAGAAAACGTTTGACCTCTGTCATTGCCAACAAAGGATATATCACAAAGTATTGAGATGAAATTTTGTTTCTGACCAAATACTTATTTTCCACCATAATATGCAAATAAAATGAAAAAAAACCAGACAATGTGATTTTCTGGATTTTTTTTTCTCAGTTTGTCTCCGATAGTTGAGGTCTACCTATGATGTAAATTACAGACGCCTCTCATCTTTTTAAGTGGTGGAACTTGCACTATTGCTGACTGACTAAATACTTTTTTGCCCCACTGTATATATATGATATGTTTATGGACATTGTTTTGATTATAAAGGCAGACTAGGACCTGGGTCCCGAATGTTCAGGCACCTACCCGTGGAAAGCTATATAAATAAAATGAACAGCTGAAAAAAAGGAGGAGCCATGCCCCTATTTGTACAAAGTGAGGTGAGGTGAACTACAAGAGTTCGGTACCAACTGCATTGCACTTCTACCAACATATGCTCTATGCTCCTTTCCTTTTTGAGCTCTTTCATGTGGCCAAATAGTAGTCTCCAACCACAAATTTCAACCATAATTTGAGAAAAGTTGCACATCAGATTGAGGTGTCCATTTTCTCCTATTACCCGTTGTGAAACATTTTAGGCTAAAGCAACATTTTAGTGGAAAAAATCTATTTTTTTTTTTTCATTTCATTTTGTTAATTCCTGTAATGCAACTAAATTGTTAACATACTCCAAGAATGCTGTTTTGAACACTATGAGAGGTGCAGCTTTTAAAATTGGGTCTTGTTTGTAATTTTCTGATCTATATCTGCCTCAAAGTCACTTTAAAATTGAAAAAAAATAATAATTTAGTTGAAAAAAAATGAAAATTTGCAGGTAAACATTTAACCCTTCCATCCAAAAAATAGGATTAATAACCAAAAATGTATTCAAAGACCCATACTAAACTAACCATAAATTGTTAATATACTTTATCACTGTCCCCAAGATACTAATGTGGCGCCCCTGCAGGTCCAGTCGCCACAGAGGTACTGCATCTCATCCAGAGGTGTGGTATCTCATGACCAGGTAAGATGGGGGCACCTCACCACACTCTTAACACTGCATTCAACACACACACTAGCTAGTCAGGGCACCTGGGCGTACCCTATGGGAGGAGGGCCTCATCCCAGACAGACTTGGAAAGGGTGTTGGGAGCAAGTGGGGAAGGTAGGTAATGGGGAGGAGCTTAGAAGGTGGACTGATGTAGAGTAGCCAATGGGAACAGCGAGTGGGTGGAGCTTAGAGAAAGAGTGGGAGATTTGAAGAGAGTTGAGAGAGTCCCCTCAGGGGAGGAGCAAGAGGAAGGATGCACTTGGAGCAGCTTCTGTCAGGAGGAGCTGCCGGATAGATAGGCTGGGAGGAGAAGCTCATGGGAGGAAAGAAGGGAATTTCTATAGTCCCATGCTGATTGCTATCAGGTGGGAGAAGAAACTAGGTCGCAGAAGGGTCTCAGCCCCTAGCCTAGCGAAGTAAACAATAAACTTAACTAGCAAGCTGACAGGAGTGGTTGCTGTATGGGCCACAGCGAATCCCACAGTTATCTTCCCAGAAAGGCAGCCATATAGGATCAGGGAACCGCCTGAGTGACAAATTCTGACAGGATCCGCAGCAGCTAGCCTGGGACACTGACTGTGAAGGTGCTGGAAAGGGAGAAAGGAGAGGAAATCAGCACAGTGAGACAGCCTAGAAAGGAACATAATGAAAGGGAGTGTTGGAGGGGTGTGCTCATCTACCTGGAAGTTTACTTGACCCCTGACCTTGAGGACTCAGTACCGAAGCAGGCGTCTGTGTGCACCAGACAGTGAGTAAAGCCCATTGAACTACATGCGACTGTGTCCTCCATTTTATTCCTGCACCACTCCTCCACTCCACACCAAGATCCTACCAACAACTACATCTATTCTGCCCTGGGACTACAGCCCTACCTGTGGAGGGCTACAACATCATAGCTGCACCCAGCATCCATCCCAGAGAAGCAACACTGCAGCACTGGTCACCTCTGACCAGAATGCCACAGGTGGCGTCATGTATTTAACCAACCGTAAACTTTATTCCCATCTCTGTACCACACAAATTATTATTATTATTATTATTTATTGTTATAGCGCCATTTATTCCATGGCGCTTTACATGTGAGGAGGGGTATGCATAAAAACAAGTACAATAATCTTAAACAATACAAGTCATAACTGGTACAGGAGGAGAGAGGACCCTGCCCGCGAGGGCTCACAATCTTCAAGGGATGGGTGGTAATACAGTAGGCGAGGGTAGAGCTGGTCGTGCAGCGGTTTGGTCGATCGGTGGTTACTGCAGGTTATAGGCTTGTCGGAAGAGGTGGGTCTTCAGGCTCTTTTTGAAGGTTTCGATGGTAGGTGAGAGTCTGATATGATGTGGTAGAGAGTTCCAGAGTAGGGGTGATGCGCGAGAGAAATCTTGTATGCGATTGTGGGAAGAGGAGATAAGAGGGGAGTAGAGAAGGAGATCTTGTGAGGATCGGAGGTTGCGTGCAGGAAAGTACCGGGAGACGAGGTCACAGATGTATGGAGGAGACAAGTTGTGGATGGCTTTGTATGTCATGGTTAGGGTTTTGTAATGGAGTCTCTGGGCAATTGGGAGCCAGTGAAGGGATTGACAGAGGGGAGAAGCTGGGGAATAGCGGGGGGACAGGTGGATTAGTCGGGCAGCAGAGTTTAGAATAGATTGGAGGGGTGCGAGAGTGTTTGAGGGGAGGCCACAGAGCATGAGGTTGCAGTAGTCAAGGCGAGAGATGATGAGGGCATGGACTAGGGTTTTTGCAGATTCTTGGGTGAGGAATGAACGGATGCGTGAAATATTTTTGAGTTGAAGTCGGCATGAAGTGGAAAGGGTTTGGATATGTGGTTTGAAGGAGAGATCAGCGTCAAGGATTACTCCGAGGCAGCGAGCTTGTGGGACTGGGGAGAGTGGGCAGTCATTTACTGTAATTGATAGGTTCGTAGGGGGGGTCGCGTGAGATGGGGGAAAGATGATGAATTCTGTTTTGTCCATGTTGAGTTTCAGATATCTAGTGGAGAAGAAGGATGAAATAGTGGACAGACATTGAGGGATTCTGGTTAGTAGGGAGGTGATATCTGGTCCAGAGATGTAGATCTGTGTGTCATCAGCATAAAGATGATACTGAAAGCCATGAGATTCTATGAGCTGTCCCAGGCCAAAGGTGTAAATAGAGAACAGCAGGGGCCCAAGGACTGAACCTTGTGGGACTCCGACAGATAGGGGGCGAGGTGAGGAGGTGGTGTGTGAGTGGGAGACGCTGAATGTCCGGTCTGTTAGGTATGATGAGATCCAGGAGAGGGCCAAGTCTGTGATGCCGAGGGATGAGAGGGTCTGTAATAATAGGGAATGGTCCACTGTGTCAAAGGCAGCCGACAGGTCCAGGAGGAGGAGGACAGAGTAGTGTCGCTTGCTCTTGGCAGTTAAGAGGTCATTGGTGACCTTAGTAAGGGCTGTTTCAGTGGAGTGGTGTGACCGGAAGCCAGATTGTAAGCGGTCGAAGAGGGAGCAAGAAGAGAGATGGGAGGACAGTTCAAGGTAGACGTGTTGTTCCAGTAGCTTGGAGGCGTATGGGAGAAGTGATATAGGGCGATAGCTAGATACAGAGGATGGGTCAAGAGAGGGCTTTTTGAGGATAGGTGTGATGGAGGCATGTTTAAAGCTTGAGGGGAAAACACCAGTTGTTAGTGATAGGTTGAAGAGATGGGTTAGGGTTGGGATGAAGACTGTGGTGAGGTTTGGGATGAAGTGGGATGGGATCGGGTCGAGTGCACAGGTGGTGAGATGTGATCTTGAGAGTAGAGTGGAGAGTCGATCTTCTGTAATGGTGGAGAAGTTGGTTTTGAAGGTGGAGGGCTGGGAAGTCGGGAGGAAGGGCTCTGGGGGTTGTTGACCAAAACTGTCCCTGATGTTATCAATTTTCTGCTTGAAAAATGAGGCAAAGTCTTCAGCTGAGATGAGTGGGGAGGGAGGAGGTGCTGGGGGGCGGAGGAGAGAATTGAAGGTGTTGAATAACTGTTTAGGGTTGCGAGACAGGGAGGATATGAGAGATGAGAAGTAGGTTTGTTTAGCTGTGGCGAGTGTGGTCTTGAAAGTAGTGAGGGACTGTTTGAATGCGATGAAGTGCTCGTTGGAGTGGGATCTTTTCCATCTGCGCTCAGCAGCCCTGGAAGCTCGCCTCAGCTCTTTGGTCAGGCTGGTGTGCCAGGGCTGTCTGTTGATTTTGCGAGTTTTGGTATGTGTAAGTGGGGCAGCGGATTCCAAAGCTACAGCTATTGTGGTGTTATATAGAGCGGCAGCGTCATCCGCATTGTGTAAGGAACTTATATCTGTAAGAGGGAGGAGGGATTCAGAGAATGAGTGTAGGTCAAGGTGTTTAAGATTCCTGCGAGGGTGTGAAAGTTTGTGGGGTGAGGATTGTAGACATGGAGTGAAGAGGGAAGAGAATGTGAGCAGGTTGTGGTCAGAGAGAGGAAGAGGTGAGTTAGAGAGGTTAGATAGGGAGCAGAGGCGGGTGAAGATGAGGTCCAGTGTGTGGCCATCTTTGTGGGTGGCTGTAGAAGACCATTGAGTGAGGCCAAAGGAGGAAGTGAGAGATAGAAGTTTAGTGGCAGCTGAGAGGGAAGTGTCAATGGGGATGTTGAAGTCGCCCATGATGATGGTAGGGATGTCAGCGGAAAGGAAATGAAGTAACCAGGTGGTGAAGTGGTCAAAGAAGGTGGTGGCTGGCCCTGGGGGGCGGTAGATGACAGCCAGTTGGAGGTTGGAGGGGGAGTAGATGCGCACAGAGTGCACCTCAAAGGAAGGGAGGGTAACAGAGGGTGGCAGTGGGATTGGGGTGAAGGAGCAGGTATCTGACAGGAGAAAACCAACTCCTCCACCATGTTTGCTGCTGGGGCGGGGGGTGTGAGAAAGGTGGAAGCCACCATACGAAAGTGCAGCAGGAGAGGCTGTGTCAGAAGGGGTGACCCAGGTTTCGGTGATGGCGAGGAAGGAGAGTTTGGTAGTAACAAAAAGATCATGGATGTAGGAAAGCTTGTTGCAGACAGAGCGAGCGTTCCACAGAGCTCCTGTTAGTGGGACTGGGGAAGCGGGGGCTGGGTGAATGGGTATAAGGTTGAAGAGGTTACGGAAGGTTGTGATAGAGCGTGGATGGGAGGTAGAAATGACTGTGGGAATGTGGTGAGGAGGACCAGGATTTGGAGAGATATCACCAGCAGTGAGAAGGAGCAGAGAAAGTGTTAGCAGGTGGGAGCAGGAGAGGGCATGAGGGGGCTGTCTGTGTTTGGAGACAGAGGATTGTATGTTAAGGAACAGTTTTGAGGCGGAGGTGAGGTGGATGGGGAGGATTGAAGAAGAGATGAACAGTTCCTTACTAGGAGTAGGGATTAGGGGAATTAGCAGAAAGTGAAGGATTATTGGGGTGAAAGTGATAACAAACAGAAACATTGTTTACAGTGACTGTCCAGTTACCTTCAGTTCCCTTCTGGTTCAATTCTGGTTTTAATTCTTAAATTAATCTTCACACTTGTAGCACACACTTATAGCAATCACAATGCAGACTGAAGTCTATGCAGACTTGTGCTCTGCAATATATGTACAACTAAGTGCAGTCAGGTGTGAAGCAGAGAGGAGTGGTCTCTGCTCATCTTGGCCAGACAATTAAGAGTGGACCATATGTATATGATCAAGCCAGAGTAAACAAGGTCATAAATAACACTGGGGTAAGCTGGGGTTAGCTGAAAGGCATACCATGTGAATGCTAGGTGCAGAGGCAAGTCTATGTGCAAAGCTGGGTGATGCACTGTGTGTCCTTCATAGACAGACAGAAGGAGAGCAGGAGAGCTGGGTGGATGGACATACCATGTGAATGCTAGGTGCAGAGGCAAGTCTATGTGCAAAGCTGGGTGATGCACTGTGTGTCCTTCATAGACAGACAGAAGGAGAGCAGGAGAGCTGGGTGGATGGACATACCATGTGAATGCTAGGTGCAGAGGCAAGTCTATGTGCAAAGCTGGGTGATGCACTGTGTGTCCTTCATAGACAGACAGAAGGAGAGCAGGAGAGCTGGGTGGATGGACATACCATGTGAATGCTAGGTGCAGAGGCAAGTCTATGTGCAAAGCTGGGTGATGCACTGTGTGTCCTTCATAGACAGACAGAAGGAGAGCAGGAGAGCTGGGTGGATGGACATACCATGTGAATGCTAGGTGCAGAGGCAAGTCTATGTGCAAAGCTGGGTGATGCACTGTGTGTCCTTCATAGACAGACAGAAGGAGAGCAGGAGAGCTGGGTGGATGGACATACCATGTGAATGCTAGGTGCAGAGGCAAGTCTATGTGCAAAGCTGGGTGATGCACTGTGTGTCCTTCATAGACAGACAGAAGGAGAGCAGGAGAGCTGGGTGGATGGACATACCATGTGAATGCTAGGTGCAGAGGCAAGTCTATGTGCAAAGCTGGGTGATGCACTGTGTGTCCTTCATAGACAGACAGAAGGAGAGCAGGAGAGCTGGGTGGATGGACATACCATGTGAATGCTAGGTGCAGAGGCAAGTCTATGTGCAAAGCTGGGTGATGCACTGTGTGTCCTTCATAGACAGACAGAAGGAGAGCAGGAGAGCTGGGTGGATGGACATACCATGTGAATGCTAGGTGCAGAGGCAAGTCTATGTGCAAAGCTGGGTGATGCACTGTGTGTCCTTCATAGACAGACAGCAGGAGAGCAGGAGAGCTGGGTGGATGGACATACCTGTCGGAAGAATAGAGATGCTTGTTAGAGTGCGATGGTGGCAGGTAGCAGGGCACAGTCTGTATACATCCTTCTGGTTTTAATTCTTAAATTAATCTTCACACTTCTAGCACACACTTATAGCAATTACAATGCAGACTGAAGTCTATGCAGACTTGTGCTCTGCAATATATGTACAACTAAGTGCAGTCAGGTGTGAAGCAGAGAGGAGTGGTCTCTGCTCATCTTGGCCAGACAATTAAGAGTGGACCTTATGTATGTGATCAAGCCAGAGTAAACAAGGTCATAAATAACACTGAGGTAAGCTGGGGTTAGCTGAAAGGCATACCATGTGAATGCTAGGTGCAGAGGCAAGTCTATGTGCAAAGCTGGGTGATGCACTGTGTGTCCTTCATAGACAGACAGCAGGAGAGCAGGAGAGCTGGGTGGATGGACATACCATGTGAATGCTAGGTGCAGAGGCAAGTCTATGTGCAAAGCTGGGTGATGCACTGTGTGTCCTTCATAGACAGACAGCAGGAGAGCAGGAGAGCTGGGTGGATGGACATACCTGTCGGAAGAATAGAGACAAATCTTTGTCTTTGCTGCCTGGGGCCACAGACCGGGTCCCAGCCGCCATGACACCGTCTCCCATTGAAGTCGACGGGCCCAGCTCCGAGTATCCCGCGGCCCCCGGGTGCGTCATTTTTGGCGTCACGAACAGGATAAATGAAGCCCGGTATCACCGGGTCCTGTGTGCCGAAGATTTTGATGAATTTGAGCGATAAAAATGACTGTGACATGGACTCTAAAAATGTCCGCCAGAGCGGTGAAGAAAGGCGTATCATCACAGGTGACACTCAAGGAAGAGCAAGAAAAACCGTTAAGTCCCCCTGCTTGTATGATTATGTGACTGCGTCATGGCCAATGCCCCAAGGGGAGGAGGAGATCGCCCTGCTGAACGGCAGCCTGCAGCTGAGGCAGGAGACCCTGCAAGAGCTGAAACAGCAGCGCACCTGGAAGGGGCCTACAGAAGATGAATCCTCACCTGTGGTGTGGTACCTGCGCCATCGGTACCTGTCACCGCTGCACCAGCCCCGTACCTGGCAGCCTCCGCTAACCGCACAGCCTCTGCGACATGGCCACCAACGGTTGCTGCTGCCTCCACCCTGACAGTGCTGCCGGCCGCTGCCTGCCAGGAGGTGTTATCCGTGGGACCGGGAGCCAACATAGATGTGGAGGCTGTGCTCCTGCCCGAACCTGACGCTGCTGCGCAGGTCCCGCCGATGGCTCCACCGGGTACTGTCCCTACACCGGCTTCACCACCACTGTCACCTGCCATGGTTGCTGACCCGGCAGCTGGGAAGACTGCTGCTGTTACCGGCCTCCACCTGTCACCTGCACCGGACCCTGATGATCAGGAGAAAGAAGGTATGGCCATGGCCCCTGCATCTGGAGCAGCTACACCCCAGGATGCTATTGCCCCCACCACAGCAAGCACCAAACCAGCCTCACCAGGAGGGGCTCAACATGTCAGGCCGCCTATAAGTGGCCATCCAGATCACTTACCCTGGAAGCAGAAGGGGTATAAGTAATGTTGAGCATTCCGATACTGAAAATATCGGGTATCGGCCGATATTCGCTGTATCGGAGTTCCGATACTGAGTTCCGATATTTTTACAATATCGAATACCGGAATCAGAAGTTCCCATAATGCAATGAGCCAGTTGTGTTAGCCATGTTAACTAATGGCATGGCTGTGATTGGCTGCTGAAATGATGTCATCATGATGCGCGGTCTGTGCGCGCCTGCCGGAGGTCTGTGCGGGCCTGCCGGGGGTCTGTGCGGGCTGCCGGGGGTCTGTACGGGCCTGCCAGGGGTCTGTGCGGGCTTGCCGGGGTCTGTGCGGGCTGCCGGGGGTCTGTGCGGGCCTGCCGGGGGTTGTGTGTGTGTGTGTGCAGGCATCGTCCGATGGGACTACAAGTCCTATCGGGCTATGCCTGCTACAATGACAGTGATTGACACATTAGCCAATGATGGGACAGTAGTAGTCCCATCATCCGGCTAATGTGTTGAATGTAAAAAACAAAACAAAACATACATACATTCTATATACATACTTCATATATACAACATACTACATACATACTACATACATACTATATTCATACAACATACATACTACATATATACTACATTCATACAATATACATACATACTACATATAGACTACATTCATACAACATACATACATACATACTACATATAGACTACATTCATACAACATACATACATACATACATACTACATACTACATACATACTACATATATACTACAGTTAGGGACTGCTCTTATGGGGTTATCTTGATGTTTGGTAGTGCGACTTAGTATACAGACATGGCCAAAAGTTTTGAGAATGACACAAATATTATATTTTCACATGATCTGCTGGCCTCTGGTTTTTATGTGTGTTTGTCAGATGTTTTTATCACATACAGAAATATAAATGCAATCATATTATGAGTAGCAAAAGGTTATATTGACAGTTAGAATGAGTTAATGCAGCAAGTCAGTATTTGCAGTGTTGACCCTTCTTCTTCAGGACCTCAGCAATTCTCCCTGGCATGCTCTCAATCAACTTCTGGATCAAATCCTGACTGATAGCAGTCCATTCTTGCAAAATCAATGCTTTTATTTTGTCTGAATTTGAAGGTTTTTGTTTATCCACCCGTCTCTTGATGATTGACCACAAGTTCTCAATGGGATTAAGATCTGGGGCGTTTCCAGGCCATGGTCCCAAAATCTCTATGTTCTGTTCCCTGAGCCATTTAGTTATCACCTTTGCTTTATGGCAAGGTGCTCCATCATGTTGAAAAAGGCATTGTTGATCGCCAAACTGCTCTTGGACGGTTGGGAGAAGTTGCCCTTGGAGGACATTCTGGTACCATTCTTTATTCATGGCTGTGTTTTTAGGCAAGACTGAGAGAGAGCCCATTCCCTTGGCTGAGAAGCAACCCCACACATGAATGGTTTCAGGATGCTTGACAGTTGGCATGAGACAAGACTGGTGGTAGCGCTCACCTGGTCTTCTCCGAATAAGCCGTTTTCCAGATGTCCCACACAATCTAAAAGGTGATTCATCAGAGAAAATGACTTTACCCCAGTCCTCAGCAGTCCACTTCCTGTACCTCTTGCAGAATATGAGTCTGTCCATGATTTTTTTCCTGGAGAGAAGTGGCTTCTTTGCTGCCCTCCTTGAGACCAGGCCTTGCTCCAAGAGTCTCCGCCTCACAGTGCGTGCAGATGCACTCACACCTGCCTGCTGCCATTCCTGAGCAAACTCTGCACTGCTGGTAGCCCGATCCCGCAGCTGAAGCACTTTTAAGAGACGGTCCTGGCGCTTGCTGGTCTTTCTTGGGCGCCCTGGAGCCTTTTTGGCAACAAGGGAACCTCTCTCCTTGAAGTTCTTGATGATGCGATAGATTGTTGACTGAGGTGCAATCTTTCTAGCTGCAATACTCTTCCCTGTTAGGCCATTTTTGTGCAGTGCAATGATGACTGCACGTGTTTCTTTAGAGATAACCATGGTTAACAGAAGAGAAACAATGATGCCAAGCACCAGCCTCCTTTTAAAGTGTCCAGTGGTGTCATTCTTACTTAATCATGACAGATTGATCTCCAGCCCTGTCCTCATCAACACCCACACCTGTGTTAATGGTTAATGGAGCAATCACTGAAACGATGTAAGCTGGTCCTTTTAAGGCAGGGCTGCAATGATGTTGATATGTATTTTGGGGGATAAAGTTCATTTTCTAGGCAAATATTGACTTTGCAAGTAATTGCTGTTAAGCTGATCACTCTTTATAACATTCTGGAGTATATGCAAATTGCCATTAGAAAAAATGAAGCAGTAGACTTTGTAAAAATTAATATTTGTGTCATTCTCAAAACTTTTGGCCATGACTGTACATATTTTGCAAAAAACGTATCAACCAAATACTCTGTTTTGTTATCTTTACTGTTACTTTTTTACAGAAGAGTATTTTTATACGTTTGTTTTACTGTGCTTTTCTGCGTTTCAGTCATAGAAGTCGTAGTTCTATTGAATAAAGATCAATTTCCCTCCTTTGCTTCTAGTAAGCATATCAGTGTGGAGAAAGTGAAGGACATAATGGAATAATGGAATATAAAGAACATCACTTTTTTACTCATCCACAGCAGAATGAGGTTACCTCTGACAGCAACACCATCAGTCAGTCTTCTGCACAGTCCACCTCCCCTGCTGCCATAACACTTAATCTTTTGCGTAGGGGACTTTCAATTCTGTCCATGACTCCTCTATCCATTCAGCCCTTTAGTCTCCAAACCTACATCACTCCAGGGACTGAAGAAGTTATTTTTAAATAACAACTTCTTCTAGTGGATTAATTAGATGAGATCAACATCAATCTTTGTACTTGGATGACATGGTGATGGAGGAAATGAATGATTCTATTCAAACTCATAGCCTCTTCCCATAGACACGTGTACCTTGGTCACCGCTCTGACTTCAGAGCTGACTATGCTCCTGCATACAGTATTATGCCATCACATTGAACTCCCTCACAATACCCCTCACATGCAGAGTATAATTCTTACACAGTGCCCCCATAAAATTATGTTGCCCCCCACAATAAATAAACTTTTGGAAGTGCATTGAGCAGCAAGGTGGTGTGCTGGTAAAAGGGGAAAAAAAAAAAACAAAAAAAAAACTCTTTTAAATCTTCTTCCTGAGCGAGTGTGACCGAGCTGAGTGTGACCTGAGTGTAAGTGCGAACTGTGGTAAGTGTGTGACTTGAAATTCAGTGACTTTAGATTCAGGGAGTTTCCAAGGGAGGTCTTACTGAATTGCTGTTATATTAATACTTTTTTTTTTTTTTTTAATTTATTTTTGCTTATCTTATTGTCTGGTGCAATCCCCATTAGGATGTGCTCCACTATTGCCAATGCCATCCAGTGCATGTCTTGCCGCATGTATGAAATCCTTGAACAGCCGGTCGAGGGTGCATACTGCTGTGCAAGATGTGAGCACGTTGTGCATTTGGAAGCCCAGATACTGGATCTAAATGTGCAGCTGGCAACACTGAGATCCATAGACAATATGGAAAGGAGTCTTCTGCTCACTGAGCAGACGCTCAATGGGATAGATGAGGGGGGGGATGCTAGGTTGGAGCTGCAGGACAATGAAGCAGCTAGCTGGGTGACAGTTAGAAGGCGGGGTAGAGGGAAGAGCACCAGGGAGGCTAGTCCTGATCTAGCACACCCCAATAAGTTTGCTAAGTTGGCAGATGAGGGGAGTGTTAGTGCAGGGGTAGCACTGCTGCAGCAAGGCATGTCCTCTGAAAGCCGGAGGAGTGTCTGCTCCAGTAAGGGGGGAAATAGGAGAGCAGGGCAGGCCAGACAGGTTCTGGTAGTGGGAGACTCCATTATTAGGGGAACAGATAGGGCAATCTGTCACAAAGACAGGGATCGTCGAACGGTGTGCTGCCTACCTGGCGCTCGAGTCCGACACATCGCTGATCGGGTTGACAGATTACTGGGAGGGGCTGGAGAGGATCCAGCGGTCATGGTGCACATTGGCACAAATGACAAAGTTAGAGGTAGGTGGAAGGTCCTTAAAGATGATTTCAGGGAATTAGGCTGTAAGCTTAAAGCAAGGACCTCCAAGGTGGTATTTTCGGAAATACTTCCTGTACCACGTGCCACGCCAGAGAGGCAACGGGAGATTAGGGAGGTTAATAAGTGGCTCAGGAATTGGTGTAGAAAGGAGGGGTTTGGGTTCCTGCAGAACTGGGCCGACTTCTCAGTTGGCTACAGGTTCTACGCTAGGGACGAGCTGCACCTCAATGGGGAGGGTGCAGCTGTGCTGGGGGAGAAAATGGCTAGAAGGTTGGAGGAGTGTTTAAACTAGGGACGGGGGGGAGGGTATTCCTTTTATAGGAGGGGAAGACAGTGCAGATAGAGACCTGGGCACAAATAATGACATTGGGGGTGGAGGTGGCATGGGGGGTGGGGTTAGAACAGATAATAATTTAAGAAAGAATAGAGGTACAGAGAGATACATAAAGTGCATGTATACTAATGCCAGAAGTCTCGCCAACAAAATGGATGAACTGGAGTTAATGTTGTTGGAACATAATTATGACATGGTGGGGATATCTGAGACATGGCTGGGTGAGAGCCATGACTGGGCTGTTAATTTACTGGGCTATAGTCTGTTCAGAAATGACCGTACAAATAAGCGAGGGGGAGGCGTGTGTTTATATGTAAAATCATCCTTAAAACCCATCCTTCGTGATAATATATATGAATCTAATGAAAATGTAGAGTCCCTGTGGGTAGAGATAAGGGGAGGGGGGAAAAATAATAAATTACTGATAGGGGTTTGTTATAAATCTCCAAAAATAATGGAAGCTACAGAGAATATCCTCATAAAGCAAATAGATGAAGCAGCGACTCAAGGAGAAGTCATTATTATGGGGGACTTCAACTACCCTGAAATACATTGGGGAACCGAAACCTGCAGTTCCAGCAAAGGTAATAGGTTTCTGACAACTATGAGAGACAATTACCTTTCACAACTGGTTCAGGACCCAACAAGAGGGGGGGCACTGCTAGACCTAATATTAACCAACAGGCCAGACCGCATATCAAATGTAAGGGTTGAGGGTCACTTGGGTAATAGTGATCACAAATTAATAAGTTTTCATGTATCCTTTAATAAGATGTGTAGTAGAGGGGTTACAAGGACACTAAACTTCAGGAAGGCAAATTTCCAACGGATGAGAGATGATCTTGGTGCAATTAACTGGGACGATATCCTGAGACATAAAAATACACAAAGAAAATGGGAGACGTTTATTAGCATCCTGAATAGGACCTGTGCACAATATATACTGTATGGGAATAAATATGCGAGAAATAGGAGGAAACCACTATGGCTAAATAGAGCTGTAAGGGGCGCAATAAGAGATAAAAATAAAGCATTTAGAGAATTAAAGCAAGTAGGTAGTGATGAGGCATTAAATAAATACAGAAGATTAAATAAATTCTGTAAAAAGCAAATCAAGACAGCAAAGATTGAGACAGAGAGACTCATTGCCAGAGAAAGTAAAAATAATCCCAAAATATTCTTTAACTACATAAATAGTAAGAAGCTAAAAAATGATAGTGTTGGTCCCCTTAAAAATAGTCTGGGTGAAATGGTGGATGAGGATGAGGAAAAAGCCAATATGCTAAATGACTTTTTTTCAACAGTATTTACACAAGAAAATCCCATGACGGATAAC
The DNA here is from genome assembly GCF_039654945.1 of Dendrobates tinctorius. Lineage (NCBI taxonomy): Eukaryota > Metazoa > Chordata > Amphibia > Anura > Dendrobatidae > Dendrobates > Dendrobates tinctorius. Next base: position 24,185,842 of record NW_027361738.1, on the reverse strand, counting down.
ATGATCAGGGATAAAAATTCTCCATTAAATGTCACCTGCTTAACCCAGCAGGAAGTACGGCGGCGTCTACAAATCACTAAAATTGACAAATCCCCGGGCCCGGATGGGATACACCCCCGAGTACTGCAGGAATTAAGCACAGTCATAGATAGACCACTATTTTTAATCTTTAAAGATTCCATAATAACAGGGTCTGTACCACAGGACTGGCGTATAGCAAATGTGGTGCCAATATTCAAAAAGGGGACAAAAACTGAACTTGGAAATTATAGGCCAGTAAGTTTAACCTCAACTGTGGGTAAAATCCTGGAGGGTTTTCTAAGAGATACTATACTGGAGTATCTGGAGAAGAATAACCTTATGACCCAATATCAACATGGGTTTACAAGAGACCGTTCCTGTCAGACTAATCTGATAAGCTTTTATGAAGTGGTAAGTTCCGGACTGGACCAAGGGAATGCAGTGGACGTGGTGTACATGGACTTTTCAAAAGCTTTTGATACGGTGCCACACAAAAGGTTGATACATAAAATGAGAACAATGGGGATAGGGGAAAATATGTGTAGGTGGGTTAAGAGCTGGCTCAGGGATAGGAAACAAAGGGTGGTTATTAATGGAGCACACTCGGACTGGGTCACGGTTAGCAGTGGGGTACCACAGGGGTCAGTTTTGGGCCCGCTTCTTTTTAACATATTTATTAATGACCTTGTAGGGGGCATAGAGAGTAGAATTTCAATATTTGCAGATGACACTAAACTCTGCAGGGTAATTAATACAGAGGAGGACAATTTTATATTACAGGAGGATTTATGTAAACTAGAAGCTTGGGCTGATAAATGGCAAATGAGCTTTAATGGGGATAAATGTAAGGTCATGCACTTGGGTAGAACGAACAAGTTGTATAATTATGTGCTTAATTGTAAAACACTGGGCAAAACAGTCACTGAAAAAGACCTGGGTGTATGGGTGGACGACAAACTCACATTTAGTGGCCAGAGTCAAGCAGCTGCTGCAAAGGCAAATAAAATAATGGGATGCATTAAAAGAGGCATAGATGCTCATGAGGAGAACATAATTTGACCTCTATATAAGTCACTAGTGCGACCACACTTAGAATACTGTGTACAGTTCCGGTCTCCGGTGTATAAGAAAGACATAGCTGAACTGGAGCGGGTGCAGAGAAGAGCGACCAAGGTTATTAGGGAACTAGGGGGTCTGCAATACCAAGACAGGTTATTACACTTGGGGTTATTTAGTTTGGAGAATCGAAGGCTTAGGGGTGATCTTATTACAATGTATAAATACAGTATATGTGGGGACAATACAAAGACCTTTCTAATGATCTTTTTACTCTTAGACCTGTGACGGGGACAAGGGGGCATCCTCTACGTCTGGAGGAAAGAAGGTTTAAGCATACTCACAGACGCGGATTCTTTACTGTAAGAGCAGTGAGACTATGGAACTCTCTGCCATATGATGTTGTAATGAGTGATTCACTACTAAAATTTAAGAAGGGAATGGATGCCTTTCTTGAAAAGTATAATATTACAGGGTATATACACTAGTCTCCTTAATATTGCGTTGATCCAGGGAGCTAGTCTGATTGCCGTATGTGGAGTCGGGAAGGAATTTTTTTCCCCAATGTGAAGCTTACTGTTGCCACTTGGGTTTTTTTTGCCTTCCTCTGGATCAAGATGTTAGGGCAAGTTAGGATAGGATATGGGTTGAACTAGATGGACTTAAAGTCTCCCTTCAACCTTAATAACTATGTTACTATGTTACTATGTTACTATGTTACAATGCCCTCAATATAGTATGATGCTGCCACAATGCGTCCAACACATTATGATGCTCCAACAGTTCCCCAAAACACTATGTTGCCCCCAGAGTGCCCCATCACAGTATTTTACCCCTATAGTGTCCCCTACACACTGAAACAATAATAAAAAAAACGCAATTTGAATGTTGAGGCCGAGAGCATATTAAAGTGCAGTCCTTCCAGAATATATCAGAAATATAGTTACTATAGTGGACTACTTCCAATAATAGGGCAAACTGAAAACAAAACGGAGTGAATAGAAATCCACCAAAGGATAATATAAATCAGGCAAATTTTATTAGGGTATCATAGTAAAAACGTATCAGACAAAAAAATACACAATAACAATTTAGAGAATCGTAGAGGAGTCATGAAGGTAAGCAAAGGAGGGAATGGGAGTCAAAGGATGATTTGAAGGGGCAGGATGAAGAAGATCACTGCAGCATGAATATAGGCAGCATCAGGCTAGTGGGCAATGCAATAAAATGGAATGTAAAGCCTATCCACCAGTATTGTATACTGCCATAAAAAGTAAAGCCTGCTTACCCATTGTGAGTCAAGACCACTGATGTCCCCTACACACTATGCTGTCCCCACACACACATTATGAGACCATGACAATGACCCCTGCTCCACGGTATGATGCTCCCAAACTGCTCCAAAACACCACAATATTTTTGGCAGTGCCCCTACCATAGTATGATATTAATACAGGGCCTTTTACACATTTTCCTGCCCTCATAGTTCCCTCACACACAATAAGAAGCTGCAACAGTGACCCCAAAACATTATGAAACATTACGAAATATTCACAGTCCCCCTTACAGTATGATGGCCACAAAGTGTCCCATTCCAAAAGTATGATGCTACCACAGCTCCCCACACAGTATGATATCACCCACAGATGACCACCCGGGATAATAGTTCCCACATCCCTTCACACAGTATGATGGCCTCTACTGCATCCCGCACACCTTTAGATGGCCCCTGAAGAGACCCATAGAGTATGGTGCTTCTACAGCCCCCATCAAGCCTGCAGTGCTGATGCTGAAATCTTTAAAATTGAGAAACTAGGTGAAAAGAAGGGGCAGTGATGTTCAGCACCAATTCCCCAAATCACAGGCCCTTACCTGCCACATGGTTTGCTTTTATTAGTGGCATCCTACTGCTACCAACACAGCAGAAGTAGGCATTTTAGGTGCTGAACCACACAATATGCTCTCATTTGGCACCAGTTTCCTGATGTGACTACAAACAAATTAATCTCAAATACTTAAAAAAATGCACGCATTGATATCCCATCACGGAAATAAAACTCACAATACAGATTATAATAAACACAGGGTGCTGCTGCATTGATTTATCTCCATGAAGAAGAAAAGGATTGGACTGTAAAGTCAACATGTCCAATCCTTCACTTCCCCAACGTCATCTGTGATAGTCTGGAGGCCCCATGCACATTAGGTAATTATTGAGTAATGCTATCATTAAAATGTAAAGTGTATAGAGACCCTCTAGTCCAGGTTTGGAGACATCCCCATGGTTGAACCCCTGATACTTATATACTGAAGCTTAATTTGCCTCATTCCATGCATGGATAAAAAATGGTTTTCCATTACAGTTTACTATTGCTCATATTCCTGATTATAAAGATGTTGCTTTGTCTGTAAATGTGTATTTATAATGAGTTGAAGTCTACTCACAGTATGCACTCACAAATTTGGATTTCTTCCAGTTAACAAGTAGATATTATAATATTCTAAAATATAGAAAAGGTATAATGTCAGGATTACCGCTTGATTCTGGCACTTGCTGAATACTCTTCTCATGACTGAGACGTTTATTAGAAACGAAGCTGTGCTTTACCACTGTTCCCATCATGGGGCTCCTCTCCTCCCTTTTCATACATCGGAATACATAGTTTTGAGATTTTTGATAATATTTTTATGGGCTAAGATGAAAATTATTTTCAAGACTTTGAAGAGCTTTATTGTTTGTCAGATTATATTTGCGAGTCTTCGTGGTCAACACGGCAGGATTCTTTTATGGCTGCCATCATTACCTACTTTTCACTGAAACAACAATCGATGGATAATGTGGCTATTTCATGGGATCCATTTAAGTCTGATTTCTTACATCTCCAAACTGATGAAGGAAATGAGGAAATTCAGCAAAGACAATATAAGTAGTATTGTGTACGATACAGCAACGCATATGCTAGTATGATTGCACCTATTGTACAAGGAAAGGTATTGTTTGGAAAGTGAATAGAAAGAAATTTAGAATTACGTATGCATTGCAAAATATAATTATAATTGGCATTGTATAGTTCCAAGTCACACGGAATCAGGAAAATTGCTAGAACGGCGGATGTGGATCAGAGTATATGGACATGTATATACAGTGTGTAGATTACTTATAGCTGTGTATAAACCACGTATTAGTAGTCAGATAAATACTTCCAATACTCTCAACATCAATGTTATAAATATAATTGCTACTTACTAAGCAGAAGGGAGTGTTGTAGGTATTCATTCATTTGCAAAGTAAGTGTACAATATTTAAATGCAAAGTGCCACTGACGTGCTCCGGATTTATAGTATGCAGCGGCGCACTAGGATTAGCAAAATTGTCATCAGATGTGGATTTTCAGATCAAATTCTGAAGTCTGTGTCAAAACTGATAAATGTTTGATTTTATACCAAAACACAAAATGTTCCACAAAATCTGCTAATAGAAGGAGAATAGGGGAAAAGTAAAGATCTTCATAATTTCAAAAGTAGCGTTCGGGAGACCATTCGAAATTCAAACTTAACTTTGCAGAATTGTCCCCCCCAAAATTCTATTTTTGCAAATTTATACTGAAAAGCCTGTAAATTAAGTGAAAATAACACTCTGAGGTGTCCTATAAGCGCATTGAATCCGTTTTGGACATGCCATTAATGTCCAAGCCACCTCAATCCATTTGACTATGTTAAAACTGATTGTAAATAGAAGTAGCAAACAGTATTATTTGGGTGGCATGTACAGGTCTAATACTGGACTACTACAACAAGTAAAGGGGGTTTTACACATAGCGATATCGCTAGCAATATCGCTAAAGCATCACCGATTTAGTGACGTAGCAGCGATATCGGTAGCGATATCGCTATGCGTGATACTTACCTCCGACCGGCTCCCCTGCGGTCTGTCGTTGATCGCGCGAGATCGTGCAGCTCCATTTCTCGTCAGGCGCTTCCTGCTGGGCTTCCTGCTGGCGCCGACGAACGATTCGTGGACGCGGGCGGGAGGACGTCAGGATCGCCGCGTCCGAAAGGTAAGTATCGTCCGCTGTATCGCTGCTGCATCACTGTGAGATCTTCCTGTGTGGAAGCTCACTAGTGACCATTTAGCGATGCACCAGCGATCCTGACCGGGTCGTATCGTGGTCGGGATCGCTGGTGCATTGCTAAATGTAAAAGGGCCTTAAATGTGCAGGAAACAAAAATACTATTTACAAAGTACAAACATTGTGAGGTAGACAGCTGTGTTTATGGAATTTTTTTAACTCTTGTCTCACAATGCAGGAAGTGCAGATTCTGTCACACACAAGCTTTGGTTTCATGATTTTATGTTAAGTAGCAAAAATATCACTGAGGGGGTTTAATACTGCCCTCCTTGTTTACATCATCCATACATGTACTGAACGCAGCAAATAGATATACAGCTCTGGCAAAAATGAAGAGACCACTGCAAAATTTTCAGTTTGTCTGTTTTCTTTTTTAGTAAAATGTAAATGTGGCGCCCCTGAGGCTCGGTCGCCACAGATGTACTGCACCTTCTCCTAAGGTGTAGTGCCCCACCGACTAGGTAAGTTGGGAACTCCTTTCCACACTCCAACACCTGCATCCCACACACAGGATAGTTCAGTAGGTCCATCTAGCAGCTTCAGGCTGGGGGTAGCAGAGCACCCTTCGTGGAACCCTGCTTCGTAACACGAGATGTGCTGGGAGGTGGGTGGAGTTAGTATAAAAGAGGGGGAAAGTAGAGAATTACAGGTCAGTCTGACGGGAGGTCAGGCGAGAAGAGTTCAGTTCTAAAGTTAGTTTGAGTTCAGTTTGAGTTCAGTTTAGAAAGAGTGCTTCAGCTGCCTCAGTGATCTGAGCCAGCTGGCATGGGAAAGAGAAGAGAAGGAGAAAGACGTAGACCTGCAACCTCAGCTTCCATAAGAGAGAGAAGGAACAGCGCGGAACGAAGGAGTAGGAGAACAGAAAGGAGTTGTGGGTTGGAAGAGGAACCCTGCCTATAGGTTCTCAGCGCAAGGCCGGGGCCCGGTCCCCGAGGTTGTATGGACAATTATGGTTCTGCAGCAGACACCGGTGGAGTAGTTGGCTGTAAATGCACTACTCCCATCCAAGACTTGAGACACAACAGCAACCGATTCGCGAGCCAGGACTCTGAGAGGAGTCCCCGATAGAGGCTACAGCTGTCTGTCATACAAGTGAGGTTCTAGGAACATCTGACAGGAGGAATTCCAGAGAACTATGGTACTGGAGTTCTTCACACTAAAAGGCGCAATAGAGGAGTCATTCAGGAAAGGCACATGTTGGCGGAGTGTTGGAGAGGAGAACCCTGACTTGCCCGGGAGGTTGATTGAATCTCTACCCCGGAGGACACGGCACGGAGGCAGGCACCAGTGGGTACCACGAACTGTGAGTAAAGCTTTGAAACTGCAAGCCCAGGTGTCCTCCATTCATTCACCACCAATACCTTCAGCACCGCTACATCTGGGTACCAGCATCTATACCATTCTGCGCCTCTCCTCATCCATTGCACCTACACTGCCCTGGGACTACAGCTCTACCTGTGGGGAGCTACACCATCTTTGCTGCACCACACAATCAGTCCCAGCGGATTTGCATGCAGCGTTGGCTTACCATCTCCCTTGCCAAACACCACGGGTGGCGTCACGAACTATTTAAATAAACTTTCACACCATTAACATCACCGCCATTGATATTGGGCGCCCAGGGCCACGGACCGGGTCACTGCTGCTGTGACACATTCCCCCTGACACCGGCCCGGTACTGAGTTCCCCGCTGCCCTGGGTGTGAGGGGCGACCCATAAATTCCTCTTTTATTCTATAAACTACTGACAACATGTCTCCGAATTTCCAAGCAATAAATTTTGGATTTATTTTCAGAAATGAGAAATGATCAAAATAACAAAAAATGCAGTGCTTGTAGACCTCCAATAATTCTAAGAAAACAAGTTCATAATCATTTAGAAACAACAATACTAATGTTTTAACTCAGGAAGAGCTCAGAAATCAATATTTCGTGGAATAACCATGATTTTTAATCACAGCTTTCATGCGTCTTGGCCTGCTTTCCACCAGTCTTTCACTGCTGTTGGGTGTCCTTATGCCACTCCTGGTACAAAAATGTAAGCAGTTCTTCTTTGTTTGATGGCTTGTGACTATCCATCTTCCTCTTGATTACATTCCAGAGGTTTTCAATGGGGATCAGGTCTGGAGATTGGGCTGGCCATGACAGGGATTTGATGTGATAGTCCTTCATCCACACATTGATTGACCTTGCTGTGTGGCATAGCGCATTGTCCTGCTGGAAAAAAACAGTCCTCAGAGTTGGGGAACATTGCCTGAGCAGAAGGAATCAGCTGTTTTTCCAGGATAACCTTGTATATGGCTTGATTCATACATCCTTTGCAAATATTAACCTGCCCAATTCCAGCCTTGCTGAAGCATCCCCAGATCATAACCGATGCTCCACCAAATTTCACAGTGGGTGCAAGACACTGTTACTTATACACCTCTCCAGGTCTTCATGTAACCATTAGATGACCAGTTGTTGGGCAAAGCTGAAAATTAGACTCATCAGAGATTACCTTACTTCAGTCCTCTATTGTCCAATCCTAATGGTCTTTGGCAAACTTCAGCCTGGCTCTCCTTTGCTTCTCACTGATGAAAGGCTTTTTTCTACCTTTACATGACATGAGCCCTGCCTCTAGGAGCCTGTTACGAACTCTTCTTGCTGTGCACTTCACCCCAGCTGTCATTTTCCTTTCCTTTTGTAGGTCACTTGATGTCATCCTGTGGTTGCTGAGTGACAGTAGAATAAGATGACGGTTATCCCGGTGAGTGGAGAGTCGTTTTCGCGCTCTGCCCGTCTGTAGTTTTGTTGTCCCCAATGTCTGCTGCTTGAACTTGTTGTAATGGGCTACCATCTTAGAAATTTTAAGGATGGAGGCAACATGACGCTCACTGTATCCCTCTGCTAGTAAAGCCAGACAGAATTGAGCCCTTCTTTTCCTCACTCAAGACTTTTATTTTCAACTCCTTTGGCATGGCTAAAAGTTATTTTTTCATTCCTATTACTTTTGGGATATTACTATCACTTATTTTTCCATCCAGCTTGTCCTATTGCAAGAGGATTGTGAACACCACAGCAGGGTTTTTTATGTTTTCCTTCGTTAAATAAGATTTGGTTCAGGTGATCAACTAATCAGAAGCATATTAAGTAGAATGAGGTGTATTCTGGTTGGAATTCAACTGACACTGGAATGGAATGGCTGTCAGACATGTAGAGAAGCAAATTTTTATAAAACTGTGCAGTGGTCTCTTGATCCCTTTACTACCAAGGGTGGTTTGCACGTTAACTCCCGAGCCAATTTTTACAATTCTGACCACTGTCCCTTTATGAGGTAATAACTCTGGAACGCTTCAACGGATCTAGGTGATTCTGACTGTTTTCTCGTGACATATTGTACTTCATTATAGTGGTAAAATTTCATTCATATAACTTGCATTTATTTGTGAAAAAAGTGGAAATTTGGTGAAAATTTTGAAAATTTCACAATTTTCCAAATTTGAATCTTTATGCTCTTAAATCACAGAGATATGGCACTCAAAAACCTTAATAAGTAACATTTCCCACATGTTTACTTTACATCAGCATAATTTGGGAACCAAAATTTTTTTTTGTTAGGAAGTTATATGGGTTAAAAGTTGACCAGCAATTTCTCATTTTTTCAACACCATTTTATTTTTTCGGACCACATCACATTTGAAGTCACTTTGAGGGGTCTATATGATAGAAAATACCCAAAAGTGACACCATTCTAAAAACTGCACCCCTCAAGGTGCTCAAAACCAGATTCAAGAAGTTTATTAACCCTTCAGGTGCTTCACAGGAATTTTTTGAATGTTTAAAAAAAAAAATGACCATTTAACTTTTTTTCACAAAAAAAATTACTTCAGGTTCAATTTGTTTTATTTTTTCAAGGGTAACAAGAGAAATTGGACTCCAAAAGTTGCCCTGCGTATGTTGTTACCCCATATATGCAGGTAAACCACTGTTTGGGTGCATGGCAGAGCTCAGAAGGGAAGGAGCGCCATTTGACTTTACATTGCAAAATTGGCTGGAATTGAGATCATTTGGAGAGCCCCTGATGTTCCTAGACAGTAGAAGCCCCACACAATTGACACCATTTTAGAAAGTAGACCCCCTAAGGAACTTATCTAGATGTGTGGTGAGCACTTTGAACCCCCAAGTGCTTCACAGAAGTTTATAATGTAGAGCCATAAAAATAAAAAATCTTGTTATTTTCACAAAAATTATCTTTTTGCCCCAATTTTTTATTTTTCCAAGGGTAACAGGAGAAATTGGACCCCAAAAGTTGTTGTGAAATTTGTCCTGAGTATGCTGATATCCCATATGTGGAGGTAAACCACTATTTGGGCACATGGCAGAGCTCAGAAGGGAAGTAGCACCGTTTGACTTTTTCAATGAAGAATTGGCTGGAATTGAGATCAGACGCATGTCGCGTTTGTAGAGGCCCTGATGTGCAAAAACAATGGAAACCCCCCAATTCTAACTCTAACCCTAATCTCAACACACCCCTAACCCTAATCCCAACCCTAACCATAACCCTAACCATAAACCTAACTGTTATGATTGGGTCACCGAGGAAAGCAAGACCAAGCTAAGCCACAGAAAACCAGAGAGGTTGGAAACTAAGTGGACTGCAGACCCCTGATCCTATCCACACAACTAGCAGTATCCGTGGAGCGTACCTACGATGATCCTAGACTTCTCGACACAGCCGGAGAACTATACAAGCCTAAAGCAAGAAAGAGGAAATCTAAACTGCCCAAGAGCAGACCCTAAAAGAATTGATAGCCCCAAACATATATTGTCAGTGAGACAAGATGAAACACAAACGCAGGTAGGAAAATAGGCTGAGCAAACGATGGGGCCCAAACTAACTAGACAGGACAGGAAAGGAAAGACTCTGTCTGCAATCACGCAAAAAACCCTGCAAAAAATGCTCAACACGTCTGATAGGACAGTTTTATAGGTCGGGTCGTTACTGATTCGGCGATACTAAATATGTGCACTTTTATTGCTTAGATTTTTTTACAAATTGAAATATTTATTTATTGATTGACTAAATATTGTTTTTTTATTATTAATTTTTATATTTTTAAAATTATTTAATTTTTTTTATTTCATTCTAACTTTTTCCACTGTGTCCCACCATGGAACACTCATTCTGTGCAGGCTGATCGCTTATTTGGCATGCAGATCTGCATGCCATATAAGCTGTCAGTACTGCACTCTGTGAACACTGACTTGAGAGACATCCTAACATGCACTGCGCATGACAGGAAGACTCTGAGCTCTGATAACCCAGATGTCGTCATGACAACATCGGTCTACCATGGGAGCGATCGGGGCCACCGCGTCATGCCGTGGGGTCTCCGATCCAAAGGCAGAGGGGCTGTCAGAGCTTACAGCCTCTCTGCCTGCTCCAAGAAAGCTGTGATCATGTTTGATTGCAGTGTTCCGGGGGTTAATGTACCACGAGCGGTCTGTGACCACTTCAGGAACTTAGTGCCGGTTGTCAGCTGTGAGAATCAGCTGACACCCGGCCACGATCAGCCGCGCTCCCCCCGTGAGCACGGCTGATCGCGTATGATGTACTATTCCATCCATTGTCAAAGGGGCCCAGGTCACATTGACGGAATAGTACATCCAAGGTCAGAAAGGGGTTAACCTCTTCCTGCCTCGGCCAGTTTTGTTTTTTCCTCCCTTTCTTCCAAGAGCCATAACTTTTTATTTCTCCATTCACATAGACAAGTGAGAGCTCATTTATTGCAAGATAAGTCATACTTTTGAATGATACCATCTATTTTCATTTTATAACACAATGTACTTCAAAAAATGAAAACATTTTCATGGGCTGTGAAATTCCAAAAAATGTTATTGCGAGCTTTTCTTAATGGGTTTTGTTGCTACGGTGTTCATCAGGTGTAAAACAAGACATGGCATCAAGATTCTCTAGGTCAGTGTGATTACGGAGATCCCAAACTTGTCCCGTGTTTTATTAGTTTAGTGGGGCTAAGAAAATGGAAATTTGTAAAAATAAATGTTTTGGATTATGTGACCATTTCTGAAACCCATATTGTTTTCATGTTTTTGATGTATACAGCTGTGTGAGGGCTTATTTTTTGAATGGTGAGCATTGATATCATTTTGGGACAGATATAACATTTTAATCACTTATTTCATTATTTGTAGCATTGCGGCGACCAAGCTGTTACTGAAAATAATTTGTTATACAAAGACCAATAACAATGTCACTGCCATATGATGACCCTATAGTGATAAATACCAGTCCTATAAAAAACATATTATGAGATTAAAGCATAGTTAGTGACCTACAGGTGATGTTCTTTCTGATGGATTAATTCACTTTTCCCGTCTTTTCCATTAGGCAGATGGTGAAAATATTCTATAAAAATAATACTTCTTAGGCTAGTTTCACACTAGCGTTTGAAGGTGCAGCGGACGCTCGCTGTGAAGCTCCGCCCCCTGCCACGCCTCCTCCGGTCATCTCTGCCTATGGGCGCATGACGCTGCATGCGACCTGCGTACCTTATCTTTAGCATTGGGTACGCAGGCCGTGCACAGGTATGCTTTTGCCGCCGCATGCATTCTTTTGACGGTGCGGCGATCGCACCAAAATGCAACACGTTGCATTTGGCACAGGTCGGTGCACCGTCAAAAGGACGCATGCGGCGGCAAAAGCATAACTGCGCACGGCCTGCATACCCAATGCTAAAGATAGGGTATGCAGGTCGCATGCAGCGTCATGCGCCCATAGGCAGAGCTGACCGGAGGAAGCGTAGCAGGGGGTGGAGCTTCACAGCGAGCGTCCGCTGTGCATACAAATGTACAGTAATGTTTCCTGAGTCTCCCAATCTTTAACTCCCTATACACAGTATGAAGTCAATACAGTTCCCTACGTGATTTCTCCACAGCTCCCCTATGCACAGCATATTGCCCCTACATCATCCTTTAGAAAGTGAGATAATTTCATAGCTTCCCTATGTAGTCCACACACAGTATGATGAGCACCACACTGTTGACTGCTCCCATAGTACTCCCCTCACTGGTTGATGCAGAACAGTAGTTTCCACACTGAATGATGCCCCCCCAAAGTCCTCATATTTTATTAATGTCCCCACAGTAGTCTTCACACTGTATGATGTCTTCAGTAGCAGTCCCAACACTAAATGATGGCCTGCATACTGTATGATGGCCCCCAAAATAGTTCACGCATTGTTTAACGCAGCACGGTGGCTCAGTGGTTAGTCCTGGGTTCGAATCCCACCTAGGACAACATCTGCAAGGAGTTTGTATGTTCTCCCCGTGTTTGCGTGGGTTTCCTCCAGGCACTCCGGTTTCCTCCCACACTCCAAAGACATACTGATAGGGAATTTAGATTGTGAGCCCCATCGGGGACAGTGATGAAAATGTGTGCAAAACTGTAAAGCGCTGCGGAATATGTTAGCGCCATATAAAAATAAAGATTATTATTTATTATTAATGCCCCCGAAAGTAGCCCCCACAACCTATGCAGGACCTTAAAGTAGCTCTCACACTCTATTATGGCTATCATAATATTTCCCACACTTTATGATGGCCCCAACAGTAGTCCCCACACTCTATGATGGCCCCCACAGTAATCCCACACTATATGATGCCCCTCATAGTACTGCTGATGCTGTATGATTCCCCCCACAGTAGTCATCACACTGTTTGATGGTCCCCATAGTAGCCTTCACTCTCCCATAACCCCCATAGTGGCCCCCACACTTTGTGGTGGCTCCCACAGTTGCACCCACACCCTACAATGTCCACCACTGTAGCCCCAGCACTCTATGATGACCCCTACAGTATATGATGGCTCACCACTGTAGCCCCTACACTGTATAATATACTCAAAAGTCTCTCTATCAGTAACATTAAAATACAAAAAAAATCACATGCCTACTACTATCTCTGAATTCAGATGAGTCTACTGGAAGGCAGTGGACCAACATGGTGATGTGATCACGCTGGAGTATGCACAGGACTTCAGAATCCCAGTGTGATAACATTCATACATTGCTCCACCTGAGACTCTTTCTACAGGTAGCACTAGGTCCCCAGCCTACAGAATGGAGAGTGATACTGTAGAGCAGGGTTCCCCAACTCCAGTCCTCAAGGCCCACTAACAGATCATATTTTCAGGATTTCCTTAGCATTGCTCAGGTGATAATTGCTTCACCTGTACAATACAAAGGAAATCCTGAAAACATGATCTGTTGGTGGGCCTTGAGGACTGGAGTTGGGGAACCCTGCTGTAGAGAGACCGTGTCTTGTTGTAATATGGAGATTAACTGTATCAGCGTGCTGTATATGCTGATACAGTTAAGAGTGGTGGGTACTCCAGGTTGACCCCTCCGAGTGAAGGCCTCGAAATGACTAACTACTCTTCCAGCCCGGTAACTATGCTACTGTGTATGAGTGATCTGACTCAACAATCAACAGGAAAGTCTAGTAGTAAATGCCCACTGGATACTTGGACAATGAAAACGGAATCCTAACATGCTAAACTTTATTTCTGAAGAACACTTAATTTAAAAACATATGGAATTATTTCTGAAGAATGTGTAGTGCGGAAACTAGATGGCCATCAGCTGGGTTCAATAGCATCAATCCATTTTTTATCTGTCCATCAACTCTTCAGTTTAATTAAAATTGTCATGATTTAATTGATGCTATGGCAACTCACATTCTGATTTTTATGGCCAATAATAATTAGCTGAGTATCAGAAAGTAGGTAGATGGTATAAAGAATGACTTAATTGAACAATTCAGTGTAGAGGAAGATTGTTTTTTTCCTAGTTTAAAAATTCTCATTTGAAGAGCGAACAGCTCTCCTTGTACCACCACTCCCCTAAAATCTCTGCTCCTTCTTGATTTTTAACTGTCCATACATATAAAATGGACAATGTCAAGATGTCAGATTTTGACTATTTTGGCCAAACATTGTATTAAAATTATCCTTCCCAAGCATTATTTTAAAATGATCCTTTGCGATAGCTAATGGCAGCCTGCTGTCTTGCAAAAATGTGATCTATGATGCTGGAATTTTGTCGTCTGAAACTGACTGACTCTCATCCTAGCATAAAAAGATGATTGTGATTAGAGATGAGCCAATCTGTTCGGATTCGTATCTGAATGCGATCAGAATCAAATATTGTTTTTGCAATATTTGGCGAACACAGCCGAACGTCAATGGGAGTAGAATCATAGAATCGTAGAGTTGGAAGGGACCTCCTGGGCCATCTGGTCCAACCCCCTGCTCAAAGCAGAATTCGCTAAATCAACCCAGACAGATGTCTGTCCAGCCTCTGTTTGAAGACTTCCAATGAAGGAGAACTCACCACCTCTCGTGGCAGCCTGCTCCACTCATTGATCACTCTAACTGTCAAAAAAGTTTTTTCTAATATCTAATCTGTGTCTCCTGCCATTCAGTTTCAGTAGAAATTCTCGAATATGTTCGGAATCGATCATAAGACATACAATCGGCACGAATATTGTTCGAATATGGCTCGAATAAGTCAAAATCAAATTTGGGGACAAAATCCGAACAAATTCACTTTTCTCTAATTGTGATTTAAGAGTTTTCTTCTGCTCATTACCTCTAAGAGTTCCAACTGGCAGTATGTTGACAAGAACTGATAGACCTCCTGTTGTCCATTAGTACCAGTGAGATTCAGTATATTCCTTCAGTTTATAACTAGATATGAACGAATTAGTTCAGATTCGGTTATGAATACGATCGGAATCGAATTTTGTTTTTGTAATATTCGTCGAACACAGCCGAACGTCATTAGAATCAATGGTAGTAGAAATTGCCGAATATGTTCGGTACCGATCATAAGACAAACATTCGGAACGAATAGTGTTCAAATATAGCACGAATATGTCAAAATCAGATTCAGGGACAAAATCCGAACAAATTTGGTCATCTCTATTTGTAACCTTCAGTTATGTGTCAGAAATTTATCTTGGAATTATTAGCTAACAATATAAGGGATCCCTGCAGTTGACTATTTTAGGATTGTTAATAGTTATTAGTGTTGAGCATTCCGATACCGCAAGTATCGGGTATCGGCCGATACTTGCTGTATCGGAATTCCGATACCGACTTCCGATATTTTTTCAATATCGGAATTCGGCATCGGAATCGGAAGTTCAGTTGATTGACGGCCTGACGTCATCATGATGCGCGGTGTGTGCGCATCATGATGCGCCGTCATTTCGGGCCTTCCGGGGGTCTCTGCCGGCCTGCCGGGGGGCTGTGCCGGCCTGCCGGGGGGCTGTGTGGACTGCCCGGGGTCTGTACCGGCCTGCCGGGGGGCTGTGCCGGCCTGCCGGTGGTCTGTGCACCCTGTGGGGGTCTGTACCGGCCTGCCGGGGGGCTGTGCCGGCCTGCCGGGGGGCTGTGCTGATGTCCGGGGGTCTGTGCAAGCATCGTCCGATGGGACTACAAGTCCCATCGGGCGATGCCTGCTACCATGACAGTGATTGACACATTAGCCAATGATGGGACAGTAGTAGTCCCATCATCCGGCTAATGTGTTAAATGTTAAAAAAAAAAAAAAAAAAAAAAATACTACATACATACTACATGCATGCTACATACATACTACATGCATGCTACATACATACTACATATATACTACATACATACTACATATATACTACATACATACTACATACTACATACATACTGCATGCTACATACATACTACATGCATGCTACATACATACTACATATATACTACATACATACTGCATGCTACATACATACTACATACATACTACATACATACTACATGCATGCTACATACATACTACATATATACTACATGCATGCTACATACATACTACATATATACTACATGCATGCTACATACATACTACATATATACTACATGCATACTACATATATACTACATACATACTACATACATGCTACATACATACTGCATGCTACATACATACTACATACATACTACATGCATGCTACATACATACTACATACATACTACATACATGCTACATACATACTGCATGCTACATACATACTACATACATACTACATACATACTACATGCATGCTACATACATACTACATATATACTACATGCATGCTACATACATACTACATATATACTACATGCATGCTACATACATACTACATATATACTACATGCATACTACATATATACTACATACATACTACATACATGCTACATACATACTGCATGCTACATACATACTACATACATACTACATACATACTACATGCATGCTACATACATACCACATACATACTACATGCTACATACATACCACATATATACTACATACATACAATACATTCATACAATACATACATAGACATACAGTACATATAACATAGAGTAACATACTTACCAATACTTGTCACATTGTTCCCCGAAGCCATTGTCTTTTCCGGGATAAATATTAACATAACAAACCACAAAAATACTCACCCACGATCCGAAGCAGTCCACGAGTGTGTCCCACGACGATCTTGGGTAGAGAACTGCAGCATCAGATGATGCTGCCGTTCTCTACGGGCTGCAGGAATCCAATGACGGAAGGTAGGTATCCTTCCGCACTGTATTCCTCCGCCACTTAAAAAAAAAAAGTCCCTAGTCTCACTTTATGCCATTGCTGTGTGGGAATTTCCCACACAGCAATGGCATAAAGTGAGACTAGGGACTTTTTTTTTTTTAAGTGGCGGAGGAATACAGTGCGGAAGGATACCTACCTTCCGTCATTGGATTCCTGCAGCCCGTAGAGAACGGCAGCATCATCTGATGCTGCAGTTCTCTACCCAAGATCGTCGTGGGACACACTCGTGGACTGCTTCGGATCGTGGGTGAGTATTTTTGTGGTTTGTTATGTTAATATTTATCCCGGAAAAGACAATGGCTTCGGGGAACAATGTGACAAGTATTGGTAAGTATGTTACTCTATGTTATATGTACTGTATGTCTATGTATGTATTGTATGAATGTATTGTATGTATGTAGTATATATGTGGTATGTATGTAGCATGTAGTATGTATGTGGTATGTATGTAGCATGCATGTAGTATGTATGTAGTATGTATGTAGTATGTATGTAGTATGTATGTAGTATGTATGTAGTATGTATGTAGTATGTATGTAGCATGCAGTATGTATGTAGCATGTATGTAGTATGCATGTAGTATATATGTAGTATGCATGTAGCATGCATGTAGTATATATGTAGTATGTATGTAGCATGCATGTAGTATGTATGTAGCATGCATGTAGTATATATGTAGTATGTATGTAGCATGCATGTAGTATATATGTAGTATGTAGCATGTAGTATGTATGTAGCATGCATGTAGTATGTATGTAGCATGCATGTAGTATATATGTGTTATGTATGTAGCATGTAGCATGCATGTAGTATGTATGTAGTATATATGTGGTATGTATGTAGCATGCAGTATGTATGTAGCATGCATGTAGTATATATGTAGTATGTATGTTGCATGTAGTATTTATGTAGTATGAATGTAGCATGTATGTAGTATGTAGTATGAATGTAGCATGTATGTAGTATGCATGTTGTATGTATGTAGCATGTAATTTTTTTTTTTTTTTTTTTTTTTTTTTTACATTTAACACATTAGCCGGATGATGGGACTACTACTGTCCCATCATTGGCTAATGTGTCAATCACTGTCATGGTAGCAGGCATCGCCCGATGGGACTTGTAGTCCCATCGGACGATGCCTGCACAGACCCCCGGAGCCTGCACAGACCACCGGCAGGCCGGCACAGCCCCCCGGCAGGCCGGCACAGCCCCCCGGAGCCTGCACAGCCCCCCGGCAGGCCGGCACAGCCCCCCGGCAGGCCGGCACAGCCCCCCGGAGCCTGCACAGACCACCGGAGCCTGCACAGACCCCCTGGCAGGCCGGCACAGCCCCCCGAAAGGCCCGTACAGACCCCAGAGAGGCTGTACAAGGGCAGGAAAGGGTTTTTCTTATTCCGATACCGGAAGTCCCATAGACTTGAATGGGACTTCCGGTATCGGAATCGGCGATACCGATACTTTTTTTAGAGATCGGCCGATACCATCCGATACGATACTTTGAAGTATCGGACGGTATCGCTCAACTCTAATAGTTATCGATTTGCTTGCCTAATACAGTCAATTTTTAGCCTGTACTGTATATGTATCATAATATTCTGACTATTATAGCTTTTGGCAAATTGGCATCTTATGTACAATGCAATAATGAAATCTTTTATTCTCAGTTGTTTTCAAATTCATTGTGAACAGATAAATGGATTGGGAATATATATTCTCAAGATGATCATTGATTTGTATAGAGCTAGGCCCCCTTACACATTAAACTAATATTGGTCAAACCTTACGATATCGAATGAAGAGCTTGGCCGACAGGGTAATATAAGGAAGCCCAGGACAATTGATTGTTGGGGAAATGCCGATCTGGTATGTCTAATTTCAGACTGCCTATGCTATTATCTGCCAAACATAAGTGACCTTTAGGCATATCTGACAACAGACGTCTCATAGAAAACACAGAAGTAGCGGTTGAACGATCAACCAAACCATGTGTATGAAGGGCTTTATATAGTAGATTATATCTAGTGTGTAGTTGTATTAAAGACAGTGGAAAGATATTTTCTGTTTTTCTCTTTTTGTTTTCTAGGATGTTTTTTTTTGTCAAGATCCCAGTTTTTAGGTGCTTTGTGAATTCATTGTGTTCAATGAATGACCTTAATGTAACTACAGTAATTGTACATCTCTTCTTCAAGATAAACCCTTAGTTTCTCAAGTTACCAGCATTTCAGATATTATTTCAGATTTGAAATTTATAGCCCTCTAAGTTTTCTGAAGCCTCTGACAACTACTTTCAGTAAAAAGATCTCTGTTTTGAAATTTTTATAATTGCTTTACACAGGTTCACATTGTTCACAAAGTTTAATGAGTGTCAAACACATGCAGTGATAATGGCTACCAAGAGGGATATATGAAAATCTATGTATGTAAAGCTTATCCATGTCATACTTATCAACTCCTAAGTTCTTAGCTGGGAATATACTGAAATCTCATCGCTGCACATACTTTACTTGGAGCAATTTTAACTTTTCCCATGTCCATTAGACCTTACAACCTAATCTTACTCGGCCAATTGCTCCCATGGTGAGATCATTAAGTAAATTATTTCGAGATCAAACAGCCTGCAGTGACAATAGAGTCCCATGTAAGGTAAAATGCTTCAAAGATCCCCCTTTCAAATTATAGTTCTACAGGCTATTCATCACCTCTCGGTGGGGCTTGCCCACCATTACTTGGCTTTTGCTCCAGGCTAAGGTAGCACCACTAATTGGCCGTTGTAACAAAACTGACCTGTGGACAGGATAAAACTTGTTTTAAGTTTAAAGAATAAAAAAAATTATTCAAGGTTAAAAACACATGAATACTGCGATAACGTCACCATAAAAAGAGAGTGAATTAATGTCTTCCTCTAGGGTTGTTAATTTGAAAGAATGTGGTCATATATAGCATGGTTGAAACAAAAGCTCCTTCAGGTATACTGGTCCACTTTCAGCTGATGGACAGCTTGGTCTGTCATTTTCTACATTTCTTTCCAGTTCTTCTCACTAAAGGACTTTGATCTTTCAGAATAATGACTGAGGAATGGGTTACTCGCTTCCTACAGGTGCACGGACTTTGTGGCAGGTTGCAGGGTATTTTTTTATTTTGTCAGTCATATGCACAAAAATAGATTTTTGACAAAATTTGTGCATGTACAAAGGTTCCAATAAAAGCAGGATCACACCTGCCTGAATGGAACAACTTGAAGAATTTGCATAAATTAAAGACAGGTAAATGCAGAAGACTTCCCGCTGGGAATTGAGTTTATTGAACTCACAAAGACATTGTGTAGGAGGAAAAGGGAACATAGAAAATGTAAATAGGAACATCAGATGGTTTATTTGCAGATGAAAGAGTGCACAGTCTGAGTTATTTTAAGCTGAAAGATTCTTGCCAAACTACATTTTACCTGGATTACAATAGGGCATTAAGAGGGCAAAAGGTTTCTCAGTAAGGACTCGCCTACAGAAAAAACATGGATTTCATGACTATATTTACTCCAGAGCAATGGGTTACATTGTACAGTGCCTTGCGAAAGTGTCACGCCGTTCTGTCTGTATATGCTTGTCGGTGTGACAATGCATGTGTTTTCTTTAACCCCTTACTCCTTTCCCCCTAATTGAGCTGGGATACTGCTGGCTGTTACCTGTATGGAGCCTGCTCAGTTCCCTGCTCTGCTGCATAGCTGCACATGTGTTGTTAGGTCTTTGTACTGCTGCTTGACCATCCACATGTGCGGTCCCTGGTTGCCGCTGTGGAAGCCGTCCGCGGGTTGTGAGGTCATTTGCAGCTGGTGCATGACTTTCCACGTGTGTCTAGGCTTGCAGACGGTGCCAGGTGATCTAGGCTGCAGTTCCTGCACTGACTGTGCTGCAATGGTTTCTGTGTGTGTTTAGGGCATGCGCGGCCACACCTCCCCTGCTTTTATGTATCTGCTTGTCGGCGTGACAATGCATGTGTTTGCTTTAACCCCTTACTCCTTTCCCCCTAATTGAGCTGGGATACTGCTGGCTGTTACCTGTATGGAGCCTGCTCAGTTCCCTGCTCTGCTATGTAGCTGCACATGTGTTGCTAGGTATTTGCTCTGCTGATTGACCATCCGCATGTGCGGTCCCTGGTTGCCGCTGTGGAAGCTGTCAATGAGTTGCGACGTCATTTGTAGCTGGTGCATGACTTTCCACGTGTGTCTAGGCTTGCAGACGGTGCCAGGTGTAGCCACACCTCCCCTGCTTTTATCAGGGTTAGTGTGTGTACTTGAAATGCTGTCCCCAGCCAATTGCTGAGGGGCAGCTCCTTTATAAACTTATCCTGCCCTATCGGCGGGGCCTGAGCTACTCACAACTCACAAAGCTCCTGAACTTTTGCCATGTGTGTCTCTTGTCTGTGTCCATGGACCTGGTCTGGTCTGTCTCTGTTTTGGTACCAAAGTCCCTGCCTTGATTCCTGCTTTTTCCTTTTCCCTTGCTCTGCCCCAGAGGGGGTATATCTGGGCTTGAATCCTTGATCCTGTACCTATCCCGTACCTGACTATGTCTGAACTGTCTGCTGTGTTATGTTCCTGGAATCCCTCTGTATTTGTAGCCTTACGCCCAGTGACTCTGAGTCTCTTGTAACCGGTGTTCCTGCTGAGCATCTACTACCCTGTGCTCTGACTACCATGCGGTGCTAGCTCCATGCAGGCCCAGCAATCCTGCGGTTCTAGCACCATCACGCTTGAGTTCCTTCCTAGGTCCGATGCCCGGAGCATGATGACCGCAGTCTGGAACCTGATGACTGCTGCCTGGAGCTTGATGACTGCAGTGGTGCCTGTAGGTCATGTTGGATGTCCGGAACCAAACGACTCCTGTCTGATGTCTGCCGGTGACTCGGTTGTCCTGTGGATGTGTCCTCGTGTCCTGATGACCTCATGTGTCCTGATGTCCTGATGACCTCGTGTATCCTGATGTCCTGATGACCTCATGCACCCTGATGTCCTGATGACCTCGTGTACCCAGATGTCCTGATGACCTTGTGTACCCTGATGTCCTGATGACCTCGTCTAGCCTGATGTCCTGATGTCTAGCCTGATGTCCGGCCTGTGTTCTGATGTCCTCATGTACCCTTATGTCCTGCCTGTGTCCTGATGTCCCGCTTATGTGTGCCTCGTTGATCCGTTGGTGCCTTGGGGTCCACTGGGTGGTACCCTTCTGGGAGGGGTGGAATCGGGAGCCTGGCATATCCCTGTTTCGTCTATGTACTGTGACTTTACTTTAGTAAACTTTACATTTTTGATATCTGAAGTTGTGCGGTGTTATTTAGTCCTAAGAGTCTTCTTTGTCCACATGCTCAGCTGCCACAGAATCCCGGTCGCTGCCCTTCCCTAGTACGGGTAGGCCCGAGTCCCCCTCTGTGGTATAGAGGATCCATATTGCGTCCCCGGGGGATGCCCGCCCCTTGCCATCGGCGTGGAGGCGCCTGCTGGGCCGTGTCTGTGGCTGCAGTCGTGACAGAAAGTATTCAGCCCCCTGGAACTTTTTAACCTTTTCCCACATATCATCCTTCAAACATAAGGATACCAAATGTAAATTTTGGCGAAGAATCAAAAACAAGTGGAACACAATTGTGAATTTGAGCAAAATGTATTGGTTATTTTAAATTTTTGTGGAAATTCAAAAACTGAAAAGTGGGGCGTGCAGTTCATTGTGGATCTCTGAATGATCCAATGTTATCCTAAATTACTAATGATGATAAATATAATCCACCTGTGTGTAATCAAGTCTCTGTATAAATGCACCTGCTCTGTGATAGTCTCAGGGTTCTGTTTGAAGCACAGAGAGCATGATGAAGACAAAGGAACACAACAGGCAGATCCGTGATACTGTTGTGGAGAAGTTTAAAGCCGGATTTGGATACAAAATGATTTCCAGAACTTTAAACATCCCAAGGAGCACTGTGCAAGCGATCATATTGAAATGGAAGGAGTATCATACCACTGCAAATCTACCAAGACCCGACCGTCCCTCTAAACTTTCATCTCAAACAAGGAGAAGACTGATCAGAGATGCAGCCAAAAAGCCCATGATCACTCTAGATGAACTGCAGAGATCTACAGCTGAGGTGGGACAGTCTGTCCATAGGACAACAATCAGTCGTACACTGCACAATCTGGCCTTTATGGAACAGTGGCAAGACGAAAGCCATTTCTCAAAGATAGCCATAAAAAGTGTTGTTTAAAGTTTGTAACAAGCCACCTGGGAGACACACCAAACATGTGGAAGAAGGTGCTATGGTCAGATGAAAGCAAAATCGAACTTTTTGGCAACAATGCCAAACGATATGTTTGGCGTAAAGGCAACAAAGCTCATCACCCTGAACACACCATCCCCACTGTCAAACATGATGGTGGCAGCATCATGGTTTGGGGCTGCTTTTCTTCAGCAGGGACAGGGAAGATGGTTAAAATTGATGGGAAGATGAATGGTGCCAAATACAGGACCATTCTTGAATAAAACCTGTTGGAGTCTGCAAAAGACCTGAGACTGGGATGGAGATTTGTCTTCCAACAAGACAATGATCCCAAACATAAAGCCAAATCTACAATGGAATGTTTCAGAAATAAACGAATCCAGGTGTTAGAATAGCCAAGTCAAAGTCCAGACCTGAATCCAATCTAGATTCTGTGGAAAGAGCTGAAAACTGCTGTTCACAAGCGATGTCCATCACAGCTCACTGAGTTCGAGCTGTTTTCCAATCAAGAATGGGCAAGAATTTCAGTCTCTCGATGTACAAAACTGATAGATACATACCCCAGGCGACTTGCAGCTGTAATCGCAGCAAAAGGTGGCGCAACAAAGTATTAAGTTAAAGGGGCCGAATAATATTGCACGCCCCACTTTTCAGTTTTTGAATTTCCTCAAAAATTTAAAATAAGCAATAAATTTCGTTCAACTTCACAATTGTGTCCCACTTGTTGTTAATTCTTCACTAAAAATTTACATTTGGTATCTTTATGATTGAAGCATGATATGTGGGAAAAGGTTGAAAAGTTCCAGGGGGCCGAATACTTTCGCAAGGCACTGTATTTCAGTATTATGACACTAACTGAATTGGTATCTGTGGTTTGAAAATGTTTGAGGATTACATGAATTAAAGTTTACACAGAAAAAAGCTCCTGTTAGCATGAAGGCAAAACATAGAACTAGTGAGATGGGGCATTTGAAGATGTAGTGTCAATCAGTCTGCTATCTGCAAATGGGACATGGAATATTGACGGTCGTAAAACAGTATAACATGTTGGTGGATACTCTTGTCACCAATGCATGGATGTAACCATAAAAAGGGTTTGCCCACTACTTGGACAACTTCTTTTCAATTGCTATATATAAAATAAAAACAGCTTATACTCAGTGCCGGTGTTGTTCCTGCGATGTCAGCGCATTGTCTCCCAGGGCTAGTGTAATGTCTTTATGTCACGAGAGCTCTGCTGTCAATCAGGGGCTACTTCAGTCTCATTTTCTGCAGACAAAACTGACACCCAGAAGGAGTAAGACCTACTGCTGCTCTCTGACTTTCTCCGAATGTCAGTTATGTCCCATGGAAGTGAGACTGAAGTGGCTGCTGATTGGCTGCAGTACTCACATGACACTGTTACAGGAATCGACTTCGCAGGAGCATAATGGGCACAGGAAGTGAGTACAGAATGTTTTTTTTGGTCCAGTCCAGGAGCCATCATATATTAAAACATTTGTTTTATAAAAGCATTGGAAAGTGTCGCAGATAGGCAGGTAAAATCTTCATAAGAATATACAGAAGGTATAGGGGCTTTGCGTTTCAACATCGGACAGATGTCTTCCTCAGGCCAAACATGTATGTTAACAGTACAGCAGACAGGGTTTAAATGGACAAAAAAGGAAGGAAAAGAGTCACATTTTGACATCATTATTTCAAGGGTCAGTGCACATAATAAATAGGATAAAGTATATAATACAGAATGCTGACACATGGTGGTGTGCAGGGTAACAACTATGAATATAGTGATATAAGCATTCAATGTTAAAATGAGAGCTCTAATAGAAGATTGTACAATGACATCATGGGGTCAGGAGTCAGTGAAAATAGGGAAGTGAGACCATGTAAAAGTACACAATAAATAACACTGAACATAGCATACCACCTAATATAGGAATAATAAGGTGAAAATATAAAACTACAATATTAGGGCACATATCCATATGTGAGAAAAAAACGGTCTGATTTCCGGACCGAAAAAACGGACGAGTGCCATGCAAGTGTCATGTGAGTGTCATGCGATTTCTGTGGGATTTTTAAGCGGAACATCCGTATGACATGCGTATGCAAAGCGATTTTAACATGAGCTTTTACATACAGCAGTTTTCTGTCCTTTGCACATCATTTTAAAACGAAATATTCTTCAAAACACACACATATACTGTATATCTATTACATAGATATATAGATAGATTAAAAGCCGGCAAATGATCTGCTGTGTACAATATAATCACAGATTGACAGGTTAGAATAGAATAGATATATACACATAGAATAGATGTGTGTATATATATCTTCTATATATATATAAATTGAATGTATGTGTGTATGTGTGTATCACCAACCAATCACGAAGCATTTTTCATTTCACCAGAGCTGTTTAAAAGAAGTTGAGCTGTGATTGGTTGCTATGAGCAACAATGTTCCTTGCAACCAATCACTAAGCATCTTTCATTTCTCTAGAGCTATTTAAAAGAAGCTGAGCTGTGATTGTTTGTTATGAGCAACAATTTTCCCACTCCAAGACAACACCTCAGCAGACACTAACCCGGTGGGAGAAATCTAGCATCCCCTCCCCGGGAACATAATCTCCCAGCCATTGTCTGCCCCCCAGAAAGGACTAGAGAGCACATGACAGAAATGAATCACCCCCTCCCGTGCCCATATACCCATCACACATCCTCCATCCCATAGGTACATCTTCCCTCTTAAAGGGATCCCGGTATGAAAGTTAGGGCAATTCCACTAAGCGCTCTGGTTCTGACCCCAGGCCTCTCTTAAAGGGTTCTCTAGTACGGAAGTGAGGGCAAATCCACTCTGCGCTTTGGTACTGACACCACGCCTCTCATAAAGGGATCTTCGATATGGAAGTGAGGGCAAATCCCTCAGCACACTGATTCTGACCCCAGGCTTCTATTAAAGGGATCATTGGTATGGAAGTCAGGGTAAATCCATCCAGTGCTTTGGTTCTGACCCCAGGCCTCTCTTAAAGGGATCCCCAGTATGGACGTTAGGGCAATTCCACTCAGCGTTCTGGTTCTGAGCCCATGCTCTCTTAAAGGGATCCCCGGTTTGGAAGTCAGGGCAATTGCCTTCAAATGCTCTGGTACTGATCCCAGCCTCTCTTAAAGGGATCATTGGTATGGAAGTATGGAAGTGAGGGCAAATCCACTCTGTGCTCTGATTCTGACCTGAGGCCCCTCTTAATGGGATCCATGGTATGGAAGTTAGAGCAAATTCACTCTGTGCTTTGGTACTGATCCCAGACCTCTCTGAAAGGGATCTTCAGTATGGAAGTTAGGGTAAATCCCTCAGTGCTCTGATTCTCACCCCAGGCTTCTATTAAAGGGATAATTGGTATGGAGGTCAGCGCAAATCCACTCTCGTTCTGACACCAGGCCTCTCTTAAAGGGATCCCCAGTATGGAAGTTAGGACCGTTCGAATCAGTGCTCTGGTTCCGACCCCACGGGATGATGTTGGATATTAGGGGTAGTATTCCGGTGGCTCTGGCTGATGGGATGATGTGGGATATTAGGGGTAGTAGTCTGGTGGCACTGACGGGATTAGGGGTAGTAGTCCGTTGGTTCTGGCTGATGGGATGATGTGGGATATTAGGGGTAGTAGTCCAGTAGCTCTGACTGACGGGATGATGTGGGATATTATGAATGTGAATGTGGCTCTGCGGAGTGAGCGGGGCTCTACACTCAGCTTTGTATATATAGATATAATCACTATAATTTGTTATAACTAACTGTAGTTAGTTACTATGCCCGGGCAACGCCGGGCTCTTCAGCTAGTGTACTGTATATATGTCAGTGACATATATATACGTTATATAAATGTATTTATATTGCAGAGATATATATATATAGAAGAATAGCCGGGTTCTGTAAAATCACAGCACAAGCCGACAGGATAGAAGAGATGGTTTACATACTGTAAATACATACAGAATAGGTAGATATATACATGTGTGTGACAAATACAATTAGTACAGTGTGTGCGCAAATTACTGGACATGTATTTAATTAATAAAACATTATTTTGGGGAAAAATGGCGTGGGCTCCCATGCAATTTTCCAAACAAGCAGAGGGAAAGCCGATGACTGGGGGTTGATGTTTATAGCCTGGGAAGGGGCCATGGTTATTTGCCCCCTCCCTGGCTAAAAAACATCAGCTCTCAGCCACCCCAGAAAAGGAGCATCTCTAAGATGCGTTAATTCTGGCACTTAGCCTTGCTCATCCCACTTGCCCTGTAGCTGTGACAAGTGGGGTAATAGTTGGGAGGGTTGATGTCACCTTTGAGGTGCCTTCAAGCCCTGAGGTTAATAATGGAGAGCCGTCAATAAGACGCCCCTATTACTAATCCCATAGTCAAATTGTAAATAAAACACAGACATCCAGTAAAAAATTCTTTAATTGAAATAAAGACACAGAGTCCTTTATTATTCTTAATTAAATCATACTTACAACCACACCTAATCCATGTGAAGCCCTTGATCTCCTGTAATAAACGTAAAATAATAAACCAACACTATACCATACCTGTCCGTCGTTGTATCCCATGCTGTAGTCCACATCTGGGGTATATACAGTTTTCAACCAGGACGGTGCCAAGATATGACCGCCCCGGCTGAAAACCCACTGATGAATGAGGAGATGCTGGGAGTGGAGATTCAGAGACTAGTGGTGATGTCACTGAAGCTGCGCTTCCTCACAGCCTGAACTGTGATGACCTCTGGACCATGGGAAAATGTCAGTGAAGAGGTCGCCGCAGTTCAAGCTCAGTGTCTTCATAGCAGATCACCCTGAGAATGTCTCCTATAAAAGTAGTAAAAATAATAAGCAATTACAAAAATATAATTGTTTTTTTCTGTGAGTTTCCCAGTTTTCAACCCACAGCCTTATCATTACAGGCAGGAGCTTAAGCTACTGATTTGGCGTTTTCAAATTTAGGTCTACGCCCTGCAGTCTCAGGTGTCTGCTGAATTTCCCTCACTGCTACTGCTCCTCTGACATCTCCTTCTGCCCTGGGAGAAATAAATGGTAAATGGGCATGGATTGGGGTTTGGCCAAGGGCGTGATCAAAAGTTGCCATAGCGTGCTACTCATACCACATCATGTGACCCTCTATCTGTTCTTCAAAAGTTGTGAGGTATGTTTAGAAGAGGCTGATAAAACAATGGTATAGTATTAAAATGTAATGAAATGCAATGTGGGTAATGGATAAAACTGAATGATAAAATAGAACCACTTAGGGCAAGTTCTGGGACTTGCAGTGCTGCATCAAGGGGCATGATGACAAAAATATCAATCACTAAAACGTGGCCTAATAGAAAGGATGAGATGGTAAAAGTAGTGTGCTATTGATAAGAAGACCAAAAAATAATTCCTGGGATTTGTGGTGCTGCATCAAGGACCAATTAGAAATTAGTACATATCAGAAGGTGTCTCCACCCCATCATTAAACCCGTTGGGTTGCAAGCAAGAGAGCTTGTATATCCAGAAAATCTCACTATGTGAGCTTGCATAATGTATTGTAGGCATCGAAAAGCATGGTAACCTTACTGAATTCTGATCCATGGTCAGTGGCAAAGTCCCGAGAAACCCTGTGCTGGAGGAACTTGTTTGCAACTTTAGAACTGTGCTTTTTTTTCTCATTGCCAGAACTATTGGATTGTATGACCAATATACTGGAGAGAGCAGGGGCTCTTAATTAAGTATATGATGTAATCTGTGCTATAGTTCAGAAATGTCTTGATGGAGAACCTTTCACCAGTGTAAAGGGGGTTTTACACATAGCGATATCGCTAGCAATATCGCTAAAACGTCACTGATTTTGTGACGTAGCAGCGATATTGCTAGCGATATCGCTATGTGTGATACTTACCAACGACCGGCTCCCCCGCTGTCCATCGCTGATCGCGCGAGATCGGGCTGCTCCATTTCTCGTCGTCTGCTTCCTGCTGTGTGAGACGAGCGACGCTGGACGCGGGCGGGAGGACGTGTGGATCGCTGTGTGTGAAAGGTAAGTATCGTCCTCTTCATCGCTGCTGCATCGCTGTGAGATCTTCCTGTGTGGCAGCTCACTAGCGATCATTTAGCGATGCACCAGCGATCCTGACCAGGTCGGATCGCTGGTCAGATCGCTGGTGCATCGCTAAATGTAAAACGGCCTTAAGTTGACACAAAAGTGCTGAATCCCTTAGAAGGGGGTCAATATGAAAAATTTGCCAATGCTTGCACAAGATATTTTTGATTTAAGTGTGGTCTGTGTTGTAAGTGGACACAAAATTGTGTTGGAAGGATGTGGCATCACTAGTAACTGCTCTAGGAGCTAGGCATTCATCCTATGACTACTGGCCTTTCTAAGAGAAGGCAAATGTTTTACCTAACAAAAAGAATGAGCTGTGATACCTTGCTTGTCCTGTCTGTATACACTTTTGCCTCCCCCTGTCCAGGAGCTGTTGTATGATCAATAAACATTAAAGGTAGCACTCTGTAGCGCTATAGCATACAAACATAAATATGATAATTCAGTTGCATTACTGTACCAGAGATATGAAAAATTGAGAATGCTTAGCACATAAATTGGCCAATTAATGTGTACCTGGCAGCCAAGTTAAGGCGATTCTCTTATGCCAGGACCTAATGCCAATCCTCTCTTAGACAGTCCACATTTCTTCTGGGAACCTAATGTAAATCCTCTCCTAGATTAAAGTCTAAATCTCAGTGGAGGGGTATGATCCTGTTGCTATTAAAAACGCCTGACTTCTCCGCATTCTCAATTTTTCATATTTCTAGTGCAGTATTACAATTTAATTTTAATATTTTATGTTTGCATGCTATAGCGCTACATGAGTTGGCAACTCCTATGTAAGCACCTCTTCAGACCTGATTTATGTGTGGATGTGATGGTCAGTGTTTTGACTGTTGAATGATCAGACCATATTCCAGCATGATCATATGCAGCCTTTACACAGTACGCCACAGGGGCACATTTATAACATTATCTCAGAGCAGGAACATTTTTTTAAACATGTCCAATTGTGAAACTTATCTGTATCCTAAGATCTATTGATTAAAATGAACTTTGTTCATGGGACAACCCCTTTTAAAATGAAAGAATAATGACAGCCCCTTCTTCACTTGAACTAAACCCTATTGAGAACTTGTGGACCCTTCATAAACAGGAGATTAATGGTGAAGAACCATCACCTCTCTGATCAGTGTCAGGGAGGCTGTGGTTGGTGCTGCCCAAAAAATTAATCTTCAACAGATTATGGAACTTTCAGACTCAATGGATGGATTGCTTGACTGATAATGAAAAGATGGGTGGCTATATTGGTCAATGATATTTCTTTTGAAATGTCAAAAAAGTATTTTTGTACATTTTGAGTTGTTTGGTTATTAGTCTCACTTTTACAGATGAAAATAAACAATTGAGATGGGAAAATTTATGTTTTTCATTTAGTTGCCTAATTAAAAAAATTTTGCACACTAAGGCTGTGTGCCCACATAAGCGTTTTTTTCACGATTTTTAAAGCATTTTTTCCATGCAGAAACGCTTAAAAAATGCATACATTAAGCATCCCATTCTTATAATGCATTCTGCAATTTTTGTGCACATGTTGCGTTTTTTTCCGCAAAAAAAGCATCGCGGTAAAAAACGCAGCATGTTCATTAATTTTGCCAAAAAAACGCATTTCCAACTATATTAAAACGCATAAAAAATGTGCAAAAGACGCGCAAAAAGAAAGATATAATGGTTAAAAGTTGAACAGCGGTTTCTCATATTTCGAACAAAATTTACAAAACCATTTTTTTAGGGACCACATCACATTTGACTTTGAGAGGCCTATATCACAGAAAATATCCAAAATAACACCAAAAAACTGCACCAATCAAGGTGTTAAAAACCACATTCAAGAAGTTTATTAACTCTTCAGGTGCGTCAGAGGAATTAATGGAATGTGGAAGGAAAAAATTAACATTTCACTTTTTTCACAAAAAAAGGACTTTAGACACAAAATTTGTTATCTTTGCAAGGGTAACAGGAAAAAACGCACCCCAAAATTTCTTCTGCAATTTCTCCTGAGTACATATGTGGGGGAAAACTACTATTTTGGTGCATGGCACTGCTCAGAAGGAAAGGAGTGCCATTTCACTTTTTAAATGTAAAATTTGCTGGAATAATTAGCAGACACCATGTTCTGTTTGAAGAGCCCCTTATGTGCCTAAGCAGTGGAAACCCCTGCACTGTCCTCCCTCATACCATGCACTGTCCTCCCTCCCCCACTCCATCTAGCTCACTCTCTGATTTTGAACCAGTCACAGAAGAAGTAAGCAGGCTCCTTGCATCTTCTTGCCCAACCACTTCCACTTGTGACCCATTTCCGTCACATCTACTCCAGTCCCTTTCCCTTGCTGTCACCCCTCACCTAACTAAAATATTTAACCTCTCTCTCTCTTCTGGTAACTTTCCCTCCTCATTTAAGCATGCCATCATACATCCACTACTTAAAAACATCCCTCGACCAAAACTGGGCCGCTAACTATAGACCTGTCTCTAATCTTCCCTTCATCTCTAAACTGCTGGAACGCCTGGTCCACGCCAGTCTTATCCGCTATCTCTTTGATAACTCTCTTCTCAACCCTCTCCAATCTGGTTTCTGCTCTTTACACTCTACTGAAACTGCCCTCACTAAAGTCTCTAATGATCTACTAACAGCTAAATCAAATGGTCATTACTCCATGCTAATTCTCTTGGATCTCTCAGCAGCATTTGACACTGTGGATCATCAGCTCCTCCTCACTATGCTCCGTTCCAATGGCCTCAAGGACACCATTCTTTCCTGGTTCTCCTCCTATATCTCTGACCGCTCCTTTACTGTAACTTTTGCTGGTTCCTCCTCCTCTCATCTTCCCCTTACTGTTGGTGTTCCTCAAGGATCAGTCCTAGGCCCCCTCCTCTTCTCTTTATACACTGCCCCTATTGGTCAAACAATCAGTAGATTTGGTTTCCAGTACCATCTCTATGCTGATGACACCCAACTATATGCTTCTTCTCCATACATCACGCCTGCCTTTCTAGAAGCCACCAGCGATTGTCTAAACACTGTGTCTAACATCATGTCCTCACTATATCTGAAACTGAACCTGTAAAAGACTTAACTCCTTGTGTTTCCTCCTGCTACTAATGTACCTATATCCGACATTTCCATTTCTGTGTGTGGTTCCACTATTACTCCCCAGCAACATGCCCGCTGTCTTGGGGTCATACTTGATTCCAAGCTTTCCTTTGCTCCCCACATACGATCACTGGCTCGCTCTTGTTATCTGCACCTCAAAAACATTTCTAGAATTCGACCTTTTCTTACTTTTGACTCCGCAAAAACTCTTACTGTTTCTCATATTCATTCTCGTCTCTACTATTGTAACTCTGTTCTAATCGGTCTCTCCCTCTTTCCAAACTCTACCCCCTCCAATCTGTCTTGAATGCTGCTGCCAGGATCATATTCCTCGCCAATCGTTACACCGACGCCTCTACCTTGTGCAAGTCTTTACACTGGCTACCCATCCACTTCAGAATCCAGTACAAACTTATTACCCTCACCCAAAAAGCTCTCCATGGCTCAACACCACCCTACATCTCCTCCCTTGTTTCAATTTACCACCCTATCCGCACCCTCTGTTCTGCTGATGACCTGAGGTTAGCATCCTCAATAATCAGAACTTCCCACTCCCGTCTCCAAGACTATACATGTGCTGCACCAATTCTTTGGAATGCACTTCCCAGGTACGATTAGTCCCCAATCCCCACAATTTTAAGCGTGCCCTGAAAATGCATTTATTCAGACTGGCCTACTGCCTCAACGCATTAACCTAATCTGTTGTCACGGGGGCTTAGTTCAACTAAGGCTGAAATACCCGGGGCCCCTGTGGTGTCCCTTTTACTAGGGGAAACCCTGTCTGACCCTCAACCCAGGGTTTTTGCTGAAGGTGCAAATGCCTGAGCCTCCGACCTTTCCTTATCTCCTGCTCAGCCCTGCACTTAACCCTCCACCCTCCACCCAGTGAGGAGTCACACCACCAAAGCTCCCACACAAATAATGACAGACAGGGAGAACTTAAACTGCACTGCGCCGCACACACACAGGAATAAACAGTAATGTGAACAGGGCACAACTAAACACAAATATGGGAAGGAGAAAGGATAACGACGGATCATACGACACCAGATATGAATCTCTCTCTCTTGAACACCTCCACTCCAGACCGGAACCACTTGGTATGAAACACAAGCTATAATCGGCGACGCCCATATGCCAGTATGACTATTTAAAGACCGTGGGCGTGACTAACCTTCCAACCTGGTCTCCAGCAGGATTAACCCCCGAGAGCCTGAAGATCAAACCGGCGCCACTGAGGCTATAGTGGCTGGAGGTGGAACTACCTCTGCCTGCCGGATGCTGTGGTGTGAACAGCGTCCGACATGACAGTACCCCGTCTTCTACGAGGGACCCCAGGGCCCTCAAGACTCATAGGACCCGGCTTGTCCGGATGACGACGGTGAAAAGAACTGACCAGCCGATCCGCATGTATGTCTGAGGCTGGAACCCAAGACCTCTCCTCTGGACCATACCCCCGCCAGTGCACCAAATACTGAAGAGTACAGCGTACTACTCGAGAGTCCACCACCTTGGCGACCTCGAACTCTAACTCGCCATCCACCATGACTGGAGGTGGCATCGGCGTCGTGTCCACCAAGCCTACCACCTTTTTCAATAAAGCCCTGTGAAAAACGTTATGTATTCTGTACACCGCAGGAAGTTCCAACCGATAAGCCACTGGGTTAATGATGGCAGAAATCCTAAAAGGCCCAATAAACCTTGGACCCAGTTTTAAAGATGGGATCTTGAGTTTTATGTTCTTCGTAGCTAACCACACCCATTCACCCACACACAGGTCCGGACCTGGCACGCGTCTACTGTCAGCCACCCGTTTGTACCTGGCACTCATGCTCAACAAACGCTGTTTCACCCGCCTCCAGACTGATGACAATTGGGCTCCTAGCTGATCCTCCTCCGGGACACCCCCGGAGTCACCCTGACGTAAGGTACAAAACTGAGGATGTTGACCGTACACACAAAAGAATGGAGACTCTCCTGATGACTCTTGGCGGTGATTATTTAATGCGAATTCGGCCAGAGGAAGGAAAGTAGACCACTCCTCCTGGTTGTCGGACACAAAGCATCGTAAATACTGTTCTAGATTTTGGTTCATGCGCTCAGTTTGTCCATTAGACTGTGGATGAAACGCCGATGAATGTGACAACTTGATCCCCAACCTAGAGCAAAAAGCTTTCCAAAACCTCGCCACAAATTGCGTACCCCTATCAGATACTATGTCAGACGGTACTCCGTGGAGTCTGACCACCTCCTTCACAAATACCTGAGCCAACGTCTTAGCATTGGGCAAAGAGGACAACGCCACAAAATGCGCCATCTTTGAAAAACGGTCAACCACCACCAGGATGACCGTGTTCCCTGCCGAGGCTGGCAAGTCAGTGATAAAATCCATGGAGATTTCTGTCCATGGCCTATTGGGTACCCCCAGAGGCTGTAGCGTGCCAGCAGGACAGGTTCGGGGTGACTTAGCCCTAGCGCACGTGATGCAAGCTGCCACGTACGAGACCACGTCCTGCCGGATTTTGGGCCACCAGAAACGACGCGATACCAGCTCTAAGGTGCCCTTCACCCCTGGGTGACCAGCCAGTACCGAATCGTGGTGTTCCTTCAACACCTTAGGCCGAAGATGCAGGGGTACAAATGATTTGTTGGCGGGAAGTCCTGGTGGTACCTCCTCTTGGGCCTCGGCAATCTCCGCCTCTACCTCAGTCGTGAGAGCCGAGACCACTACCCCTTTCTGGAGGATGGGTACCGGCTCTTCCCGAGGTTCTCCCCCCGGAAAACACCTAGACAAAGCATCCGCCTTGGTGTTTTTAGCCCCGGGACGGTACGTCACAAGAAAATTGAAACGAGTAAAAAACAATGCCCAGCGAGCCTGCCTAGGAGACAGACGCTTGGCCGACTCCAGGTAGAGCAGATTCTTATGGTCGGTGATAACTGTGACCTGGTGAGCCGCCCCCTCCAAGAAGTGTCGCCATTCCTCAAAAGCCAGTTTGATGGCCAACAACTCCCTGTTGCCGATATCATAATTCCGTTCGGCCGGCGACAGCTTCTTGGAGAAGTAGGCGCATGGATGCATCTCGCTCAAGGACGAGCCTTGAGAAAGTACTGCCCCCACTCCCACCTCCGACGCATCAACCTCTACCACAAAAGGTTTAGACACGTCTGGTTGCACCAGAATGGGGGCTGAAGCAAAACTATTCTTCAGACGCTCAAATGCACGTATAGCCACCTCAGGCCAGTTCGCCAGATCGGCACCCTTCTTTGTCATGTCCGTGAGCGGTTTGGCGACAGTCGAAAAGTGTTTTATAAATTTCCTATAATAATTCGCAAACCCAAGGAACCGCTGGAGTGCTTTCAGACTCTCCGGCCTCTCCCATTGCAACACCGCTTGCACCTTAGCGGTGTCCATTTTAAAACTGGCTGCGGACACAATATATCCCAAAAAGGGCAACTCCTGGACAAAAAATAAACATTTTTCCAGCTTAGCATAGAGCTGGTTCTCCCGGAGCAACTGTAACACCTGCCTAACATGCTCCAAATGAGTGTCCCGATCGCTAGAATAAATGAGGATATCATCCAGGTATACAATCACAAATCTCTCCAGGACATGAGCAAATACATCATTAATAAAATGTTGGAAAACGGCAGGCGCGGTGGTCAACCCAAACGGCATAACCAGACTCTCAAAATGACCCTCAGGAGTGTTAAACGCCGTCTTCCACTCATCCCCCTGACGGACCCTTATGAGGTTATACGCCCCCCTGAGGTCCAGCTTGGAAAACCATTTCGCCCCCGCTACCTGGTTGAACAAATCCGGGATCAACGGCATTGGGTAGGGATCACGGATAGTAATCTGGTTTAACTCTCGGAAATCCAGACACGGGCGTAACCCCCCATCTTTCTTCTTAATGAAGAAAAACCCCGCGGCTACAGGCGAGGACGAAGGCCGGATGTGACCTTTGCTCAGACTCTCCGCGATGTAGTCTTTCAGAGCTTGTCTCTCAGGACCAGAAATATTAAACATCCTGGCCTTAGGTAATTTGGCCCCGGGTTTTAACCTAATAGCACAGTCATAGGCTCTATGTGGAGGCAGTTCTGAGCAACCCTTCTCAGAGAAAACATCCGCGAAATCCTGCAAAGCCTCCGGCAGGCTGGGCGTCACGGCGGACACACATGTGGCCAAGCAATTGTCTTGGCAGAAACCACTCCATTGTACTATGTCCTGAGTTTTCCAATCAATTACCGGGTTGTGCCTGGACAGCCATGGAAAACCCAGGACCATTTGAGCTGGGAGATTACGGAGGACCCTACATGTAACCGACTCAGAATGTAGGACCCCAATGTGGAGTTTCACCTCTGCCACAAACTCAGTAATCTCCCCTTGAGGGAGGGGAACAGCATTAATGGTCACCACCTGTATGGGGTGAGGAAGTTTTTCGATCTTAAACCCGGCGGTGTGTGCAAACTCCTCATCTATGAGATTGGTGGCGGAACCGCTATCCACAAACACTGATATAGGTAGCTCTCTGCCGGCAATAATAACCTTGGCAGGGAGCATACATTGAGATACCATCATGGAGGATATGCATACGCTCAGTTGGGTCTCCTCCATACCCTCTGAGCTTAACAGTTTTCCGCCGGTGTGACCCTCTTAGGTAGTACCGGGCAAACGTTAACATAATGACCTCCTTTACCACAGTAGAAACATGCTCCGGGCTTCCGGAATCCCGGAGCGAGAGGCTGAACCTGTGCCACGCCAGCAATCTGCATAGGTTCAGGGGACTCATCTACTTCAACCACACCTGCACCTCTGTTTTCCCCCAGAGGTAGCGTCTCCTGTGCCCCCTGACGAAAACGGCGATCAATACGTATCACCAAACTCATGGCAGACTCCAATGATGCCGGAGTCTCATACATCAGGAGGGCTTGTTTCACCCTCCCTGATACCCCATGAATAAACTGGCTCCGCAGTGCTGGGTCATTCCACTGTGTGTCTACAGCCCAGCGGCGAAATTCCGAACAATAGTCTTCTGCCAAGCGCTCCCCCTGGCGGAGGGCGCGGATTTTAGATTCCGCTAGAGCCAGTCGGTCAGGGTCATCGTAAATGAGCCCGAGGGCAGAAAAAACATTATCGACCGAATGAAATGTAGCAGAGTCAGCTGGTAAGGAAAATGCCCATGCTTGGGGGTCACCACTCAGTAATGACAACACCAGCCCTACTCGCTGGGCCTCATTACCTGAGGATATTGGCCGCATGCGGAAGTATAATTTGCAGGCCTCCCGAAATACGACAAATTTGCTGCGATCGCCTGAAAATCGTTCTGGCAGCGGAAACTTCGGCTCTGCACCGATACCTGCAGATGCCGTTTGCACCTTTGCTACTACCAGGCCCTGCTGCTGAACTGCCCCTTTCAACTCGGAGACCTGTATGGACAGCGCCGCCAACTGGCGGGTTAT
Source organism: Dendrobates tinctorius (assembly GCF_039654945.1). Classification (NCBI taxonomy): domain Eukaryota; kingdom Metazoa; phylum Chordata; class Amphibia; order Anura; family Dendrobatidae; genus Dendrobates; species Dendrobates tinctorius. Next base: position 24,148,005 of record NW_027361738.1, on the reverse strand, counting down.
GGAATCTAAGGCTAGTTTCACACTTGCTTTTTTTTGCAGCGCGTTTTTCCCGCAAAAAAACGCATTGAAAAAACGCATACATAAGCATACAACTGCTGCGTTTTTTTCAAGCATTTTTATGAGCATGCATGAAAAAAACGCAGCGTTTTTATGCGTTTGTATGCGTTTTTAGCGCGTTTTTACCGCGTTTGCGTTTTTTTCCAACATTTTTAGGTGGCCCCTCACACTACCCAAACCATGACTTTACTAACCCTAACCCTGACCCTAACCCTAACCCTAACCCTGACCCTAACCCTTAACCAAATCATACTTAACCCTAACCCAAACCCTAAACCCTAACTAACCCTAACCCTAACCCTAACCCTGACCCTAACCCTAACCCTAACCCTGACCCTAACCCTAACCCTAACCCTGACCCTAACCCTTAACAAAACCATACTTAACCCTAACCCTGACCCTAACCCTAACCCTAACCCTAACCCTGACCCTGACCCTAACCCTTAACCAAACCATACTTAACCCTAATCCTGACCCTAACCCTGACCCTAACCCTAACCCAAACCCTAACCCTGACCCTAACCCTAACCCTAACCCTGACCCTAACCCTTAACAAAACCATACTTAACCCTAACCCTGACCCTAACCCTAACCCTAACCCTAACCCTGACCCTGACCCTAACCCTTAACCAAACCATACTTAACCCTAATCCTGACCCTAACCCTGACCCTAACCCTAACCCTAACCCTAACCCTGACCCTAACCCTTAACAAAACCATACTAACCCTAATCCTGACCCTAACCCTGACCCTAATCCTTAACAAAACCATACTTAACCCTAATCCTGACCCTAACCCTGACCCTAACCCTAACCCTAACCCTGACCCTAACCCTAACCCTAACCCTAACCCTGACCCTAACCCTTAACAAAACCATACTTAACCCTAATCCTGACCCTAACCATGACCCTAATCCTTAACAAAACCATACTTAACCCTAATCCTGACCCTAACCCTGACCCTAACCCTAACCCTAACCCTAACCCTGACCCTAACCCTAACCCTAACCCTAACCCTGACCCTAACCCTTAACAAAACCATACTTAACCCTAATCCTGACCCTAACCATGACCCTAATCCTTAACAAAACCATACTTAACCCTAACCCTGACCCAAACCCCAACCCTAACCCTGACCCTGACCATAACCCTAACCCTAAACCCCCTTAACTAACCCTAACTCTAACCCAAACCCCTAAATTCCATGGTTTAAAAAAAAAAACGCATATGCAAAAAAACGCATACATGAGCATGCCAGTGCGCACATATGCGCATCCATAGGCTATAATGGCCATTTTTAGCGCAAAACGTGCGCATATGTGCGCATGCGCTTTTTTGCAGGGCCAAAAAATGCAACATGCTGCGTCTGGAAAATCCCAACGCACACCCCAAAAAAACGCAGCGCATGAAAATCGCATACATGCGCTTACCAGCGCGCAGGTATGCGCACCCATGTTAAATATAGGGGAAAAAACGCATGCGCAGGTGTGCGTTTTTTTCCAGCGCTAAAAAACGCAAATGTGAAACCAGCCTAATGGATCCATGGACTCCTGAAAAAATGTGGGCCGATTATAATGTCACGGGGGCTTAGTTCAACTAAGGCTGAAATACCCGGGGCCCCTGTGGTATCCCTTTTACTAGGGGAAACCCTGTCTGACCCTCAACCCAGGGTTTTTGCTGAAGGTGCAAATGCCTGAGCCTCCGACCTTTCCTTATCTCCTGCTCAGCCCTGCACTTAACCCTCCACCCTCCACCCAGTGAGGAGTCACACCACCAAAGCTCCCACACAAATAATGACAGACAGGGAGAACTTAAACTGCACTGCGCCGCACACACACAGGAATAAACAGTAATGTGAACAGGGCACAACTAAACACAAATATGGGAAGGAGAAAGGATAACGACGGATCATACGACACCAGATTTGAATCTCTCTCTCTTGAACACCTCCACTCCAGACCGGAACCACTTGGTATGAAACACAAGCTATAATCGGCGACGCCCATATGCCAGTATGACTATTTAAAGACCGTGGGCGTGACTAACCTTCCAACCTGGTCTCCAGCAGGATTAACCCCCGAGAGCCTGAAGATCAAACCGGCGCCACTGAGGCTATAGTGGCTGGAGGTGGAACTACCTCTGCCTGCCGGATGCTGTGGTGTGAACAGCGTCCGACATGACATCTGTCCCTGTGTGGGACAGCCAAAAGTTTTACCATAACCAGGTTCTCCGCATCATGTTCCCACATGCTTTATGCATCCATTAGCCCTCTGTGTCTATACTCTTACACATTTAACATTATGGCTGGTCCATACAATCATGGCAATTGTTACCACCCACCTTTCGTGTCTACCTTTTTCCTCATAGATTATAAGCTTGCGAGTAGGGCCCTCATTCCTCTTGGTATCTGTTATGATCTATGTGATTATTGCTATGCTGTAATGTCTATTGTCTGCACAAGTCCCCTCTAAAATGTAAAGTGCTGCGGAATATGTCGGCGCTATAGAAATAAAATTTATTATTATTATTATAACCTCTCACAAGTGACATCATTTTGGAAAATAGACAAGAAATATATCTTGTTGTGTGGTGAGCACCTTGAACCCCCAGGTACTTCAGAGAAGTTTATAACATTGATCCAAGCTAAATAAAAAAATCTAATTTTTCACACGCAAATGTTATTTATCTCCACATTTTGCATTTGTACTGAGGAGAAATTGCACCATACAATTTGTTAAGCAATTTCTCCTGAGTATGCTGATACCCCAATGTGTTTGGAAAAATTATTATTTTGGCGCACGGCAAGGCTCAAGATGGAAGAATACCATTTGACTTTTTGAATGCAAGATTTGCAGACACCATGTCAAGTTTGGAGAGCCCCTAATATAACTAAACAGGGGAAATCGATCACAAGTGACACCATTTTGGAAAATATACCCTTCAGGGAACTTATTTAGATGTGTCGTGAGCACCTTGAACCCCCAAGTGCTCAACAGAAGTTTATAACATTGAGATGTGAAAATAAAAAAAAAATTCCCACAACAATGTTCTTTTTGCCCAATTTTTTTATTTCCACAATGGTAACAGAAGAAAATGCACTATACAATTTGTTGTGCCTTTTTTCTTGAATACGCAGAGATCCATTATGTGGAGTAAAACTACTGTTTGTGTACACGGCAAGGCTCGGAAGGGAAGGAGTGCATTTGACTTTTTGAATGCAAAATTTGCTGGAATCATTAGCGGATGCCATGTCGTGTTTGGAGAGTGCCTGATGTGCCTAAAGAGTGGAAAGTCCCACAAGTGACCCCATTCCTATAGCTCAAGGAACCTATCTAGATGTCCGGTGAGAACCTTGATCCCCCAAGTGCTTCATAGTAGTTTGTAAAATTGAGCAGAGAAATTAAAAAAATCTAATTTTCCCCACAAAAATGTTTTTTAGCATCAAATTTTTTATTTTCACAAGTGTAAGATGAGAAAATGTACTACAAAATTTGTTGTGCAATTACTCCTGAGTGCACAGATACCACATTTGTGCTGTTTGGACACACGGCACGATGGAGTGACGTTTGGAATGCAGATTTTGATGGAATTTTCTGTGAGTGTCATGTCGCATTTGGAGAGCCCCTGATGTGCCTAAACAATGGAATCCCACAAAGTAACCCCATTTTGGAAACAAGACCCCCTCAAGAAATTTATCTACAGTGAGGGAAATAATTATTTGATCCCTTGCTGATATAAATTATATACATTTATTTGCATTTTGTGAGAAATAAGTATTTGATCCCCTACCAACCATTAATAGTTCTGGCTCCTACAGACCAGTTAGACATTCCTAATCAACTCGTTACCTGCATTAAAGACAGCTGTCTTACATAGTCACCTTTATAAAAGACTCCTGTCCACAGACTCAAATAATCAGTCAGACTCTAACCTCTACAACATGGGCAAGACCAAAGAGATTTCTAAGGATGTCATGGACAAGATCATAGACCTCCACAAATCTGGAAAGGGATACAAAACCATACGTAAGGTGCTGGGTGAGAAGGAGACAACTGTTGGTGCAATAGTAAGAAAATGGAAGAAATGCAAAGTGACTGTCAATCGACATTGATCTGGGGCACCATGCAAAATCTCACCTCATGGGGTATACTTGATCGTGAGGAAGGTGAGAGATCAGCCTAAAACTACACGTGGGAACTTTTTAATGATCTCAGGCAGCTGTAGCCACAGTCACCAAGAAAACTATTGGTAACACTTTATGCCGTAAAGGTTTAAAATCCTGCAGTGCCCGCAATGTCCCCCTGTTCAAGAAGGCACATGCGCAGGCCTGTCTGAAGTTTGCCAATGAACACCTGGATGATTCTGTGAGTGACTGGGAGAAGGTGCTGTGGTCAGATGAGACAAAAATTGAGCTCTTTGGCATTAACTCAACTCCCTGTGTTTGGAGGATGAGAAATGCTGCCTATGGAAACATTATGTTTTGGGGGTGTTTCTCTGCCAAGGGCACAGCACTACTTCACCGCATTAATGGGAGAATGGATGAAGTCATTTACCATAAAATCCTGAGTGACAACCTCCTTACTTCCGCCAGGACATAAAAAATGGGTCATGGCTGGGTCTTCCAGCAAGACAATGACCCACAACATACAGCCAAAGCAACAAAGGAGTGGCTCAAAAAGAAGCACATTAAGGTCATGGATTGTCCTAGCCAGTCTGCAGACCTTAATTCCATAAAAAAACTTATGGAGGGATTTGAAGTTCCAAGTTTCCAAGCGACTGCCTCAAAATCTTAATGATTTACAGATGATCTGCAGTGCTTGCCAACAAGGGTTTTGCCACCAAGTATTAAGTCTTGTTTGCCAGAGGGATAAAATAAATTTATATAATTTATACAATGTGATTTTTTGGATTTTATTTTTGATATCTCTCAATGTTAAAATTAACCTACCCTTAAAATTATAGAATGTTCATGTCTTTGTCAGTGGGCAAACTTACAAAATCAGCAAGGGATCAAATAATTATTTCCTTCACTGTAGATGTATGGTGAGCACCTTAAACCCCCAGGTGCTTCACAGTAGTTTATAACTTTGAGCCATAACATTAAAAAAAATCTAATTTTTTCCCACAAAAATGTTCTTTTACCCCCAAAATTTTTGTTTTAACAAGGTTAACAGGAGAAAATAGACCATAAAAATGTGTTGCGCAATTTCTCCTGAGTGCACAAATACCCTATATGTGATCGAAAACTACTTTTGAGACACAGTGCAAAGCTCAGAAGGGAAGAAATGCCACATTGGAGTTCAGATTTTTCTTCACTGGTTTAAGGGTGTCATGTCACATTGTTAGAGCCCTTGAGGAGCTAAAACAGCAAAATCCCCCATAAGAGACCCCATTTTGCAAACTACACCTCTCAATGAATTCAACTATGGGTGAAATGATCATATTGACACCACAAGTATGTCACAGAATTTTATACCATTGGCAGTGAAAAAATGCCAATTTTGTTTTAGCCACAGATATTACATTTTCACACTCGGAAATGGGTAAAAATGCCACCAAAATTTGTCCCACAATTTTAGCTGAATGTAAAAATATCCCATATGTTGCTGTACAGTCATTATCGGACTGGGCAGCCAAGGGCCCACCAGTAACCAACTTCAGGGCCCTACTTTTCAGCTACATGCACATGTGACATTATCCCCAATCACAATGAGCTGGGTAGATTGGTAAATTAATAAGATGCCGCCTATGTCTGTACATATGATTCAAGTACATTGTGTCAAGTAATGCTCTTATAAGAGGGTGATGAGATTCTCTTGCAGAGGGGCCCACTGGAGGATTCTCCTGTTCTCCTGTGGGCCAGTCCAAGCCTGTGTACAGTGCTGCTTAGCCATACAGCGAGACTCGGGAGGGACGGAGCACTATTTTCCTCCTGGAGTGCAGAGTTTGCTAGAGTAGTTTGTGGATTTTATATAGAGCCTCTAAGTGCTAGAACTGAAGAATCCCCCCCTAAAGATTTATTTTGGAAATTATATCCCTTTGGGAATATATCTACCGATGTAGTGACGATTTTGACTCCCTGGGTTTTCTCCAGAAACAAGCAGCAATGGATGTTGCTGAGTAAAAATTGCAAACTGCCATTGTACTGTAGTACCAGTATATTGCAGTCACCAGTACGTTGCAGTCAGTAGAACATTGTAGTACCCAGTATGTTGTAGTGCCCAGCTCATGCTTCTGGAAAAATGCACCTGTAAATTAGATGGGCTGTCATCGTTACAGAAATGCCAAAAATGTGGATGCTAAATGTGGTTTGGGCATATTGTGGGGCTCAGAAGGGAGAGGGACATTAGGATTTGGGAGTGCAGAATTTGCTGAATTTCTTTTGGGGTGTCAGGAGCTATAGCACTTTTTCAGAGTCTTTGTACTACCAATAACATGGAAACCCCCTATATTTCTGTTAACAGATGATGGAGCTGAGCGGAGACTTGTTTTTTTTGTGGATTGAGTTGAAGCTTTTGTTGGGAACATTTTACATAATATTTGGGATTACATTTCTCCTGTGCTCTACGCTGAGCGCTTTCAAAAGGGTTTATATCTAAATCTCTGAGTGATGTGATTCAAATGAAACCCCAAAGGGAGCGTTCACTCTAATGTGGCAGCAGAGGTACTCTGTACTCTGTCTGGCCTCTGTTCAGCATTTACCTTCTTTACAGAGGTGCACAAAACTGTGGCCAACTGTGCTTTTATGCACACATAAAAAGATGGACAACACTGGATCATAGGCCAGATGGCGTCAACACTCAACAGTGCCTCCATCTGACTCATTATAGGGAATCTTCAACTGGAGGTTTCGCCTGAATCACGCATTACAGCATTTCAGAGATTTACACGGCAGCCCAGTGCAAACAGAGTGCCCCACAGGGCCGTGGGGTACTCGGTACTGGGCCATACGGTTCTTAAAGGGGAATGTCATGGCAGCAGTGACACGGTCCGTGGCCCTGGGCATCCAGTAAAATTAATAAATGATGATGATAGGGTAGTTTGTAGAGGAAATAGTTTGTGAAGCCACCCGTGGTATTCGGCAAGGGTAGCCGATGCTGCAGTGCAGATCCTCTGGGATGGTGTTAGGGCAGCAAAGATGGTTAAGCTCTCCATGGGTAGAGCTGTGTCCCAGGGCAGTTAGAATGTTAAAAGGGATGATAGTGGCTGTTGTAGTGAGTGCGGTGCAGGGCATGTGAGACGTGAATGACTCAGATGACACAGCAAGGTGCAGTTTCCAATGCTTTACTCACAGTTCACTTGTGCATAGATGCCCACTTAGTGCCGTGTCCTCCAGGTGAGGGGTCCAGCAAACTCCCAGCTAGATTGGGATACACCTTTCCAGGACTCCCTTATGTGTGTTTCCATCCTGACCGTCTCACTGTGCTGGTTTCCGCCCTCCAGCCCAGCACCTTCACAAACAGTGTCCCAAGCCAGCAGCCATGGAGCTTGTCAGGCAACGTCCTCTGAGTCCCCTTGCTCCTATATGGCTGCCTTTTTGGTGAATAAATGTGGTTGTGGCTGAGGTACGTACAGCTACCCCAGTCTCCGGCTCTCTAGCTGAGTCTTGCAGTCCTCCAATAGCCTTGGGGGCCGGCTCCCCCACTGCGACCTGGTACCTCCACTTCTTAATATGGGCCCCACAGGTGGCCTCTGCTCTTCCCGTGCCCCAGGGACCCCTTCTGTCCTCCCGGGAGCTTTCTTCAGGCTTCCCTCTCAACTCTCTCTCCAGCTCTTCCTACTGCAATCCTTCTCCTTCTCAGTCTCCTCATGTTCTGACTAACTCTCTTCAGACTCTGTCAGCCCTCACTCCTTTGCTCACTCCCCTCTGACTGACTGACTCTTTCCAGAATAATCTTCTTATCTCAGCACTAACTCCTTCCACCAACTGTCACTCCCTTAAGCTCCTCCCTTTTTTCCTACCTTCCTCACTCATTCCCCAATACCCTTTCCTAGCCAGCTTGGGATGAGGCCATCCTCCCTAAGGGTACACCCAGATGCCGTGACAGAACTGGTGTGTGTTGGGTGCGAGTGTTAGAGTCCTGTGTAGTGCTCCCTTCTTACCTGAGAGTGAGATACCACACCTCTGGATGAGGTGCAGTACCTCTGTGGCAACTGGACCCTCAGGGGCACCACACAAGCGCTCAGGGAAGAGCACAGGATAAATGTGAGCCAAGCCTTACTGTGAACTTTTGGAGGCAGAATGAATAAATCAACAGCAGTTGAAGAATTGGTTCTATTTATTTTTTATGCCATTCCTCTTGCGGTATAAATGATTAGACGACTTTATTCTTCAGGTCGGTGCGATTACAACGATACCAGATTTATATTTTTTTTATGTTTGGCTGCTGTCACACACTAAAAAACACTTTATATTGTGCATCGTCATATTTTGATAGCTATAATTTTCCAGATTTTGGCTGAAAGAGTCATATGAAAGTCTATTTTTTGCGGGACAAGTTGAAATTTTTATTGGTAACATTTTTGGAAAAATGACATTTTTGGGCTGCTTTCTATTCAGATTCAGAAAGAACAAAAATCAGCAATTCAGGAATTGTTTTTTTTTTTTGGGGGGGGGGGTTATGCCATTCCACATGTGGTAAAATTGATAAGGCATCTTTATTCTTCAGGTCAGTACGATTGCAGCAATACCACATTTATATCTTTTTTTATGTTTTGGAGCTTTTACACAATAAAAACTTTTTTATGGAAAAAATAATTATTTTTGCATTGCGTTATTCTGAGAGTTATAACTTTTTTATTTTTCTGCTGACGGAGCTATATGGTGGTTCTTTATTTTGCGGGACAAAATGAAGTTTTCAGCGATACCATTTTTATTTACATTTGTCTTTTTGATTGCGGTTTATTCCACTTTTTGATGATAAAGCATTGTTATTTTCCTCTTTTTTATTTATTTTTTAATAGTATTCACTCAAAGTGTTAACTATTGGGACAGTTTTATAGGTCAGGTTGTTCTGGAAGCGGCAATACCAAATATGTGCACTTTTTTATGTGTTTATTGGATTAATATTTCTTTCTTTTTTTTTGTTCTGTATCTTGTGACTTTTTAAAAATATTTTAACAATTTTTATTAACCTTTTCTAACTTTTTTACTTCACACTAACAGGAGTTAAGCGCTCGCGATTGGTGCTAGGACCGATCGTGAGTGTTGCTGCAAGGTGTCAGCTCTAATATAGAGCTGACACCCGTATTTGATCGCTCTGTTGCTCAGCGTGAGCCCTCGCGATCATGACACCGTATACATACTTCTCTTCGAAGGAATGCAGCTCCCACGGAGCAGCATATGTATGGTGCATGTCAGGAAGAGGTTAAAAATAAAATGAATAATTAAAAATGCAAATTGCCGAATAATGGTACACACAGTGCAGCAATTCAGAAGGGGAAACAAGTATATTTGTATGCAGATGTTAAATATGAACAAGTGTTGTCTACTTGTTCTCCAATATGCATGACCGGCCTTACATGGGGACATTGTGATTGCTCACTGCAAGCCAGATACCTAATCGGAGGTATTGCACCATCTAATAAAACGGTTTGGAATCAGCTCCAATATAAAAAACTCTGGAACTAAAATAGCGAAAAAAAAGGAATCAACCAAAGACAAACACACTAAAGAAAATGTAATACTTCTAGAAGAAATTGGAGACCCAAATACATTCCAAGTAGATATTATAATGGTTGGACCCAACTTCTTTGCTAGTAAAATTGTTATTTTATAAATTTCACAGAAAGCATTTGTTAATTTACATTATTGAAACAGTTTTTGTTTAATTCTTACTTTTACTAATTCATTTATTCAGTCAAATTTTAAATACAAGTACAAGTAGGATTATTCTGTCTACTTAACATTTGGTGGCTAAAATGTTTTATTGTTAATACAAAGGGCCTAACATATATTTCAGACTCCTATTCTCTGAACAGGCTTTGTCCAGTGTCTTTAAATGTTAAATTAACAGCATCGAATTACTTGAGAAAATATGATAAGCCATTTTCATGCATATCATATTTACTAAAGCTTACAGCAATCTTGCCTCCACTTTAGGTGACCAGTGTACAATAATGAGCTTGATAGTGCACTTAGAATCTGGATGTAAAGAAAAAGCAATAGGACACAAGTCTATCTATCATGGTTATTTGTATAGTGCTAAAGGCCCCGTTACATTTAGCGATGCACCAGAGATCCCCACCACGATATGACCCGGTCAGGATTGCTGGTGCATCGCTAAATGGTCGCTAGTGAGCTGCCAAACAGGCAGATCTCACTAGTGATGCAGCAGCGGTCGGCGGTCGTACTCACCTGTCAGACGCGGCGAGGGTGACCGTCTTCCGCCTGCGTCCATGGCTCGCTCGTCGGCGCCATCAGGAAGCCGACGACGAGAAATGGACCAGGCCGATCTCGCGCGATCAGCAATAGCCAGCGGGGGAGCCAGTCGGAGGCGAGTATCACATGTAGCGATATCGCTACTGATATCGCTACTGCGTCACAAAATCGGTGACGCTTTAACGATATCGCTAGCGATATCGCTATGTGTAAAGGAGCCTTAACAGATTCTGCAGCGCTTTATATTCACTGTGACCAGCATGGCTCACAAACATTGGAAGAGCTTAAAACTCCATGCAGATGTTATCATTGGTCATATCAGGAAAACAGCAAACTATCACATTACATTTCTTCCTTTTTTCGTCCTTCCCTTCTTTGTTTCTTTGTTTCTTTTATAAGTAGGTTTTCTTACTTAATGCCAAAATTTGCCAGTATGATGTACAATTCTATTACTGAAACTAGTAATATGGTCATAGAGGTCCTAGTACACCAATAAACATGATATCACCATATGGTGTTCATATATTTAGGAACAAATGCTCTGTTGTTACCATTCTTATTGCTTAGGGAACCTTTGATCTGTGTTCCCTATCTATCCTCCCTCCAGACATATTCTTTTTCCAAGGAAGCATTAACAATTCAGATTCATGCAAAAAGCCTCTTCAGAAAGGAAGAGGACTGGAATTGTAGTGTATGGACTTTTATTATTGCTACTTCCAATAGATGGCACTAGAGTTCTGGCCTCTTCCTATCTGAAAAGGATATTTGTATATTTAAATTATCATAGGGGCATTGCATTGCCTATAAGTCTACTTGCGTCAAAATGGCATGCTCTACAAATGGACACTTTATCCCTTAGAACTCCATTTCAGATTTGTGGCGCTTATTATTAGTAAATCTTTTGAAACTTAAACTTCCCAAATGTGCTAAATATTTTTTTAAAAATGGAATACCTGTGAATTGTCTTGCCCCTCATTTAACCTGAAAAGACATGTTTGACATTTAGGTATCCTAGGTGACCTTAACATTTATAACTATCGGCAAACAGATCCTTACTGGTAATAACCAACAATCTGTTCCTCGCACACTAATCTTCATCTCTGAAGAAGTCACACACTATCTGTACAAATTGTTGTTTGTATAATGTCTTTATCTCACTTTCATAGCTTATGCATTTCCTGGTGAGATGCAGGGAGAGGAAAGGAGCTTACCACACTGAGAATGTATAGTTAGAAATTAGCCCGGAGTTCCTCCTGAGGGTGCTGTTTCCACTGGTGATCACAGGAAAGTAGGGGAAAGGTTTCGGCACAACCATCCAGGGATAAATGGATTCTTTACTGGAAGGTAGTTAAAACAATAAATGGCGAGGCCTGGTACTTCATCGGTCCACAGGACTTGTTTCCAAAATGCACCAGGCTTGTTTAGATGTTCTTTTGCATAATTCTGACTCTAAATGTCATAGGGAGGATGCAGGAGAGTTTTTTTCTGATGACTTTTCAATGAAGGCCATGTTGGTACAGGTGTCTCTGAACAGTAGAACAATTTACCACAACTCCAGAGTCTGCTAAATCTTTGTGAAGAACTTTTGCAGTCAAGCGGGGGTTCTGATTTGCCTCTTTAGCAATCCATGAGCAGCTCTTACTGAAATTTTGCTTGGTCTTCCAAATCTTATCTTGAACTCCTGTTAACTGCCATTTCTATTATGTTTCAAACTTGAAGTAAGTGCAACTTGAAAATGCTTTGCTATCTTCTTATAACCTTCTCCTGTTTTGTGAGCCTCCACCATTTACATTTTCGGAGTGCTAGGCAGCTGCCTAGATGAACCCATGGCTACTGTTTTTTAGTACAAAGTTAGAAGAGGTTGGGTTTTTATAAAGCTGGGAAATTTGCATCACCTGCCTTTCCTAACGATGATCGTCAACACGCCATAACCCTAACAGGCTAATTAAGGTCTGAAAACTTGGACAAAGTTATCTGAACACACAAATCTCCTAGGGTGCGCAAACTTTTGCATAGGCCTATTTTCCTTTTTGTAATTTTTAAAATGTAAAAAATTGCAATATAAATACTTAAAAAAAAAATAAAATACAAAAGGAATGTATCATCTTTAACTTTAGCCCTTTTAGAGATCATTCCATCTTCAACTTGCTTAACTGTTCACAATGACAGTAACTTTGACCAGAGATGTCCAAACTTTTACATGTTACTGTATATGTATATATACAGTGGGGAAAAAAGTATTTAGTCAGCCACCAATTGTGCAAGTTCTCTCACTTAAAAAGATGAGAGAGGACTGTAATTGACATCATAGGTAGACCACAACTATGAGAATCAGAATAAGAAAACAAATCCAGAAAATCACTTTGTCTGATTTGGCAAGATTTATTTTGCAAATTATGGTGAAAAATGAGTATTTGGTCATTAACAAAAGTTCATCTCAATATTTTGTTATATATCCTTTGTTGGCAATGACAGAGGTCAAACGTTTTCTGTAAGTCTTCACAAGGTAGTCACACACTGTTTTTGGTATGTTTGCCCATTCCTCCATGCAAATCTCCTCTAGAGCAGTGATGTTTTCTGCCTGTTGCTGGGCAACACGGACTTTCAAATCCCTCCAAAGGTTTTCTATGGGGTTGAGATCTGGAGACTGGTTAAGCCATTTTAGGACCTTCATATACTTCTTAGGAAGCCACTCCTTCATTGCCCTGTCAGTGTGCTTGGGATCAGTATCATGCTGAAAGACCCATCCATGTTTCATCTTCAATGCCCATGCTGATGGAAGCAGGTTTGCACTCAAAATCTCACGATACATGGCCCCATTCATTCTTTCATGTACATGGATCAGTAGTCCTGGTCCCTTTGCAGAGAAACAGCCTCAAAGCATGATGTTCCCACCCCCGTGCTTCACAGTAGGCATGGTGTTCTTTGGATGCAACTCAGCTTTCTCTCTCCTCCAACCACAACCAGTTCTACTATGGTTTCATCAGACCATTTGACATTCTCCCAATATGCTTCTGGATAATCCAAATGCTCTCTAGCAAACTTTAGATGGACCCCGACATGTACTGGCTTAAGCAGGGGGACACGTCTGGCACTGCAGGATGTGAGTCCCTGGCGGCGTAGTGTGTTACTAATGGTAGCCTTTGTTACGGTGGTCCCAGCTCTATGCAGGTCATTCTCTAGGTCCCCTCATGTGGTTCTGGAATTTTTGCTGCTCTTGTGATCATTTTAACCTCACGGGGTGAGATCTTGTATGGAGCCCCAGATTGAGGGAGATTATCAGTAGTTTTCTGCGTCTTCCATTTTCTTACTATTGCTCCCACAGTTGATTTCATCACACCAAGGTGCTTGCCTATTGCAGATTCAGTCTTTCCAGTCTGGTGCAGGGCTACAATTTTGTTTCTGGTGTCCTTTGACAGCTCTTTGGTCTTCACCATAGTGGAATTTGGAGCGTGACTGTTTGGGGTTGTGGACAGGTGTCTTTTATACTGATAACAAGTTCAAACAGGTGACATTACTACAGGTAATGAGTGGAGGACAGAGGAGCCTCTTAAAGAAGAAGTTACAGGTCTGTGAGAGTCAGAAATCTTGCATGTTTTTAGGTGACCAAATACTTATTTTCCACCATAATTTGCAAAATAAATCTTGCCAAATGAGACAAGGTGATTTTCTGGATTTACTCTCTCATTTAGACTCTCATAGTTGTGGTCTATCTATGATGTCAATTAAAGGCCTCTCTCATCTTTTTAAGTGGGAGAACTTGCACAATTGGTGGCTGACTAAATGCTTTATCTCCACTGTTTATATATATATTTATATAATGTTAAAATCTTTGAAGAAGGAGATTTAATCATGCAAACCCAAGAATATGAGTAACCCTGAGGCCATTTCCCATAAGGAATAAGCTAAGGTTTCTCAGCTAACAGCTGGTGCCTGCCTTTGCGTCATATTTATAGCAGATCATAACAGCCAAAGAAGCACTCCTAAGAACTTGTCATATAAGGTTTGAATTATTCTGTGACTGCAGTAGTCAGTAAAAGTGGAATTTTGTGTTCAATTTAGAGATGTCATGTTGCCGTTGGACTCGGGGGCTGGTGTTCCTGCCTCGGCCACTGGGAGGCGCCGGACTGTCGCGTCACTGTCGGACTTGGGGACTGCTGTTCCTGCCTCGGCCACTGGGAGGCGCCGGACTGTCATGTCGCAGTCGGACTCGGGGGCTGGTGTTCCTGCCTCGGCCGCTGGGAGGCGCCGGACTCCTTCGACTGGTGGTGTCGGCGATAGGAGGGCTATGTCCTCATGTGGTCTTGCTCCTTTGACGCATGCCTCTGTCATTGGGCATCGCCGTGTCTCTCCTGTGGGTGATGGTGGAGACAGAGAAGGGACCCCTGCACAGGCGTTTGGTTGGCGCAGGCTTTGCTCTTCTGTCAGAGGTGAAGGGGTTGATGCATCGCCATCTGGCCTGGTTCTGGGGGCGGTCCAGATTAAGTCATCAGGCTGTGAGCCTGTGAGGGATAGCCATAACCTTCAAATACTTTGGAGCATGTCCTGCAGACCACCAGATATAGTCTTGGTTTCCCCAGTGTGCTAGTGTTTATATTCCTATTGTGACTCTGACCTTTGTCTGGATTTCTGACCCTTCTACAGCCTGCCGATTTTGTACCTCTGCTGCTCTCCCGGTTTTTGACTCTGACATTGGCCTGGATTTTTGACCCTTCTTCATCCTGCCGATTTTGTACCTCTGCTGCCTGCCCGGTTTTGACTTGGACTCCTGACTACGCTTTCGGTCTCGTTTATTAATCCCTTCCTGGCGACCGTCCTGCTTCGGTCCGCTGCTCTCATAGGCAGCTACCACTTGGGCTCCGCTGTAATTCCAGAACCCTGTATAGGGGTAAAGGGTCTTGGGATTTCTCGGGGTGCTGTCTTACTTGCAGCTCAGACTCGCACCAGACGGACGTCACAAGAGAAACCACTTATTATATTAGTTGGGCTACACTACATAATTTTTTTGTTTCATTGGTTTATGGAAAACAGCAGAAAGTTTGAAAATTTTGTTAAAAAAACTAATATGGGGAAGAATAATTTGGAATAAATAAGTAGAAGCCAAGATATTGTTCAGAGACCAAGTCTTCTGTTAGAGGACCACTGAAACCAACTTGCTCTGTGCAGTTGAATGCAATCAGTCTTCTGTAAATCACTATTTCAGGCTGGGGAGCTTTTCTGTATAGCTTCTTTATGATAACCGTTGTATCTCCAAAATTTGTAGCTATGAGAACTTCCAGAAACATGTGTACACATATTTAAAGATAATAACTTTTCACATCTTAAACAAAATTCTTCAGAGCTTAGTGAATTAATTGTATTGGTCATTTGCAGTGTGTCAAAAATAATAAATATTCCTGCTGTGAAATGAAAGGATTTCCGATTAAACCTTTCATCATCAGGATGTAGAAAAGTATTATTTTAACTTTGCAGGAAATATATAACTTGACTATGATCTTCAGAACTGATTGCTACCTGACCGTGACTTCACTTTTGCACTGTCAAATATTAAATGACTAATTCATTTGTACGGAGTGAAACTTATACACAGGAAGCCAAATACATAGCTATCCAAAGTCTTCATTGAGTAATTTAGACAATCATGGTGAGTAGTAAATCTGGCTCATGGATTGATAGGTAGATGTCACAGAGAAAACAAATCATCGTGTTGATGTAAAGGGTTTTCTCCAGGCTTTTGATATTGATGACCCATTCATAAGATGAGCTAAATTAAACAGTGAACATAACTGAACAGCAGCACTCCATACAGTGTGTAATGGCCATTGATGGGTACTATATTAATGATAAATTGGTGTTGAAATTTGGAGAGGGGGACCACAGGGTTAACAGAGTGGAGCTCTGTCATGGGCGCTATGCTGTTTGGATATGAACTTTCTGTTGCTGTTCATGGTTTATGATGCCTAATGGACTGTTAGTGTTATAGGAGAAACCTGTGCTGGACCTGGTCATTTGGCTGTCTAGCGAGTATCCCTTACCTTACCTGAATAACAAGCGCTACCTTACAATTGGTGGAGAATGCGAAGGGCAGTGTTGTAGCCTTGTTGCTAGGGGCAACGGACGAGGTCTGCAATATTCGGTTGCTATGGTCAATGGTTTCCAAAAGCACATGTTGCAGTGCTGGCAACGCTGAGCCAGGAGGGCGGACGGTCTTGAAAACCGTGTGATATGCTGACTGGGGTCAGAGAAAGAGACTGTGGATTGCTATAGGGTGCTTCTGTGGATAAGAGGTACCCGAGAACCTGTGTGGCCGACACAGGTAACAGACAGGAGTCTGTGTTGTACTGACCGGGGTCAGTGAGAAAGACTGTGTACCTGGAGGGTTCAGTGTGCAAAGGGCCTGGAGGGTCAGTGTTGGGAGGTTCTGGGAGAAGACTCGGATCCCTGGAGCACATGCTGTGACCTTGGACCTGGTGAGGCGTGAGTGTTGGACAGTCTCAGGCGGAGACAGATGTCCTGAATAGCCTCTGCTGAGCCCCAGGACCTGGTGAGGCCGGTGTGCTGGGAAACCCTGGGAGGAGGGTCGACTCCCTGAATAGCACCCGGTGCGCCCTGTGTGTTGGATGGTCTCAGGAGGAGACGGACGTCCTGAATAGCACACAGACAGGACACGTGAGTTTTGTGTTGTGTTTGTAGTTTTTTCTTTTCCCTTTTAAGTCAGCTTGCGGTGGCTAGGTGGGGTCAAGAAGGTGACAAGCGGCTTGCTGTAACTCGGCGGGGTTACGAAGGTGACACCAGCAGCTGTGTGTGAGCGGCAGCCAGAGGTGTCGGAGATCAGTGACAGCAGGAGCTGTGGTGGTGGCAGCAAGAACTTGTGTGGTATCGTACTTAAAGGGCCAGTATGGGCCCAAGAGACAAAATGTTTTGTGTGAACTGTGGTCTAAGGAGACCTGTAGAAGGGACATGGGGAAATCCCGAAAGGGGGCGGTGACCCAAATCGGGGTGGTAACCCAAAAAGGGGTGGAGTCCCAGAGGGGGGTGGTGACCCAAATCAGGATGGCAACCAAAAAGGGTGGAGTCCCAGAGGGGGGCGGCGACCCAAATCGGGGTGGTCCAGAAAAGGGCAGCACTGGGTATCTCAGTGAACATGTCTGGGGAACCGCAGTGCTCGTGTATGACTTTTTCAGAATGTGGGACATTCTTTCCAGATAACGACGGGCCGCAGGTGTGTACTGTGATGTTGCACCTGTCATGATCCAGGTTGGATCATGACAGATAAATGCATAAGTGACCATTTTTTTCTTTGAGCTGTTTGCTCAGGTTTGGTTTTGCCCCGGAGGCCACAAGTGTCATTGCACTTGATGTTTTCTTTGCTTTGCCTTTTGCCCCCGATGGTCACTGGAGTTATAGCAGCTTTTGCCCCTGATCATTTGACCATTCCCTTTTCCTATATAGGGTCACATGGTCTATGAGCAGGGGTTGGTGATAGCGTCTTTTTGGGATTCCAACCACGGTGAAGGGAGCAGCTGGCTAGAAGGTTGGAGCCACTGCTGGAACTGGTGTGAACTCTGTCTGCCCGGTGTCCGCAGCAGAGTGAGATGGTGAAGGGAGCAGCTGGCTGGAAGGTTGGAGACACTGTTGGAACTGGTGTGAACTCTGTCTGCCCGGTGTCCGCAGCAGAGTGAGATGGTGAAGGTGGCAGCTGGCTCTGAGGTGTCGAGCCACTGCGAAAAGTTAATCTGGTGATGCATTCTGCTGCCTGGTGCTGCAGCAGAGCATGATAAGTGTTTTGGTATTTCCCCTATTTGTATTTTTCCCTGGTGTGTATTAGTACAGCGGTGGGGCCAGTGCCTGCACCACCCAGCTCCCTAGCAAGGGATAGGTGTAGGGTGTGCTAGGGTGACTGGTATCCTGATCGGCGTCCGGTGAGGAACCGGCCTAGGGAATGTTAGGAGTGTGAGGGACGCTGACTCAGGGGAGTGCAGGAGGTCTCCACGTTCCCTGTTCCCTACCGCAGGGCCCACTGTTGTAACTGTTTCCCCTTCCCCCATGTCTTGTTGTTTTAGCTACCGGCCTACAGGCCGTGTCACACAGGACAATTACATGTGCCGTGTCCTGTTGTTTTAGTTACCGGCCTGCGGGTCGTGTCACACTGGACGGGGCACGTGACATTATCACCAACCCAACATTTTTTGCTGGTGAGCCTTGGGCCAAGTTCAGACTTGTGAGCAGTTGCTGCTGGGCCTCACTGAAGTGAGTGAGGAGCTGCATGGTGAGCAGCAGCAGCAGTTATCAGGGTCTGGGGATCAAATGCAGGCTCAACCAGAGCCCAAGTTATCTCTCCCAGACAGGTTTTTTGGAGGGAGAGATAAATTCTTGGTTTTTCAGGAGGCCTGCAAGCTACACTTCAGGCTCCGCCCTCGTTCACTATGGAGTGAGGAACAGCGGGTGGGGTTCATTATAGCCCACCTTGGAGGTGATCTCCTGTCCTGGGCCTTCTCCCTGCCGGCCAATTCGCCATCTCTATGGTCGGCGGATGAGTTTTTTGCGGCTTTGGCAAATATGCCCTCTGGGGTCCTTGCTGAGGAGAAGGACTCACAGGTGCAGGTGGATGAGCCCAGGCAGGTGGGAGGAGTTGGTTCCCCAGCGGTGTTGCCTGCGGATCGCCGTGATGTGGGGGCATGTTTTAGCTGTGGGCAGACTGGTCATGTTTTCAGGGTCTGCCCAGCATGCGCCAAATCTTCTGTACCATCTAAGGAGCCGCACCCCCCTGGTCGTGTGTAGGGAGGTGACCAGGGAGTGTATATTCCCTCCATCTCGCCCTCAGAAGGTACTATGTCAGCAGAGGTGATGGTTGGCGAGGTACCTGAGGGCATACCGGTGCTTGTGAACAGTGGAGCTGAAGTCAGTTTGGTGGATGCTCAGTTTGTCCAGACTCATGGTCTGAGGTGTGAGACGCCGGACAAACCTATAAGCATCCAGGCCATTAACTCTATCCCACTGAGCCATGGGGATTAAACCTAGTCGTAGAAGACATTATGCTGTATTGTGAACATCATGATGAGTCCCAGTCATACTACCTCTTGGAGGAAAAGCCAGCACCTATCGTTGTGGACCCCCTTGGTCTAAAAAATACAGCCCGGTCTTAGATGGGCGGACTAGGGAAGTAGTCAGCTGGGAGTAGTCGTGTAAGGGCTGCTGCCTAGGGCCTACTGTCCCTGCCGTCTCTCTACAATTGTCCCCTTCCTCTCCAGTGAGAGCAGCAGAGATGCTGCGGGAGAGTAGAGGCAAGGCTCAGCCCTCGCCATTAGCCAACCCTGAGAGGCGCAGACCTCGTAGTAGGAGGGGTTGGAAGGTGGTGTTTCCCTTGGTGAATTGCGGGGGTGTGAGTGTGGTGACACAGGGGGACGCCTCTGTTGTCAGTTCCAGAAAGAGTTCACCCTATTTTGACAAATAAATGTGTGGCAATAAACGTTCAGGTCCGGACCTGTGTGTGAACGAGCATGTATGGGTGGCCACCAAAAACATCCAGTGGAAGTGTGTTGCGGGGGTCTGGAATTCTCTGGTGATCGGGCCGTATCTGGTGTCAGCTGTCCAGGGCCCGGAGTCTTACCAGCTTGAGTTAACCCCAAACATACACATACACAACTCGTTCCGCAGGTCAGTGCTTCGGAGATGTGTGGTGCCTCCAGAACATACATTGCCAATACCAGCGGTGCTCGTTTGTCATCAACCTGACGTGCAGGTAGTTGCAGGGGTGAACTCTGGATCTGGGCATCCCCGCTGTGGGTGGTTCCCGGATGTGGAGCGGTTTTGAGGGTCCAGAGGCCCCTCATTAAGGGGAGGGTACTGTCATGATCCAGGTTGGATCATGACAGATAAATGCATAAGTAACCTTTTTTTTCTTTGAGCTGTTTCCTCAGGTTTGGTTTTGCCCCGGTGGCAACAAGTGTCATTGCACTTGATGTTTTCTTTGCTTTGCCTTTTGCCCCCGATGGTCACTGGAGTTATAGCAGCTTTTGCCCTTGATCATTTGACCATTCCCTTTTCCTATATAGGGTCACATGTTCTATGAGCAGGGGTTGGTGATAGCGTCTTTTTGGGATTCCAACCACGGTGAAAGGAGCAGCTGGCTGGAAGGTTGGAGCCACTGCTGGAATTGGTGTGAACTCTGTCTGCCCGGTGTCCACAGCAGAGTGAGATGGTGAAGGGAGCAGCTGGCTGGAAGGTTGGAGACACTGTTGGAACTGGTGTGAACTCTGTCTGCCCGGTGTCCGCAGCAGAGTGAGATGGTGAAGGTGGCAGCTGGCTCTGAGGTGTCGAGCCACTGCGAAAAGTTAATCTGGTGACGCACTCTGCTGCCTGGTGCTGCAGCAGAGCAAGATAAGTGTTTTGGTGTTTCCCCTGTTTGTATTTTTCCCTGGTGTGTATTAGTACAGCGGTGGGGCCAGTGCCTGCACCACCCAGCTCCCTAGCAAGGGATAGGTGTAGGGTGTGCTAGGGTGACAGGTATCCTGATCGGCGTCCGGTGAGGAACCGGCCTAGGGAATGTTAGGAGTGTGAGGGACACTGACTCAGGGGAGTGCAGGAGGTCTCCATGTTCCCCGTTCCCTATCGCAGGGCCCAGTGTTGTATCTGTTTCCCATTATTGTTTTAGTTACCGGCCTGCGGGCCGTGTCACACAGGACAATTACATGTGCCGTGTCCTGTTGCTTTAGTTACCGGCCTGCGGGTCGTGTCACACAGGACGGGGCATGTGACAGCACCGAGAAGGAGTCTCTGGACAGTTGGACTCAAAGAGTCAGGTGACTCTGACAGGAACTCCTCTCATTTTCTGTCTGACCGAGGAAATGGTCCAGGTTCACTGTAAACATGGGGTCACTGTGGACTATCCGGTGGACAGAGTAATTTTTGAGGGGTCTGGAGGCATTGAGTGCCAAGGTGGCAGTATACCACCAGACTTAGTGTATGCCTTTGAGAGAGGCCGGGACTTTGTTTTGTTTGATGATGTGTGGCAGGGGGATGGAGACGTTTCTAATGTTGGGCTAGCAGACAATGCCTCCTAAAGTGCACAGGTCTGATGTAGAAGTGACCGGAAGAAGAGGAACATCTGCCCAACTTACGGACCTGACGTCTCGTGACAAGATGGATGGTGGGCTGGGAGATGAGATGACTGGAGCGGACACACAGTCAGAGGGTAACTGGAGGGTTCACTCGGATGATCGGGGTGACTCAGTCTCTGGGGGTGACTGTGGCTCTGAGAGAGAAAGAGCACAGACTAGAAGAGCTAAAGAAGGAAGTCTGAGAGCTCAAATTCACCTGGCATCGTGGCAAGGTCTGAATAAGTTCCTCAGAGAAGAGGTAGGAGTACTCACAGAAACTGTAAGAGGTCTTCTGCGGGAGAAGAAGTGGGACAAAGACTCACAGCGGCCAGGCCCGAGTGAGGAACAGAGTGAAGACAAGAAGAAACTGGAAAGTATGGAAGCGGAGAGGATTCATATGCAGGAGGAGCTTGCTGCTGCAGAGCATGCTAAAAAACAAGCACAGCAGGAAAGAGTTGAACTGGCCGATATAATTGCTAACAACAGTGGTAAAGGTGCTCTGGCTTTGGAAGAAAAGAGGCTTTGAGTCTCGCATTGTACAGCTTGAAGAAGAATTGAAGGAAGAACAAGGCAACGTTGAATTAGCCAATGACAAGCTGAGAATGGCCACACTACAGGTTGACCAGATGAATGCTGATCTGAATACAGAACGTAGTAATGCTCAGAAGAATGAGAATGCCCATCAGCAATTAGATCGCCAGAATAAGTAGTTAAAAGCAAAGGTTGCACAACTGGAGGAACAGCTTGATGCTGAAACTAAAGAGCGACAATCTGCAAGCAAACAAGTATGTTGTACAGAGAAAAAACTGAAGGATGTAGTAATGCAAATGAATGATGAAAGGCGTAATTCTGAGCAGTACAAAGGTCAGGCGGATAATGGTTAGCTGAAACAGCTGAAGCGCCCGGTGGAAGAAGCGGAAAAAGAGGCTCAACGTGCCAATGCGTTGCACCGTAAATTACAGCGTGAACTGGAGGATGCTACAGAGACAGCAGATGCACTGAAAAGCAAACTTAGACGTAGTGATGTACCAGTTGTTACAAGATGCATAGGCAGAAAAGAAGTTGACGGAGCGCACTGTAGAAGTGTGGTGACTACACAGTGTCTGATGACGCAGACAGACTGTGACTGGAGGGCCAAAGTCCTGGACCGATATTCTGACCGCTGGGGGCGGGGGAGGCCTAACGTAGAGATGAGGGTCTACGATAGACAAAACAGACGGAGACGGTTCTCTCGGCCTGTGGGGCAAGGTGACAAGGGTGCCTGGTCTCGAGATCCCAGGGTGATGTTGTGTGTTCAAACCCACAAGCTTGAACAGAGGGGGGAGGAATGTGGTGTAGTGACCACTGTGTCTGCTAGGGGGTGCTGTGTGGGTGTCCCAGGATGGGCAGATAGCCATGTCCAGAGTGGTAATAGGAGCAGGGTCCTAAATGACCGTTATGTATCCCAAGGTGGGTGGCCTTGGGATGAAAGCTTGATTATGTGCTGATCAGCATAGCTGACGTTTTGTTCCAATGTGCTAGGGAGAAGCCTTCAGGTGATTGGTGAGATGGGTGGGATCAATCAACTACAAACCCACCTAGGGGCGTGTGTCTAAAACGCCATAGTAAAGTATATGTGTGAATGGTTGTAGGACCTGTGATGAGGTAGTAGCCATGTGATCCAGTGGGCGTGGCTATGGACCATTTAAGGTGGCCAGGGTAGGTCACATGAGTGAATGCTTGGATCCGGTTGGTCCGTATGGAAGGTCTCGTCAGACCGACTGTGCTGAGGAAGATGTGTCTGCCTTCCTGAGTGCACGTGGAGACGCTGTGTATCATGGCTGTACGTGTCTGAGAGTTCCCAGGAGAGGGAATGAACATCAGGACTGAGAAGCAGCTATGAGGTAACCCGGACAAGGGAAATACCTGTGAGGCTAGAGAGCCTGCGTATCGGCGATAACAAAGCCTGTGTGACCACAGGGTTAACAGAGTGGAGCTCTGTCATGGATGCTATGCTGTTTGGATATGAACTTTCTGTTTCTGTTCATGGTTTATGATGCCTAATAAACCGCCTGGACTGTTAGTGTTATATGAGAAACCCGTGCCGGTCCTGGTTATTTAGCTGCCTAGCGAGTATCCCTTACCTGAATAACAAGCGCTACCTAACAATATGTATAAATATATATGTCTCAATGACATATATATATATATATGTATATATCCATTCTTTCATTTTTGTTTTAACCTGTTATTGGGCTCCATTATATATCCACTTTGCAAGCCTGCGAGAAAATCTCGGCATACGGATGCAATACGGATGATAACATACGGATGCTTACATGTGCAAAAAACGGAGCCACACCTTGACAACGGATGACTTACGGATCACTGTTCAGGGAACATTTCTGCGTATTACGACCGTAAAATACGGACGTATTTTTATGCGTTGGGTCTGACCCCAGCCTCAGAATAAACCCTTGCAAGGTTTGAAAGCCTAATTTGGAAGGCCAAAAATGTGATCTCTCATGGCTTTCATTGAAATGTGTTGGTAGTAAAAGTAACAATAAAGCAGAGTGGTTGGTATAGAGTGTATATATAATTTTTTTCTAACTGTTGTCCTCAAGGTATGATTTGTGGTACACCGACATCCTATAAGCACTACAGACTGTCATCTCAAACATACCTTTAATTTACCAGACTACTTTTATGATAAATGTATATAAACGTGTCAATAGCTGACATAGCCGTTACTCATTGTACACTGTAGATCATATCTGTTACTAGGAATGTCTTTAACAAAATTAGCTACCAGTACTAACATATTGTCAGCAAAACTGAGAGCCGCTGTGTTATTGGATTGTGAATAGATAGACTATCTTAATTAATATAAGACCGTTCAGCAGAAATTATGGATTTTGTCCTTTTCAATTTAATGAGCACTAAAGTGTA
Organism: Dendrobates tinctorius; assembly: GCF_039654945.1. Classification (NCBI taxonomy): domain Eukaryota; kingdom Metazoa; phylum Chordata; class Amphibia; order Anura; family Dendrobatidae; genus Dendrobates; species Dendrobates tinctorius. The sequence goes on along the minus strand of NW_027361738.1, from coordinate 24,123,541 downwards.
TTCGTACATATATTACTCTGCCCTCACTACAATCACAATGATTCCTTATTGCGCCATCCCATTTTGAATAGGGTCCAAATTGTCATATTTTTTGTTCGAATAATGACAAACTATTGATGTTCCTGAGTTCACAGCAATGATACAACCTTGGATGAAGCCAAGTCAATAGCTTCTGATGTTCACATTAGGGACTTTAAAAATCAATACAGTTTTCCTGTTATTCTTTTATGATTAAATCAATCCATGTTATTTACTCATTGCATAAAGAATAGATCATTGCCAAATGCCTAGTCTCCTTCATCTACAGCTCCGTGGTGTGAACAGGGGTTGTTTTAGCTACATACAGAAATAGGTGAACAATGTAAGAAGGTACATCTGGAAAAGAATTAGAGCCAATGAATAGACAAAAAAGAGCACATTGCTAAATGGGAAAGATTCATTATCTGAGATAAGAAAGATGGAAGATAAATTGTGATAAATAAACAGCTTGCTCCCATTGGTCCCAAAAGCTGCCTTTAAATGCAAGAATTACTGTACACTTTTGGCAATTTTTATTTGCTCATTATCATATGTGAAATAAATATGAGTGAATCGACTCGAGGCGAATCAAGTTTGCTTCCGCTTTCACAAAAAATTCAGAAAATCAGCAAAATGGCTGCCTAGACCTCATGCAATGTCATGCCATGTGATAGTCAAAAATGGAATGACATCACAAGGCCTCACATTCATTGAAGGCTCTAAAAACCACTACACCTAGATGTGGACTGGATGACTAAGCAATAAGCTGATCGGAGGGACAGCCAATGGTTGTGGAGAAGTGAGTATATATATAAGTATATATATATATATATATACTTCTTCATGACCTATGATGTATACAGTCATATGTTAAAGTTTGGGCACCCCTATTAATGTTAACCTTTTTTCTTTATAACAATTTTGGTTTTCGCAACAGCTATTTCAGTTTCATATATCTAATAACTGATGGACTCAGTTTTATTTCTGGATTCAAATGAGGTTTATTGTACTAACAGAAAATGTGCAATCTGCATTTAAACAAAATTTGACCGGTGCAAAAGTATGGGCACCCTTATCAATTTCTTGATTTGAACACTCCTAACTAGTTTTTACTGACTTCCTGAAGCACTAAATTGGTTTTGTAACCTCATTGAGCTTTGAACTTCATAGCCAGGTGTATCAAATCATGAGAAAAGGTATTTAAGGTGGCCACTTGCAAGTAGTTCTCCTATTTGATTCTCCTATGAAGAGTGGCATCATGGGCTCCTCAAAACAACTCTCAAATGATCTGAAAACAAAGATTATTCAACATAGCTTTTCAGGGGAAGGATACAAAAAGTTGTCTCAGAGATTTAACCTGTCAGTTTCCACTGTGAGGAACATAGTAAGGAAATGGAAGAACACAGGTACAGTTCTTGTTAAGCCCAGAAGTGGCAGGCCAAGAAAAATATCAGAAAGGCAGAGAAGAAGAATGGAGAGAACAGTCAAGGACAATCCACAGACCACCTCCAAAGACCTGCAGCATCATCTTGCTGCAGATGGTGTCACTGTGCATCGGTCAACAATACAGCGCACTTTGCACAAGGAGAAGCTTTATGGGAGAGTGATGCGAAAGAAGCCGTTTCTGCAAGCACGCCACAAACAGAGTCGCCTGAGGTATGCAAAAGCACATTTGGACAAGCCAGTTACATTTTGGAAGAAGGTCCTGTGGACTGATGAAACAAAGATTGAGTTGTTTGGTCATACAAAAAGGCGTTATGCATGGAGTAGGGCTGGGCGAATCCTGAAATACTCGGAATCGCTAGACTGTAACGAGTCCGAGTCGGAAACTCGCTATTCATTGCAAGTCTAGCGAGTCCAATGTTAATGAATGGGGATGCGAGTATTGCAGCGATTCCTGTGCTGGGGAGAGAGAGAGAGAGAGAGATATTACTACAAGCAATTCTAGTTTCTTAGCGATTTTGTGTCCCCCTGCTGACACAAAATCGCTAAGAAACTAGAATTGCTTGTATTAAACTCTGAAAAAAAAAAAATAGGAGTCTTAGCGATTTTGTGTCCCCCTGCTGACTAGTGTTGAGCTTTCCGATTGGCTGCCGAAATGACGTCATCATGATGCGCTGTCTGTGCGCATCATGATGCGCCGTCAGTTCGGGCCTTCGGGGGGGCTGTGCCGACTGTCCGGGGGTCTGTACCGGCCTGCCGGTGGTCTGTGCCGGCCTGCCGGTCATCTGTGCAGGCTCCGGTGGTCTGTGCCGGCCTGCCGGTGGTCTGTGCCGGCCTGCCGGTGGTCTGTGCCGGCCTGCCGGTGGTCTGTGCAGGCTCTGGGGGGGCTGTGCCGGCCTGCCGGGGGGCTGTGCCGGCCTGCCGGTGGTCTGTGCAGGCTCCGGTGGTCTGTGCAGGCATCGTCCGATGGGACTACAAGTCCCATCGGGCTATGCCTGCTACCATGACAGTGATTGACACATTAGCCAATGATGGGACAGTAGTAGTCCCATCATCCGGCTAATGTGTTGAATGTAAAAAAAAAAAAAAAAAAAAAAAATTACATGCTACATACATGCTACATACATACAACATGCATACTACATATATACTACATGCAACATATATACTACATGTAACATACATACTACATATATACTACATGCAACATACATACTACATACATGCTACATACTACATGCATACTACATACATGCTACATACTACATACATGCTACATACATACTACATACATACTACATGCATGCAACATACAACATACATACTACATGCATGCAACATGCATACTACATATATACTATATATACTACATGTAACATACATACTACATATATACTACATGCTACATACATGCAACATACATACTACATACATACTACATACAACATATATACTACATATACTACATGTAACATACATACACTCTACATGCTACATACATGCAACATACTACATACATGCTACATACATGCAACATACATGCTACATACATGCTACATACATGCTACATACATGCTACATACATACAACATATATACTACATATATACTACATACATACACACTACATGCTACATACATGCAACATACATACTACATACATGCAACATACATACTACATACAAGCAACATACATACTACATACATACTACATACATACTACATACTATATGCATACTACATACATACTACATACATACAACATATATACTACATATATACTATATATACTACATGTAACATACATACTACATATATACTACATGCTACATACATGCAACATACATGCTACATACTACATGCATACTACATACATACTACATACATACAACATATATACTACATGTAACATACATACTACATACATGCTACATACATACTACATACATACCACATACATGCTACATACATACCACATGCATGCAAGATGCATACTACATATATACTGCATATATACTGCATGCATACAACATACATATATACTACATACAATACATACATATAGACATACAGTACATATAACATAGAGTACATACTTACCGTCACTTGTCACTTTGATCCCCGAAGCCATTGTCACCTGAGGGTTAAATATCAAAATAAAAAAACACCAATATACTTACCCCGATCCGCAGAAGTCCACGAGGGTCCCACGTCCATCTTGCGTGGAGAACAGCAGCATCAGCTGATGCTACCGTTCTCTACCAGCTCCAGGAATACAATGACGGAAGGTAGGTATCCTTCCGCACTGTATTCCTCCACCACTGTAAAAAAAAAAAGTCCCTAGTCTCACTTTATGCCATTGCTGCGTGGGAATTTCCCACGCAGCAATGGCATAAAGTGAGACTAGGGACTTTTTTTTTTTTTTTTTACAGTGGTGGAGGAATACAGTGCGGAAGGATACCTACCTTCCGTCACTGTATTCCTGGAGCTGGTAGAGAACGGTAGCATCAGCTGATGCTGCTGTTCTCCACGCAAGATGGATGTGGGACCCTCGTGGACTTCTGCGGATCGGGGTAAGTATATTGGTGTTTTTTTATTTTGATATTTAACCCTCAGGTGACAATGGCTTCGGGGATCAAAGTGACAAGTGACGGTAAGTATGTACTCTATGTTATATGTACTGTATGTCTATATGTATGTATTGTATGTAGTATATATGTATGTTGCATGCATGTAGTATATATGCAGTATATATGTAGTATGCATGTTGCATGCATGTAGTGTATGTATGTAGTATGCATGTAGCATGTATGTAGTATGTATGTTGCATGTAGTATATATGTAGTATGTATGTTACATGTAGTATATATAGTATATATGTAGTATATATGTTGTATGTATGTAGTATGTATGTAGTATGCATGTAGTATGTAGCATGTATGTTGCATGTATGTAGCATGTAATATATATGTAGTATGTATGTTACATGTAGTATATATAGTATATATGTAGTATATATGTTGTATGTATGTAGTATGTATGTAGTATGCATGTAGTATGTAGTATGTATGTTGCATGTAGTATATATGTAGTATGCATGTTGTATGTATGTAGCATGTATGTAGCATGTAATTTTTTTTTTTTTTTTTACATTCAACACATTAGCCGGATGATGGGACTACTACTGTCCCATCATTGGCTAATGTGTCAATCACTGTCATGGTAGCAGGCATTGCCCGATGGGACTTGTAGTCCCATCGGACGATGCCTGCACAGACCACCGGAGCCTGCACAGACCACCGGCAGGCCGGCACAGCCCCCCGGAGCCTGCACAGCCCCCCGGCAGGCCGGCACAGCCCCCCGGCAGGCCGGCACAGACCACCGGCAGGCCGGCACAGCCCCCCGGCAGGCCAGCACAGACCACCGGAGCCTGCATAGACCACCGGCAGGCCAGCACAGCCCCCCGGCAGGCCGGCACAGACCACCGGAGCCTGCACAGACCACCGGCAGGCCGGCACAGACCACCGGCAGGCCGGTACAGACCCCCGGACAGTCGGCACAGCCCCCCCGAAGGCCCGAACTGACGGCGCATCATGATGCGCACAGACAGCGCATCATGATGACGTCATTTCGGCAGCCAATCGGAAAGCTCAACACTAGTCAGCAGGGGGACACAAAATCGCTAAGACTCCTATTTTTTTTTTTTTCAGAGTTTAATACAAGCAATTCTAGTTTCTTAGCGATTTTGTGTCAGCAGGGGGACACAAAATCGCTAAGAAACTAGGATTGCTTGTATTAAACTCTGAAAAAACTAGGATTGCCATTGATTTGCATTGGACTCGTTACTGTGCGAGTAATCGCTTGGAAACTCGCAGAGTACCGACTCCTGCGAGTCCCCTACTACTCGCAGAGTAACGAGTCCTAACGAGTAGATTCGCCCATCCCTAGCATGGAGGCAAAAAAACACAGCATTCCAAGAAAAACAGTTGCTACCCACAGTAAAATTTGGTGGAGGTTCCATCATATTTGGGGCTGTGTGGCCAATGCCGGCACCAGGAATCTTGTTAAAGTTGAGGGTCGCATGGATTCAACTCAGTATCAGCAGATTCTTGACAATAATGTGCAAGAATCAGTGACGAAGTTGAAGTTACGCAGGGGATGGATATTTCAGCAAGACAATGATCCAAAACACTGCTCCAAATCTACTCAGGCATTCATGCAGAGGAACAATTACAATGTTCTGGAATGGCCATCCCAGTCCCCTGACCTGAATATCATTGAACATCTGTGGGATGATTTGAAGCGGGCTGTCCATGCTCGGCGACCATCAAACTTAACTGAACTGGAATTGTTTTGTAAACAGGAATGGTCAAAAATACCTTCATCCAGGATCCAGGAACTCATTAATAGCTACAGGAAGCGACTAGAGGCTGTTATTTTTGCAAAAGGAGGATCTACGAAATATTAATGTCGCTTTTATGTTGAGGTGCCCATACTTTTGCACCGGTCAATTTTTGTTTAAATGCAGATTGCACATTTTCTGTTAGCACAATAAACCTCATTTGAATCCAGAAATATAACTGAGTCCATCAGTTATTAGATATATGAAACTGAAATAGCTGTTGCAAAAACCAAAATTGTTATAAAGAAAAAGGGTTTAACATTAAAAGGGGTGCCCAAACTTTATCATATGACTGTAGGTACGTTATAGGTTGTGTCCCAGCATTTGATGCAGGCTCCAGTGGTGAGCCTGTACCTTTTCTGGCACATGAGAGCTGAATTTGTGATCCACCTGCAGCTGTTAACATCTCTGACAGCGGAATTTAACATGATCGCACCCTAAGTGCATCACAAACCCCACCTTTCGGTGCTCCTGTCACGTGATCGCAGGGCACTGATGGTTTGGCATGACAACCGGGAGTCAGCAGATCCTTTACTTGTCATTGCAGATCTCCTATAAACATTGAGGCTGAAGCCCTGTTACATGTAGCACAAGTGATTGGAAGATTGCAGCTTCAAGTCTCCTAAGGAAACTAAAAGTAGAGAAAAAAGTTTTTAAAAATATGTAAGAATTTGTAAAATTATAAACGTTCAAACCATCCCTCTTTGGCCTTATTCAAAATTAAACAATAAAAAATAAAAAATACACTTTGGTATCGCTGCATTCAGAAACGCCCAATCAATCAAAATATAAATAAATATAATCCTATCGGTAAATGGCGCAACAAGAAAAAATCGAAAAGCCAGAATTACAGTTTTTTTGTTGCCGCAACATTATTAAAAAGGAGATCAAAATATTGTATCTATCCCAAAATGGAGTCAATAAAAATGTAAGCTTGGCACACAAAAAATAAGCCCTCACCTAGCCCTAAATTCCAAAAAATAAAAAGTACCTATACATGTCTGGTATCTACAAACTCGTAGAGAATCATAACAGCAGGTCAGTTTTTGCATTTAGAGTACATGGTAAAAAAAAATTGCAATTTCACCACACTTGGAATTTTTGTTCCCATTTTGTTCCCATTTTCCAGGACACTGTTTGATAAAACCAATGGTGTTAAAAGGAATACTCACCCCACAAAAAACAAGCCCTCACATGGCCATATTGACTGAAAAATAAGAAGGTATGGCTCTGGGAAGAAGGGGAGCAAAAAACGAAAGCGCAAAAACGGAAAAACCCAATGTTGTGAAGTAGTTAAACCCTACGTTTACTAAGCTCTAGGGAAACCTCAGAGAAGAATGAGGCATATATGATTTACATCAAATAAATTAAAGGAGTTGTCAAGACTCAGGCCTCAGTGCGCGCTGTCAGGATTCTTCGAACCAGAAGGAAGCAAGCAGTCATGTGATCTCAAGTATGTGAATTGCACACTTCCGGCCACATTATAACTAGACATATCCAGCCTTCCTAAATTCATTTGCATTGAGTGAGGCACGGCACATCTAGTCAGCATATGGCCGCATGAATGCAAATCGCTTTGCAGTCAAGTGCCATCTCCTTCCGGCACCAGAAAATATTGACAGTGTGGACATTACATACTGTGGGGATTCACAAGTCTGCAGTCCTATAGCATGACTGCAGACAGGAGACACAAGCCTGGAAAACCCATTTAAATTAAGTTTAAATTTACCACCTGAATTTGAGCTAATTCAAATGTCAGCATATTTGGTTATCTTTAATAGGAAACATTTTTTTAAACATATTTCATAATAACTTTTAGGCTATATCTGAAAACAAAAATATTCTAAAGGTTACTAAGCTGTAATGTTAACTGTCATATTTTAAAAAATATTAAGATTTGAGAGTCGTCAGTGGTTGATACCTTTTAATGGCTAACTGAAAAGATGATAACACATTGCAAGCTTTTGAGACTACTCAATTCTCTTCATCAGACATATATGAATAGACTAATATAAAATCTGAAGAGTCACATATTTATACACAACACAGCACAGGAATAATGAAATAGATAAGAGAAGTGATGTGAAACAGAACTATCTTTTTGGGAGAGAGATAAACGGTTGTGGCTGTAAATATTGGAACAGTTCATAGATAAAGAGTGTGAAAGTTTTATTGTCCTATGATTGAGGTTTCGTCAGATTGTAATGCCCCCACAAGGTTGAGGACTCTCAAATCTTAATATTTTTCTATCTACTGGCTAAAGCCCCCATTACACATAGTGATATCGCTAGCAATATCGCTGTAACGTCATCGATTTTGTGACGCAGCAGCGATATTGCTAGCGATATCGCTATGTGTGATACTTACCTCCGACCAGCTCCCTCGCTGCTCATCGCTGGTCACGTGAGAACGTCCTGGATCATTTCTCGTCGGGCGCTTCCTGTGGCGCCGACGAGAGACGCGTGGACGCGGGCAGGTGGACGTCAGGATCGCCGCATCTGACAGGTAAGTAGCGACCCCCGACTGCTGCTATGTCGCTGGCGAGATCTGCCTGTGTGGCAGCTCACTAGCAACCACTTAGCGATGCATCAGCGATCCATATCGTTGTCGGGATCGCTGGTGCATCGCTAAGTGTAACGGTAACCTAACACGGTACAAAGATATACATCTTTCCTATGTCTTATTTAGTACACTGAAAGTGTAAGTGAGTCTAATTAAAGGTATTTAAAACCTATATAAAATGTAGATGTTCTGGCAGTGTTTTCCAGATTTTTTTTGGTTGCATTTTAGAACAAAATCCATGGTCTGTAAACAGCTTAAAGCACAACAAAGAGATATCATTGCTTAAAGTCATCATTCAAGAGAAGGGTCCAAAAAATTTCCAAGGCATTACATGTACTATATTGTGAAGACTTCATCAAGAAGTAGCTTCAGTTCAGCACAACAGTGACATTACCTAGAACTGGATGTTCCTCAAAAATTGATGAAAAGACCAGAGAATTTGGCAATGGGGCTGCCAGGAGACTGGAGCTTTTTTCGATTTTCCGTTTTTGTTTTTCGCTCCCATTCTTTCCAGAGCCATAACTTTTTTATTTTTCCGTCAGTATGGCCATGTGAGGGCTTATTTTTTGTCGAGTTGTACTTTTGAACGACACCAGTGGTTTTACCATGTCGTGTACTTGAAAACAGGAAAAAAATTCCAAGTGCGTTGAAATTGCAAAAAAAGTGCAATCCCACACTTGTTTTTTGTTTGGCTTTTTTGCTAGGTTCACTAAATGCTAAAACTGACCTGCCATTATGATTCTCTCCCTGGAGATGTCTTATGGCTTTTTAATTTGTCTCTATTACAATAGAGAATTTAATAATAAAGCTAATCACAAAAGTGGTAAGAACGTAAAGATTTATTTTTTTTTTATAAAGGGCCCTTTAATAAGACACCAAAGACTGGCTAAAATAAGCCTGGATCCAAAATCCATTGAAATTCTGTGAGTGATTTTGATGCACTGGCATTGCATAATTTGCCAGTATCCAAGGCAAGTCAAGTATTTTGGAGATTAGCACTCCCAATATCTCTTCAATTAGTATGCAAGATTGTGTGTTATTTGTTCCTATGTATATGTTATTGTATTTTAATAAAATGTATGTAAATAAAGTAGGAGGAATTAAAGTAATGTAATTCAAGTAAATTTATATACAAAGTCCATTATTACCAATAACACTGCCATACCCATTGTCATTTTCACTACATAATGAATACATAATACTCCTATGGAACAAAACACATTGTACAAAGACCAATATTACCAGTAATACCACTACTCAACTAGCACTACATAGTGACTGACCATCAACATCAAACTGTTACTAAACATAAAATCACTATAAGAATGCCAATATTACAATCACAGAGTAGTCATATAGTAGTATAAAATACATTACAGTATACGTGATTTCAGTACAGTTATATACAATGACCTACAGTTAGCATTGTTTCTGATTAAGGTTGATCACTTTTCTCATCTTCGTCATCTGGCCGAGACCAATATAGCAACTTCTGTAAGCATTGTTTGTAACAAAGACATATTTTACTTCTCATATTTCCAATATCATCCTCATTTATTCCCAGTCTACAAAAACTGCTGCTACCCCTAATTCAGTGACTTCTGCAATTGCAATGTGGTACACTGATCATAATACTTTAAAAATGGAGTCACTACTATAATTACCAAGCACCCAAAAAAATGCAGGTGGACACTTCCCCTGTAAACAATAGTCCCAAATAGATGGCACCAAATAGATAGAAATAGTGCACCACACAACAAAAGTGCCCCCTTTCTGTCACACATAGTTGTACTGCCCCCCTTTTTACTCACACATATGCAAATTGTCTCTTCAGAGAGGAAGAGAACTAGAACTTTAGTGCCATCTATTGGAAGTAGCAATCCTAAAAGTCAATGTCAACCCTTTATTGAGACTTGTCACATGACTTAGGATAAAAGCCAAACCAGAATCTCAATTTGCAGTCACTTTGTTTCGGTGTACTGTCCTTCGTCAGTGTAAAGTGTGAGATCCTACCCACCCACCTCCCCACCCACCTCACCTCCGCCTCAAAACTGTTCCTTAACATACAATCCTCTGTCTCCAAACACAGACAGCCCCCTCATTCCCTCTCCTGCTCCCACCTGCTAACACTTTCTCTGCTCCTTCTCACTGCTGGTGATATCTCTCCAAATCCTGGTCCTCCTCACCACATTCCCACAGTCATTTCTACCTCCCATCCACGCTCTATCACAACCTTTCGTAACCACTCCAACCTTATACCCATTCACCCAGCCCCCGCTTCCCCAGTCCCACTAACAGGAGCTCTGTGGAACGCTCGCTCTGTCTGCAACAAGCTCTCCTACATCCACAATCTTTTTGTTACTACCAAATTTTCCTTCCTCGCCATCACCGAAACCTGGCTCACCCCTTCTGACACAGCCTCTCCTGCTGCACTTTCGCATGGCGGCTTCCACCTTTCTCACACCCCCCTGCCCCAGCAGCAAACATGGCGGAGGAGTTGGTTTTCTCCTGTCAGATACCTGCTCCTTCACCCCAATCCCACTGCCACCCTCTGTTACCCTCCCTTCCTTTGAGGTGCACTCTGTGCGCATCTACTCCCCTCCAACCTCCAACTGACTGTCATCTACCGCCCCCCAGGGCCAGCCACCACCTTCTTTGACCACTTCACCACCTGGTTACTTCATTTCCTTTCCGCGGACAGCCCTACTATCATCATGGGCGACTTCAACATCCCCATTGACACTTCCCTCTCAGCTGCCACTAAACTCCTATCTCTCACTTCCTCCTTCGGCCTCACTCAATGGTCTTCTACAGCCACCCACAAAGATGGCCACACACTGGACCTCATCTTCACCCGCCTCTGCTCCCTATCTAACCTCTCTAACTCACCTCTTCCTCTCTCTGACCACAACCTTCTCACATTCTCTTCCCTCTTCACTCCATGTCTACAATCCCCACCCCACAAACTTTCACACCCTCGCAGAAATCTTAAACACCTTGACCTACACTCATTCTCTGAATCCCTCCTCCCTCTTACAGATATAAGTTCCTTACACAATGCAGATGATGCTGCCACTCTATATAACACCCCACAATAGCTGTAGCTTTGGAATCCTCTGCCCCACTTACACATACCAAAACTCGCAAAATCAACAGACAGCCCTGGCACACCAGCCTGACCAAAGAGCTGAGGCGAGCTTCCAGGGCTGCTGAGCGCAGATGGAAAAGATCCCACTCCAACAAGCACTTCATCGCATTCAAACAGTCCCTCACTACTTTCAAGACCACATTCACCACAGCTAAACAAACCTACTTCTCATCTCTCATATCCTCCCTGTCTCACAACCCTAAACAGTTATTCAACACCTTCAATTCTCTCCTCCGCCCCCCAGCAGCTCCTCCCTCCCCACTCATCTCAGCTGAAGATTTGCCTCATTTTTCAAGCAGAAGATTGATAACATCAGAGACAGTTTTGGTCAACAACCCCCAGAGCCCTTCCTCCTGACTTCCCAGCCCTCCACCTTCAAAACCAACTTCTCCACCATTACAGAAGATCGACTCTCCACTCTACTCTCAAGATCACATCTCACCACCTGTGCACTTGACCCGATCCCATCCCACTTCATACCAAACCTCACCACAGTCTTCAACCCCAACCCATCTCTTCAACCTATCACTAACAACTGGTGTTTTCCCCTCAAGCTTTAAACATGCCTCCATCACAGCTATCCTCAAAAAGCCCTCTCTTGACCCATCCTCTGTATCTAGCTATCGTCCTATATCACTTCTCCCCTACGCCTCCAAGCTCCTGGAACAACACGTCTACCTTGAACTGTCCTCCCATCTCTCTTCTTGCTCCCTCTTCGACCGCTTACAATCTGGCTTCCGGTCACACCACTCCACAGAAACTGCCCTTACTAAGGTCACCAATGACCTCTTAACCGCCAAGAGCAAGCGACACTACTCTGTCCTCCTCCTCCTGGACCTGTCGGCTGCCTTTGACACAGTGGACCATTCCCTATTATTACAGACTCTCTCATCCCTCGGCATCACAGACTTGGCCCTATCCTGGATCTCATCATACCTAACAGACCAGACATTCAGCATCTCCCACTCACACACCACCTCCTCACCTTGCCCCCCTATCTGTCGGAGTCCCACAAGGTTCAGTCCTTGGGCCCCTGCTGTTCTCTATTTACACCTTTGGCCTGGGACAGCTCATAGAATCTCATGGCTTTCAGTATCATCTCTACGCTGATGACACACAGATCTACATCTCTGGACCAGATATCACCTCCCTACTAACCAGAATCCCTCAATGCCTGTCCACTATTTCATCCTTCTTCTCTGCTAGATTTCTGAAACTCAACATGGACAAAACAGAATTCATCATCTTTCCCCATCTCACGTGACCCCCCCTACGAACCTATCAATTACAGTAAATGACTGCCCCCTCTCCCCAGTCCCACAAGCTTGCTACCTCGGAGTAATCCTTGACGCTGATCTCTCCTTCAAACCACATATCCAAGCCCTTTCCACTTCCTGCTGACTTCAACTCAAAAATATTTCACGAATCCGTTCATTCCTCACCCAAGAATCTGCAAAAACCCTAGTCCATGCCCTCATCATCTCTCGCCTTGACTACTGCAACCTCCTGCTCTGTGGCCTCCCCTCAAACACTCTCGCACCCCTCCAATCTATTCTAAACTCTGCTGCCCGACTAATCCACCTGTCCCCCCGCTATTCCCCAGCTTCTCCCCTCTGTCAATCCCTTCACTGGCTCCCCATTGCCCAGAGACTCCATTACAAAACCCTAACCATGACATACAAAGCCATCCACAACCTGTCTCCTCCATACATCTGTGACCTCGTCTCCCGGTACTTTCCCACACGCAACCTCCGATCCTCACAAGATCTTCTCTACTCCCCTCTTATCTCCTCTTCCCACAATACAAGATTTCTCTCGCTCATCACCCCCACTCTGGAACTCTCTACCACAACATATCAGACTCTCACCTACCATCGAAACCTTCAAAAAGAGCCTGAAGACCCACCTCTTCCGACAAGCCTATAACCTGCAGTAACCACCGATCGACCAAACCGCTGCACGACCAGCTCTTCCCTCGCCTACTGTATTATCACCCATCCCTTGTAGACTGTGAGCCCTCGCAGGCAGGGTCCTCTCTCATCCTGTACCAGTTATGACTTGTATTGTTTAAGATTATTGTACTTGTTTTTATTATGTATACCCCTCCTTACATGTAAAGCGCCATGGAATAAATAGCGCTATAACAATAAATAATAATAATAAATAATAATAATAATCTGGTTTTGCTATGTGAGAGGCGTCTGACCGATATCCAAGAAGTATCGTTTCTCCTTGCAGAGACTGACATGCTAAGCATGCCGAGATGAGGAGACTTAAAGCCGCAATGCTCCTCTGGGAAATATGCAAATTATCTCTTCAGAGAGGAAGAGAACTAGAACTCTAGTGCCACTTATTGTGAGTAGCAATCCTAAAAGCCAATGTACCCCAAAACATTTTACATTTTTCCAGTCACTACTACTCCCTAAACAATTCAATAAAAACAGTTCAAAAGATTGTATCTACCCTAAATTTGTATCAATGAAACCATTAGCTCAAATCACAAAAAAAAACCTCACAATAGCTCAATCAATGAAATAATTAAAAAATATTACAGGTGTTAAAATAGAAAATAGTGACACCATCTAAAACAGTTTTTTTTTTTTACAAATTTCTGTAATTTTTTTCTGCACTTATATAAAAAAAATTCAATACCAGCTTGGAATCACTGTAATTGTCCTTATTTGGAAAATCATGATTCAGAGTCATTTTTTATCACAGAATGTATGCCAGAAAAATAAAACCCCAAAACAATTGTAAAATTGCATTTTTTTTTCAAATTTTCACTGCATTTGGAATTTCTTTCCAGTTTTCCAGTACATTAAATATTAAAAAGAATGGCATCATTCAAAATTACAATCCTTCATCCAAAAACAAGTCCTCATAAATCTATGTCAACCGAAAAATTAAAAAGTTTTATCCCTAGGAAAAAGGGGTGCAAAATCGAAAATTAGATGCAGTAGGAAGAGGTAAAGCGAGAAACAAGCGAAAGCATAATTTTTTCATGAACACATAGACTTGCATTGCTAATTTTGATTCAAAAGTCAGATCAATATTGCACATATCTCTGCGATTCTGTGTGGACAACTCAGTCTGTAAAAAAAAGTAGACTTGTGAACAGCCTCATAGACTGTACTAGGTATGGGTTGTAGCCTTGAAAAACATTGTTATAACTTGTATGTGGAAAACAGATATCTACATGAGCCCTAAAGCTGCCAAGTTATAATTCATCCAGTGGCTCATTTTAGGGAAAACAATATGATCTGCAGTCTGAAACCAGACATGCCCAATTACTCAACCATCAGTTTTATCCGGTGCCCCATACATATTAGAACGCTAGCCAAACGTGTCAATATCAGAAGGTTCAGCCAACATGGACCTAATGTGTTTGGAGGCCTTAAGTTGATGGACCAATAGTGATGATTAGTTTAGCCAGTCTGAGGATCCATCAAAAATCAAACAGCATTCAGATACAATCAGTGTGTTGTTCATTTTCACTGACTGGTTTGTAGAAGATGCTTGAGAAACCTCAGTTTCATTTTTTTGCATATAAGAAAAACTTATGAAACTCTGAAGGTAAAACCCATACTTTGATGAAAAGCTGATAAAATAATACTGATGAAAAGTCTTGTGCTAGATACATAACTGAAATCCAAATGAGCCCAAACGCTTAAAGTCTTCTCAAAGAAAATCCCTTTACTATGAGAGTCTCTAGATTTGTTGTAGTGGTATAAAAACATTTTTTTTACTTACTTACAAACATAATGCTTCATTATACATTTTCTTTCAAGAAGCTTAAAATTTCCAAGCAATTTTTTAGGGGGTTTTGGTTGTTGAGTTCCCTGGCAGAAGCTATGTCACTCATATGTTTTTCTCTACTACATGGTGAAAATGACTAATAATACACATATAATTATCAGGGAACTTGTTATTAAAGTGTTCTTTGCAATCTTAAAATATAATCAACAGTTATTCACACTCATTTCTTACATGTGATAAAATTATCATAATCATTTGTTGTACTTTGCATAAAATAAAAGCTTCATTTAAATGGATCAAATTAACACCTGATAGTTAACAATGGATAATAAATTAAATTTAGATATAATTTAAGTTTATATTAAATTGGAAGTGATTCAGCAAAGAGCAAGAACAGCTGGTTATTGTCATAATTCTCTGCATAGTCTTCTTATTGAAACAAATGCTAAGAAGCTTTATGTTTCACGATATATAACAAAAAATGAGTTTACAATTTCCAAACCAGAGACCATGCAAAGAGATCATTTTTATTGACACCAAGATTGGGCAATGAGAGGTTAAAGTTACTGCCTGTCACAGGCAGAGCTTCCCATGCTCTGCTCAGTGTGAGTTGGCTGGCATGGTAAGAGGTTGCATCACTGATGTTATCGCTCACCAAACCATTGAGATCACATGTGACATGGCCATTAATGGATTATCATTGGAAAGGAGAGTATAACTGCTTTTTCATTTAAATTTTTAGTGAATAAATGGGTAAAAGATGGTTGGGGAGTTTTTAGTTCAAATAATGAACTCTATGTGTTTTTTCAATTAAAGGACTTTACTCTGTCTGTGTCTTCATTACATTTACATTACATTAGTAATGAGGA
The DNA here is from genome assembly GCF_039654945.1 of Dendrobates tinctorius. NCBI lineage: Eukaryota > Metazoa > Chordata > Amphibia > Anura > Dendrobatidae > Dendrobates > Dendrobates tinctorius. The sequence goes on along the minus strand of NW_027361738.1, from coordinate 24,107,344 downwards.
TGTCTTATAGAAGCCTCTCCATTACAAATCTGTGGGCTTTGTGTCAGCAACCATAAAACAGCTGACATCAACCCCACAACTATTACATCTTACCACCGCACTAGGGCAAGTAGAAAGAGCAAGGCTAAGTGCCAGAATTGGTGCATTTTATGGATGCATCATTTCTGGGACGGCTGAGTGCTGGTAATCTTAGTCTGGTAAGGGGCCAATATCCATAGTCCCTTCCTAGGCTATTATTATCAGCCTGTAACTGTCTTGTTTATCCTTTGCTTGTTAGTAATTATATGGGGAACTCCACATTGCTTTTTCGAAGGGTCGCCCCTATAATAACCAGTAAAAGATAAGCAAACAGGAGATAATTTTCATTCCCGGTGTGACGGCATAATATTTGTATAGACACTTTGGTATGTCTTGAAAATTTGTTTAGTATGTCTTGAAAGCTCTCTGCTTTACCTTAGCTGGCTATTAAATATCGCGGGAACACATGCCTTTTTTTTAATTAATTTATTAATTACTAAATAAACAAAAAATAAATGAAAAAATGATGTGGTGTCTCCCCTATTTTTAATACCCAGCCAAGGGAAAGTTGAAAGCTGTGAGCTGGTGTTATTATTCTGGAAAAGTGCCAATTTCCATGAAGTTTCCCCGACTTTTAATAGTAGCTCATAGCTATCTGCGTAACCTTTACAGGTTGGTAAAGGAGGTAAACCTTTCAAATAATGTGACATCCCCCTAATATTATTAACTGGCAAAGGCTAAACAGACAGCTGTGGGCTGATGCTAATAAGCTTTGAAGGTGCCATGGATATTGGCACCCTTCCAGAATAAAAACACCAGCCCTCAGCTGACCTAGAAATTGTGCATCCATTAGATGCACCAAATCTGGCGCTTAGCCTTGGCTCTTCCAGCTTGCCCTGGAGCTGTAGCTAATGGAATAATAGTTTTGGTGGTTGATGTCAACTGTTTTATGTCAGCTGAATTCAAGCCCAGGGGTTGATAAGAGGGAGGCATCTATAAGACAACGCCATTGCTAACCGAATTGTGAAAATTAATTAAAGGCACACACATGAAAAAGTTCTTTGATTGAACAAATCACACATAAAAAATCCTTTATTTGACTTTGTAATATCGGATGTTGTTAGTACATGCACTTTCTGAATTGGGAAGTGCTGTGGAATATGTTGGTGCTATATAAATACAATGTATCTATATATTAACTCTATGTATCTATCTATCTATATATCTATCCTTGACATCAATATATAAAAACAATAAAAGCTTTCATATTTTGAGGAAATATTGAAATGCAAAAACTCAATAGTCTTGTTAACTTGTATAATTGATCACTTAACTGTCTTTTATTGTTACAACTAGTGTTGAGCATTCCGATACCGCAAGTATTGGGTATCGGCCGATACTTGCTGTATCGGAATTCCAATACCGACTTCCGATATTTTTTCAATATCGGAAGTCGGCATCGGAATCGGAAGTTCAAAGTTGATTGACAGCCGAAATGACATCATCATGATGCGCGGTGTGTGCGCATCATGATGCGCCGTCATTTCGGGCCTTCCGGGGGTCTCTGCTGGCCTGCCGGGGGGCTGTGCCGGCCTGCCGGGGGGCTGTGTGGACTGCCCGGGGTCTGTACCGGCCTGCCGGGGGGCTGTGCCGGCCTGCCGGTGGTCTGTGCACCCTGTGGGGGTCTGTACCGGCCTGCCGGGGGGCTGTGCCGGCCTGCCGGGGGGCTGTGCACCCTGTGGTGGTCTGTACCGGCCTGCCGGGGGGCTGTGCCGGCCTGCCGGGGGGCTGTGCTGATGTCCGGGGGTCTGTGCAAGCATCGTCCGATGGGACTACAAGTCCCATCTGGCGATGCCTGCTACCATGACAGTGATTGACACATTAGCCAATGATGGGACAGTAGTAGTCCCATCATCCGGCTAATGTGTTAAATGTTAAAAAAAAAAATATATATATATACTACATACATACTACATACATACTACATGCATGCTACATACATACTACATGCTACATACATACTACATATATACTACATGCATGCTACATACATACTACATGCTACATACATACCACAAATATACTACATACATACTACATGCATGCTACATGCTACATACATACCACATACATACTACATACATACTACATACATACTACATGCATGCTACATACATACTACATGCATGCTACATACATAACACATATATACTACATGCATGCTACATACATACTACATGCTACATACATACCACATACATACTACATACATACTACATGCATGCTACATACATACTACATGCTACATACATACTACATATATACTACATGCATGCTACATACAGTGGGGCAAAAAAGTATTTCGTCAGTCAGCAATAGTGCAAGTTCCACCACTTAAAAAGATGAGAGGCGTCTGTAATTTACATCATAGGTAGACCTCAACTATGGGAGACAAACTGAGAAAAAAAAATCCAGAAAATCACATTGTCTGTTTTTTTTTCATTTTATTTGCATATTATGGTGGAAAATAAGTATTTGGTCAGAAACAAAATTTCATCTCAATACTTTGTGATATATCCTTTGTTGGCAATGACAGAGGTCAAACGTTTTCTGTAAGTCTTCACAAGGTTGCCACACACTGTTGTTGGTATGTTGGCCCATTCCTCCATGCAGATCTCCTCTAGAGCAGTGATGTTTTTGGCTTTTCGCTTGGCGACACGGACTTTCAACTCCCTCCAAAGGTTTTCTATAGGGTTGAGATCTGGAGACTGGCTAGGCCACTCCAGGACCTAGAAATGCTTCTTACGAAGCCACTCCTTCGTTGCCCTGGCGGTGTGCTTTGGATCATTGTCATGTTGAAAGACCCAGCCACGTTTCATCTTCAATGCCCTTGCTGATGGAAGGAGGTTTGCACTCAAAATCTCACGATACATGGCCCCATTCATGCTTTCATGTACCCGGATCAGTCGTCCTGGCCCCTTTGCAGAGAAACAGCCCCAAAGCATGATGTTTCCACCACCATGCTTTACAGTAGGTATGGTGTTTGATGGATGCAACTCAGTATTCTTTTTCCTCCAAACACGACAAGTTGTGTTTCTACCAAACAGTTCCAGTTTGGTTTCATCAGACCATAGGACATTCTCCCAAAACTCCTCTGGATCATCCAAATGCTCTCTAGCAAACTTCAGACGGGCCCGGACATGTACAGGCTTAAGCAGTTGGACACGTCTGGCACTGCAGGATCTGAGTCCATGGTGGCGTAGTGTGTTACTTATGGTAGGCCTTGTTACATTGGTCCCAGCTCTCTGCAGTTCATTCACTAGGTCCCCCCGCGTGGTTCTGGGATTTTTGCTCACCGTTCTTGTGATCATTCTGACCCCACGGGGTGGGATTTTGCGTGGAGCACCAGATCGAGGGAGATTATCAGTGGTCTTGTATGTCTTCCATTTTCTAATTATTGCTCCCACAGTTGATTTCTTCACTCCAAGTTGGTTGGCTATTGCAGATTCAGTCTTCCCAGCCTGGTGCAGGGCTACAATTTTGTTTCTGGTGTCCTTTGACAGCTCTTTGGTCTTCACCATAGTGGAGTTTGGAGTCAGACTGTTTGAGGGTGTGCACAGGTGTCTTTTTATACTGATAACAAGTTTAAACAGGTGCCATTACTACAGGTAATGAGTGGAGGAAAGAGGAGACTCTTAAAGAAGAAGTTACAGGTCTGTGAGAGCCAGAAATCTTGATTGCTTGTTTCTGACCAAATACTTATTTTCCACCATAATATGCAAATAAAATGAAAAAAAAAACAGACAATGTGATTTTCTGGATTTTTTTTTCTCAGTTTGTCTCCCATAGTTGAGGTCTACCTATGATGTAAATTACAGACGCCTCTCATCTTTTTAAGTGGTGGAACTTGCACTATTGCTGACTGACTAAATACTTTTTTGCCCCACTGTACATACTGCATGCTACATACATACTACATACATACTACATACATACTACATGCATGCTACATACATACTACATACATACCACATATATACTACATACATACTACATGCATGCTACATACAATACATACATAGACATACAGTACATATAACATAGAGTAACATACTTACCAATACTTGTCACATTGTTCCCCGAAGCCATTGTCTTTTACGGAATAAATATTAACATAACAAACCACAAAAATACTCACCCATGATGCGAAGCAGTCCACGAGTGTGTCCCACGACGATCTTAGGTAGAGAATTGCAGCATCAGCTGATGCTGCCGTTCTCTACGGGCTGCAGGAATCCAATGACGGAAGGTAGGTATCCTTCCGCACTGTATTCCTCCGCCACTTAAAAAAAAAAAAGTCCCTAGTCTCACTTTATGCCATTGCTGCGTGGGAAATTCCCACACAGCAATGGCATAAAGTGAGACTAGGGACTTTTTTTTTTTAAGTGGCGGAGGAATACAGTGCGGAAGGATACCTACCTTCCGTCATTGGATTCCTGCAGCCCGTAGAGAACGGCAGCATCAGCTGATGCTGCAGTTCTCTACCCAAGATCGTCGTGGGACACACTCGTGGACTGCTTCGGATCATGGGTGAGTATTTTTGTGGTTTGTTATGTTAATATTTATTCCGTAAAAGACAATGGCTTCGGGGAACAATGTGACAAGTATTGGTAAGTATGTTACTCTATGTTATATGTACTGTATGTCTATGTATGTATTGTATGAATGTATTGTATGTAGCATGCATGTAGTATGTATGTAGTATGTATGTAGTATGTATGTAGCATGTAGTATGTATGTAGCATGCATGTAGTATGTATGTAGCATGCATGTAGTATATATGTAGTATGTATGTAGCATGTAGTATGTATGTAGCATGTAGTATGTATGTAGCATGCATGTAGTATGTATGTAGCATGCATGTAGTATGTATGTAGCATGCATGTAGTATGTATGTAACATGCATGTAGTATGTATGTAGCATGCATGTAGCATGTAGTATGTATGTAGCATGCATGTAGTATGTATGTAGCATGTATGTAGCATGTAGTATGTATGTAGCATGTATGTAGCATGTAGTATGTATGTAGCATGCATGTAGTATATATGTAGTATGTATGTAGCATGCATGTAGTATGTATGTAGCATGCATGTAGTATGTATGTAGCATGCATGTAGTATGTATGTAGCATGCATTTAGTATGTATGTAGTATGTATGTAGCATGCATGTAGTATGTATGTAGCATGTAGTATGTAGCATGTATGTAGTATGCATGTAGTATATATGTAGTATGTATGTTACATGTAGTATATATGTAGTATGCATGTTGCATGCATGTAGTATGTAGCATGTATGTAGTATGCATGTAGTATATATGTAGTATGTATGTTACATGTAGTATATATGTAGTATGCATGTTGCATGCATGTAGTATATATGTTGTATGTATGTTGCATGCATGTAGTATATATGTAGTATGTATGTTGCATGTAGTATATATGTAGTATGTATGTTACATGTAGTATGCATGTTGTATGTATGTAGCATGTATGTAGCTTGTAATTTTTTTTTTTTTTTTTTTACATTCAACACATTAGCCGGATGATGGGACTACTACTGTCCCATCATTGGCTAATGTGTCAATCACTGTCATGGTAGCAGGCATCGCCCGATGGGACTTGTAGTCCCATCGGACGATGCCTGCACAGCCCCCCGGAGCCTGCACAGCCCCCCGGCAGGCCGGCACAGCCCCCCGGCAGGCCGGCACAGCCCCCCAGCAGGCCGGCACAGCCCACCGGAGCCTGCACAGACCACCGGCAGGCCGGCACAGCCCCCCGGCAGGCCGGCACAGACCACCGGAGCCTGCACAGACCCCCTGGCAGGCCGGCACAGCCCCCCGAAAGGCCCGTACAGACCCCAGAGAGGCTGTACAAGGCAAAAACAGGGTTTTTCTTATTCCGATACCGGAAGTCCCATAGACTTGAATGGGACTTCCGGTATCGGAATCGGCGATACCGATACTTTTTTTTAAGATCGGCCGATCCATTCCGATCCGATACTTTGAAGTATCGGACAGTATCGCTCAACTCTAGTTACAACCTAAAAGCTAAAGTATCCCACGGTTCACCAACTCTGATTGTTCGGCTACATTATTTAATGGCTTTGGGTGTATATTTTACATTAGTTAGGGCTAAACACAATACAACTGTTAGTGGTTTTTTTATTCTCTTTCATGCATTCATAGCTTTTCAAAATAAAAAATTGAGCATAATATTTGATGAATGAAAAGGACAGATTGAAACTCAGAGGTATTCTAAGCATTAACTTGCAACAATAATAGGAACTTAATTATTGGGTCAGTTTTCTATTTTATGGACTATAGAGTAAAGGTGACTACATATGAGAAACTGTTGCTTGGCAGGCAGTTATTTCTCACAACTGCCTCTTCTTTACACATGAACTCCTGGCTTGCATGAGTGTTCCTGTATCCTCTATGATAGAGCAGCTGCAATGCTCTTCTGACAGAGGCTTAGCTCCATCTTTGTGCCCCCCCCAAAAAAGATTAGCCATTGAATTTCAACATGCCAGATCCTTCTCTCCCCCAATATCATCTGTCACAGAAGAGATGGGAGGTCTCAATACACAATAGATAGTCTTGACAATCTCACCGAAAATTGGCTGCTTTTATCGACTGTTATCCAATATTTATGGGATCGTAAAGCACTGCTGTTATATCATATTCAAAATGTGATCTAGAGATGGTTGGAAGTAAAGACTAATAAATTCTTATGACTTAGGAAGGTCTTCTTTACTTGCAAAATTTTGAATCTGCACTTACAGTAGTTTCTACTGCACAACTACAGTAGACAATCATAGAGTAAAGCCCCCTTCACACATAGCGAGATCACTAGCGATCTCGCTAAAGCGTCACCGATTTTGTGACGCATCAGCGATATCGCTAGCGATCTCGCTACATGTGACACTTACCTCCGGCTCCCTGCTGGATATCACTGATCTCGCAAGAACGGAAGGTCCATTTCTCGTCGTCGGCTTCCTGCTGGCAACGACGAGTGACTCCATGGACGCGGGTGGAAGATGTCACCCTCGCTGCGTGTGACAGGTAAGTGCCGACCGCCGACCGCTGCTGCATCGCTGATGAGATCTGCCTGTTTGGCAGCTCATAGCGACCATTTAGCAATGCACCAGCGATCCTGACCGGGTCGTATCATCAGGATCGCTGGTGCATCGCTAAATGTAACGGGACCTTATGGTTGTATCAGAAAAGTGCAAGTGCTTTCATGAAGCTAAAAACACTTCCTTATATAAAGTCAGATAACACAACAGCCAACAAATGCAAAAAATTGCAATTATATAAAAAATTGCATGTGCTGGAGAGCAGCAACTGTATGGAATCATCTTAGAATAAATTCAGTGACAAATATATATTATTCTACAGCGAGCAAAATGTTGTTCAGATCTTTATTTATATCTTTAATTTTCTATTTCATCACTGGAATAAAAAGTGAAAATAATGACAGACACCAAAATCAGCTGACGGTCCTCTCTAACTTTGATATCGTTTGTTGAGTTTCCATTATGGTATTCTTAATTTTACCAGAAAAATATTGCAGGAATTCTCTAGTAGAAATGTGAGCAGAGACTAATGCACATAAAGTTCTGACATTAATAAATATTCTAATTCCTCTTGCAAATCTTAGAATCTCTGTGTTCAGGTTAAGAAGACATATTTTAATCCAGTACAGAAGAATATCAATTGTACACCATGACCTTGTATGACCCAGATTAAATTATTTAAGACTTTTGTCATTTTGTTGTATAAAATAAGGCATGTAGCTCTATAAAACACCACACCTTAGTAGATGTCTGAAAGCTGCCAACATACAACTCTGGAGACATGATTGTTGTACTGATTCTTACCTCACAAGTCAAATGCTTTCTACCCCCAGAACTACTATGAATGCATTAAAACGTTTAGTAATATTGCTATGGGTGGTGACCAGAATGGTGAAGATGAGAGGCCAAGCCTGAGTCCCCTGCTCATTCCCCTGGTCTAACCTTCATCTATTCAAATTGCTGCTCTGCAACTCCAGGGATTATTCCTGCTCTTATTCCAGTTATTCCTAAAAATTTACATCACATTATGAAAGTAACAAAAGCAGAATGGTCTCCAACTAGAGAGGATGGGAACTTTTGAAATTCAAATTCGCTAGCTAAGCTGAATTTCATCAACAATTCAATTTGCATGCAAAAAAATCATGGAAATCTCAATATTCAAAAGATTATAATGGCTCAGAAAATACATGTGGGGCAGAGGAGAGTGAGAAAACACTGCTGACCATAAGAGGTCTATTTACTCTAGAAAAGAGAAGACTTAGGGGAGACCTAATATATATGTACAAGTATATCAGAGGGCAATACAGAGATCTCTCCAATGAACTGTTTGTACCAAGGACTGTGACAAGAACAAGGGGGCATTCTCTTCGTTTGGAGGAAAGACAATTTCTGCACCAGCATAGAAGAGGGTTCTTCACGGTAAGAGCAGTGAGGCTCTGGAATTCTCTTCCTGAGGAAGTGGTGATGGCCAACTCACTGAATGAATTTAAGAAAGGAATGGATGCTTTTCTTGTGAGTAACAGTATAGAAGGTTACGAATAACAGAATATTATAGGTAGATGGTTGACCCAGCTTAGGGGAAGGAATTTTTTTTCCCTATGGAGAAAATTGACTTCTACTCTGTGGGTTTTTTGCCTTCCCCAGGATCAACAATGCAGAACAGCTACACTAAAAATAGGCTGAACTAGATGGACATAAGGTCTTCCTTCAGCCTTCAAAACTATGTTACTATGTTACTCTACAGGAGAAAAAAAGAGAGGATCCCCCTGACCATAAGAGCTTACACTTTATGGGACAGAGTAAAAGATAGAGGACCCCGCTGATTGTAAGAGCTTACATTCCACAAGAGAAATAGAAAAAGGACCCTGCTGATCATAAGAGCTTACACTCTACAGGAGAAAAAGAGAGAGGATCCTCCTCACCATAAGAACTTATACTCTACAGGAAAAAAAGAGAGAGGATCCTCCTGACCACAAGAGTTTACACTTTATTGGACAGAGAGAAAGACAGAGGACCCCACTGATCATAAGAGCTTACATTCTACAGTAGAAATAGAAAAAGGACCCTGCTGACCATAAGAGTTTACACTCTATAGGAGAAAAAGAGAGAGGATCCTCCTGACCATAAGAGCTTACATTCTACAGGAGAAATAGAAAGAGGACTCTGTTGACCAAAAGAGCTTACACGCTTATAGGAAAGCGGGACTCTGGAAATGGAAAACTACTTTGCAGTACAAACTGTGCTCCTCTGGGAATCGCTGATCAGTGATGGCCCAGGAAGTGACCTCCACTGTACATCCACTAGATGTCATAACATGAGGGCAAAATACACTAGACTGCTCTCTAATATTTCAGTAGTATGAAATATGGTACCAGGCAAAAAAAAAATTTTTTTGCGCAAACTGGAAATTGAATCCCAAAGTGTTTGAATTTGAATGAGACCACAAATTTTTAGTAAATTTAACTCCAAATCAATCCTCCACAGATTGATTTGATTACCTCTATCTCAAACATATGACTGACTATTTACATAATGTTAGAACTAAACTGCTCATAAAGCAAATTAGTAGGAAAAGAACCACGGTCAGAAGGGCGCCATGGACAAGAAGGATGTCTGTTTAACCCCTTTTATTCCACAACGCGTGTCGACAGCAGGACACTGTCTTCATCAGGTGGGGACCCACCTGCTGTCGAAATGCATTTTGGAATAAAAGAGATTAAACAGACATCCTTCTCTTCCTTGGCGCCCTTCCGACCGCGGTTCTTTGCCTCCTATTCATCATCCCTCAATGAGGGTTTGTGGATGGTGCTGCCTTGGACTTGGCATTTATACTCCCTTGTGGCCAGCGTCAGTGCTCCTTTGAGACCGCTTCTATTCACTTCATAAATCAAATTACACATTCTTCACTCAGCTAATAGAAACAACATCATTCCTACATCTTTTTTTATAGAAATGGTTTGCTAATGATATTTAAATTCTTTAGTACATAGTAATATTAACGGAGTTTTCACTGCATTGATATTGCTGACCAATATAATTTGAATAGCTCTTCAATTTTCAGATTGATACCCCACTGATCACATTTGGCAGTCAATATAAACTGTGTGCAGAGCTGGAATTCCATAGCTCCATACACTCTGTAGTGGTTGTTTCTGGGTACTGCAGCTCAGCTCCTATCCACATTGTGATCCTCAGCAGCACAGTTTCCAATGTCCTCCATTCCTTTTCCAAATCATGGCTGCAGATATTTACTATACAGTTGTGGCCAAAAGTATTGACACCCCTGCAATTCTGTCAGATAATACTCAGTTTCTTCCTGAAAATGATTGCAAACACAAATTCTTTGCTATTATTATCTTCATTTAATTTGAATTAAATGAAAAAAACACAAAAAGAATTGTCCTAAAGCCAAATTGGATATAATTCCACACCAAGCATAAAAAAGAGGGTGGACAAAAGTATTGGCACTGTTCGAAAAATCATGTGATGCTTCTCTAATTTGTGTAATTAACAGCACCTGTAACTTACCTGTGGCACCTAACAGGTGTTGGCAATAACTAAATCACACTTGCAGCCAGTTGACATGGATTAAAGTTGACTCAACCTCTGTCCTGTGTCCTTGTGTGTACCACATTGAGCATGGAGAAAAGAAAGAAGACCAAAGAATTGTCTGACGACTTGAGAAACCAAATTGTGAGGAAGCATGAGCAATCTCAAGGCTACAAGTCCATCTCCACTGACCTGAATGTTGCTGTGTCTACCGTGTGCAGTGTCAAGAAGTTTAAAGCCCATGGCACTGTGGCTAACCTCCCTAGATGTGGATGCAAAAGAAAAATTGACAAGAGATTTTGACGCAAGATGGGGCGGATGTTGGATAAAGAACCTCAACTATCATCCAAACAAGTTTAAGCTGCCCTGCAGTCCGAGGGTACAACAGTGTCAACCCGTACTATCCGTCGGCGTCTGAATGAAAAGGGACTGTATGGTAGGAGACCAGGAAGACCCCACTTCTTACCCCGAGACATAAAAAAGCCAGGCTGGAGTTTGCCAAAACTTACCTGAAAAAGCCTAAAATGTTTTGGAAGAATGTTCTCTGGTCAGATGAGACAAAAGTAGAGCTTTTTGGGCAAAGGCATCAACATAGAGTTTACAGGAGAAAAAAAGAGGCATTCAAAGAAAAGAACACGGTCCCTACAGTCAAACATGGAGGAGGTTCCCTGATGTTTTGGGGTTGCTTTGTTGCCTCTGGCACTGGAAGCCTTGACCGTGTGTATGGCATATGAAGTCTGAAGACTACCAACAAATTTTGCAGCATAATGTAGGGCCCAGTGTGAGAAAGCTGGGTCTCCCTCAGAGGTCATGGGTCTTCCAGCAGGACAATGACCCAAAACACACTTCAAAAAGCACTAGAAAATGGTTTGAGAGAAAGCACTGGAGACTTCTAAGGTGGCCAGCAATGAGTCCAGACCTGAATTCCATAGAACACCTGTGAAGAGATCTAAAAATGGCAGTTTGGAGAAGGCACCCTTCAAATATCAGGGACCTGGAGCAGTTTGCCAAAGAAGAATGGTCTAAAATTCCAGCAGAGCATTGTAAGAAACTCATTGATGGTTACCGGACGCTGTTGGTCGCAGTTATCTTGGCTACAGGTTGTGCAACCAAGTATTAGGCTGAGGGTGCCAATACTTTTGTCTGGCCCATTTTTGGAGTTTTGTGTGAAATGATCAATGTTTTGCTTTTTGCTTCATTCTCTTTTGTGTTTTTTCATTTAAGACAAATTAAATGAAGATAATAATACCAAAGAATTTGCGTTTGCAATCATTTTCAGGAAGAAACTGAATATTATCTGACAGAATTGCAGGGGTGTCAATACTTTTGGCCACAACTGTATGGCCACAGGTCTTAAACATTGGGAGGCCAGATGGCAAATGAGACCCAGCCTAGCATAAAATAAAATTAGAAAGGAAGGAGTAATTCTCCTAGAAGGAAAGTTTTTAATACACTAAGTTTACAATTAAAACATACTTTGATACAATGTTCATTATGACTTCCATTAGCTCCACTCATGGTTTTGCCCTTACGTCTTCTTGGAGAGCAGAGATTGGAGACTCTTCCTCTGAAAGCCACAGTGTGCGCTATTGCTCTGCTATGTACTGGTTGCGATCGTTGAAGTGCCAGACGGAGAGCAGAACATTATGCAAGAAAAGTATTCCTGCCCTTGTGTTTGAACTGTGAGGTTTATTGAATGTTATTTTCAGTTTTGATGTAAAAAATAGATGAAGGAATTATTGATTCTATCGTTGATTTGGATACATCAATATTTTTTTCTAACATTTTTATTTGTGGCCTAGCACTTATACACTTTTCCCATTTTTTTATTTGCCAGGGCTAAATGTACGTCTGGGTACCTGCATCAGAAGTGCTGTACATTTACATTGATCCACAGAGTTTTATTGATCCATACCCACATCAGTTGTAAAAATGGGTACATGTCTCCAGACTTTGAGACTAAAAGCATGACCTATTCTCAGACTAGGCCAGTGTGTGAAACGGATGACACACTGAAGAAAGACATTATACTTGAGAGTTCCAATTGAGATTTATCTGGTTTAACTGAGTCATTGCCAAAAGTCAGTAGATAAAAAGAAATATTAAAGGGAATCTGTTACCTATTTTTGCATATAAGATGTGGCCTCCGCCATCAGGGGCTTATCTACAGCATTCTGTAATGCTCTAGATAAGACCCTGATGTAACCTGAAAGATAAGAAAAATGAGTTCGATTATATTCACCCAGGAGCGGTCCGTGTCCTGCTCCTCTTCTAGCGATGATGTCCTCTTCCTTGCTTCCCATCGTTGCTCTGGTGCAGGCGTACTGCTCTGCCCTGTTGAGGACAGAGTAAAGTACTGCAGTGCACAGGCACCAGACCTCTCTGACCTTTCCTGGCGCCTGCAAAACTGCAGTACTCTGCTCTGTTCTCAACAGGGCAGAGCAGTATGTCTGCGCCTGAGCCATGACAGGAAGAAGACGTCATTGCTAGAAGATGGGAGATGCCAGACCCGGACCGCGACACCCATCAGACCCGGACCGGACCCGGACCGCCCCAGGGTGAGTATAATATAACTCATTTTTCTTATCTTTCAGGTTACATCGGTGGCTTATCTACAGCATTACAGAATGCTATAGATAAGCCCCTGATGGCGAAGGCCGCATCTTATATGTGAAAAAATAGGTGACAGATTCCCTTTAAGCTCAACTGCTTCATTAAAGAAAATGGATGAGAAAAAAAATGAAAGCATCTAATACGCAGCAAAAACGCAATTAGGGGATGACACCTAAACAAAAATAGGTCTTTTTCTCTTAAAGGGTAACCTTCATACGGATGTAGCTTAATAATCACCATTTTACTATACCAAAGAGGTTTCTCGTGTGTGGCAAATACTGGTGCTGTTGACGTCACCAGTACGGATAAGTGCCAATTCTTTGTGAACATGGTTTCTTTGAAGAGCAATTTTAAAATGCTTTGGGCGAAAAAATGCCATATGACATACATGATTTATAGCTCACCAATTAAAACCGGTCATGACAAAACAGGTAGACATTCTGTCGTAAATGGGTTCAAGTATTCAAGCTGTAAACATGAAGAATTTCCTTATATATGAGTGAACTGGTAGGTATTAGTATCAGAATGTTTCATAAAACGAGTTCTCCAGGTACACTTTATTACAACAAAAGCAAGATTGGACCATTCCTCATGCCTTCTTGCACTCCCATAAACACACACTGACCCGTTATATAGTAACTCCATCAAAAGCGTTATAGTGCTGTGAATGAAGAGCTGTTATCTGATTTCAATGCACATTTCTGGAAAATACTCAAATCTGAAAGAGAAAATTGCAGAGATAACTGCAAGTTTTTTTGGCACTATTCAAGACCATTTATCTATGTAGCGCATTCATAAATAACATAAGCTTGATTCATTGTTGTATTGGAAATCTGTAATCCTGGTATTAAAAAATAGTTACATGCTTTGATGGAACAATAAATTTTAATGGCACTATATCAAAATTTCCTTGACTGCTGTTTTGGATGAAGTAGAAAATGTTAGCGCTATGAGGGAACAAACTGCTCTTACTAATGCAGAAGATAACTCCCGCTGAAGGCTTTTTCCTGCCGCAGACCCCGGAGCACTGAGAATGTATCACACCAAACTGTCACTTAGAAGTGAAGCCAGAAAATTGTTGTTTCTTGTGGTGTTACTACAGGAAAATCACCTCTCTGGGTTTGCTGGATGCTGCCAAATAAATGACAGCTTAATTTATGCCATTCTAACGCTACATTACGGAGCCATTCAGACACACAGTTAAGTGCACTCCATGTTAGTGCACCGTGCTGCAATCAGAGCAACAGGTTACTGCACAGGGCTCGTTAAAGTGTCTGAAATCCTGATAATGTCTCATTCACGGGGGTCATAAATGTGCAATTGCAAAAACATTCTAAGTAAAATTGAAATATGAAGTGGTGAAGGCAGTGATATTGAAAGATTGTAGAAATCTGGTGATGTTAAATGTAGCACACATGCCGATTGTCCTCATTCCTTTATCGATTTTGAGGCAGATTTACTAATATCGTGAAAAATATAGGTACTTAGGCAGCTTAGAATTAGACTAGATACTCAAAAGTTATTACAATCGTTCACACTGGATTATAAATTTTGTGCATTTTGAGATACTTTTGCATAACTTTATACCGTCTCGTTTGTTTTTAACTTTACACCATTTTTTTTTACTACAAAACGTTGTTGCAAATTGTCACTAAAACATTCCTTTTCTTAAAAACCCTTATCAAAGAAGGCTCAAAAAGTGTCTAAATTACTTAATAAATGTGATGAACCGCAAACGCACCAAAATCATGTCTCAATTTAATTATTAAATGTGATTCATTAATATCTCTTATTGATTGGACATCAGAGAGATAAAGTGGTGCATGAAACTTTGTGAAGCCTCAGACTTCTCTATATTTTTGCCTAAATTTGATTTAAAATTACATCAGATGTTCAAACAAGTCCTAAAAGTAGATAAAGAGAGCCAAACCAAACAAAAGAGTCAAAAATATTAGACTTTGTCATTTTGTAAGCGAGGAAAGACATAATCGAATATCTTTAGCAGAAAATTTGAAGGTGAAGTTTAGAGTTTGGTGTTTTAAATCAATAGGATGACTATGAGGTGTGAGTGGGTGACCTGTTTTATTTATAGAACAGAGATGTATTAAAGTCTTATCTTAACAACACATGTTTGTGGAAGTGAATTATGGCATAAAAAAGGATATTTCTGTGGACCTCAAGAGAGGAGTTGTTGAAGCTCATCAATCTGTAAAAGGTTATAAAGCCATTTCTAAAGAGTTTGGACTCCAGACACATTGTGGGCAAATGGGAGATATTTAGGATTATTATTACTCTCCCAGGAGTGTTATTATTTTACAAAGTGAATCATAGAGATTGAGAAAAGAAGGGTTATCCGGGTATTGGACAACCCCTTTAAGCAGACACTGAACCAGCAGTAAACCCTAAAATGGTATATAAAAAGTTTGCCTTACCATGTAACTTCTATGTTACAAAGATTTCTTGGACGCTTGTTACCTGATATCTTTTTATAGGTTTCAAGTTCACACTTGTGCTTATGTGCGGCCTTACTTTCTTCATATGCAGCAATGCCAAAAGCGAGAGCATAAAAAACATGTAAATATAATAAATATCGCAAGCTATGCATTAAATAAAATAATGTCATTAGAAATCGGTCATTGAGTTATGTTACTAAATGAGGAAATGTTAGTATATGATTACTTGTTATATTTTACTGTACATGAAATTCATAAAGCTGGAAAGCCGAAGAACATAAAACTTTTGACTAATGACTACACAAACCCTTGCCAACATATAAGGTAGATAGAGGTGGTGCTATTAACGCCTGAAGCTTCATCAGTTATGTTCCACCTCATTCCCATAAATTTATATTCTGAGAATACATGTCTTTTATGGCTTGCTAATTACTGGTTGTCTTTGTTAAACTGTCATGACTCATGAATACATAAAGGTGTTTCCATTACAAAGATCATGTAGTGTCTCCATTGTTTAAGATTAATTTCACAGAATATACAGTAAATATATATTATTACACAATGCCTAAAAAACGTATATATGCCAGTTCCCCCTTCCACTGATCAAATCCACTTATGAAGTGATATATAGTGATCTGCATTCATTGAGATCATTAAGCTGATAATAATTAAAGAGATACTGTAGGGTATAAAAATGATCACCTATTCACTGGATAGGTGATAATTGTTAGTTTGGCATGTGTTCCACCTCTGACAGTGATGACATAAAATAGTGAAATGTCATAATAGTAAGTTATCAGAATTTCTCTTTAATGGTATAGTGAAATATTTCAGTGTCCTGAATGTTTTGTAGACTATACTGCTGATTATTGCCATGTATTCACCTTCATACGCAAGTGTTCTTTTGTTTTTCTCTTATTGCTTTTGTCATTACAGAGCACACATTAGTTGTAAAGTTGTAAAGTCAATTGGACCGGGGTGTATATACCTCCCAGCTTACTGCTGGAAGGTGCAATTGATATTTCTATTTCCGGTTCCTTGTTGCGGCTTGGAGCTATAGCGGTCGGCTAGCTTTCTCTCTGGTGTTTGGAGGATGTCTGTGTTTCTCTCTGAGTCTACTCAAGCTAAGTGTTCCCCCTTGTTTGTGTATATCATCTCTCTTTAGTGGCAGTGGGGATTGACTAGCGCTTATCCTATCCATCCCAGTGCAGGGCTTATCACCACAGTCAGGCAGGGATTAGGTATCCTGCTTGGTGATAGGTGCGGAACCTATATAGAGATAAGTCAGACAGGGTGACATTAGATCTGTCTAGGGGTGACCACTAACCCCTTCCCTAGTGTTTGGTTCCCTTTCCCTTAGCCCTTCTTGTTGCACTTAGCCTTCCCTTCACATTGCATGATAGAGGACTAGCAGAGCTGCAGGAGATAAAATTATAGCAAGACAACCAGTAAGTTACACACCACTGGAATCAGAGTTTCTGTCTCTACTCTATGTTGCTCTCAGATGGAGAAAGCTGGTGACAAACTGTGTCAAAGAGTTGTTATTTTTTATTTAGATTTCGAGCTCATGGATACTGTAGCAATATGGTTCTGTGCAATCTCCAGATTGAACATGGCTGTAATAAAAGTCTAGGTGGCCAAACTGTACATCTTTATGGTTCCAGTGGAAATGAAATGTTGAGAGCCAATGCAATTTGCCTTCATTGTAAACTCCTATTAGTCCTAAAAGCCCATACAAAATGGTATTACAATTGCATTTTTCAGGAGATGAACCTCTCTCAGAACTGCTGGCGCTGCACGCCAAAGAGGTGAAGACTAGGATTTATTCAGTGCCTTGAAAAAGTATTCATACCCCATGAACTCTTCACTTTTTTTCACATTGCATCCATAAACTTAACTGCATTTTATTGCGATTTTATATGATATACTAACACAAAGTAGCAATGTATTTGTGAACTGTAAAGGAAATGATACATGGTTTTCTAAATATTTTAAGAATATATATCTGAAATTTGTGATGTGCATTTGTATTCAGCCTTTTGTAGTCTGGTACCCCTAAATAAAATACTAAGTGATCAATTTCCTTTAGAAGTTATGTAATTAGTACAATGCGTCTAAAGGCCCCTTTACATTTAGCGATGCACCAGCGATCCGACCAGCGATCCGACCCGTTCAGGATCGCTGGTGCATCGCTAAATGATCGCTAGTGAGCTGTCACACAGGCAGACCTCACAGCGATGCAGCAGCGACGCAGCGCACGATACTCACCTTTCACACACAGCGATCCTGATGTCCTCCCACCCGCCTCCACGCGTCGCTCGTCGGTGCCAGCAGGAAGCCCAGCAGGAAGCCCAGCAGGAAGTGCCCGATGAGAAATGGAGCCTGACATTCTCGCGCGATCAGCGATGGACAGTGGGGGAGCCGGTCGGAGGTAAGTATCACACATAGCGATATCACTAGCGATATCGCTATAACGTCACAAAATCGGTGACGTTATAGCGATATCGCTAGCTATGTGTAAAACCCCCTTAACAGTATATAATCTATTGTTAATAAAACTATTGTTCTGTGAAGGCCTCAGAGGTTTTTTTGAAAACACTAGGGATCAAACAGCATCATGAAAATCAAGGAACACACCAGAAAGGTCAAGGATAAAGTTGTGGAGAAAAGTAAAGCAGGGTTGGCTTATGAAAAAATAGCCTAAGTTCTGAACATCTCATGGAGCACCGTTCAATCCCTCATTAAAAAATGGAAGGAGTATGGCACAACTGCAAACCTACCAAGACATGTCTGACATCCTAAACTGACATCCCAATCAAGGAAGGCACTAATTAGAGAAGCAGTCAAGAAGACCTTGGTCACTCTGGAGAAGCTTCAGAGATCCACTGTTCAGGTGGCAGAATCAGTCCACAGGACAACTATTAGTTATTAACTCCACAAACCTCGCATTTTTGGAATGGAAAGAAGAAAGACATTTTTAAAGCAAGCCAAAAGAAGCAGTTTACAAAAAGCCATGTAGGGGACACAGCTAGTATGTGGATGAAGGTGCTCTTGTCAGATGAGACCAAAGTATAACTTTTTAAGCTAAATGCAAAACGCTATGTGCGGCAAGAAACTAACACTATACATCACCCTGAAAACACCATTCTCACCATCAAACATGATGGTGGCAGCATCATGCTGTGGGGATGTTTTTCTTAAGCAGTGACATGGAAGCTGGACAGAGTTGATGGGAAGATGGATGGAGCTAAATACAGGACAATCCTGGAGGAAAACCTGTTAGAGGCTGCAAAAGACTTGAGACTGGGATATAGTTTCACCTTCCAGCAGGAAAACAACCCTAAACATACTGCCAGAGCTGTTATTGAATGGTTTGTATAAAAGCATATTCATTTGTTTGACTGGCCCAAAGTTCAGACCTAAATCTCATTGGGAATCTGTAGGAAGACTTGAAAACTGCTGTTCACAGATGCTCTCCAGCCAATTTCACTGAGCTCGAGCTAATTTTCACAGAAAAATGGACAAAAATGTCAGCCTCTAGATGTGCAAAGCTGGTAGAGACATACCCCAAAAGATTTGCAGCAGTACTTGTACCAAAATGTAGTCCTATAAAGTATTGACTCAGGGTGGCTGAACAGAAATGCATGTCACAATTTTCAGATTTATATTATTAAAATGTTTAGAAAAGCATTTATCATTTCATTTACACTTCACAAATGCTTCCTACTTTATATTGGTATATCAAGTAAAATCCAAATACGTTACAGTTACGTTTATGGGTGTAACATGAAAAAATATAGCAAAATTCATGAGATATGAATACTTTTTTCAAGGCATTGTATATATTATGACATATGCAAAAGGACAGATGACTTCTTTAGTCATTATAATGTGAGGAGGTCTGGCCTGATTTGGTACCAGTCAGCACCACTGTATTCTCCTAGTGATGGGCGAGTCCTAAATTACTCGGAATCGCTTGACTCTAGCGAGTCCGAGCCCGGGACTCGCTACTCGTTGCGAGTCTAGCGAGTCCAATGTTAATGAATGGGGAAGCGAGTCTTAGCGAGTAATGTGCGATTTACAAATCGCAGGTGTGTCTCGGAAAGCGCTTGCATTGGCGATTTGTAAACCCCACTCGCAACAGTTTGTTGCTGCTGTGTCCGAGTCCAAACTCGCATTTGTTTGTCTTATTTAGCGCCGATGAGGCGAGGGAAGCGATTTTCTCTAGCACACACCATGCTTTGAGCAAACAGGAAATAATCCGAGTCGAGTTGACATACGCACACACACACAGAGCAATACAGAGCAATCATGGCCCGTGTCACTGTCAACACGATGCAGTTGATTGATCTGGTGGAGGCTCAGCCCCTGCTTTGGCTCCCCACTGACCCTGCCTATGGGCACAACATCCAGCGGACTACAGCCTGGAGGGAGATCGCTCAAGTGATGTTCCCTGCACTGCTACGGCCACGACCTCGTCCCTTTGCAACCTCTTTTTTGGGAAATTGTGGTTTTTGTGACATTGTTGACAAATGCACAGTCACCGAGATGGAGTTAGGTGGTGCTGTAGGCGTCACTTGCTGGCGGGGTAAGTGTGTGTGCTGACACCTAGCAGTGAAGCTGCACACTAGTCCCTGCACTGTGCACTGCACTGTAAGGCTTGATCCTCCCTGCCTGCCTGCCTACAGTCTACACAGTACTCCTCTGTCCTCCTGGTAGCTCTCAGAAGAGCTGTTTGGGTTTAATATAAGGAATCTTGAAGTTTCCCTACACTAACTGACAATCCCTATGATCTGCTCAAGCATCTACCTCACCCTGCTCTATCTCAGATCTCTCAGGAATGTAGAGGAAATGGCGGTGGAAAAGGCTTATATACAGCCTCGCCTCTCATACATGACATAGGCATCACGATGGACAGAAGCCAATCATAGTCCTGCCACAACCAACATTACTGAATATGATTGGCTAACATGCTTGTCCATCTAAAAAAGTTTTCTGACCTAACACGCTAGGCTGTCTCGGAAGCTTTGTAGGAACATAACAGATTCTATATTTGCGAGTCCCGAATCCAGTATACAGGACTCGGAATCGTAGACTCGCTCACAATCGCTGTGTGTTGACATAGGCTGTCTTGGAAACTTGTAGGAACATAACAGATTCTGTATAAGCGAGTCCCGAATCCAGTATACAGGACTTGGAATCGTAGACTCGCTCAGACTCGCTCAGACTCGCTGTTGACAGCGATGTGATATAGCGAGTCTTGCGAGTGAGAAAAAAAAACTCTGACAAAACTAGGATTGCCATTGACTTGTATTGGACTCGTTACTGTGCGAGTAATCACTGGGAGACTCGCCGAGTAACGAGTCCAGCGAGTCCCTTACTATTCGCCGAGTAACGAGTCCTAGCGAGTAGACTCGCCCATCCCTATATTCTCCTTTTAATGTACCATGTACTGCTCAAGTATTACAGTGCCAAATAACATTGCTGGAAGGTCAGCCACAATCAATAAACTAGACAATTTTGATCTCCAGGTTCCCTGCAAAACCTATGGTCAGTTATATTGTTGTTATGTAATTATTTTTTTAAGACTTCTATGTTGAGCAGTTCTATGCACTGTTTTTCTTTTCTAGCCATCTAACCTTTGTCTCTCATTATACACTCCAAGTTACAGAGCGCTAATGTAATTCCAGCATCCACAGGTTGCTCTCCTTCATTAATTGTTTGTATGTAGTGTAAAAGTAATTAGGAAATAGGGAAACAGTGTCCAAACACATACATTATTTGCAGCTTTACGATCACAGGAACAATATCTCCCACTGCAGGCTTCTCTACTTGGTACTTATTGGAAGATGGGGATTCCAACCTGGACTTAATCACACATTTATACTGTAGTGTAATAATCCCCATCTACAGGGATCGTTCCTGTAATTATCACCCAATGGACCAGCACTACAATTAAAAATCACAAAGTCTGTTTTGCAAAACAGTAGTAAACAAATAAGGAAAAGTTAGGTGAAAGTTACTAAAAAAGCCATGTTTAAATGATTCAAAAAGGAATATACTTGTTTTTCATTTGAGCGACTATTCTGTCAAAAAAGGTGTGTGTCTATATAAACAGTATAAAAAAACTTCCTCCTCACCAAATGGAGGTGATCTTTTTTGTCCTTTCTCATTCTCGGGTCCTCTACCAGAGGCCTGGGAGTTTGAGGCTTTTGCGCAGGATCTTAGTTGTTCCCAGCATTGCACTTTTCTGGACAGAGAGCTCAGATGTTGCTCCTGGGATCTGTTGCAGCCATTTTACCAACTTAGGGGTCACTGCTCCAAGCGCTCCTATCACCACTGGAGTCACTGTTGCCTTCACCTTCCACATCTTTGTAATATACAGGTGCTGGGATGCAGTAAAACAAATGCTGCAGAGCAGGGGTTAGCTATATTTAATTAGATAACATTAGGGAACTCATCGCAGGGAGATAGCAGGGTAAAAGGGGTACAAAACTAAATGGATGTTTAAATAAAGTCTCTGGTTAACAGTTTTACTTATCGTGGCTCCACAGCCTGTCACTTGCTGAAGGTGCCGTGTGTAGCAGGATGCTGATGGCGGTCGGTGTGGTGTCTGCTGGTGCCCTTGCCCAGCACACAGTCCTACTTCTGGCGGCCTCCAGTTTTGCCCGCTGAGCCCCTTGTCCATATATCCGTGGAGCAAAAGACTAGAGCTCTCCGCAGGATTCCTCTCAGCGTGTGCCTCTTTGAGCAGCCGCTGTCACCTGAGGGGCTGCGCTGTAGTGTTCTGTCCGGCGTGCGCCTCTCTGGATGTCAGCCAACACCCAGACGTTCATGCTGCAATGCTCCGTTGATCGCACGCTCCTCCACGCACCTGCCAGTTTTGGTGGGTCCCTCACTAAGCCGCCCTTTCTCTTTATGCCATGGCGTGTCGCTTCCTTCACAGAGGTTGCTGTCAGCACCTCATCAGTGTTCCGGCAGGAAGACTGCTTCAGTTGCCGTGCAACCCATTTTACCTCACACTGACTGGCCACACCCCCTTCACCCTGGTTACTGGCTCGCTCCAGCTGCAATCTCGTTCCCCCCTGGATATGTACGTTGTTTTTGGTATGCACCTATTCAGATTAGTTCTTCATGTGCCGTCAGTTTTCTGTAATTTGTATGCTAACTTTCTGACTGAGCACTCCGCCCTTCACCATGCTGTAATTTTAATTCCATGCAATCACATTTGGCTCTGACCTTCCTGTAAATACAGGCTTTACCAAGTTATTAGCCATAGGAAAGTGTTCACACTAGGCAGTCAGGTCAGGGACCCGTTCAATGAGATCGCCTTGATGTTGGTGAATGGGCTCACATTTTTTGACCAAATTTTGTGCTAAGTATCTCATGTGTTATTCCTAATTTCCAAAAGCCATTACGCTATTTACACTTCTTGTATTTCACATTGCTATGCCTTAGCGCAATTGAGTGCAACCATTTCCTCATTTTGGTTTATTAAGTATGACATAAATCTTGGCAAGATTTAACAAAATAAACATGGCCTTTCTGGCATAACGACAAAAAAAGGGTAATGTATAGCAAAGTCCTTATATCTGTGAGATTTTCCCCCTCAGAATACCATAAGTCCTCAGCGCCCCCTGGAGCTTAACTTCCCCAACCACATGCTTAAAGTTTAGATAGGCATCCTGTCCATCTCTTACACCTACTCACAAAAACTTCAAACCTTTGTAGTTGCTGGTTAACCCCCTCAGCACATAGCATGCTGGAGAGAAAGGTATGGGCTTCACATCACGGAAGATAGCAGCTTACGTTACAGATATCTCCCCTCACATACAGCGCCAGTGACCCTGTCACAATATGTATTTGTACAGGGGGTGAAATAAGTATTGAATACATAACCAATTTTCAAAATAAATATGTTTCGAAAGATGTTATTGACATGAAATTCTCACCAGTTGTTGGTAACAACACACCAATCCACACAGGCAAAGAGATCATACCATAAATGTTCATAAATTATGTGTAATAATGAGAAATGACACAGGGAAAAGTATTAAATAATCTTATTGAAATGTATTTAACACTGCAGAAAAGCCTTTTTATGAGATGAAAGATTGAAGCCTCCTGTTTGGAGAAACTAGTCGCATTCATTGCTCAGGTGTGATTTTGGCCCATCCTTTCACACAAACACTTTTCAAATCTTGAATGTTCGGTAAGCTCCTTCTATGAACTCTGAGCTTTAGTTCCTTCCATAAATTTTCTATTGGATTTAGATCAGGTGATTGGCTGGGCATTCTAGCTGCTGTATTTTCTTTTTCTGAAATTAATTGAGAGATTCTTTGACTGTGCGTTTGGGATCATTGTCTTGCTGAAATGTCCTCCCTCATTTATCTCTAGTATCCTAGCAGATAGAAGCAGATTTTTATCAAGAATATTTCGGTATATTTGTCCATTCACCCTTCATTCAATTATATGAATTCTGGCAGTGCCCTATGCTGAAAAACAGCCCCTCACAATGATGTTCCTACTTCCAAACGTCACTATTGCTATGTTGTTTTTAGGGTGATAGTCAGTGCCTTTTTGCCTCCAAGCATGGTGTGTATTATGACATCCAAAGAGTTTTTAATTTTGGACTTATCTAACCAGAATATATTCTCCCAGTATTTCACAGGTTTGTCTAAATGTTGTTGAGCAAACTTTAAACATACTTGAACACGCTTTTTCTTCAGCAATGGAGAAACCCAAATCATATCTGGTGAAGAATCCGTGTTGTTTACAGAATGGTAAATATTTTGCTAATGTTCTTGATGTGACATGCATTGATTTAATGGAAATGACAAAAATGAGAATATATTAAATATAATCAGAAGAAAGTGTGGTGTGTATGTTCTTTCTGTAGCTATCTAGAGAAACAAAGATTGTCAGTGTAAGGCTTAGCGTCCTACCTCCTCTTACAATAAGTTATGTCTCAGGATCCTTGCTATATTTAATGGGTTGCCCAGTGCTAGACAACCTCAGCTGAATCAATTCAGGACTCTAATTTCCTGCAGGGTTACATTATTGTGCTACGTGCATGTTGCAGCCAATGAATGGAGGCTTGTCATCTGCAGATTATCAATACTTTGTCAGGGCAGCCGTCCATTCTGACTAAATAGCCAGAACTCTGCAGCTCCAGGAAAATTGGCGCCGATATCGCTGGAACGGCACTGCTGCAGGAGACATGTATTTACTGTTTATATTTTAGTTGACACCCTTGATTGAACTGAGGTTGTCCAAAGGTAGACAACTCCCTTAAACCAGTTAGCTTCCCAATATTCATTGTTTTTTAACTTATAGGCACACCAACATATTTCTCTAGATTCCATATATACAATTATATAGTCTGATACTAGAACATACATGTGCACAGATATTGAAACATGGTCAAACATTGATTTTTGGCTCTAAGTCAGGAGAGATCGCTTTATGTTATGCTACCTTAAAGTGAAGTTTTATAAACTCCAAATATGTAACAATCACTCATTTATCAGAGATCGGTCCTTGTTTTTCACACTACAGTCAATACTCATGCTGTGGGTTTTTAGAAGAATGTGCTTAGAAGGCACAGTTGCTTACATCATATTATTATTTGTGGTTTTTATATACTTCTATTCTTTATTTCATGAAAGCAAGATTACTGCTTTATATATTGTTCTTTTAAAATAGACCGAGACGGAGAAAGAAAAAATATGTCATGACAATAGCTCCGCTTGTATATGACCCTCATAGAGCAACAGGAATGCTTAGATCAAGCGATTTAAATGTTAGTGGTTGTGTAGTGAGTAAGTTGCTATGATAGTCTCTTTGATCCGACTCAAAGAGATTATGGCTGGAGGCCAGTAATAACTACAAAACTACATCCTTCTGCAGACGCTAAATATTTCAGCCATTTACATTTACTGCTACCGAGGATCATAAATTCAGAAATCTTAATATGTGGCTAGATATTGTCTGTGTATTCAAGTTACTCATGATGACATTCATAAAATTGCAAACTTGTTACTCCTGGCATTGTAGACTATGCGACTGGTTGGATTTTATTCTGTTGAAGTTTCCTACACATTTAGCCATTTCAGGGCAAGTCTGAATAACGACTGTGCTGATCAATAAAAAATGCACTGATCATTACTATGGTAAAGGCAGTCTTGAAAACAGCCACAATTTATCATTTGTGGGTATTTTTAAGTCGTTTTCTTTTCTGTCTTGCGGTATTTGTTGCCAGTTTTGCCACCAAATTCTACAAAATGGCACATTAGTTTGATGCAAAGTCAAAAATACTCTTTTTATCTCTCTAGAACAGTTTTGTGACTTTTTAGTGCCAAAAGTTGCATTTCAGCAAAATGGTATAAAAATTGCTCCAAATGATTGGCATACTCAAAAATATAGCAAGTGGGGGGTCATTGGAACTGGAGTAGAGTTGAGTGAAATTTGCTGACTTTTTAAAAATTTGCAATTGATGACTCAGGTGAAAACATCCAAAATCGCTAAACTCCACCCACAAAGTGGAAAGAAAGCAAAAGAAAAATAGACGAGTACATATAAAGTGGACTTCATAAAAGGTGCAAATAGAATAGTAATTTGTGAGAAAACAAAAAAGGGTGCAAATTACACAGAGCCATTGTCTTTCCACATGGTAAACTATATTACACAAGTGCTGTTGTGCCTGTATGTCCCTTAGACACCATCAGTGTTGTTGGGTACCAGGAGACATATGATTCCTTATCACCAACTGCAAGCAGGAGGAAGTATCAAAGCATCAGCATAGCCCAACGAAGAGCCTAGCGCTGATGTGTTGACAAATATTCTGGCAAGTACTGCGCTTTATGCCACTGAGTGCACTCTGCCCCACCCCGCCTGTGGGAGCACTGTCCTTTAAGCAGCTGTGTGTACTCTGAACCACTCCGCCTGTGGGATTACTATCCTTTAAGCCAGCTTGTGTACTCTGCACCCATATCTGTGGGAGTACTGTCCTTTAAGCCTCTGTGTGTACTCTGCACCCCCTTGCCTGTGGGAGTGCTATCCTTTAAGCCGTTATGTGTACTCTGCACCCGCCACCTGTGGAGTACTATACTTTAAGCTGCTGTCTGTACTTTGCACCCCCCTGCCTATGGGATTACTATCCTTTAAGCCGCTTTGTGTACTCTGCACCGATATCTGTGGGAGTACTGTCATTTAAGCCTCTGTGTGTACTCTGCACCCCCCTGCCTGTGGGAGTACTGTCCTTTAAGCCACTGTGTGTACTCTGCACCCATATCTGTAAGAGTACTGTCCTTTAAGCCTCTATGTGTTCTCTGCATCCCCTTGCATGCGGGAGTACTGTCCTTTAAGCCACTGTGTGTACTCACCCTCTACCTGTAGGAGTACTATATTTTAAGCCGCTGTCTACTCTCTGCACCCTCCTGAATGTGGGAGTACTGTCCTTAAAGCTGCTGCATGTACTCTTCACCCTGATGCTTGTGGTTGTACTATCCTTTAAGCCATTGTGTGTACTCTGCAACCCCTGGCTGTGGAATAGTACTGTTACCTTAATCCGCCGTGTGTTTTCTAGTAGTCTGAGAAATAAATAATTGGCATCAGCAGTATCACTGGTATTAGTAGGCAAAAGAAAAAATTTAGCAGGACTGATGTGTGTTTTCTAGTAGTCTGGAAAAAAAATAATTGTCATCATCCATCTCATTGGAATTTACATGTCAAAAAAATATCTTTTCTCGACCGATGTGTTATTTTAGTAGTCTGGGAAATAAACAATTGGCATCAGCTGTCTCCTTGCCATTTCTAGGCCATACCAATAATTTTACTGTGCCGCTATGTCTATATGAGTAGTGTGTATAAAAAATAAGTATACTCTGCAGCATTTTTTGCGAATAGTGTGTGTACAAAATTACTGTGTTCTGAAGTGGTTTTTGGCTATTAGCGTCTAAAAAATCAGTGTACTCTGCAGCGATTGTTTTTAAGTATTGTTTGTAAAAAAAAAGTGTACTCTGCAACATTTTTTGCGAGTAATGTGTCCAAAACAAAAATTGTTACAGTTCTGAGTTGTATCCTGGTCACAAACGGAGGGCAAAGAATGGGAAGGGTGAATTAAAATCTTTTTATTAGTGCATGGTCCACAATGCATTTCAGCAGAGTCATCTGTCTTCCTCAGGTGGCAGTACACACTTCGTTTGTGACCAGGATACAACCCAGAACTGTAACCACTTCCTCTCTTGAGGTACCTGGCTGGAGCTGCAATTTTAAATAGCACACGGCTGGCGCTCCTAATCCTTGACCATCTTTACATTGTCTGAACTAAAACAAAAATTGTGCTCTTTCCCTTTTGTAAGCCAAAAAAAATAATTTTTTTCTATCACTGCTAATAATGCTAGTAGTGTTTCAAAAATTTTTACTCTACTCTGCAGATGGATTTTTTGTGTTGTGTGTCTAAAACAATTGTACTCTACGGTTGTATCTGTATGACTTGTAGCTGTGCCTAAAAAAATAACTTTGCATTTAAGCCTTTGTGACTAAAAACAAATTTTCTACTCTGCAACCGTGTCTGTGGGAATAATGTGCCAGAAAAAACTGCATGTGTGTGCTGCAGGTATCTCTGCATGAGTACTGTGAAAAAAGACTCAACAGGATTACTCTGTTTGAGGGGCTTTTTCCCCGGATCGGCCCACGATTCGGGGCCCCGCATCCCCGGGGGCCCCCAAGGCGGACACGGGGGTCGCTTTAGCTGCTTTTGCCCTGCCCTCTCCCCGGGCTTTCCCAGCCTGCCGTGGCCATCCCGGGGGGCGCAGAACCGCCTTGGCGGCCTCCACCGGGTCGGCCCGGACGAGGCGCCACCTGTCGCGTGCCTCTGCAGCAAAGCGAAATTTTCGGACTGTGTGCTCTGTAGGCATCTCTGCATGAGTACTCTGAAAAAAGCCTCACTGGGGGTACTCTGCAGCACACCCTCTTTTTTTCCAATTTGGGAAGGCCACAAAGCATTGTGAATGGAAAGTAGAAGAAACAAACTGCGATGTAATCTAACAATGGTTGGGTACGACTAGTATACTTGCATGTTCAGACATATGTATACAGTGGGGAAAAATGTATTTAGTCAGCCACCAATTGTGCAAGTTCTCCCACTTAAAAAGATGAGAGGGGCCTGAAATTGACATCATACAGTGGGGGAAATAAGTATTTGATCCCTTGCTGGTTTTGTAAGTTTGCCCATTGACAAAGACATGAACAGTCTATAATTTTAAGGGTAGGTTAATTTTAACATTGAGAGATAGAATGTCAAAAATAAAATCCAGAAAATCACATTGTATAAGTTATATAAATGTATTTGCATTTTGCAGTGAGAAATAAGTATTTGATCCCTCTGGCAAGCAAGAATTAATACTTGCTGGCAAAACCCTTGTAGAAAGCACAGAAGTCAGAGTTTTTTGTAGTTGATAATGAGGTTTGCGCACATGTCTGTCACAATCTATTTTTGGATCTGTGCAGATCTGGCTTTTCATATTAAAACTTTTTTTCTTTCAGACCATCTGGGGTTAATGTCAGTTTATACCCCCCGCTGACCTGCTGGTGTAATTGCATTGCTGCTGGGTTTGCTGATGCAGGTGGTGACCACTCCCACCATACTTTAAAAGGTTACCTGATGCATCAGCTGATGGTTGGTGATATAGGTCCTTTCTGGATTCTGACCAAGCAGAAGCAGCTGTCTTGTGTCAGTCAACTCTGGTATGTTGGAGTCCTGTTGCTGTGCTATCTGTGGTGTGGAGTTTGCAGCGGTGCTTAAGCTAAGTGCTATACTTTTGTTACCTCATCATTTCTGCATCTGTTCCCCTTCCCTTGTGTTTCTTAGCAGTAGTGGCTAGGCTAGCATCCTAAGCCGGCCAGTGCACTAGCAAGCAGGGCTGTTATGAATGAGTCACCATAGGAGGCAAAAAACAGAAATACTAGCTATGTCCAGAAAACCAGAGAAGTTGGCAGCTATCGGATTGCAGACCCCTGAACCTAACAACAACAACTAGCAGTAGCCGTGGGGGGTTCCTACGGTGCCCTAGACCCCTCGATCACAGCCGGAGAACTAAATAGCCTAAAGACAGAAAGGGAAATCTAAACTGCCCCATAGCAGACCCCAAAGCAATAGGCAGCCCCCAACATATAATGACGCTGAAGCAAGATGAAAAAAACACTCACACAGATAGAAAGATAGGCTGAGCAAATGATGGGGCCAAAGCTAACTAAATAGGACAGGATAGAAAAGCTGCTGTCTGCAATCCGCCCAAAACCCTATCAAAACAAGAGCCAACAGACTGATAGGGAAAAAAGCCCTGAAGACGCTAGGCTTCAAAAAGACAATATCAGTACTCAGGTATTTTCTGAAGACAGAGCAAAAAGGAATTCAGCTCACCCCAGCAGGGAATGGCAGAAATCCAGAAAAACAAGGCAAAACAAAACCAAAACACAAATGCAAAAAGCAGAGCAGAAAACTTAGGTTTTGAGGTGCAGGAATCAGACTGGTCTCCTAGAATCCCTCAGGGAACTCACCAGCAAGGCAGAAGGGCGTCGGCTGCCTTATATCCAGTCAGCAATCCCAGTCACCCAGTCATCATCATCCAGCTCAGGTGCTTGGTAATCAGCCTCACTACCTTCCTTCACCAGAAGAGGGAGTTCATCAGACCTCAATGGCGAAGGGGAAAATGAACTCACAACACAGGGCTGTGGAGTCAGAGTCGGAGTCGGTGCTCATTTTGGTGGAGTCTGAGTCGGAGTTGGAGTCGGTATAAAATGGACCGACTCTGACTCCTAAAATATATAATAAATTGGGTACAGTAGTTCAATGCAGAATGTGCTGAATAGTTTTTCATAGGAATTTGGGAAAGTTATGAAATGTCCTATAAATGACTGTTCTATTCCTGATCTAAGGCTACATTCACACACTGCATTTCCCTGCGTTTTTTGAGTATACGTTTTTCAGTTGCAAAAGCAGATTAGCTTTTTAAAAAACGGCATCACCAGACAAAAGTATTGGTACCCTCAGCCTAATACTTGGTTGCACAACCTTTTGCCAAAATAACTGCGACCAACCGCTTCTGGTAACCATCAATGAGTTTCTTACAATGCTCTGCTGGAATTTTAGACCATTCTTCTTTGGCAAACTGCTCCAGGTCCCTGATATTTGAAGGGTGCCTTCTCCAAACTGCCATTTTTAGATCTCTCCACAGGTGTTCTATGGGATTCAGGTCTGGACTCATTGCTGGCCACCTTAGAAGTCTCCAGTGCTTTCTCTCAAACCATTTTCTAGTGCTTTTTGAAGTGTGTTTTGGGTCATTGTCCTGCTGGAAGACCCATGACCTCTGAGGGAGACCCAGCTTTCTCACACTGGGCCCTACATTATGCTGCAAAATTTGTTGGTAGTCTTCAGACTTCATAATGCCATGCACACGGTCAAGAAGTCCAGTGCCAGAGGCAGCAAAGCAACCCCAAAACATCAGGGAACCTCCGCCATGTTTAACTGTAGGGACCGTGTTCTTTTCTTTGAATGCCTCTTTTTTTCTCCTGTAAACTCTATGTTGATGCCTTTGCCCAAAAAGCTCTACTTTTGTCTCATCTGACCAGAGAACATTCTTCCAAAACGTTTTAGGCTTTTTCAGGTAAGTTTTGGCAAACTCCAGCCTGGCTTTTGTATGTCTCGGGGTAAGAAGTGGGGTCTTCCTGGGTCTCCTACCATACAGTCCCTTTTCATTCAGACGCCGACGGATAGTACAGGTTGACACTGTTGTACCTTCGGACTGCAGGGCAGCTTGAACTTGTTTGGATGTTAGTCGAGGTTCTTTATCCAACATCCGCACAATCTTGCGTTGAAATCTCTTGTCAATTTTTATTTTCCGTCCACATCTAGGGAGGTTAGCCACAGTGCCATGGGCTTTAAACTTCTTGATGACACAGCGCACGGTAGACACAGGAGCATTCAGGTCTTTGGAGATGGACTTGTAGCCTTGAGATTGCTCATGCTTCCTCACAATTTGGTTTCTCAAGTCCTCAGACAGTTCTTTGGTCTTCTTTCTTTTCTCCATGCTCAATGTGGTACACACAAGGACACAGGACAGAGGTTGAGTCAACTTTAATCCATGTCAACTGGCTGCAAGTGTGATTTAGTTATTGCCAACACCTGTTAGGTGCCACAAGTAAGTTACAGGTGCTGTTAATTACACAAATTAGAGAAGCATCACATGATTTTTCGAACAGTGCCAATACTTTTTGTCCACCCTCTTTTTTATGTTTGGTGTGGAATTATATCCAGTTTGGCTTTAGGACAATTCTTTTTGTGTTTTTTCTTGTAAGACAAATTAAATGAAGATCATAATACCAAAAAATTTGTGTTTGCAATCATTTTCAGGAAGAAACTGAGAATTATCTGACAGAATTGCAGGGGTGTCAATACTTTTGGCCACAAATGTATATATCCATTTATCCATATCTGTCTATCCATATCATATCTGTACCAAAAAGAATGAAAGCCGGATAGCACACAGACTAACACTCCTTTTTTTAGCACCAGTCAGGTACACCTCATAGCTGCCCAAAAGGACGCCCAGGACAGGCATTGCTCGTCTTCAGTAACACATCAACATCAATTGATAGTTGGAATAAATAGACTGCATTCACCACCACATCTTCTTAAGGTGTAGGCTTTATTTTCAAGTGTAGGGGTGTGCAGTATGAGGTTCGGCAGCAGCTGAGGTGTGCAGTATGAAATTCGGCAGAACAGTATGAGGTTCTGCCCCCCCATAGTGTGAATGTAGCCTGAGGATCTAGGCTTTATCTTAGCCGAGATAAGTCATAGTGTGTATATATATATATATATATATATATATACACATACAGTATATATATACTGTATATATACACTCACTGGCCACTTTATTAGGTACACCTGTCCAACTGTGTGTTAAGACTTAATTTCTAATCAGCCAATCACATGGCGGCAACTCAGTGCATTTAGGCATGTAGACATGGTCAAGACAATCTCCTGCAGTTCAAACCGAGCATCAGTATGGGGAAGAAAGGTGATTTGAGTGCCTTTGAACGTGGCATGATTGTTGGTGCCAGAAGGGCTGGTCTGAGAATTTCAGAAACTGCTGATCTACTGGGATTTTCACGCACAACCATCTCTAGGGTTTACAGAGAATGGTCCGAAAAAGAAAAAAAATCCAGTGAGCGGCAGTTCTGTGGCCGGAAATGCCATGTTGATGCCAGAGGTCAGAGGAGAATGGGCAGACTGGTTTGAGCTGATAGAAAGGCAACAGTGACTCAAATTGCCACCCGTTACAACCAAGGTAGGCAGAAGAGCATCTCTGAACGCACAGTGCGTCGAACTTTGAGGCAGATGGGCTACAGCAGCAGAAGACCACACTGGGTACCACTCCTCTCAGCTAAGAACAGGAAACTGAGGCTAAAATTTGCACAAGCTCATCGAAATTGGACAGTAGAAGATTGGAAAAACGTTGCCTGGTCTGATGAGTCTCGATTTCTGCTGCGACATTCGGATGGTAGGGTCAGAATTTGGCGAAAACAACATGAAAGCATGGATCCATCCTGCCTTGTATCAACGGTTCAGGCTGGTGGTGGTGGTGTCATGGTGTGGGGAATTTTTTCTGGGCACTCTTTGGGCCCCTTGGTACCAATTGAGCATCGTTGCAACGCCACAGCCTACCTGAGTATTGTTGCTGACCATGTCCATCCCTTTATGACCACAATGTACCCAACATCTGATGGCTACTTTCAGCAGGATAATGCGCCATGTCATAAAGCTCGAATCATCTCAGATTGGTTTCTTGAACATGAGTTTACTGTACTCAAATGGCCTCCTCAGTCACCAGATCTCAATCCAATAGAGCATCTTTGGGATGTGGTGGAACGGGAGATTCGCATCAGGGATGTGCAGCCGACAAATCTGCGCCAACTGTGTGATGCCATCATGTCAATATGGTCCAAAATCTCTGAGGAATGCTTCCAGCACCTTGTTGAATCTCTGCCACGAAGAATTGAGGCAGTTCTGAAGGCAAAAGGGGGTCCAACCCCTTACTAGCATGGTGTACCTAATAAAGTGGCCAGTGAGTGTATATATACACACACACGGTACAGACCAAAAGTTTGGACACACCTTCTCAATCAAAGCGTTTTCTTTATTTTCATGACTATGAAAATTGTAGATTCACTCTGAAGGCATCAAAACTATGAATTAACACATGTGGAATTATATTATTAGCAAAAAAGTGTGAAACAACTGAAAATACTGTATGTCTTATATTCTAGGTTCTTCAAAGTAGCCACCTTTTGCTTTGATTGCTGCTTTGCACACTCTTGGCATTCTCTTGATGAGCTTCAAGAGGTAGTCACCGGAAATGGTTTTCACTTCACCGGTGTGCCCTGACAGGTTTAATAAGTGGGATTTCTTGCCTTATAAATGAGGTTGGGACCATCAGTTGTGTTGTGCAGAAGTCTGGTGGATACACAGGTGATAGTCCTACTGAATAGACTGTTAGAATTTGTATTATGGCAAGAAAAAAGCAGCTGAGTATAGAAAAATGAGTGGCCATCATTACTTTAAGAAATGAAGGTCAGTCAGTCCGAAAAATTGGGAAAACTTTGAAAGTGTCCCCAAGTGCAGTGGCAAAAAACATCAAGTGCTACAAAGAAACTGGCTCACATGAGGACCGTCCCAGGAAAGGAAGACCAAGAGTCACCTCTGCTGCGGAGGATAAGTTCATCCGAGTCACCAGCCTCAGAAATCACAGTTTAACAGTAGCTCAGATCAGAGACCAGGTCAATGCCACACAGAGTTCTAGCAGCAGACACATCTCTACAACAACTGTTATGAGGAGACTTTGTGCAGCAGGCCTTCATGGTAAAATAGCTGCTAGGAAACCACTGCTAAGGACAGGCAACAAGCAGAAGAGACTTGTTTGGGCTAAAGAACACAAGGAATGGACATTAGACCAGTGAAAATCTGTGCTTTGGTCTGATGAGTCCAAATTTGAGATCTTTGGTTCCAACCACCATGTCTTTGTGCAATGCAGAAAAGGTGAACGGATGGACTCTACATGCCTGTTCCCACCGTGAAGCATGGAGGAGGAGGTGAGATGGTGTGGGGGTGCTTTGCTGGTGACACTGTTGGGGATTTATTCAAAATTGAAGGCATACTGAACCAGCATGGCTACCAAAGCATCTTGCAGCGGCATGCTATTCCATCCGGTTTGTGTTTAGTTGGACCATCATTTATTTTTCAACAGGACAATGACCTCAAACACACCTCCAGGCTGTATAAGGGCTATTTGACCAAGAAGGAGAGTGATGGGGTGCTACGCCAGATGACCTGGCCTCCACAGACACCAGACCTGAACCCAATCGAGATGGTTTGGGGTGAGCTGGACCGCAGAGTGAAGGCAAAAGGGCCAACAAGTGCTAAGCATCTCTGGGAACTCCTTCAAGGCTGTTGGAAGACCATTTCCAGTGGCTACCTCTTGAAGCTCATCAAGAGAATGCCAAGAGTGTGCAAAGCAGTAATAAAAGCAAAAGGTGGCTACTTTGAAGAACCTAGAATATGAGACATATTTTCAGTTGTTTCACACTTTTTTGTTAATTATATAATTCCACATGTGTTAATTCATTGTTTTGATGCCTTCAGAGTGAATCTACAATTTTCATAGTCATGAAAATAAAGAAAACTCTTTGAATGAGAAGGTGTGTCCAAACTTTTGTCTGTACCGTATGTATGTAATCGATATTATACAGTGTATTACATATTTACAATTTATTACAGTTTTTTGTGTTCTAAAGTTGTATTCCAATAAATAGATATTATGTTCTAAGTATCTTGATTATTGGATCATAGAAATTATTAAATGTTTGATGTTCACATTGTACTACAATAAATTGTTCACTTAAATATAAGCAATATATGTTGGAGTCGGAGTCGTGGAGTCGGAGTCGGTGTAAGGGAAATTGAGGAGTCGGAGTTGGAGTCGCAGGTTTGGCTTACCGACTCCACAGCCCTGCTAGCAAGGGCAGTTGGAGATGACAGTTTAGGGACGAGGTATCCTGACGTCGGCAGGGGTAAGAACCTGCTTAGGGTGATAGGTGAGAGCAGGGACAGGCTCAGGTTCGAGCTCAGGAGGTGACCATCCCTGGTTCCCTATTGTCAGGGCCTTCCTCTCCCCTATTCCATTGGTGTTAATTTTTTGGTGACCGACCCATCGCTGGGTCATGTCACACTGGGCCAGTCACTCCGTGACATTGTCAGGAGGAATTTTGGTCCACTCCTTTTTGCAGATCATCTCTAAATCATTAAGATTTTGAGACTGTTGCTTGGCAACTCAGAGCTTCAACTCCCTCCATAAGATTTCTATGGGATTAAGGTCTGGTGACTGGATTTTATTTTTGATATTCTAGCTCTCAATGTTGAAATCAGCCTACCCTTAAAATTATAGACTGCTCATGTCTTTGTCAGTGGGCAAACTTGCAATATCAGCAAGGGATCAAACTCTTATTTCCCCCACAACTATCAGAGTCAAAATGAGAAAACAAATCCAGAAAATCAATTTGTGTGATTTAGCAAGATTTATTTTGCAAATTATGGTGGAAAAGAAGTATTTGGTCATTAACAAATGTTCATCTCAATATTTTTGCAATATATTGTCAGGAACACTTCACTGCACTTGCTCACTGAGCCAGTGCGCGTGTCCTGAGTAAGGCAGACTGTGCTCAAAGATACCTGAGGAGCAGGCAGCAGCAGTGAAGATGCGTGCTTCAGACCAGCAGGACCTAAAGCATGTGACTGCTGGGGGTGTGGCCTAAACTCCAGAGAGCTAGCAGCTGCAGGAAAACTCCTAGAATGGTAACTACGGGACAAAGTTACCAAGGGGCATAGACAGGGACATAAACAGATCAGGCCAGGGTCATAGCACGACAATACCAAAGGATTAGACAGAACGGATAGTCAGGACGTAGCCAAGAAATCAGAAACCAGAGAACCAGATCTACAGTACAGAATCAACAGGCACACTCACAACAGGGGACAGAACCATATAAGCAAGCTAGAAGACAACGAACAGACACAGGCGCACAGGGGTCACCACACTCGGCCAAAGGAAAAAGTATAACTGACAGGGATTGGAGTTTCCCAGGGCTATAAGAAGCTCTCCCTGAACCAAAGAGAGGCCACAATAATTAACCCCAGGCGTGCAGGTCAAAGCCTGCACTTGGCTCAAGACATTAACTCCTGACGTGCAGATCAAAACCTGCACTGGGATCATGACATATATCCTTTGTTGGCAATGACAGAGGTCAATCATTTTCTGTACGTCTTCACAAGGTTGCCACACACTGTTGGTGGTATTTTAGCCAATTCCTCCATGCAGATCTCCTCTAGAGCAGTGATGTTTTGGGCCTGTCACTGGGCAACAAGGACTTTCAAATCCCTCCAAAGGTTTTCTATGGGGTTGAGATCTGGAGACTGGCTAGGCCACTCCAGGACCTTCATATACTTCTTACAAAGCCACTCCTTCATTGCCCTGGCACTGGGCTTGGGATCTTTATCATTCTGAAAGACCCATCCACATTTCATCTTAAATGCCCATGCTGATGGAAGGAGGTTTGCACTCAAAATCTCACAGTACATGGCCCCTTTCATTCTTTCATGTACACAGATCAGTCGTCCTGGTCCCTTTGCAAAGAAGCTGCCCCAAAGCATGATGTTGCCAACCCCTTGCTTCACAGTAGGTATTGTGTTCTTTGGATGCAACTCAGCATTCTGTCTCCTCCAAACACAATGAGTTTTGTTTCTACCAAACAGTTCTACTTTGATTTCATCAGACCATATTCTTCTAATACTATTCTGGATAATCCAAATGCTCTCTATCAACCTTCAGATGAGCCCAGACATGTACTGGCTTAAGCAGTGGGACACGTCTGGCACTGCAGGATCTGCTTCCCTGGTGGCGTTAGTGATGGTATCATTTGTTATGGTGGTCCCACCTCTATGCAGGTCATTCACTAGGTCCCTCTGTGTTGTTTGGGGATTTTTGCTCTTGTGATCATTTTGACCCCACAGGGTGAGATTTTGTGTGGAGCCCCAGATCGAGGGAGATTATCAGTGGTCTTGGATGTTTTCCATTTCCTTATTATTGCTCCCACAGTTGATTTCATCACACCAAGCTGCTTGCCTATTGCAGATTCAGTCTTCCCAGCCTGGTGCAGAACTACAATTTTGTTTCTGGTGTCCTTCGACAGCACTGTGGTCTTCACCATAGTGGAGTTTGGAGTGTGACTGTTTGAGGTTGTGGACAGGTGTTTTTTATACTGATAACAAGTTCAAACAGGTGCCATTACTACAGGCAATGAGTGGAGGACAGAGCCTCTTAAAGAAGAAGTTACAGGTCTGTGAGAGCCAGAAATCTTGCATGTTTTTAGGTGACCAAAGTATAGAAAGGAAACAACAAAGTGAAAATCGTTAGTTCAAAGCTCACTGACTGGCTCCAAACATCAATACCATGTCAGAGCATCTAAATGAATCTATCACAAGCAAGAAACACCCACTGGGGGACAGAATATGTATAAACATGCAACGAAAAGGTGATAGGTGAACAAAGGAAACCACCTGTGATAAATCAGACAGACTGTAGCAAGAAAGCAGAACAAACACTCGGAGAAAAGGTTTGTCTCCTGTGGCTCAGCAGAAAGAGAAACCGACCACAAAATACAAGCTCAGGGGATCAAATCCATGTGACCCTGACAGTTTCAACAACATGGTAGAAGAGTATGTGCCCATACATCTTCACATACTGATTGATGGATCTGGCCTATTTAATTTCTGGGTCTCCAAATTGGACACATGCCCTGAGCTTGCCCTTTACAGCTTGGAAGTGCTGGCCTGCCCTGCGGAAAGTGTACTGTTGCAATATGTGTTTAGCATGGCAGGAGGTTTCATCACAAAAAAGGTGCATGCACCTGTTCACAACCAATATGGGCAAACTGACATTCTTTAAACTGAACCAAGTGTGGATCCCACCACTTGTTTACAGTGGGGAAAAAAGTATTTAGTCAGCTACCAATTGTGCAAGTTCTCCCACAAAAAGATGAGAGAGGCCTGTAATTGACATCATAGGAAGAACACAACTATGAGACTCAAAATGAGAAAACAAATCCAGAAAATCAACTTGTCTGATTTGGCAAGATATATTTTGCCAATTATGGTGGAAAATAAGTATTTGGTCATTAACAAAAGTTCATCTCAATATTTTTTTATATATCCTTTGTTGGCAATGACAGAGATCAAATGTTTTCTGTAAGTCTTCACAAGGCTGGCACACACTGTTGGTGGTATGTTGGCCCATTTCTCCATGCAGATCTCCTCTAGAGCAGTGAAGCTTTGGGCCTGTCGCTG
Organism: Dendrobates tinctorius; assembly: GCF_039654945.1. NCBI lineage: Eukaryota > Metazoa > Chordata > Amphibia > Anura > Dendrobatidae > Dendrobates > Dendrobates tinctorius. The sequence goes on along the minus strand of NW_027361738.1, from coordinate 24,068,114 downwards.
GGCAACAAGGACTTTCAAATCACTCACTATGGGGTTGAGATCTGGAGACTGGCTAGGCCACTCCAGGACCTTCATATTCTTCTTATGAAGCCACTCCTTTGTTGCCCTGGCAGTGTTCTTGGGATCATTTTCATGCTGAAAGTCCCATCCACATTTCATCTTCAATAAATATCAATATATTTTACAACAATAAGGTTGTGAAGGTCTTGAGACAGCTCACTGGTTTTACCCATGATGAGATTTTTCTTGTGTAGCATTTTGATAATGAGACATCTTTTTATAGGCCATTTATTAAACCCAGCTGATATTATTTTTCACTAAGTGACAGGATTGCTTTCTAATTACAAATAGATTTCACCTGGTATCATGACTTTCCATGACTTTTTGAATCTCTTTCTTCATGTGTTCAATACTTTTTACCTGTGTCATTTTTCATAATTAGTTATAACTACAGATGAATGGACACCTGGATGTTTGGGTTCGGCTGAACAGTTACAAAAAGTTCCGGTAGCAGAACAGCACCAAAGTTCGGGTGCCAGGACAGTACCTGGACCCAAACCCAGACCCCATTCACTTGAATGGGGGGCCCGAACCTCCAGTGTTTGCCACACTGTCATGTGCACGACAGTGCGGCAAATACCTCTTCCGATTGGCGGTAAAATCAACACCGTCGATCAGACAGCCTCATTTCCCACGCTGTTAAAAGACTGCATAAGCTTGCAGCTGTGATCGGAGGTATAAAGTTTACCTCCAGTCACTGGTGTCAGCTAATACACATGACAATGCGACAAACACCCGTTGTTCAGGGGGGGCACGAACCTGAATAGTAACACGGACTTCCTGGTGAAGTCTGTGTTCGGTGTCTGTGCCTGAACAGTAGGTGTTCATTATGGACACCAAACTTTAATGTTTGGGTTCACCCATCTCTACCCATAACTTAATTTATGGTCTTCTTTGGTTTGATTTCTTTGCCTGTGTGGATTGGATGGGTTGTTACTGACATCTGATGAGAATTTTATGTCAATATCACCTTTAGAAATATATTTACTTAGAAAATTGGTGACGTGTTCAATTTTTATTTTGCTCACTGTGTACATATACAGTGGCATGTAAAAGTTTGGGTACACCTGGTCAAAGTTACAGTATTGTGAACAGTTAAGCAAGTTGAAGATTAAATAATCTCTAAAAGGCCTAAAGTTAAAGATGGCACATTTACTTTGTATTTTAGGCTAAAAAAATATATATAGTCATAAATATTTGGCACCCTTAGAGATTTGTGTGCTCAAGATAACTTTGATCAAGGTTTCAGACCTTAATTAGCCTGTTAGGGTTATGGCTTGTTCACTATCATTGTTAGGAAAAGTCCAGATTATGTATGCCAAAAAACAGCAGCCATAGGTTTTTCTAAGTAGCTCCCTAGCACGCAGAAAATGAAAATGGTAAAGATGCACAAAGCAGGAGAAGGTTGTAAGAAGATAGCAAAGAGTTTTCTAGTTGCCCTTTTCACAGTTTGAAATGTAATTAAGAAATGGCAGATAAAAGGAACAGTGGAGGTCAAGATAAGGTCTGGAAGACCAATCAAACTTTCAGTGAGAGCTGCTATAGGATTGCTAGAGAGGCAAATCAGAACCCCTGCTTGACTGCAAAAGACTTTCAGAAAGAGTACATTGTTTTACTGTTTGAGACACCTGCACAAATTTAGCATCAGAAGTATGCAAAAGAACATCTAAACAAGCCTGATGCAAACCCCTTCCCGACCTGTGACACAGCGTATGCGTCATGAAAGTCGGTGCCAATCCGACCCATGACGCATATGCTGTGTCATGACTTCAAAGCCCCCCTGCGGGTCGGGTGACCGGGGTCACTGAAAGGTCACCCGACCCGCAGTGACAGGACCCTTTGTGCTTCACCACAGGGGGGGTGGCTTAGCCCCCCATGGCTACGATTGCTCTGATTGGCTGTTGAAAGTGAAACAGCCAATCAGAGTGATAGTAATATTTCATCAATGAAATTTGATGAACTATTACAATCCAGCCATGGCCGATGCTGAAATAGCATTGGACAAGGCTGGAGACACTAAGTTAACCTCCCCGCCGACTGACGGCGCCGATCGGCCGCCGCCACCGACTGACGGTGGCGATCTGCCGCCGCTGTCACAATCTGCCCCCCTCCCCCTTCCCTCCGCTCCCCCCCACCTTCCAATCCCCCCACTATACTGACTAACCCCCCATGGCCGTCCCGGTGTCCCGCCGTCCCGGTCCATGGGCGCCACCATCTTGGAAAATGGCAGGCGCATGTGCATTGCGCCTGCCGGCATTTCCCGGCGGCAGATTCATATTTTTTATTTTGATCATTGTGATAAACTCTCACAGTGATCAAAATAAAAAAAAAAAAGTAAATCACCGCCCGCCTTTTCACCCCCCATAGGGACAAATAATAAAATATTTTTATTTTTCAATTAGGGTTAGAAATAGGTTTAGGGTTAGAAATAGGGCTAGGGTTAGGGCTAGGGTTAGGGTTAGGGCTAGGGCTAGGGTTAGGGTTAGGGCTAGGGCTAGGGTTAGGGTTAGGGCTAGGGCTAGGGTTAGGGCTAGGGTTAGGGCTAGGGCTAGGGTTATGGTTAAGATTAGGGTTAGGGGTGGGTTGGGTTTAGGGTTAGGTTTGTGATTAGGGTTAGAGTTGGGATTAGGGTTAGGGGTGTGTTGGGGTTATGATTAGGGTTGGGATTAGGGTTAGGGTTGTGGTTAGGGTTATGATTAGGGTTGCGATTAGGGTTAGGGGTGTGTTGGGGTTAGGACTGGAGTTAGAATTGAGGGGTTTCCACTGTTTAGGCATATCAGGGGGTCTCCAAACACGACACGGCGCCACCATTTATTCCAGCCAATTTTGCGTTCAAAAAGTCGAACAGTGCTGCCTCCATTCCGAGCCCCGACATGTGACCAAACAGTGGTTTACCCCCACATACGGGGAATCAGTGTACTCAGGAAAAATTGCACAACAACTTTTGGGGTCTAATTTATCCTGTTACCCTTGAGAAAATTAAAAATTGGGGGCTAAAAAAAATTATTTTTGTACTGAAAAAATTATTTTTTATTTTCACGGCTCTACGTTATAAACTTCTGTGAAGCACTTGGGGGTTCAATGTGCTCACCACACATCTAGATTAGCTCCTTGGGTGGTCTAATTTCCAAAATGGGGTCACTTGTGGGGGGTTTCCACTGTTTAGGTACATCAGGGGCTCTGCAAACGTAACATGATGCCTGCAGACCATTCCATCAAGTCGACATTTCAAAACATCACTACTTCCCTTCCGAGCCCCAACGTGTGTCCAAACAGTGGTAACCCCCCCACATATGGGGTACCAGCATACTCAGGACAAACTGGACAACAACGTTTGGGGTCCAATTTATCCTGTTACCCTTGTGAAAATAAAAAATAGTGGGCTAAATATCATTTTTTGAGGGAAAAAAATATTTTTTATTTTCACGGTTCTGCGTTATAAATTTCTGTGAAGCACTTTGGGGTTCAGAGTGCTCACCACACATCTAGATAAGCTCCTTAGGGGGTCTAGTTTCCAAAATGGGGTCACTTGTGGGGGAGTTCCAAAGTTTAGGCACACAGGGGCTCTCCAAACATGACATGGTGTACGATAACGATTGGAGCTAATTTTCCATTCAAAAAGTCAAATGGCGCTCCTTCCCTTCCGGGCCCTGCCGTGCGCCCAAACAGTAGTTTATGACCACATATGAGGTATCATTGTACTCAGGAGAAATTGGCCAACAAATTTTAGGATCCATTTTATCCTGTTACCCACGTGAAAATGAAAAAATTGATGCTAAAGAAAATTTTTGTTGGAAAAATTAAAATGTCCATTTTTTCCTTCCACGTTGCTTTAGTTCCTGTGAAGCACCTGAAGGGTTAATAATGTTCTTGAATGTAGTTTTGAGTAGCTTGAGGGGTGCAGTTTTTAGAATGGTGTCACTGTTGGGTATTTTTTGCCATATAGACCCTTCAAAGTGACTTCAAATGTGAGGTGGTTTTGTAAATTTTGTTGTAAAAATGAGAAATCGCTGGTCAACTTTTAACCCTTATAACTTCCTAACAAATTGTGCTGATGTAAAGTAGAAATGTGGGAAATATTATTCAGTAACTATTTTGTGTCACATACTTCTCTGGTTTAACAGAATAAAAATTCAAAATTTGAAAATTGTGAAATTTTCCAAATTTTTGCCAAATTTCCATTTTTTTCACAAATAAATGCAAAAATTATCGACCTAAATTTACCACTAACTTGAAGCCCAATATGTCACAAAAAAAACATTCTCAGAATCGCTAGGATGTGTTGAAGCGTTCCTGAGTTATTACCTCATAAAGGGACACTGGTCAGAATTGCAAAAAATGGCCAGGTCATTAAGGTCAAAATAGTCTGGGTGATGAAGGGGTTAAGGAGGCAAGTCATGTGGACTGATGAAGTTAAAATAGAATTTTTTGCCACAATGATCTAAGGTTTGTGTGGAGAAAAGGATGCAATGAAATTTCAACAAATTCTTAATGCAAACATAATACCATCTGTAAAATAGCTGAAGTTGAAAAGAAGATGGCTTCTACAAATAGATAATGATGCTAAACACCCATTAAAATCCACAATAGACTACCTCAAAAGGCACAAGCTGAAAGTTTTACAATGGCCCTCACAGTCCCCTGATCTGAACATCATTGAAAATCTATGGCCAGTCCTCAAAATAGCAGTGCCTGCAAGTCTGCAACTCAGGAATTTAACAGAACTGGAAGAAAATTCTAAGGAAGAATGGATGAAAATCCCTCAAACAAGAATTAAAAGACTCTTGGCTGGCTACAAAAAGTGTTTACAAGCTGTGAAAAGAGGGTGCTACTAGGTGCTAACCATACAGGATGCTCAAACTTTTACATTGGTCCATTTTCCTTTTTGTAATTTTTAAAATGTAAAATATGAAAATACATAAAGTGAAGGTTCTGGATTGGCCATCTCAGTCTCCTGAACTCAATATCATTGAGCCTCTCTAGGGAGAGCTCAAGCTCGCAATTCATGCTAGACAGCCCAGGAATTTACAGGAGCTGGAGGCTTTTTGCCAAGAAGGGTGGGCAGCTTAACCATCTGAGAAAATAAAGAACCTCATCCACAACTACCACAAAAGACTTCAAGCTGTCATTAATATTAAAGGGGGCGATACACGGTATTAAGAAATGGGATATGCGAGCTTTTCATCAGGGTCATTTGGATGCTTTGGGTTATCATTATGATTTAAAGAGAGAAAACACGGTAGTTTGACAATAAATGGCTTCACCCACCCACTAACCATGAGTGGAGAAAAGTTTGGTGTTATCATTCATATTCTCTGAAAAAAGGCCAAGAAACCAAAAATTCTGCCAGGGTATGTAAACTTTTGAGCACAAATGTGTATATATATATCTATAATAATAAATGCCCTAACCAGCTTCCGGTTGTAACAACTTCCGTCCAGTTGTAACCGGTGACGTCACCACACACACACGCACATATTAACCCTCAACACACCACACCGCCTCAACACACACTCCTCTCACCTTTCACCTCCACTCATGTCCACTCACTCTTTCACTCCACATACGTTCCTTTCTCTCACTCCGTTTCTCATACTCACACCGTCATCGTCGTTGCCCCGACATCTTCCTCCGCCGCCGCGATCCAGGATCCAGACGTTCTCCAGGCCGCCGACATGTTCTTGCGGGACGCCATCTTGGATGTCATGAAATCCCGCGAGATTCAAGATGGCGTCGCCGCAACAATATGTCGCTGGCGTGGGCGACATCGGGATCCAAAAAGATGGCGTCGGCGAAATCTCGCGAGATTACGCCGACGCCATTTTGGAGCCCGATGTCGCCCATGCCAGCGACATGTTGTTGCGGCGACGCCATCTTGAATATCGCGGGACATCACGACATCCAAGATGGCGTCCCGCAAGAACATGTCGGCGGCCTGGAGAACGTCTGGATCCTGGATCGCTGCGGCGGAGGAAGATGTCGGGGCAGCGACGATGACGGTGTGAGTATGAGAAACGGAGTGAGAGAAAGGAACGTATGTGGAGTGAAAGAGTGAGTGGACATGAGTGGAGGTGAAAGGTGAGAGGAGTGTGTGTTGAGGCGGTGTGGTGTGTTGAGGGTTAACATGGCAAGAGGTGTTAACGACGTCCGCCGACGCCATCTTGCATTCGTGAAATTGCGTCATTTACCTCACGCCGACTTGCTGTGCGGACGCTTGGCATTGCCTGTACCACCATAACTACTGCTGCCTTGGTCCTATGCCTGTTTACTGCCGGTGTCTAATTACTGGACCAATTTGCCTGTACCGCCATAACTACTGCTGCCTTGCTCCTCTGCCGGTGTCTAATTACAAGGCCAATTTGCCTATACTGCCATAACTACTGCTGCCTTTGTCCTCTGCCAGTGTCTAATTACAGGGCCAATTTGCCTCTATCGCCATAACTACTGCTGCTTTGCTCCTCTGCCGGTGTCTAATTACAGGGCCAATTTGCCTCTACCGCCATAACTACTGCTGCTTTGCTCCTCTGCCGGTGTCTAATTACAGGGCCAATTTGCCTCTACCGCCATAACTACTGCTGCCTTGCTCCTCTGCCAGTGTCTAATTTACAGGGCCAATTTGCCTCTACCGCCATAACTACTGCTGCCTTGCTCCTCTGCCGGTGTCTAATTACAGGATCAATTTGCCTCTACCGCCATAACTACTGCTGCATTGCTCCTCTGCTGGTGTCTAATTACAGGGCCAATTTGCCAATACCGCCATAACTACTGCTGCCTTGCTCCTCTGCCGGTGTCTAATTACAGGGCCAATTTGCCTCTACCGCCATAAGTACTGCTGCCTTGCTCCTCTGACTGTTCACTGCCTGTGTCTAATTACAGGGCCAATTTGCCTCTACTGCCATAACTACTGCTGCCTTGCTCCTCTGCCGGTGTCTAATTACAGGGCCAATTTGCGTCTACCGCCATAACTACTGCTGCCTTGCTCCTCTGCCGGTGTCTAATTACAGGGCCAATTTGCCTCTACCGCCATAACTACTGCTGCCTTGCTCCTCTGCCGGTGTCTAACTACAGGGCCAATTTGCCACTACCACTTCATAACTACTGCTGGGCAATTACAGGGTCAATTAGTATCTGTTTACTCTACAATACTCCAGGACGCCTTCTTCACTGCCAGATAACTGCCAAATAGACTCCTTTACCTGTGCCAACATGAGTCATAACAAAAAGTATGCCAATGTCAGTGAAAGGAAAGCAGCTTTAGCACTACGACAAAAACAACGCCGTGCTAATGAGACTCCTGAGGAAAAACACCATCGCCTTGAGAAGATTAAGGCTTATAAACGCCGTCGCCTCACACACGAATCCCCTAACTCTAAATCCATAAGATTGGCTGAAGAAGCCTCTGCACGCCGTCACCGCCGACAACAGACGGCCTCTTCCTCATCATTATTATTAGACTCACAACAGGATGCTTCCACATCAGCATGTGGAACAATTTACTGCTACACTTCATCCCATATGCCGTTCACTGACATAACTAATCAGCAATCTGTTTCTGCCCTATCAATACCACCATTCAATACCGATGCACAGTATGCCAATGCCAGTGAAAGGAAAGCAGCTTTAGCACTACGACAAAAACAACGCCGTGCTAATGAGACTCCTGAGGAAAAACAGCATCGACTTGACAAGATTAAGGCTTATAAACGCCGTCGTCTCACACACGAATCCCCTAACACTAAATCTATTACATTGGCTGAAGAAGCCTCTACACGCCATCACCGCCAACAACAGACGGCTTCTTCCTCATCATCTATAATAATAAATGCCCTAACCAGCTTCCGGTTGTAACAACTTCCATCCAGTTGTAACCGGTGACGTCACCACACACACACGCACGTTAACCCTCAACACACCACACCGCCTCAACACACACTCCTCTCACCTTTCACCTCCACTCACGTCCACTCACTCTTTCACTCCACATACGTTCCTTTCTCTCACTCCGTTTCTCATACTCACACCGTCATCGTCGCTGCCCCGACATCTTCCTCCGCCACCGTGATCCTGGATCCAGACGTTCTCCAGGCCGCCGACATGTTCTTGCGGCGACGCCATCTTGGATTTCGTGAAATCCCACGAGATTCAAGATGGCGTCGCCGCAAGAACATGTCGCTGGCGTGGACGACTCGGGATCCAAAAAGATGGCGTTGGCGAAATCTCGCGAGATTACGCCGACGCCATTTTGGATCCCGATTTCGTCCACGCTGGCGACATGTTCTTGCGGCGACGCCATTTTGGATCGGCGAAATCCCGCGATAGTCAAGATGGCGTCGCCGCAAGAACATGTCGCCGGCGAGGACGACGTCGGGATCCAAAATGGCATCGGCGAAAACTCGCGAGTATATAGGCACGGGACTATGGGATGGAGGATATGTATGATGGGTATATGGGCACGGGACTATGGGATGGAGGATATGTATGATGGGTATATGGGGATGGGACTATGAGATGAAGGATGTGTGATGGGTAGTGTTGAGCATTCCGATACCGCAAGTATCGGGTATCGGCCGATACTTGCTGTATCGGAATTCCGATACCGACTTCCGATATTTTTTCAATATCGGAAGTCGGCATCGGAATCGGAAGTTCAAAGTTGATTGACAGCCGAAATGACGTCATCATGATGCGCGGTGTGTGCGCATCATGATGCGCCGTCATTTCGGGCCTTCCGGGGGTCTCTGCCGGTCTGCCGGGGGGCTGTGTGGACTGCCCGGGGTCTGTACCGGCCTGCCGGGGGGCTGTGCCGGCCTGCCGATGGTCTGTGCACCCTGTGGGGGTCTGTACTGGCCTGCCGGGGGGCTGTGCCGGCCTGCCGGTGGTCTGTGCACCCTGTGGGGGTCTGTACCGGCCTGCCGGGGGGCTGTGCCGGCCTGCCGGGGGGGCTGTGCTGATGTCCGGGGGTCTGTGCAAGCATCGTCCGATGGGACTATAAGTCCCATCTGGCGATGCCTGCTACCATGACAGTGATTGACACATTAGCCAATGATGGGACAGTAGTAGTCCCATCATCCGGCTAATGTGTTAAATGTTAAAAAAAAAAAAAAAATACTACATACATACTACATACATACTACATGCATGCTACATACATACTACATGCTACATACATACTACATATATACTACATGCATGCTACATACATACTACATGCTACATACATACTACATATATACTACATGCATGCTACATACATACTGCATGCTACATACATACTACATACATACCACATATATACTACATACATACTACATGCATGCTACATACATACTACATACATACTACATACATACTACATACATACCACATATATACTACATACATACTACATGCATGCTACATACATAACACATATATACTACATGCATGCTACATACATACTACATGCTACATACATACTACATATATACTACATACATACTACATACATACTACATACATACTACATGCATGCTACATACATACTACATGCTACATACATACTACATATATACTACATGCATGCTACATACATACTACATGCTACATACATACTACATATATACTACATACATACTACATACATACTACATGCATACATACTACATGCTACATACATACTACATATATACTACATGCATGCTACATACATACTACATGCTACATACATACTACATATATACTACATACATACTACATACATACTACATACATGCTACATACATACTGCATGCTACATACATACTACATACATACTACATACATACTACATACATACCACATATATACTACATACATACTACATGCATGCTACATACATACCACATACATACTACATACATACTACATACATACTACATGCATGCTACATACATAACACATATATACTACATGCATGCTACATACATACTACATGCTACATACATACCACATACATACTACATACATACTACATACATACTACATGCATGCTACATACATACTACATGCTACATACATACTACATATATACTACATGCATGCTACATACATACTACATGCTACATACATACCACATACATACTACATACATACTACATGCTACATGCTACATACATACTACATATATACTACATGCATGCTACATACATACTGCATGCTACATGCATGCTACATTCATACTACATACATACTACATGCTACATACATACCACATATATACTACATACATACTACATACAATACATTCATACAATACATACATAGACATACAGTACATATAACATAGAGTAACATACTTACCAATACTTGTCACATTGTTCCCCGAAGCCAAATTCCCACACAGCAATGGCATAAAGTGAGACTAGGGACTTTTTTTTTTTTAAGTGGCGGAGGAATACAGTGCGGAAGGATACCTACCTTCCGTCATTGGATTCCTGCAGCCCGTAGAGAACGGCAGCATCAGCTGATGCTGCAGTTCTCTACCCAAGATCGTCGTGGGACACACTCGTGGACTGCTTCGGATCGTGGGTGAGTATTTTTGTGGTTTGTTATGTTAATATTTATTCCGTAAAAGACAATGGCTTCGGGGAACAATGTGACAAGTATTGGTAAGTATGTTACTCTATGTTATATGTACTGTATGTCTATGTATGTATTGTATGAATGTATTGTATGTAGTATGTATGTAGTATATATGTGGTATGTATGTAGCATGTAGTATGTATGTAGTATGTATGTAGCATGCATGTAGCATGCAGTATGTATGTAGCATGCATGTAGTATATATGTAGTATGTATGTGGTATGTATGTAGCATGTAGTATGTATGTAGCATGCATGTAGTATGTATGTAGTATGTATGTAGCATGCATGTAGTATATATGTAGTATGTATGTAGCATGTAGTATGTATGTAGCATGCATGTAGTATATATGTAGTATGTATGTAGCATGTAGTATGTATGTAGCATGCATGTAGTATGTATGTAGTATGTATGTAGTATGTATGTGGTATGTATGTAGCATGTAGTATGTATGTAGCATGCATGTAGTATATATGTGTTATGTATGTAGCATGTAGCATGCATGTAGCATGCATGTAGTATGTATGTAGTATGTATGTGGTATGTATGTAGCATGTAGCATGCATGTAGTATGTATGTAGTATATATGTGGTATGTATGTAGCATGTAGTATGTATGTAGCATGCAGTATGTATGTAGCATGCATGTAGTATATATGTAGTATGTATGTAGCATATATGTAGTTTGTATGTAGCATGTAGTATATATGTAGTATGCATGTTGCATGCATGTAGTATATATGTAGTATGTATGTTGCATGTAGTATATATGTAGTATGCATGTTGCATGCATGTAGTATATATGTAGTATGTATGTTGCATGTAGTATATATGTAGTATGAATGTAGCATGTATGTAGTATGAATGTAGCATGTATGTAGTATGCATGTTGTATGTATGTAGCATGTATGTAGCATGTAATTTTTTTTTTTTTTTTACATTCAACACATTAGCCGGATGATGGGACTACTACTGTCCCATCATTGGCTAATGTGTCAATCACTGTCATGGTAGCAGGCATCACCCGATGGGACTTGTAGTCCCATCGGACGATGCCTGCACAGACCCCCGAAGCCTGCACAGACCACCGGCAGGCCGGCACAGCCCCCCGGCAGGCCGGCACAGCCCACCGGAGCCTGCACAGACCACCGGCAGGCCGGCACAGCCCCCCGGCAGGCCAGCACAGCCCACCGGAGCCTGCACAGACCACCGGCAGGCCGGCACAGCCCCCCGGCAGGCCGGCACAGACCACCGGAGCCTGCACAGACCCCCTGGCAGGCCGGCACAGCCCCCCAAAAGGCCCGTACAGACCCCAGAGAGGCTGTACAAGGCAAAAACAGGGTTTTTTTTATTCCGATACCGGAAGTCCCATAGACTTGAATGGGACTTCCGGTATCGGAATTGGCGATACCGATACTTTTTTTTAAGATCGGCCGATCCATTCCGATCCGATACTTTGAAGTATCGGACGGTATCGCTCAACTCTAGTGATGGGTATATGGGCACTCGACTATGGGATGGCAAATATGTATGATGGGTATATGGGCATGGGACTATGGGATGGAGAATATGTATGATGGGTATATGGGCATGGGACTATGGGATGAAGGATATGTATGATGGGTATATGGGCATGGGCCTATGGGATGAAGGATGTGTGATGGATATATGGGCATGGGACTATGGGATGGAGGATGTGTGATGGGTATATGGGCACTCGACTATGGGATGGAGGATATGTATGATGGGTATATGGGCACGGGACTATGGAATGGCGGATATGTATATGGGCACGGGACTATGGGATTGAGGATGTGTGATGGGTATATGGTCACTGGACTATGGGATGGAGGATATGTATGACGGGTATATGGGCACGGGACTATGGGATGGAGGATATGTATGATGGGTATATGGGCATGGGACTATGAGATGAAGGATGTGTGATGGGTATATGGGCACTCGACTATGGGATGGCGGATATGTATGATGGGTATATGGGCACGGGACTATGGGATGGAGGATATGTATGATGGGTATATGGGCACGGGACTATGGGATGGAGGATATGTATGATGGGTATATGGGGATGGGACTATGAGATGAAGGATGTGTGATGGGTATATGGGCACTCGACTATGGGATGGCAAATATGTATGATGGGTATATGGTCACTGGACTATGGGATGGAGGATATGTATGACGGGTATATGGGCACGGGACTATGGGATGGAGGATATGTATGATGGGTATATGGGCATGGGACTATGAGATGAAGGATGTGTGATGGGTATATGGGCACTCGACTATGGGATGGCGGATATGTATGATGGGTATATGGGCACGGGACTATGGGATGGAGGATATGTATGATGGGTATATGGGCACGGGACTATGGGATGGAGGATATGTATGATGGGTATATGGGGATGGGACTATGAGATGAAGGATGTGTGATGGGTATATGGGCACTCGACTATGGGATGGCAAATATGTATGATGGGTATATGGGCATGGGACTATGGGATGGAGAATATGTATGATGGGTATATGGGCATGGGACTATGGGATGAAGGATATGTATGATGGGTATATGGGCATGGGCCTATGGGATGAAGGATGTGTGATGGATATATGGGCATGGGACTATGGGATGGAGGATGTGTGATGGGTATATGGGCTCTCGACTATGGGATGGAGGATATGTATGATGGGTATATGGGCACGGGACTATGGGATGGCGGATATGTATATGGGCACGGGACTATGGGATTGAGGATGTGTGATGGGTATATGGTCACGGGACTATGGGATGGAGGATATGTATGACGGGTATATGGGCACGGGACTATGGGATGGCGGATATGTATGATGGGTATATGGGCACTCGACTATGGGATGAGGATATGTATGATGGGTATATGGGCACGGGCCTATGGGATGGTGGATATGTATGATGGGTATATGGGCACGGGACTATGGGATGGAGGATAATTATAATTTGTTATAACTAACCACAGTTAGTTACTATGCCTGGGCAGCGCCGGGCTCTTCAGCTAGTAATATGTAAAAACGAGTGTATGTGTGTTTGTATGGGTGTGTGTATCGACGATGATGTCATAATGGTTGCCATGGTGACGGTGGTGACTATAATATCATAAGTTAGTTACTGTGCCAGGGCAACGCTGGGCTCTTCAGCTAGTTTACAATAAAAAATAAAATTGTGAAATTTATAATTTTCACACTGGTCACTGAGGATTTTTTAGACCCTACCTTGTTGCTGTTTCAGTATATCCCCATGTACATAGCCACAAATAACAGACTTCAACCTTGTCTTTTGCATTAAAATATCTAATGAGCATGTGCAAAGGCCATAGTGAACAGAGGGAGAGCAGGGTCAGATGTGACATCAAATATTGTGGTAGGCAGCTCCTGTGTTATCAGTTGTGTATAGAGGTGTTACCTGTCACTGTAATCCTGCCTTTGATGATATGATATGCCTCTCTGAACATTCCTCCTGAAAAGACAGGAAGTATGAGTCTATAAATCACACAAAGTAGACACCAATGTAGATGGATATTGGTCTAATTGGATAAAACTGGATCATAAAATGCCACAAAAAAATGAAATGAAATTTAAAATATAGAATGGATTAGTTCTAGATTTGCAATTTTAAAGAATTTTTTGTTTTGTTTTTCTTCTTACGTTGGTGGATTTTGCACCAGATTCATCAAATGTCTCAAATACAGAGATGCAACATTTTTGTCCTTTATGTGCATTTTTAGAATAAAAAGTGACAATATACTTTCAATAAACGTGACAATTTTGCACATTAGTCTTCAACTACACAAAAAAGAGTACAATTGTGCAAACATTTTGAAACATCAGAATTGATGAATTAATCTGAAATATCTGGATAACCAAAACCATGTCCATAATACTGAGCAAAAAACCCCAAGCAAAACTAAATAAATGTAACTTTAAAAAGGTGCAAATTAAACAATGAATAAGGTGAACTTAAAAAAAGTCTCTATAAACATTTTTCCTACAGAAAAAGGAAAAAAGCAATGATGAACAGGCCCATTGTATCTAAAACAGCAACAATAATAACCCAGCTCAATGTTGTATTATTTTTAGTATTAACATCATGATGATTATTACTAGAAGTAGTATGATGCCATCAGTATTTCTAGTATGTTCTTGTAAAAATGTCTCCTGTGCAACTATCATACAGTGCAAATACTGTATAACTAATTCAGCCTGAGAAGTGGCTGGTAAATTGTGTTTCTTGTATTTCTTTAGACTACTCTATCTGCTATCACAAGACAAGATGGACAGTTGTACTAAAATGATTTCTTATCTGGCAAAAGTTTTCAGTACAGCTTGACAAGTCGAGCTCTCGGCAAATTAGATTGTCTGATGAACAATTTCAAATTGATGGCCTTTATTTACCCTCTTCTTCACCGATGTTTTGCTATCACAAATGTCTTCAGAATTTCTTCAGATGAATACTGATAGTGTACTGGGACTATACCCGAGACGATATCTTCTCGGAAAAAGCCTCATTATCATGCCAACAGTACCTGCCTTCCTTCTAGTGACAGGTATCAAAGTAGCATGTTGCTTTATCAGACTGAATATTGGAACTTGTTATACATATTTCCAAATTAATATTGTATTAATGTGCAGATACATAGGTATTTCATCATAGCTATATTTATTATTATTATTATTCAAATATATTTAAGTGAAATTGAATTCTGCTTGAATTTTACAAAAATCTGTATTCACCAAAATACTGATTTCTTCACTTCCATATGTATTCAGCAAAATCTTCCAAACTGTAAAGGGTCATCAAAAGGTTAAAAAAATAAAAAGAAACATTCCTTACACTCACCTCGTTTCTCCAGCCACTCAGCTCTTCACCATCACCTGTCTGGTGCGCGCCGCATCTTCTTTTCGATGCAGCTTGCGCTGGAATTACTGTCCCTCTTACACTATGCTGGGACTTCTGGCTCTGATAAGGCCCGGGAGAGTTCTATGCATGCGCACATAAGGTCATAGCACACATGTTGACATGACATTTTGTGCACTTATGCACAATCCTAACAAGATTCATCAGAGCCCGAAGTTCCAGATTAGCGTGAGAGGACTCCAGCGCAAACTGTGGCTTTAAGAAGATGCAGCGAGCACCAGACAGACGACAGTGAGTAGCATAAGGGGCCACAGAGATGAATGGTGAGGTAAGTATAAGGTTTTCCTTCAACACAGATCATGTAAAGGGACATTACATTTGATGAAAATTTCTTCTCAGTGAATTTTCTGGAGAAATGCAAACTCAAATTTTGCCTTATCTGCACATCTCTATTCTTTATATCAGCACTCCCCAACCTTTTTGACCTTGAGAGCCACATTTAGCACTGAGAGAGGGTCGCGAGCCACATTCAGCTCTGAGAGGGGGTCACGAGCAACATCCTTCTCCTGTACCCCTCAAAGTAGTGTCAACCAAAGCCCCCATTATGGGAATAATGATAACCGAAGATTTTTCACAGAAATAACTCCAAAGCAGTACACTGAGGTCCAGGGGTTCACATAATGCCCCAATTCAGTATTCTCCCATCAAGGACTCCCAACACACTGTCACATCCAGCTTCAAGAATCTTCTCTAACAGGTAGTATAATCGTCCAGCGTACCAAATCTAAAACATCTCTAAACCCTTAAGACAGTATATGTGCATCCAGGTCTGATCTTCTGTACAGGGTTACTCAAAAATTCATCATTTTGAGATGTACTCTTCATACCTGTTTGCTAGAACTGGAACTAATGCACCAAGCTGGCAGACAGTTGCAAGCCACAATTCCTGGGACCGCGAGCCACATGTGGCTCCCGAGCTACAGGTTGGGGACCCCTGCATTATGTCAATAGTATTAAGAAAGCTGAACCAAGAAATAGAGGGAAAGCCTTAAAGTAGTTGTCCTTTACTAGGATAACCCCTTATTAAGCTAAATGTTCAGCCCCGATAAAATAATAAAGCCTATACTGATTCCCCATGCCGGCTCCTTTCTCTAGGTATCGGCACTCTCTCTCCCCAGGACTATGAAGCAGTGCTGTGACACGTGATGTCGGCACCCAATCAGTGCTGGTGTCACTGTTTCCACCTTCGGACAAACTGAATATGAAGAGGAAATTTGGGCTGCAGCTCATTCAGGACTTTGTCTTTATGTTCAGTTTATCTGAAGGCAGAGACAGTGACACCAGTGCTGATTGGCCGTGTTTTGTGTCATTCCACAGCATCACAGCCCCGGGATCGCGAGTGTCGACACCTCTTTAACAAAGCCGGCACGGGAGGTGAAAATAGGCTTTATTATTTTAGTGGGGCCGAACATTTAGTTTAAGAAGGGCTTGTCCTAGTAGAAATATATCATGTTTTGTTTGGCATAATCTTTATACCTACATGGTAACATAGTAACATAGTTATTAAGATTGAAGGAAGACTTTAAGTCAATCTAGTTCAACCCATATCCTAGCCTAACTTGCCCTAACATGTTGATCCAGAGGAAGGCAAAAAAACCCATGTGGCAAACAGTAAGCTTCACATTGGGGAAAAAAATTCCTTCCCGACTCCACATACGGCAAACAGACTAGCTCCCTGGATCAACGCAATATTAAGGAAACTAGTGTTTATACCCTGTAATATTATACTTTTCAAGAAAGGCATCCAGTCCCTTCTTAAACTTTATTAGGGAATCACTCATTACAACATCATATGGCAGAGAGTTCCATAGTCTCACTGCTCTTACAGTAAAGAATCCGCGTCTGTGAGTATGCTTAAACCATCTTTCCTCCAGACATAGAGGATGCCCCCTTTGTCCCCGTCACAGGTCTAAGAGTAAAAAGATCATTAGAAAGGTCTTTGTACTGTCCCCGCATATACTGTATTTATACATTGTAATAAGATCACCCCTAAGCCTTCGATTTTCCAAACTAAATAACCCCAAGTGTAATAACCTGTCTTGGTATTGCAGACCCCCTAGTTCTGTAATAACCTTGGTCGCTCTTCTCTGCACCCGCTCCAGTTCAGCTATGTCTTTCTTATACACCGGAGACCAGAACTGTACACAGTATTCTAAGTGTGGTCGCACTAGTGACTTATATAGAGGTAAAATTATGTTCTCCTCATGAGCATCTATGCCTCTTTTAATGCATCCCATTATTTTATTTGCCTTTGCAGCAGCTGCCTGACACTGGCCACTAAATGTGAGTTTGTCGTCCACCCATACACCCAGGTCTTTTTCAGTGACAGTTTTGCCCAGTGTTTTACAATTAAGCACATAATTATACATCTTGTTCGTTCTACCCAAGTGCATGACCTTACATTTATCCACAATAAAGCTCACTTTCCATTTATCAGCCCAAGCTTCTAGTTTACATAAATCCTCCTGTGTTATGAATGAGTCACCGAGGAGGAAAAAACAAAAATACAAGCTAAGTCCAGAAAACCAGAGAGGTTGGTAGCTAGTGGATTGCAGACCCCTGATACTATTCACAACAACTAACAGTAGCCGTGGGGTGTTCCTACGGTGGTCCTAGACACCTCGTTCACAGCCGGAGAACTAAATAAACCTAAAGAGAGAAAGGGGAAATCTAAACTCCCCCAGAGCAGACCCCAAAGCAAAAGACAGCCCCCAACATGTATTGTCGGTGAAAACAGATGAGAACACAAACACAAACAGAAAGACAGGCTGAGCAAACGATGGGGCCCTCACTAACTAGATAGGACATGAAAGAAAAGCAACTGTCTGCAATCACGCAAACACACCTGCCAAAAAATAATGTCCAACACGTCTGATAGAAAAAGCCCTGAAGTCACTAGACTTCAAAATCACTATATCAGCACTCAGGTATATTCTGAAAACAGAGCAAAGAGATCAACTGATCAGAGACAAAAATGGAGTTCAACCAGTCCCAACCAGGGCTGGCTGAACACAAACACTAAGTAAACCAGACAAAATCTCATGGAACAATAGCAGAGCAAAAACTTAGCTTTAGTAGACAGGACTAAACTGGAGGCCAGAGCTCAGAGCAGAGAGGATCACCAGCAACCCAGCAGGGCGTCGGCGGCCTTATATCCACTCAGAGATTCCGGATGTCCAATCACACTCCACCTGCTCAGATGACAGGTTTTTCCCATCCAAATCAATTTCACTACCTCCTTTCAACAGCAGAGGGAGTTCATCGGACATCAAAGGTGAAGGAGAAAATGAGCTCATAACACTCCTGTAATATAAAATTGTCCTCCTCTGTATTGATTACCCTGCAGAGTTTAGTGTCATCTGCAAATATTGAAATTCTACTCTCTATGCCCCTTACAAGGCCATTAATAAATATGTTAAAAAGAAGCGGGCCCAAAGCTGACCCCTGTGGTACCCCACTACTAACCGTGACCCAGTCTGAGTGTGCTCCATTAATAACCACCCTTTGTTTCCTATCCCTGAGCCAGCTCTTAACCCACCTGCACATATTTTCCCCTATCCCCATTGTTCTCATTTTATGTATCAACCTTTTGTGTGGCACCGTATCAAAAGCTTTTGAAAAGTCCATGTACATCACGTCCACTGCATTCCCTTGGTCCAGTCCGGAACTTACCTCTTCATAAAAGCTTATCAGATTAGTCTGACAGGAACAGTCCCTTGTAAACCCATGTTGATATTGAGTCATGAGGTTATTCTTCAACAGATACTCCAGTATAGTATCTCTTAGAAAACCCTCCAGGATTTTACCCACAGTTGAGGTTAAACTTACTGGCCTATAATTTCCAAGTTCAGTTTTTGTCCCCTTTTTGAATATTGGCACCACATTTGCTATACACCAGTCCTGTGGCACAGACCCTGCTATTATGGAATCTTTAAAGATTAAAAATAATGGTCTATCTATGACTGTGCTTAATTCCTGCAGTACTCAGGGGTGTATCCCATCCTGGCTCAGGGATTTGTCAATTTTAGTGATTTTTAGACGCCGCTGTACTTCCTGCTGGGTTAAGCAGGTGACATTTAATCTAGAATTTTTATCCCTGATCATGTTATCCGTCATGGGATTTTATTGTGTAAATACGTTTGAAAAAAAGTCATTTAGCATATTGCCTTTTTCCTCATCCTCATCCACCATTTCACCCAGACTATTTTTAAGGGGGCCAACACTATCATTTTTTAGCTTCTTACTATTTATGTAGTTAAAGAATATTTTGGGATTATTTTGACTTTCTCTGGCAATGAGTCTCCCTGTCTCAATCTTTGCTGTCTTGATTTGCTTTCTACAGAATTTATTTAATTTTCTGTATTTATGTAATGCCTCATCACTACCTACTTGCTTTAATTCTCTAAATGCTTTATTTTTGTCCCTTATTGCTCCCCTTACAGCTCTATTTAGCCATTGTGGTTTCCTCCTATTTCTAGCATGTTTATTCCCATGTGGTATATATTGCACAGGTCCTATTCAGGATGCTAATAAACGTCTCCCATTTTCTTTGTGTATTTTTATGTCTCAGGATCTCGTCCCAGTTAATTGCACCAAGAACATCTCTCATCCGTTGGAAATTTGCCATCCTGAAGTTTAGTGTCCTTGTAACCCCTCTACTACACATCTTATTAAAGGATACATGAAAACTTATTATTTTGTGATCACTATTACCCAAGTGACCCTTAACCCTTATATTTGATATGCGGTCTGGCCTGTTGGTTAATATTAGGTCTAGCAGTGCCCCCCCTCTTGTTGGGTCCTGAACCAGTTGTGAAAGGTAATTGTTTCTCATAGTTGTCAAAAACCTATTACCTTTGCTGGAACTGCAGGTTTCAGTTCCCCAATGTACCTGTTTTGTCTTGTCAATCCAATGTGAGACGCAATACCAAACTGTGTAAACAGTGTGCATAACTCCATACACTATGTACTAACAGTGACCACAGGACCTGATGATATCTGGTCTGTGGAGGTGCTCGGTGTCAGACCCTCATCAATCTAATATTGATTACCTATCCTTAGGACAGGTCAGCAATATTGTATCCCAGACAATCCTGTAAGCTGACCAAATAATTGCTAGAATAGTGATGAAAAAATGTTATGACTAGAGTTGAGCGACTTTTGGTTTTTTAGGGTCGCGTTTCGTTTCGTGAAACCCGACTTTTCCAAAAGTCGGGTCGAGCAAGATCGTCCGATTATAGGGAAAAGTCGGGGTCGTCCCGAAACACGAAACCCAATGTAAGTCAATGGGGAATAAAAGTCGGCAGTGAGAGGAGGACAGGAAACACAACTAAAGTGCCCATTTGAATGCCAAAAGCATCAATTCTTCTTTCTTAAGCTTGTCAACCTTAATTAACTTCATAATACAAGTTACGCACTGAAAAATGGGGGTTATTTGGCTACAAACTGTGGGGGGGAGGGCTGGCTCCAGGTTTTCATGTGCCCTGGGTGAAAGAGCGCCCCTTTAACACATACCACAACTCATCATGCTCCGATACGGCAGAGAAATAGCGGTATAGTACAATGAAAAATACCTCACTTTTTACATCTCATGACGAGGCCCATCTATTTCTCCATACAGAATCATTGGTCCCATATAATGTTTGAAACAGTATATGATGAGCTCCACATAATGCTACAGTATATGTTGGTCCCCATGGATGAAGCTCCACTTTCTTATGGGCCCAAATAATGCTCCAAACATAATGGGCCCCGTTTCTAATGCTCTAGTGTATAATGGGCCCTGTAAATGCTGCTCCAGTGTCTGATGTCCACCTTTGGAATGTTCCAGTGTATGGTGGGCCCCATCTATCATTCTCCAGAGTATAGTGCTCCCCAAAATTGCTGTCCCAACATTGAAAACAATCAAATAAGTCTCCTCGCTAGGGAATCCCTGTACTTGTCTGGACAGGTGCTGTAGCTTGCTTAACAGCTCGCCAGCTGTTCTCACGCCCAGTATGGATTACACGTGATTGCACAAAGGTGAGAAAGGGTACCGTATCCCCAGATAACATGTATGGATAGCGTACACATTCAAAATATATGTCTATACAGCATGAGGCAGGCTCAGACGGTGTTAGGCCCAGTATGGATTGCACGTGATTGCACAAAGGTTAGAAAGGGTACCGTATCCCTGGATAACATGTATGGATAGCGTACACATTCAAAATATATGTCTCAGGAGGCAGGCTCAGACGGTGTTAGGCCCAGTATGGATTGCACGTGATTGCACAAAGGTTAGAAAGGGTACCGTATCCCCGGATAACATGTATGGATAGCGTACACATTCAAAATATATGTCTATACAACATGAGGCAGGCTCAGACGGTGTTAGGCCCAGTATGGATTGCACATGATTGCACAAAGGTTAGAAAGGGTACCGTATCCCTGGATAACATGTATGGATAGCGTACACATTCAAAATATTTGTCTATACAGCATGAGGCAGGCTCAGACGGTGTTAGGCCCAGTATGGATTGCACGTGATTGCACAAAGGTTAGAAAGGGTACCGTATCCCTGGATAACATGTATGGATAGCGTACACATTCAAAATATATGTCTCAGGAGGCAGGCTCAGACGGTGTTAGGCCCAGTATGGATTGCACGTGATTGCACAAAGGTTAGAAAGGGTACCGTATCCCCGGATAACATGTATGGATAGCGTACACATTCAAAATATATGTCTATACAGCATGAGGCAGGCTCAGACGGTGTTAGGCCCAGTATGGATTGCACGTGATTGCACAAAGGTTAGAAAGGGTACCGTATCCCTGGATAACATGTATGGATAGCGTACACATTCAAAATATATGTCTATACAGCATGAGGCAGGCTCAGACGGTGTTAGGCCCAGTATGGATTGCACGTGATTGCACAAAGGTTAGAAAGGGTACCGTATCCCTGGATAACATGTATGGATAGCGTACACATTCAAAATATATGTCTATACAGCATGAGGCAGGCTCAGACGGTGTTAGGCCCAGTATGGATTGCACGTGATTGCACAAAGGTTAGAAAGGGTACCGTATCCCTGGATAACATGTATGGATAGCATACACATTCAAAATATATGTCTCAGGAGGCAGGCTCAGACGGTGTTAGGCCCAGTATGGATTGCACGTGATTGCACAAAGGTTAGAAAGGGTACCGTATCCCCGGATAACATGTATGGATAGCGTACACATTCAAAATATATGTCTATACAGCATGAGGCAGGCTCAGACGGTGTTAGGCCCAGTATGGATTGCACGTGATTGCACAAAGGTTAGAAAGGGTACCGTATCCCTGGATAACATGTATGGATAGCGTACACATTCAAAATATATGTCTCAGGAGGCAGGCTCAGACGGTGTTAGGCACAGTATGGATTGCACGTGATTGCACAAAGGTTAGAAAGGGTACCGTATCCCTGGATAACATGTATGGATAGCGTACACATTCAAAATA
The DNA here is from genome assembly GCF_039654945.1 of Dendrobates tinctorius. Taxonomy (NCBI): domain Eukaryota; kingdom Metazoa; phylum Chordata; class Amphibia; order Anura; family Dendrobatidae; genus Dendrobates; species Dendrobates tinctorius. The sequence goes on along the minus strand of NW_027361738.1, from coordinate 24,044,995 downwards.
TATGTCTCAGGAGGCAGGCTCAGACGGTGTCAGGCACAGTATGGATTTGACGGCCCAGATTACACAGCGGAGGAGCAGGGAGAGGTAAAGATTGCAAATGCTGTGGCCCTGCCCAAGCAAGGGGGGCCCACTCGTGGGCGTCGGTACTGGCACTGGGCCCCTCATAGTACAGCGGTGTGTCTGACGGCGGGTGTGCACCACCACCGTCAGAGACACTTGATTGCACTATGAGGGACCCTGTGCCAGTGCCCGCGCCCAAGAGTCGGCCTACCCACCTGTCCAGGGCAACGGCACTCGCACGGTGTCGTGCGGTAGGTGGTGACCCCGGCCATGGGGGGGAGGCAGCACAGTTAGGAAGTTTTAGAAAGTGGCATATGTTGATGTTGGACATTCAGCTGATGCAAAAGGCGAAATAGGTGAAGTACCAGGAAGAGGTGGACCAAAGCAAGCCATTTTTCTGTCACCCTATGTGTCATCAGGGGAAGGTGGGACAAAATCCTTGGAAACCCATGCGTGGTTCATTTTAATGAAGGTTAGATCATCCACATTTTGGGTTGACAGACGGGTCCTTTTTTCTGTCAGGAATGATCCAGCTGCACTGAAGACTCTTTCCGATAGCACACTTGCAGCTGGGCAAGCGATCTCCTGTAAGGCATATTGGGCCAATTCAGGCCAGGTGTCCAGTTTAGCGGCCCAATAGTCAAAGGGGAATGACCTGTGTGGGAGAACATCGATATGGGAGGAAAAGTAGTTTGTTACCATAGTTGACAACTGCTGTCTCCTGTCACTTTCCATCGATGCAGTATTACCAGTTGTGTGAGCGGTATTTGAAAAATCAGTCCACAACATTGTCATGAAACCCCTGTCTCCAACGCCACTTCTGCTGTGTGCACCACGAACACCTCTGCCAAGCTGCCCCCGGCCCATACGGCTCGTGTGAGAACCATCACCGCTGCTGTGTGCTGGGAATGCCTCAAGCAACCGATTTACCAGAGTTGCTTGTTTATTAGCCAATATTAGGTCAAGGTTCTCCTGTGGCATGATGTTTTGTAATTTGCCTTTATAGCGTGGATCCAGGATGCTGGCCAACCAGTAGTCGTCATCGTTCATCATTTTGGCAATGCGGGGGTCCCTTTTTAGGATCCGCAAGGCATAATCTGACATATGGGCCAATGTTCCCGGTGTAAATGATGCACTGCGAGTGCTGGGTGGAGGAGCACTTTCTGGCAAATCCACATCCCTCCAGTCACGCACAAACCCTGTACCAGACTTTGCCACGCCAACATTTTCACTTGCCCCACGAGATGCATCCTCCTCCCCTAAGTAATCATCTCCATCATCCTCCTCCTCCTCCTCTTCTTCCTCCACCTCGTCCAGGAGAGGTCCCTGAGCAGACAATGGCTGAATGTCATCAAGGATTCCCTCCTCCTCTTCCTCCTCATCAACATTGGCTGCAGACGCCTGCTCCTTAAGGTGCGTCAAAGTTTGCATGAGCAGACGCATAAGTGGGATGCTCATGCTTAGGATGGCGTCGTCTGCGCTTACCAGCCGTGTGCATTCCTCAAAACACTGAAGGACTTTACAAAGGTCTTTCAGCTTCGACCACTGCACACCTGTCAACTCCATGTCTGCTCTCAAAGTGCCTGGCCGTGTATCCTCCCACAAATGCATTATGGCCTGCCTCTGCTCGCACAGCCGCTCCACCATGTGCAGGGTGGAGTTCCACCTTGTTGCAATGTCGATAATGAGGCGGTGGTTGGGAAGGTGGAGCAATCGCTGCAGCTTCTGCATACGAACGGAGTGTACAGGCGACCGGCGGATGTGCGCGCACAGTCTTCGCACCTTCTGGAGCAGGGCTGTTAGCTCCGGATAATTTTTGAGGAAGCACTGCACCACCAGGTTCAAGGTGTGAGCCAAGCAAGGTATGTGGCTGAGTTTTGAAAGGGCTATGGCTGCCACAAAATTACGGCCGTTATCACTAACTACCTTGCCTGCCTCAAGATGTACACTGCCCAGCCATGACTCAGTTTGTCGCTTCAAGTACTCGGCCAGCATCTCGGCGGTGTGTCTGTCGCCCAAACACATCATCTGCAACACAGCCTGCTGACGCTTTCCACTAGCTGCTCGATAGGGGGACACATCGTGTGCAACAGTGGCAGCTGCAGATGGAGTGCTCGTACGACTGTGCTCTGTGGACGAGCTTTCGCTTCTGGAGGAGGTGGAGGAGGAGGAGGGTCGAACGCCTACAGCCAACTGTTTCCTATACCGTGGGCTAGGCAGCACTGTCCCACCACCGCTGTCCCCTGTGGACCCTGCATCCACCACATTAACCCAGTGCGCAGTGATGGACACGTAACGGCCCTGGCCATGCCGACTGGACCATGCATCAGTTGTGAGGTGCACCTTTCCGCTCACTGACTGCTTGAGTGCATGGACAATGCGGTCTTTCACATGATGGTGGAGGGCTGGGATGGCTTTGCGAGAGAAGAAGTGGCGACTGGGTAGGTCATAGCGTGGTACTGCATAGGCCATGAGTTCGCGGAAAGTTGTGCTTTCCACCAACCGAAAGGGCATCATCTCAAACGAGATTAGTTTGGCAATGTGGGCGTTCAAACCCAGTGTACGCGGATGAGAGACTGAGTGCTTTCTTGACCTACTCCTAGTGTCTGGGAGGGTGAGCTGGACTTGAGAGCTGCATATGGTGGAAGTAGCGGTGGACAGGGCGGACTGAGAGAGGGTTGATGATGGTGATGGAGTTGGTGTTCTTTCTGATGGCCTAGAATCAGTCTTTCGTTGATATAACAGTGGGATTCCCTGACTGCTGTGGTCTTGCAACGACACCTCAACATTTGCTGCTGTGCTAACCGGTGGGCATACAGTGGGGGAAACAATGTAGCGTTGCTGACTACCTTCGTTGTGATCAGTTGCACATGTGGCACTTGAGGTTTGGTGTTGTGTCCACGCTTGCAAGTGCATGCTGGTTAAATGTCTAAGCATGCAACTGGTATTCAAATTTTTCAGATTTTTCCCTCGGCTAAAGGTCTTTGCGCACTTCTTACAGATAACCTTGGCCTGATCATGAGGATTTTGTTCAAAAAAGTGCCACACTGCACTCTTCCTACTTTGGCAGACATTTTGCGGCCTAGCACGCTGTGATCTTTTGACCCTCTGGACAAGCTGTCCAGCAACTCTTTTGATTTTTGGAACCTGTCTTTGGAGTGCTCGGGCCTGCCAGATAACAGCTGTTGCGATGTCGATGTCTGCTGTGGATGCTCCTCATCTGAGCTATTGGAAGCAGCACCCTCTTCCCCCAATGGATGCCAATCTGGGTCAACAACTGGGTCATCCATCACCTCCTCTTCTATGTCATGTGCACCTTCCTCTGTGTCACCGTGTATGGTGGTATAGTGTGCGGGAAGGGGCACCTGAGTCTCATCAGGGTTAGAATCTGGCTCTGTACACTGCGAGGACAATGTAGTGCTCTGAGTGAATGTACCAGCAGAATCATCCATCAGCGGCTGTGCATCAGTGCACTCCATGTCAGATTCATCTTGGCCTGGGTAATTCACCATTTCACTTGATAATCCAGGCATGGTATGTGAAAACAGCTCCATGGAGTAATCAGTAGTATGGCCTGCATCATCCTTCAATCTTGGTTGGGGTGAAGGGCACAAGGAAAGGTGTGGTTCATTAACATGAGCCTCCAATGACGACTCAGTGCTTTTACTTTTTACAACTGAAGAAGAGGAGGCGATAGAGCTGGAGGCTGAGTCAGCAATGTAAGACAAAACTGTTTCCTGATGCTCTGGCTTTAAAAGCGGTTTGCCAACTCCTAGAAAACTAAGCGTTCGAGGCCTTATGTAGCCAGACGATGACGCAGGGTCAGCACCTCCTGCATTCGGTCCTATTTTGCTCTTGCCACTACCATCAGATCCACCACCAACACCATCATTACCAGCTGCCAACCCCCACCCAATTCCACGGCCTCTTCCACCAGCCTTCCTCATTTTTGGTAGAAATGTAGACAAAATCCAACAAACTATATAGTAATGTAAAACAAGGTACAAGGTGTCTATAGGACAGGGGAGATTTTGAATTTCTGCACACACTTGTGGACAGTGGACACTTTTGGATTGTGTGAGGCCCAGTGATATCTGAGCGCTATGTGACAGGCTCGATGGCACTGCTGTGACAAAAGTGACTAGAGGATAAGGGAGATTTTGAATATCTGCACACACTTTTGGACACTGGACACTTTTGGATTGTGTGAGGCCCACTGATATCTGAGCGCTATGCGACAGGCTCGATGGCACTGCTGTGACAAAAGTGACTAGAGGATAAGGGAGATTTTGAATTTCTGCACACACTTGTGGACAGTGGACACTTTTGGATTGTGTGAGGCCCACTGATATCTGAGCGCTATGTGACAGGCTCGATGGCACTGCTGTGACAAAAGTGACTAGAGGATAAGGGAGATTTTGAATATCTGCACACACTTTTGGACACTGGACACTTTTGGATTGTGTGAGGCCCACTGATATCTGAGCGCTATGTGACAGGCTCGATGGCACTGCTGTGACAAAAGTGACTAGAGGATAAGGGAGATTTTGAATTTCTGCACACACTTGTGGACAGTGGACACTTTTGGATTGTGTGAGGCCCACTGATATCTGAGCGCTATGTGACAGGCTCGATGGCACTGCTGTGACAAAAGTGACTAGAGGATAATGGAGATTTTGAATATCTGCACACACTTTTGGACACTGGACACTTTTGGATTGTGTGAGGCCCACTGATATCTGAGCGCTATGTGACAGGCTCGATGGCACTGCTGTGACAAAAGTGACTAGAGGATAAGGGAGATTTTGAATTTCTGTACACACTTGTGGACAGTGGACACTTTTGGATTGTGTGAGGCCCACTGATATCTGAGCGCTATGTGACAGGCTCGATGGCACTGCTGTGACAAAAGTGACTAGAGGATAAGGGAGATTTTGAATATCTGCACACACTTTTGGACACTGGACACTTTAGGATTGTGTGAGGCCCACTGATATCTGAGCGCTATGTGACAGGCTCGATGGCACTGCTGTGACTAAAGTGACTAGAGGATAAGGGAGATTTTGAATATCTGCACACACTTTTGGACACTGGACACTTTTGGATTATGTGAGGCCCACTGATATCTGAGCGCTATGTGACAGGCTCGATGGCACTGATGTGACAAAAGTGACTAGAGGATAAGGGAGATTTTGAATTTCTGCACACACTTGTGGACAGTGGACACTTTTGGATTGTGTGAGGCCCACTGATATCTGAGCGCTATGTCACAGGCTCGATGGCACAGCTGTGACAAAAGTGACTAGAGGATACGGGAGATTTTGAATCTCTGCACACACTTTTGGACACTGGACACTTTTGGATTGTGTGAGGCCCAATGAATATCTGAGCGCTATGTGACAGGCTCGATGGCACAGCTGTGACAAAAGTGACTAGAGGATAAGGGAGATTGGATTGCTTTTAAAAAAGCAGTTTGCGGAGCAGTGGGTAAACAGCAATGCCAGCCTGTCAGGAAGCCTTAGAAGGCAACCCAACAACCAACACCACTGATACACCACTATATAGCCTCCCCTTGCACTGCACACACAGTGACTGGTGTGTTGTGCAGGCCAAATTGCTAGCAGCAGAAGCAGTTTTTTTTTCTTCTCAGCAGGACAAAAAAAAAAATTGGGATTGCTTTTAAAAAAGCAGTTTGCGGAGCAGTGGGTAAACAGCAATGCCAGCCTGTCCGGAAGCCTTAAAAGGCAGCCCAACAACCAACACCACTGATACACCACTATATAGCCTCCCCTTGCACTGCACACACAGTGACTGGTGTGTTGTGCAGGCCAAATCGCTAGCAGCAGAAGCAGTTTTTTTGTCTTCTTACCTGCCTAACGCTCTCCCTACAGAATCAGCAGCAACCTCTCCCTATACTAAGATCGGCAGAAGTAAGATGGCGGTTGGCGTGCACGCCCTTTTATACCCCCTGTGACGCCCACCAAAGCAAGCCAATCACTTGCATGCCCTTCTGAAAGATGGTGGTGACCCGTGCCTATGTCATCACGTTGCCCACAGTGTCCGTGGATCCTGATTGGCTGAAAAAGAGCGCAAAACAAACTTTTGAAACGCGACTTTGGCGCGTAAGTCGCCGACCTCGTGGCCGACCTCATCCTAGGGTCGGGTTTCGTTTCATGAAACCCGACTTTGCCAAAAGTCGGCGACTTTTGAATTTTTTCGACCCGTTTCGCTCAACTCTAGTTATGACCATCAATGTTTTGCTAAATATATGGTTGTAATGTGATTAAAAGATATGGACCCAAAAGGTTGCAAACAAGGGTGAATGGCAGGTTCGTAGAGTCTTTAGCTTGGGAGTTGAACAGTAAATCTGATTGCACACATTTGACTATCCTCATGGATTTTCATGAGAAATTCAAATGTTGTGAATTTATTCTCCTTTATTATTTCTCCAGGCTCTGGAGCATAATAAACATAGCATATAAAAAGGAAAAAACATTCTACTCACCTCACCGCTCACCTTTCCAGGTTCATCGCTCCTCCCTTTCACCCAACTGGTCCTCACTTCTTCTTCTGATCACCGCCTGTGAAATCCCTGGCATACTCATGCTAGAGTGATACTTCTGGCTCTGTTGAAGCCTAGGAGGGTTCTGTGCAAGTGGTGGTGATCAGAAGATGTGGCGAGTTTTGGATGGGATATGGTGATTAACTGAGGAGCTGTTTGTGAACATAAATATTTTTCGATTTTTTTTTCATCTTTAGGTAGCTCTTTATGAATCAAAAAAATTGGAGCAAGAAACCTCCATTTTGCTGAATCTGCATGGAAGTGAATTACAAAAATTTACAAACTGGCCAATGCCGGTTTTTGTAAAATTTAAATAGAATTTAAATCTAGTAGAATATATTTGTTCATCTCTAATTATCAGCATTCCTAGTCACTGAGGTACTAAACATTAAACTAATAACTATAAATGTACATTTGTTTTTTTAAAATACAAAAAAATCCTCAACATTCAGAGATTTAACATTTACTATCTACTTAATGAAGCTTGTGTTTTGCAAGCAATTTTTTTGCACATTTGTTTTATTATTCAAAGTTTGACAACCTTACAGTACATGCTACTATATAGTCCTGGATGCTACCAAAATTTTCCTTTATGTACATATACTTACCTACCTGGCAATTCTTGTTACATCCTTTTTGGCAACAGTTGAATAATTGGATTTGAAAAGATTGTCAAAAGTTAATTACAGTGTTGTACAAAAATGTATGGTAAAAAAATTACAATGGAGTAGGTTGTAAGAAATAAAAATAAAACATAATTCGGCTAAGAATGTGGGAGCTGGTAGCAGCAGCTAAAGCACCACCATTTATATTAACATCAGACACCAAAGCATTAGCATTAGCAAATGCTGGCTACAATTGGCATCATTTGCCTCCAGAAAGCATATTAAAGAAGAAGAAGTCAAGGGCATTATGAAATACATTGCACATCACTCCTCCTAGCTACCGTTGAATGAGGTTACCTCTGACAGAAACATCATCAGTATGAGTCAGTATTCTTCAAAGAATGGCATGGCTGATCACAAATGACAAAGAGGGATAATTTTTGGACCATTATTTTTAATTTTAGAAAGCATTAGAAGTCTGCAAGTGTGCTGTGTTATTAATTGAGCTGTTTGTTACTACTGGTTACAATCCATTGCTATGGTGAGGTAACTTTGACATTACAAAGAATAAGTAATGTTGAAGAGTTGGAAAGGGGTTAGATAACATCCCATGAGACTTTAGAATCTTAGGGCCCCGTTACATTTAGCGATGCACCAGCGATCCCGACCACGATATGACCGGGTCAGGATCGCTGGTGCATCACTAAATGGTCGCTAGTGAGCTGCCAAACAGGCAGATCTCAGCAGCGACGAAGCAGTGGTCATTACTTACCTGTCAGACGCGGCGATGATGACGTCCTCCGCCCGTGCCATGGCCAAGGACGTTCTCGCGCGATCAGTGATAGCCAGCGGGGGAGCCGGTCGGAGGTAAGTATCACATGTAGCGATATCGCTAGAAATATCGCTGCTGCGTCACAAAATCGGTGACGCTTTAGCGATATTGCTAGCGATATCGCTATGTGTAAAGCCCCCTTTACACACATCTTTTTAAGGCAGTTGCAGGCTTTGCAGTATTGTGATTCATAGTGAATGGATTCACTATGAATCAAGTTTTCCGAAAATTCAACAAAACTGATGAATTTGATTTTCTAAAGAATCGATCATCCCTAATTTCTAGCCACCTTTTTATTCCAAGAATTAATTATTGAGTTAAAAATTATTTTAAATGGTAAAGACAGTAGAGGCCTGTTATACAGATTTTCTACCTTAAACAATTTAATTTGCTTTGTTTCATATTAAGCAATGATCATGAGAGGGTCCACACAATTAATCTTTCTCCCCCCTCACTTTCATGATTGTCAGCAGCACATCCATATTTACATAAAGGGATATGATGGGAAAACCAAAGATAACTTTTAGGTCCTGATAAAAGATGTGCTTGGGCTTTCTAAAGGGTACTTCACACATAGCGAGATTGTTAGTGAGATCGCTAAAACGTCACAGGTTTTGTGACGCAACAGCGATCTCGCTAGTGATCTCTCTAGGTGTGACACTTAGCAGCGACCGGGCCCTCGCTGCGATATCGCTGATCGTGCTTGAATGTCCTAGGCCATTTTTTGATCGCTGGTGTCCAGCATGTGTTTGACACCATAACAACGATGAGCGACCTCGTTGGCGATTCAGAACTCAGGGACGCAGGTGTGATTTTGCTTTGTCTTTTCAACACCCCTCAGCTCCGATTGGTGGTCTCAAATTAGGATCTTTGTAGCGTTTCCTTTTATAGGTCAGCTATCAATTATATGCAATCATAACATTTAACATGTACAGTTATAATAATCGCGTGTTCCCGTGTCAGTGACTGTGGATCCACGAATAAATAGCGCACTAGCGACTCAGACAGGAGCGCTGAAGCAAACCGCGCAGTGATAGCGCTGTAGTGGCCACCAATCGGAGCAGAGGGGCATGGAAAAGGCAATGCTGAAGCACACTTATCGAGGTCTGAGTCGTCAGAATAGCTGCTGTGTGACAAGGTCCCAACGACCACCAAGGTCGTTATATGGATCGCCGTATCATTGCTGCGTCGTTGAGTAGATCGGCCTGTTTGACAGCTTACTAGTGACCATGTAGCGACGGACCAGCGATCCTTACCAGGTCGTATCATTGTCGGGATCTCTGGAGAGTCGCTATGTGTAACAGGACCCTAAAGGTACTGTCACACTTGGCGATGCACCAGCGATCCCGACCAGCGGTATGACGCGGTCAGGATCGCTGGTACATCGCTAAGTGGTCACTAGTGAGCTGCCACACAGGAAGATCTCACCAGCGACATCGCAGGGGTTGGGGGTCGCTACTTACCTGTCAGACGAGGTGATCCTGACATCCTCCCGCGTGCGTCCACGCGTCGCTCGTCGTCACAGCAGGAAGCCCAGCAGGAAGCTGACGACGAGAAATGGTCCAGGACGTTCTCGCGCGATCAGCGATAACCAGCGGGGGAGCAGTCGGAGGTAAGTATCAGACATAGTGATATCGCTAGCGATATTGCTATAACGTCACAAAAACCAGTGACGTTATAGCGATATTGCTAGCGATATCGCTTAGTGTGACAGGCCCTTAAGCCTGTGTAAAAGGGTGTACTGCTAAGTTAATTATCTTGGTTCTTATCTTGAAACATAGTATTGATATTCAAAGGGAGTTTCCAAAGGTACAAATTAAGGTAAATTAAGTTGTTTATGATTGAAATAAAAATGAATATTAAATTCAGGTATCAAATCCAACATCACTTCTGCATTGACAGTTCGAATAGTTGTGATGGGGGTTGAAATAGCTAAAACTGCAAAAGTATTTACTTATTACAAAAGTGGGAGAGGTTTGAGTTTGGAAAGGTGAAACTATTTTTTTATTGTTGTAACTAAAATTGACAAATCCCCGGGCCCGGATGGGATACACCCACGAGTACTGCAGGAATTAAGCACAGTCATAGATAGACCACTATTTTTAATCTTTAAAGATTCCATAATAACAGGGTCTGTACCACAGGACTGGCGTATAGCAAATGTGGTGCCAATATTCAAAAAGGGGACAAAAACTGAACTTGGAAATTATAGGCCAGTAAGTTTAACCTCAACTGTGGGTAAAATCCTGGAGGGTTTTCTAAGAGATACTATACTGGAGTATCTGGAGAAGAATAACCTTATGACCCAATATCAACATGGGTTTACAAGAGACCGTTCCTGTCAGACTAATCTGATAAGCTTTTATGAAGAGGTAAGTTCCGGACTGGACCAAGGGAATGCAGTGGACGTGGTGTACATGGACTTTTCAAAAGCTTTTGATACGGTGCCACACAAAAGGTTGATACATAAAATGAGAACAATGGGGATAGGGGAAAATATGTGTAGGTGGGTTAAGAGCTGGCTCAGGGATAGGAAACAAAGGGTGGTTATTAATGGAGCACACTCGGACTGGGTCACGGTTAGCAGTGGGGTACCACAGGGGTCAGTTTTGGGCCCGCTTCTTTTTAACATATTTATTAATGACCTCGTAGGGGGCATAGAGAGTAGAATTTCAATATTTGCAGATGACACTAAACTCTGCAGGGTAATTAATACAGAGGAGGACAATTTTATATTACAGGAGGATTTATGTAAACTAGAAGCTTGGGCTGATAAGTGGCAAATGAGCTTTAATGGGGATAAATGTAAGGTCATGCACTTGGGTAGAACGAACAAGTTGTATAATTATGTGCTTAATTGTAAAACACTGGGCAAAACAGTCACTGAAAAAGACCTGGGTGTATGGGTGGACGACAAACTCACATTTAGTGGCCAGAGTCAAGCAGCTGCTGCAAAGGCAAATAAAATAATGGGATGCATTAAAAGAGGCATAGATGCTCATGAGGAGAACATAATTTTACCTCTATATAAGTCACTAGTGCGACCACACTTAGAATACTGTGTACAGTTCTGGTCTCCGGTGTATAAGAAAGACATAGCTGAACTGGAGCGGGTGCAGAGAAGAGCAACCAAGGTTATTAGGGAACTAGGGGGTCTGCAATACCAAGACAGGTTATTACACTTGGGGTTATTTAGTTTGGAGAATCAAAGGCTTAGGGGTGATCTTATTACAATGTATAAATATATGTGGGGACAATACAAAGACCTTTCTAATGATCTTTTTACTCTTAGACCTGTGACGGGGACAAGGGGGCATCCTCTACGTCTGGAGGAAAGAAGGTTTAAGCATACTCACAGACGCGGATTCTTTACTGTAAGAGCAGTGAGACTATGGAACTCTCTGCCATATGATGTTGTAATGAGTGATTCACTACTAAAATTTAAGAAGGGACTGGATGCCTTTCTTGAAAAGTATAATATTACAGGGTATATACACTAGTCTCCTTAATATTGCGTTGATCCAGGGAGCTAGTCTGATTGCCGTATGTGGAGTCGGGAAGGAATTTTTTTCCCCAATGTGAAGCTTACTGTTGCCACATGGGTTTTTTTTGCCTTCCTCTGGATCAACATGTTAGGGCAAGTTAGGCTAGGATATGGGTTGAACTAGATGGATTTAAAGTCTCCCTTCAACCTTAATAACTATGTTAACACAAATGCATCTTGTTTCAATATTTTTTAAAAACAGGAAAATCCTTTTAATATGAAATAATGTAAATAAAATATAATTTAAAATATAATTTTGATTAACACCAGTGCTAGCAAAAACCTATAAATATAGCTCCAAGGTTCATAAAATGTTGTCACAACAGGAGTGCACTTTTATGGGTATGTTTAATGACTATAATACACTGTTCTATATTCCTTTTTTACTATAAAAATAGAATTTGACTGAAAAAAGGGAATTTATCAGATTGCATAAAAAATATCTTTCTGGATCTTTTCTTCCTTGCATCTATTCCTATGAGAAGTTTTTGTAACTTTTGGATAATTTCTTTTTCTTTCAGGTTTGTAGTTAACTATGCAGCTCCATGGGCTGTGTTTGGAAACCGTACATAAAACCCTTTATATGAACACTCGGAATAGACAAATATCAAAGGATTATTTCACTGGTTTCTGAAGACATTTCAAAGGCACTTGTTTTATTGCAGTGTCATTTTGTTTTGCAGATGTCCAGCACTCACCTGAGTGTCCCTTTATGTCTTATCCTCCTGATCTAAATGCTGCGTCCCTTTGATCTTTTAAAACGGATGCTTTGTTCATATCTAGAAAATAGCTTCCTAACTAGAGTTTAACGCAGAGCCAGACACATTACCTCTTTTGTTAAACTTTACGGTGGTAACAAAGATCACATGACCCTGTTGTCTTCTTGATTAAATAAATTCCTGTGGCCACTTTTGTAGTAAAGTTCCTCTTGTAAATGATTCCATACAGATGTTGCTTACAATCAATATATAGTTGGGTACTTGGTTTTACATATATTTCATTTTTATCAAATTTGCATTCATTTGTGTCAATGATTTAAGGATTTTTTAAGCATGATATCATACCATGATTATGAACTATAATCTTCCAAACGCGTAAGGTTCAACTTTTTCTAACTATGTTACTGTATTCTGTCATTGATTTTGTTCTATTTTAACCAATAAGTAAAGAATTTTATTCACAGATGTGCTAGATTGCATTTTGGAGTCTCCCGGGATCCTGGATGCTCCTTGCCCCTTTCTAGCTTCACTAGAGTTGAGCGATACCGTCAGATACTTCAAAGTATCGTATCGGATGGTATCGGCCGATCTTTAAAAAAAGTATCGGTATCGCCGATTCCGATACCGGAAGTCCCATTCAAGTCTATGGGACTTCCGGTATCGGAATAAGAAAAACCCTTTCCTGCCCTTGTACAGCCTCTCTGGGGTCTGTACGGGCCTTTCGGGGGGCTGTGCCGGCCTGCCAGGGGGTCTGTGCAGGCTCCGGTGGTCTGTGCCGGCCTGCCGGGGGGCTGTGCCGGCCTGCCGGTGGTCTGTGCAGGCTCCGGTGGGCTGTGCCGGCCTGCCGGGGGGCTGTGCAGGCTCCGGGGGGGCTGTGCCGGCCTGCCGGGGGGCTGTGCCGGCCTGCCGGTGGTCTGTGCAGGCTCCGGGGGGCTGTGCCGGCCTGCCGGGGGGCTGTGCCGGCCTGCCGGGGGGCTGTGCCGGCCTGCCGGGGGGCTGTGCAGGCTTCGGGGATCTGTGCAGGCATCGTCCGATGGGACTACAAGTCCCATCGGGCGATGCCTGCTACCATGACAGTGATTGACACATTAGCCAATGATGGGACAGTAGTAGTCCCATCATCCGGCTAATGTGTTAAATGTAAAAAAAAAAAAAAAAATTACATGCTACATACATACAACATGCATACTACATACATGCTACATTCATACTACATACTACATACATGCTACATTCATACTACATAAATACTACATGCAACATACATACTACATATATACTACATACATACTACATATATACTACATGCATGCTACATACATACTACATGCTACATACATACTACATATATACTACATGCATGCTACATACATACTACATGCTACATACATACTACATATATACTACATGCATGCTACATACATACTGCATTCTACATACATACTACATATATACTACATGCATGCTACATACATACTGCATGCTACATACATACTACATATATACTACATGCATGCTACATACATACTGCATGCTACATACATACTACATATATACTACATGCATGCTACATACATACTACATGCTACATACATACTACATATATACTACATGCATGCTACATACTACATATATACTACATGCATGCTACATACATACTGCATGCTACATGCATGCTACATACATACTACATACATACTACATGCTACATACATACCACATATATACTACATACATACAATACATTCATACAATACATACATAGACATACAGTACATATAACATAGAGTAACATACTTACCAATACTTGTCACATTGTTCCCCGAAGCCATTGTCTTTTCCGGAATAAATATTAACATAACAAACCACAAAAATACTCACCCACGATCCGAAGCAGTCCACGAGTGTGTCCCACGACGATCTTGGGTAGAGAACGGCAGCATCAGCTGATGCTGCCGTTCTCTACGGGCTGCAGGAATCCAATGACGGAAGGTAGGTATCCTTCCGCACTGTATTCCTCCGCCACTTAAAAAAAAAAAAAGTCCCTAGTCTCACTTTATGCCATTGCTGTGTGGGAATTTCCCACGCAGCAATGGCATAAAGTGAGACTAGGGACTTTTTTTTTTTTTAAGTGGCGGAGGAATACAGTGCGGAAGGATACCTACCTTCCGTCATTGGATTCCTGCAGCCCGTAGAGAACGGCAGCATCAGCTGATGCTGCCGTTCTCTACCCAAGATCGTCGTGGGACACACTCGTGGACTGCTTCGGATCGTGGGTGAGTATTTTTGTGGTTTGTTATGTTAATATTTATTCCGGAAAAGACAATGGCTTCGGGGAACAATGTGACAAGTATTGGTAAGTATGTTACTCTATGTTATATGTACTGTATGTCTATGTATGTATTGTATGAATGTATTGTATGTATGTAGTATATATGTGGTATGTATGTAGTATGTATGTATGTAGCATGCATGTAGCATGCAGTATGTATGTAGCATGCATGTAGTATATATGTAGTATGTATGTAGCATGCATGTAGTATATATGTAGTATGTATGTAGCATGTAGCATGCATGTAGTATGTATGTAGCATGTAGTATGTATGTAGCATGCATGTAGTATATATGTAGTATGTATGTAGTATGTATGTAGCATGTAGTATGTATGTAGTATGTATGTGGTATGTATGTAGCATGCATGTAGTATGTATGTAGCATGCATGTAGTATGTATGTAGTATGTATGTAGCATGCAGTATGTATGTAGCATGTATGTAGTATGTATGTAGTATATATGTAGTATGTATGTAGCATGTAGTATGTATGTAGCATGCATGTAGTATATATGTAGTATGTATGTAGTATGTATGTAGCATGTAGTATGTATGTAGTATGTATGTGGTATGTATGTAGCATGCATGTAGTATGTATGTAGCATGCATGTAGTATGTATGTAGTATGTATGTAGCATGCAGTATGTATGTAGCATGTATGTAGTATGTATGTAGTATATATGTAGTATGTATGTAGCATGTAGTATGTATGTAGCATGCATGTAGTGTATATGTAGTATGTATGTAGTATGTATGTAGCATGTAGTATGTATGTAGTATGTATGTGGTATGTATGTAGCATGCATGTAGTATGTATGTAGCATGCATGTAGTATGTATGTAGTATGTATGTAGAATGCAGTATGTATGTAGCATGTATGTAGTATGTATGTAGTATATATGTAGTATGTATGTAGCATGTAGTATGTATGTAGCATGCATGTAGTATGTATGTAGTATTTTTTTTTATTTTTTTTTTAACATTTAACACATTAGCCGGATGATGGGACTACTACTGTCCCATCATTGGCTAATGTGTCAATCACTGTCATGGTAGCAGGCATCGCCCGATGGGACTTGTAGTCCCATCGGACGATGCTTGCACAGACCCCCGGACATCAGCACAGCCCCCCGGCAGGCCGGCACAGCCCCCCGGCAGGCCGGTACAGACCCCCACAGGGTGCACAGACCACCGGCAGGCCGGCACAGCCCCCGGCAGGCCGGTACAGACCCCCACAGGGTGCACAGACCACCGGCAGGCCGGCACAGCCCCCCGGCAGGCCGGTACAGACCCCCACAGGGTGCACAGACCACCGGCAGGCCGGCACAGCCCCCCGGCAGGCCGGTACAGACCCCGGGCAGTCCACACAGCCCCCCCGGCAGGCCGGCACAGCCCCCCGGCAGGCCGGCAGAGACCCCCGGAAGGCCCGAAATGATGGCGCATCATGATGCGCACACACCGCGCATCATGATGACGTCAGTCTGTCAATCAACTTTGAACTTCCGATTCCGATGCCGAATTCCGATATTGAAAAAATATCGGAAGTCGGTATCGGAATTCCGATACAGCAAGTATCGGCCGATACCCGATACTTGCGGTATCGGAATGCTCAACACTAAGCTTCACCAATGAACCAGCGGGTTCCTTGCACTCAGCGTGAGTGAGCCCAAGGAATTATACTGTTGAGCTGCATCCCGTTTTGTTGTTGGTTATTGTGTGAGTTAGTTTGAGATCAAAATCTATAAATCTGTGTTTTGATTATTTTGATTATTTTTCTCATGCTATTTACAAGGTTTATTTATTTTATATTTTGATAAATTTTTGTGGATGGGGAGATACCACATTCATGCATTTTTTCATTATTTCTTTATTAATAGGGGAGAAGTGGAATAATTATTTTTTTTTACTTTTTACATACTTTTCAAAAAAATTTTTATTTTCACTGTATTTTGTAGTCCACATAGGGGACCTGAACCTGCAATCATCTGACCGCTTTTAGTTTATACAGCAATACCACAGTATTGCTGTGCATCGGAAAAAATGATGGTCTCCTGACTTTTATAGAAGTAATGAAATGACAGGCAAAGGGGTCTATAACAGAGCCCCTGCTGTCACGGCAGCCCAGTAGCAATTTGCAATTGCATTTCAGGCGCTGATGGGTGGCTAGAACAATGTGCAATCCAGGCCACATGCTGTAAATACTACTGTCTGAGAGTGACACCAGCATTTATCAGGTCAACAGCAGTGAGCAGAGCTCTGCTGCACTCTTCGCTGTTCAAAGCAGATAATGGGCGAATAACACAGCCATCAACTGCTGGCAAAGATGTGGGTTCAGTTCCAAGAAGTTCCAACAAATAATGTACAAGTACCGTACGTCTTTGTTCAGGAAAGGGTTATAGCGAAATTGGGAACCTTTCGAAGCACTTCTCACATTGTGTTTTTCAGTCTTTGACTTGACAGTATCAAGTTTTGAGTAGTGCCCATGAAGAAGTCGCTTCAAAAAAGTGAAATGTCATGGTGCTTTTTTAAAAACGTCAGTAGAAAAAAAAGCTAAAAAAAAAATTCTCATATTAAAAAAATTTCCTCATAAGGAAAGCAAAATAGATTTTTTATTGAAATTAATGGGGAAACTAATAATTTGGAGGCCTAAGTCTACGCTGTCTCCAATACCCTAAGTAAGTAGTTATCTCTCACTTTTACATCCTCACCAGACCTCATCTTCAGACCTGCTCCAAAATCTTAGATTCCTCCTTTTAAAACACAAAACATGCTGTGCACCCTCTTTCTCACACTACCTCTGCTCCTCCTTAATGCTGGTGATATATTTCCCAATCCTGAACCTCCTAAGCTAATACCCACCATTAGAGATGAGCGACTTTGCCTTTTTTAGGGTCGAGTCGGGTTTCATAATACCCAACTTTCTCAAAAGTCGAATCGAATGAAATCGGCCGACTATTGTGAAAAGTCGAAGGTCCAACGGAAACACGAAACCCAATGCAAGTCAATGGGGAAGCAAAGTCGGCAGGGAGTGGAGGACAGTAAACACACCTATATGCCGGACCGCTTTTTTAAAGTGGGCGAAATCTCTATCTCCCTCCCTGGACGCTGCACATATCATCTCGTTGCCCACAGTGTACATCCTTGCTCATTGGCTGAAAAAAAGTCACGTGCAAGCATTCTGTGAAATCCGACTTAACCCGACTTTGGCGCTCAGGTGGCCGACCGCATGGCCGACCTCACACTATGGTCGGGTTTCGCTCGGCGAAACCCGACTTTAGCGAAAGTCGGCAACTTTTGAATCTGTCCGACCTGTTTCGCTCAACTCTACCCACCATTATTTCTCCTTGCTATCACTTCCCAGCTGCTAGAAATCCTTACATCCTTTCAAAATTAAAATCCATTCACTTTAGCCCTGCTCCTCCATCCCTTCTCTCTGGAGCACTATGGATTGCACGCTGTAATAAACTCCTTGTTGACCACAAACTTTTTACCTCTTACAATACATCCTTAGTGGGCGTCAGTGAAACATGGCCAACAGCCTCTAATTTAGCCTCCCCTGGTGCACTGTGTTATACAGGCCTTGACTTCACCCACTCTCCTTCCTTATCAATTAACATGGTGGAGGAGTTGGACTTCTCCTTTCTAACAACTACACCTTCCACCCAATCCCACTTCTATCCTCCGGTAGATTGTGAATTAGTGGGGGCAGTGTCTTCTCCCCCTCTATGCCAGTCTGTCACAGATTGTTTATTATATTTTATGTATATTTTATATATTTGTTATATATGTACCCTTAATCACACGTACAGCTCCCTGGAATTAAATGTTTGAATAATAATAATAATGTGTATTTGAAGCATTTTTAAAGTGATTTTTAGAGGGGAGCTCCTTCAAAGCCTTCATCTAAAAGCACAGTTTTAGCCTAGCCTAAGTGAGAAATAACATATATAAATGAAGCTTCAATATTGTTGACAATGAAGGGATTTTCTTAAAACCATTTTTACAGAAAGCCCAGTTTCTCCCCAAGTGCAATGTGTACAAAATTCTTGTTTATCTGTTTTAAGAAATTGTTTTCTATTTTTTTGAAGTTTTGTTTTACATTGCAATAAATGCAATTAAAAAATATGCTGTATAGTCCCCTGCCCATGTTTCCTTTAGTGTTTTTGTGTTGTTCTCCTTACTTTAATGTTATGTTGTATGCTGAATCAACACCAGTGATAGATTTTTATACATGATTTCAGAAAGGTGTTTGGCATACAAGTAAATTTGGGGACGTTTATTGCAAATTAATTCTACTTGAAAAATTCATAATTTCCAGAAAGCGGATATTTTGTAGTTAGTACCACTACTTGCCATTTTGCTGACCCACAGAAGACCAGCAAAAATTTAAAAGAGAAAGAAAAAAAACTAATGCGTCACTACTCACCACCCAGACTCATCTGCTGCACCCTGTTCCCTGTATAGTCCTTGCTTCCTCTTCTTACCACCACCGTGACCTGACATTTCTGCACATGTGCGTTGTAAGGTGGTGGCAACATCGCAATGTCATAATGTGCCACAACTATATGGCATACACTTTAGGCTCATTGGTGTAACTAGAGTCCAATGGACCCGGGTGCAAAATTTGGACCTGCCCCCCTACATGTTGATTAGATGTTTGGGCCCTTTTAGCATTTTAAATCTTATAAGGACATACGTGTTTTACCCCCTCACCCTTTATGTAGTAATATCCCTAATCCTGGGCCAATCCTGCTATATTTGTCCCCCTTTCTGGTATATATATCCCTCATCCTGTCCCCATCTTGATATATGTCACCCATCCTGGTATATATGTCCCCCTCCTGAGATCCTTCCTGGCATATATGTCCCCCATCCTGATATGTATGTGTAAATCTAGGTTAATCTAGGTAGGTGGGAAACAGAGGGCACAATGTGAAACAGAGTCAACAGTGTGATGCAGCAGAAAAAAAGGCAAATGCAATTCTAGGATGTATTAACAGAAGCATACAGTCTAGATCACGTGAAGTCATTATTGCCCTCTACTCCTCTTTGGTCAGACCTCATCTGGAATACTGTGTCCAGTTTTGGGCGCCACATTTTAAAAAAGACATCAACAAACTGGAGCAAGTTCAGAAAATAGCAACCAGAATGGTGACCGGTCTGCAAACCCTGTCCTATGAGGAAAGGTTGCAGGATTTGGGGATGTTTAGCTTGCAAAAGAGAAGACTGAGAGGAGACTTAATAACTGTCTACAAATATCTCAAGGGCTGTCACATTGTAGAAGGATCAACTTTATTCTCATTTGCACAAGGAAAGACTAGAAGCAATGGGATGAAACTGAATGGGAGGAGACACAGATTAGATATTAGAAAAAACTTTTTGACAGTTAGGGTGATCAATGAGTGGAACAGGCTGCCACGAGAGGTGGTGAGTTCTCCTTCAGTAGAAGTCTTCAAACAGCGGCTGGACAGACATCTGTCTGGGATGATTTAGCGAATCCTGCTTTGAGCAGGGGGTTGGACCAGATGGCCCAGGAGGTCCCTTCCAACTCTACGATTCTATGATTCTATGATTCAATAGGGTAATATCCTTTCAAGAGAGAGTAGGAGGGTGCTGGGTATGATGGGGTTGTGACAGGCACAACTCCCTTTCAGGCATGAAGAAAAATAACTGCTGATGAACCGTGGCTGGTGGATAAATCCTCCAGGAGATTTTCGATTCAGTTGGATAAACACATAGGTGGACTGCGTTGTTGGAGTAAATCAATTCTTCAGAAATGCTGATGTTGAAAAGGCTTTTTATTCACAATGTGCTTCAGTGCTGTACCAGTGTATTTTTCATGTGAAAATAACAAATGTCATTTGGACATTTTGTTTTTTTTCACTTGAAAAAGACACTAGTACAGCGTTGGAACACATTGTGAATAGAAAGCTTATTTCTCATCATCATTTCTGAAGAACTGAATTACTCTAGCAGTGCAGCTCACCTACATGTTCATCCAACTAGGTCCTGGTATATATGTTCCCCATTTTGGTATATAAGTCTCCCATCCTGGGCCCCATTTTTTATAATTGGCACCCATCACCGTCCTGAAATGCATGGCCCCATCAGAAAACATAAAAAAGATTACACTTACCTTCCTGGCGCTCCCTTGCAGCATTTTGTTCCGTTGCCAGCAGCTGCTTTATGGTTGTAAACAACGCATGGCACGGACATCATGCACTGCTTACAAGCAAAGCACAGCTGCCCGAATACTCTTTGCTCTGCACACCAGGACTGAATGTGCATTCTTTGCACTTCAGTATCGCGCACAGTGTCAGCCGCTGGCTTCCTGCATCTGCCGGGCAGTCACGTGTGCAGCTACTTAAGAGAAATGAATTTTCACCTCTTTGGGTGTGAAGAGAGGTGAATAGTCATTTCTCTTAAGTAGCGGCACACATGAACGCCGGGAGCAGCAGGAAGCTGGCGGCTGACACTGTGCGCTCTACTGAAGAGCAATGAGCATTCCGACAGCTGTGCTCTGCTTGTGAGCAGCACATGACGTCCCTGCCATGCGCTGCTTCCAGGCATAAAGCAGCTGCTGGCATCTGAACAAGATGGTACGAGGGAGTGCTAGGAAGGTAAGTGTAATTTTTTTAATGTTTTCTGATGGGGCCATGCCTACCAGGATGGGGTGGGTGGGGGCCAATCATAAGGATGGGGCCATACATACCAGGACTGGGGTTGGGGGCCAATCATACCAAGACGCTGTTATGGAGAAATTAATATTCATTGCCCTCCGTGTCCATGGGAATGGAATGTAGTGAACATTCATTTCTCTTTTAGCAGCGGACACAGGAGTTAGCTGCATCCACCAGCTCCAGCCTCCTGTGACCCGCTGCTCCGCCAATGCCGCTCCCCCACCTCCCCATCACAGCCAGAGCCAGTACATCCAGATTATAAGACACCCCCCATCTTCCTTCACATTTTTGGAGGAAAAAAAGTATATCTTGTAGTCCGAAAAATATGGTAAATTTTACTGGGAATCAAATTTATCTTAAAATCATACAGATTTGGTAAATTTGAATCTTGTCAGATCTTCTCTTTTCAACTTACATTGTGTTTTCACTTGTTGAAGGTCATTCTTCTTGAATAACTCCTTATCTAATATATAAAGCTCAAGTGTGTGTATGTGTGTATGTCCGGGATAGGCATCCGCACCGTCACAGCTACAGCCACAAAATTTGGCACAGTCGCATGTCTGGACCCCGAGAGTGTCTTAAGCTATGTTGTGAGGCAAAATTTTAACCCCGTGCGTTCCATTTCACCAAACAATTTTGTCCCTATCTACATACTGGGGAAAAAGTGTGCGTATCAAGCTCCGCCCCTCATTATGATGTCACAATGGTTGCCATGGCAACGCTGATGTCATCATAGGTTGCAAGCCCCGCCGCTCATTATGATGTCATAATGGTTGACTATGGGATGGAGGATGTGTGATGGGTATATGGGAACTGGACTATGGGATGGAGGATATGTATGACGGGTATATGGGCACGGGACTATGGGATGGTGGATATGTATGATGGGTATATGGGCACGCGACTATGGGATGGAGGATATGTATGATGGGTACTTGGGCATTGGACTATGAGATGAAGGATGTGTGATGGGTATATGGGCACTCGACTATGGAATGGCGAATATGTATGATGGGTATATGGGCATGGGACTATGGGATGGAGGATGTGTGATGGGTATATGGGCACTCGACTATGGGATGGAGGATATGTATGATGGGTATATTGGCATGGGCCTATGGAATCGTGGATATGTTTGATGGGTATATGAGCACGGGACTATGGGATGGAGGATAATTATAATTTGCTATAACTAACCACAGTTAGTTGCTACGCCAGGGCAGCACCGGGCTCTTCAGCTAGCGTCTGATAAATTGCATGTTACCTGTGCTTATTAAACTTCAAGTACTGTGTGTACCATTATAATCACAGTTGTACTACATGAGCCCCAATATGTATATATCTGTTGGGCAAATTCTACTTGCCAAAAATATAGCAGCTGAATCACAGTGCAGTCTGTAGTGCTCCACTAAATAACGGCTTTCTAATTAGCATGTTAATTATTTGAACAAACTGTAAATGTCTGTTTGAAAGATACTTGAAAGCAGTTTGTTTGCTGTCACTCTTAAGTAGGCTGCACATTCCCACTAGCAACTTGTTTACACTATTAATTCGCTTAGCAAACATTTTCCCTGTAGACAGGGCAGACAGAAGCTGTTGGAGAGCACTTGTAAAGAGAGCCTCTTGCTCAAGCCCAGGCAGATGAGGAGGCTACAATCTGAGCTTCTTTCATAGAAATAATGGACTCTTTTCTTATCTAATCGTCTTATCTGATTGAGGGAAAATCAAAGGTAAAATTCAGAGGACATAGAATTAAAAGACAAATGAGATGTCATAATTATCAAAGTGGCTAATTAAGCTGTTCAAGTAGGTGACATAATTACTTGTCACACTCATTCTTCCTTTTTTTTTCTTTTCTCATTAGTACTGTCTCCTCCTACCACCTAACTACTGTGAAAATCACTGAATCAACGTTATGTTGATTCAGATCTTTATGGATTCCACATGCTTTTAGAATTTAGAACTTTCTAGGATTGCAATATGACATACTGTAGGTTAAATAAACTTTGTGTAATATGTTGAAATATTTAAAAAAGGAATAATACAAATTATCTAAAAAAATCTGAAATAGTAATACAGCAGATAAAAAGGATAGAAAAATGAAAAAGTTAAAGAATCCAGCAATGCATTGATAACTTGTAAACGTATGCGTTTACAGACTTTCGATTGAAAGATGATTGCAGAATTGATTGAGGTATTTTAAAATTGTACAATGTATTGATTTTATTTTTACTCACTTATATAGTTCCCTTAATTCCAAAGCGCTTTACAGGCATCAGCATTAGTGCCTCCATTGGGGCTCACAATCCAAATTTCGTATTAGTATGTCTTTGGAGTGAGGGAGGAAACCCGAGTACCTTGAGGACACCTACGAAAACACAAAAAGAACATAAAAAATTCTTGCAGGTGTTGTCTTTGGTGGGATTTGAACCCAGGATGACCCCAGTGCTGCAAAGCAACAGTTCAACTGAGCCACCTTAAAATTGAAAGAACTGATTTGATAAGTATTATCATTGCAAAACAAACCCAAGTGAAAAGGTTGTCTTTTTTATTGCAGAATTAATTCTGTTCTGGTAAATAATGATCTGCTGTCTTTAATACAAATATAGATATATGCTTTGATAGCACTTAAAGGGAATCTGTCACCCTTTTTTTCGACTATGAGCTGCCGACACTGACATCACGGGCTTATCTACAGCATTCTGTAATGCTGTAGATAAGCCCCCGGTTGTAACCTGAAAGATAAGAAAAATTAGATATATTAAACTCACGGGGGGAGCGGTCCGGTCATGGTCTGATGGGTGTTGCGGTCCGTCACCTCCCATCTTCATACGATGCTGTCCTCTTTTTTCCTTCTTGTCACGGCTCTGCCGCAAGGGGGACTGCTCTGCCCTGTTGAGGGCAGAGCAGAATACTGCAGTGCGCAGGCACCAGACTTCTCCCGGCGCCTGTGCA
This sequence comes from Dendrobates tinctorius, assembly GCF_039654945.1. Lineage (NCBI taxonomy): Eukaryota > Metazoa > Chordata > Amphibia > Anura > Dendrobatidae > Dendrobates > Dendrobates tinctorius. The sequence continues at coordinate 24,020,706 of NW_027361738.1, read as the reverse complement.
CTGCAGGACTCTGCTCTGCCCTCAACAGGGCAGAGCAGTGCCCCTGTGCAGGAGTCACTAAAGGAAGGAAAGAAGAGGACGGCATTGTATGAAGATGGGAGGCGCCGGACCGGAGGGCGACACCCATCGGACTGAAACAAATGTCGGGATGAGTATAATGTAACTCTTTTTTCTTATCTTTCAGGATACATCAGTATATCAGTATATCAGAGGGCAATACAGAGATCTCTCCAATGAACTGTTTGTATCAAGGACTGTGACAAGAACAAGGGGGCATTCTCTTCGTTTGGAGGAAAGACAATTTCTGCACCAGTATAGAAGAGGGTTCTTCACGGTAAGAGCAGTGAGGCTCTGGAATTCTCTTCCTGAGGAAGTGGTGATGGCCAACTCACTGAATGAATTTAAGAAAGGAATGGATGCTTTTCTTGTGAGTAACAGTATAGAAGGTTACGAATAACAGAATATTATAGGTAGATGGTTGACCCAGCTTAGGGGAAGGAATTTTTTTCCCTATGGAGAAAATTGGCTTCTACTCTGTGGGTTTTTTGCCTTCCCTAGGATCAACAATGCAGAACAGCTGCACTAAAAATAGGCTGAACTAGATGGACATAAGGTCTTCCTTCAGCCTTCAAAACTATGTTATGCTACTATGCTATGTTACATCGGGGGCTTATCTACAGCATTACAGAATGCTGTAGATAAGCCCCTGATGTCAGTTGCCAGCAGCTGATAGTCGATAAAAGGGTGACAGATTCCCTTTAAGACAAGTGACTCAAGAAATTTCAGTCACTAAAAGCAGCATGATAAGTATCGCCAGAAGAAACTAAAGGCAAAACGTTCCACTCTATTGGCTGTTTTTAGACTTTGTTTTTTTTTGGGGGGTTGCAAAAAATTTTCAGCAATTAATAAAATATGAACACTTTTACATGGGTCATGAGTGTGTAATATTTCCATCATGGTAAATTATAAATTGTCTAGACAGATAAGCTGTTATTTATGAGGATGTGCATTTTATATTCACTTTTTGCATCTAATACATTTAATCTTAATAAAGTTATAAAAATACAGAAAAAGTTTCAATCTAATGTAGAAATGTATTTGTTATTCTTTTGTGATTTTGCTTAATTCTATTATGTTTTTTTTTTAAAAAATGAATATACTGTATTTAATCATTAATTTGGTTGAAATAATTGTAGACGTTAATTAATGCAAATTATACATACTAATGAACATGTCAAAATGAAACCATGTCACACTGTATATTTGCAAATGAAGTGTTATATTTATTATAGTATCCTTCAAAAGAGTAGTTGCCAGCAGTGTGTTATATTAGATGTTATGCTCCCTCTTGGACCTTCCTCAATGGTTCCATAAAGGTATTGCCTTTATGTAGATGTGAGTGACTGAAATCATCATTACTCACCTCATAGAGTAATTAAGTAAGGTTTGGGACTGAAATATTTAATACAAGTAATGCTCTGGATTGCAAAAATTAATTATTGTTTTGAAATATACTATAATAATTACCTCCTAATTTACAAGATTAATCCACAATATGAGATGGATTCACCGTATTTTAAGATAAGCATCAAGTCATCATTTTTCTATTGATTACTACCACATATCCCCCACCCCATATGTGTGAACTAGAAATGACTGTTTGACTAAATAATAATCCAAAGTTAACTCCCAATTCATCATATTTTATTATTATTATTTATTATTATTTTTGCGCATACGTGCGCACGCGGTTTTTCCCCAATATTTTACATGGGTGCGCATACGTGCGCGTTGGCATGCGCACGTATGCGTTTTTCGTGCTCTGCGTTTTTTTTCCAGTGTGCGTCCTTACTTTCCAGACGCTACATGTTGCATTTTTTGGTCCGCCCAACTGCTTAAAAAAAATGCATGCACACGTATGCGCACATTTTGCGCAAAAAATTACCATTATGGTCTATAGGTCATGCGCATGTATGCGTTTTTTTGCGCATGCGGTTTTTTGGTGTCCATTGGTTAGACTAGTTATAAAAATCCCCACCTAAAAAAACTTCATGTCTATATAAAAGGAGGTGTCTGCCAGCACTGTACCATAACTATAGAGCCAGCCTGGAGAGCAGAAAGACTGCAAAAGAAGATCCCATTTTCAATTCCAGCTTCAGTAGCAAGAATGTGAGTATTATTACATCTAAAAAATGTATGCCTGTCCTTTTAAATTGTATATGTACTAATGCTTTGTATTATTTTTACATGCAGTATGTCTTCGGAATCGGAATATTCACCATCCCAGCAGGAACTGGCGCAAGCAGACCGTGAGGTGATTATTTTCATGCGCTTAGTAAGTATATCTGCTGCTTCTCAAAATCTCTAACGTTTGTTGTTTTTTTTCAGACATTGTCATCTTCAGCGGATGCGACTAGTGAGGGCGAATGGCATGAGCAGCCAAGCCAAGTCCAGGTGGTGATATGGAATGTAAGTATCAAATGATTTGTAATGTTCTTTATTTTTTATCTTCTATATTTCCTCTTTTCTGGATTTTTTTGTAACTTTTTATTCACACAAAATTCGAATATTCTAATGAATGTGTTTTGTCTAGGTTCCACAACAGGATGAAGACGTCTACCTGGATAATGAGCACCTTATCCGCCTGGTCCAGGAGCGTGCCCCGTTGTGGGACAGCCGTGACCGGCTGTACAAGGACAATGTGGTGAACCGGCGGCTATGGAATGAGGTGGCCGCAGCATTGATGGATGGCTGGAACAGCGCCACTGCATCCTCCAAAAAGGCGTTTAGTAAGTATTTCCCTGCTCTGTTATGCCGCAGTGACTATTGTCCTTGATGGCACTGTTGGGTTTCCTGCTAGATATATTCTAGCAGGAAACCCAACAGTGTCATCTGGCTCAACAGTGACTGCTTTGGGTATTGTATTGCTGTCTTGTGCCGCAGTGACTATTGTCCTTGATGGCACTGTTGGGTTTTGTGCTAGATATATTCTAGCAGGAAACTTGACAGTGTCATCTGGCTCAACAGTGACTGCTTTGGGTATTGTATTGCTGTCCTGTGCCGCAGTGACTATTGTCCTTGATGGCACTGTTGGGTTTCGTGCTAGATATATTCTAGCAGGAAACCCAACAGTGTCATCTGGCTCAACAGTGACTGCTTTGGGTATTGTATTGCTGTCTTGTGCCGCATTGACTCTTGTTCATGATGGCACTGTTGGGTTTAGTGATAGCATATGTTGTGCATCAAACACAATTGTTAAATGTTGTTTGTTTGTTTTTCCAACAGTGGACAAAGTCCGAACACGTTGGTGCTCGATCAAGGACCACTTCAACAGTGATGTTCGTGCTGACAGCCAGGTTCGCAGTGGTTCAGCATCAAGGGCAAGAACAAGATACCGGTACTATCAAGCGTTGCAGTTCCTAAGACCGGTCCTTGCCACCAGATTGTAAGTATTATAATTTTTTGGGTTTTATTTTTATTAATCTGTGTTTTTCTAATCCACAGCTGATGCTTCTTGTAAAGGCATGATAGTAATGATTTTCCTTTCTTCCACAGCACCTGGAGCAGCACCCTGCAACCTGGCCCTGGAGCGGTCCTTCCTCGGACGTCCTCTGACCCGTCCCAGCCATCTGACAGCCAGGAAGCACCTTGCAGGTCAGCCACACAGACAGCTGGTGATCAGGAAGCTGGTCCATCAGGTGTTCCCCTGTCCCAGGTCTCTGCCACTGGTTATGCGGGCACTACCCGCCAGCAGCAGAGGGCCTTGGACAGGAATGTCTTGCCCGAGTTTATGTACTTGAGAGAGGCCTTTAATGCCAGCCTCAAGTCGCTGTCAGACAGAGTGGAAAGCGGTTTTTCACTCATGGAACGTGGTTTTAACCACATGGAACACTGCTTCCATTCTGTCGAACAGCGCCTTGACCGTCTGGAGGCCGACCTCAACACACCAGCGCACCATTTTTTTAGTAAGATTGAAAAGGGCATGGCAGAACACCTTAGTCCTGAGCAACAGCTGAGTGTGCTGCAGGCCTGCAACAATGCTTTCTTGCAGGCTATGCAGCATAATCGGTACAGGCAGCAGTCAGTGGTGTCATTTCCAACTGTGCCACCATTGACTCGCTTCACCTCACTACCGACTTCTGCTGCATACCACTGCAAGGACACCTCTATTCAAAGCCAGGACACCCACCATTACACCACCACAAGTCTGAGTGCTGCTGGTCACTTCACCGACACCACCATGGCAAGCGCTGGTCCTGTCTGGAGCACCACCACCACCCCCATTCATGCTTGGAGCACAGCCACAGTAACCACTCCACAAACGTGGAACAGCCCTGCCGCAAACACTACAACATGTAGTAGCCCTGCCACCACCACTCCGCAAACCTGGACCATCACTGCCGCCACCAGTCCTCCTGCAAGGATGAGCACTGCCACCTCCACCACAGAGCATCAGTAGCAGCCACAGCAGCAGCATGCACACAGCAGCAGGCACAGCAGCAGACGGGGGACCCACATTCCTTATTTGACCAAAGTTCCTGGCGGCGCCAACAATCAAGGCGGGCATTGGGCCCAAGTAGGTCCAGGCAGGCCAGTTTAAGGAGACAAACAGTTAGGACAACTGTAGCTGAACCTCTGTCCTCTCCTCCTAGTGTGTCTAGTTTCATTCCCATAACTGGACTCCCTTCCCCCACAAGTTTTGTTGCCCCTTCCCCTAGAACACCTTCATCGACTATAAGCTGTTCATCTTCACTGCACACCCCCAACTTGCAACCATCTGACCCCAAACGCAGAAAAAAATAAAGTTTTTTATAATTTTTTTGGTTAAAAATAAATTTAAATTTCTGGTTCACCATAACAAAGTTTGATTAATGTTTTTGGCGCCGCCTACACACACTGCGCCGTACAAACAATGCGCCTTAAACTTTGCAAGGTGTCATAAAAAGTGTTTTGAGGATTGGCTGTTTTTACCATCCTCATTTCACTTATTGTGATACTAGGCAAGGGGGATTATTGATATACTTTGTCATTAACAACATACTCTTATTACGTGTGTGTTGAATACACTGATGGGTAAAATACACGTCATATGTTAAATTCCAAGGCCTATTATACTAACTATAGTTGACCGACTAGGATGTGGTTTCATGAAACACAAACTGGTGAAACTCGGGCAAAAAAAAGTCGAGCTTCGTTTGAAACCCTACCACAATGTTAGTTAATGGGAAATAAAAGTCGGCATTGAGCGGATTACATTCATCCACTCAATGCAGACTTTTATTCCCCATTGACTTGCATTGGGGTTGGGTTTTGAACTAAACTCCGACTTTTTTTCCACTAGTTGGACCAGTTTCATTTGAAACGAATTTGGTTTCATGAAACCCGATCCTACCAAAGTCGCTCAACTCTAATCATAACTATTTATCAATCATGGTCTGGTTAATACACATATCATATTTAACCTTCAGCGTTGCTTACGTACCAATATATTTCACGCAGACTAGCGATGCTGCAGTTGAACTCATATGTGTATTTACCTGCCCAGGTGTGAGAACATCATGAATTCACAGGTATACATGGGAATTTTTTTATTTTATTGGAGTGTAAAAAACATAGTGCACTCGGTACTGGTATCAAAACAGGTTTTTTATTAACATACACACACGAAAACATTTTTACACCATTTCATCTTGCCAGTGCACCCGTCCTACATCAGAGATAAAGTAGGCCGCAAATTGGTCCCTCATTTGGCCAACTTCAACGGATGACCTGAGAGGGTGCTGAGTGAATTCAGGCAATGGGTTAGGAGCAGCATCATCGAGTTCAAAGGTCGGGTGCTCTTTAGCCATCACAAAATTATGTAGAACCACACATGCCTTCACCACCTCATCCACTGTTTCAAGTTTAAGATTAATGGCTGTGCCGAGAATTCGCCATCTGGAGACAAGAATCCCAAAAGCACACTCTACAGTTCTTCTGGCCCTGGTCAGCCTGTAATTAAAGATTTTTTTGGTGTGGTCCAAGTCACGGCTGGAGTAGGGTTTCAGTAGGTTTGCGCACATTTGAAAAGCCTCATCCCCAACTATTACAAAGGCAGTGGCGGAGCTTTGGTGTGGGGAAGAGGCCGTGGCATAGGGAAATTAAATTGGTTGCCATACAACCTCCGGCCCATGTCTGAGTTTTTAAAAGCCTGGGAGTCATTACCACGGCCAAATGCTCCAATGTCCACTGCTACAAACATACATCCGGCATCCGCAATGGCCATGAGTACTATTGAAAAGTACTTTTTGTAATTATAGTACTCAGATCCAGTTCTTTTGGGTTTGATGATCCGTATGTGTTTACCATCAAGAGCTCCCAAACAGTTGGGGAAATTACAGACTGTCCAGAATTTGTCAGCAATTTCCATCCACTTTTCAGCGGTGGACAGGGGCATAAATTCGGGACAAAGAACGCTCCAGAGAGCCCAGCAGGTGTCTGCAACAATTCCAGACAAGGTAGAGATTCCAATACGGTACTGGAAGTGTAGTGAAGATAGGGTCTCTCCAGTTGCCAGGAATCTGCGAAACAGAGAAAGAAGTAATATTAATATTTCTGTATTTTTTTGAGGTGAGGACAATGTGCAAAAAACCGCAAATGCACTAAAAACGCATACAAATGCATACAAACACTGCGTTTTTTTCCTGCATGCACATAAAAATGTCTGAAAAAGCGCAGCGTTTATATGCGTTTGTATGCGTTTTTTCATGCGTTTGTGTGCGCAAAAAACGCACCACAAAAAAATGCAAGTGTGAAAGTAGCCTAAGTTGTGCATATCAAATGATTTTTACCACCCTTTACTTTCTATAACCCACTAAAAGATATGTAAAAAGTGAAGTGAAAATGTATACCGTATTTTTCGGACTATAAGATGCACCGGACCATAAGACGCACCCCAATTTTCAGTAGCAAAATATGGGAAAAAAATAATGTGTCAAATGGGGGTCCGTCTTACAGTCCGAATTCAGCTTACCTGGGAAGGGATCTGGCACAGATGGAGAAGTAGTCACAGGGGTCATTCAGTGGTCCAGGCTCGTGCGGTGGTGGCTCTGTGCTGGGGCAGGTTGGTTGTGCTGGGGCAGCTGCGCTGGGGTAGGGGCAGCTGCGCTGGGGTAGGGGCAGCTGTGCTGGGGCTGGGGCAGCTGTGCTGGGGCATTGGCAGCTGTGCTGGGGCAGCTGTGCTGGGGCAGGGGCAGCAGTGCTGGGGCAGGGGCAGCTGTGCTGGGGCTGGGGCAGCAGTGCTGGGGCAGGTGGGCTCTGCGGTGGTGGCAGCTGTGCTGAGGCAGGGGCAGCTGTGCTGGGGCAGGGGCAGCAGTGCTGGGGCAGGGGCAGCTGTGCTGGGGCTGGGGCAGCTGTACTGGGGCTGGGGAAGCAGTGCTGGGGCAGGTGGGCTCTGCGGTGGTGGCAGCTGTGCTGAGGCAGGGGCAGCTGTGCTGGGGCAGGGGCAGCAGTGCTGGGGCAGGGGCAGCTGCGCTGGGGCAGGGGCAGCAGTTCTGGGGCTGGGGCAGGTGGGATCTGCGGTGGTGGCAGCGGGCTGTGCTCCGGTGCAGGGGCCGCAGCTCCGCCGGCATTTCTTCGCAGCCCGGAGGCCCCCGCAGTTCCCTTGCTGGCCGCCGCCATGTTGCGGTGGCCTCCAGGAGCATGGACGCCAGAAAGATGGCCGCCGGTCCGGGGACGGCGCATGCGCGGGATCAGATCTCATCCCGAGATCTCAGGGGACGAGATTCAAATCTCGGCAACGAGATCTCGTCCCCTGAGATCTCGGGACGAGATCTGAAGCTGCGCATGCGCCGTCCCCGGACCGGCGGCCATCTTCCCAGCGTCCATGCTCCCGGAGGCCACCACAACATGGCGGCGGCCAGCAAGGGAACTGCGGGGGCCTCCGGGCTGCGAAGAAATGCCAGCGGAGCCGCCGCCCCTGCACCGGAGCACAGCCCACTGCCACCACCGCACCGCAGAGCGCCGCCCGCTGCCACCACCGCACCGCAGAGCCCCGCCCGCTGCCACCAGCCACCAGGTTAGACCGTGTATTGCGACCATAAGACGCACCCCCCACTTTCCCCCAAAATTTTTGGGGAAAAAAGTGCGTCTTATGGTCGGAAAAATACGGTAATATGATGCTCTGAGGCTTGTAAGAAAAATCTGTAACAGGACCCCCTACATACCATGTGCTACCTACAGCACTGGCAAAAATTAAGAGACCACTGCAAAATTTTCAGTTTGTCAGATTTTTCTGTTTATAGGTATATTTTTGAGTAAAATGTAAATTCCTCTCTTATTCTATAAATTACTGACAACGTGTCTTCGAATTTCCAAGCACTAAATTTTGTATTTATTATCAGAAAATGAGAAATGGTCAAAATAACAAAAAAATGCAGTGCTTGTAAACCTAAAATAATGCAAAGAAAACAAGTTCATAATCATTTAGAAACAACAATACTAATGTTTTAACTCAGGAAGAGTTCAGAAAAAAATATTTTGTGGAATAACCATGATTTTTAATCAAAGCTTTCATGCGTCTTGGCATGCTTTTCACCAGTCTTTCACACTGCTTTTGGGTGACCTTATGCCACTCCTAGTACAAAAATTTAAGCAGTTCTTCTTTGTTTGATGGCTTGTGACTATTCATCTTCCTCTTGATTACATTCCAGAGGTTTAGAGGTTTTCAATGGGGTTCAGGTGTGGAGATTGGGCTGGCCATGACAGGGATTTGATGTGATGGTTCTTCATCCGCACATTTATTGACCTAGCTGTGTGGCATGGCACACTGTCCTGCTAGAAAAAACAGTCCTCAGAGTTGGGGAACATTGCCTGAGCAGAAGGAATCAACTGCTTTTCCAGGATAACCTTGTATGCGGCTTGATTCATACGCACTTCACAAAGATTAACCTGCCCAATTCCAGCCTTGCTAAAGCATCCCCAGATCTTCACCGATCGTCAACCAAATTTCATAGTGGGTGCAAGACACTGTGGCTTGTACGCCTCTCCAAGTCTCCATCTAACCACTAGATGACCAGGTGTTGGGCAAAGCTGAAAATTAGACTCATCAGAGAAGATTACCTTACTCCAGTCCTCTATAGTGCAATCCTTATGGTCTTTGGCAAACTTCAGCCTGGCTCACCTTTGCTTCTCATTGATGAAAGGCTTTTTTCTAGCTTTTCATGACTTGAGCCCTGCCTCTAGTAACCTGTTATGAACTGTTCTTGCTGTGCACTTCACCCCAGCAGCCATTTGCTATTCCTTTTGTAGGTCACTTGATGTCATCCTGTGGTTGCTGAGTGACATTTGAATAAGATGATGGTCATCCCAGTCAGTGGAAAGTTGTTTTTGCCCTCTGCCCATCAGTAGCTTTGTTGTCCCCAATGTTTGCTGCTTGACCTTGTTGTAATGGACTGCCATCTTACAAATTTTAAGGATGGCTGCAACATGACACTCACTGTATCCCTCTGCTAGTAAAGCCAGAATTGAGCCCTTCTTTTCCTCACTCAAGACTTTTATTTTCAACTCCTTTGGCATGGTTAAAAGTTATTTTTTCATTCCTATTACTTTTAGGATATTACTAGCACTTGTTTTGCCATCCAGCTTGCCCTATTGCAAGAGAATTGTGAACACCACAGCAGGGGTTTTTATACTTTTATACTTTCCTTCGTTAAATAAGATTTGGTTCAGGTGATCACCTAATCAGAAGCAAATTAAGTAGAATGAGGTGTACTCTGGTTGGAATTCAACTGACCCTGGAATGGAATGGCTGTCAGACATGTAGAGATGCTGATTTTTATAAAACTGTGCAGTCTCTTAATTTTTACCAGAGCTATATAGTACAAGAGTCTTTTTACCCTCTTTAACACTGAGATTGCAACGCAAAGAAGGGTATGTGCACACGCTGCGGATTCACCTGCGGACTTTTCGGCGCGGATTTGCAGGTAAAGTGACCTGCGTTTTTCTGCAGATTTGCCAGCGGTTTTTCCCTGCGGTTTGACACCTGGACAATGGAAAAGGTGGCAAACCGCTGCCGAATCCGCAGAAAGAATTGACATGCTGCAGATTTAAAACCGCATCAAATCCACACGGAAAAATCCGCAGCATGTGCACTTCGGATTTGAAATCCCATTGGCTAACATTGTACTGTACACTGTCTGCGGAACTGCTGCGGATCCGCAGCAGAATCAGCAGCGTGTGCACATAACCCAAAAGACACACTTTTTTGCGTGAATCAAGAAAGTAGCAGATTGTGCAAAAATTTGTAAATCATTACTTTTTCAAGCACCTAGCTCCAATCTGTGGCATGTGGAGGGGGTTCATAAAAGCTAAATTGAAAGGAAACTTTTCAGCAACATAAAACCTCAAAAATCGAAGCCAGTCTTGTGGGCTGATGCCTTCTGTTCATCAACATTCTAGTCATCGCTATTTCTCACAAACGGAGTGGGAAAGACCTTTGAGAGACCTTTGTTTATTTCTCTAGCAAAACGCTATGCGCATTGGTCAGGATTTCATTCCTGATCAACATTGCATGTCCCAAGGTTTGTTAGAACAATGACAACCTAGAATGACATCAAGGAGTGTTTAGAGGTAAACTTCTGTACGGATAGATAATCAGATTCTAAGAATGGTGGCTAGCAAACCATTCCTGATACATTGACCTCACTCCACCCCAGGCTATGATGGTGCAAAGCAGTATGGCAATCAAAGGTTAAATGAAGGTCTATCCTCTTCAGCAATGCGTTTCGTTTTTGTCTTGGATGCAATGATAGTTAGAGATTGGTCTGAAGACCACCTGGGTAATGCCATGAAGAGGCCTTCACGAATAAACAATGAACATTACATTGGTCGTACTCCTGGGATTTTGTTGTGGATGGCATATTGTACGTTAGCCAGACTTTCTAGTTTTCCTTCCTAGTACACAAAACAGCTTAACCACTTCACGGTCTTAAGTTTTTCTATATTTGAGTTTCCAATTTTTGCTCGCCTTCTTCCTAGAGCCTTAACTTTTTTATTTTTCTGACAATATGGCCTTGGGAGGGCTTGTTTTTTGAGATACAAGTTGTACTTTTAAATAACACTATTGGTTTTATATATAGTGTAATGGAAGACAGGAAAAAAATTAAAAGTGTGGTGAATTTGCAAAAAAGTGCAATTTCACAATTGTTTTTTGTTTTGCTTTTTCACTATGTTGTTCACTAAATGCTAAAACTGACCTGCCATTATGATTCTCCAGGTCATTACAAGTTTGTAGATACCAAACATGTTTAGGTTCTTTTTTATTTAAGTGGTGAAAACAAAATCCAAAGTTTTTTTTTTTTTTTAAAAAGTCACCATTTTCCAAGACCCGTAGCATCTCCATTTTTCATGATGTGAGGCTGGGTAAGGGCTTATTTTTTGCATGACGAGCTGATGTTTTTATTGCTACCATTTTGGTGTAGACAACACTGTGGCGACCAAAAAAACGTAATTCTGGCGTTTTGACTTTTTTTTACAGTTTAGAGATCATATTAATTCTTTTCATATATTGATAGATCAGGAGATTCTGAACATGGCGATACCAAATATGTGTATTTTATGTTTTGTTGTTTTCTTTTTTTAATGGGGAGAATGGAAAGTGATTTGAACTTTTATATATTTTTTTTTTTTACTTTTTACTTGATTCAATAGTCTCCATGGGAGACTAGAAGATGCGATTTTCCGATCACTTGTGCTGCACAGAGGCTTGCTCTGCGTAGCTAAAATGATCAGTTACTATGAGTGCCGACCGCTGGGCAGCACTCATAACAATCCAGCAACAACAATGACTGGGGTGTCCTGCAAACCCTGGGTAGTCATGCCAACCCATCGGCGACCCGCAGTCATGTGACACGGGTGCTGATGGGTGGGATTAGTGACACGCTCCCAGCGCTAGCATGTTAAGTGCTGCTGTCAGAGATTGACAGCGCATTTAACATGTTAACACCCGTGGGTGGTTCTCGATTTCAACGGTGGCTGTTAGGGGCACGTCAGCTGTTCAAATCAGCTGATGTGCCGTAAAAGTTGCATGCTCAGTGCCGGAGCCTGCAGCAAACAGGGTGAGCCCACCTTAAGGTGTTAATGTTACATTGATTAGGTCGTGCGTGGAGCAAAAAAAAAAAAATTGAACCTCCATTTCTCAAAAGCATCCGAAGAGCTTTCTTACAACACAATGCCATGCCTCATGATGATCATACAACGGTGAGCAGCCAGCAATGCCTAAATATTCTATTACCTGCAATGTTTCAGCACTTGTCTCCCATCAAACACATCTGGGACATGATTGATCGACAATTGCAAATGGAGCTTCCAGCAGCAGACCTTTATGATTTTCATGCAGAGCGCATTCAGAGTGGCAAACAACCAGTAATAAACTCATTAATAGCATGCCAAAGCAAATAAGTGCCTATATTTCTGCATGTGATGCTCATACTCGATACTTACAGCTCTTGGTAATGGGTTCATTTCCCACCAAGGAAAAATCTGCAAGGAATTTGTATGTTCTCCCCGTGTTTGCATGGGTTTCCTCCGGGTTCTCCGGTTTCATCCCAAACTCCAAAGACATACTGATAGGGAATATAAATTTTGAGCCCCAAATGGGGCCTGTTATGGCAATAATTTTGGTAAAGCATAAATAATGTTGCTGTGATTCAATAATTCCAGAACTTTTACTTTTGGTGTTGCAATGTCATTGATGTGGCAAAAGAGTCTGTGACCCTTTCACAGACCAGGTTCCTAGTGCAACTTTGACTCTTCCACCAATTACAGTTTATTAACAGGTCAAGTGCCAATTTTTTTAACTAATTTCTTGCTCTGAGAAGTGGAAATCAGATTTTGTCAGACACTTTGGGAAATATTGTAGGTCTGAAAAAATAAGTAGAACATGTTTATTACACGAGAACTATCTACTGCATCACTCATATCAGCACATGGGCAAGAATATATAGCTGAGGATTTTAACATATAAGGAAAGTTCTTTTCTAACATATACCATAGTAAAAACACACAAGTCAAGCATTTATCAGGGACTAAGAAAAATGCAACTCGAGTATTGTAATAGACTTGTAGTTTGTCAGCTAAATGCATTCATCTTGGTGCCACTTCCTTTGACTATTGCCTATGAAAATGACTTAATCATTAGAAAATTGGTGTAATAATTAGCAAAATTAGTGAAAAAAAAAAGTATAGAAGGTGTTTCTACACCATTTCCTTGTAATAATCACATTTCATGTTACATGTGAGACAAATATATATTATATTTCAGATCTTGGTGATTTTCTCAATGCATAATCAAGACTGAAGCATCTGACATAAAGCAAAACATTTGAATTATAATAACAGGCATTTAGGTTTCTTTCATATATTTCTGTTTTTGTCTATAGCACAATTTTCAGAGATGAACAATACTCAATTCAGTTTCCGGGATCACTCAATACATTGGTTTTGTGGTAAATGGTTATCCCAGCATAACAATGTTTCTTTTCAATGTTTCCAACTTTTAATAATTGGACCAATACTGGTAATAAACAGAAATGCTCATTGCTACACAAAGAGATATTGCAGCTGTTTGATTTGTGGCATAAATGGAAGACAAGGGACCCTATAGCAAAGATAAAAGTAAGCCGTTGGTCTGGTAGGGATGGTCTTAAACCAACATTTATTTTAATCCTAAATTTCTGTCTATTTAATCTAACAATCTAATCTTTTTTCTAATATACTTTGATTAAACAATTCCCTATCAGTCCTTCACTAGGCTAACTAACTGCTTTATATTTTTTAACTTACTTCCTGTTTAATGATGCATAATTTGAGAACCCCTAGTGCATGCTTGGTACGCAAACGAGTCATCATCGGGGACAGAGGCTGCTGTCACATATGTTTCGCTTGATGCTTTATCGGGGGGGTTGTTGACTCCATCCCCTCAATAAAACAACAGGCTAAACATACATCTGGGTACGTGCATCCCTGTTGTTCTTTTGGGTGAGATTATAACCTTTTACTATGTTTTTATACCTATTAATTATTATCATTGACATTGATTCTTTTTTAGTGTATTTTTACACTGTAACCCAAGGATCTTAATTTTTATTACTGATTTCCCTGACTTTATATAACTTTCTTTAACACAGTTTTATAACGATTTAATAAAACATTATATTTTATTATATAAAAAGTGTGACACAAAATGTCTGTGTATATATATATATATATATATATTTCACAGTTCTCAATGTATATAATCTTATTGCAAATAGATTATCTTATTCCAGCTAGTAACAGACACAATTCATGCCCCAAATGGATAACTGACGCAAACGGAAGAAGACGGGCCCCACTGATTAATATGAATGTTCACCTGGATTCCATAATGTGTCATTTTTTAGAATGGAAAAAATTCCTTTACCTAAACCTGAACCAAAAGAGTTATAACCAATGTAAATATGATAGATAAAATGTTTTACACCTCTAAAGTTAAAAATACAGAGATTTTAAATGAATGAGAAAAAGCTGAATGTGTTAACAAAATTGGCAAACGTTGCAGCAAATGAACCTCAGTTGAGCACATGGCATAATAAACTTGCCTTAACTCACTAGGCATAGGCATGTTAAGTTGTGTTCACATGTTGCATTTTTGCAGCGTTTTTGTCTGCACCAAAACCTAAAATGTTGGCAGGAAAAACAGCACGCAGAATAACAGTTTTTTTGCACTTTTAAGTGCATTTTTGTGCATTTTTGCAGCGTTTTCACTTGGGTTTTTTCACTTGGAACACAGCAAAATACTTCTGGGACATAGTGTACCGGCGCATGCGCAGTAATGATTTTTGGCTTTGCCTGCAGTTGGGCAAAGCATACTGCGCGTGCGCGAAGCAAGATTGCTTTGCGCACGCGCAAACTATGGTGTAGAACTGCTAGAATTCTGGAAAAGATCGCAGACGGGGGCCATGGATGGGGTGGAGAAAAAAAGATGATATACAGCCCATCGGACCAGGCACAGGCCATTTACATAGGCCATGAACTTCCGGTGACAGATTCCCTTTAATGGGGTCAGAAGGGCTGCAAAATTCTAGGAGAATTGAAATGATGAACATTGGCAAAAATGTAGTGGGACTCAAAAATGAGCCGAAAAAGAAATGCAGCTTGTGAATGAGATTTCAGAAATCTCACTGATTATGCCAGTACTTTAAAACACTGCGAACTTTACCCAAATATGCTGTGGAAAATATGCATAAAAAATGCCACATATGAATATACCCTTGGGCATATTTTTTTTACGTACAGTATGTCTGCACATGGCTGTTGTGCAGTTCACATGTAGCAATATTTTGTACCAATAAATTTAAAAACAACATGTTATTCCTAACCATTCACTTTTTTCCCACACACTTTAGAAAAATCTCAAAGTATTATGAGTTGTAGTGTAAATGTCACATGCTACACTTGGGCCCCGATTAATCAAGCAGTTTGTTCCAGAATTCTGGAGTTAATAGTTTTGAAAAGTCACAACATTTTGCCATTGGTGTGCTTTTATTTTCTCCTCCCCTTCTTCCCAGAGCCATATTTTATTTTTCTGTAAATATTGCCGTATGAAGACTTGATTTTTTGTGAAACGAGTTGTACTTTTGATTTTATCATATGGTGTACTTGGAAACAGGAAAAAATTTCAAGTGTGGTGAAATTGCAAAAAAGCGAAATTCCACAATTGTTTTTTTTTTTTTTTATTTACCATGTTCACTATATGGTAAAACTGACCAGGTCGTTATGATGAAAAAAGCCAACATGTAAAGGATTTTTTCATTCAATTGGTGAAAAAAATTCCAAAATTTGTAAGAAAAAAAAATTGTTAGCATCTCCATTTTCTGAGGCCCGTAGCATTTTCATTTTTTGGGATCCAACATTTTTATTAATACCATTTTAGAGTAGATATGATGTTTTGAAATTTTATTGCAATGTTGCAGTGGCAAAAAAAAACGTAATTCTGGCATTTTGATTTTTTTTCTCCTTACTCCATCTATTTATCGGATTAATTTTTTTAATATTTTGACTAGCTGAAGAGCCCGGCGTTGCCCGGACATAGTAACTAACTGTGGTTAGGTTATAACAAATTATAATGATTATATTGCACATAAAAACATTTCACATCATATATTCAACACTACAGATTTGCAACACAAATTAACTAAATGATTACCCAAGTATTGATAGTATTTTATTTTCAACTAATTCAAGAGTCTTTTGAGAAACAACATTTTTGTTTTTTCCTTCCAGTGCAAAGATGAACTGGCATTGTTAGGTTGGTGCTGTCTTTTTTAATCTGTGTTTGAAATTTTAAGTTAATGAGATGCTGGTGCTCTGGGACGTGCCGTGTTTGGTGCTCTGGCCTCATGATGATCATTCTGGGTTTAAATGACAGGTCACTGAATCTTCAGTGACATGCTTCCTATTTTAAATACTTCGCATGCGCATTTAATATTGTGGTCTTCAAAAAAGAAAAATTTTGCTTCAACAAAACGGTGCTGGTGCATGCACAATAGCATCTATCGGCAAGCAATTCTCTCAATCTGCACCTGTATTCCGAGGACCAGTGTGGGAACGCACACAAGAAAAAGAAATTGTCGCTGTTGAACATAGCAATGCTCCCGCACTGGTACGCGTTATATTGTTGAAGCCAATTTTTTTTAACACAATATTAACCCCTTAGCGACTGCAGATACGACTTTCAACAGCAGCAGTTAAGTTTGCCTTATTCCTCCTGCACCTCATGCTCCTTCTTTTTACACAGCCTCCTCCTGGACCTCACGCTCCTCCTTTATATATACAGCATTTTTCTGCAGCACAGCTTTTCTCCTTTATAGTCACCTCCTCCGGCAGCAGCTCACACTCCTCTTCCATATACAATTGGAAACACTTGATCCCGAGAGAAATTGCACTAATTGTAATAAAGCGTATCTTATACAAAGCCAACGTCTTGTGCAGCACCACAGTTTTCTCTTTTAGACCTCATTCACACATTATTTGGTCAGTATTTTTATCTTACCTCATTATTTGTAAGCTAAAGGGCCTGTCACACTAAGCGATGTCGCTAGCAATATCGCTATAACGTGACTGGTTTTTGTGACGTAGCGATATCGCTAGCAATATCGCTATGTCTGATACTTACCTCCGACAGCTCCCCCGCTGGTTATCGCTGATCGCGCGAGAACGTCCTGGACCATTTCTCGTCGTCAGCTTCCTGCTGGGCTTCCTGCTGTGGAGATGAGCGACTTGTGGATGCGGGCAGGAGGACGTCAGGATCGCCTCGTCTGACAGGTAAGTAGCGACCCCCGACCCCTGCGATGTCACTGATGAGATCTGCCTGTGTGACAGCTCACTAGCGACCACTTAGCGATGCACCAGCAATCCTGACCGCATCATATCGCTGGTCGGGATCGCTGGTGCATCGCTAAGTGTGACAGTACCTTAAGATTTGGAGGAAAACAATCAGAGGAAAAATATATTATAAACACGTCACCACTTCTGTATTTTTCTCCCACTGGTGGTTTTGGCTTATAAATACTAAGGTAAAATACTGACCAAATACTGAACATATGAATGAGGCCTTATACACAGCCTCCACCTGCAGTGCCTCACTCTTTTCTATATACAGCCTCCTACTGCAGCAGCACCTCACTTCTCTCATTTTCCCATCATGTCTTTCATTTTCTCCTCACTCCTCTCATTTTCCCCATCAAACCTCTCATTTTCCCCCTCACTCCTCTCATTTTCCCCCCTCACACCAGTAATTTTGACCTCACACCTGTCATTTTCCAATCACTCCACTAATTTCCCCTCACTCCTCTCATTTTCCACTCACACCTCTTCATTTTCCCCTCACTCCTCTCATTTTCATGTCACTCCTCTCTTCCCCTCACAAGTGCACTGCAACTTCCTGTTATGGACAACATCTGCACTCACACCTCTTCATTTTCACCTCACACCTCTCATTTTCATCTCACACCTCTCATTTTCCCCTCACTCCACTATTTTCCCCTCACTCCTCTCATTTTCCCCTCCCTCCTCTCATTTTCACCTCACTCCTCTCATTTTCACCTCATCCTGTTATGGACATCATCTGCAAGGAGTTTGTATGTTCTCCCTGTGTTTGCATGGGTTTCTTCCGAATACTCCAGTTTCCTCCCACCCTCCAAAGACATACTAATAGGGAATTTAGATTGTGAGCCCAATTGGGGACAGTGCCAATAATGTCTGTAAAGCACTGTGAAATTAATGGCGCTATATAAATGAGTAAAATAAATAAATAAATGACAACAGCGGTGTAATCCATGAGGTTCCTCCCTTTCCCTTGATGTCATGCCTCACAGGAGCAAATTGATTCTTGACACGACGGAGCTAGATGTGGTTTGTGCCTGCCGCACACTGATACTCTGAAGGCAGCGGCCCTGATTGTAGCTCGCAGTGGCTGGGATGTCACAGCCGGTGAGTTTTGCAGGGTGGCTTTAGAGGTGAATGTGTCTCCGCCCGTGTGCACTAACAATGTGGGCTGTGTGGACGGGGCTTTGCATGTCGATTAAGTTTGGCTATGCGGAGTGGACAGAGCTGGCGTGGATTGACACATAGACACACACATATATACACTCAGCTTTATATATATATAGATAGATAGATCGATCGAGCGCTTCTGAACTCGGTAAAACCAAATATGTGTATTTTTATTTTATTTTTTTAATTTTTTTATTTTCAATGGGGAGATTTTAACTTTTGTTGGTTTTATTATATTTTTTAAAACTTTTTTTACTTTTTAGTCACTTCAATAGATCGTCACTGCGATCGCCACTGCTATGTATAGCAAAAACCATGATCTTCACAGGTGATTCAAAATGACTAGCATGGTGGTCTTCAGCAAACCCCCAGCTATCATGAAAACTCATTGGAGTCCCGCGATCATATGGCAGGGACACCGATGGGAGGGATTTGTGACACGATTCCGGCCGGCCAGTGTTAAATGCCGGTGTCAGTGATTGACAGTGGCATTTAACTAGTTTACAGCTGCTGGTGGATCTTGGATCCACCTGCACTGTTAGAGGTGCTGTTAAGCCATCAAGTGCAGGGAATGATGTAGGTTCAGGGTCAAAGCCTGCACCAATGGCAGGGAAACGACCTTTGGAGTACCTATATGTCAAAGGTCATGAAGGAGTTAAAGGTGTTGTCCAGGACTTTAACATTGATGGACTACCCTTACGCTAGGTGCAGAGGGTCGTAGATTCTCTTATCCTGAAGACCCACCTCTTCCGACAAGCCTACAACCTGCAGCGATCTTCAGTCTGCTGAATCGCCACACGACCAACTCTATCACCTCCTAGTGTATCCGCACCCATCCCCATGTAGACTGTGAGCCCTCGTGGGCAGGGTCCTCTCTCCTTCTGTACTTGTTTTGCTCATGTTTATTGTACTTCTCCATATTTGTCCCTTTTCACAAGTAAAGTGCCGTGGAATAAATTGTGCTATAAAAATGTATTATAATAATAATAATAATCTCAGAAAATCGGGCCAAACTTGTTAATGTTACATCAGAGTTTGATCAGAGTATGAACATAGAGTGCTCCGATTATCTTGGATGAAATGCTGGGACTACTCAGTTGTGAAGCCAGGTAGTGCACATCTGCCCCTGTTGAATTCAAATAGGGGACAAATATGTAGTATCCAGCCATGTCCACTATTCTGCTGATGGAGTTGTGCTGTGCAGCTCTGCAACTGAGCAGTTGCGGCTGTTGCCAACATCGGGAACAGCTGATTGGCGGGGGTGCCGAGTCTCGCATCCCAACTGATCAGCTATGGATGACCTATCCTAAGGAAAGGCTATCAATGTTAAAGTACATGACAGCCCATTTAAATATCATTTATATTAAAAAAAAGTGGTGTAAATTATGATAGAAACATGATTGCTTTTAGTATCAACTTTTAGGGCATTAATTGATTTCTAATTATTGCAAACCATATTTAAATGTACGGGCGGGTGGTATAGCTCTACATAATAGAATCCCTGCTGGAGATACAGCTAAATTTTAGATAAATATGCTATAAAAATGTTTTTTTTTCTTTATTCTATACACATCAACTAGGATGATCACAAAAGCAATAGTGCTATAGGAATTACCAAATATAATACTGTGTCACAAATAGATGCAGACTAAGCTATCCATAGAGTCCTCCAGCTAATTAGAAAGATTACACTGGAGTTAGATGACTTCACTTACAAGACCTAGAATCTTATTGAGGGATAAATCAAATTTATATATTCAGCAGCAAGATAAATGTTTGACCAGAAAGAATTTATTACCGGTCATATCGCCTCCATATCTATTCCAACAGAACAGATAACTGTTTAATCTTTGCAGCATATGATGACAAACCAGAACTCCAGCTGCTGCTCTTGGTGATGCCCATATTCCGTTGCTTTATTTTTATTTTTTTTTCATGTCTCCACATTTCCTCCAGCAAAAATTAACAGCAGCTGTGGCAACGAATGTCTGATTGATGGCTTACAGATCCAGATGGCAGAGTCTAAAAATGTTTTTTGCCTTGAACCTGCGACTGTCTCAGATGCTATTATTCATATCCAGTTATACACAGCCTCTCTCCACCACTTCACTGGCTTAGAGGTACTAATCATGGCTACGTTAATGGCAAATGGTGTTCTGGGATTACCTGCAGGTGAGCAGATGGCTGCAGACTTTAGGAGGCAGAATGTCTCAGCCAGAGATACATTTACGATATCATTACCAAATCACAAGTTCAGTTTTAGCAGAAAAAAAATTCCTCTTCACCCTTTCTATATATACCAGCCGAACCACATAAACCACTGACAAGTGAATTGAGAAAAAAAAATTGAACTATAGTCATCTCACCCTTCTGTGAAGTCTTCATTAAGCAGCTGGCACTCAGCACGGTTCCATAGAGCAAACGTACTTGGGTAGAGGAAAAAAAAAAAGAAAAAAAACAGCGTGTAGATCGCAGACTAAAATATAACTTTTAATCCATTAGGTTAAAACATGGATAGCACAGGATTGCTGGGCAGGTACAAAAACACTTCAGAAACAGATGACGCGTTTCGACATAACAGTCTTCATCAAGACTGACAAGTGAATAACATTGATTATCTCATTAAAATGGCACCTGCCAAGTGGTCCGAAATTCTAGGCATCTGATAAACATAGTTCCTGAATATGATTTGTTGGATACAGGAAAAATTAGCAAGTTTAAGGATGTTAGCGATTATGATAAGGGGAAAATTGTGATGCCTAGATTACTGGGTCAGAATATCTCCAAAACAGCATATCTTGTGGAATGTTGCCAGTTTGCGTTGATTAGTACTATTCAAAATTGTTCTCAGGAAGAGCAGTCAGTCAACTGGAAACAGAATGATGGGTGCCCAGGTGTCAATAATGCACATTGGGAGTGATGTCTAGCCTGTCTGCTCAGAAGAGGTACTGCTCCACAAATTTAGAAAGTTAACACCCGGATGATGCACTATGGGAAGAAGACAAGCCAGCCAAATCAATTTGATGCTCCTCTCAAAGTTCTACTAGGAAACCTTGTGGATGTTGTTTTGACACATAACTCTCAGTTGAACACTGCCATTGACCAAGCAGATCCCTTCTTGACAATTATCGGTATTACCTATATGAGTTTCGATACAAGTGTTAATCACGTATGTTAGGGCTGGCACCATCCTGAGCAGAAGAAGACAATATTTGCCTATACAGCTCTGGCAAAAAATTAAGAGACAACTTTCAAATGTTCAGTTTGTCTGATTTTTCTCCTTATAGGTACATTTTTGAGTAAAATGTAAATTGTTCTTTTAGTCTATAAATTTCTGACAACATGTCTCCGAATTTCCAAGCAATAAATTTTGTGTTTTTTTTCTGACAAAGAAAAATGGTCAAAATTAAAAAAAACAAAAAAAACAGTTCTTTCAGACCTCAAATAATGCAAAGAAAACAAGTTCAGGAAGAGATCAGAAATCAATATTTTGTGGAATAACCATTATTTTTAACCACAGCTTTCATGCGTCTTGGCATGCTTGCCACCAGTCTTTCACACTGCTTCTGGCGCAAAAAGTTAAGCAGTTCTTCTTTGTTTGATGGCTTGTAACTATCCATCATTCTCTTGATTACATTCCAGAGGTTTTCAATGAGGTTCAGGTCTAGAAAATGGGCTGCCCATGACAGGGTTTTGATGTGGTGGTCTCTTAATTTTTGCCAGAACTATATGTTACCAGATTATTACAGTTGTTTATATGTCATATATTTTTCACCTTATGATTTATATAGTTACTTGTGTACCAATAGGTTTTGAGTAGTCATACGTTTTGTCTACATCTATAGTCTCTAGGTCTAGCTGAACTTTGATGCAATGAATGTCCATTGTTTTTTAACATTATAGCTGATTGGTTTGTTTCTAAAACAGATTTTAAAAAATCTGGGCAGCATGATGCCTAAGTAGTCAGTACTATGACATTGCTGTCCGACATCTGGCCAAGGGCATCTAGGCAGAGTTTGCAAATTCCCCTATTGTTTGCTTGGGTTTTCTCTAGGTATTCTGATTTCTTCCTACTCTCAAAAACAATTCAATTGATTAACAAGTTCCAGTTGTGCGCAAAAGTTTACATACTCCGGCAGAATTTTTCTTGGCAGTTTTTCAGAGAACATGAATGATAACACCAAAACTTTTTCTCCACTCATGGTTAGTGGTTGGGTGAAGCCATTTATTGTCAAACTACTGTGTTTTCTCTTTTTAAATCACAATGACAACCCAAAATATCCAAATGACCATGATCAAAAGTTTATATACCCCATTTATTAATACCGTGTATTGCCCCCTTTAACATCAATGACAGCTTGAAGTCTTTTGTGGTAGTTGTGGATGAGTGTTTAGAACACTTGTGACCTGACTTCTGAGTTTGGGCTCCCTCTGGTGATTTCTGCGGGTAATGGAGCTGGTCGAGTTGACAGAAGTCAATCACCTGAAGAGGATGATTGTAGGTCAGGGGTTACAGACTGGGAAGATTTAAGTCAGCAAGCTTCCCTCAGCTGTTGCTGGTGATTTGTTTTTTTTCCTGTGCATTTTGAAGTCCGCTTGCCCTCTGCTTGGTTCTGCATCGCTCACGTAAGTTATTTGTTTGCTGGAATCTCTTTGCATTTGATCCAGGTTTTGCCTTTCTCTGCTTTCTGCTTTGCTGTGTGGGTGCAGCATTGTTCCCTGCTGGGACCATTGCTGGACCCCGTTCCATATGTCGCAGCTTATGTCAGTCTGTTCAGTATTGCTAGTCCCCTGTTATATCAGTATCTTTTGCTTTACTTCCTGTTCACACAGGATGCTGATCTAGTGGGGGAGAGGTTGTGTGGCCTCAGTATTTTTGCATATCAGATGTGTTAGATTTTTCTTAGGGTTTTTTTGCATGATTCCAGACAGTATCTTTCCTGTCCTGTTCTATGTAGACAGTTTGGGCCCCATCATTTGCTTACTCTATTTTCTGCCTGTGTTTGTGCTTCATCTTGTCTCACCAGCAATATATGTTTGGGGGCTATCTATTCCTTTGGGGGTTCTACTCCGGGGCAGTTTAGCTTTCCCCTTTCTTGCTTTAGGCTTAGTTAACTCTTTGCCTGTGCTGAAGCGTCTAGGGCATCGTAGGTATGTCCCACGGCTAATTCTAGTTGTGTTGCTAGTTTAGGGGTCTGCAATCTGCTTAGTTACCAACCTTTCTGGTTTTTTGGTTGCCTAGCTTACTCCCCGGCTATCCTTCTTGGTGACCTAATAATAACAGAATCACCAGCCTAAACTGTATATTCTAGGGTACTCTAAAGAAGAAAAAAAAAAAAAATTGTTAAAAAAAAAGAAAAAAAAAGTGTCAGAATTTTTTATACATTCTTTCCTCTTTTTCTATGGGGGCCGTAGGAGGATTTCTTCACTGCTGAAGTTCGGGGAATTTCTGCCTATCTCGCGCAATCATCTGCTGTAGAACCAAAAATCCCTATTCCTGATGTATTTTCTGGAGATCTGTCTAAATTTTTGAACTTTAAGAATAATTGTAAACTGCTTTTTGCCTTGAAACCTAATTCCTCAGGGAACTCAGTGCAGCAGGTTAAAATTTTCATCTCCCTGTTGCACGGCGACCCTCAGAACTGGGCCTTTTCTCTGACACCTGGGGATCCTATTCTGGCTAATGTGGATGCTTGCCCCCTGCTTGGTCCTGCATTGTTCAGATAAGTTATTTGTTTGCTGGAATCTCTTTGCATTTGATCCAGGTTTTGCCTTTCTCTGCTTTCTGCTTCGCTGTGTGGGTTCAGCATTGTTCCCTGCTGGGACCAGTACTGGACCCCATTCCATATGTCACAGCTTATGTCAGTCTGTTCAGTATTGCTAGGCCCCAGTTATATCAGTATCTTTTGCTTTGCTTCCAGTTCACACCAGAATGCTGATCTAGTGGGGGAGAGGTCATGTGGCCTCAGTATTTTTGCATATCAGTGTTAGATTTTTCTAGGGTTTTTAGCGTGATTGCAGACAGTATCTTTCCTGTCCTGTTCTATCTAGATAGTTTGGGCCCCATCATTTGTTTACTCTATTTTCTGCCTGTGTTTGTGCCTCATCTTGTCTCACCGGCAATATATGTTTGGGGGATATCTATTCCTTTGGGGTTCTACTCCGGGGCAGTTTAGCTTTCCCATTTCATGCTTTAGGCTTAGTTAACTCTTTGGCTGTGCCGAAGCATCTAGGGCATCGTAGGTACGTCCCATGGCTAATTCTAGTTGTGTTGCTAGTTTAGGGGTCTGCAATCCGCTTAGTTACCAACCTTTCTGGTTTTCTGGTTGCCTAGCTTATTCCCCGGCTATCCTCCTCGGTGACCTAATCATAACAGATGAGGTTTTTTATTTTCTCAGATGGTAAAGCTGCCCACTCTTATTAGCAAAAAGCCTCCAGTTACTGTAAATTCCAGGGCTGTCTAGCATGAACTGCGCACTTGAGATCTCCCTATAGTGGCTCAATGATAATGAGGCCAGGAGACTGAGATGTCCACTCCAGAACCTTCACTTTCTTCTGCTGTAGCCAATGACAGGTTGACTTGGCCTTGTGTTTTGGATCATTGTCATGTTGGAACGTCCAAGTACGTCCCATGTGCAGCTTCGGGGCTGATGATTGCAAATTTGCCTCCAGTATTTGCTGATAATGTGCTGCATTCATCTTTCCTTCAACTTTGACCAAGTTTCCTGTGCCTTTGTAGCTCACACATCCCCAAAATTTCAGCAATCCACCTCCGTGCTTTACAGTAGGAATGGTGTTCCTTTCATCATAGTCCTTGTTGACCTCTCTTCAAGTGTAACGTTTATGGTTGTGACCAAAAAGATAAATTTTGATCTCATTACTCTAACTTACCTTGTTCAAAAAGTTTTGAAGTTTGTGCTGTTTTGCGTATTGTAGGTGAGATACTTTTTGCCACTTGCGCAGTAATGGCTTTCTTCTGGTGACTCAACCATGCTGCCCATTATTCTTCAAGTGCCTTCTTATTGTGCATCTTGAAACAGCCACACCACTAGTTTTCAGAGAGTCCAGTATAACTGATGTTATTTGTGGGTTTTTATTTGCCAGCCGAACAATTTTCCTGGTAGTTGGACAAAATTATTGTTGGACTAACTGACCGTGGTTTTTTTTTT
The DNA here is from genome assembly GCF_039654945.1 of Dendrobates tinctorius. Classification (NCBI taxonomy): domain Eukaryota; kingdom Metazoa; phylum Chordata; class Amphibia; order Anura; family Dendrobatidae; genus Dendrobates; species Dendrobates tinctorius. The sequence goes on along the minus strand of NW_027361738.1, from coordinate 23,994,964 downwards.
ACAGAGCCCCTGATTTTCCATTTGCTAATCACAGTTTGCTGACTGGCATTATCAATTTCTTGGATATCTTTTTGTATCCCTTTCATGTTTTATACAGTACAACTACCTTTTCGCATAGATCAGTTGACAATTCTTTTGCCTTCCATGACTCACAATCCAGAAACATCAGTGGCTGTATGAAAGATGCAAGAGTCTGTCAGTCTGTCTGGATCCCAGAAACTCATTCAGCTATTATGCACACACACTGATTACAAGCAAACAGGTCACCTGTGAGGATGTTACATTTAGTAGCCATTCAAACCTGCCCCCTGCCCGCCCCCTCCGGTCATCTCCTCCTACTATTGCACACGGCTGCATGCGATCTGCGCACCCTATCTTTAGCATAGAGTGTGCAGACCATGCGCTGGCCGTGCGCTAGAAGGATTTTTGCGTGCACTTTTGAACGAGCGCACCAAAATGCAACATGGTGCGTTCGGCGCACACCGGCGCACCTTCAAAAGTGTGCAGCGCACGCAAGAATCCTACTAGCGCACGGCCAGCGCACGGTCTGCGCACCCTATGCTAAAGATAGGGTGCGCAGATCGCATGCAGCCGTGTGCGATAGTAGGAGGAGATGACCGGAGGCGGTGGGCAGGGGGCGGGGCTTAGCAGTGCCATGCGCTGCATGTAAAATACACTAGTCTGAAACCAGCCTTTGTGTCAACTTCTGTGCATGTTATCAGGCCAAAATCACCAGGGTATGTAAACATTTGATCAAGGTCATTTGGATGGTTGTCATTATGATTTAAAAAGAGAAAACACAGTAGTTTGACTATAATTGGCTTCACCCAGCTACTAACCATGAGTGGAGAAAAAGTTTTGGTGTTTTTCATATTCCCTTAAAAAAGGCCAAGAAAGGAAAAATTCTGCCAGGGTATATAAACTTTTTTGCACAACTGACCAATTGCCCAATCCCAAACAGAACATGAATATGAATTTATGAATTTGTTATTGAAAATAACCTTATCCCTTGAAATCTGATCCTACCTTTCTGATTCATGATGGAAATATTTCACCAATCTTTTGTCGTTTTTCTTTCCGTGAGAGGAAGTTTAATAAAAAAAAACTCCAGTCACCCTTTTAATGCAGTAAATAAAACTGACGTCAAAATTTAAAAGCATTTGTTGTGTATGCCCTGTAGAAGGAGACAAGTCAGACAGATGTTTTCTTAGAAAAGACAATAACATTGCATGATGCCAGAATGCTCGGAATAGTTCACAAGTCTTTGTTATGAATAATATTTGCTTCTCCTAGACTGTTTTGAGCTGCGATGAGAAAAAAAATCCAAATTAAAATGAGAAATGTGTTTATATATTTAGGTATTACATTGTTGTACCAAAGTAGCAAGGGTATACTTCCCATAGAGAAATTCCATGTGGCTGCTATAGGTCCTATCCACAGGTCTTACAATGTTGGCAGGATGTAGAAACTTAAGGGGTTGTATGAAACCTAACAAAATACAATATGATTCCCTATTTCATGCAAAATATAAATAAGCACTTTTCTAATATACTTATACTTAAAAATCCCTACTCTTTCCACTTTACTCTAATTTCCTGATTGCTTGTTTATTTTTATTATTTTTTTTACTTTCGATGACATTCTGTTTGAGTCTCCCAGTATTCACTTTGGATTCCCAAATGGGTTGTCATCAGGAGGCTGGCACTTCAGTGACTGTCAAAGCTGTTCTGTACCATGCAACAGATTGTCATCAATGATGACCCTTTGAGGGGCTGGGCTATTCTCTGCCATACTGACCATATTCCTGTTTTCAGTACCAACACAAATGCTGTATGCTGTCCTTGTTCGCCGCTGTGCTACTTTCATTGTGAACTGAGAGTGCACTCCATTGCAAGCTCTAATTAGAAGTGACAAGCCCGCAAGAGAGCGCTCTCTTGCTGGCTCATCACTGACAATGTACTGTACTCCCAGCTATTATTGCAAGTGATGAGCCAGTAAGAGATCATTCTCTTGCCGGCTCATCACTTCTCTATAGAGCTGAAAAGGGAGAGCGTTGGCAGTGTGCAATGAACGTAACACAGTGGTGAGCAGGGAGAGCATACTGAACATGGGTGGGTAATGATAACCTGCGCATGCTGAGTATTCTAGACAATAGGTCAGCCCTGGAAGGATTGTCCCATTTGATGATCTGTTTCATGGCGGAGACATAGCGCTAGTCACTGTTGGCGGACTCAATTGGATAGCCATCAGAAGTAAGAAAAAAATCCCAGCTATGAAGTTAGAGAAGGAAGGGTAGGTTTTTTTTAATAGAAGTATATTAGAAAAGTGCTTAGTTTTTTACTAATAGATAGAAAATCATATTAAGTTTAGTTAGGTGTCGGACAACCCCTATAATCTAAGGGTCTTAGAAAGGAGATAAGGGCACACAAGCACAACAAAGGGCACTATTTTATACCACAGGGACTGCTCACCTCTGCCTATACCCCAGTTTCTTTGCCAACTAGAAATTATATTTTCAACATTTGTAGAAGCAGTGAAAACTCAACCCAAGGTCACTACTTATGAAAACAATGGATCTCCACTACCATTTGAAGACATCTATTTATTACGTGTACTGTTCACTAGTGATGAGCGAGTATGCTCGTTACTCGAGATTTCCGAGCATACTCAAGTGTTCTCCTAGTATATTTTGGCTGTGCTTGGAAATTTAGTTTGAGTCGCTGCAGTTGCATGATTTGCGGCTGCTAGACAGGCTGAATACATGTGTGGATTTCCTAACAAACAGGCAGTCCCCACACAAACTAAATCTCCGAGCACGGCCAAAATACTCGGAGAACACCCGAGCATGCTCGGAAATCTTGAGTACCAAGCCTACTCGCTCATCACTACTGAGAGTCAGTTAACAGGAACGCTAAAGAGTTAGATTTGATATTAAATCATGTAAACCTTGTTTGAGGTTTCATGACCTGTATGAAGGATTTAAGAATTGAGGGCTAGCAAAATGGTTTCTGTGATTTAAATGGCAAATCTGTAGCTTAAATACAATATTTTTATGCTTTCAACTACGCTTTTCTTGTTGTAATTGTGTACATGGATTAAATACATGTTATAAATATCCAGTCAGGCTTTCTCAATAAAATCCATGGAATGTGGATTGTAAGGATGGAGGAAAGGGTAGGCTTGCACTGATTATATACCAAAAATGTTTGTTTTCTGTGCAGAAATCCATGTAAAAAAATCTTAAATCCTGGATATAACCTAAGGATAACCTAAGGCTGAATGCCAAATGCTGCTGGGGGGAATAAAGTTAATTTCCTCCTGGCAATGGGGGTCTAAGTGCCGGCGCCGGGCACGTCCAGAACACTATTAACCTGCAAGATTAACCCCATATCTGCAAGTTAGTAGAGTTTTCTCACATGACAGGTTCCTTTTACGTGACAGGTTCCCTTTAAACCCATTACAATCAACAGTCCAAGATGGTTTCCATAGGAGTCGGTATAGTAAAACAACAGTCACAAAACATGTTTTGCGAGTGCAGGAAAATCACATCATTTTACACAACAGATCAAAAGACCACTAAAGACTGCATATGAAGGAAGCCTAGAAATGTTTTGGCTAAAATGTGGTAAGTGTAGTAAAAGAAAACAAGCTTTACTCACTTCTGTTTCCTTGATCCAATATTTTTGTGGATATTTTTTCACTTGTGTGAGATTGCTACAACTGTGAGACAATTATAGATTAGCATCTTTAGAAACAAGAATTTTCTGTCCTTGACGATTTTTCTTTAAAAATTGTAACTGCAGTGAAGAAATTTAAATGGATCTCAGTACTGGAAAGGAGATTAGAGAGAAAGAGAGAAAGATTTCAATATGATATGTATGTTCCACTTATTCTGTGTAATCTGGACATGGAAATTAACTCTGCCATAAAAACTGCCAGTCCTGTGCCCAACTGTGCTCCTCTTGGAAATGCTGATCTTTAATGGCCCAGGTACTGACTACCAATATACAGTACTAGATCCTGTATGTCACAGCTACAAGGAATTATGGGGAAGTCAGCACAGCCATGCAAAACAAGATGAGATTGCTCACTGATGCTTCTGCAGTATGAGAAATGATGATGGCATGTTTTTTTCTTTGCAAATTGTGAATTGAATCTGAAGCCAGCATCAATTTATGCTTCCCTCCTCCCCCAGCATGGATGCCAACTCACTCACCGCACTTCCTCCTCCTGCTGCTGTCCGGGGTCTGAACATGGCTCGCAGATCCTCAGGCACTGTGCTTAGGACACATGTCGAAAGTTTCCCCAGCCATTGACTGGGAGACACTTATTATTTAAGGCACCTCCACCTGTTGGGAGGAGCCTGAGCAACATGTATACTTTGCTTGTTGCATGCTTGCTAGTTATCAGGTCTCCAGTTCTAGATTGTTTTCCAGTACCTACCTGTGCCTGCCTGTATACAAGTTGTTCCCGCCATACCTGCCTGCATCTGTCATGCCCACCTGTATACCAGCTGTGCCAGCCTCCATCTGCCATGCTCACCTGTATATCACCCGTACAGACCTGCACCTGCCAGTGTCTGGCTGAGTATCAGCCATACCAGTCTGCTCCTGTGGTGCCCATTTGTATGCCAGCCATTCCTGTCTGCACCCACCAGTACCTGCATGTATACCAGCCATTCCCACCAGCACCTGCCATTCTGGTATTCCTGCTGTGCATGAGTTTTCCCTTTCTAGACCATTCCAGCTCCGTGACTTTGGGTATCTGAGGTCTGTCCTGCAGTAGCACCTGGTGTCCATGTGGCGCCAAGTTTAACCTCACCATCAGGGGCTCTGGCAAAGAGTCAGGTGTTCACCTAGTTACACCCCTCCAGGCTTTCCTCAGACCATAGCACTGTGGTTCCACCACTATATCTGCTATACTTGAATTTGAGTGGAACCATAAATTTCAGGAAATTCGAATTTGATTGTCTATGGATCGATCCGCTCATCTCTAGAGACAATGTATTGTGAAAAACATTTCTGTAAATTAGCTGCCATCTACTCTAGTAATCTTTGATCAAAAAATAATATTTTTATCAAAGTTTAATTGTTGCTATTGCAGCAACATATTTCTCAATACCTTTTTACAATGACTACAAGGGCAGAGATGAGTGTTTGCCATAAAGCATGTGACTGAACACTGCAGACAGTACCTGGAGCACAAGAATTGGCTTGCATCAAGAAATGCCCTCAAGGGATGAACACAGAACACCTTTGACGCCAGTTACTACTGTTCATGTCTGTGTTTGTCAAGTCAAATGGCAAGACTCTGAAAATAGCTGCTTTATTAGCCAAAGGCTCTTCCGCCATCCTGTATCACAAGTACTTTATATGACTGAGATTCACTGCAGTTCTTATCATGCAATCTTGTGCATAAGCAGAAACACTATGTTATTTATGTTCTCAAGTGGCAGAACTATATTACTTTATCTTTTTAACTATTTTTCAATCTTATCTGCTTTTCTTGTAGATTTCACAATTCTATTTACATCCAACAGTAGAGCAGGTTGAAGAATATTATAGTTTTGCTGCTTACATGGGTAAATAGAACATTACATTAACTCTTTTGTTTTTTTCATTCTTGATTAAAATGGAATATTGATACTGTATGTAGATAAAAAGATAGTATTTGTGTATGTCCAGATATGAAATGCTCCTGAGATAGATAGATAGATAAATAGATAGATAGATAGATAGATAGATAGATAAAGGGTTTAGCCACTACTTGTTTATTCATGGCCTATCTTTAGGATAGACCATCAATATATGATCAGTGGGGTTGTGAGGAAGGAAGAGTGACTCTCACGCAAAATGGCTGTCAACCAGATTTGTCTCCACAATCTCTGTAATGGAACCGCAATGAAGCTACATCGGGTTTGCACCGTTATCGCACACAGCCTTCCCTGGCTCCAGGTTTAGTAGAAACCACCATTGCTCTAACTCGGTCTGGATAGCTGTCCATAACTCTTGAGCTGTGTGACTGCGATCTCCAAGGCATATTAGTTTTAACACTGCCTGATTGAGGTGAGTCCTGGCTGCCAGTACAGAGCAAGAGGAGATTCTTTCTGCACTGTTGAAATGCATGTCTCATTAAGGGAGTGGTTGAGGATGCAGGTGGAGTCCCTGGAGGACATGGAGAAGCCAAAAGCAGCAGAGGAAGTGCTAGAAACAGAGGTTTGTCTGGCAAGAATTGGGGATTCCAAGACCTGTGGAATAGCCCTTTTACCGCCTGCCACCACAGCCACCAGAGTCACCCAGTGCCCAGTCAGTGAGATGTAATGCCCCTACCCATGGTTGCTCGTCCAGGTGTCAGTGGTGAAATTCACCCTGGCAGACATAGATTTTTTCAGGGAACAGGTGATGTCTGCAGTGCAGGTAAAACTTTCTTAGAGAAGTAATGGCGACTGGGCAACTGGTACTGGGGGACTGCGGTGGCCATCAACTTTCGGAAACAGTCTGTATCCACCAGGCTGAAAGGCAGCATATCTGTGGCCATCAGATTGGAGATGGTGGAGTTCAAGCTCTTAGCTTTGACATGTGTAGGAGGAAACATTATTTTATGCAAGCACAACTGGGACTGAGGGTTGGCTGCTTTGCTGAGAGAGGGTGGGGTAGGGTGAACAGGAAAAACTGCTGGTCTGTGAGTGAAGTGCAGGCGGAGATGTTATGGTGGATTGAGAAAGATGTATTGTGCCCAGTGAAACAAAAACAGGCATCTCCATCTCCATAACAGCTGACTGGCTCTCACTCACCTTGACTGTAGGGGTTAACAAGTGGAGGTTCTGCAGCCGGAGGCCTTTTTGAGAACACTTGCTACGTTGATGGAGGAGGAAGAAGCAGCAGATGTGGTTGATGGGATGGCCGGTGGTTGTGGAGGCCTGCTAGTCTGCATTTTAAAGGAGTGTGATTCCCAGACCAAGGCATGTTGCTTGCACTTATGCCAGTTCATGTTTGCAGTAGTCAAATTATTGCAATTTTTGCCTCTACTGATTTGCTTTTGGCAAAGTTGGCAGATAACGTGAGTTGGGTCATCCTTTGCGGTGTCAAAAAAGGCCAAGCTAGGCAACCCTTGCTGCCCCTGGGTACTACACACTCGCAACTGGTGCTGGCCACTGGTGCTGTTGTCATGGTTGCAACAATCCATGTCTGTGTGGCAAGCTGCGATGTAACCTCCTTGCCTTCTTCCTCCTCCTCTGCTGAGTTACCCAACTGCATGCCTCTGGGTTCACACCAAGTGGGATCTACAACCTTTTCATCATCCTCTCTGTTCTCCCACTCCTCGCTCTGAGAGTCACCCTCCTTCTCTTCCTGCCTTGACAGCACAGTGCAGTCTGCCTGTGTTTCAGGTATCTGAGTCTCATCAGTATCACCTCCACCTCCAGTGGTTGACGTCTGCAGTGAGGATCTGGATTGTGCTCAGACTCTATTTTGTCCAGCCCTGGAACCAATAGGAAAGTTTTTGGGCATCAGTGCAGATGCTTTCCTCCTCTGCGTTCTGAGAATCTTTGGAGCAGAATTCTAATGCCCATAGGATAGAATGTGTCAACAGCTCTGCAGACTGGCCCATCTGACAAAGGCTGAGGGCCGAAACGCGCTTTGGGGAGGGCTACTATCCATAGGTGACCAGGGTCAGTGGAGCTTGTAAGTGGCATTTTATACTTACTATTACTCTTTATTAGCTTGCGCTGTCAGTTTGAAATCCTCCTGGTACTTGGCACTTATATACTGACACCTATTGGTGTCATTTGGGTACTATTGCCCTTTACTTTTGTGGCATATTTGGGCATATTTGTGCAGTGTTAAATGTGATTTACTGTTTTTGCACCAATATTGCACTTTGCAATTTTCCACTTTGCACTTTTGATATTTTTTAACCATTTATCATGATGTATATATTTTTATAATGAGTTGAGATTAGGGATGGGCGAATCCTGAAATATTCGGAATCGCTAGGCTGTAACGAGTCCGACTTTGAAACTCGCTATTCGTTGCAAGTCTAGCGAGTCCAATGTTAATGAATGGGGATGCGAGTTTTGCAGCGATTCCTGTGCTGGGGAGGAGGAGACTGGGGATGCAGAGTTCTTAGCGATTTTGTGTCAGCAGCTGGACACAAAATCGCTAAGAAACTAGGATTGCTCGTTATTAAACTGTGAAAAACTAGCTAGAGTTCTCTCTGTTTTGCGATTCCTGTGCAGGGGAGGAGAATGGGGATGTGAGTTTGCCAGCGAGTCCTGTGCTGGAGGAGAGAGAGAGAGAGCTCCTAGCTAGTTTCTTAGCGATTTTGTGTCCAGCTGCTGACACAAAATCGCTAAGAAACTCTGCAAAAACTAGGATTGCCATTCATTTGCATTGGACTAGTTACTGTGCGAGTAATCGCTTGGAAACTCGCAGAGTACCGACTCCTGCGAGTCCCCTACTACTCGCAGAGTAACGAGTCCTAACGAGTAGATTCGCCCATCCCTGGTTGAAATACAATTTTCACTTAATCATATGCACTTTCCAATGAATATATATATTTTTGTGACAATTATTACAAAATCCTAACACTATTTTTCTGCATTTATGTGCCCTTATGAAGTGGATAGTATTGCCCCCTAGTATATAAGTATATTTATTATTAAATCTTGTTTACACTGATGCTTTGCTACCTTTGCATTTTTAACTGTCTAATTAATAATCAAATAAATATATTGTTTACATATTCAGGATTTATGGTCAATGTTTTTTCGGATGTAGACTGGCCCATCTGTAGTTCCCCACAGTCAGTTGGGTGGTTGGAAATCTGTGATGTGGGGGGAAAAAGGGTGATTGGGATGCCATCTCTGAGGATTGTACTGTGTGTGATGTTAAGGTGGATGAAGAGGAGGAGAGGCTACTTGATGCAGCTCTTACCATCCACTGAGCACATGTACTTTCTGACCCTCAGCTACAAGGCGTACCGCTGTGTGGCTGCCAAAGAATAGCAGTCAAATAGCCCGTCCAATAACAGATGTTGTCAGTTGTCTTTGGATAGGATAAGACTGTGTTTCTTCAGTAGAGCTTTCAGTAACATTACCACCTAACCCAAGTACACATAGAACACCAAGCCTATTCCCCCTTCCACCACAACCTCGATTTTTCCCACTCATGTTGCATGTAGACTTCCCCTCTTTTTACCAGCTGTTTCACAACCTTAGGCCCAGACCTGCCAGCCAACTGTCACTAAATGAACAATCATTATTTATTTTCTAAGATAATGTGCCTAAGCATCTATATTCATCCTAACAATTTTGATTAGCAAATGGGGCCTCCTGATTGCAACACAGTATTAGCCCAAACGATTTTGAGTAGGAAATGTGGACTCCGGCCTGCACAACACTATTAGCCTCAATGATTTTGATTAGCAAGTGGGGCCTCCTGGCTGCACTCCAATATTAGCCCTAACAATTTTGATTAACAAATGGGGTATCCTGAGTTCTGACTGCAACACAGTATTAGCCCAAATGATTTTGAGCAGGAAATGTGGACTATGGACTGCACAACACTATTAGTCCCAACAATTTTGATTAGCAAATGGGGCCTCCTGACTGAACTCGAATATTAGGCCTAATGATTTTGATTTTGCCCTCCTAAGTCCTGACTGCACAACACTATTAGTCCTAACAATTTTGATTAGCAAATGGGGCCTCCTGACTGAACCCCAATATTAGGCCTAATGATTTTGATTTTGCCCTCCTAAGTCCTGACTGCATCACATTATTAGTCCAAACAATTTTGAGAAGGAAATGTGGACTATGGACTGCACAACACTATTAGCTCTCACGATTTTGATTAGCAAATGGGGCAACCTGGCTGCACATAAACATTAGGCCTAACAATTTTGATTAGCAAATGGGGCCTCCTGAGTCCTGACTGCAGCACAGTTTTAGCCCAACGATTTTGAGTAGGAAATATCGACTGCTGCCTGCACAACACTATTAGCACAAACTAGTTAGATGCTGGAAAGTTGTTTTCACACAGGACATGATCCTATCTAACTAAATGACAAGTTTACTTGCAGCAGCTGCAGGAGCAGCCTCTCTTCACTGGTACACTGAGAAAATGGTGCCAGCAAAACAACATGTCCGATTTTTATATGGAGGGACATGTGACTTAGGCAGCCAAATTACATAAGCCCTTGTGTCCCGACGTTGTGGATGATTTCTGCATCATAATTGACTGCCGGAATGTACACATTTTAAGGAGGTATCAATGTTAGTGTGTCCAATACTGTATATAAAACACTCATATATACACAGTGAACAGAAAGGCAAAGATAGTTTATTACCATCTCTGTCTTCTCAATGTGGAGTTTGGCTGTCTCTAACTTCCAGCCACAGCTCCAGGTCCCCCATTTTAATAGCCAGTAAAGGCTAAGTGTACAGCTGTGAGCTAATATTAATAGCCTGGGAAGCTCCATGGGTATTACCCCCTTCCCAGGCTATGAACATCTTCCCCCAGCCATCGGCTTTCCTTCTGCTGGTTAAGAAAATTACGCCTGAGCCATTTTTTTCAGAAAATAATCTTTTATTAATTAAATACATGTACAGTAAGCTGCACACACTCTGTGCTAATTGTACTGTATATGTCACTGACATCTGTGTATCTATCTATTCTATGTGTAATCCATCTATTCTATGCTGTCAGGTCATGCTGTGATTTCACAGCGCGTGGCTGCTGAATTTCCGGCTTTTCTTCTATCTATCAAATATACATACATATATATATATATGTATGTGTGTGTGTCTGATATCTATATATCTATCCATTCTATGTGTATATACCTATTCTATCTATTATATTCTAACCTGTCACGCTGTGATTTTACTTTATGTGGCACATGAATTGCCGGCTTTTCAAAGGAGATCGGTGCATAAAAATCGGACAGCACTCGCATGATCTGAATGCTGTTCGATTTTTTTCTCTCGCACCAATAGGCTTGCATTGGCACGTCTCCCCCGAGTCTTGGTGCCTATCGCAGCCTACTGTGATTTAATCTTACTGTATGTAAACTTTAGACTTTGCAGTAAGTTATAAAAATGCTTTAAAACATTATCTCTCTCTATATATATTCTGGCAATATATATATACAGTATATATATATATATATATATATATATTATGGTAATATTGACCTAAAACCGGAAAGATTTATTCTGATTTCATGTCAGATAATGAGAAAAACATGCAGATGTGTCTTTTTAAGTAGTGTATGTAAAGTTCTGGTTCCAACTGTATATACAGTAATACGATTACTATGTTCTAGGTGCATTACTTTACAATTATCTACGTTAAATCTCATTTGCCAAGTGTTTGCCCATTCAGACAGCTTATCCAGTTCGTTTTTCAATATTGTAATGTCAAGGTCATATTTTAATATCCTACATAGATTGGTCTTGTCAGCAAAGACTGACACTTTACTCTCAATCCCATCCATAAGGTCATTAATACAGAGGCTAATAAGAATTGGACCTAACACAGATCCCTGTGGTACCCCACTGCTGATTTTATCCCATTTAGAGAATGTAGCATTTATGATGCCTTTTTGTTTCCTGTTATTTAGACAATTCCTTACTCTACTGATCTCCATTCTGATTAATAGGTAAGGGTCCTGAATAATGATGAGTGAGTATATTCGTTACTCGAGATTTCCCGAGCATGCTCGAATGATCTCCGAGTATTTGGATATGCTCAGAGATTTAGTTTCTGTCACCGTAGCTTATTGATTTACACCTGCTAGACAGCCTGAATACATGTGGGGATTTCCTAACAAACAAGCAATCCCCACATGCATTCAGCCGGTCTAGCAGCTGCAAATCATGCAGCTAGCTACGGCAACAGAAACTAAATCTCCGAGCACATCCAAAAACTTGGAGATCACACAAGCATGCTAACTGCATAAATGCATAAAGGTATTTGAAAATGGGTTTATAAACCAGACGATCCTTTTAATATTAGTAACTATTTCAATCTCTTAGAGAAGACGTTGATATCACAATAATTATTATTATTATTATTATTATTATTATTATTATTATTTCATAGAATCATAGAATGGTAGAGTTGGAAGGGACCTCCTGGGCCATCTGGTCCAACCCCCTGCTCAAAGCAGGATTCGCTAAATCATCCTATTTATTGTTATAGCGCTATTTATTCCATGGTGCTTTACATGTAAGGAGGGGTATACATAAAAACAAGTACAATAATCTTAAACAATACAAGTCATAACTGGTACAGGAGGAGAGAGGACCCTGCCCGCGAGGGCTCACAATCTACAAGGGATGGGTGATAATACAGTAGGCGAGGGTAGAGCTGGTCGTGCAGCGGTTTGGTCGATCGGTGGTTACTGCAGGTTGTAGGCTTGTCGGAAGAGGTGGGTCTTCAGGCTCTTTTTGAAGGTTTCAATGGTAGGTGAGAGTCTGATATGTTGTGGTAGAGAGTTCCAGAGTAGGGGTGATGCGCGAGAGAAATCTTGTATGCGATTGTGGGAAGAGGAGATAAGAGGGGAGTAGAGAAGGAGATCTTGTGAGGATCGGAGGTTGCGTGCGGGAAAATACCAGGAGACGAGGTCACAGATGTATGGAGGAGACAGGTTGTGGATGGCTTTGTATGTCATGGTTAGGGTTTTGTAATGGAGTCTCTGGGCAATTGGGAGCCAGTGAAGGGATTGACAGAGGGGAGAAGCTGGGGAATAGCGGGGGGACAGGTGGATTAGTCGGGCAGCAGAGTTTAGAATAGATTGGAGGGGTGCGAGAGTGTTTGAGGGGAGGCCACAGAGCAGGAGGTTGCAGTAGTCAAGGCGAGAGATGATGAGGGCATGGACTAGGGTTTTTGCAGATTCTTGGGTGAGGAATGAACGGATTTGTGAAATATTTTTGAGTGGAAGTCGGCAGGAAGTGGAAAGGGCTTGGATATGTGGTTTGAAGGAGAGATCAGCGTCAAGGATTACTCCGAGACAGCGAGCTTGTGGGACTGGGGAGAGTGGGCAGTCATTTACTGTAATTGATAGGTTCGTAGGGGGGGCCACGTGAGATGGGGAAAGATGATGAAGATGATGAATAATAATATTTAACATCATAGTAAGTTGGTTTATGACTTATGTAGTATGAGCCTGTTCCGAGTTTGACTTGTTTATTGCAAAAAATTACGTCAAAGATTGTGGATCGTGCAGATTTCTGTATATGTGTAATGAAAAAGGATGGATCTCTTGGTAAAAATGGTTCACTCTTTTGGCCATAGTTCTTTCCTTGTCTTTGGATGTCTAAGGTTTTTTGTGATCTCCTAAATTACTTTCTGTCTTGCCTTTGAAGTCCTGTAATTTTTAGATTACAGATGTTCCTGAGAAATAGGCAATCCAACAGGTTTTTTTTGCTTTCGATAATATTTTTACTGCGCAAAACCAAAACTAAAAAGATGCTGTGAAGCTCTAAATGTATTGCCTAAACCTGTTTATATATTTGTGCCAAGTGGATAAAAAGAGCCCTAGAAGGGTCTTTAAAATCTATAGTTTAACAATCTTTGTATCATCTGTCCTGTAATTTCGTTTGAAAATAATATTATTCATGAAGACACATAAAATATAGTACTCTCGCAATTTTCACACTTGCCATGGGAGCTCCTATAAGCTCATACTTCCTGTCCTTTTAGAAAAAGTTTTTAGCAAGATTCCATGTTATTAGAGGCAGGGCTACTATGACCGGTAACACCTCTATACCCAACTGATAACACAGTATCCATCAATCACAATAGTTGAAGTCACAGCTCCTCCCTCTTCCTTCACACTGACCTTTGCACATGCTCATTACATCTTTTAATGCAAAAGAGAGGGTTATGGTCTGGCTATTGTGGCTTTGTACATGTGTTGTTTCCTAAAACAACAGGATTATAGCGTCTAAAAAAATCCCCAGTGGACAGTGTGAAAATTGCAAGATTTCTGTTTTTTATTTTTAATACAGATTGTCACATTTAGAAGAATAAAAAATAGATTTGTTATTAAAAAAATTCAACAGAAAAACCTGATTAAAACAATAGGTCACCCTTTTATGATAACTTCCCTTTAAGGCTCCCCTACATATTAGATTAAAATCAACCTTAACCACCAGCTGGTCAGTAATTGTGTATGGGGCTCTTCCAACTCTTCCTTGACAGATGGTAACTTAGATGAAGATCAGGCATGTTGAATTATAAAATCAGACCCTTTTTGTTCCCACAGGAGATGAAACACTAGACTGTTATGATTGAGTCACCGTAGGAGGCAAAAACAGAAATGCTAGCTAAGTCCAGAAAACCAGAGAAGTTGGCAGCTAGCGGATTGCAGACCCCGGAACCTATCAACACAACTAGCAGTAGCCGTGGGGGGTTCCTACGATGCCCTAGACCCCTCGATCACAGCCGGAGAAATAACTAGGCCTAAAGAAAGAAAGGGGAAAACTAAACTGCCCCAGAGCAGACCCCAAAGCAATAGGCAGCCCCCAACATATAATGACGGTGAAGCAAGATGAAAACACTAACACAGGCAGAAAGATAGACTGAGCAAAGACGGGGCCCAATCTAGCTAGATAGAAAAGGACAGGAAGGCTGCTGTCTGCAATCCGTGAAAAACCCTATGAAAATAAGAGCCAACAGACTGACAGTGAAAAAGGCCCTGAAGACGCTAGGCTTCAAAAAAGCTATGTCAGTACTCAGGAATATTCTGAAGACAGAGCTACAGGCAAAAGGAGATTCAGCTCACCCCAGCAGGGAATGGCAGAATCCAGAAAAGCAAGGAAAACAAAAACAAAACACTAAAGCAAACAGGCAAAGCAGAAAAACTTAGCTTAGAGGAGCAGGAATCAGACTGGTGTCCTAGAAGTCCACAGAGAAATCACCCGCAGGGCAGAAGGGCATCGGCAGCCTTATATCCAGTCCGTGACTCCACTCAGCCAGTCATCCTCACCAGGCTCAGGTGCCTGATAATCAGGCTCATCACCTTCCTTCACCAGAATAGGGAGTTCACCAGACCTCAGCGACGAAGGGGAAAATGAACTCACAACACTAGACATTATAAATGTCTGTCAGCTGCATACTTCAATCTCTACTCTCGCCATTGAGATCAGATGCATGATGTGAGCCAACCATGTGTTTTTAAGGGGGTTCAATAGTGCTAGCTGTCTAAAGGGGGTTTTGGAAAACCCTGCCTTCTGATATTATTTGATAAAAAAAGCAAGCTCGGCTTTACCCAGCCTCCTTTGGTCCAGTACTGAGTGTCTGTTGCTGCTCCTTGTGTCTAGTATTGTATTTAGCACTGATATCACATCGACAACACTTCAGCCAACTCTGAGCTCAATGATTGGCTCCAGCGCTGTTCACGTGACATCAGCACTATAGACAATGGGATCAGTGTCGCGGACTCAATGCTGAATTCTGCATCTCTCTCTGCCATAATTGATCAATCATTATCAAAATTCTCAATTCTGAAGTAAAATCTGTATGCAGTGAAGACTTTCCCATTACTGACATAGGAGATGGCGACTGCTACTGATAAGATTCTGTATAGATTCGAGGCTGAGGAGTAGGATGGAGCTCGGTCTCTAGCTTCTCCCTCATTCCATCTACAGTACATAGAATCGTATCAGTAGCGGCAGCCATCTCCTATCTCAGTAATGGAAAAGTCTTCACTGAATACAGATTTTACCTCAGAATTGAGGATTTTGATATAACTGATCAATTTTGGCAGAGAAAGAAGAAAATCTCTCTGATAAGATATGTTACAAAGTTGCTTATTTTCACATGTAGTATTGATTTATGGAATAAAAATTAGAATGATGGTTACTCTTTAAGGGGACCGCTTAATTTTAGATTGATGATGCAAGTTTTGGATAACATTTTTCGCTTAATCCCTTACGACAAAAAATATAAAAAAATTTTTAAAAATATAAAAGTTCAAATCACCCCCCTTTCGCCCCATTCAAAATAAAACAGTAAAAAGAAAATCAAACAAAAACAAGTTTGGCATCTCCGGGTTCAGAATCGCCCGATCTATCAGTAAAAGAAAGGATTAACTTGATCACTGGCGTAGTGAGAAAAAAGTCAAAACGCCAGAATTACGTTTTTTTGGTCGCCGTGATATTGCATTAAGATGCAATAATGGGGGATCAAACGATCGTATTTGCACCAAAATGGTATCATTAAAAATGTCAGCCTGGCGTGCAAAAAATAAGCTGTCACCCAACCCGAGATCACAAAAAATTGAGAAACTACGGGTATCGGAAAATGACGCAATTTTTTTTAGCAAAGGAATTTTTTTTCACCACTTAGATAAAAAAGAACCTAGATGTGTTTGAAAAGTATTCAGAATTGAGAGTCCTCAGTGTTTGATGCCTTTTAATGGCTAACTGAAAAGATGGTAACACATTGCAAACTTTCAAGACTACTCAGGTCTCTTCATCAGGCATAGACTAATACAAAATCTGAAGAATCACATATTTATACACAACACAGCACAGAAAAAATGCAATAGATGAGACAAGTGACGTGAAGCAGAATTATGATTATGGGAGAGGGAGAAACATAAATATTGGACCAGTTCATAGATAAGGAGTCCGGATGTTTTTTTGTCCTCTGATTGGGGTCTCCTAATGTGTTGTGATGCCCCCACAAGGTGACACTCAATTCTGAATATTTTTCTATCTACTGGCTAACACGGTACAAAGATATACATCTTTCCTGTATTTAGATGTGTTTGGTGTCTTTGAACTTGTAATGACCTGGAGAATAATAATGGCAGATCAGTTTTAGCATTTCGTGAACCTAGCAAAAAAGCCAAACAAAACACAAGTTTGGGATTGCACTTTTTTTCAATTTCACCGCACTTGGAATTTTTTTCCCGTTTTCTAGTAGACTACATGATAAAACCAATGATGTCGTGTCGTTCAAAAGCACAAATCGTCCCGCAAAAAATAAGCCCTCACGTGGTCATATTAACAGAAAAATAAAAAAGTTATGGCTCTTGGAGCAAAAAAACGAAACCGCAAAATTGAAAAAAGCTCCAGGGGGGTAAAGGGGTTAACAGATGCAATATTAAGAGATAAACGGTTATGTGTGTATTTGGATCACTTTATATATTGTATGAACATTGTTATGTATTAACTGGGTGTCATAATATCAGACATTAGATGGGGACATGACAAGGAGAAGCACTATACATAGTTCTAAACTTTTGATCTTTCAAGTACATAACAATGTCCTTTACAATACCTATTTTTTACAATCTGCTTGATACCACTATCACCATATACACATTTATATTAGCTATGGTAAGAAGAAATATAGTAAAAAATGAAGAAGAAATCAACACTTCCCACTTGTCATTACATTTTTCTTCATTTCTTACAAGCTAGTAATTTATAAGACATGATAACAGGAGTCACATAAAGTTAAGATGACTTTGCTCAACAACATCAAACACAAGTCGGTTGTAAATCACCAAATATTCAGGTGAAAGGAGACACAGGAACTACTCACCCTATATACTTCACTGCCTGAATTTGTAACAAGTGAACTTTGTAGAATGTGGAGAAATAAATTACAAAATACCCACTAAAATATTCCTGATGACTTACCATAAAATACAGTATGGACTGTTCTGAGGTTGAAAATAATTCTTCATAGGGTTATCGAGAGCTAATGAGACAAGTAGTCTGCAGATGGCTCCTCCGCTTCCACAAATAACCTTACTAACTTTTATGTCTGCTTTATTAGCTGAGATAAAAGATCAAGCCTCATTAAGGAGTATATTACTGATCCAGAAGTAAAATATAGCTGAAACTCTAACTGGGCTTTATTAGTAGATTTCATAAAGGCTGTAGTCAAACATGTTCAATACAGAAACTCAGCACACATCAGATTAATGTCCAACTGATTATACAGCTGAATGTTTTCTGAATATCATACAAACACTTTCATAAACTATTTGATGCATAAAAACAGAAAAAAACATGTGCATCTGTAAAGTGGACGTGTGCTGTAGTCTTGGCCGAGCTGCTGCTCCACAGTGCCCTGGTACTTTACAGGAAAACTATGTCCCAGTCCCAGTGTGCTGTCAGATGTGGGGTGCATCACACTCACTTTTCGGCCTCAGGCCTCCGCTGTCGTCAGGCCTCCATCTTCCGGAACTGCTGCACACAATTCAGGGGACACCAAGTTCATTTTAACAAGCAAATGTTTACTTGGCAGTTCAACTTCATCAGATTGTAAAATGTAGGATAGGGCACAACACTTCTTGTTCTTTACTTTCTTAGGACAACACATCTTCAGCCCTACCATCTGTTCCTTCTGGACTATCCCTACACTTGCTAGCTCCGCCAGCCCCAGGGATTTCCTGTCCGGTGACACAGTGATCCCGGAATCTGTCACCTTCCCTTCACATGAAGGACATGAGGCGCCTTTTAGCTCCTATATCGGGCCTTAAGCTCCTGACATTGCCGAAATGTTCACATGGAATATTAGTGCAGCGTCCTACTGCATTGAACGATAGCTACATGCTGGTCCTAGCAGTCAACTGCACTTGAACTGAACCTTGTTACTGCGCTTCCCTAACTGTGTCACTACCAGGAAGTAGTAGAGTAAAGCCCACCTGTTGTGGCGTGTTGTCAGCACGGACTGCAAGGAGACCACTTGGAAGCAATGTAGAAAAAGGAAAAGTCCAGCTGATAAAAAAAGGCTATTTATTGAAAAATTCAAGTTAAGATCAGCATCCCGCAGACAATTAGCGGTAACGCAGCTACGCGTTTTGAACACTTTTCCTTTTTCTACACTACCAGGAAGTGCCTGCTTTTCACTAGCACTATTAAACTCTCACTCTAGGCTCATCCCAAAAATTAACTGTATCTTATCCTATTCTTTCAGCTAATTACAGTTACTATCCTATAACAGTATGTACTAAGCCTATTGTCCAATGTCTTAGGTTCTATCTTCATACTGTACACTATCAAAATTATACATTACTATACTAACAATACTTATGCTACACCACTTTACACACTGGATAGAAATGCATGCCAATATTCATATTGCACAATATTGACGCAATTGGTGGCTTCAGAGGTAGGAAAACAGCAGAACAGTCCACCACTCTTACATATCACTCTTACATATCCGTTCATATGTCTTTCCAGACCCAATAGCATAATAAATGTAAAATGCAAAAAAAAAAAACCTAATCATCACCTTACTGCTTACCTCTCTGGAACCCCCATCCCTCACCATTACCATCACCCATCCGGTCCTCAAGCTAAAGTTTTCGATCCTCTCACACTAGGCCAAGACTTTTGGCTCTCATGAAACTCAGGAGGGTTTTATGTAATCACATGAAATGTCACTATATTAACAAGAGGTCAGCACAAGCAGCGGTGATAAGAAGATTCTAGTGAGGATGGGTGATGGTGAAGAGAGAAGGGGCCAGAGAGGTAAGCAGAGAGGTGAGTGTTAGTCCAGAGGCTGCCATTTTGCTGAAATCTGAGTGGAAACAAATTTTTAAAAAATCTGCATTTTGGGGAATGCAGATTATTGTAAAATTTAAGTGGAATTCAATTTCACTTGAATATATTCGCTCATCTCTAGTGACCCATTTTGACAATTAGTGTATGTCCTAGTGGTTGGGTCCCCAATGATCAAAAAGATATCACCTATAGGTTATAATTTGTTTTCACTGGAAACCCCTTTTATAGATAAAATCTTGATTCGTATTAAAGGGGTATTACAATCTATTAATTTCTAAATGTCCTCAATAGTAGGCTCG
This sequence comes from Dendrobates tinctorius, assembly GCF_039654945.1. Lineage (NCBI taxonomy): Eukaryota > Metazoa > Chordata > Amphibia > Anura > Dendrobatidae > Dendrobates > Dendrobates tinctorius. The sequence goes on along the minus strand of NW_027361738.1, from coordinate 23,975,128 downwards.
TGACACTTTACAAATACATGAATACTGCTTCTTCTGAAGTGGTGAAACTCTGCCTAGTGTGGGGAGGACACAGAACTCATCAGGCTTTCATTTTGGATTCTAAGGCTAGGTATTATATCTGTTACTATTAGTCTATGGCTACAACCCCTGGCAAAAATTATGGAATCACCGGCCTTGGAGGATGTTCATTCAGTTGTTTAATTTTGTAGAAAAAAAGCAGATCACAGACATGGCACAAAACTAAAGTCAATTCAAATGGCAACTTTCTGGCTTTAAGAAACACTAAAAGAAATCAAGAACCAAAAATGTGGTAGTCAGTAATGGTTACTTTTTTAAACCAATCATAGGGAAAAATTATGGAATCACTCAATTCTGAGGAAAAATTTATGGAATCATGAAAAACAAACCAACAAAAAAACACTCCAACACATCACTAGTATTTTGTTGCACCACCGCTGTCTTTAATGACAGCTTGCAGTCTCTGAGGCATGGACTTAATGAGTGTCAAACAGTACTCTTCATCAGTCTGGCTCCAACTTTCTCTGATTGCTGTTGCCAGATCAGCTTTGCAGGTTGGAACCTTGTCATGGATCATTTTCTTCAACTTCCACCAAAGATTTTCAATTGGATTGAGATCCAGACTATTTGCAGGCCATGACATTGACGTTATGTGTCTTTTTTCAAAGAATGTTTTTAAAGTTTTTGCTCTATGGCAGAATGCATTATCATCTTGAAAAATGATTTCATCATCCCCTAGCATCCTTTCAATTGATGGGATAAGAAAAGTGTCCAAAATATCAACATAAACTTGTGCATTTATTGAAGATGGCATGGCAGCCATCTCCACAGTGCCTTTACCTGACATGCAGCCCCATATCATCAGTGACTGTGGAAATTTGCATGTTCTCTTCAGGCAGTCATCTTTATAAATCTCATTGGAACTGCACCAAACAAAAATCCCAGGATCATCACCTTGCCCAATGCAGATTCGCAATTCATCACAGAATATGACTTTCATCTAGTCATCCACAGTCCACGATTGCTTTTCCTTTGCCCACTGTAACCATGTTTTTTTCTTTTTAGGTGTTAATTATGGCTTTCGTTTATCTTTTCTGTATGAAAATCCCATTTCCTTTAGGCGGTTTCTTACAGTTCGGTCACAGATGTTGACTCCAGTTTCCTCCCATTCATTCCTCATTTGTTTTGTTGTGCATTTTCTGTTTTGGAGACATATTGCTTTAAGTTTCCGGTCTTGACGCTTTGATGTCTTCCTTGGTCTACCAGTATGTTTGCCTTTAACAACCTTCCCATGATGTTTGTATTTGGTCTAGATTTTAGACACAGCTGACTGTGGACAACCAACATCTTTTTCAACATTGCTTGATGATTTACCCTCTTTTAAGAGTTTGACCATCCTCTCCTTTGTTTCAATTGAATCTCTCATGTTGAAGCCATGATTCATGTCAGTCCACTTGGTGCAACAGCTCTCCAAGATGTGCTCACTCCTTTTCAGATGCAGACTAACGAGCAGATCTAATTTCATGCAGGTGTTAGTTTTGGGAATGAAAATTTACAGGGTGATTCCATAATTTTTTCCTCAAAATTGAGTGATTCCATAATTTTTTTCCCAATGCTTGTTTTAAAAAAGTAACCATTACTCACTACCACATTTTTTGTTCTTGATTTCTTTTAGTGTTTCTTAAAGCCAGAAAGTTGCCATTTGAATTGACTTTAGTTTTGTGCCATGTCTGTGATCTGCTTTTTTTCTACAAAATTAAACAACTGAATGAACATCCTCCAAGGCCGGTGATTCCATAGTTTTTGCCAGGGGTTGTATGTATCCTAGGTGGTTTCTCTTATTTGGGCATTCCCTTTCTTTTTAGGTGTTAGGTATACTACCACTTTGATTACTATTGTGTTTATTGGTTATACTTAGATGGCACTCTATATAGATATAGACATATCTTGTTTCTCTTTTCAAAGAAATATATATCCTCCCAATTATGTTCAGGACAGCATATATTCATGTTTCTTGCACTTTCACTCTATCTCGGCATTTATATTTGGCCTATATTCCTTAAACATATATGTGCTCTTCTGATTATAAATGAGGTGTGGGTATTTCATTTTTGTTGTCTAGCCCTGGAGACATATATCAGATTTAATTGGATGTTTATAATTAGATGCTAAGTTCTTGGACTGTGTCCTCCCTTTTGGAGGTTTCGTTTCTATGTCTTTTTTATAATTATTTGTTGGCTTTATGAGTATAAATAAAATTGGTATTTTTTAATATTGCTTGAATCTCTTCTTATCTGACAGCTTCTCCATGCTGTTACAGATATAGTAATACAATCTATGTCATTCATGACTGAGACAGGAGTATCTGCTTCTTTGCGCAATCCGCGAGTGGTTGCAGTATGTTGTATGTTAGTCTTCAACTGTGCAAAAGAAAGGCAGATTTTGTACTTCACTAGAGTACAGTGGAGCAAACATTTTCCAACATTTTGAAAAAGTAGTAATCAGATTTCGAAATAGTTGCATCTGGGAAATGGAAACCATGCCCAAATTGGCAAGTAAGATGACAAAAAATTACAAAGACTGGAAAACTTGTGCAAAAATGTCTTAAAAGTCATAACAAATTTGGCCGAAACATAAAAGTGCCTAAAAGACAAACTTTTGCTCTAAACAGAGGTTCAAAATGAATCAGAAATAGGGATTTTATCTTAATCAGAAATCCAGGAAGTAGTTTAAAAATGTGCAAAAGACACAAAGAGGGTGGCAGATCCATGATGATCTCTTCAATCCAGTTCAGCATGATTGTATCATGATCCATGCTGGATCATGACAGATATAAAGCACAGGTAACCTTTTTTTTTTTCCTAAGCTGTGCTTTAGGTGGGTTTTTGCCCCCAGTGGCCATTAGGATTATTGCACTGTGGTGTCGTTTTTTCTAAGTTTCCCCCCGGTGGTGGAGAGCATCATTGCACTTGTTTCTTTAGTTAAGTGCACATTATTATAATGCAGGTGTGATTGCTGGCTCTGCTATAAAAGAGTCACAGGTGTTGCAATCAGTGTTGGTGATAGTGTTCTTTTCAAACATCCTTGGTGGAGAAAGGAGCTGGAGAGCAGCTCTGACAGAGCCTGGTCTGAAAGGAGTCATAGGGAATTTCCTTAGCTCTGACAGAGCTTGGTGACAGCGATTCTGGAGGAGAGCTGCATGCTGGTGGTGGACTCTGTTGCCAGGAGCAAGAGCAACAGCGTAAAGCTGAGTGGTGTTTCCCTGCTTGTGTTTTTCCTTAGTGTGTATTAGTGCAGTGGTGGGGCCAGTGCCTGCACCACCCAGCTCCCTAGCAGGGGAGAGGTGTAGGGTGTGCTAGGGCGACAGGTTCGTGATCGGCGTCCGGTGCGGAACCGGCATAGGGAACGTTAGGAGCGTTAGGGACACTGACTCAGGGGAGTGCAGGAGGTCTCCACGTCCCCTGTCCCTATCGCAGGGCCCACCGTTGTAACTGTTTCCCTACCCCTTGTCTTGTTGTTTTAGTTACCGGCCTGCGAGCCATGTCACACAGGACAATATCACGTGCCGCGTCTTGTTACCGGCCTACTGGTCGCGTCACACAGGACGGGTCCACGTGACAGATTGTCATAATTATAGGAAGACCTGTCAACCAAGTCATGGAAAAAGGGGAGTCACAACTTTGACTTTCCTCTCCATTTTGGCTCAGTTGTAAACTATGGGACATATTTATAAAGCTACACACATCAGAATTGTAGAGATATTTGTGCCAAATAATTGGCTTTCATGACTTGCGCCATATTTCTAATGTGTTTTGGACACTTTGTATATCTTGCTTTAATAAGGGAGTGGCCTTACCAATAGGTTGGGGTTTGTCATGTAAAGGGGCATGGCTTAATGTGCATCTGTCACGATCCATTTTTGGATCTGTCAGATTCTGGATTCTCTGACATAAACTTTTTTCCTTTCTGGCCCTCGGGGGTTAATATAGTGTTTTTGCCCCCGATGGCCACTTGTGTTACTACATGTGTAGTCTGCTGGTGGAAACCACTCCCACCTTCCTATATAAGGTCACCTGGTACACCAGCTGACGGTTGGTAATAGCAGGTCCTTTGCAAACCAACCTTTGAGAAGAGAGGAGCTATCTGGAGCTGTGCTTTTTGCAGCCTATCTGGAGCAGTGGTGATTCGGCTGAAAGCTGAGTTTGGGTGCCTTACTCTGCTGCCTAGTAGCATTGGCAGCAGAGAAAGCTAAGTTGTTTGTTTTTCTCTGTCCCTTATTTTCCCTTTTGTTGTATTAGTACAGCGGTGGGACCAGTGTCCGCACTTGCCAGTACCCTAGTAAGGGATAGGTGCAGGGCAAGTGAGGGACTGAGGTATCCAGGTCGGCGACAGGTTGAAAGAACCTGTATAGGGAACATGAGGAGAGTTCAGGGCACTTCCTTAGGAGAGTGCAGGAGGTGTCCATTTCCCTGTTCCCTATTTGCAGGGCCCACTGTTGTAATTGTGTCCCCGGTGTCCCCTTGTCTGTCTTGGTTGTTTTAGTCACCGACCGATCTTCAGGTTGCATCACATAGGGCCAAGTCACATCGTGACAGCATCACAATGAACCAAAACTGTGGTGTACATGCTAATATGATTAAACAGTATGCTCCTTAGCCCCCTCTAGTGGTGTCTGCTGACAGCTCGAATTTTATTGCAACTGCTTATCTATGCATAGGAACAGAGTTCGGTATTATGAAAAACAAAACCTCAGACCCATACAAGTAAAATAGTAAACTTATTAGCACAGAAGTTTGAACATATTCCCATAACTGTATAGTAGTTAAAGATATTCACTTTAAAGAGACATTGTTCTTAGCCTGTAGATCTTCTGCTTTTTAAAAAAAAAAAAAAAAAAAAATAAGATAAGAGAAAGGTATTTAGCCATATTTAAGTTATTTTTTTAACAAAAAAAAACATAATCAGTATTTTGAATGTGCTTTAATTAACATACCATAAAGAAAACATCAATGACGGTCTCCGTCATTGCTTACTGCTCGTCATTCCTCTCTGTCATCTTTGTAAATGGCTGGAACACAATGTAGTGCTAAACACATAAGAGGGATAAAATGGAGAATACAGCAAACAACTGAGCCCAATAACGTGCCACGGAAAGAGGTTTTCCAGCACTTTGTTGATAGCGATTCTTTGTTCTCTCCGCAGAGCACTTTCCCAGATTGCACTTTAATTATCCAGCACTTTCTTCTAAGAAGATATGTGTTGGCTCAATGCCAGCATTAGCTAAGATTCCTCTTGTCACTACAGTGTCTAACAGCATGTACAGAACAATATCCCAATTAGATCTTTAAGTGCTGGAAACATGATATGCGGAGCATTCTCCTCTTGACACTGGAAGTTTAGAAATGGAGAGCTAAGGTGAAAGACGCTTTTTTAAGAATTGTTCAAATGAAATGTACCGATAAACAGGTAACTTGCAGTGTGGAGTGTGTCTATAAGAAACCATGGACTTGCTACAGTCAATAAATACAAGTAATGGAATCGCTTCTGACAGTAAACACATGAGAAACATGTTTATCAGAGAACTATAAGTCATTGTCTCAATGGTCATGTTCTGGTTATATCCGCAAGACAGTTTAGTGTATATGTCAGAAAAAAGCTCCTGACGTATAAGTCAAACAGAAGCTGTGACATATGCAATTGCCACTTATTATACATATCTGCTTACAATGACTTAATGTGTGGTTCATGAGCTTTTCATGATGCATTTATTACATTTATGCAATAATAATAGTCTATATATAAAACTGTATGACATCTGACACAAGCATCCGTCACTCATTGGTTATTAGGGCACATGTTTATCAAATATGTCATGAAAATCTCATATTGTATTCGTTTAAGGTACGGCTGTTATGGATGTCATATTGTGGATTTTATCATCTATAGGCTACTTTTATGGAAAAGAAAACTGAATCAATGCTTACCAGTTTCTTTTAATTTCATTAAAGGGGTTTCCCCATGAACAAAGTTACAGCGAACCTGTCAGCATATTTGGCCAATATAAGATACGGCCACTGCCTTTCAGGGCTTATCTACAGCATTCTATAATGCTGTAGATAAGCCCCTGGTCTGACCTGAAAAATAAGAAAAACAAGTTTTATTATACTCACCCAGGGGGGGCGGTCCCATGCGGTCAGGTTGGATGAGTGTCACAGGTCTGGGACCGGCACCTTCCATCTTCTTGTGATGCTGCACTCCTGTTGCTTCATCGCTCCCCGGCATCGCGCTTCTGTGCAATGTGGAAAAAAAATGATTTTTTATTTTCACGGCTCTGCGTTATAAACTTCTGTGAAGCACTTGGGGGTTCAAAGTGCTCACCACACATCCAGATAAGCACCTATGGGGGTCTAGTTTCCAAAATGGGTTCACTTGTGGGGGGTTTCTACTGTTAAGGCACATCAGCGGCTCTGCAAATGCAACATGACACCCGCAGAACATTCCATCAAAGTCTGCATTCCAAAATGGCGCTCCTCCCATTCTGAGCTCTCCCATGCGCCCAAACAGTGGTTCCCTCCACATATGGGCTATCAGCGTACTTAGGACAACTTGCACAACAACTTTTGTGGCCCAATTTCTCCTGTTACCCTTGGGAAAATAAAATATAGTGGGCTAAAAAATCATTTTTGAGGAAAAAAAATGATTTTTTATTTTCACTGCTCTGCGTTATAAACTTCTGTGAAGCACTTGGGTGTTCAAAGTGCTCACGACACATCTAGATAAGTTCCTTAAGGGGTCTAGTTTCCAAAATGATGTCAATTGTGTTTTTTTCCCTGTTTAGGCACATCAGGCGCTCTCCAAACGTGACATGGTGTCCAATCTCAATTCCAGCCAATTCTGCATTGAAAAAGTCAAACGGTGCTCCTTCCCTTCTGAGCTCTGCCTTGCGCCAAAACAGTGGTTTACCCCCACATATGGAGTATGGGCGTACTCAGGACAAATTGCACAACAACTTTGGGGGTCTAATTTCTCCTGTTACCCTTGTAAAAATAAAAATTTGGGAGCAAAATATCATTTTTGTGGAAAAAAAGATTTTTTGTTTTCATGGCTCTATGTTATAAACTTCTGTGAAGCACTTGGAGGCTCAAAGTGCTCACCACACATCTAGATAAGTTCCTTAAGGGGTCTAGTTTCCAAAATGGGGTCACTTGTTGGGGGTTTCCACTGTACAGGCACATCAGGGGCTTTCCAAACGCAACATGGCGTCCGATCTCAATTCCAGCCAATTCTGCATTGAAAAAGTCAAACGGCGTTCCTTCTGTTCCAAGCCCTGCCATGCGCCCAAACAGTGGTTTACCCCCACATATGGGGTATCGGCGTATTCAGGAGAAATTGCACAACAAATTTTTTGGTTCATTTTCTCTTTTTACACTTGTGAAAATAAAAAATTGTTTCTGAAGTAAAATGTTTGTTAAAAAAGGTTAAATGTTATTTTTTTCCTTCCACATTGCTTCAGTTCCTATGAAGCAAGTAAAAGGTTAATAAACTTCTTGAATGTGGTTTTGAGCACCTTGAGGGGTGCAGTTTTTAGTATGGTGTAATTTTGGGTATTTTCTGTCATATTGACCTCTCAAAATGACTTCAAATATGATGTGGTCCCTAAAAAAATTGGTTTTGTAAATTTTGTTGTAAAAATGAGAAATCGCTGGTCAACTTTTAACCCTTATAACTTCCTAACAAAAATATATTTTGGTACCAAAATTGTGCTGATGTAAAGCAGACATTTGGAAAATGTTATTTGTTAAGTATTTTTTGTGACATATCTCTATGATTTAAGGGCATAAAAATTAAAAGTTTGAAAATTGCAAAATTTTAAATTTTTTTGCCAGATTTCCGGTTATTCATAAATAAACGCAAGTCATGTCGAAGAAATTTTACCACTAACAAGAAGTAAAATATGTCACAAAAAATAGTCTCAGAATCAGCGGGATCCGTTAAAGTATTCCAGCGTTATAACCTCATAAAGTGACAGTGGTCAGAATTGTAATAAATGGCCTGGTCATTAACCTTGAGAAAGACACATTACTGTGTCGCTACGCGTGGGTTTGGGGCCCCCAAATAATTTAACCGTTGGCCTGCTTATTCTCAGAAACCAGGTGATATCATGCTAGGGAAAGGGGTTATGCTGTTCATACCTTCTGAATCGGGTTTGTTGGCAACATGCTGAAAATATGGTGTTTACTTAAGGCATATTATTTGTCTGTATTTTTTATGTAACCACAGCATTTAGCTAGAGGATTTGATATCCAAATATCCTGGTATAGTTGCAGACAGCATTATGATATCATGATAATGATTATGACTGTGACTGCAATGGTTGTGATAGACCCTAGGCTATGAAAGCCAGCAGATATCTGTTACTTGATTGAACGGTTAATTTTGGGGCCCAGAGTATTTAACTATTCATTAATATGACCCATTGTCTTTGTTTTGCTATGTGTGTCTGTTTGTTCAGACCTTTTAATTGTTTTTAAACAAAGTGTCTGCCTGTGGTGTTCATTATAATAAAATTGATATTTTTGACTACATTATTTTGTGGTGGATGGTGCCCGTTTATCTCTCTTTTTGTCAAATTGGCCTGGTCATTAAGCTGCAAATTGGCTCTGTCACTAAGGGGTTAATGCCATGTCGGCCTGATGTAAAGACTGTTTACCTCTTTTGTTGCGGATTTGAGGGTTTATGGAGCAAATAAACTCACACGGACATTGAAGAGAATGTGCCTCCTGTTTCCTCCTACGCAGCTGAGTGAGCGCAATCCTTACAATGCATATATATATATATATATATATATAAACATATATATAGAATAGATAGATACTCAAAGATAAATATAAATATGTGAGTGAGATATACAGATCTGACACAACTTAAGACACCATTGCAAAATTTTCAGTTTGTCTGATCTTTCTCTTTATAGGTGTATTTTTGAGTAAAATGTAAATTGTTCTTTTATTTCATAAACTACTGATAACATGTCTCCGAATTTCCAAACAATAAATTTTGTATTTTTTTTCCAAAAATGAGAAATGGTCAAAATTAAATAAAAGAACCAGTGCTTTCATACCTCAAATACATTAATGCAAAGAAAACAAGTTCATAATCATTTAGAAACAACAATACTAATGTTTTAACTCAGGAAGAGTTCAGAAAAAAATATTTTGTGGAATAACCATGATTTTTAATCACAGCTTTCATGCATCTTGGCATGCTTTCCACCAGTCTTTTACACTGCTTTTGGGTGACCTTATGCCACTTCTGGTACAAAAATTTAAGCAGTTCTTCTTTGATGGTTTGTGACTATTATTTCCTCTTGATTACATTCCAGAGGTTTTCAATGGGGTTCAGGTCTGGATATTGGGCTGGCCTTGACAGGAATTTGATGTGGTGGTCCTTCATCCACACATTGATTGACCTAGCTGTGTGGCATGGCGCATTGTCCTGCTGGAAAAAACAGTCCTCAGAGTTGGGGACATTGCCTGAGCAGAAGGAATCAACTGTTTTTCCAGGATAACCTTGTATGAGGCTTGATTCATACGTCCTTCGCAAAGATTAACCTGCCCAATTCCTGCCTTGCTGAAGCATCCCAAGATCATCACCGATCCTTCACCAAATTTTACAGTGTGTGCAAGACACTGTGCCTTGTACGCCTCTCCAGGTCTCTGTCTAACCATTAGACGACTAGGTGTTGGGCAAGTCTTACTCCAATCCTCTATGGTCCAATCCTTATGGTCTTTGGCAAACTTCAGCCTGGCTCTCCTTTGCTTCTCATTGATGAAAGGCTTTATTCTAGCTTTACATGACTTGAACCCTGCCTCTAGGAGCCTGTTACAAACTGTTTGTTAGGAACGGCGGAACGCACTAAATAAAAATAATAATAAATTACGTTCGCCGCTCGGGGTCCACCATGCAGTAGATGATATGACTGTTGCTAAGTGGTGTCAGGCAAGCAATATGGCGGAAATGCGCACGTGGGTTAAACGTCACTCAGGTGTGCAGAGCAATCTCTGTTAAGTCACAGAGGTGCCAACAAAGACAAATACAATAAGGCTGAGTCTGTTGGAGTCACAGTACTCAGAGTAAATGCACACACGGTATCTGGTCACAGGAGCAGAGCCAAAGACAGCGGAACTGCATCCGTCTAGACCTACTGTGCATGCGACGTCGCAACTGCGGACGCCAAGGAGGGCTGCAACTTCAGCGCGGCGTAGGACACTGCCGCTAGATGACAAAGCTAGTACGCAAGCGCATTGTCGGACGCTAGCAACTGTGGATGATGTAGTAGTAGCGCGCTGGCGCTGACTCTAAGCTTAGTCCCTGTCCACATACGTAATATCAGAGGGAAGGGGTTTCAAATGAGTCATTCACCAGAATCATACATCCATCATCATTCACACAGTAGCAACTAGAGACTATACTAGCACATGGCAGAATAGCCATGCATGCTTTTTATAGCAGCCAGGACCTTCCGGAAGCTTCCAGATCTCCGAGATGAACCAATGAGATCTGGAGCAGGACCTGAACACGTGACTCCCAATCTCCAATGGGAAATCATCTCATGAGCATGCTCAGTAAGAGGACAGAGGGACTTTGCCCCTGGAGAGATTTGCTGCAAGGCAATCTCCTCTGCAGTAGATAAACAGCAAGAGACCGCAGAATGTTAGGGTCTGGATTCCTGCAGAGCAGATGCAGAAACCTGATGCCTAACACTGTTCTTGCTGTGCACTTCACCCCAGCTGCCATTTGCCATTCCTTTTGTAGGTCACTTGATGTCATCCTGCGGTTGCTGAGTGACATTCGAATGAGATGGTAGTCATCCTGATCACTGGAGAGTCGTTTTCACCCTCTGCTGGTCTGTAGCTTTGTAGTCCCCAAGGTCTGCTGCTTGACCTTGTTGTAATGGACAGCCATCTTAGAAATTTTAAGGATGGAGGCAACATGATGCTCACTGAATCCCCTGCTAGTAAAGCCAGAATTGAGCCCTTCTTTTCCTCACTCAAGACTTTTCTTTTCAACTCCTTTGGCATGGTTAAAAGTTATTTTTTCATTCGTATTACTTTTGGGATGTTACTAGCACTTGTTTTGCCATCCAGCTTGTCCTATTGCAAGAGAATTTTGAACACCACAGCAGTGTTTTTTATACTTTCCTTCGCTAAAAAAGATTTGGTTCAGGTGATCACCTAATCAGAAGCACATTAAGTAGAATGAGGTGTACTCAGGTTGGAATTCAACTGACACTGGAATGGAATGGATGTCAGACTTGTATAGAAACTGATTTTTATAAAACTGTGCCGTGGTCTCTTAATTTTTGCCAGAGCTGTATAATCAGTGCTTTGCATGTGTATAGTTTACTGTACATGTATTTTATTACTAAATAAATAATAATTTCTGGAAAAAATTGTGTGGGGTCACCCAAAATTTTATTAACCAGCAGAGGGAAAGTGGAAACCCTGGGGCAGATGTTTATAGCTTGGAAAGGGGGCAATACCCATTGAGCTTTACAGGCTATTATCAGCTCACAACTGTTACTAAAATGGGGGACCCCCCAAAAAATTATGTAGGATCCCTCTCCCAGACTGGAAACATTAGCTCTCGGCTGCCCTAGAAAATGTGCATCCTTAAGATGCACCAATTCTGGCACTTAGACTCACTCTTCCCACTTGTTCTGGTGTGCCGGCATGTGCGATGATAGAACTGGGGTTGATGTCACCTTTGTATTGTCAAGTGACAGCCAGCCCAGGGGTTAGTGATGGAGATTAGTCTATAAGATGTTCCTATTATTAACTCCATTGTCAAATTGTAAAAAAAGTAACATTTAGAATAAAGTCCATTATTTAAAATAGTGACACAGACTCGTTTATTGAATCTAAATTTACCCAAAACACTTATACTCACCTCAATGCCCAATCCACTGAAGCAAATGTCCCTTGTAAAAGAAACATTCTTTTGCTTCCTCCCCTGCCCAGGAAATGTGGTATGATCAGACTTTGCTCCTGTATGGTGAGATGCAGTCATTACACAGCACATTGCAGGGGCACCTTTATAAGATTATATCCGCACAGGAACATTTTTTTAACACAGCCAGTTGTCAAACTTATTTTTATTCCAAGATCTATTAGTTAAACTTCACTTTGTTCCTGAGAAAACCCCTTTAAGACTGATAGATTCCCCCAAAAATGTAAGGCAGATTGACAATATATAGATATATATATATATACACACAGTATATATACAGTATATATATATCTCACCGTAGCTGCATGATTTGCGGCTGCTAGACAGCCTGAATACATGTGGGGACTTCCTAACAAACAGGCAATCCCCACATGTATTCAGGCTGGTTAGCAGCCACAAATCAAGCAGCTTTGGCAACAGAGACTAAATCTCTGAGCACATCCAAATACTAGGAGATCACTCGAGCATGCTCGGGAAATCTCAATTAACAAGTATACTTGCTCATCACTATTTGACACATGTTAAGTTTTTTAATACTAGACAGTGTTGGACCATCGCGACCAGGGTCACCTTGCCGACTGTGGGATGCCTTTTACGCTATTTTTGATCAAAGACAGTGTTTCTAAGAACCCTATGTCATTTAGATGCACTTTTGCTTTTTACTTATTTAGTTACAGCACGGTTTATGTTCATTTTATTTCTTCTAGGTTTTGTATGCTTTATGGTCAATGTGGACATGCGTTTATGTGCTGCATGTATACCAACTTAAATCGAGCTCAATTTTTTGTGTTTTTTCTTTCTCTAACTATGTCTATTGCTAAGCTAGATTTCAAAGAAATGGTTTTTTGGATTAAACGTGCGCTGCTAGACAAAAAGACTCCTTTCCAGATTGTGTACTTGTATACTTTTATTTTCCCAACGCGTTTCGAAGTTTGAAACTTCTTCCTCAGGGGATGATATGTACATAGGAGTCTTTTTGTCTAGCAGCGCACGTTTAATCCAAAAAACCATTTCATTGAAATCTGATGATCTATGGTCACGACGTGGCCATTTGGATGTGCAGCAGCTTGACCTCTATTTCCTTCATGCCTAAAACTCTCCTGCCTTTGGTGAGTATAATAGCTTAAATTATACACTTTTTTTCTTGGGTAAGACCCTATTGCGCTCTTTCTCTTTTAGTTTTAACCACTTATTGCTAAGCTATGTTTACCATAAAAGAATTCATTTGTATAATATTTATTTAGTAACGGCCTTCAGCTTGATCTTGAGCCATGGCGGCTTGATGGATGAACGATCTGTAGGAAGATTGGTGTTGTGTAAGCCTAGATAGGTCCACCAGGGTCTTCTCTACCGTTAACTTGATAGCATCAATCCATCGAGTTGCTGATCTTGCCTTGTTCTTTCTATTGTTCCGACCAAGATGTCCATCTACAGTGATTGCTGTCTTGATATGATAGGTTCATAGTAGGCAAGTCGTAGTTTGGTGATCCATTCTTCGAGTGACTTGTCTTACTTGATTTGTTCCAGCATCCTTCTCCAGCACCACATTTCAAAGGCGTTGATTCTTCTTCTGTGTTAATTCTTTATCATCATCCTGGTTTCACATCCATATGTTACTACTGAAAAAGACTATGTAAGAGCTGTCTTCATTGTCAATGAAATGTTCCTCAATTTGAAGACCTTGTCTAGTGACTTCATTGTTGATTTGCCCTTAGCTATTCTCCTATTGACTTCCGGTGTCATCGCTGTATCTTGAGTGATTATTGATCCAAGTAGGTTAAAGTCTACAATTTCCAGTTCATTGTCATCCATTTCAAATTTGTCCCGCTCGTACCTGGCAGCAGGCAATATGTTAATCTTCCTTGTTTTGAATAGGAGAACCATGCTCAAGCTTTATATCTTGACACTGTGTAATAAGTCCGTTATTCCATCAATGCTTGTTGATATCAGTGTTGTATCGGCTGCAAAGTTAATGGTGTTGATAATGTGTCCACAAATTTTGATTCCTTCTTCTTTTTCTGCAAGTCCAGCCTTCTGAGAATAGCTTCTGCATATAAATTGAAGAGGAATGGTGACAGTATGCAGCCTTGTCTGATTCCTCACTGTACTTTTAACCATGCCATGTCACCATGTTCCATTCCAACTGTTGCTTCTTGGTCGATGTAAAGGTTCCTAATGAGATTGATCAGATGGTTCGGCACACCCATATCCTTCATGGCATTCCAAAGTTTCTGGCGATCAACTCAGTTGAAGGCTTTACTGCAGACAATGAAGCAAAAATAAACTTACTTTTTGTATTATTTAGCCTTTTCCATGATCCACCTAATATTAACTGTTACATCTCTTGTTGGAGGTCAGAAATCATTACGTTGAAATCAAGTCCAGAAGCAGACTGTGGCGCTGATAATGAAATTTTGACAGCAAAGATTAGAATCAAGCTGCACAAACTGACTAGACAACAGGTCATTTCCAACTTCAATTTGACCAACATACCAGTAGTTTTTTTGGAACAGTCTGCGCTGGATTCGAAAGAAAGCCTAAGGAATTATGAATAAATACTATTATTACTGAAGAAGCCAGCAAGTTAATAAACAAAATATAGAAGAGACCCTGGCAGCCATGATTAATAGAAGAAACCCTAAAGATCGTCAAAGAAATACGAATGGCAAAAGCAAAAGTTAACAAGCAGGATGAAGACAACATCAGTAAAAGACTAAAGAGAGGCATTCGAGCAGACAAAGATCTTTATTACTAAAAGATATTAACAGAGATAGAAAGCGTACATCTGAGCAGCAAGACCAGGAAGGCGTACCAAAAGATGAAAGAGATATGATGAAAGTTTTAACCAAGAGTGGAAATGTTGAAAGACGCCAAAGGAAACAAACTAACTGAGTTGGAAAAGAACAAGGAAATATGGAAGGTATACATAGAGCTCCTCTACAAGAACAACTCAGCGATACAGGAAGAAACTGAGACTGGAAATGATAGGGAACCGAACATCTTGAAAGTTGAAAGGCAAAGTCATTGCTGTGATAAAGCTTCTGTCAGAAAACAAGAACCAGGATGTGACAATATTCCAATATAGCTAATAAAGTCTTCTGAAGTGGCAGTTGATGTAATCGAAATGAAAATATATGATTATAATTATACAATAACATTTTTTCTGTTTTAACTTAATATACTGTAATTGTATATCGGCTGTGGAAGTCATGTGTTGTACCATGTGTCAACTGTCATAAACTTTGGCTCTGCTTGACATGTGATTCTTGCTTGGCGCTAGATTCAAATGTGTAATGTATTTAAACAGTATGTGACGGTATTGTATATCTATATCATCTCCTGAAGAAATCCTGTTTGACTTCGAAACGCGTTGAGATTGTCAATAAACCATCAATTTTTCATTGATGAACCTGCCTGGTTTTTCAATTTGCACAGCAACGTGGAGATTATCCACGAATATCCCAGTTTCTATACTATGATTAGGTCACTAGTTTGACCTGTGGATCTACAGCAGCTGTCGATGAGTTTACATGCTCTTGTGTATAATACATCAGGTGAGTACAGTCTGATTGTATTGTCTAATACCTCCATCGGATAAGACCCTATCTGTGTCAACATATATGGACAACTGGTGAATGGCCCAAGGACTGGACAAGAGCCGTGTTTATTTCTATTCTGAAGAAGGGAAATGCTACCGACTGTGGAAACTATCGGATTATTGCACTCATACCTCATGGCAGCAAAATACTACTGAAGATCCTACGAAAACCGCTACAGCCTTACTTTGACAAACAACTACAGGAGGAACAAGTGGTATTCAGAAAAGACAGGCATAATGGAAAATTTCAAGGCATACAACATGGAGATCTATATTTGCTTACTTATATACATGCTATGATAATTCGTCCTTATTGGCTGTGCTATATCATGTGATGTGACATCTATAAATGCTGCAAATGCTGCTCTGATGTATAAGGCAGAACATATTCCATAAAGAGTTACCTTCAAAGGAACTTGATACATTGAAAATGCAGTCTGATCTGATCACATAGTAGAGCTGACAGATTGCGCTGTTTTATGTATAGTTTTGTAGAAGATCTATTATAACTTGCAATTTATTAATCAAGATATCTTCTCACTCTGGGTTTAAGCGTCCAGTGGGTGGTCCTACTCAATGATGGATCTTCTTACTAAGAATGTGCTTGTAGACAAATCTAACAATTAGAGATGAGTGAATTGATCCATGGAGGATCAAAAAAAAAATAGACGGTTGTGGTACCATTTCCCTCTATGATGAGGCATCAATGAGTGGACTAATGTTATTTTACATTGTTGGTCCTAAGATTGAGATTCTCACCAATTTATTCACTTCAAATCGAATTGTGAGGGGAAACTCTGATAAAGTAAGCAAAGGCAAATTTCATATGATACTTTAATTTCTACTGCCAGTCACTGACTAGGACTACACACTGGATTCCTAAATTCAATGAGCAGATATTTTAATCAATAAGTTACAAGTTATTTTATTTTTCTGTACAAAGCTACATATCAATCAGCTCAGCTCCTTCTGTCCTATAACATGCTACCTGTTGATCAGATTACATTGCCCTTTTAAAGGGAATCTGTCAGTTGGATCAACCCTCCTAAGCTGTCTATAAAGGCATATACAGTGGGGCAAAAAAGTATTTAGTCAGTCAGCAATAGTGCAAGTTCCACCACTTAAAAAGATGAGAGGCGTCTGTAATTTACATCATAGGCAGACCTCAACTATGAGAGACAAACTGAGAAAAAAAAATCCAGAAAATCACATTGTCTGTTTTTTTTTCATTTTATTAGCATATTATGGTGGAAAATAAGTATTTGGTCAGAAACAAAATTTCATCTCAATACTTTGTGATATATCCTTTGTTGGCAATGACAGAGGTCAAACGTTTTCTGTAAGTCTTCACAAGGTTGCCACACACTGTTGTTGGTATGTTGGCCCATTCCTCCATGCAGATCTCCTCTAGAGCAGTGATGTTTTTGGCTTTTCACTTGGCAACACGTACTTTCAACTCCCTCCAAAGGTTTTCTATAGGGTTGAGATCTGGAGACTGGCTAGGCCACTCCAGGACCTTGAAATGCTTCTTACGAAGCCACTCCTTCGTTGCCCTGGCGGTGTGCTTTGGATCATTGTCATGTTGAAAGACCCAGCCACGTTTCATCTTCAATGCCCTTGCTGATGGAAGGAGGTTTGCACTCAAAATCTCACGATACATGGCCCCATTCATTCTTTCATGTACCCGGATCAGTCGTCCTGGCCCCTTTGCAGAGAAACAGCCCCAAAGCATGATGTTTCCACCACCATGCTTTACAGTAGGTATGGTGTTTGATGGATGCAACTCAGTATTCTTTTTCCTCCAAACACGACAAGTTGTGTTTCTACCAAACAGTTCCAGTTTGGTTTCATCAGACCATAGGACATTCTCCCAAAACTCCTCTGGATCATCCAAATGCTCTCTAGCAAACTTCAGACGGGCCCGGACATGTACAGGCTTAAGCAGTGGGACACGTCTGGCACTGCAGGATCTGAGTCCTTGGTGGTGTAGTGTGTTACTTATGGTAGGCCTTGTTACATTGGTCCCAGCTCTCTGCAGTTCATTCACTAGGTCCCCCCGCGTGGTTCTGGGATTTTTGCTCACCGTTCTTGTGATCATTCTGACCCCACGGGGTGGGATTTTGCGTGGAGCACCAGATCGAGGGAGATTATCAGTGGACTTGTATGTCTTCCATTTTCTAATTATTGCTCCCACAGTTGATTTCTTCACTCCAAGCTGGTTGGCTATTGCAGATTCAGTCTTCCCAGCCTGGTGCAGGGCTACAATTTTGTTTCTGGTGTCCTTTGACAGCTCTTTGGTCTTCACCATAGTGGAGTTTGGAGTCAGACTGTTTGAGGGTGTGCACAGGTGTCTTTTTATACTGATAACAAGTTTAAACAGGTGCCATTACTACAGGTAATGAGTGGAGGAAAGAGGAGACTCTTAAAGAAGAAGTTACAGGTCTGTGAGAGCCAGAAATCTTGATTGCTTGTTTCTGACCAAATACTTATTTTCCACCATAATATGCAAATAAAATGAAAAAAAACCAGACAATGTGATTTTCTGGATTTTTTTTTCTCAGTTTGTCTCCCATAGTTGAGGTCTACCTATGATGTAAATTACAGACGCCTCTCATCTTTTTAAGTGGTGGAACTTGCACTATTGCTGACTGACTAAATACTTTTTTGCCCCACTGTAGATCCTAGTGAACTGATTAAAATGATACCTTGATATATACGATCCGATATCTTATTCCCGAGAAATCCACATTTATTCTAATAATTAAATGAACTGTTAAGATCTCTGAGCTGGACACTGATCTCCCTGAGAATCTGCCTAAGGAGCTTATTTTGAATGAAATGGTGAATTAAAGTGTGAGGCATTTAGTTGATGAGAGCAAACTGTCAGTTATTACAAGTCTCACACTGGTAAAGCCCCCTTTAATTTAAAATAGTCTCTGGAGGCAGATTCTAAGCAAGATCCATGTCCAGCCCAGAGATCTTAACAGTTAATTTTAAGAAAATTGTGGACTTCTCTGGAATAAAACATCACATCGCAGCTATCAAGGTATCATTTAGATCAAATTCTTATGACCGACAAGGCCACATAGACTGCTTAGGAGGGTTCATCCTACTGATTGATTCCCTTTAAGTACAGTAGACTTGCTATGCAATGACTGTAACTATAGGATTTACTAAATGATATATTTTTTTATTTACTCGTAAAAATATTCAGTGACCGAGGTATCTTATTCTGTAATGTTAGATTGCGCACATATGTTCAAACAAAGGTGAAATGCTTTTATGTTTTACTTGCAGTTGACTGGCAAATGTGTCATTGTATTCAACAATGACATAAAAATTCATATTAAAACCCATGCATTTAAATGTGCAAGCAACAAATATATAAATATCCATTCAAGTGTTGAAAGGCCAGCAAGCAATTGTGTAATGAATTCCCTACAATGCTTTCTATTATACAAGACCAAATCCATTCGGTTATCAATAGCTAAACGCTAGCAACATTTGTTGTCCAGTTGTTAGACAAGCATCATTTCATTTACACAATGGCAGGGAATATTTAAATGTAACCAAGAAGAGATAAGTAGTCTGAGAACACGGCTGCTGTGAGGTGCTGCGGAGACCAACCACTAAAAGAGATTAATATGGACCATTTAATATATGTAAATGTTGGTATATTTTTTTCAGCACTGGAAGGGTAAGTGAAATAATGGCTATGTACATAATGCGCAGTACCATTTATTTTGTTCTGCTATTATTTAGTAGCTAATTATGTGAGGAAATTGAACAAATTGAAATAGAACAAAGCCTTACAAAGCCTTGTGACATAAAAGCTGTCAATTTGTTTATACTACATAAAATGAAATTAATAAAATGTGTAAAACGAATAGTAGAATAGAGAAATTAGTCATGTTGTGTTCCTTGGTATTTTTAACAACAGAAAAGAATAAAAGAGGCTATGAGATATTTGTATTTATGATAGCCAACAAAGGCACAACTGGCACAACGATGTATACTATGGCTGCAAAACGTTTTAAATATCCAATAACCAGAGATGAGCAGATCAATGTTCAGAGGATTGTGTGCAAGTTGGATTTCCTGAAATCTGTGCTTTCACACCAGTTTGAACATTTTAAGATTCAATTGTTGGTTCTCAAAAAACATTTGCTGATGAAGCATCATAGAGCAGGCTAATGTAATTTTGTGATGCCGCACATACTTCTCCATAATCACTTGTAGCTATGACATCTTGCTGATTATCACCTTGTACAGTGATCGTAAGCACCTGTCAGAGGTTCCCAGTGGAGCACACTTTGTACTGGAGAGTCGTTTTCCATTTATTGAGTCATTGTACATGTCTCTCTCTTCTGTTGAGTATAAGCTCTAATGGTCAGCTGGGTCCTCTCTCTCTTGTAGAGTTTAAGCTGTTAAAAGAAGTTCAAGGGGCTCACAGGGTGAGGTTGATCCACTAAGCCAAAATCCAGGTGGGCAAATGGTCCAATGGCATTGGTGCAGCAAGTTGGTGAGTACAGGGACTGGAAACAGTAGGTAGATAGGTGGAAGGCTGAAACCGCAGGCAGGTGCTGGATATCAGCAAACTGCAAGCAAGCAGGTGGAGAGCAGGAAACTACAGACAGGTATCGGACTTCAGGAAACCGCAAGCAAACAGTACATTAAGGAACCACATGCAGGCGGATGACA
The DNA here is from genome assembly GCF_039654945.1 of Dendrobates tinctorius. Taxonomy (NCBI): domain Eukaryota; kingdom Metazoa; phylum Chordata; class Amphibia; order Anura; family Dendrobatidae; genus Dendrobates; species Dendrobates tinctorius. The sequence continues at coordinate 23,954,802 of NW_027361738.1, read as the reverse complement.
TCAGTAAACTACAGGCAAGCTGACAAAGTAAGGAAACCGCAGGCAAGCAGAGGATGTCAGGAAACCGCAGGCAAGCCAATGAAGTCCAGGAAGCTGCAGGAAAAGCAGGTAGAGTGCAGGACACCACAGACAGGTCGAAGACCTCTGGAAAATGCAGGCAAGTAGATGGCGTGCAAGAAACCGAAGGCAGGCAAGGGATATCAGGAAACCGCAGGCAGGTACTACAATACTGGAAACTGCAGGCAGGTAGCAGAAAATTCTCCGGAGTAACAGAAAAGTCATTAACCAAGGAAGTCGCACACAGCCAGGAACATATCATTAAAAATGCTGGCACAGAGAAGAGGAGAAGACCCATGGACATGTAGCTGACAGAACTTTGAAGTCACAAGAAGCCACAGAAAAGTAGGTAGAGGCACCAGAAGCTGCTGGTCTACAAGACATGACCTGCAGCCAGGTTGCTGTGCACACACAAACTGCAAACCTAGTCAGATTCAGTACCAAGACTCGGGGGTCATCTCTGCAGATGACTTACAGTTGAATACAATAAAATTCTCTGGATATGGTAAATTTGAACAACTTGCAAGCGGATTTGGGAGGACTGGAAAAAAAGAAAAAATGCCACACTGCTGAAGTTTTACAGCAGTCAGAGAGTGGACTCATAAAGTCAGGCTGCTTGGGCTTCCCATAATGTCTTGCAGAGATCACATTACTTAGTCTAGCACAGCCAATCAGGGTGGACTGAAGATGAGGGTAGGGAGAGCAGCAGCCATTTTAGGATTTCAGATATAGGAGGACAGAGCACACAGCTCATTCCACATCATTCCACATAGGGACAGAAAAGGCCTAAATCTGACTATGGTGTACTATTACAATGTCGAAGTGTGGCGCCCCTGAGGCTCAGTCGCCACAGAGGTACTGCACCTTCCTCTCTCCTAAGGTGTGGTACCCCACCATCGAGGTAAGTTGGAGGCTCCTGACCATGCTCCAACACTCGCACCCCACACAATAGAGTAGTTCAGCACAGCCACATTGCGGCTCCGTACTTAGAGAGAAGCAGAGCACCTTTGGTGGTTCCCTGCTTGGAACACTAAACATGCTGGGAGGCGGGTGGAGTTTAGAATACATAAAAGAGTGGGATGGTTTAGGATTACAGGCCAGTCTGACAGGAGGTCAGTGAGGAAGGAAGCCACTCGGGAGGAGTGGGGATCCCTGGAAGAAGGGATGGAGGAAGGAGTGCTGCAGCTGCCTCAGTGACCTGAGCCAGCTGGCACGGGAAAGGAAAGGAAAGAAGGAGAAAGACGTAGAACTGAAGTCTGAACTGCCATAGAAGGGAAAGACAAGTACGGAATGTAGGAGTAAAGGGAACACAGAGGACATGGGTTAGAGGAAGAACCCTGCCTCGAAGTTCTGAGCGCAAGGCCGGGGCCCTGTCCCCGAGGTTGTATGGACACTAATGGTTCTGCAGCAGACACCGGTGGAGTAGTAGGCTGTAAATGCACTACTCACATCAAAGACTTGAAGTCTTGACTTGAAAGTCTGCCTGACACTGCTACATCCCCTGCGCCGGACACTACACCACCTAAGTGTCCCCACATCTACACTGCCCTGGGACAACAGCCCTGCCTGTGGAGGGCTATACCATCATTGCTGCACCACACCATCTGTCCCGGAGGATCAGTCTGCAGCGTCGGCTTAACACCTCCCTTGCCGAACACCACAGGTGGCGTCACGAACTATTCACCATCAACATATCTTCCTATTACTTGGGCGCCCAGGGCCACGGACTGGGTCACCGCTGCTGTGACACGTCCCACTGATACCGGCCCAGTACCGAGTACCCCACAGCCCTGGGAGGGCGACCCAGAAGCATATTGAAAATGGGAGTAGTGGTCTCAGTCTGCAAATAATAATACTAAGATTCAAGTGATAGAGAGACCCAGGACCTGCAGATTGATACCATATACTGCATTATCAGCACTTTTATAACAGCATTTTTTAAATCTTGACACACTGCAAAAAATATGAGATGTTTAATACTCCTGTTTCCTAATTTTGCTACTGAACAAACATCCTAAAATCAAGGCTGAAAGTGTGCTTTCAGAGGTAGACAAGCCATAAGCAATATTTTTTTTTTCATTTCTCTTGCCTTTTCATTTATATTTTTTTTAAAGAAAAATGTTCACATTCCAGAAATTTAAATGTAATTGTGTACCTCAAAAAATGTATTTGTTTTAAAAATATATATTGTCATTGGACATTTCCTTGTTGTAATGTCAAATATTAGACCCTTGCATATCACCAGAATACAGCGGCCTAATGCAGGTGCTTACTTTTGCATAATTTTTGGATGCGTTTTACCTTTTAAGTAACTTAAAAAGTCTGTGCAGTGTCTTGATAAAAAAAAAAGCAGAACCAAAGGAAAAAACAATGTGTGTATATACCCTAATGAAAATAAATAAGTAAAAAAGCAAGTGCATTAAATAACACAGGGTACTTGGTAAACACTATTTTGATCAAAAAAGTATAAAGCTGTCCCACCACGGCAAGGTGTACCCATTTGAGACAGTAACTACACTGATGGTAAAACCTACCTATTGTGAATAGTGGCAGAGTCTCTGGGTCCCAAACGGACACCCAGCTTTAGAGGGACTATAAATGAACTACACAGCTCAGTAGAAAGGAGGCCACACTCTATTTGTACTGAATACAAAAATACTAAAGAACCACAGACTCTGCCAGAGACTCTGCCACTATTCACACTAGGTAGGTTTTACCATTAGTGTAGTTGCTGTCTCAAATGGGTACACCTTGCCGTGGTGGGACAGCTTTATACTTTTTTGATCAAAATAGTGTTTACCAGGTACCCTATGTTATTTAATGCACTTGCTTTTTTACTTATTTATTTTCATTAGGGTATATACACACATTGTTTTTTCCTTTGGTTTTGCTTGCTTTTATGGCCAGTGTGAACATGCTTTTACATCATGCTTGTCATTCAAGTCTACTCCAGTTCAGGTTTTTGTGGTTCTTTAGTATTTTTGTATTCAGTACAACTAGGGTGTGGCCTCCTTTCTACTGAGCTGTGTAGTTCATTTATAGTCCCTCTAAAGCTGGGTGTCCGTTTGGGACCCAGAGACTCTGTCACTATTCACACTAGGTAGGTTTTACTGTTAGTGTAGTTACTGTCTCAAATGGGTATACCTTGCCGTGGTGGGACAGCTTTATACTTTTTTGATCAAAATAGTGTTTGCCAAGTACCCTACGTTATTTAATGCACTTGCTTTTTAACTTATTTATTTTCATTAGGGTATATACACACATTGTTTTTTCCTTTAGTTTTGCTTGCTTTTATGGCCAGTGTGAACATGCTTTTACATCATGCATGTCATTCAAGTCTACTCCAGTTCAGTTTTTTGTAGTGTCTTGATAAGTAGGTTTGTTGTGAACTCATTTTCTGGTTTACCTCTGGCTTCTCGTGAGGGTGGTGGAGCTGGCTGTGTTGACAGAGGAGTCATGAGTTCTCCATCCGGGTTCCCTCTAGTGATGACAGCAGGTAATGAAGCTGATCTAAATTGCAGAGACCTGCCACCTGAGGAGGAGGACTGTGAGTGGACATCAGGAGTCTCTGACTGGATTTAAAACAGCCGACTCCCTAATTTTGTTCTGGTGATTATTTCCTGCCCTGAGGTTCTGGTTTCCAGTTCTGTTCCTGCCTTCTCAAGCTAAGTGTGCTCTGCTATTTTTTCACATGAGATTTGGTCTGGATTACTCAGTTTTTGTGGTCAGCCAGCCCCTGCTGGGGCTGTGCTGAATTTCCATTCTTATGTCTCTGTTTATGCCAGTTTGCTTTTTTGTCCCTGATCAGATTGGTCTCTTTTTGCTCTGTCTTCAGAATATACCAGAGTGCTGATATAGGGAATTGAAGTCTAGCGACTTCAGGGTTTTTGTTATCAGAAAGTGTTGGACATTTTTTGGCAGGGTTTTGTCCGTTATTGCAGACAGCATCTTTTCTTTCCTGTCCTTTCTAGTTAGTGTGGGCCCCATCGTTTGCTCAGCCTATTTTTCTATCTGTGTTTGTGTTTTCATCTTGTCTCACCAACAATACATGTTTGGGGGCTGTCTATTGCTGTGGGGTCTGCTCTGGGACAGTTTAGATTTCCCCTTTTTTTGCTTTAGGCTTATTTTGTTCTCCGGCTGTGACGAGGTGTCTAGTATCATCGTAGGTACTCTGCATGGCTACTGCTAGTTGTGTGGATAGGATCAGGGGTCTGCAATCCGCTTAGTTACCAACCTCTCTGGTTTTCTGTGGCTTAGCTTGTTTTTGTTTTTCCTCCTCGGTGACTCAATCATAACATAGGTTGTTGCTAACCATACTCAAAAGTGGTTCAGTGCAGAGTTTTGCCAAGTACTTAAAGGGCTCGGATACGGTTTTAAAGAAGGCAATTAATTTTATTTCAATAATTAAATGATTATAGAAAACAGGAAATAGTATGATATTGCATACACTTTTGCATAATATAAATCACAAAGCTAAAGTACTTAAATTGCACACTACAAAAGCAAAATGCTAAACTTCACCAGGAATAGCAACGTCATCTGTCCGGAAACATCAACCGTGAGAAGCGAACAGTGAAGACAAAAAAATTCCTGGAATATCCACACTTTAGACCCACACGGGCATCCCCTCCAGTCTACAGGTTAACAGGCTTCTGTCTTAGCTGCGGTCTTCCCCAGCTTATGTATTGTTTAGAAAAAACAATGCTTGCGCAAACAAGTGTTACACAAACTCTAACAAATTCTATTTGTCCAATATTAAATCTGTCTTCTGAGTGGTCAGCTCTTCAGATGTCAAGTTACACCAGACAAATACATCACTGGATATGACATGCCAAAGGCTCCTGGTACCGGATGTTCCACTATATTATAAACACAACATTTTTCACCAAACATTAATAACGAAACTATGCAGTAATTGGATGAATAATATAAACATACACTTTCCCACTAGAGAATATAAACATACACCATTCTCTTCAAACAGTGATAAAAGAACTATGTGATAATTGGATGAATGCTATAAACAAGCATGTTCTCACTAGAAACTATGCAGCCCAGGTGTTAGGAAAATTACAGAAGATACACAGTTAACCTATTACTATTTAATATCTTAAAGGGGTATTTAAAGACAGGCTACTAATGTGGTTTTCCGATGGTCATTAACATCTAAGCACTACATACAGTCCTAGAAAATCTCAGAGTATTATACACAAATTTTCTGGGCAGTTAGAGGTTTTGAAGTATTGAATACATTTGCCATATATCAATGTTTATGGGGAAAATTTGGCAACGCTGACAAATCCATATTTCATGTGATCCACTCTTTGTTACAATTCTTCTATAGGTTTCTTTTAATATGACCCTGGAAGAACTTTTCTTTCTGTTATACAGTCACATTTAAGATAATAGTACTAATACTTCCTCATTGATGAGAACAAATTTAAAAGTTAGAGAAATATCTTTTTTAAAAGGGTTTTTCCCAGAATGAATAAAACGACACTCGTTATGAGTTGACATCACTAGGAGAAGCTGGGAACATACACTCCATGCCACTGCTCTGAATGCTGCAGAAGAAATAAAATATTTCACAATACCAATTATAATAATGGCATTGAGGGTCTAGACTAGAAGGTCTCTACTCATAGGGCCCTATTCATTTAGACCTGCAATTTTCTTGCCGATCATGATGAGGGGGTGTAGTGGAGTCAGACATTCCTTATTCATGAAGAGGTGCACGCGTCTTCTCTAATCTGGCTCATCTGATGAGTGGCATGTGCTATGCCATAAATCTTATTCCAGTCAAAGATTGCAGTGAGATTACTGGCGTATGCAATGCCATAGCTTGTCATGAATTTGATGAGCTGTGGCATCACGCCCCTGTTGCGCCCCTTTCCTGCCCAAGCTACACCCATTTTAGCAGAGGTGGGGAAACTAGCATGAAAACTTTTTTGGCATAAAAGCTTTGGTGAATCAGGGCCATAGAGTGAGGTCTCAAGGGGGGAACTCTCTCTATGATATTTGTTTTTACTAATAATGTCCGATATTTTGAAGATTTAAAGAGGTAGTGCTAAAATAATAAAATAATACTCACACTGCATTTTTAATGTAAGCAGTATGCTAATGAGAAGTATAACTAGAACAGAGGGTATTAGTTAATTGCTCTAGTGCTATCACTGCCTGTGTGCAGCATTTTATGTATCTCGTATAACCACTTATTATACAGTTCTTATGTATTATCTACCGGGGGTCTGTGCGGGCTGCCGGGGGTCTGTGTGGGCCTGTCGGGGGTCTGTGCGGGCTGCCGGGGGTCTGTGCAGGCCTGCCGGGGGTCGTGTGTGTGTGCAGGCATCGTCCGATGGGACTACAAGTCCTATCGGGCTATGCCTGCTACAATGACAGTGATTGACACGTTAGCCAATGATGGGACAGTAGTAGTCCCATCATCCGGCTAATGTGTTGAATGTTAAAAAAAACCATACATACTACATACATACTACATATATACAACATACATACATACTACATACATACTTCATATATACTACATTCATACAACATACATACATACTACATACATACTACATTCATAGAACATACATGCATATGTTATGAATGGGTTACCGAGGAGAAAAAAGCAAAACAAGCTAAGTCACAGAAAACCAGAGAGGTTGGTAACTATGCAGATTGCAGATCCCTGATCCTACCACACAACTAGCAGCAGCCGTGGAGCGAACCTACAATGTTCCTAGACGCTTCGTCACAGCTGGAGGACTAAATAAGCCTGAAGCATGAAAAGGGGAAAACTAACTGCCCCAGAGCAGACCCCAAAGGAATAGATAGCCCCCACACATGTATTGACGGTGAAACAAGATGAAGGCACAAACACAGGCAGGAAAATAGGCTGAACAAATGATGGGGCCCAAACTAACTAGAAAGGAAAGGAAAGACACTGTCTGCAACCTGCAAAAAACCCTACAAAAATAATATCCAACACTTCTGATAGCAAAATTAACCCTGAAGTCACTAGACTTCTCCCACTATATCAGCACTCTGAAATATTCTGAGACAGAGCAAAAAGAGACCAAACTAGTAAGGGACAAAAAGCAAATTGGCAAAATACTGATAAATAAGAGTGGAAATTCAGCACAGCCCCCAGCCGGGGCTGGCTGACCACATAAAAAACTGAATGGACCAACAAAATCAAGTGTGAACATTAGCAGAAAAACTTAGCTTTAAATGACTGGAATAGAGCTGAAAACCAAGAGCTGACAAGCCAGAAGGAATCACCGGCAACTGAATAGGGCGTCGGCTGTCTTAAATCCAATCTGAGACTCCTGAGGTCCAATCGTCATCCTCATTCTCAGGTGGCAGATCTCCACCGATCAAATCAGCCTCACTACCTCCTGTTACCACCAGAGGGAGTCTGGAAGGAGAACTCACAACTGGTGAACCAGAGAATGAACTCACAACAGTACCCCCCCTTGAGGAGGGGTCACCGAACCCTCATCCATGCCACCAGGCCGATCAGGATGGGCCCGGTGAAAAGCACGAACCAATCTATTGGCATGAATATCGGAGGCAGAGACCCAAGAATTATCCTCCTGACCATAACCCTTTCATTTGACCAAATACTGGAGTCTCCGTCTAATCAAACGAGAATCCAATATTTTCTCTACCTCATATTCCACATTGCCTTCAACCAACACAGGGTCAGGAGGTGCTGCCATAGGAACCACTGGCTCAACAAACCTCTTCAACAGAGATTTGTGAAATACGTTATGGATCTTGAACGTAACTGGAAGAGCCAATCGAAACAAAACAGGATTAAGAATTTCCAAAATCTTATAAGGACCAATAAATCTTGGCTTAAATTTAGGAGATGCAACCTTCATAGGAATATTCTTAGACGACAACCAAACCATATCACCCACTTTAAACTGGGGACCAATGGTCCTATGCCGGTTGGAAAATCGCTGGGTCTTTTCCTGAGAGAGTGAAAACTTATCCAGCACTTGGTCCCATATCTGCTGCATTCTCTTAACCACAGTGTCCACACCTGGGCAGGACGAAGATTCCACTTGCCCTGAAGAGAATCGAGGATGAAACCCAAAATTACAGAAAAAGGGTGACATCAAAGTGGCAGAACTAGCTCTATTGTTCTGTGCGAATTCGGCCAAGGGCAAAAATGAGACCCAATCATCCTGATCAGCAGATATAAAACATCTCAAATAAGACTCCAAGGTCTGGTTTGTTCTCTCAGTCTGTCCATTGGTCTGGGGAAGAAACGCGGAGGAGAAGGATAACTGAATTCCCAGATTGGAACAAAAGGCTTTCCAGAATCTGGAAACAAACTGGACTCCTCTGTCGGACACAATGTTCTCAGAAATCCCATGTAACCGAACCACCTGTTGTAAAAACAAGGGCACCAACTCAGCGGACGATGGCAACTTTGGGAGTGGTACAAGATGGACCATCTTCGAAAATCTAACACAAATCACCGAGATAACAGTCATTCTCTGAGAGACAGGAAGATCAGAAATAAAATCCATTGAGATATGGGTCCATGGCCTCTTGGGCACCGGCATGGGCATCAGCAACCCACTAGAACGAGAACAGGGTTTAGACCGAGAACAAGTCCTACAGGACTATACAAAATTCCTTACGTCACGAGATAAGGCAGGCCACCAAAAGGACCGACTCACCAAATCTCTGGTAACAAAAATATCTGGATGACCAGCCGATGCGGAGCAATGAATTTCAGACATCACTCTCTTTCTCCACTGGTCAGGGACATACAATTTTCCCATAGGGCAACGCTCAGGTTTATCCTCCTGAAATTCCTCCAGGGCGCATCTCAAATCGGGCGAAATGGCAGAAAGGACTACCTCCTCACCTAGGATGGTAGTAGGCTCGGTCAGACTAAGAGAATCGGCAAAGAAACTCCTAGAGAGGGCGTCTTCCTTAACATTCTTAGTGCCCGGAAGAAAAGAGACCACAAAATTAAAACGCGTGAAAAACAAGGCCCATCTAGCCTGTCTAGGATTCAAGCATTTGGCCGACTCCAGATAAATCAAATTCTTGTGATCGGTGAGGACCACAACTTGATGTCTAGCTCCCTCCAACCACTGTCTCCACTCCTCAAATGCCCACTTCATGGCCAACAATTCCCAATTCCCCACGTCATTGTTGCGTTCAGATGGGGAGAACTTTCGAGAAAAGAAGGCACAGGGATTCATCTTAGAAGTCACAGGGTCTTTTTGGGACAAGACAGCTCCTGCACCAATCTCAGAAGCATCTACCTCCACCTGAAGTAAATCTCTGCTTAAGCTCCTGAAATGCTGAGATAGCCTCAGGAGACCAATTCAGCACATCAGCGCCCTTCTTGGTCAGATCAGTCAGTGGTTTGACAATACCAGAAAAATTACCTATAAATTTACGATAGAAATTAGCAAAACCCAAAAACTTCTGGAGGGCCTTCAAAGAAGTAGGCTGAACCCAATCATAAATGGCCTGTATCTTCGCCGAGTCCATTTCAATAGTCAATGGAGATAAGATAAATCCCAAAAATGAAATCCTCTGAACGCCAAAGTGGCATTTCGATCCCTTACAAACAGGGAATTCTCCCTCAAAATCCGAAACACAGTCGGATGTGTTCCACATGAGAATCCCAATCACTAGAAAAGATCAAAATATCATCCAGATAGATGATCAAAAACTTATCCACAAAGTCACGGAAAATATCATTCATAAAGGACTGGAAGACAGAAGGGGCATTAGTGAGCCCAAAAGGCATCACCAGGTACTCAAAATGTCCCTCCAGAGTATTAAACGCCGTCTTCCATTCATCCCCATGCTTGATGCGAATAAGATTATATGCCCCCTGAGGTCAAGCTTAGTAAACCAGCAGGCACTCTTAACTCTGGAGAATAAATCAGACATCAGAGGTAACGAGTACTGATATTTAACCGTCATCTTGTTAAGGCTACTTTCACACATCAGGTTTTCGGCGTCAGGCGCGATCCGGCGTCGTGCCGGAACGCCGGATCCGGCAAATGTTTAGTAAAACCGGATGTGACGGATCCGGTTTTCTGCCGGATCCGTCTTTTTCTTGACAGACAAAACCGGATCCGTCTCATCCGGTTCATCCGTTTTTCTATCCGTTTTTCGACGGATTACGCCGGATCCGGTTTTTAAAATTGACCCTTGTGGCCTTCAGAACGGGATTGGCTACTGGAAAACTAGATATAGCATGTTCCTACAGCCCTTCTTTGACAGGTTGTAGAGAAGAAAGTGCAGGTTGGAGAGAAGAGCAAGTTACTGGCGAAGATGGATGTTGTCATTGGAAATATTACCACTAGAAGTTCTGTGACGGTTTCAGGGACAATTTTCCACTATACTTTATCTCACCTCAAGGCAGAGTACACAGGGATGACAGAGTGTGAGAGATTTTTGCCCTAAACTTGTGTACCTTCTGGACCAACAGTATATACCTTTGCCAACCAAAGTTGGCTATCTTGTCATGGTCTTACTATTTTTACCTTTAGGCCACAGGTGTGTACCTGGTTGTGTTTTATGCAAAGTATTTCACCTTTTAACAAAAGTTGTGTACATTGGTAGGAAATCACCAACAATAAACACAACTTTTTAAGTGAAATACTTTGCTTCAAACACAACCAGGAACACAACTGTGGCAAAAAGCTAAAATTTACCCACAGTTATACCTGGTTTTGAATACCTTTTTACCTTTGAAATACCCTGTATTTAACCTTTTTTTAAAACATAGTTCGCCGCAGAAAGAAATGACAGACAACCATTGTGAAACGATAATTTAACTTTTATTTAAATTTTTTTTTTTTTTTGTAAAATGTTTTTAAAGTGCAAAAAAACTTTTTTAGAAAGGTTTTAAACCCAATGGGCATTTTTATTACAAAAAACACACATTACAATTCTGTGTACTGTGGGGTGGAAATACTGCTGGAGGGGCTGCGGGACACTTCGACACTGGGTGTGTGGAGAGAGGACTGGGATCTTGGTGGGGAAGGAACAGTTAGAGGTGAAGGTGTGGAAAAAACTACAGAATGGGTGGACATGTGGGAAGCAGAAGAGGTGGTGGGTGGTGGAGTGGAGGGTTGGGCAGGGACTGTAGGAGCAGATGATGTTGATGGAAAGTTGTATGGGGAAGGAGTTTGGTACGGGGAAGGAGTTTGGTACGGGGCAGGTTGCTGGAAGTGGGGAGATGACTGGTACTGGGGAGATTGCTGGTACTGGGGAGGTTGCTGGTACTGGGCAGGTTGCTGGTATGTAGTAGGAGGGGGAGGATGAAAAGTGGCTGGAGGGGGTGCAGATGTAATAGGAGGGGGAGGATGGAAAGTGGCTGGAGGGGGTGCAGGTGGAGGAACTACAGTGGTGGGAGGTGGAGGTTGGGAGGTAACCTGCTGTAGAGCACCGTGGCACGAATGCATTACATGCATCTGCTGGGCAGGAGAGAGCGTTTCCATGCGCTCCACAACAGACCTGAAAAAGGTGTGGTTTGGTGAAGATCTTGCTTCTGAATGCATGGTTTGCAGAAGTGTCTTCACCTCCAGAATGCTGGAGTTGATCTGCTGAAAGCCTGCGGAGATTTGCTCTGACAAGACTTTGAGACAGTTCTGGAAAGATGCATTCAGATGCAATAACTCTTGCGCATAACTCTTTTCCTGACCCCTCTGCTGCTGTCGCCCAGTACCCGCAGGTGTACTAGAGGCGGCAGGGGCAGAAGGGTGGGGTAAAGGGAAATCGATCTCCTCACCAGCAGCTTCATGTAATGTAGGCGGCCACGATGCTCCTGTGCTGGTGGATGGGACAGATGGGTCGAATGTGTGGGAAGGCAGGGAAGGTGCAGATGTACCGGGGCGGTCGAAGTGTCCCTCGGTGCCGGTCTCCTCAGGGATCGCCTCAGAAGGGTCCAATCGTGCAGGCTCCCGAGTGCTGCTCACCGTGCTGTGGAATAAAGAGAAAAAAAAACAATTAAAATACTGACATGGTATGGCCCTGGCTGAAAAAAAAAAGTTACATCTAACATTTTTTTCACATGTGGTGTGTAATATTTACCTTCTGGTGAGCATTGTTTCCCGGAGGAACGACAGGGCTTGTGCGTACTTGTACTTGCTCCTGCGTCCTCCAGATCCACTCGGGGCCCGCATCTCTTTATTGAACTCCTTCTTGAAACGATCCCTCACAGACCGCCACCGATTCACAATTCTGTTCCCTGAAACGAGAAAGGAGTGGTTAGTATACAACATCAGTGTTTCACAAACTCCAGTCCTCATGGTCCCCAGGGGTCATGTTTTCAGGATTTCCATAGTAAATAGAAATCCTGAACACATGATCCGTGGGGACCACGAGGACTGGAGTTCGGGAAACACTGGTTTACATCAAGCAACCGTTACTGTATATACTTACGCTCTTTAATCTGGTCCCGAGCTTCGAGGTCCTCCCAGCGGCCCACAAGGAGAGAACAGATTTCCTCCCAGAGTCGTCGGGTAATGATCAGGTCAGCGTGGCGGCGGTCAGCCATATTCCAGAGCGGCTCCCTTTCTCTGACGAGATCGATGAGGCGGTCCACATCAATCCCTCCATCCTCACCGTCAGAGTCGGGAGCACGCTGTGAAGGCTGTTAAAGAAAAAGACAAAAATAACATAATTAGCCTCCACAAAAGAAATGAAATAAAAAGTGCAAAAAAACAAAGCAAAAATATTTATACTTACACGCTGGTGACCGCCGCGTTGCTGTCGCCGACGACCCTGGGAGGCACTGCGAGGACCTCTTGGCCGAGCACCAGATTGGGAAGACTAGAGAAGAAAACAAAAAATGTTATGAGTTTGGATGTAGGCATTTGTTTGCTGTGTGTGGTCTGCAGAACATTGTTTTCTATGTGTTGTGTGTAGTGTGATGTTGTGTTTCTGCGTTTGATGCAAAAAACTTACGAATTGTGAGCCCACTCCAAGCGTCTGTCCACCCCTTCCTTCTTCTTCTGGGAGCTCCTCTTCATCTTGTGATTCCTGTTTTGAAATAAAAGGCAATGAATAGACATATATTACAGAGATGATGGATTTTGGAAATAAAAACTTACCGTCAAACGCTGACGATGCGAGGGAGGGCTCCCAGAAGAAGATGTGCTGTCCTGTTGATGGCCAGACTCCATGGCTGTGGGTATTGCTGCTGCCAGTGATGCCATTTCTGCTGCTGCTGCTGCTGCTGCATCTCTTTGGCGGCTGTTGAATAAAGAGAAACAAAGGGCCAATGAATATCTTGATATTCCATGGCCCTAGTTTGGAGGAATGGGGGATTTGATAATTACCGTCTCTCATCTGCTTCTGGACTCCCCTCCCGTTCAGCATGCTGCTCCATTTGGGGTGGTGCTGATGGTGCTGCTGCTGCATCTCTTTGGCGGCTGTTGAATAAAGAGAAACAAAGGGCCAATGAATATCTTGATATTCCATGGCCCTAGTTTGGAGGAATGGGGGATTTGATAATTACCGTCTCTCATCTGCTGCTGGCCTCCCCTCCTCAGCATGTTCTATTTGCTGCTCCATTTGGGGTGGTGGTGGTGCTGATGGTGCTGCAGTGGTCTCCTGCCTTCTCCTGCTTCGCTTGGTTGCTTTCTTGGGTGGCATGTTGGGTGTGGCTGTGGGTCCCACTGTCTTGCTTTTATATATGTCTTGTGGGCAGAGCTACTGAGCATGCTCAGACCAAAAAACCGGATCCGGCGCATTGCGGCGCTCATAGGCTTTCATTGTGTGAAAAAGCCGGACGCGCCGGATCCGGCATGTCCGGCTTTTTCGCCGGAGACAAAAAACGTTACAGTAGACGTTTTTTCCAGACGCCGGATCGCGACACATTGCGACACATTGCCGGATCCGGCGAAAACCGGATGAAACGCATGGCCATCCGGCGCGATCCGGCGCAAATGCAAGTCAATGTGGGTGAAACCGGATCCGGCATTGCATTTCGCCGGATCCGGTTTCTGTCAAAAGCGCCGGATCGCGCCTGACGGCGAAAACCTGATGTGTGAAAGAGGCCTAAGGGAACGTTAATCAATACACGGTCTTAATGAACCATCTTTCTTGGCCACAAAAAAAAACCCAGCACCTAAAGGTGACGAGGACGGTCTAATATGACCCTTCTCCAATGACTCCTTAATATAGGATCGCATAGCATCATGTTCGGGTACTGATAAGTTGAAAAGCCGACCCTTGGGAAATTTACATCCAGGCATCAACTCAATTGCACAGTCATAACTCTTATGAGGAGGCAAAGACGCAGACTTGCTCTCACTAAATACAGTACATCAGAAAAATTGGCTAGATAATCAGGAATATCATGAGACTGAGGAGAGGTGGAGAAAACAGGAGCGTCCCTATGAACACACTGTCAACCCCAACTCACCACAGACCCAGATTTCCAATCCAAAACTGGATTATAAGTTTGCAACCAGGGAAAACCCAGAACAATAGTATCATGCAAATTATGCAGCACCAATAATTTACAACTCTCTTGGTGGTCTGGGGCAACTCGCATTATCACCTGGGTCAAAAACTGAGGTTTATTCTCTGCCAAAGGAGTAGCATCAATACCCCTCAAAGGAATAGGCGTCCGCAGAGGCATCATGGAAAAACCACAACGTTTAGCAAAGTCCAAATCCATCAAATTCAACGCTGCTCCTGAATCCACAAAAGCCTTAGTAGAAAAAGTGGACAAGGAGCAGATCAGAGTAATTGCCAAAAGGAACTTAGGTTGTACACTGCCCACAGCAAATGTGTGTGCAAAACGTTTCTCTCGTTTAGGGCAGACAGAAATAGTATGAGAGGCGTCTCCACAAAAAAAACACAGCTTATTACGCCTTCTAAACTCCTGATGTTGCGCCTTAGACAAAACCCCATCACATTGCATAGGTTCAGACGTTTGTTGAAAAGGTGGCAGCGCCTCCCGTGTAGTTTTACGTTCACGTAAACGCCGATCAACTTGAATGGCTAATGACATAGAATCATCCAGACCAGAGGGAACAGGAAATCCCACCATAACATCTTTTACGGTCTCTGATAAACCCTTCCGAAAGAAAGCAGCCAATGCACTATCATTCCATGTAGTAAGGACCGCCCACTTTCGGAATTTTTGACAGTATAACTCTGCAGAATCCTGACCCTGGTTTAATGCCAACAGGGTTCTCTCAGCTTGATCAACAGCATTAGGTTCATCATACAACAACCCCAAGGCTTGAAAAAATGCATCCACATTAGTCAGAATAGGATTTTTAGGTGTCAGAGAAAAAGCCCACTCCTGGGGATTGCCGCGCAGCAAGGAGATGACAATTTTAACCTGCTGCACAGAGCACCCTGATGAGTTAGGCTTCAAGGCAAGAAATAATTTACAATTATTCTTAAAATTCAGAAATTTAGACCGATCCCCAGAAAACACATCAGGAGTAGGGATCTTAGATTCAGCAGCATGTGACTGAATGAGGTAGGTGTAAATCCCCTGCACTTCAGCAGCAAGTTGCTCCACACGATCAGACAATTGCTTAATCTCCATTGGGAAAAAAAAAATCCTCCTACGGCTCCAGAAAAAAGGAGGAAAAAAATACAAAAAAAAAAATTCTGACACTTTTTTTTTTTTTTAAACAACTTTTCCCTACTTTTGATTACCCTAGAATCTGTGGTATGGCTGGTGATTCTGTTATGAATGGGTCACTGAGGAGGAAAAAACAAGCTAAATCACAGAAAACCAGAGAGGTTGGTAACTATGCAGATTGCAGATCCCTGATCCTAACCACACAACTAGCAGCAGCCGTGGAGCGTACCTACAGTGATTCTAGACGCTTCATCACAGCCAGAGGACTAAATAAGCCTAAAGCAAGAAAAGGGGAAAACTAACTGCCCCAGAGCAGACCCCAAAGGAAAGACAGCTCCCACACATGTATTGACGGTGAAACAAGATGAAAGCACAAATACAGGCAGGAAAATAGGCTGAGCAAACGATGGGGCCCAATCTAACTAGAAAGAATAGGAAAGGAAAGACACTGTCTGCAATCTGCCAAAAACCCTACAAAAATAATGTCCAACACTTCTGATAGCAAAATTAACCTTGAAGTCACTAGACTTCTCCCACTATATCAGCAGTCTGAAATATTCTGAGACAGAGCAAAAAGAGGCCAATCTAATAAAGGACAAAAAAAGCAAATTGGCAAATACAGATAAATAAGAGTGGAAAATCAGCACAGCCCCAGCCGGGGCTGGCTGACCACACAAAAAACTGAATAGACCAACAAAATCAAGTGTGAACATTAGCAGAAAACTTAGCTTGAGATGACTGGAACAGAGCTGAAAACCTAGACCTGAAAAGCCAGAGGAATCACCAGCACCAGCATAGGGTGTCGGCTGTCTTAAATCCAGTCTAAGATTCCTGAGGTCCAATCGTCATCCTCATTATCAGGTGGCAGATCACTACTGATTAAATCAGCCTCACTACCTCCTGTTACCACCAGAGGGAGCAAGGAAGGAGAACTCACAACTGGTGGACCAGAGAATGAACTCACAACAGTCTCCTCTTATAGCGCCTTTAAGTGTGAAGTACTCCCTGTACTGAGTTACACTGGAGTGCCTCCTGACTGATGTTCCCAAGATCTCTACTTGTACAGCAGACAGCTGTAGCCTGCTTCGGTGACTCCTCACTCATGAGTCCCGGCTCACTATCCAAGTTGCTGTTGTGCCCCCAAGTCTTAGATGGGAGTAGTGCATTTACAGCCCAATACTCCATCGGTGTCTGCTGCAGGACATTAGCATCCATACAACCTCGCGGACCGGGCCCTGGCCTTGCGCTTAGAACTTCTAGGCAGGGTTCTCTCCTAACCCACGTCCTCTCTGTTCCCTTTTACTCCTTCGTTCCATACTAATCTCTCCTTCTCCTGGAAGATCAGGATTCAGTTCAATGTCTTTCTCCTTCCTTCCTTTCCTGTGCCAGCAGACCCAGGTCACTGAGGTCTGCTGCAGCACCTCCTTCCTCCATCCCTCTCTCAGGGATCTTCTTTCCTCACTCCTCTCTGAGTGGCTTCCTCTCTCAGACTGACCACTGTCTGACTGACCTGTAATTCTAAACCTTCCCGCTCTTTTATGTATTCTCATCTCCACCCGCCTCCCAGCACTTTTAGTGTTCCAAGCAGGGAGCCACCAAAGGTGCTCTGCTACACTCCAAGCAGGGAGCCGCAATGTGGCTTTGCTGAACTACCAGAGCAGCAATGACTGTATTCCAAGGGCAGCAGATGTAAGCAAATTGATGAACGTTTACCTTCTAAATGTGTAATTTATCATTCTGGAAGAAGAACCTGATACTTTTTTTTTTTTTCCTGTCTTGCAGCCTTATTAATATTTGCAGTCTGTGATTGCCTTGCAAAAAGAAAAGTGCATTTGTCACTTCATTAAACTTGTGGTGTTTTCATTCTTCTATAGTATTTGTGAGTACAGAGAATTCACCATCGCATCAAATGACCTGTACTTTATGGTGATTTTACAGCAATCCGTCAATTTACAAAGTGCAATGTGTTAAAAAAATAACTCAAAGGGAATCTCTCTGATCGAGGTGGTAGAGTTACAATTAATATTGCAAAATTTTTTTAGGCTTGTAGGTGCCCTTTTTATAGGGACGGTGGTATCTTGCATACCTATACAATGATCGTGTTCACTTTAGCTAAGCAGTAAATATGAGAAGAAGCAAAGATGTTCTGCAGTAATCTGCTATCTTGTACCATGGCTCCACTAATACTAGACCATCGGGGGACTCCACTAATACTTGACCATCAGGGGCTTTCACTGACATTTCAGATGAGACTTTCTGCTGCTTTTAACGACCTGGAAAACCCCTTTGAGCATTCATAATATTTTAATCGTACAGTCTATAAAATTGGAACCTTTTTAGATTTTGCTCACCGCCTGAGTGATGTGGCCACTAGATTTTATTATGTAATGGGCAAGGCCATCTTTAACCAGGGATCTATTGTTTACTCCTTAGAAGCTGGGGGCTTATTGGTGGATAACAATATATTGCTTATGTCCCAGAAGTCCTTCTTGTATGTACCTTGTAGATATAGGTTTGCCTCTTTAACATGATAGATACCCTTTAAATTATACGAAATGTATAAATGTCATTAGGAATTGTATACTGGTGGCCCTCTGGGGCCGTGTAACTACAGCATTACTGCAACCCGCTAAACTGTTGTAGATGTGTAACTACGTGAACCTGTCTCTCATGTGGCAGCTGTAGACCTAAAGCTGGCCATACACTTATGATGGCTGACGGACCACTGCTCATTCAGCCGTCAGTGATCTCTCCCTTAACCACCCACACGCTCCTCTGACACAAGTCGGGTCCTTTAAATTTCAACACCTGGAACTTTTTCTCTTCCCTGACATCACATTTCGTCAGGATCGAATAAAAGTAATCAAATGCGTATTTGGGCCTTAAAGGGGTATTCCCATTTCCAAGATCCTATCCCAATATACAGAGTGGGCCATTTATATGGATACACCTAAATTAAATGGGAAGAGGATCATGTGACACATCAAACTTATTGAGAATTTCACAAGAAAACAATGGTGTATTCATATAAATGGCCCACTCAAAGTGTAGCCATAGGAATGGCCCACCCTGTATTATCAAATGCCCCTATTAGAAATGTAGTATAGCTCTTCTGATTCTCTGTCTCTTTCCTCATGTGCAGGGCATTGCAGTAGCTTAGGTATCCATGGTTACGACCACTAGCAACTAGATAACTGTCACTATATAAGTGGCCGTAACCATGGATACCTATGGAAAGGGACATAGCAACTCAGGAGAACTATACTACCTTTCTAATTGGAGGTATTTGATATTATTATTACACCTACTACATACTGGGGTAGGATCTTGGAGATGGGAATACCCTCCTTTTTAAGGCTTTCCTCACGTCCCCCATTGTACCTCAATGTGATTCTGTTATGGGAACTAAATAAATGCCTCTCGCATACAATATAGCTGCACTAAAACGCTTAATCTGATCCGATTTTTGGCTAGTAGGCCGCAGTCTTTTATGCCAAGGGCTCATTCACATTTGCTTATTTTGGATCCATTTTCATTTTTAAAAAATTTGGTAGTAGATGTTCATGATTTATTCTCCATATCGCATACGAAAAGAGAAGAAAAAGTTACATGTAAATAAATATATTTTACTTATCACTTTATTTTTTTTTTCTAAAATGCCCAGCATGTGTAAACAGCTCGGTATTGGTACCATTTTTACCCCATAGACATTTATTTATCTTTAAAAAAAAAAACAACTTTTCGTTAGTTTATGCATGCACGTGTGTTTTTTTTATTTGCTTTTCTGCAAAACTAATTAATGCTTTAACCAAAAACTGAACTACTAGATGAAAAATGGACAACGCTGAGCAAAAGGGTTACAATATGGAGAGAAATATGGGGGGAAAAAATTACTGCATTCCACAACACATACCTGATCCATATTGTCAAGTGTGAGAGTAAAGCTTCAAGACATAGACAGAAGTCCCTGGGGGAACATCCTGCTTAGCCATTGTTCCGCCATATGGTGCGCTACAAATGGTATCCAAAAAGATAAATATGGATGCCATGAAAAAATCCTCCATATGAGACCCAGAGGTGCAGAATTGGCTCTCTAGTTTGGCTATGATTACGTTTTGCTTGTATGGAGCCATAATACAGTCGTGTGCACAACACCTTACTATATAAACGCCAGCAAATCTAATAAATGGATAATTAGATACTCATGTCCATGGGATTAACTCGGTATTGTAGCTTCATTGATGTAAAATGGGATAAGCTGCAGTAAAAAGTGCCGTTCTATGAACAATATCTCTGTTTCGTCACAACTATTGCTGTCCGTGCACATTGGCAGCAAATAAAATGTTCTTACCACCGACAATTGGTTTAAGTCCGGGATCACACATACGAGAAACTCGGACAAGTCTCGCATTTTAATACCCGGCACTGCCGCCTGCACTCAGGAGCGGAGTGTGCGGCTGCATAGAAATGCATTCAACCGAATGCTCCGCTCTCGAGTGCCGGCGGCAGTGCCGGGTATTAACATGCGAGACTTGTCCGAGTTTCTTGTATGTGTGATCCCGGTGTAGCGCAGTCTGTCTAACGCTGATATTGACCCCCATTATGTGACGCATGCCGTAAAGCGGCATGCGTTCGCGATGTGCCGTCATTCAGTAACGTAGCCTCGGACGCCGCCTGCAGCGTCTGAGACTCCATCACTACTAGCGCTGATGAATCATCTGTGCTAGCGCTGGTGATTCATCTGCACTAGCGGGTATAGCATGAAGCTATCGCGTTATGCTATACCGTTAATGCAGCTCGTCAACGCTATGCGTTGAACGGGCTGCATAACGCAATCTGAACCTAGCCTTATAAAAATGAATCCCTATCGTATAGTTATCATTGTAGTGTTGGGAGTAAGCAATGCCACAGGAGATAGGGGTCGTGACAAGAGTTGAGCAAATTCTTCAAAATTTGGTTCGAATTACAATCGCTGGAGTATTGTATTTGCAGTATTCACCAAACGTCATTGGAGTCAATGGGACTAGAGTTGAGCGAATATGTTTGGGACTGATCGTCAATCATAAATTCTGCACGGATAGGGTGCAAAAAAAGGCATGAATATGGCAAACTCGGATTTGGCGATGGTTTCCGAACATATTCTCTCAACTCTAGTTGTAACACTACACAAGATAGAGAAATCTGACCATACACATTGGGTAGCCATGTCCTGAATGTTCGGCCAAAGGCTATCACTCCCGACTCCACATACTTGTGAGCACTGGGGATTTCGGGATTATCTCCGCTGAGAACAAAAGTATCAGGCACTGCCAGTCCACCTGCCCGATGCTTCTCTCTACTATCTAGAGAGAGCCGGGAGATGCCCATACACATCAGATGGTCGAGCGATCCTCACAAAATCTGTGGCTTCGGCCAGCTTTCAGCTAAAGTATATTGGGGCTGTTATTGTGACTGTCCCCAAAAAGGTAATGGTAAACTGTACCTCCCTTCTAATGGGATGGGGTCCCTTTACCTCTATGTGGCCCACCTGTAAATGGCAAGTAATGGTTCGGTGCTCATATTCTGCTACATGTGTAAGCTATTAAAATGAGCCTTTTTTAGATTTTAATAACTTCATTATTCACTATTTTGAAGTCTTTTGGGACCTGGTTTATTAAGCTATTTTCAACAGAATTGTGGTGAAGTTGCTCAAAAATATTGCAACATTTGGCGTTTACTTTACACGCCAGCTATGCCAATATAGACAGGGCATGACTTCACCCACCTGCATAAAGAATTAGGTGCATTGTACTCCTCTTCTTACACTGGCCTGCACAACACAGTCTTAATGAATTGTCCCATCTATTTTATTATAGAATTATAAAAACAAAAATTGTTTTTTTTCCCAAAGCCAAATCTGACCACTATTATTTCACGCTGGCAATACTTTCAGCAAGTCTTTGAAACCAAAATCGGCCAAGTTATAAAAGTACATGCGAATAATTGCACTATGCTGGACTATGGATACACAAACACTGTATTTTTCCAGTTAATGATCTTCACTTGTAGGCTTTCTGTGAATGCTTTATATGTGTGTGGCGCCCCTGAGGCTCAGTCGCCACAGAGGTACTGCACCTTCTCCTAAGGTGTGGTGCCCCACCATCCAGTTAAGGTGGGAACTCCTAACCACACTCCAACACCTGCATCCCACACCAGACAGTAGTTCAGCTAAGCCACATTGTGGCTCCATGCTCACATGGTAGCAGAGCACCTTTGGTGGTTCCCTGCTTGGAACACGAGACGTGCTGGGAGGTGGGTGGAGTTGAGAGTACTTAAAAGAGTGGGATAGTGTAGGATTACAGGTTAGTCTGAGGTTAGACAGAGAGTCGGAGAGGACAGCCACTCAGAGAGGAGTGGGGATCCCTGGAAGAGGGATGGAGGAAAGAGTGCTGCAGCTGCCTCAGTGATCTGAGCCAGCTGGCACGGGAAAGGAAAGAAGGAGAAGGACATTGACTTGAAACCTAAGCTTCCATAAGAGAGAAAGACAAGTACAGAACAAAGGAGAAAAGGGAACATAAAGGACATGGGTTAGAGAGAGAGAACCCTGTCTAGAAGTTCTAAGTGCAAGGCCGGGTCCTCGGTCCCCGAGGTTGTATGAACACGAAAGCTGAGTTCACACGTGGCATTTTTTTCGCGTTTCCGCAGCGGTTTTAACCGCGCGATTTTGCCACGAAAATGCGAAAAATAAGCATCCCATGCATTCCTATGGGATTCCGCAATGCTGTGCTAATGCTGCGGTTTTTACCGCGGCGGAATCGCTTCGCGGTAAAAACCGCAGCATGCTCATTAATTTTGCGGAATCGTGGCGATCCCGCACCCATAGGAATGCATTGTTCCGCTTACTTCCCGCATGTGGCTGTGCACACCATGCGGAAAGTAAGCAGAACATTTGCGGATGGTACCCACGGTCTGGAGGAGAGGAGACTGTCCTCCGGGCTTTGGGTACCATATCCCTGTAAAAAATAGAATTTAAAATAAAAAATATTGTTATTCTCACCTTCCGGCGTCCCGCGCAGCCTTCCCGTTTCTCTCCATGCTCTCGTTCCCAGTAATCCTTTGCGAAAATGCCCGCGATGACATCCGTTCTTGCGGGATCGCGAAGTCTCGCGGTCATTTGCGTGACGTCATCGCGAATTACCGCGAGACATCGCGATCCCGCGAGAACTGACGTCATCGCGGGCATTTTCGCAAAGGATTAATGGGAACGGCTGCGCGGGACGTCGGAAGGTAAGAATAACACCATTTTTTATTTTTTTTACATTTTATCTTTTACTACTGATGCCGCATAGGCAGCCTCAGGAGTAAAAAGTTGGTCACACTTGTCAAACACTATGTTTGACGAGTGTAACCAACCTGTCAATCAGTTCTCCAAGCGATGCTACAGATCGCTTGGAAAACGCTAGCATTTTGCAAGCTAAATGCGCTTGCAAAATGCTATTTTTTCCTCAGGAAAATCGCGGGAATTTAAAATGCGATTTTCCCGCGGAATGGAATTCTCGCGGTAATTTCCGCGAAAGTTCCGGTACGTGTGCACATAGCCTAATGGTTCTGCAGCAGACACCGGTGGAGTAGTGGGCTGTAAATGCACTACTCCCATCTAAGACTTGGGGCACAACAGCAACACGGATAGAGAGCCGGGACTCAGGAGAAAGGAGTACTACCCAAAGCAGGCTACAGCTGTCTGCTATACAAGTAAGGTTCTTGGGAACATCTGTCAGGAGGCACTCCAGTGTAACTCAATACTGGGAGTACTTCACACTTGAAGGCGCTATAGAGGAGACGTTCAGAAAGGCACATGTTGGTGGAGTGTTGGGAGGGAGCATTCCATCTTCCCTGGAGGTTGGCTGAGTCTCTGACCCGGAGGACACAGTTCGGAGGCAGGCACCTGTGTGCATTACGGACTGTGAGTAAAGCTTTGGAACTACAAGCCCTGGTGTCCTCCATTCTCACGTCAACGCACTCAGCACTGCTACATCCGGGTACCTGTTTCTACACTGCTTGTGCCTCTCCTCCAATTTCACATCTACACTACCCTGGGACTACAGCTCCACCTGTGGGGAGCTACACCATCTGTGCTGCCACACACCATCAGTCCCAGAGGATCTGCATGCAGCGTCGGCCTAACACCACACTTGCCGAACACCACAGGTGGCGTCACGAACTATTTCATTAACCACAAACAACCACACAACGCCTCTGATTACTCGGGCGCCCAGGGCCATGGACCGGGTCACTGCTGCTGTGACACATCCCCCTGACACCGGCCCGGTACCGAGTACCCCACAGCCCTGGGAGGGCAACCCAATTTTTGGCGTCACGAACAGGATGACGACACCTGATGCCATCGGGTTCTGTGTGGCTTGGACTTAAACCTTTTGAGAATGTGCAGAAGACCCAATTTAATAGACTGTAAGATGAACATTAAAAATGGCCGCTGGCGCGGAGAAGAAGGGCGTGAAGAGATGGGAGGTCCTAGGAAAAGACCGCGAACAGTCTTGGGCCTCCCCTGCCTGAATTACTATGTGACAGCAACATGGCCCACCCCCCAAGGGGTTCATATACTGGCTTGGTATGGAGGCGCTGGAAGAAGACGCCGCCTCAAGAAGGAGGGGCAGAAGCCAGTGGCGGGAAAGGGGCCGAGGCAGGAAGAAGAATGCCAGAACGCCATTTTGGAAGGAGAAGGAAGGAGGCCTGGAGAGCACGCGGAGGTTGAGCAGGATCTGCCTGGTGCCATGGCTGAAGGCTCCAACCCTTTCTCCGAGATGAACCGCCGGCAGCTGGAGGAGGAAATAGCCGAGCTGACCACCAGTCTGTGGCTGAGGCAGGAGGCCTTGGAAAAGCTGAACCGGCAGCGCGCCCTGGAGGGGCCTACACCTGCGGTACCCGTGACACCGGTACCCGCCGCTGCTGCACCGGACCTTTCCAAAGCAGACCTTGGGGAGCCTGCAGCCGCTGCCATGCCACCGGCAGTGTACCTTACTCTCTCCCTGCCGCTTATACCGGAGGAGCCGTACACCACACAGGGAGCTGAAGCGGAGGAAGAGAAGCCCATGTCCGGACCTCATGCGGCCGCGCAGGCCTCGCAAGAGACCCCTGCGGACCCGGAGCCACCATTAGCTCCACCGCCGTCCCCGGCATTCGGCAGAACAGCATCCGCTGCCACCATACATGCATTCGAGCAGAGATCGCACCACCGGGAGGCACCAGGTATATATCCCGACCCTCCTAATGGGTTGCCCTCCGACTTCACATTGTCAGAGGCTGGCTTGCAGGAACTCGAAATGGGACAGTTGGAAGAATCAGCTGGGGGGCACTGGGTTGTCGGAGCTGGGGCGGTGGAGAAGGTCCCTACTGAGAAGGGTACGTGTTGTGAGTTCATTTTCCCCTTCGTCACTGGGGTCTGGTGAACTCCCTATTCTGGTAAAGGAAGGTAATGAGCCTGATTATCAGGCACCTGAGTCTAATGAGGATGACTGGCTGAGTGGAGTCACGGACTGGATATAAGGCTGCCAACGCCCTTCTGCCCTGCGGGTGATTTCTCTGTGGACTTCTGGGACACCAGTCTGATTCCTGCTCCTCTAAAGCTAAGTTTTCTGTTTTGCCTGTTAGCTTTTTTGTTTTGTTTTTTGTTTTCCTTGCTTTTCAGTATTCTGCCATTCCCTGCTGGGGTGAGCTGAATCTCCTTTTGCCTGTAGCTCTGTCTTCAGTATATTCCTGAGTACTGACATAGCTTTTTTGAAGCCTAGCGTCTTCAGGGCCTTTTTCACTGTCAGTCTGTTGGCTCTTATTTTCATAGGGTTTTTCACGGATTGCAGACAGCAGCCTTCCTGTCCTTTTCTATCTAGTTAGCTTGGGCCCCTCTTTGCTCAGTCTATCTTTCTGTCTGTGTTAGTATTTTCATCTTGCTTCACCGTCATTATATGTTGGGGGCTGCCTATTGCTTTGGGGTCTGCTCTGGGGCAGTTTAGATTTCCCCTTTCTTTCTTTAGGCCTATTTAATTCTCCGGCTGTAATCGAGGGGTCTAGGGCATCGTAGGAACCCCCCACGGCTACTGCTAGTTGTGTTGATAGGTTCAAGGGTCTGCAATTCGATAGCTGCCAACTTCTCTGGTTTTCTGGACTTAGCTAGCATTTCTGTTTTTGCCTCCTACGGTGACTCAATCATAACAAGTACGGCTGGAACAGGCGCGCACGATCTGACATCTTCATGGAATAGAGGAGTCTAGGTCACTTTGGGATAGTGACATCGAGATCTCTTGGCTGCCAAACCCCCGTGTAGTCGCCTATCAGCGCCGACAAGCTGCGGCATCCTTCGGTGCTAGGCCATGCACCAGAGCAACAGAGCCATCCGCCCCTGAGGAGCAGCTGATGGGCATTGATATGCATCATGCTTTCCCGTTACCACAGCTTCAAGGTCCTAGGTGGCAATCACATCAGCATCCACCACCATGCCCTTTGGCAAGCAACCACTAGCAGGATGAAGACGCCCAAAGTATCACCCCTGGTAGCGGTTCCAGTTCCAGAACCGCAGGAGGGGATCACCACTAATAATTTGCAAGATAAATAAATAACTTTTGCTACCCAGGAGGGTTTATTTGCACCAGTTGTGCCTTCTATTTTTGGTTATCATGTTTTGTGTTTTTGCGTGTTGCCCAGTTCTATTGGCAGCCTCTACAATTGAACTACAGTGATCATGAACTTGGAGTGTATCTTTAGGTGTCCTCTCTTGGTTTTACATAGGACACTTTGCGAAGATAATGTTTTACATAGGACACTTTTTGAACATAATGTCTACCTCATTTGGAACCTGATTCCAATCAAAGGACACTGCAAGAGATCCCGGCTGGGAGTGGTGTCCAGCACTTTCAAGAATTGTTGAATGTTTTGATGTGAAGTATTTGATAATGTTGTGTCTTATGAGAAGTATTAGTAACTGACAAATGGCTTTTACAGAGAACTAGGAAAGTTTTGATACAGAGATGAGAGAATTGAATAAAGAATAAAGAATTGGAAAATGTAGGTGCAGAGTTGAAAAGAAAATAGAAAATGTGCACTAGAGATGAAAAGGAAGTTATTGATGACGAATACTGAAGTGATAGTGAGTAACAGAGAATAGCACTTTGAATTGCGTATGGTATTAAAAATTGCACCTTTGGAATTAAGAATTTAGATAGCTAATTAAGAACTGTTGGTAACGTTCAAGAATGAGTACCTCCTATACTAGGAAGTTTAGCATAAGAAATGTTGATTCAGCATTACAAAATTTTGTATGTTCCTGTGTTTGTGAGCTCATTTTCGGGTTTGCCTCTGGCTTCTGGTGAGGGTTATGGAGCTGGCTGTGCTGACAGAGGAATAGTGAGTTCTCTATCTGGACTCCCTCTGTTGGTGAAGGGAGGTAATGAAGCTGATCTAAATGGCAGAGACCGGCCACCAGAGGAAGAGGACTGCGATTGGACATCAGGAGTTTCTGATTGGATTTAAGGCAGCCGACTCCCTAGTTTCTTGCTGGTGATTTTTCCTGACTGTGGCTCCTTGCTTCCAGTTTGGTTCCTGCCTTCCTAAAGCTAAGTTTTCTCTGCTATTGTTCATATGAGTTTTTGTCTGGTTTACTTAGTTTTTGTGTTCAGCCAGCCCTTGCTGGGACGGGGCTGAATCCCCATTTTGTCTCTGATCAGTTGATCTCTTTTGCTCTGTCTTCAGAATATACCTGAGTGCTGATATAGTGATTTGAAGTCTTGCGACTTCAGGGCCTTTTTCTATCAGACGTGTTGGACATTCTTTTTGGCAGGATTTTTTGCGTGATTGCAGACAGCAGCTTTTCTTTCCTGTCCTTTCTAGTTAGCGAGGGCCCCATCGTTTGCTCAGCCTATCTTTCTACCTCTGTCTGTGTTTTCATCTTGTTTCACCGACAATACATGTTGGGGGCTGTCTATTGCTTTGGAGTCTGCTCTGGGGCAGTTTACATTTTCCCTTTCTTTCTTTAGGCTTATTTAGTTCTCCGGCCATGATGAGGCATCAAGGACCACCGTAGGCACGCTCCACGGCTACTGCTAGTTGTCGTGGATAGGATCAGGGGTCTGCAATCCGCTAGTTACCAACCTCTCCGGTTTTCTGGGCTTTGCTTGCTTTTTGTTTTTCCTCCTCGGTGACTCATTCATAACATTCCTGTATTGTCAACTTTGTTTGCCTTGCAGCCCGCGGATGTGCTGTGTTTAATGGGGGGTATGTGGCGCCCCTGAGGCTCAGTTGCCACAGAGGTACTGCACCTTCTCTTAAGGTGTGGTGCCCCACCATCCAGGTAAGGTGGGAACTCCTAACCACACTCCAACACCTGCATCCCACACCAGACAGTAGTTCAGCAAAGCCACATTGTGGCTCCATGCTCAGAGGGTAGCAGAGAACCTTTGGTGGTTCCCTGCTTGGAACACGAGGCATGCTGGGAGGTGGGTGGAGTTGAGAGTACATAAAAGAGTGGGATAGTGTAGGATTACAGGTTAGTCTGAGGTTAGTCAGACAGAGAGTTGGAGAGGACAGCCACTCAGAGAGGAGTGGGGATCCCTGGAAGAGGGATGGAGGAAGGAGTGCTGCAGCTGCCTCAGTGATCTGAGCCAGCTGGCACAGGAAAGGAAAGAAGGAGAAGGACATTGACTTGAAACCTAAGCTTCCATAAGAGAAAAAGACAAGTACAGAACAAAGGAGAAAAGGGAACATAGAGGACGTGGGTTAGAAAGAGAGAACCCTGCCTAGAAGTTCTAAGCGCAAGGCCGGGGCCCGGTCCCCGAGGTTGTATGAACACTAATGGTTCTGCAGCAGACACCGGTGGAGTAGTGGGCTGTAAATGCACTACTCCCATCTAAGACTTGGGGCACAACAGCAACACGAATAGAGAGCCGGGACTCAGGAGAAAGGAGTCCCCGAAGCAGGCTACAGCTGTCTGCCATACAAGTAAGGTTCTTGGGAACATCTGTCAGGAGGCACTCCAGTGTAAAACAGTACTGGGAGTACTTCACACTTGAAGACACTATAGAGGAGATGATCAGAAAGGCACATGTTGGCAGAGTGTTGGAAAGGAGCATTCCATCTTCCCTGGAGGTTGGCTGAGTCTCTGACCCGGAGGACTCATGTATTATTAAAATGACACTTATGATTTTAACATTTTTTTTTTCTGCGCCAGTTTATATTTGCTGCAATGTAACTGTTTGGGTATGACACTTGCACACCGCAAATACTGCAGCCGTAGGAGACTAGAGACGCACAGACCACAGCCTCCTATATTGCGTCTGCCTCAGCTGTGGCCTGTGCATTCCCCATGGGGTGTCCAGTTCACCACTGCGGGGGAGTCAGGTGCCATTTTATTGTCGTCCAGAATTATGCTCTTGGCTACAATTTACACCCCCATATCAACAGCTCATGCAGCTGTTGGTGACAGAAGGTCTGCGCAGTAGTTGTCAGATGTGGTGAGCACAGATCAGGAGCCTGACGCTGTACTATTATCAGGCTATTGAGCAGCTCGGTAACCTGGGATTAGTCATACAATGTCAGGCTGCTGACCTGTTCTCCCTGCAGTATTCAGAGTTCATCATCACGTTGCTGTGCTCCGAACACTGACTCCTCTCTGCTCAGTCAGTGCAAAGCCTCATTCATATGTCCTTACATTATATATCTGAGTGAGGCTTTACACTGAGCACAGTCATTTATCTAGTCCCATCATGTGTGACCGTCTGCTGAGCCATGTATCTCATGCAGTCACTGAAACGGTGAGCAGCGCACCTTCAACTAACAGAATCTGTGCTAACGACCGACCTCTGTGTCACTGTCCACTTGTCAATACCACTTTGCCATCACTAACAAAATGGCTCCTACGCTTAATCCTGCCTTATCCTTTGGCAAACATCTTTAAGGCGAGGAGTGACGTCTCGCACATGGAGCAGATCCCACCAATGTGTACTGCAGTTGCACTATCTCACATTACACTAAATTTTTATGGCAAATATCAGCAGTTGTCCCCCACTCCCTCCAGTTTTTCAAGTTGAAAATATGAACAAAAATTGCTTTTTTATAGCAAGTTTTTGAAGTTGAAAATTGAACAAAAATAGCTATTTTATAAGTTATCATTGATACCGGTGTTTATAAAGGAAAGATGTATATCTTTGTACCGTGTTAGCCAGTAGATAGAAAAATATTCAGAATTGAGAGTCCTCAGTGGTTGATACCTTTTAATGGCTAACTGAAAAGATGGTAACACATTGCAAGCTTTCGAGACTACTCAGGTCTCTTCATCAGGCTAGACTAATACAAAATCTGAAGAGTCACATATTTATGCACAATACAACACAGAAAAAATGCAATAGATGAGACAAGTGACGTGAAGCAGAACTATCAATATGGGAGAGGGAGAAACATAAATATTGGACCAGTACATAGATAAGGAGTCCAGATGTTTTATAGTCCTCTGATTGGGGTCTCCTAATGTGTTGTGATGCCCCCTCAAGGTCTTGGAAGCAAATTCCTTAATTGATGTAAAAAGACATAAATCCATGCGACACATTCATTCCAGCACTGAGAGTGTCAAAGGTCGTCATAAATTTATACTCCCAAACTCTTCTCTCTCTCTGAGTCTTGAAATTACCTTTCAATACCAGTAATTTCATATCCATGTTGCTGTGATCAGGGATGCAAAAATGTTTTTATAAAAAAGTGTTTATAAAGGTTTTTTTTTCCTCTAAACAAGCCGATTTTCTTTTTGCAACTAAACCTATCATTCCCATCTTACATGCCCTGCCAAAGACACACAAACAAATTTTTCCTCCTCCCATGCGCCCCATTGTCTCAGGTATCGGCTGTCTGGGCGAACACCTGGGACAATGGTTAGACTCTATTCTCCAACCTTTGGTTCGACGCACACCTGGTTTTTTAAAAGACTCCAGTGATGTCCTGAAATTATTTCATAACATCATCTGGGACAAAACTTGGTCCTGGCTTAGTTTCCATGTAACTGCAATGTACACTAGTATACCTCATCATGTGGCTTTTACAGCTGTGAAATTTCATTGACAGAAATATGGTCATTTTACCAGTGATTTTTCTGATTTTATTTTGCAGGTTTTGAGTTTTCTTCTTACTCACAATTATTTTTCTTTGAATAACACATTTTTTTACAGAATTCAGGTGTTTCCATGGGGGCGAAATTCTCCCCTTCTGTTGCAAACTTTGTCATATCGTGGTGGGAGGAGCTTTACATTTATAATTCTGGCAAACCTTTTACAGATTCTATTCAATATTATTCCAGATTCATAGATGACCTTCTGTTAATCTGGAAGGGAGACGGGAGTCATATACATTTTTTGATGGATTATTTAAATTCTAATCCTTTCAATTTAAAATTTACGTTTTCGTCTGACAGCAAAACTATGTGTTTTTTGGATCTGTGTTTAGTAGGAACACCATCTTGTACTATTGCCAGTTCTACTTATTGAAAAAAAACTGCAGGAAACACCATTCTGCAAGCAGACAGTTTCCACCCTGTTCACACTATTAAATCAATCCCTGTTGGTGAGCTCATTCGAGCAAAACGCAATTGCAGGAACTCTTTCTCTTATGAACAGGAAAGTGTCTGCATTCAGAACAGATTGAGGAATCGCAATTATCCCAAATGGTCTCTTCATACAGCGCACGAAATTGCGGAAAAAAAACCCCTGTGATTCTGTTTTAATTGTTGAACCAAGTTCACACGATGCATCTTTGTCTAATGAAGGAAATAGATCTGATTCTGGATCTAATTCTAGGTCTAAAAATAATAGCCCCACTCTAGTGCTTACCCTTAAAAAAAGTGCTAAGTCCATCTCATTTATAGTATCTCGCAATCTGAATTTACTCAGAAGTGATGATACTATAGACAAAATTCTAGCAAATGGGATTCAAATTGTTTCCAGAAGGGCTCCCACACTCGGTAATTTTCTGTCACCTAGTCTCCTTAGATCCAATAAGCGCACTAAAACAAATTGGCTGACAACCAAGGGTTTTTTCAGATGAGGTTTTTTTTCCATGTAAAACCTGTTCACACTCAACTAAAACGCTGTCTTTTTCTAATTGTTTAACCAACAAAGTTTTTTTTCATTAATGATTACTTGAATTGTAAAACAGATCATGTAGTGTATGTTATAGAATGCAAACAATACAGGTAAAATATGTAGGTTCCACCATCAGAAAATTAAAGAAACGTGTCCGAGAACACATCTATGATATTATTAACCCTACGGTGCGCAGCATACCTAATGCTTCCAAACACTTTATTATGTCACACAATAGAGATTTGTCGTTTTTCAATGTTTTTGCTATTGAACAGGTAAAGAGACACATTCGTGGAGGAAATAGAGAAAAACAACTACGGGACAAAGAAGCCTTATGGATTGAATTTATGGAAAGAACTCATGTTGCATTATTGATTGTGTTTGTTTTATTTGATGGTTTTAAATGTGCATCACATGTTAATTAGTGCCACCTGTGTGTACTAGTTATATTCTCACACCCCTTCCCTTGGAGCTATACTGAGTTTAAGAACTTTTAGTTCGAAACGCATACAGTGTCTCCTCAACCTTCCCTCCGGTTTTCCGGTCGGGTTCATGCATTTTTGTATTTTGCATACATATTTTATGGATATCTAAATAAAAAGTTTTGGATTTTACCCTTTTGAGATGGACCGTCTTTTCCTAATAATTCTGTACACGGTGTATACTACTACTACTTTTTGAAGCTATTTGACTTTGGAGCCAGCCTGGTATGTATCTCGACTCATGTGCCTGACCACAGACTATTTAAAAGTTATTCTTTAGGATCCCAAGCAGTGAGCTGTATCCATTTTTTTTCTTTCTTCTTGATGGCTATAACTTAATTACTTAATCTAAGTTCACATTGTGTCTTTGTCTACAGTTGGGAGCTTGCAGCTGAAGCCCTAGAAAAATGTTTTCTGTTGTTTTTGTTAATGAAGCCATTGATTATAATGATGTAGATGGAGTCACTGTGTGCTCTGTAGGACATAATTTTTGGCCTTGTATGCCTTTTTGAGGCAGACACCAAGATGGCGTCTTGGTGCCTGCCTCAAATAGGCACATAATGATGCCAACATAGAACACTGACTCTGCCTCCATCATTACAGTCAATGTTCCTGTTGGTGTGAATATCTGAATCCCATTCTCCAAGGCTTCAGACACAAATACCGACAGAGCCACTGATCATAGTCCAACGTGAATATAGTCCAAGTGGGACTGTCTTAGGATGCCCAAGTCCTACCAGTTATGCATGTCTCTAGAAGTTTTTATATGGGAATAATTGTCACGGCTAGATGATAACCAGGTCGCAACATCTCCCACATCGGCAAGTATGCAGTGAGTAAAGGGAACCTGTCACCTCGTTTTTCAGCTATAAGCTGCAGCCACTGCCTTTCTACAGCTTTCTAGAATGCTGTAGATAAGCCCCGAAAGGCTGTGGCTGCAGCTTATAGCTGAAAAATGAGGAGACAGGTTCCCTTTAACAATGTAAGCCTATGGAGCTTCAGAACAAGGCCCCACAGGCTTGCATTATAGAAGAAACTTCTCTCTCACACCGAGAGCATAGAGTGAGCCGAAGAGCGATGACTGGCAATTCTGACAGCTAAATTGGAAAGGGTTATTTACAGTTAGAGCAGTCAGACTGTGGAATGCCGACCACAAAAACTAGTAATGGCAGACACTACAACAGCTTTTAACCAGGGCTGGATGATTTCCTCAATACACATAACATTGTGGTTATATTTAATTTTGTGACAAAAAGGACAATTGGTGGAGAAAGGTTAAACTTGATGGACCTAGGTCTTTTTTCAACCTATGTATGTAACTATGTAGCTATGACATCACACAAAAGTGGAGCCAACAGCGCTTGATCTCAGAGAAGACGGCAGTAGGGAAGTATATTACTCCACCACACTACAATACATACACGTTTAGTGAAAAAACAAAACTTCATGAGGGTACTTCAAACATGTACGACGAACAGCATTCGTATGCCATATATTTCAGAAATATTCTATTACAAAGGAACATTAATTAATTCCGAATTTTTATTTTTTTTTTATATTAGGAATTCTCTATCAGTATGTCTTTGGTGTGTGGGAGGAAACCGGAGTACCCGGAGGAAACCCACGCAAACACGGGGAGAACATACAAACTCCTTGCAGATGTTTTCCTTAGTGACATTTAAACCCAGGATCCCAGTGCTGCAAAGCAACAGTGCTAACCACTGAGCCACCGTGCTGCCCAAGTACAGCTTTGATGATGGACTTGCTGTACTAGATGTATATGGTGCCCTAATCAACGATTGGACATATGCATCTTCTGATGCTGCGAGCAGCCCTGGATAATCCACGCCGGCAGGATGATATAATCCGGCGGAAGATGGATCCTAGGAGAAGAGAAATAAAACTAATGTAAGTAATGGGACTCCATATTAGAGGATACTGCTTTGGTTTCATTGTGGCAGGACGGTAGAGAAATCTTCACTGTGCAGAGGAACAGGATCATTGTCAGTCATCATACATGTAACAATCCCACCACTGACAGATAACATCTTCTCCACATGAATTATTCTCACTGGCCAACAACAAACAACATAGACCTTATTATCACACTTACGTCTTCTAGGTTTTCGCTCTTCTACTATTTTGGCATTTTGCTCTTCTACCAGTTTTATTGCAGAGTTATTTTTCTTCTCAACTAGAAATTCATCTAAAAAGTAAAAAAACAAGTCAATGATCATTATCAGTCATCATACATGTGGCAATCGTATAACTGGGAGTTAACATCTCCTCCTAGTGAATAATTCTCAGTCGCCGACATCAGACAACATACACCTTAATGTCACACTTACCTCTGCTAGGTTCTGTCTCTGGGACTATTTCTGGGTCTTCATCATCTCCCAGTTTTAATGCAGAGGTATTTTTTGTTTCATCTTGAAATTCAAATAAAAAAAGTAAGAAAAAAAAGTCAATGATCATTGTCAGTCATCATACATGTGGCAATCGTATCACTGGGAGTTAACATCTCCTCCTCGTGAATAATTCTCAGTCGCCGACATCAGACAACATAGACCTTATTGTCACACTTACCTCTCCTAGGTTCTGTCTCTGGGACTATTTCTGGGTCTTCATCGTCTCCCA
Organism: Dendrobates tinctorius; assembly: GCF_039654945.1. Taxonomy (NCBI): domain Eukaryota; kingdom Metazoa; phylum Chordata; class Amphibia; order Anura; family Dendrobatidae; genus Dendrobates; species Dendrobates tinctorius. The sequence continues at coordinate 23,919,907 of NW_027361738.1, read as the reverse complement.
GTTTTAATGCAGAGATATTTTTTGTTTCATCTTGAAATTCAAATAAAAAAAGTAAGAAAAACAAGTCAATGATCATTGTCAGTCATCATACAGTACATGTGGCAATCGTATCACTGGGAGTTAACATCTCCTCCTCGTGAATAATTCTCAATCGCCAACATCAGACAACATAGACCTTATTGTCACACTTACCTCTGCTAGGTTCTGTCTCTACTACTATTTCTGGGTCTTGATCTTCTCCCAGTTTTATTGCAGATGTATTTTTTGTCTCAACTGGAAATTCATGTAAAAAAGTAAGAAAAACAAGTCAATGATCATTGTCAGTCATAGATGTGAAAATCCCACCATTGACATATAATATATCTTCCTCGTGAATTATTCTGTCGCCGACATCAGACAACATAGACCTTATTGTCACACTTACCTCTGCTAGGTTCTGTCTCTGGGACTATTTCTGGGTCTTTATCGTCTCCCAGTTTTAATGCAGAGGTATTTTTTGTCTCATCTTGAAATTCAAATAAAAAAAAGTAAGAAAAACAAGTCAATGATCATTGTCAGTCATCATACATGTGGCAATCGTATCACTGGGAGTTAACATCTCCTCCTCGTGAATAATTCTCAATCGCCAACATCAGACAACATAGACCTTATTGTCACACTTACCTCTGCTAGGTTCTGTCTCTACTACTATTTCTGGGTCTTGATCTTCTCCCAGTTTTATTGCAGATGTATTTTTTGTCTCAACTGGAAATTCATGTAAAAAAGTAAGAAAAACAAGTCAATGATCATTGTCAGTCATAGATGTGAAAATCCCACCATTGACATATAATATATCTTCCTCGTGAATTATTCTGTCGCCGACATCAGACAACATAGACCTTATTGTCACACTTACCTCTGCTAGGTTCTGTCTCTGGGACTATTTCTGGGTCTTCATCGTCTCCCAGTTTTAATGCAGAGGTATTTTTTGTCTCATCTTGAAATTCATATAAAAAAAGTAAGAAAAACAAGTCAATGATCATTGTCAGTCATCATACATGTGGCAATCGTATCACTGGGAGTTAACATCTCCTCCTCGTGAATAATTCTCAATCGCCAACATCAGACAACATAGACCTTATTGTTACACTTACCTCTGCTAGGTTCTGTCTCTGCTGCTATTACTGGGTCTTGCTCTTCCAGTTTTAATGCAGATGTATTTATTGTCACAACTGGAAATTCATGTAAAAAAGTAAGAAAAACAAGTCAATGATCATTGTCAGTCATAGATGTGAAAATCCCACCATTGACTTATAGTGATGAGCGACTGTGCTCGTTACTGGAGTTTTCCGAGCATGCTCGGGTGTTCTCCATGTATTTTGAGCGTACTCGTGAATTAAGTTTTAGTCCCGCCGCCAGATTATTTGTGGCTGCTGGAACGCCTGAATACATGTGGGGATTTTTGCTAAAGAACAGCAACCCCACATGTATTCAGACTGTCATCCGCAAATCATGCAGCTGCAGGGACTGACTGTCTGATGTCGGCGACTGAGAATAATTTCAGAGGAGGATATATTATATGTAGTGATATGCGAGTGTGCTCATTACTTGAGTTTTCCAAGCATGCTCAGGTGTGAGCCGAGTATTTTGGGCGTGCTCGGAAATTAAATTTTAGTCCCCGCAGCTGCAAGGTTTGCAGCTGCTGGACAGCCTGAATACATGTGGGGATGATTGCACGTTTTTTTGGAAATCCTCACATGTATTCAGGTTGTTTAGCAGTCTCAAATCATGCAGCTGCAGGGACTAAAACTTGATTTCCGAGCATGCCCAAACTACTCAGAGAACACCCGAGCATGTTCGGAAAACTCGAGGAAAGAGCACACTCGCTTATCACTACATATAATATATCCTCCTCATGAATTATTCTCAGTTACCGACATCAGACAACATAGACCTTATTGTCACACTTACCTCTACTAGGTTCTGTCTCTACTATTTCTGGGTCTTGAACATCTCCCAGTTTTAATGCAGATGTATTTTTCGCATCAACTGGAAATTCATATAAAAAAAGTAAGAAAAACAAGTCAATGATTATTGTCAGTCATAGTGTGAAAATCCCACCATTAACATATAGTGATGAGGTAGTGTGTTCGTTACTCGAGCATGCTCGGGTGTTCTCTAAGCCTTTTGAGCGTGCTCGTGAATTAAGGTTTAGTCCCCGCAGCTGCATGATTTGCAGCTGCTAGATAGCCTGAATATATGTGGGGAGGATTGCCAGTTTCTTCGGAAATCCTCACATGAATTCAGGCTGTCTAGCAGTGTCAAATCATGCTGCTGCGGGGACTAAACTTGCTTTCCGAGCATGCCCAAACTACTCAGAGAACACCCGAACATGTTAGAAGAGCTCAAGTAACGAGCACACTTGCTCATCACTACATATAATATATCCTCCTCGTGAATTATTCTCAGTCGCCGACATCAGACAACATAGACCTTATTGTGACACTTACCTCTGCTAGGCTCTGACTCTGCGACTATTTCTGGGTCTTGATCTTCTCCCAGTTTTAATGCAGATGTATTTTTCGCCTCAACTGGAAAATTATATAAAAAGTAAGAAAAACAAGTCAATGATTATTGTCAGTCATAGATGTGAAAATTCCACCATTGACATATAACATCTCCTCCTCATGAATTATTCCCAGTTGCCGACATCAGACAACATAGACCTTATTGTCACACTTACCACTGTTAGGTTCTGTCTCTGCCACTATGTCTGGGTTTTTCTCTTCTCCCAGGATTAATGCAGATTTGTTTTTCTTCTCAACTGGAAAATCATATAGAAAAGTAAGAAAAACAAATCAATGATAAACTCCTATAAGATTAGATTCATATCTTTATGGTTGCTGATGCCGGATTGCTATGAGCGCAACCCTGTGGTCGGCATTCATAGCACACCTGTAATTCTGCTACATAGAGGTAATCTATGCATCTCCTCTATGTAGCAGAGGCGATCGAGTTATGGTAGCTTCTAACCTCCCATGGAGGCTATTGAAGCATGCCAAAATAAAAAAAAATGTTTTTAAAAATATTAAAAAATTAAAAAAAACGAGTTTAAATCACCCCTCTTTCGCCCCATTCAAAATTAAACTATAAAAAAAATCAAACCAACACATATTTGGTATTGCCATGTTCAGAATGGCCCGATCTATCAATAAAAAAAAGGATTAACCCGATCGCTAAATAGCTGAGTGAGAAAACAAATCGAAACGTCAGAATTGCGTTTTTTTTTTTGGTCGCCGCAACATTGCATTAAAATGCAATAACGGGCGATCAAAAGAATATATCTGCACAAAAGTGTTATCATTAAAAACGGCAGCTTGGCGCACAAAAAATAAGCTCTCACCCAACCTGAGATCGCGAAAAATGGAGATGCTACGGGTCTCAGAAAAGGGCGCAATTTTTTTTCTGCAAAGTTTGGAATTTTTCTTAACCTCTTAGATTAAAAAGAACCTAGACATGTTTGATGTCTATGAGCTCGTATTGACTTGGAGAATCAAAATCGCAGGTCAGTTTTAGCATTTAGTGAACCTAGCAATAAAGCCAATCAAAAATTAGGTGCGGGATTGCACTTTTTTTGCAATTTTACTGCACTTGGAATTTTTTGCCCGTTTTCTGTTACATGACTTGGTAAAAGCAATGGTATTGTTCAAAAGTACAACTCGTACAACAAAATATAAGCCCTCACATGGCCATATTGCCCTTAAAATAAAAAAGTTATGGCTCTGGAAAGAAGGGGAGCGAAAAATGAAAACGCAAAACCGAAAAAAGCTTTGGGGGTTAAGGGGTTAAAACATCTGTGGCATATTAAGGGTATATATAGAGTTAGTGTGGGGCCTGATTGAGCCATGGGCAGAGTATTCGTGATCAGTATCAGGCACCAGACTGTATGGCCCCTTATACCTTTAATGCGCAGCACATAAGAGTGAGAATTTTATACGTTAACGTGTTGGATTGTTGTTTATTTTAAAGGCACAAAAAAGCAGTGATTTTCTGAGCCCTCATGTAACATTTGCATTGCACCTTATGATCAGTGACGACAACAAGATGTCCTATAGACCTGCACATACCTGATAATATGGGAGAGGGTGACTTGTTGTTTTCAGTAGTGAAACTCTGATTATCACCATCAATTCCAGTTGGAGAAGATTCTTTCTGCCTGTTTAGTAGAAGAAAAAATAAATAAATTACAAGTGAAAGCAATGAAAATAAAAAGACTCCTTTCTGTATGGGCAATTACCACACTTGGACAAAATGGAGGAGATACCTTGCACAGAACTGCCTTCTATCAGCAAGAATGTAGAATAACTAGTAATAAAGGGCTTTAATGAAATGGAAATGAAAGGCTGGTCACAATGATCAGCTGTTATCACAAGCCAGACCCCACAGTGATGATCAATCAAGGGGCGGTGGTTCTGGATTTAGTATTGTGTCATATGCGTCTTGTATTTCGTATTCTGAAGATATGTCAGTACTATACCCTATAATAATAATCTACTCACACGTCTGAGTGCTTTGTGCTGCTCTCTAGAGAACAATCTGGAGATGGCTCATCGTCTTCATCGCTCATCATCCTGGTATCGGTTGCATATAGCTAAAATACACAGAGTAAAATTAAATATAAATATATATATATATATATATATAGTATTTTCATTGTATTTTAGCTATAGTTTTGTGGATTTACTGATCACATACTCACCTTAGAAAGTCTTTGAGAAGATGACACAAAGTTTAGGCTTTCTGGCCAGTCACCGACCTCCTTACTTGTGTCACCCTCATCTGAATCCATATGTTTTGGTCTCTCAATATCAGCTACAAAATACAAGTATTATCAGAGATTATTAATATAATCACAGTCACCATGTTATTACTAATAATGATGGGAACATAATGTCACATAAAATAAAAGACAAGACGTTTAAACGGCAGCTTTCACCCGATGACGTCTCATTCTACTTACTGTCAAAGTAGCTGGTGTCCTCCTCTGACATAAGAATTGGCCTATACTCTGGCTGCTGATGTTCAAGATTCTCAAAGTCTAACTCACTCAGGAATGGATGACTCTTGATTTCATTTGATCCTCCTGGAAATGGAAGACAAGAAAAAAGTACATTTTATGGTAATCTAAACTGAAGACATAGCAGAGCTAAAATATACTGTAAGTCATGGCATGAAGAATGGGGAATGGACAAGAAGGTAACGCAGAGACCTCAGTGCTGATCCTCATGGAAATGATCTATTTGTCAGGTCACAGAGGAGTTATAAGTCATTATTAATACTACTATATATATATTACCTGTCCCGAGTCTATGTCTTGGATCTTTTCTGAGTAGCTGAGTAATGAAGTTTTGAGCATCGGGATGAACAGCACGATTTTTAAATTTCAAAGTGATGTCTTCTGTTATATAAAAAGAAAATGTTACAGAAAAGAAAGTCTCTACATTTACTATCATTTAAAAAAGCTATCAAAAACAACAAGTAACTAAACCAAAGAATGAACCAAATTACTATGGCATCACACAGCATTCAGATTATTTTACTTACCCCTGATGATTCTCTTTAACATATCCTTTTTGTTTCTTCCTTTAAATGGCACATCGCCAGTAAGAAATTGATATGTGATGATCCCTATTGACCACCAGTCAATAGGCCTTCCGTAGCCCACCCCTAAGAAGACTTCTGGGGCTACATAATACAAGGTGCCAGTCGTCTGGAAACCAACAGAACAATGAGAAGATTATCAATGAAAATAACTGTGACAAATAACATCAGTGGAAACATTTTCCATGTGAGAAAATATGATAGAAGCAGAAATAGATCAGATCTGTAAAGAATAAGTTTTTTATGTATAGCTAACCCCATCATCAGGGAACTCTCTGGTGATGTCTTCAGTTCGAGCCTTGTAAATGTCTGATGTTGGTCTCATGAGTCCGACTTTTGAAATCCCAAAATCTGTGACTTTGATATGTCCAGTTGATGATATCATGAGGCTGTGAAAGAAAAGACATTGTCAGCCCTAAGTAATACCCCATAGACTGTATACCAAACTATAACTGTCTCTCCCTTTATTATACGGCAGCGCTCACTTACTTCTCAGGCTTCAGGTCTCGGTGAACCACACCATAGCTGTGCAGATATTCCACAGCAACAACCGTTTCTGCAATGTACAAGCGGGTCCAGGCGAGGGAAAAACGACCATATCTCTCAATGAGACTCTGACAGTCTCCTCCTAGAGCAGAAAGCAAATATGACAGGTGAGAGTTTGTTACAATATAAATTACACATGATGAGTGTGAATGAGAAATAAGCTGAGACACTGGGGCAGGGAGTCAATCATAGAGATACACTGTGTGATGTAGAGCGTATACTGTATACTGCAGAGTAATCCTATGCAAAAAGAGAGCTGAGATCTGCCCCTGCTGGTAAACTCTTACATTGCACTGTCAATCTCTGACAGCGGCATTTTAGCAGGTGACCTGGAGGCGAGCTGCTCTAAGCACTCATCGCCCCCATTCCATGTCAGTGGTTTGCTATGGCTGCTGAGTTTCTGCAGAAGACGACTGTCCTTGCCATTATGGTGCTTCTGTGAAGGTCAGTGTGTAGCTCGGCTTCATAGGGGACCAAGATTTTCACCATACTCTGCAATACTCATATTACAGTACATAGTAATTACGATTATATAATCACAAGTTCAGGCCCCTTATGGAGACCAAAATATAAAATAATAATAAAAATATTTGGGGAAAGAAAATTAAATATAAAAATCACTTTTTCTCCATTCAAAATAAATAATGAAAAAAACAAATAAACTCAGGTGGAATAGCAGTGTTTTTGTTCCCCCAACATCAGAAAAAAATGCAATAAGAAGCAATGAAAATTATTATCTGTGAGAAAGAGGTAACCCTCCTGAACTGTTCTTCTGGGCATGTAGATTAATGAGATATAAATACATTGGAAGCTTTATGTATTTAAGCAGAAATGGGCTGGATAGAGATACAATGGATATGTCTTACCTGTGACAAAGTCCATGACCATACACACATTTTGTTTAGTTGGGAAGGAACAAAGTGTGGAGACAATAAAGGGACAATCAGAGAATATTGCAATGTCCCTTTCCAGATAGGCCATTTCAAGATACTCTGGAACCCCCAGTTCGCTCCTGGCTTGTTTCTTCATGGCGAATACCCTGTTTGTGTCTTTATGACGCACTAAGTGGACGGCCCTGTAGAAGAGAAAAATCCATAATTTACACAGAATTCTTACTAACAGTCTGCCTATGTGTCAAATGATCTTCTGTACTAATAGTTAATAGTGATGAGCGAGTATGCTCGTTACTCGAGATTTCTGAGCATGCTCAGGTGTCCTCCGAGTAGTTTGGATGTGCTCGGAGATTTAGTTTGTGTCACCGAAGCAGCATGATTTGCGGCTGCTGGACAGCCTGAATACATGTGGGGAATGCCTGTTTGTTAGGAAATTCCCACATTTATTCAGGCTGTCTAGCAGCCACAAATCAGGCAGCTGCGGTGACACAAACTAAATCTCCAACCACACCCAAACTACTCGGAGACCACCCGAGCATGCTCGGAAATCTCGAGTAACGAGCATACTCGCTCATCACTAATAGTTAGTACTAGATGTATGGCCGTCACTAGAAATCAATGTCTGGAAATACACAAAATAACTCAGCATGAATGATCACTTATGGGAGATTTTCATCCATATCACATGATAACTGAGCTGAATCGTGACAAGTAGACATGGACCAGACGACTAGATGTAGATTAGATCTAGTGCAAAGTGGTATTGATAACAACAGCTCGACCCACAAAAAACAAGTCCTTACAAAGCTCTATGGGATGAAAAAATAAAAATGTTACAGATCTTGGACAACAGTAACATTAAGGCTGTGTACCCATGTTGCGGATTGTATGCGTTTTTGCTGCGAAAATGCATACAGAACGCACCCCATGCATTCCTAAGGCATTCCGCACATGCTGTGCTAATGCTGCGTTTTTTTCCACGGCGGAATCGCATAGCGGAAAGAAACGCAGCAGGCTCATTATTTTTCCAGAATCGCCGCAATTCCGCAAAGAATCACCGCAATTCTGCACACATAGGAATGCATGAGATCCGCTTTCTTTCCGCATGTGGCTATGCCCACCATGCGCAAAGTGAGCGAATCATGTGCGAATAGTACCCAGGGTCTGGAGGAGAGGAGACTGTCCTCCAGGCCCTGGGTACCATATCTCTGTAAAAAAAAGAATAAAGAATAAAAAATCGGGTTATACTCACCTTCCGGAGTGCCGCGTAGCCTTACCAATGCTCCCGTCAACTGTGTTCCCAGTAATGCCTTGCGGCAAGGACCTGTGATGACATAGCGGTCTCGCGAGACTGCTACAGTGTTGCGAGACTGCTACGTCATCAAAGGTCATTGTCGCAAGGCATCGCTGGGAACGGGAGCATCGCGAGGATCGGGAACACTGCGCCGGATGCCGGAAGGTGAGTTTATCACAATTTTTTTAAATTATTTTTAGCATTCAATCTTTTACTATTGATGCGGCATAGGCAGCCTCAATAGTAAAAAGTTGGTCACACTTGTCAAACAATATGTTTGATGAGTGTGACCAACCTGTCAATCACAGTCCAAGCGATGCTTCAAAACGCTTGTAATGCGCTGGAATTCCGCACGCGAAAATCGCGTGAAAAACGCTTGTTTTCTGCCGGAAAAACACATGCGAATTCCATGCCTTTTCCCGCAGCAGGAGTTGCGGAAATGCTACAGAAATTTCCGCAGCATCTCTGCAACGTGGGTACATAGCCTTAGACATGGACTAATATACAGGAATTTCCTTAAGGCAGGACATATAGACTGAGGCATCATCATAAGGAGTTTGGTAAAAATGTAGATTATCCATAACGCTCACCCATAAGATCCACTGTTGATCTCTTTGATCTGGGTATAGTCGCTCCTACTTGGTTTTCTCATAGGGGTCAATGATCTGATCACGGCCTAGAAGAATAAGAAATGACAATGAGACATAAAAGTTGCAGGAAAATAAAAGCTGGAGATGCAGGAACTTCTCTACATTATGTCCCCGCTGATTACACTGCAGCAGATGTAGAGGACATGATACGAGCAGGACGCTCCCCAGACACTATTATATTATAGGGATATCCTCTATACACATATATCACTGTACTAGAGGGGATGGTAAGGGACATCACACAGAGGAGACAGGAATAATAATAATAGGTCCAATCTACATTAAGAATAGAGTTAACCCACTGTACTCTGGGGTGTAACATGTGATGTGTAATTCATACCCCGTTATCTGATGATATACAGATGTTTTCTCTGATACTTACACTGGCAGATTCGGGGATCTCTGGGGTCTCAGATATTCCACCGTCAGCAGTTGCCGGCTCAGTTGTCTCTAATATAATGATAAAATAATGAGACATCATGTATTAGACGATATCAGAACTTAATATATAACACATTGATATAAGGAAGGAAAGACAAGTAAATGGTATAATACTAGTTATATGGATATTCTGCACATACTTTATATACTTATGGCACATCCATAGATAGATATGCTCTACCATAAATGTGTGATTGTTCGGGATCTGACAGTGACTTGGATGGGGACCCTGTGAGGTCCTCTGTGCATTTTGGGGCTGAGAAGATCCCAGAAGAGAGAACCAGAGGGGTTTTCAGAATTGCATGAGCCCTCTCCATTACAGTCTATAGGAGGTTCAGGAGCCGTCACCGGCCTCATACAGAGGATGAAGAGTAAATTTATATATTCTCTGGTGTCTCCATAATATTAATATTTGTAGGAATACGAGATGATCAGCTTACCTTCCATCAGATCACTTTTTAGCCCTGGCTCACTGGTATTGGGGTCAGCGATATTTTGGTGTTGCCCCTCTTTGAAGTCACCGGCCGGTGCTTTCTGTTGGATATAATATGTGCAATTAATATAACAAGTCACAAATACTAAATTACAGTACACAAAAGACAGGACGGACTAAACCTGGATTTACATAATTGCGGAAGTGCAGGGAATATACACGGCCGCTCCGTCCAGTAAATCCACATTAATATATAAGGGACTTGTATATACAACAGTTCTCCAATAGCATCTATTACCAGAACTGCAGCATTTACAAGAAGGAAGATTGTGAAGATAAAGCGAGACCGATGTGATATGAAAGGTCCGCACCACTGAGCACAGTACAGACTGTCACCACAGAGGATGGAGCAGAGACAGGCTGCCATAAAAGATCCTGTCTCTGCCTGGCGCGGACAGGGGGCTTCTAAAATGAGATATATGACAATCTGCTATATGACTAGTAATCTGGAGAAGATCAGACAAGAAAGACATGAGATATAGAAGATGACGGATTCTTACCAAAAGCTTCAGTGAGCGGGCAATATATCCTAGTACAATCAGGAACTGTACGGCCAATACTTTAAAAAAGGTCAAATCTCCATATTGGGATCTTTCTTCAGCCTATAAAAATGGAAAAAAACAAAAAAGGAAAATCATGAGAGAAAGTAGAGAATATAGGACGCTATTTATGTCACCATTTTACTCCTGCAATCTACAGCTACAATTAATACATATATGGATATTTCATATCAGCTATAAATTATATTGCTCTCGGCCAAAATATATATTTCATGTAAATAAACTTGTATTTTGTAAATATTAAAATATTATTGATTATTGTTTTATGTGCTTTGCCCAGATTGTCTGTTACCTGATGTACTAAGGTCCTGATGTTCATCTGTAAATGCTTAAGATATTCTGAGCTTATATGGCCTTGTTGGTGTTTGGTCAGGCAGTCTCTCACTAGCTTCATAACCAGCCGGTAAGTGAAGCTAAGGACGCCATCGGGTATTGGTAGCACAATGTCAGGGGCATAGGTGGTAAGAATCCCCTGGAGTAGTGCCAACACCTCAAGTTTAGCTGAAGAAATTCCAGACATTTCAAACAAACCCAAGTGCAGTCAGTATATCACCAGCTTCATAGCCATTCACTGACAACAATGACACCTGGGCAGTAAGCACTTGGGTAGGTAGTGGTGGTGCATTATGATGTCATAATGGAATCTTGGGGTGGAATGTTAACATTTCATCAGTGATGTCATCATGGAATCCGGGGATGGAATCTTAACCCATTTACAACTTTGAAAGTATAGGTACGTCCAAGGTTGTGTCCCTGTCTTTTTTAGGCAGCGCCAGAGCCCACATCTCTACCCACACATGAGAGTTGATGTGATCATCTGTTATGTCCCACAAATAGATTTTGGCTGCCAACCACTTAATGACACTGTCAATCACTAACAACGGCATTTAAGACGTGCTGACCGAAACCGTGTCACAAGTCTCGCTCATCAGCGCCCTTGTCACATGATTCTGGGGTTGCAGTGAGTTATCATGACAGCTGGGGGTCTGCAGAAGAACAGTGTGCCTGTCCATTGATCATCTTTTATGAACACTGACTCATGGCCAGTGTTCAGATTTTTTTTTCCACCGCTTAAGTAAAAAAGGACTTATACAAAAAAGCAAGGCCTCATAGGCTATATTGATGGTAATAAAATGTAATGGCTCTGGGAAGAAGGGGAGCAAAAAAACGAAAGCACAAAAATGGAAAATCGCAAGGTGGTGAAGGGGTTAAAGTGGCATCTCACTATAAAGGGAAGTTGCCTAGTAACATTCTATTAACAATTAAGTTGGCAACATCATGGGTTGAGCATCAGAACCAGAATCAGGGAAAGAGGGAAAACCATGGCTTTGCTATTCTGATCAGGCTTTTATATATATATTTCTCCAAAAAAATTATTTTAACCTGGTTTTGGATGCTAAATATTCTTTACATGTGTAAACATTTACTTTTTTTTTACATATTGTGACCAGGGTGGACTGGGAGTAAAATTCAGCCCTGGCATTGTAGACACGCAGGCCCACGCTATCACCGCCCCCCTCCCCAGCTTGTATTTTATGAATATTATCCTTTATTATTGCTATGTGTTTTGCCCAGATTGTTTGTTACTTACCTGTAGTACTAAGGTCCTGATGTTCATCTGTAAATGCTCAAGATATTGTGAGCTTATACGACCTCGGCGGTATTTGGTCCGGCAGTCTTTCACTAGCTTCATAACCAGCCGGTAAGTGAAGCTGAGGACGCCATCGGGTATTGGTAGCACAAGGGCAGGGGCATAAGTGGTAAGAATCCCCTGGAGTAGTGCCAACTCCTTACGTTTATCTGAAGAAATGTCAGACATTTCAAACAAATCCAAGCGCAGTCAGTATATCACCAGCTTCGCAGCCAATCACTGACAACAATGGCAGCTGGGCAGTAAGCACTTGGTTAAGTAGTGGCGGTGCATTATGATGTCATAATGGAATCTTGTGGTGGAATGTTAACATGTCATTAGTGATGTCATAATGGAATCTTGTGGTGGAATGTTAACATGTCATTTGTGATGTCATAATGGAATCTGGGGATGGAATCTTAAAGGGGCATCTCACCATAAAAGGAAGTTACCTAGCAATAATTAATGTGGCAACACCATAGGCTGAGCATCAGTTTCAAACTCAGGCATGGAGGGAAGAACCATGGGTTTGATCAGTGAGGCAGGCTTTTACATCTGTCTTTTCTCCCATAAAATATGTTAAACAGAGTTTGGACACTAAATGTTCTTCACATTTACTTTTTCTGGATATTGTGACTTGGGATGGACTGGGACTAAAATACAGTCCTGGTGTTTCAAGCCCATGCTGTCGCCTACCCCTTCCCTAGATTGAGGTCTCTAATACTAATTTTATCCTACCTTGAGGAAATCAATAATTTACTATTATCTATATTTCCAATATAATATTTAATAATAATAATAATATTTATATTGCAATATATGGCTCACACTGAGTATTTTCACTGCATAACAAACTCATCTTCTTACTGTCCCCACAAAGTGGATGGGATTTATAGAAATCTCATGCCCACTGTGATTTTTTTATACCCTGTATAAAATGACCTGCGGTGCGTGTGTGTTTGAAATCCTCAAAATACAGAATAACTTTTTCTTGTGATTACGCTGAGATTTATATGCAGATTTTATCCATAGAATTGCATTAGATGAGGAAACTACGCAGGTAAAAAAAACACAAAATGCTTAAAATCCACAGATGACTATCAATAAATCTTTGTTAAAGCCTAGTACCACGAAGTATCAAAAATAAAGCAGATTTAATCAACACATAACATAGCAAATAAGCAAAAAAAATAACACAGAGTCAAAACGATACAAAAATTTAATAAAAACGCAAGTAGCCTAATTTACCTAATAGGTGGAAAAATGCTGCAGAAAATCTGCAACATCAAAAACTCACCAACTACTCATCATGGGAACTTAGCCTACCAAATAGCACCAGAGCAGATCAAAATATTACCAGCATATACAGTAGTGATAATACCGCCATACGGATCATTAGGTAAACCAATATACTAGTGCTGATATCACCACCATACAGTGTCCATATAATGGTACTATCAGTTTTGCACAAGTGCACTGTAGACCATATATATCTGTACTGTGCAGGTTCTCACCAAAGACGTTCTCAATAATCGCAGTCATTCATTTTTCCTTCCATTTTCCATTCGGCCCAAAACAGCATGATCACTTCTTCAATCCATAACTCATCCCTGCACAATGTAACACAGAGACGTCTTTGACTTACAGCTTTTACCCTCCATAAATTCCCCCATTCCTGTACAAGCCATGTAGTGCAATAATAAGTAACCTAGACAGTAATAATGCCCCTCTGTGTCCTGTATGGTAATCCTAGCATCTTTTTGTGTCCCTCACAATAACAGTGCCTCCTCCATGCCCCTACACAGTAATAATGTTCCCTCTGTGCACACTTAGAGTAATAATACCCCAGTATGCTTCCTTATATCTAAGTACAGCAGCATGTAGAAATAATGCCCCCATTCCCCCCGTATAATAATTCTCCTTCACCCTTTATAATAATAATATTGACCCCGTACCTTCTTACCCCTGTGATTGCTTATAATAACATGTCTCCTGTTCTCTCCCTGTAATGATACTGATTTTGCTGTCTGCCTCCTGATGGTAATGCCCCTGAGCAGGAGCATACATAGAAATCACTGGAACGCCAGACCAAAAGTCTTATTTTTATTTATTGTTATTATTATTTATTATAGATCCATTTATTCCATGGCGCTTTATATGTGAGGAGGGGTGTACATAATAAAAGACAAGTACAGTAATCTTAAACAACGCAGGTCATGACTAGTACAGGAGGACAGAGGACCCAGCAAACGAGGGCTCACAATCTACAAGGGATGGGTGTGGATACAGTAGGTGAGGGTAGAGCTGGTCATGCAGCGGTTTGGTGGATCGGTGGTTACTGCAGGTTGGTAGGTCTTCAGGTTCCTTTTGAAGCTTTCCACGGTAGGTGGGAGTCTGATATGTTGTGGTAGAGAGTTCCCGAGTAGGGGGGATGCACGGGAGAAATCTTGTATGCGTTTGTGGGAAGAGGATATAAGAGGGAAGTCGAGAAGGAGATCTTGTGAGGATCGGTGGTTGCGTGCAAGTAAGTACCGGGCGATGAGGTCACAGATGTATGGAGGGCACAGGTTGTGGATGGCTTTGTATATCTTGGTTAGGGTTTTGAACTGGAGTCTCTGGGTAATGGGGAGCCAGTGCAGGGATTGACAGAGAGGAGAGGCCGGGGAATAGCGGGGGGACAGGGATTAGTCAGGCAGCGGAGTTTAGAATAGATTGGAGGGGTGCGAGAGTGTTAGAGGGAAGGCCACAGAGCAGGAGGTTGCAGTAGTCAAGGAGGGAGATGATGAGGGCATGGATTAGGGTTTTTGCAGATTCTTGGTTTAGGAATGTACGAATCCGGGAAAAAATTTTGAATCGGCTGGAAGTGGAAAGGGCTTAGATATGTGGTTTGAAGTAGAGATCAGAGATTACCCCAAGGCCATGAGCTTGTGGGACTGGGGAGAGTGAGCAGCCATTTACGTTAAAGAGAATCTGTCACCTGTTTTTTCTCCTGTGAGATGTGGCCACCGCCATCATGGGCTTATCTACAGCATTCTGTAATGCTGTAAATAAGCCCCCAATGTATCTTGAAAGATAAGAAAAACAAGTTATATTATACTCACCAGGGGGGCGGTCCGGTGCAGTCCGGGTCTGATGGGTGTCGCAGTCCGGGTCCGGTGCCTCCCATCTTCTAGCGATAACGTCCTCTTCCTTGTTTCTGTTGTGGCTCCAGCGCAGGCATAATTCTCTGACCTGTTGAGGGAAGAACAGAGTACTGCAGTGCGCAGGCACCGGGAAAAGTCAGAGAGGTGGGCGCATCTCATAGGGGAAAAAATAGGCAACAGATTCCCTTTAATGGATAAGTCCATTGGGGGGGTCAAATTAAATGGGGAAAGATGATGAATTCTGTTTAGTCCATGTTAAATCTTAGAAATCTAGCGGAGAAAAAGGATGAAATAGCAGCTAGACATTGTGGGATTCTGGTTAGTAGGGTGGTGATATCTGGTCCAGAGAGGTAGATCTGTGTGTCGTCAGCATAGAGATGGTACGAAAAGCCGTGCGACTCTATGAGCTGTCCCAGGCCGAAAGTGTAAATGGAGAAGAACAGGGGCCCTAGGACTGAACCTTGCGGGACTCCGACACATTGGGGACGAAGTGAGGAGGTATTATTATGACATACAGTGTGTGAATTAAGTATTTAACATGTCAGCAATTTCTAAGAAAATATATTTTTAAATCCCAGGCTCCCCCACATAGTATGATGCTCACTTCACAGCACTCGCCCCTCCAGACACACACAGTAATTTGGTTTTGGGTCGCCCTCCCAGGGCTGGCGGAGTACTCGGTACTGGTCCCGATGAGCTTCAATGGGAGATGTCATGGCAGCTGTAACCCGGCCCTTGGCCCTGGGCGCCCATTTTAAAAGGGAAAGGTTTCAGTGTGCTTATGGTGATGAGAGTTTATAAGTGATTCGTGACGCCACCTGTGGTGTTCGGCAAGGAAGATGTGAAGCCCTCCACAGGCATGGCTGTAGTCCCAGGGCAGTGTAGGTCAAGTGACATGTAGATGGTGTAGTGTCAGGCACAGGGGATGTAGCAGTGCTGAGTGCTTGAATAAGTGGAGGACACCAGGGCATGTAGTTCCAAAGCTTTAATCACAGTCTGCTCTGGTACAGGTGCCCGCATCCGTGCCGTGTCCTCCGGGTCAGGAGCTCAGTCAACCTCCAGGCAAGATGAAGTACTCCCTTCCAACACTCCGCCAACATGTGCCTTTTCTGAACGTCTCCCTATTGCGCCTTTGGTGAAGTACTCCAGTACTGAGTTACACAGGGGTTCCTCCTGTCAGATGTTCTTAAGAAGTCTACTTGTACGGCAGACAGCTGTAGCCTGCTTC
This sequence comes from Dendrobates tinctorius, assembly GCF_039654945.1. Classification (NCBI taxonomy): domain Eukaryota; kingdom Metazoa; phylum Chordata; class Amphibia; order Anura; family Dendrobatidae; genus Dendrobates; species Dendrobates tinctorius. The sequence continues at coordinate 23,903,389 of NW_027361738.1, read as the reverse complement.
GGGGACTCCTTGCTACTAAGTCCCGGCTCACTATCGTTGCTGTTGTGCCCCCAAGTCTTGTGTGGGAATAAAGTGGTGACAATTTCTATTCCTCCGGTGTCTGCTGCAGGACCATTAGTATTCATACAACCTCGGGGACCGGACCCCGGCCTTGCGCTGTGAACTTGAGAAGGGTTCTCTTCTAACCCTAATCCTTAGTCCTCCTTTTCTCCTTACATTCTGTACAATCCTTTCCTTCATATGGAGAATCAGGCTTTCTATAATGTCTCTCTCTCCTGTGCCGGCGGACCCAGATCACTGAGGTCAGCTGCAGCACTTCCTTCATCCATCCCACTCAGGGGATCTTCTCTCTTCCTATGACTCTGTTAGACTCACTGACTCAATGATAAACTCTTCCCGCTCTTTTGATGCAAGCTAAACTCCACCCGCCTCCCAGCACGCTTCTTGTTCCAAGCAGGGAGCCACCAAAGGGTGCTTTGCTACAGTACTGTTTTGTGTGGGATGCAGGTGTTGGAGCGTGGTCAGGTGTTTCCACCTTACTGGATGGTGGGATATAACACTTCAGGAGGAGGTGCAATACCTCTGTGGCGACTGAACCCTCAGGGGCGCCACATACCCCCCGTTAAACACAGCACGTCCGCGTTCTGCAAGAAAACAAAGGTGGAAATACAGGAACATACAAAATTTTGTAATGCTAATAAACAGTTCTTATCTAAACTTCCCAATGTGGGAGGCACTCATTCTTGAACGTTGCAAACAATTTAACTATCTATCTATCTCTAAGATTATGCTACCTAATTTAAAGTGCTATGGCAGTAAACTCGCTACCAATTCAAGTAACACATTTCCTAGTAATAACACATTTCTCATCTGTTCACATTTTCCACTTTCTTCTGTTCAAATCCTTATTTAAATTTTTGCATCTTTATTCAAAAACATTCCTATATTTCTCTTTCAACTATAAAAGCTATATTAGACACTATCATTATTCACTTTTCTATCAAAAATACTAACCATTATTTTTAAGTGCAATTCTATAAAGAGTAGACACTGGTCCAGCCAACATGTCTTGAAATGACCTTATAATGAGGTAATCCTTATTCAAGGAAGGTCCTATGTAAAACCAAGAGAGAGCACTTAAAGAGGTGCAAACTATTTACCTAACAGTCTGGATCACTCAGCGTCCATGATCTCCACAGTTAAAGTGTAAAGAGAAACGCTGCCAATAGAACTGGGCAACAAAACAGGATCAACAGGTAAACATCATGATAACCAAAAATAGAAAAAAAAAAGAAAAACAGGCACAATGGTGCTAAGACCCTCCTGGGTAACAAAAGTTAGTTAGTAAATTCTTCAATGTTGGTTGTCTCCTCCTGGGGTTCTGGAAGCGGGTTGGTTTGGCTGCTTCCAGGGGAGATCTTTAGAGCATCCTCTTCCTGCTTGAGGGTTGACAGGTGATGAGATGGCAGTTGGTGAGGTGGCTGCCTGAGGTTCAGCTGGTGTAGTTACTTGTACCATGGGGATTAGCTCGGTATTGTAGCTTCATTGATGTAAAATGGGATAAGCTGCAGTAAAAAGTGCCGTTCTATGAACATTGTCTCTGTTTCGTCACAACTATTGCTGTCCGTGCACATCGGCAGCAAATAAAATGTTCTTTCCACCGACAATTGGTTTAAGTCCGGGATCACACATACGAGAAACTCAGACAAGTCTCGCATTTTAATACCCGGCACTGCTGCCTGCACTCAGGAGTGGAGTGTGCGGCTGCATAGAAATGCATGCAACCGAATGCACCGCTCTCGAGTGCCGGCGGCAGTGCCGGGAATTAACATGCGAGACTTGTCCGAGTTTCTTGCATGTGTGATCCCGGTGTAGCGCAGTCTGTCTAACGCTGACATTGACCCCCATTATGTGACGCATGCCATAAAGCGGCACGCGTTCGCGATGTGCCGTCATTCAGTAACGTAGCCTCGGACGCGGGATGCAGCATCTGAGGCTCCATCACTACTAGCGCTGAGGAATCATCTGTGTTAGCGCTGGTGATTCATCTGCACTAGCGGGTATAGCATGATGCAAACGCGTTATGCTATACCGTTAACGCAGCCCGTCAACGCTATGCGTTGAACGGGCTGCATAACGCAATCTGAACCTAGCCTTATAAAAATGAATCCCTATTGTATAGTTATCATTGTAGTGTTGGGAGTAAGCAATGCCACAGGAGATAGGGGTTGTGACAAGAGTTGAGCAAATTCTTCAAAATTTGGTTCGAATTACAATTGCTGGAGTATTGTATTTGCAGTATTCACCAAACGTCATTGGAGTCAATGGGACTAGAGTTGAGCGAATATGTTCGGGACTGATCGTCAATCATAAATTCTGCACGGATAGGGTACAAAAAAAGGCATGAATATGGCAAACTCGGATTTGGCAATGGTTTCCGAACATATTCTCTCCACCCTAGTTGTAACGCTACACAAGATAGAGAAAGCTGACCATACACATTGGGTAGCCATGTCCTGAATGTTCGGCCAAAGGCTCTCACTCCCGACTCCACATACTTGTGAGCACTGAGGATTTCGGGATTATCTCCGCTGAGAACAAAAGTATCAGGCACTGCCAGTCCACCTGCCCGGTGCTTCTTTCTACTATCTGGAGAGAGCCGGGAGCTGCCGATACACATCAGATGGCTGAGCGATCCTCACAAAATCTGTGGCTTCGGCCAGCTTTCAGCTAACGTGTATTGGGGCTGTTATTGTGACTGTCCCAAAAAAGGTAATGGTAAACTGTACCTCCCTTCTAATGGGATGGGGTCCCTTTACCTCTATGTAGCCCACCTGTAAATGGCAAGTAATGGTTCGGTGCTCATATTCTGCTACATGTGAAAGCTATTAAAATGAGCCTTTATTAGATTTTAATAACTTCATTATTCACTATTTTGAAGTCTTTTGGGTCCTGGTTTATTAAGCTATTTTCAGCAGAATTCTGGTGAAGTTGCTCAAAAATATTGCAACATTTGGCGCTTACTTTACACGCCAGCTATGCCAATATGGACAGGGCATGACTGCACCCACCTGCATAAAGAATAAGGTGCATTGTACTCCAGCAATCCTCTTCTTACACTGGCCTGCACAGCACAGTCTTAATGAATTGTCCCATCTATTTTATTATAGAATTATAAAAACAAAAATTGTTTTTTTTCCCCAAGCCAAATCTGACCACTATTATTTCACATTGCAAATACTTGCAGCAAGTCTTTGAAACCAAAATCGGCCAAGTTATAAAAGTACATGCGAATAATTGCACTATGCTGGACTATGGATACACAAACACTGTATTTTTCTAGTTAATGATCTTCACTTGTAGGCTTTCTGTGAATGCTTTGTATGTGTGTGGCAACCCTGAGGCTCAGTCGCCACAGAGGTACTGCACCTTCTCCTAAGGTGTGGTGCCCCACCATCCAGGTAAGGTGGGAACTCCTAACCACACTCCAACACCTGCATCCCACACCAGACAGTAGTTCAGCAAAGCCACATTGTGGCTCCATGCTCACATGGTAGCAGAGCACCTTTGATGGTTCCCTGCTTGGAACACGAGACGTGCTGGGAGGTGGGTGGAGTTGAGAGTACTTAAAAGAGTGGGAAAGTGTAGGATTACAGGTTAGTCTAAGGTTAGTCAGACAGAGAGTCGGAGAGGACAGCCACTCGTAGAGGAGTGGGGATCCCTGGAAGAGGGATGGAGGAAAGAGTGTTGCAGCTGCCTCAGTGATCTGAGCCAGCTGGCACGGGAAAGGAAAGAAGGAGAAGGACATTGACTTGAAACCTAAGCTTCCATAAGAGAGAAAGACAAGTGCAGAACGAAGGAGAAAAGGGAACATAGAGGACGTGGGTTAGAGAGAGAGAACGCTGCCTAGAAGCGCAAGGCCTGGGCCCGGTCCCCGAGGTTGTATGAACACTAATGGTGCTGCAGCAGACACCGGTGGAGTAGTTTGCTGTAAATGCACTACTCCCATCTAAGACTTGGGGCACAACAGCAACACGGATAGAGAGCCGGGACTCAGGAGAAAGGAGTACCCGAAGCAGGCTACAGCTGTCTGCCATACAAGTAAGGTTCCTGGGAACATCTGTCAGTGTAAGGATTCCCAAGGGTGAACCCACTGGACCGCGGCAAGCGAACCTCCCCTGGGCGAGCGGACCAGGTGGACCACCCCCTATACAGGGAGCGTTTGGGACAGGCCCAGGGGAAACTACTCACCACGGCAGCTGGTACCCGAGGACGGAGGTGCACAGTAGAGGGTGCAGCGGGCAGGCGGAAGGATGAGCTGGACTGGAACCGGCAGGACTGGAGGCCAGGAACGGAGGCTGAAGGATACAGGCAGGCAAGGCTGGAACGGCAAGACACGGGTCAGACGCAGGGCACAGGCTGAACACGGAGACGAGATGGCGGGCACTGGGAGGAACACAAGGAACGGTTAGACAGGGAGGATGAGGAAAGGGTAAGAGCAGCAGGGAAAAAGGCAGGCAGGCTGGAGCCAGAGTCACAGAGAGAGGAAGTGACGATCAGGCGGTGAGCTGGAGGAAGAGCACGCCGGAGGCGGCGGGCGCACCCAGCGCGGGGAGAGGCGGCAGCAGGAGCCGAGGACGCGGCGGGAGCGGCGAGCGTGGAGCCGGCGGTAAGCGTGACAGTACCCCCCCTTTTACGCCCCCTTTTCCCACGGCCGGAAAGAAACTTAGCTAAAATCTGGGGAGCTTGAATGTTCTCCCGGGGTTCCCAAGATCTCTCCTCAGGGCCAAAACCTTTCCAGTCAATTAAACAGAAAGTTTTACCTCTAGATCGTTTCATAGCAAGAATTTCCTTAACCTCAAAGACATCCTGTGCGGAAACGGGCGCGGGAACGCTGCCAGTAGAAGCATGAAACTGGTTGAGTATGACCGGTTTTAAGAGGGAAACGTGAAACGAATTAGGAATCCGCAGTGAAGCGGGGAGTTTTAGCTTGTAGGCAACGTCATTGATACGGGCTAGAACCTCAAAGGGACCGATGTAGCGGGGACCCAGTTTGTAGGAGGGAATTTTGAGACGAACAAATTTTGAGGATAGCCAAACTTTATCCCCAGGGTGGTACAGCGGAGAATCTAGGCGTTTCTTATCGGCGTGCTTCTTGAACCCGTCTCGTGCTCGCTTAAGTGCGGTTTTGGTCTCCTGCCAGACCCTGGAGAACTCCTTGGTCAGAAGATCGGCCGCCGGCACACCCGAGGTCGGGAGTACCGGCAGAGGTATACCAGGATGTTGACCGTAGACCGTAAAGAAAGGCGACTTGGCGGAGGATTCGCTGGTATGGTTGTTGAAAGCGAATTCGGCCCAAGGAAGCAAGTTGGACCAATTGTCTTGATGGCCGTTGGAAAAATGTCAGAGGTATGCTACGAGGATCTGGTTCGTGCGTTCCGCTTGACCGTTGGACTGAGGGTGATAAGCGGAGGAAAAGTCCAACGTTACCTCCATCAGCTTACATAGAGCCCTCCAGAAACGCGAGGTAAACTGAACCCCTCTGTCCGAGACAATGTGCTTGGGGAAGCCATGAATCCGGAAGACATGAGATATAAAAATTCTCGCCAGGTCAGGAGCGGAAGGAAGACCGGGCAGAGGGATGAAGTGGGCCATCTTGGAGAAGCGGTCCACGACCACCAGAATGACCGTGTGACCTGAGGAACGCGGTAGATCCGTAATAAAATCCATCGCGATATGCTGCCACGGAGCCGAGGGAACCGGAAGTGGATGCAGAAAACCGGAGGGTGGCTGACGTGGGACCTTGTTCTTGGCACACGATGGGCAGGAGAGGATGAAACTTCGGACATCTTGAGACAAAGAAGGCCACCAATAAAAACGAGAGATGAGGGAGAATGTCTTCTTGAGGCCGGCATGACCCGCTAACTTGGTAGCATGACCCCAATGTAGAACTCGCCTCCTGTCATCATCTTGGACAAAAGTCTTGCCGGGGGGCACGGAAGTCAGGTTAACAGGCGCGACTACGATGAGCTTGCTTGGCTCCACAATGTGTGAAAGCTCCTCCTCGTTGTCGGTGACCAGAAAGGATCGAGACAGGGCATCCGCTTTGAGATTCTTTTCACCCGGACGGAAATGGAGCTCAAAGTCGAACCGGTTAAAGAATAATGACCATCGGGCCTGCCGGGGATTAAGCCTTTGTGCCGATTGAATGTAGGCTAGATTCTTGTGGTCGGTGAAGATGTGGAGTGGGTGTACCGCTCCTTCCAGAAGATGCCGCCACTCTTCCAAGGCTAACTTAATGGCAAGCAGCTCTCTGTCCCCGATGGTATAGTTTCTCTCCGCAGGGGAGAAAGTCTTGGAGAAGAAGCCGCAGGACACCAAGCGACCGGAAGGAGATCTCTGGGAGAGAACCGCACCGGCTCCGGTGGCAGAAGCGTCTACCTCTAGGGTGAATGGTTTGTTCGCCTCTGGACGATGTAGCACCGGGGCTGTGGCAAAGGCTTGCCTCAAGGTTCGGAAGGCGTTCTCGGCCTCAGGAGGCCAGTGGTGAGGATCGGCTCCCTTTCGGATCAGAGCAGATATGGGAGCAGTCAGAGAGGAAAAGTGCGGAATAAACTGCCGGTAATAGTTGGCGAAACCCAGGAACCGTTGGATAGCCTTAATTCCCTGAGGACGCGGCCAGTTGAGTACCGCAGACACTTTTCCCAGATCCATGCGCAAGCCAGAATCGGAAATGATATAACCCAAGAACGGCAGAGACGACTGTTCGAAGGCGCATTTTTCCAGCTTGGCGTAGAGACGATGTGTTCTCAACCGAAGTAAAACTTGACGCACGTCTTTTCGATGTGTGGACAAATCAGGAGAAAACACCAGAATGTCGTCCAAGTAAACCACCACGCAGGAGTAAAGAAGATCTCGGAAAATATCATTGACAAATTCTTGGAACACTGCGGGGGCATTGCATAGGCCGAAGGGCATGACGAGGTATTCATAATGGCCGTCACGAGTGTTGAAGGCGGTCTTCCATTCGTCACCGGAGCGGATCCGGACCAGATTGTAGGCCCCTCGAAGATCCAATGATCCAATTTAGTGAAGATCTGTGCACCCCGTAGACGGTCAAATAACTCCGGGATGAGGGGCAGAGGATATTTATTCTTGATGGTGATAACGTTGAGCCCTCTATAATCAATACAGGGACGCAGGGACCCGTCCTTCTTCTTGACAAAAAAGAACCCAGAGCCTGCAGGAGAGGAAGACTTACGAATAAAGCCTTTGGCCAAGTTTTCCTGAACGTATTCGGACATGGCCTGGGTCTCGGAGGGAGACAGCGGGTAGATGCGACCACGAGGCGGCGTAGAACCGGGGAGCAGATCGATGGGGCAGTCATATGGACGATGCGGAGGCAGGACCTCTGCTTCCTTCTTGTCGAAGACATCCAAAAAGGCCCAATAGGCGGAGGGTAATTCGGTAGACATCGACATAGGACGTGGAAATTTCGGCGGCTGTACAGGGAGTAAGCACTTATCTTGACAAAGTCGACCCCATCGCAGAACGTCACCAGAGCGCCAATCCAGGATAGGCTCGTGGGTCCTTAGCCAGGGAAGTCCCAGAAGGATGGCATGGGACAAAGAAGGTAGCACATAGAATACTATCTTCTCCCGGTGTAAGGCTCCGACCTGAAGCTCCACCTCTTCGGTAACCTGAGTAACGGACTCCCGCAGGGGTTGACCGTCGACCGAAGCAATCTGCCGAGGGGTCTCCAGGGATCTGACAGGAATCCCAAGTCTCCTAACCGCCTCAAGTTGGATGAAGTTACCGGCCGCCCCAGAATCTATATAGGCCCATTCTGAAAAACGTTTAGAATCCAGGTGCAAAAGGACAGATAGGGTCAAGGGTAGAGAGGAGTCAAAATTACCTAGGAAGACCTCTCTTACCTGTCCTAGGCGGAGGCGTTTCCTGGACGAGTGGGGCAGGCACGAAGAAAGTGGGACGCACTCCCACAGTAGAAACAGAGCCCCTGTTCGACCCTCTCTCTCCGACGCTCCTCCACCGGTTTGAGGCGATCCACTTGCATGGGTTCCGGTAGCGGGAGCGTGGAGGCTGGAGTCGAGCGGGCTCGAGGTGGACTCCGAACGGCCGGAGGAGCGCGGAGAGGTCTCCTGTCCCTAGCGAGCTCTCGGGAACGTACTTGAAAGCGGAGGTCGATGCGGGTGGCCAAAGAGATTAAATCCTCCAAGGAGGTGGGGGTATCCCGCCACGCCAGCTCGTCCTTGATCCGCCCCGAAAGGCCCCGCCAAAAGGCTCCCACCAAGGCCTCATTGTTCCAACCCAACTCTGCGGACAGGGTGCGAAACCGAATGGCGTACTGACCTACTGAAAGCGTGCCCTGATGCAGATTGAATAGTGCCTCGGTAGCGGAGGCAAGGCGACCGGGTTCATCAAACACCTTACGAAAGGTGTCTAGAAAAAAGGAGAGTTGAGTGACCACGGGATCGTCTTTCTCCCAGAGGGGGTTAACCCACGCTAGAGCTTCTCCTTCTAAGTGGGACACAATGAAGGCCACCTTGGCACGGTCAGTGGGGTACTGATGTGGCAGCAACTCAAAATGTAACTGGCATTGATTTAAAAACCCTCTACACATCTTGGGGTCGCCACTATAACGCGGGGGTTTAGCCAGCCGAGGGGAGGGGAGCGGAACCGCAGGCTGTGCCGGGGCTGCGGCCGCGGTCTGGAGGGCCAGCAGGCGGTTGTCCACCGAGGCCATGTAGTTCAGGATATGAGCCTGAGTGTCGCGCTGCTGGGCTAGCTCCTGTTGGAGGCCGGCGATCTGGGTGGTACTCCCTGGATCCGAGGCCTGTAGTGACGAGAGACGAGACTCCATGGATTTGAGGAACGACATGATCCTCGCTTGATTTTCCCGCAGGAACAGAAGTTCCTTTTGGGTCGGGGTAGAAGTACCAGCGGGGTCCATGGCCTGATCGTTCTGTAAGGATTCCCAAGGGTGAACCCACTGGACCGCGGCAAGCGAACCTCCCCTGGGCGAGCGGACCAGGTGGACCACCCCATATACAGGGAGCGTTTGGGACAGGCCCAGGGGAAACTACTCACCACGGCAGCTGGTACCTGAGGACGGAGGTGCACAGTAGAGGGTGCAGCGGGCAGGCGGAAGGATGAGCTGGACTGGAACCGGCAGGACTGGAGGCCAGGAACGGAGGCTGAAGGATACAGGCAGGCAAGGCTGGAACGGCAAGACACGGGTCAGACGCAGGGCACAGGCTGAACACGGAGACGAGATGGCGGGCACTGGGAGGAACACAAGGAACGGTTAGACAGGGAGGACGAGGAAAGGGTAAGAGCAGCAGGGAAAAAGGCAGGCAGGCTGGAGCCAGAGTCACAGAGAGAGGAAGTGACGATCAGGCGGTGAGCTGGAGGAAGAGCACGCCGGAGGCGGCGGGCGCACCCAGCGCGGGGAGAGGCGGCAGCAGGAGCCGAGGACGCGGCGGGAGCGGCGAGCGTGGAGCCGGCGGTAAGCATGACAGTCAGGAGGCACTCCAGTGTAACTCAATACTGGGAGTACTTTACACTTGAAGGTGCTATAGAGGAGACGTTCAGAAAGGCACATTTTGGCGGAGTGTTGGAAAGGAGCATTCCATCTTCCCTGGAGGTTGGCTGAGTCTCTGACCCGGAGGACACAGTACGAAGGCAGGCACCTGTGTGCATTACGGACTGTGAGTAAAGCTTTGGAACTACAAGCCCTGGTGTCCTCCATTCTCGCGTCAACGCACTCAGCACTGCTACATCTGGGTACCCGTTTCTACACTGCTTGTGCCTCTCCTCCAATTTCACATCTACACTGCCCTGGGACTACAGCTCCACCTGTGGGGAGCTACACCATCTGTGCTGCCACACACCATCAGTCCCAGAGGATCTGCATGCAGCGTCGGCCTAACACCACACTTGCCGAACACCACAGGTGGTGTCACGAACTATTCCATTAACCACAAACAACCACACAACGCCTCTGATTACTTGGGCGCCCAGGGCCATGGACCGGGTCACTGCTGCTGTGACACATCCCCCTGACACCGGCCCGGTACCGAGTACCCCACATCCCTGGGAGGGAAACCCAATTTTTGGTGTCACGAACAGGATGACGAGACCCGATGCCATCGGGTTCTGTGTGGCTTGGACTTAAACCTTTTGAGAATGTGCAGAAGACCCAAATTAATAGACTGTAAGATGAACATTAAAAATGGCCGCTGGCGCGGAGAAGAAGAACGTGAAGAGATGGGAGGTCCTAGGAAAAGACAGCGAACAGTCTTGGGCCTCCCCTGCCTGAATTACTATGTGACAGCAACATGGCCCACCCCCCCCGAGGGGTTCATATACTGGCTTGGTATGGAGGCGCTGGAAGAAGACGCCGCCCCAAGAAGGAGGGGCAGAAGCCAGTGGCGGGAAAGGGGCCGAAGCAGGAAGAAGAACGCCAGAACGCCATTTTGGAAGGAGAAGGAAGGAGGCCTGGAGAGCACGCGGAGGTTGAGCAGGATCTCCCTGGTGCCATGGCTGAAGGCTCCAACCCCATCTCCGAGATGAACCGCCGGCAGCTGGAGGAGGAAATAGCCGAGCTGACCACCTGTCTGCGGCTGAGGCAGGAGGCCTTGGAGAAGCTGAACCGGCTCTCTCCCTGCCGCTTATACCGGAGGAGCCGTACACCACACAGGGAGCTGAAGCGGAGGAAGAGAAGCCCCCGTCCAGACCGGATGAGGCTGCGCAGGCCTCGCAAGAGACCCCCACGGACCCGGAGCCGCCATTAGCTCCACCGCCATCCCGGGCATTCCGCCGAACAGCATCCACTGCCACCATACCTGCATCGGAGCAGAGATCGCACCACCGGGAGGCACCAGGTATATATCCCGGCCCTCCTAATGGGTTGCCCTCCGACTTCACATTGTCAGAGGCTTGCTTGCGGGAACTCGAAATGGGGCAGTTGGAAGAATCATCTGGGGGCACTGGGTTGTCAGAGCTGCGGAGGTGGAGAAGGTCCCTACTGAGAAGGGTACGGCTGGAACAGGCGTGCACGATCCGACATCTTCATGGAATAGAGGAGTCTAGGTCACTTTGGGATAGTGACATCGAGATCCCTTGGGTGCCAAATCCCCGTATAGTCGCCTATCAGCGCCGACAAGCTGCGGCATCCCTCGGTGCTGGCCATGCACCAGAGCAACAGAGCCATCCGCCCCTGAGGAGCAGCTGATGGGCATTGATATGCATCATGGTTTCCCGTTACGACAGCTTCAAGGTGTCTGGTTTACTTAGTTTTTGTGTTCAGCCAGCCCTGGCTGGGACGGGGCTGAATCCCCATTTTGTCTCTGATCAGTTGATCTCTTTTGCTCTGTCTTCAGAATATACCTGAGTGCTGATATAGTGATGTGAAGTCTAGCGACTTCAGGGCCTTTTTCTATCAGACATGTTGGAAATTCTTTTTGGTAGGGTTTTTTGCGTGATTGCAGACAGCAGCTTTTCTTTCCTGTCCTTTCTAGTTAGTGAGGGCCCCATCGTTTGCATAGCCTATCTTTCTACCTGTGTCTGTGTTTTCATCTTGTTTCACCGACAATACATGTTGGGGGCTGTCTATTGCTTTGGGGTCTGCTCTGGGGCAGTTTAGATTTTCCCTTTCTTTCTTTAGGCTTATTTAGTTCTCCGGCCGTGACGAGGCATCTAGGACCACCGTAGGCACGCTCCACGGCTACTGCTGGTTGTTGTAGATAGGATCAGGGGTCTGCAATCTGCTAGTTACCAACCTCTCCGGTTTTCTGGGCTTAGCTTGCTTTTTGTTTTTTCCTCCTCGGTGACTCATTCATGACAGAATCACCAGCCATACCACAGATTCTAGGGTACTCAAAAGCAGGAGAGAATTGTAAAAAAAAAAGTGTCAGAATTTTTTTTTTATATGTATATTTTCTCCTCTTTTTCTCTGGGGCCGTAGGAGGATTCTTTTTTTTTCTTTTTTTTTTCTCCTTGATGGAGATTAAGCAATTGTCTGATCGTGTAGAGCAGCTCGCTTCTGAAGTGCGGGGAATTTCCGCCTATCTCACTCATTCACATGCTGCTGAGCCAAGGATCCCTGCTCCTGATGTGTTTTCTGGGGATCGGTCTAAATTTTTGAATTTTAAGAATAATTGTAAATTATTTTTTGCCTTGAAGCCTAACTCATCGGGGAGCTCTGCGCAGCAGGTTAAAATTGTCATCTCCTTGCTGCGCGGCCATCCCCAGGATTGGGCGTTTTCTTTGACACCTGAACCTGAAGATCCTGTTTTGACTAATGTGGATGCATTTTTTCAAGTCTTGGGGTTGTTATATGATGAACCTAATGCTATTGGTCAAGCTATTGGCATTGAACCAGGGTCAGGATCCTGCAGAGTTATACTTTCAGAAATTCCGAAAGTGGGCAGTCCTTACTACATGGAATGATAGTGCATTGGCAGCTCTCTTTCGGAATGGTTTGTCTGAGACTTTAAAAGATACTATGGTGGTATTTCCTGTTCCCTCTGGTCTTGACGATTCTATGTCAATAGCCGTTCAAGTTGATCGGCGTTTATGTGAACGCAAGACTACACGGGAGGCGCTGCCACATTTTGAACAAATGGGTAGAGTTGAGCGACTTTTGGTTTTTTAGGGTCGCGTTTCGTTTCATGAAACCCGACTTTTCCAAAAGTCGGGTCGAGCAAGATCGTCCAATTATAGGGAAAAGTCGGGGTCGTCCCGAAACACGAAACCCAATGTAAGTCAATGGGGAATAAAAGTCGGCTGTGAGAGGAGGACAGGAAACACACCTACAGTGCCCATTTGATTGCCAAAAGCATCAATTCTTCTTACTTAAGCTTGTCAACCTTAATTAACTTCATGATACAAGTTACGCACTGAAAAATGGGGGTTATTTGGCTAAAGTTGTGGGGGGGGCTGGCTGCAGGTTTTCATGTGCCCTGGGTGAAAGAGTGCCCCTTTAACACATACCACAACTCATCATGCTCCGATACGGCAGAGAAATAGCGGTATAGTACAATGAAAAATACCTCACTTTTTACATCTCATGACGAGGCCCATCTATTTCTCCATACAAAATCATTGGTCCCATATAATGTTTGAAATAGTATATGATGAGCTCCACATAATGCTACAGTATATGTTGGTCCCCATGGATGAAGCTCCACTGTCTTATGGGCCCAAATAATGCTCCAAACATAATGGGCCCCATTTCTAATGCTCTAGTGTATAATGGGCCCTGTAAATGCTGCTCCAGTGTCTGATGTCCACCTTTGGAATGTTCCAGTGTATGGTGGGCCCCATCTATCATTCTCCAGAGTATAGTGCTCCCCAAAAATTGCTGTCCCAACATTGAAAACAATCAAATAAGTCTCCTCGCTAGGGAATCCCTGTACTTGTCTGGACTCCTCGTCGTCCCCATCTTCCAACTCACTGCACAGTATTTCAACTTTGCAAGTGCTGTGATCCTGAGCAAGCAGGGGGGGCCCACTCGTTAGCGACGGCACTGGCACAGGGCCCCTGATAGTACGGTGGTGTGTCTGATGGCGGGTGGGCCGAACCTGCACTTTCATCTGCAGCTTCCTCTTTGTCACCGTGTAAGATGGAACTGTATATGGGAAGGGTAACCTGAGTTTCATCAGGGTCAGATTCAGGTCGTGTAGCGTGCGAGGGGAATGTAGTGGTCTGGGTCAATGTACCAGCAGATTCATCGAGCAGTGGCTGGGCATCAGTGCACTTGTGTCGCCCCCAGGAGTACGGTCGCCACAGTGGCATTACCTTCTTCCTAGGGAGTGTGATGTCATGCTTGGGAGCAACGAAGGATCTCTCTATCAGGTTAACTGATTGGGCGGCGTTATTCCCACGAGTCATGACCCTCCAAACAGCGTTCATGAAGGCAAAGTGTTTGTTTTACGTGGGCAGTATGGTTGCAAAGCTGAACCTTAAAGGAATGTCCAGAAGGGCACCACCAGGAGAGGAGCCTACGGTTAAATTCGACTCCACCTGGGAAACCTCAACCATGCCAGCTACAGAACAGATGCACACATTGCAGGCTTAATTCCGTTAACGAACGAGACTCCGTCATGCCCCGCGGTCCGAGTCCGGCTTAATAGAGGGACACGTGAGGCTCTGGCACATGAGATTGGCCAATAACTGGTGTGTCATGCCCTTACATGTCCGTGGCTGCATGTGCGCTACACTGAAAAGGCCAGCGTTTGTCGCTTACAGGTGCAGATAACCCGCTGAACAACGTTAGTGATGGGGATCACTGATTACAATTATTACCCGCGAACAATGATTTCCCAGTAAGTGCAGGTCAACCGCAGTTCCGGAATTAGGCCTAACCGTCATTCCTGAAAAAATGAAAAACTTACGTGCGCAAACCACAGGTGCTGTAGCTTGCTTAACAGCTCGCCAGCCGTTCTCACGCCCAGTATCGATTACACGTGATTGCACAAAGGGGAGAAAGGGTACCATATCCCCAGATAACATGTATGGATAGCGTACACATTCAAAATATATGTCTATACATCAGGAGGCAGGCTCAGACGGTGTAAGGCCCAGTATGGCTTGCAAGTGATTGCACAAAGGTTAGAAAGGGTACCGTATCCCCAGATAACATGTATGGATAGCGTACACATTCAAAATATATGTCTATACATCAGGAGGCAGGCTCAGACGGTGTTAGGCCCAGTATGGATTGAACGTGATTGCACAAAGGTTAGAAAGGGTACCGTTTCCCCGGATAACATGTATGGATAGCGTACACATTCAAAATATATGTCTATACATTAGGAGGCAGGCTCAGACGGTGTCAGGCACAGTATGGATTTGACGGCCCAGACTACACAGCGGAGGAGCAGGGAGAGGTAAAGATTGCAAATGCTGGGGCCCTGCCCAAGCAAGGGGGGCCCACTCGTGGGCGTCGGTACTGGCACTGGGCCCCTCATAGTACGGCGGTGTGTCTGACGGCGGGTGTGCACCACCACCGTCAGAGACACTTGATTGCACTATGAAGGACCCTGTGCCAGTGCCCGCACCCAAGAGTCGGCCTACCCACCTGTCCAGGGCAACGGCACTCGCACGGTGTCGTGCGGTAGGTGGTGACCCCGGCCATGGGGGGGGGGAGGCAGCACAGTTAGGGAGTTTTAGAAAGTGGCATCTGTTGATGTTGGACATTCAGCTGATGCAAAAGGTGAAATAGGTCAAGTCCCAGGAAGAGGTGGACCAAAGCAAGCCATTTTTCTGTCACCCTATGTGTCATCAGGGGAAGGTGGGACAAAATCCTTGGAAACCCACGCGTGGTTCATTTTAATGAAGGTTAGATCATCCACATTTTGGGTTGACAGACGGGTCCTTTTTTCTGTCAGGATTGATCCAGCTGCACTGAAGACTCTTTCCGATAGCACACTTGCAGCTGGGCAAGCGAGCTCCTGTAAGGCATATTGTGCCAATTCAGGCCAGGTGTCCAGTTTAGCGGCCCAATAGTCAAAGGGGAATGACCTGTGTGGGAGAACATCGATATGGGAGGAAAAGTAGTTTGTAACCATAGTTGACAACTGCTGTCTCCTGTCACTTTCCATCGATGCAGTATTACCAGTTGTGTGAGCGGTACTTGAAAAATCAGTCCACAACATTGTCATGAAACCCCTGTCTCCAACGCCACTTCTGCTGTGTGCACCACGAACACCTCTGCCAAGCTGCCCCCGGCCCGTACGGCTCGTGTGAGAACCATCACCGCTGCTGTGTGCTGGGAATGCCTCAAGCAACCGATTTACCAGAGTTGCTTGTTTATTAGCCAATATTAGGTCAAGGTTCTCCTGTGGCATGATGTTTTGTAATTTGCCTTTATAGCGTGGATCCAGGATGCTGGCCAACCAGTAGTCGTCATCGTTCATCATTTTGGCAATGCGTGGGTCCCTTTTTAGGATCTGCAAGGCATAATCTGACATGTGGGCCAATGTTCCCGGTGTCAATGATGCACTGCGAGTGCTGGTTGGAGGAGCACTTTCTGGCAAATCCACATCCCTCCAGTCACGCACAAACCCTGTACCAGACCTTGCCACGCCAACATTTTCACTTGCCCCACGAGATGCATCCTCCTCCCCTAAGTAATCATCCCCATCATCCTCCTCCTCCTCCTCTTCTTCCTCCACCTCGTCCAGGAGAGGTCCCTGAGCAGACAATGGCTGAATGTCATCAAGGATTCCCTCCTCCTCTTCCTCCTCATCAACATTGGCTGCAGACGCCTGCTCCTTAAGGTGCGTCAAAGTTTGCATGAGCAGACGCATAAGTGGGATGCTCATGCTTAGGATGGCGTCGTCTGCGCTTACCAGCCGTGTGCATTCCTCAAAACACTGAAGGACTTTACAGAGGTCTTTCAGCTTCGACCACTGCACACCTGTCAACTCCATGTCTGCTCTCAAAGTGCCTGGCCGTGTATCCTCCCACAAATGCATTATGGCCTGCCTCTGCTCTCACAGCCGCTCCACCATGTGCAGGGTGGAGTTCCACCTTGTTGCAATGTCGATAATGAGGCGGTGGTTGGGAAGGTGGAGCAATCGCTGCAGCTTCTGCATACGAACGGAGTGTACAGGCGACCGGCGGATGTGCGCGCACAGTCTTCGCACCTTCTGGAGCAGGGCTGTTAACTCCGGATAATTTTTGAGGAAGCACTGCACCACCAGGTTCAAGGTGTGAGCCAAGCAAGGTATATGGCTGAGTTTTGAAAGGGCTATGGCTGCCACAAAATTACGGCCGTTATCACTAACTACCTTGCCTGCCTCAAGATGTACACTGCCCAGCCATGACTCAGTTTGTCGCTTCAAGTACTCGGCCAGCACCTCGGCGGTGTGTCTGTTGCCCAAACACATCATCTGCAACACAGCCTGCTGACGCTTTCCACTAGCTGCTCGATAGGGGGACACATCGTGTGCAACAGTGGCAGCTGCAGATGGAGTGCTCGTACGACTGCGCTCTGTGGACGAGCTTTCGCTTCTGGAGGAGGAGGAGGAGGAGGAGGAGGGTCGAACGCCTACAGCCAACTGTTTCCTATACCGTGGGCTAGGCAGCACTGTCCCACCACCGCTGTCCCCTGTGGACCCTGCATCCACCACATTAACCCAGTGCGCAGTGATGGACACGTAACAGCCCTGGCCATGCCGACTGGACCATGCATCAGTTGTGAGGTGCACCTTTCCGCTCACTGACTGCTTGAGTGCATGGACAATGCGGTCTTTCACATGATGGTGGAGGGCTGGGATGGCTTTGCGAGAGAAGAAGTGGCGACTGGGTAGGTCATAGCGTGGTACTGCATAGGCCATGAGTTCGCGGAAAGCTGTGCTTTCCACCAACCGAAAGGGCATCATCTCAAACGAGATTAGTTTGGCAATGTGGGCGTTCAAACCCAGTGTACGTGGATGAGAGACTGAGTACTTTCTTGACCTACTCATAGTGTCTGGGAGGGTGCGCTGGACTTGAGAGCTGCATATGGTGGAAGTAGCGGTGGACAGGGCGGACTGAGAGAGGGTTGATGATGGTGATGGAGTTGGTGTTCTTTCTGATGGCCTAGAATCAGTATTTCGTTGATATAACAGTGGGATTCCCTGACTGCTGTGGCCTTGCAACGACACCTCAACATTTGCTGCTGTGCTAACCGGTGGGCTTACAGTGGGGGAAACAATGTAGTGTTGCTGACTACCTTCGTTGTGATCAGTTGCACATGTGGCACTTGAGGTTTGGTGTTGTGTCCACGCTTGCAAGAGCATGCTGGTTAAATGTCTAAGCATGCAACTGGTATTCAAATTTTTCAGATTTTTCCCTCGGCTAAAGGTCTTTGCGCACTTCTTACAGATAACCTTGGCCTGATCATGAGGATTTTGGTCAAAAAAGTGCCACACTGCACTCTTCCTACTTTGGCAGACATTTTGCGGCCTAGCACGCTGTGATCTTTTGACCCTCTGGACAAGCTGTCCAGCAACTCTTTTGATGTTTGGAACCTGTCTATGGAGTGCTCCGGGCCTGCCAGATAACAGCTGTTGCGATGTCGATGTCTGCTGTGGATGCTCCTCATCTGAGCTATTGGAAGCAGCACCCTCTTCCCCAAATGGATGCCAATCTGGGTCAACAACTGGGTCATCCATCACCTCCTCTTCTATGTCATGTGCACCTTCCTCTGTGTCACCGTGTATGGTGGTATAGTGTGCGGGAAGGGGCACCTGAGTCTCATCAGGGTCAGAATCTGGCTCTGTACACTGCAAGGACAATGTAGTGCTCTGAGTGAATGTACCAGCAGAATCATCTATCAGCGGCTGTGCATCAGTGCACTCCATGTCAGATTCATCTTGGCCTGGGTAATTCACCATTTGACTTGATAATCCAGGCATGGTATGTGAAAACAGCTCCATGGAGTAATCAGTAGTATGGCCTGCGTCATCCTTCAATCTTGGTTGGGGTGAAGGACACAAGGAAAGGTGTGGTTCATGAACATGAGCTTCCAATGACGACTCAGTGCTTTTACTTTTTACAACTTCAGAAGAGGAGGCGATAGAGCTGGAGGCTGAGTCAGCAATGTAAGACAAAACTTTTTCCTGATGCTCTGGCTTTAAAAGCGGTTTGCCAACTCCTAGAAAACTAAGCGTTCGAGGCCTTATGTAGCCAGACGATGACGCAGGCTCAACACCTCCTGCATTCGGTCCTATTTTGCTCTTGCCACTACCATCAGATCCACCACCAACACCATCATTACCAGCTGCCAACCCCCGCCCAATTCCACGGCCTCTTCCACCAGCCTTCCTCATTTTTGGTAGAAATGTAGACAAAATCCAACAAACTATATAGTAATGTAAAACAAGGTACAAGGTGTCTATAGGACAGGGGAGATTTTGAATTTCTGCAGACACTTGTGGACACTGGACACTTTTGGATTGTGTGAGGGCCACTGATATCTGAGCGCTATGTCACAGGCTCGATGGCACAGCTGTGACAAAAGTGACGAGAGAATAAGGGAGATTTTGAATTTCTGCAGACACTTGTGGACACTGGACACTTTTGGATTGTGTGAGGCCCACTGATATCTGAGCGCTATGTCACAGGCTCGATGGCACAGCTGTGACAAAAGTGACGAGAGGTTAAGGGAGATTTCGAATTTCTGCACACACTTGTGGACACTGGACACTTTTGGATTGTGTGAGGGCCACTGAAATCTGAGCGCTATGTCACAGGCTCGATGGCACAGCTGTGACAAAAGTGACTAGAGGATAAGGGAGATTGGATTGCTTTTAAAAAAGCAGTTTGCGGAGCAGTGGGTAAACAGCAATGCAGGAATGTCAGGAAGCCTTAGAAGGCAGCCCAACAACCAACACCACTGATACACCACTATATAGCCTCCCCTTGCACTGCACACACAGTGACTGGTGTGTTGTGCAGGCCAAATCGCTAGCAGCAGAAGCAGTTTTTTTGTCTTCTTCCCTGCCTAACGCTCTCCCTACAGAATCAGCAGCAACCTCTCCCTATACTGAGATCGGCAGAAGTAAGATGGCGGTCAGCGTGCACGCCCTTTTATACCCCCTGTGACGCCCACCAAAGCAAGCCAATCACTTGCATGCCCTTCTGAAAGATGGTGGTGACCCCTGCCTATGTCATCACGTTGCCCACAGTGTCCGTGGATCCTGATTGGCTGAAAAAGAGCGCAAAACAAACTTTTGAAACGCGACTTTGGCGCGTAAGTCGCCGACCTCGTGGCCGACCTCATCCTAGGGTCGGGTTTCGTTTCATGAAACCCGACTTTGCCAAAAGTCGGCGACTTTTGAAATTTTTCGACCCGTTTCGCTCAACTCTAGTCTGAACCTATGCAATGTGATGGAGTTTTGTCTAGGGCGCAACGTCAGTAGTTTAGAAGGCGTAATAAGCTGTGTTTTTTCTGTGGAGATGCCTCTCATGTTATTTCTGTCTGCCCTAAACGAGAGAAACGTTTTGCACACACATTTGCTGTGGGTGGTGTACAACCTAAGTTTCTTTTTGCAATTACTCTGATCTGCTCCTTATCCACATTTTCCACGAAGGCTTTTGTGGATTCAGGAGCGGCCTTGAATCTAATGGACTTGGATTTCGCTAAAGGTTGTGGTTTTCCTATGACACCTCTGCGGACGCCTATTCCTTTGAGAGGTATTGATGCTACTCCTTTGGCGAAGAATAAACCTCAGTTTTGGACCCAGGTGATAATGCGGGTCGCCCCAGACCACCAAGAAAATTGCAGATTTTTGGTGTTGCATAACTTACATGATACCATTGTTCTGGGTTTTCCCTGGTTGCAAATCCATAATCCGGTTTTGGATTGGAAATCTGTGTCTGTGGTGAGTTGGGGTTGTCGGTGTGCTCTTGGTGACACTCCTGTTTTCTCCACCTCTCCCCAGTCTCATGATGTTCCTGACTATTTGGCTGATTTTTATGATGTACTAGCTGAAGAGCCCGGCGCTGCCCGGGCCTAGTGACTAACTGTGATTAGTTATAACAAATTATAATTATCCTCCATCCCATAGTCCCGTGCCCATATACCCATCATACATATCCACCATCCCATAGGCCCGTGCCCATATACCCATCATACATATCCCCATCCCATAGTCGAGTGCCCATATACCCGTCATACATATCCTCCATCCCATAGTCCCGTGCCCATATACCCATCATACATATCCTCCATCCCATAGTCGAGTGCCCATATACCCATCATACATATTCTCCATCCCAAAGGCCCATGCCCATATACCCATCATACATATTCTCCATCCCATAGTCCCATGCCCATATACCCATCATACATATCCTCCATCCCATAGTCCCGTGCCCATATACCCATCATACATATCCGCCATCCCATAGTCCCGTGCCCATATACCCATCATACATATTCTCCATCCCATAGTCCCGTGCCCATATACCCATCATACATATTCTCCATCCCATAGTCCCGTGCCCATATACCCATCACACATCCTCCATCCCATAGTCAACCATTATGACATCATAATGAGTGGCGGGGCTTGCAACCTGTGATGACATCAGCGTCACCATGGCAACCATTATGACATCATAATGAGGGGTGGGGCTTGATACACACACACTTTTTCCCCATTATGTACATAGGGGCAAAATTGTTTGGTGAATTGGAACGCGCGGGGTTAAAATTTCGGCTCACAACATAGCTTAGGACACTCTCGGGGTCCAGACGTGTGACTGTGCCAAATTTTGTGGCTGTAGCTGCAACGGTGCGGATGCCAATCCCGGACATACACACACACATGCATACATACACACACTTGAGCTTTATATATTAGATTTAGTGAAAGCAAGTCTGCGTCTTTGCCTCCTCATAGGAGTTATGACTGTGCAATTGAGTTGAGACCTGGGTGTAAATTTCCCAAGGGTCGACTTTTCAATTTATCTGTACCCGAACACGAGGCTATGCGATCTTATATTAAGGAGTCGTTGGAGAAGGGTCATATTAGACCATCCTCTTCGCCTTTAGGTGCTGGGTTTTTTTTCGTGGCCAAGAAAGATGGTTCATTAAGGCCTTGTATTGACTGTCGTTCCCTCAACAAAATTACGGTTAAATTTCAGTATCCGTTATCCCTGATTTCTTATTTATTCTCCAGAGTTAAAGGTGCTTGCTGGTTTTCTAAGCTTGACCTCAGGGGGGGCGTATAATCTTATTCGCATCAAGCATGGGGATGAATGGAAGACGGCGTTTAATACCCCGGAGGGACATTTTGAGTACCTGGTGATGCCTTTTGGGCTCACTAATGCCCCTTCTGTCTTCCAATCCTTCATGAATGATATTTTCCGGGACTTTGTGGATAAGTTTTTGATCATCTATCTGGATTTTGATCTTTTCCAGGGATTGGGATTCTCATGTGGAACATGTTCGGACTGTGTTCCGGATTTTGAGGGAGAATTCCTTGTATGTTAAGGGATCGAAGTGCCTTTTTGGTGTACAGAGGATTTTATTTTTGGGATTTATTTTGTCTCCATCAACTATTGAAATGGACCCGGCCATGGTACAGGCCATTTATGATTGGGTTCTACCCACATCTTTGAAGACTCTCCAGAAGTTTTTGGGTTTTGCTAATTTTTATCGTAAATTTATACCTAAATTTTCTGGTATTGCTAAACCACTGACTGATTTAACTAAGAAGGGTGCTGATGTGCTGAATTGGTCTTCAGAGGCTGTTTCGGCCTTTCAGGAGCTGCAGCGGAGGTTCACTTCTGCTCCGGGTTTGTGGCAACCTGATGTCTCACTTCCTTTTCAGGTGGAGGTAGACACTTCAGAGATTCTCTTATTGTGACCAAGCCTACTACCATCCTAGGTGAGGGGGTAGTTCTTTCTGCCATCTCGCCTGATTTGAGACGTGCTCTGGAAGAATTTCAGGAGGACCAACCTGAGCATTGTCCTATGGGAAAATTGTATGTTTCTGACCAGTGGAGGAAGAGAGTGATGTCTGAAGTTCATTGCTCCGCATTGGCTGGTCATCCAGGTATTTTTGGTACCAGAGATTTGGTGAGTCGGTCTTTTTGGTGGCCCGCCTTATCTCGTGATGTCAGGAATTTTGTGCAGTCCTGTGGGACTTGTTCCCAGTCTAAACCCTGTTCTCGCTCTAGTGGGTTGTTGATGCCCTTGCCATGCCTAAGAGGCCATGGAACCATATTTCAATGGGTTTTAGTTCTTATCTTCCTGTCTCTCAGAGAATGACTGTTATCTGGGTGTTTTGTGATAGATTCTCTAAGATGGTCCATCTTGTACCACTCCCAAAGTTGCCATCTTCCTCAGAGTTGGTACCCTTGTTTTTACAACAGGTGGTTCGGTTGCATGGGATTCCTGAGAACATTGTATCAGACAGAGGAGTTCAGTTTGTTTCCAGATTCTGGAAAGCCTTTTGTTCCAAGCTGGGAATTCAGTTGTCCTTCTCCTCTGCTTTTCACCCTCAGACCAATGGGCAGACGGAGAGAACAAACCAGACTTTGGAGTCCTATTTGAGATGTTTTATATCTGCTGATCAGGATGATTGGGTTTCATTTTTGCCCTTGGCCGAATTCGCTTTAAATAATAGAGCTAGTTCTGCCACCTTGATGTCGCCATTTTTCTGTAACTTTGGGTTTCATCCTCGATTTTCTTCAGGGCAAGTGGAATCTTCAGCCTGCCCAGGTGTTGACACTGTGGTAGAGAGAATGCAGCACATTTGGGACCAAGTAGTGGATAAGTTGTCTCTCTCCCAGGAAAAGGCCCAGCGGTTTTCTAACCGGCATAGGACCATTGGTCCCCGGTTTTAAGTGGGTGATATTGTTTGGTTGTCATCAAAGAATATCTCTATGAAGGTGGCTTCTCCAAAGTTCAAGCCAAGATTTATTGGACCTTACAAGAGTTTGGAGATTCTTAATCCGGTTTCTTTTTGATTGGCTCTTCCTGTTACGTTTAAGATCCATAACGTGTTTCATAAGTCGCTGTTGAAGAGATATGTTGAGCCAGTAGTTCCTATGGCTGCACTTCCTGACCCTGTATTGAAGGTAATGTGGAATATCAGGTAGAGAAAATACTGGATTCTCGACTGGCTAGGCAGAGACTCCAGTGTTTGGTCAAGTGGAAGGGTTATGGCCAGGAGGACAATTCTTGGGTCTCTGCCTCTGACATTCATGCCGATAGATTGGTTCGTGCTTTTCATCGGGCCCATCCTGATCGGCACGGTGGCGTGGATGAGGGTTCGGTGACCCCTCCTCAAGGGGGGTACTGTTGTGAGCTCATTTTTGGGTTTGCCTCTGGCTTCTGGTGAGGGTTATGGAGCTGGCTGTGCTGACAGAGGAGTAGTGAGTTCTCTATCTGGACTCCCTCTGTTGGTGAAGGGAGGTAATGAAGCTGATGTAAATGGCAGAGACCGGCCACCTGGGGAAGAGGACTGCGATTGGACATCAGGAGTTTCTGATTGGATTTAAGGCAGCCAACTCCCTAGTTTCTTGCTGGTGATTTTTCCTGATTGTGGCTCCTTGTTTCCAGATTGGTTCCTGCCATCCTAAAGCTAAGTTTTCTCTGCTATTGTTCATATGAGTTTTTGTCTGGTTTACTTAGTTTTTGTGTTCAGCCAGCCCTTGCTGGGACGGGGCTGAATCCCCATTTTGTCTCTGATCAGTTGATCTCTTTTGCTCTGTCTTCAGAATATACCTGAGTGCTGATATAGTGATTTGAAGTCTTGCGACTTCAGGGCCTTTTTCTATCAGACGTGTTGGACATTCTTTTTGGCAGGATTTTTTGCGTGATTGCAGACAGCAGCTTTTCTTTCCTGTCCTTTCTAGTTAGCGAGGGCCCCATCCTTTGCTCAGCCTATCTTTCTACCTGTGTCTGTGTTTTCATCTTGTTTCACCGACAATACATGTTGGGGGCTATCTATTGCTTTGGAGTCTGCTCTGGGGCAGTTTAGATTTTCCCTTTCTTTCTTTAGGCTTATTTAGTTCTCCGGCCATGATGAGGCATCAAGGAACACCGTAGGCACGCTCCACGGCTACTGCTAGTTGTCGTGGATAGGATAAGGGATCTGCAATCCGCTAGTTACCAACCTCTCCGGTTTTCTGGGCTTAGCTTGCTTTTTGTTTTTCCTCCTCGGTGACTCATTCATAACATTCCTGTATTGTCAACTTTGTTTGCCTTGCAGCCCGCGGACGTGCTGTGTTTAATGGGGGGTATGTGGCGCCCCTGAGGCTCAGTTGCCACAGAGGTACTGCACCTTCTCTTAAGGTGTGGTGCCCCACCATCCAGGTAAGGTGGGAACTCCTAACCACACTCCAACACCTGCATCCCACACCAGACAGTAGTTCAGCAAAGCCACATTGTGGCTCCATGCTCAGAGGGTAGCAGAGCACCTTTGGTGGTTCCCTGCTTGGAACACGAGGCATGCTGGGAGGTGGGTGGAGTTGAGAGTACATAAAAGAATGGGAAAGTGTAGGATGACAGGTTAGTCTGAGGTTAGTCAGACAGAGAGTCGGAGAGGACAGCCACTCAGAGAGGAGTGGGGATCCCTGGAAGAGGGATGGAGGAAGGAGTGCTGCAGCTGCCTCAGTGATCTGAGCCAGCTGGCACAGGAAAAGAAAGAAGGAGAAGGACATTGACTTGAAACCTAAGCTTCCATAAGAGAAAAAGACAAGTACAGAACGAAGGAGAAAAGGGAACATAGAGGACGTGGGTTAGAAAGAGAGAACCCTGCCTAGAAGTTCTAAACGCAAGGCCGGGGCCCGGTCCCCGAGGTTGTATGAACACTAATGGTTCTGCAGCAGACACCGGTGGAGTAGTGGGCTGTAAATGCACTACTCCCATCTAAGACTTGGGGCACAACAGCAACACGAATAGAGAGTCGGGACTCAGGAGAAAGGAGTCCCCGAAGCAGGCTACAGCTGTCTGCCATACAAGTAAGGTTCTTGGGAACGTCTGTCAGGAGGCACTCCAGTGTAAAACAGTACTGGGAGTACTTCACACTTGAAGACGCTATAGAGGAGTTGATCAGAAAGGCACATGTTGGCGGAGTGTTGGAAGGGAGCATTCCATCTTCCCTGGAGGTTGGCCTCTGACCCAGAGGACTCATGTATTATTAAAATGACACTTATGATTTTAACATTTTTTTTTTCTGCGCCAGTTTATATTTGCTGCAATGTAACTGTTTGGGTATGACACTTGCACACCGCAAATACTGCAGCCGTAGGAGACTAGAGACGCACAGACCACAGCCTCCTATATTGCGTCTGCCTCAGCTGTGGCCTGTGCATTCCCCATGGGGTGTCCAGTTCACCACTGCGGGGGAGTCAGGTGCCATTTTATTGTCGTCCAGAACTATGCTCTTGGCTACAATTTACACCCCCATATCAACAGCTCACGCAGCTGTTGGTGACAGAAGGTCTGCGCAGTAGTTGTCAGATGTGGTGAGTACAGATCAGGAGCCTGACGCTGTACTATTATTAGGCTATTGAGCAGCTCGGTAACCTGGGATTAGTCATACAATGTCAGACTGCTGACCTGTTCTCCCTGCAGTATTCAGAGTTCATCATCACGTTGCTGTGCTGCGAACACTGACTCCTCTCTGCTCAGTCAGTGTAAAGCCTCATTCATATGTCCTTACATTATATATCTGAGTGAGGCTTTACACTGAGCACAGTCATTTATCTAGTTCCATCATGTGTGACCATCTGCTGAGCCATGTATCTCATGCAGTCACTGAAACGGTGAGCAGCGCACCTTCAACTAACAGAATCTGTGCTAACGACCGACCTCTGTGTCACTGTCCACTTGTCAATACCACTTTGCCATCACTAGCAAAATGGCTCCTACGCTTCATCCTGCCTTATCCTTTGGCAAACATCTTTAAGGCGAGGAGTGACGTCTCGCACATGGAGCAGATCCCACCAATGTGTACTGCAGTTGCACTATCTCACATTACACTAAATTTTTATGGCAAATATCAGCAGTTGTCCCCCACTCCCTCCAGTTTTTCAAGTTGAAAATATGAAGAAAAATTGCTTTTTTATAACAAGTTTTTGAAGTTGAAAATATGAACAAAAATAGCTATTTTATAAGCTATCATTGATACCGGTGTTTATAAAGGAAAGATGTATATCTTTGTACCGTGTTAGCCAGTAGATAGAAAAATATTCAGAATTGAGAGTCCTCAGTGGTTGATACCTTTTAATGGCTAACTGTAAAGATGGTAACACATTGCAAGCTTTCGAGACAACTCAGGTCTCTTCATCAGGCTAGACTAATACAAAATCTGAAGAGTCACATATTTATGCACAATACAACACAGAAAAAATGCAATAGATGAGACAAGTGACGTGAAGCAGAACTATCAATATGGGAGAGGGAGAAACATAAATATTGGACCAGTACATAGATAAGGAGTCCAGATGTTTTATAGTCCTCTGATTGGGGTCTCCTAATGTGTTGTGATGCCCCCTCAAGGTCTTGGAAGCAAATTCCTTAATTGATGTAAAAAGACATAAATCCATGCGACACATTCATTCCAGCACTGAGAGTGTCAAAGGTCGTCATAAATTTATACTCCCAAACTCTTCTCTCTCTCTGAGTCTTGAAATTACCTTTCAATACCAGTAATTTCATATCCATGTTGCTGTGATCAGGGATGCAAAAATGTTTTTATAAAAAAGTGTTTATAAAGGTTTTTTTTTCCTCTAAACAAGCCGATTTTCTTTTTGCAACTAAACCTATCATTCCCATCTTACATGCCCTGCCAAAGACACACAAACAAATTTTTCCTCCTCCCATGCACCCCATTGTCTCAGGTATCGGCTGTCTGGGCGAACACCTGGAACAATGGTTAGACTCTATTCTCCAACCTTTGGTTCGACGCACACCTGGTTTTTTAAAAGACTCCAGTGATGTCCTGAAATTATTTCATAACATCATCTGGGACAAAACTTGGTCCTGGCTTAGTTGCCATGTAACTGCAATGTACACTAGTATACCTCATCATGTGACTTTAACAGCTGTTAAATTTCATTGACAGAAATATGGTCGTTTTACCAGTGATTTTTCTGATTTTATTTTGCAGGTTTTGAGTTTTCTTCTTACTCACAATTATTTTTCTTTGAATAACACATTTTTTTTTACAGAATTCAGGTGTTTCCATGGGGGCGAAATTCTCCCCTTCTGTTGCAAACCTTGTCATATCGTGGTGGGAGGAGCTGTACATTTATAATTCTAGCAATCCTTTTACAGATTCTATTCAATATTATTCCAGATTCATAGATGACCTTCTGTTAATCTGGAAGGGAGACGGGAGTCATATACATTTTTTGATGGATTATATAAATTCTAATCCTTTCAATTTAAAATTTACGTTTTCGTCTGACAGCAAAACTATGTGTTTTTGGGATCTGTGTTTAGTTGGAACACCATATTGTACTATTGCCAGTTCTACTTATTGAAAAAAAACTGCAGGAAACACCATTCTGCATGCAGTTTCCACCCTGTTCACACTATTAAATCAATCCCTGTTGGTGAGCTCATTCGAGCAAAACGCAATTGCAGTAACTCTTTCTCTTATGAACAGGAAAGTGTCTGCATTCAGAACAGACTGAGGAATCGCAATTATCCCAAATGGTCTCTTCATACAGCGCATGAAATTGTGGAAAAAAAACCCCTGTGATTCTGTTTTAATTGTTGCACCAAGTTCACACGATGCATCTTTGTCTAATGAAGGAAATAGATCTGATTCTGGATCTAATTCTAGGTCTAAAAATAATAGCCCCACTCTAGTGCTTACTAGAGTTGAGCGAAACGGGTCGAAAAATTTCAAAAGTCGCCGACTTTTGGCAAAGTCGGGTTTCATGAAACGAAACCCGACCCTAGGATGAGGTCGGCCACGAGGTCGGCGACTTACGCGCAAAAGTTTGTTTTGCGCTCTTTTTCAGCCAATCAGGATCCACGGACACTGTGGGCAACGTGATGACATAGGCAGGGGTCACCACCATCTTTCAGAAGGGCATGCAAGTGATTGGCTTGCTTTGGTGGGCGTCACAGGGGGTATAAAAGGGCGTGCACGCCGACCGCCATCTTACTTCTGCCGATCTTAGCATAGGGAGAGGTTGCTGCTGCTGATTCTGTAGGGAGAGCGTTAGGCAGGGAAGAAGAAAAAAAAACTGCTTCTGCTGCTAGCGATTTTGCCTGTACAACACACCAGTCACTGTGTGTGCAGTGCAAGGGGAGGCTATATTGTGGTGGATCAGCGGTGTTGGTTGTTAGGCTGCCTTCTAAGGCTTCCTGACAGCTGCATTGCTGTTTACCCACTGCTCTGCAAACTGCTTTTTTAAAAGCAATCCCAATTTTTTTTTTGTCCTGCTGAGGTACTGAGCGTGCATTTTTTCACACCATACAGCGGTGTACGCTCCTCACACAGTACCGTGTAACGGCTGTTATCACAGCCACAGTGAAGCTATCTGTGTGTCACTCTGTGAGAATAAGTCGAAGACATGTTCAGTTCTTACAGACCTGCACCTACTAGTTTTGTCTAGCTTTCAAACAGTTAAATATATTTGCTGTTTGATCACATTCAAAACTATAGAGAGACAGCGTGTGTCAGTCCGTATACTTAAAAAACACGGAGCTTGACAATTTTACGTACACCGGACAGCCGTGTACGTGCACGCTCCTCTCAGTACCGTGTAACGGCTGTTATCACGGCCACAGTGAAGCTATCAGTGTGTCACTGTGGAAGGATAAGTGGAGGACTTGTTCCGTTCTTACAGACCTACACTCTAGGGAGATTCCTATTCTGCCCAATTCTACATACACCTTGTAGTTTGTGATACACTAGCCAATTTCTGCCTGTGACATAGCGCTCTGATATTCAGTGGGCCTCACACAATCCAAAAGTGTCCAGTGTCCACTAGTGTGTGCAGAAATTCAAAATCTCCCTTATCCTGTAGTCACTTTTTTCACACCTGTGCCATCGAGCCTGTGACAAAGCGCTGTGATATTCAGTGGGCCTCACACAATCCATAAGTGTCCAGTGTCCACAAGTGTGTGCAGAAATTCAAAATCTCTGTGATCCTGTAGTCACTTTTTTCACACCTGTGCCATCGAGCCTGTGACATAGCGCTCTGATATTCAGTGGGCCTCACACAATCCAAACGTGTCCAGTGTCCACTAGTGTGTGCAGAAATTCAAAATCTCCCTTATCCTGTAGTCACTTTTTTCACACCTGTGCCATCGAGCCTGTGACATAGCGCTCTGATATTCAGTGGGCCTCACACAATCCATAAGTGTCCAGTGTCCACAAGTGTGTGCAGAAATTCAAAATCTCCCCTGTCCTATAGACACCTTGTACCTTGTTTTACATTACTATATAGTTTGTTGGATTTTGTCTACATTTCTACAAAAAATGAGGAAGGCTGGTGGAAGAGGCCGTGGAATTGGGCGGGGGTTGGCAGCTGGTAATGATGGTGTTGGTGGTGGATCTGATGGTAGTGGCAAGAGCAAAATAGGACCGAATGCAGGAGGTGTTGAGCCTGCGTCATCGTCTGGCTCCATAAGGCTTCGAAGGCTTAGTTTTCTAGGAGTTGGCAAACCGCTTTTAAAGCCAGAGCATCAGGAAAAAGTTTTGTCTTACATTGCTGACTCAGCCTCCAGCTCTATCGCCTCCTCTTCTGAAGTTGTAAAAAGTAAAAGCACTGAGTCGTCATTGGAGGCTCATGTTCATGAACCACACCTTTCCTTGTGTCCTTCACCCCAACCAAGATTGAAGGATGATGCAGGCCATACTACTGATTACTCCATGGAGCTGTTTTCACATACCATGCCTGAATTATCAAGTGAAATGGTGAATTACCCAGGCCAAGATGAATCTGACATGGAGTGCACTGATGCACAGCCGCTGATAGATGATTCTGCTGGTACATTCACTCAGAGCACTACATTGTCCTCGCAGTGTACAAAGCCAGATTCTGACCCTGATGAGACTCAGGTGCCCCTTCCCGCACACCATACCACCATACACGGTGACACAGAGGAAGGTGCACATGACATTGAAGAGGAGGTGATGGATGGCCCAGTTGTTGACCCAGATTGGCATCCATTGGGGGAAGAGGGTGCTGCTTCCAATAGCTCAGATGAGGAGCATTCACAGCAGACATCGACATCACAACAGCTGTTATCTGGCAGGCCCGGAGCACTCCATAGACAGGTTCCAAAAATCAAAAGAGTTGCTGGACAGCTTGTCCAGAGGGTCAAAAGATCACAGCGTGCTAGGCCGCAAAATGTCTGCCAAAGTAGGAAGAGTGCAGTGTGGCACTTTTTTGAACAAAATCCTCATGATCAGGCCAAGGTTATCTGTAAGAAGTGCGCAAAGACCTTTAGCCGAGGGAAAAATCTGAAAAATTTGAATACCAGTTGCATGCTTAGACATTTAACCACCATGCACTTGCAAGCGTGGACACAACACCAAACCTCAAGTGCCACATGTGCAAGTGATCACAAAGAAGGTAGTCAGCAACGCTACATTGTTTCCCCCACTGTAAGCCCACCGGTTAGCACAGCAGCAAATGTTGAGGTGTCATTGCAAGGCCACAGCAGTCAGGGAATCCCACTGTTATATCAACAAAATACTGAATCTAGGCCATCAGAAAGAACACCAACTCCATCACCATCATCAACCCTCTCTCAGTCCGCCCTGTCCACCGCTACTTCCACCATATGCAGCTCTCAAGTCCAGCTCACCCTCCCAGACACTATGAGTAGGTCAAGAAAGTACTCAGTCTCTCATCCGCATACACTGGGTTTGAACACCCACATTGCCAAACTAATCTCGTATGAGATGATGCCCTATCGGTTGGTGGAAAGCGCAGCTTTCCACGAACTCATGGCCTATGCAGTACCACGCTATGACCTACCCAGTCGCCACTTCTTCTCTCGCAAAGCCATCCCAGCCCTCCACCATCATGTAAAAGACCACATTGTCCATGCACTCAAGCAGTCAGTGAGTGGAAAGGTGCACCTCACAACTGATGCATGGTCCAGTCGGCATGGCCAGGGCCGTTACGTGTCCATCACTGCGCACTGGGTTAATGTGGTGGATGCAGGGTCCACAGGGGACAGTGGTGGTGGGACAGTGCTGCCTAGCCCACGGTATAGGAAACAGTTGGCTGTAGGCATTCGACCCTCCTCCTCCTCCTCCTCCTCCAGAAGCGAAAGCTCGTCCACAAAGCGCAGTCGTGCGAGCACTCCATCTGCAGCTGCCACTGTTGCACACGAGGTGTCCCCCTATCGAGCAGCTAGTGGAAAGCGTCAGCAGGCTGTGTTGCAGATGATGTGTTTGGGTGACAGACACACCGCCGAGGTGCTGGCCGAGTACTTGAAGCGACAAACTGAGTCATGGCTGGGCAGTGTACATCTTGAGGCAGGCAAGGTAGTTAGTGATAACGGCCGTAATTTTGTGGCAGCCTTAGCCCTTTCAAAACTCAGCCACATACCTTGCTTGGCTCACACCTTGAACCTGGTGGTGCAGTGCTTCCTCAAAAATTATCCGGAGTTAACAGCCCTGCTCCAGAAGGTGCGAAGACTGTGCGCGCACATCCGCCGGTCGCCTGTACACTCCGTTCGTATGCAGAAGCTGCAGCGATTGCTCCACCTTCCTAACCACCGCCTCATTATCGACATTGCAACAAGGTGCAACTCCACCCTGTACATGGTGGAGTGGCTGTGCGAGCAGAGGCAGGCCATAATGCATTTGTGGGAGGATACACGGCCAGGCACTTTGAGAGCAGACATGGAGTTGACAGGTGTGCAGTGGTCGAAGCTGAAAGACCTCTGTAAAGTCCTTCAGTGTTTTGAGGAATGCACACGGCTGGTAAGCACAGACGACGCCATCCTAAGCATGAGCATCCCACTTATGCGTCTGCTCATGCAAACTTTGACGCACCTTAAGGAGCAGGCGTCTGCAGCCAATGTTGATGAGGAGGGAATCCTTGATGACATTCAGCCATTGTTTGCTCAGGGACCTCTCCTGGGCGAGGTGGAGGAAGAAGAGGAGGAGGAGGATGATGATGGGGATGATTACTTAGGGGAGGAGGATGCATCTCATGGGGCAAGTGAAAATGTTGGCATGGCAAGGTCTGGTACAGGGTTTGTGCGTGACTGGAGGGATGTGGATTTGCCAGAAAGTGCTCCTCCAACCAGCACTCGCAGTGCATCATTGACACCGGGAACATTGGCCCACATGTCAGATTATGCCTTGCAGATCCTAAAAAGGGACCCCCGCATTGCCAAAATGATGAACGATGACGACTACTGGTTGGCCAGCATCCTGGATCCACGCTATAAAGGCAAATTACAAAACATCATGCCACAGGAGAACCTTGACCTAATATTGGCTAATAAACAAGCAACTCTGGTAAATCGGTTGCTTGAGGCATTCCCAGCACACAGCAGCGGTGATGGTTCTCACACGAGCCGTACGGGCCGGGGGCAGCTTGGCAGAGGTGTTCATGGTGCACACAGCAGAAGTGGCGTTGGAGACAGGGGTTTCATGACAATGTTGTGGACTGATTTTTCAAGTACCGCTCACACAACTGGTAATACTGCATCCATGGAAAGTGACAGGAGACAGCAGTTGTCAACTATGGTTACAAACTACTTTTCCTCCCATATCGATGTTCTCCCACACAGGTCATTCCCCTTTGACTATTGGGCCGCTAAACTGGACACCTGGCCTGAATTGGCCCAATATGCCTTACAGGAGCTCGCTTGCCCAGCTGCAATTGTGCTATCGGAAAGAGTCTTCAGTGCAGCTGGATCAATCCTGACAGAAAAAAGGACCCGTCTGTCAACCCAAAATGTGGATGATCTAACCTTCATTAAAATGAACCATGCATGGGTTTCCAAGGATTTTGTCCCACCTTCCCCTGATGACACATAGGGTGACAGAAAAATGGCTTGCTTTGGTCCACCTCTTCCTGGGGCTTGACTTATTTCGTCTTTTGCATCAGCTGAATGTCCAACATCAACATATGCCACTTTCTAAAACTCCCTAACTGTGCTGCCTCCCCCCCCATGGCCTGGGTCACCACCTAGCGCACGACACCGTGCGAGTGCCATTGCCCTGGACAGGTGGGTAGGCCGACTCTTGGGCGCGGGCACTGGCACAGGGTCCCTCATAATGCAATCAAGTGTCTCTGACGGTGGTGGTGCACACCCGCCGTCAGACACACCGCCGTACTATGAGGGGCCCAGTGCCAGTACCGACGCCCACGAGTGGGCCCCCCTTGCTTGGGCAGGGCCCCAGCATTTGCAATCTTTACCTCTCCCTGCTCCTCCGCTGTGTAGTCTGGGCCGTCAAATCCATACTGTGCCTGACACCGTCTGAGCCTGCCTCCTGATGTATAGACATATATTTTGAATGTGTACGCTATCCATACATGTTATCCGGGGATACGGTACCCTTTCTCACCTTTGTGCAATCAAGTGCAAGCCATACTGGGCCTAACACCGTCTGAGCCTGCCTCCTGATGTATAGACATATATTTTGAATGTGTACGCTATCCATACATGTTATCCGGGGATACGGTACCCTTTCTCACCTTTGTGCAATCACGTGTAATCCTTACTGGGCGTGAGAACGGCTGGCGAGCTGTTAAGCATGCTACAGCACCTGTGGTTTGCACACGTAAGTTTTTCATTTTTTCAGGAATGACGGTTAGGCCTAATTCCGGAACTGCGGTTGACCTGCACTTACTGGGAAATCATCGTTCGCGGGTAATAATTGTAATCAGTGATCCCCATCACTAACGTTGTTCAGCGGGTTATCTGCACCTGTAAGCGACAAACGCTGGCCTTTCCAGTGTAGCGCACATGCAGCCACGGACATGTTAAGGCATGACACACCAGTTATTGGCCAATCTCATGTGCCAGAGCCTCACGTGTCCCTCTATTAAGCCGGACTCGGACCGCGGGGCATGACGGAGTCTCGTTCGTTAACGGAATTAAGCTTGCAATGTGTGCATCTTTTCTGTAGCTGGCATGGTTGAGGTTTCCCAGGTGGAGTTGAATTTAACCATAGGCTCCACTCCTGGTGGTGCCCTTCTGGACATTCCTTTAAGGTTCAGCTTTGCAACCATACTGCCCACGTAAAACAAACACTTTGCCTTCATGAACGCTGTTTGGAGGGTCATGACTCGTGGGAATAACGCCGCCCAATCAGTTAACCTGCTAGAGAGATCCTTCATTGCTCCCAAGCATGACATCACACTCCCTAGGAGGAAGGTAATGCCACTGTGGCGACCGTACTCCTGGGGCGACACAAGTGCACTGATGCCCAGCCACTGCTCGATGAATCTGCTGGTACATTGACCCAGACCACTACATTCCCCTCGCACGCTACACGGCCTGAATCTGACCCTGATGAAACTCAGGTTACCCTTCCCATATACAGTTCCATCTTACACGGTGACAAAGAGGAAGTTGCAGATGAAAGTGCAGGTTCGGCCCACCCGCCATCAGACACACCACCGTACTATCAGGGGCCCTGTGCCAGTGCCGTCGCCAACGAGTGGGCCCCCCCTGCTTGCTCAGGATCACAGCACTTGCAAGGTTGAAATACTGTGCAGTGAGATGGAAGATGGGGACGACGAGGAGTCCAGACTAGTACAGGGATTCCCTAGCGAGAAGACTTATTTGATTGTTTTCAATGTTGGGACAGCAATTTTTGGGGAGCACTATACTCTGGAGAATGATAGATGGGGCCCACCATACACTGGAACATTCCAAAGGTGGACATCAGACACTGGAGCAGCATTTACAGGGCCCATTATACACTAGAGCATTAGAAATGGGGCCCATTATGTTTGGAGCATTATTTGGGCCCATAAGACAGTGGAGCTTCATCCATGGGGACCAGCATATACTGTAGCATTATGTGGAGCTCATCATATACTCTTTCAAACATTATATGGGACCAATGATTCTGTATGGAGAAATAGATGGGCCTTGTCATGAGATGTAAAAAGTGAAGTATTTTTCATTGTACTATACCGCTATTTCTCTGCCGTATCGGAGCATGATGAGTTGTGGTATGTGTTAAAGGGGCGCTCTTTTGCCCAGGGCACATGAAAACCTGGAGCCAGCCCTACCCCCCCACAACTTTAGCCAAATAACCCCCATTTTTCAGTGCGTAACTTGTATTATGAAGTTAATTAAGGTTGAAAAGCTTAAGTAAGAAGAATTGATGCTTTTGGCATTCAAATGGGCACTGTAGGTGTGTTTCCTGTCCTCCTCTCACTGCCGACTTTTATTCCCCATTGACTTACATTGGGTTTCGTGTTTCAGGACGAGCCCGACTTTTCCCTATAATCGGCCGATCTTGCTCGACCCGACTTTTGGAAAAGTCGGTTTTCACGAAACGAAACTCGACCCTAAAAAAACAAAAGTCGCTCAACTCTAGTGCTTACCCTTAAAAAAAGTGCTAAGTCCATCTCATTTATAGTATCTCGCAATCTGAATTTACTCAGAAGTGATGATACTATAGACAAAATTCTAGCAAATGGGATTCAAATTGTTTCCAGAAGGGCTCCCACACTCGGTAATTTTCTGTCACCTAGTCTCCTCAGATCCAATAAGCGCACTAAAACAAATTGGCTGACAACCAAGGGTTTTTTCAGATGCGTTTTTTTTTCCATGTAAAACCTGTTCACACTCAACTAAAACGCTGTCTTTTTCTAATTGTTTAACCAACAAAGTTTTTTTTTATTAATGATTACTTGAATTGTAAC
This sequence comes from Dendrobates tinctorius, assembly GCF_039654945.1. Classification (NCBI taxonomy): domain Eukaryota; kingdom Metazoa; phylum Chordata; class Amphibia; order Anura; family Dendrobatidae; genus Dendrobates; species Dendrobates tinctorius. Next base: position 23,867,035 of record NW_027361738.1, on the reverse strand, counting down.
ACAGATCATGTAGTGTATGTTATAGAATGCAAACAATGCAGTTTAAAATATGTAGGTTCCACCATCAGAAAATTAAAGGAACGTGTCCGAGAACACATCTATGATATTATTAACCCTACGGTGCGCAGCATACCTAATGCTTCCAAACACTTTATTATGTCACACAATAGAGATTTGTCGTTTTTCAATGTTTTTGCTATTGAACAGGTAAAGAGACACATTCGTGGAGGAAATAGAGAAAAACAACTACGGGACAAAGAAGCCTTATGGATTGAATTTATGGAAAGAACTCATGTTGCATTATTGATTGTGTTTGTTTTATTTGATGGTTTTAAATGTGCGTCACATGTTAATTAGTGCCACCTGTGTGTACTAGTTATATTCTCACACCCCTTCCCTTGGAGCTATACTGAGTTTAAGAACTTTTAGTTCGAAACGCATACAGTGTCTCCTCAACCTTCCCTCCGGTTTTCCGGTCGGGTTCATGCATTTTTGTATTTTGCATACATATTTTATGGATATCTAAATAAAAAGTTTTGGATTTTACCCTTTTGAGATGGACCGTCTTTTCCTAATAATTCTGTACACGGTGTATACTACTACTACTTTTTGAAGCTATATGACTTTGGAGCCAGCCTGGTATGTATCTCGACTCATGTGCCTGACCACAGACTATTTAAAAGTTATTCTTTAGGATCCCAAGCAGTGAGCTGTATCCATTTTTTTTCTTTCTTCTTGATGGCTATAACTTAATTACTTAATCTAAGTTCACATTGTGTCTTTGTCTACAGTCGGGAGCTTGCAGCTGAAGCCCTAGAAAAACGTTTTCTGTTGTTTGTGTTAATGAAGCCATTGATTATAATGATGTAGATGGAGTCACTGTGTGCTCTGTAGGACATACTTTTTGGCCTTGTATGCCTTTTTGAGGCAGACACCAAGATGGCGTCTTGGTGCCTGCCTCAAATAGGCACATAATGGTGCCAACATAGAACACTGACTCTGCCTCCATCATTACAGTCAATGTTCCTGTTGGTGTGAATATCTGAATCCCATTCTCCAAGCCTTCAGACACAAATACCGACAGAGCCACTGATCATAGTCCAACGTGAATATAGTCCAAGTGGGACTGTCTTAGGATGCCCAAGTCCTACCAGTTATGCATGTCTCTAGAAGTTTTTATATGGGAATAATTGTCATGGCTAGATGATAACCAGGTCACAACATCTCCCACATCGGCAAGTATGCAGTGAGTAAAGGGAACCTGTCACCTCGTTTTTCAGCTATAAGCTGCAGCCACTGCCTTTCTACAGCTTTCTAGAATGCTGTAGATAAGCCCCGAAAGGCTGTGGCTGCAGCTTATAGCTGAAAAACGAGGAGACAGGTTCCCTTTTACAATGTAAGCCTATGGAGCTTCAGAACAAGGCCCCATAGGCTTGCATTATAGAAGAAACTTCTCGCTCACACCGAGAGCATAGAGTGAGCCGAAGAGCGATGACTGGCAATTCTGACAGCTAAATTGGAATGGGTTATTTACAGTTAGAGCAGTCAGACTGTGGAATGCCGACCACAAAAACTAGTAATGGCAGACACTACAACAGCTTTTAACCAGGGCTGGATGATTTCCTCAATACACATAACATTGTGGTTATATTTAATTTAGTGACAAAATGGACAATTGGTGGAGAAAGGTTAAACTTGATGGACCTAGGTCTTTTTTCAACCTATGTATGTAACTATGTAGCTATGACATCACACAAAAGTGGAGCCAACAGCGCTTGATCTCAGAGAAGACGGCAGTAGGGAAGTATATTACTCCACCACACTACAATACATACACGTTTAGTGAAAAAACAAAACTTCATGAGGGTACTTCAAACATGTACGACGAACAGCATTCGTATACCATATATTTCAGAAATATTCTATTACAAAGGAACATTAATTAATTCCGAATTTTTATTTTTTTTTTATATTAGGAATTCTCTATCAGTATGTCTTTGGTGTGTGGGAGGAAACCGGAGTACCCGGAGGAAACCCACGCAAACACGGGGAGAACATACAAACTCCTTGCAGATGTTTTCCTTAGTGACATTTAAACCCAGGATCCCAGTGCTGCAAAGCAACAGTGCTAACCACTGAGCCACCGTGCTGCCCAAGTACAGCTTTGATGATGGACTTGCTGTACTAGATGTATATGGTGCCCTAATCAACGATTGGACATATGCATCTTCTGATGCTGCGAGCAGCCCTGGATAATCCACGCCGGCAGGATGATATAATCCGGCGGAAGATGGATCCTAGGAGAAGAGATATAAAACTAATGTAAGTAATGGGACTCCATATTAGAGGATACTGCTTTGGTTTCATTGTGGCAGGACGGTAGAGAAATCTTAACTGTGCAGAGGAACAGGATCATTGTCAGTCATCATACATGTAACAATCCCACCACTGACAGATAACATCTTCTCCACATGAATTATTCTCACTGGCCAACATCAAACAACATAGACCTTATTATCACACTTACGTCTTCTAGGTTTTCGCTCTTCTACTATTTTGGCATTTTGCTCTTCTACCAGTTTTATTGCAGAGTTAATTTTCTTCTCAACTAGAAATTCATCTAAAAAGTAAAAAAACAAGTCAATGATCATTATCAGTCATCATACATGTGGCAATCGTATAACTGGGAGTTAACATCTCCTCCTAGTGAATAATTCTCAGTGGCTGACATCAGACAACATACACCTTAATGTCACACTTACCTCTGCTAGGTTCTGTCTCTGGGACTATTTCTGGGTCTTCATCATCTCCCAGTTTTAATGCAGAGGTATTTTTTGTTTCATCTTGAAATTCAAATAAAAAAAGTAAGAAAAACAAGTCAATGATCATTGTCAGTCATCATACATGTGGCAATCGTATCACTGGGAGTTAACATCTCCTCCTCGTGAATAATTCTCAGTCGCCGACATCAGACAACATAGACCTTATTGTCACACTTACCTCTGCTAGGTTCTGTCTCTGGGACTATTTCTGGGTCTTCATCGTCTCCCAGTTTTAATGCAGAGGTATTTTTTGTTTCATCTTGAAATTCAAATAAAAAAAGTAAGAAAAACAAGTCAATGATCATTGTCAGTCATCATACATGTGGCAATCGTATCACTGGGAGTTAACATCTCCTCCTCGTGAATAATTCTCAATCGCCAACATCAGACAACATAGACCTTAATGTCACACTTACCTCTGCTAGGTTCTGTCTCTGCGACTATTTCTGGGTCTTGATCTTCTCCCAGTTTTATTGCAGATGTATTTTTTGTCTCAACTGGAAATTCATGTAAAAAAGTAAGAAAAACAAGTCAATGATCATTGTCAGTCATAGATGTGAAAATCCCACCATTGACATATTATTATTATTATTATTATTTATTGTTATAGCGCCATTCATTCCATGGCACTTTAGATGTAGGGAGGGGTATACATAAAAACAAGTACAATAATGTTGAACAATACAAGTCATAACTGGTACAGGAGGAGAGAGGACCCTGCCCGCGAAGGCACATATAATATATCTTCCTCGTGAATTATTCTGTCACCGACATCAGACAACATAGACCTTATTGTCACACTTACCTCTGCTAGGTTCTGTCTCTGGGACTATTTCTGGGTCTTCATCGTCTCCCAGTTTTAATGCAGAGGTATTTTTTGTCTCATCTTGAAATTCATATAAAAAAAAGTAAGAAAAACAAGTCAATGATCATTGTCAGTCATCATACATGTGGCAATCGTATCACTGGGAGTTAACATCTCCTCCTCGTGAATAATTCTCAATCGCCAACATCAGACAACATAGACCTTATTGTCACACTTACCTCTGCTAGGTTCTGTCTCTACTACTATTTCTGGGTCTTGATCTTCTCCCAGTTTTATTGCAGATGTATTTTTTGTCTCAACTGGAAATTCATGTAAAAAAGTAAGAAAAACAAGTCAATGATCATTGTCAGTCATAGATGTGAAAATCCCACCATTGACATATAATATATCTTCCTCGTGAATTATTCTGTCGCCGACATCAGTCAACATAGACCTTATTGTCACACTTACCTCTGCTAGGTTCTGTCTTTGGGACTATTTCTGGGTCTTCATCGTCTCCCAGTTTTAATGCAGAGGTATTTTTTGTCTCATCTTGAAATTCATATAAAAAAAAGTAAGAAAAACAAGTCAATGATCATTGTCAGTCATCATACATGTGGCAATCGTATCACTGGGAGTTAACATCTCCTCCTCGTGAATAATTCTCAATCGCCAACATCAGACAACATAGACCTTATTGTCACACTTACCTCTGCTAGGTTCTGTCTCTGCTGCTATTACTGGGTCTTGCTCTTCCAGTTTTAATGCAGATGTATTTATTGTCACAACTGGAAATTCATGTAAAAAAGTAAGAAAAACAAGTCAATGATCATTGTCAGTCATAGATGTGAAAATCCCACCATTGACTTATAGTGATGAGCGACTGTGCTCGTTACTGGAGTTTTCCGAGCATGCTCGGGTGTTCTCCATGTATTTTGAGCGTACTCGTGAATTACGTTTTAGTCCCGCCGCCAGATTATTTGTGGCTGCTGGAACGCCTGAATACATGTGGGGATTTTTGCTAAAGAACGGCAACCCCACATGTATTCAGACTGTCATCCGCAAATCATGCAGCTGCAGGGACTGACTGTCTGATGTCGGCGACTGAGAATAATTTCAGAGGAGGATATATTATATGTAGTGATGAGCGAGTGTGCTCGTTACTTGAGTTTTCCAAGCATGCTCAGGTGTGAGCCGAGTATTTTGGGCGTGCTCGGAAATTAAATTTTAGTCCCCACAGCTGCATGGTTTGCAGCTGCTGGACAGCCTGAATACATGTGGGGATGATTGCACGTTTTTTTGGAAATCCTCACATGTATTCAGGTTGTTTAGCAGTCTCAAATCATGCAGCTGCAGGGACTAAAACTTGATTTCCTAGCATGCCCAAACTACTCAGAGAACACCCGAGCATGTTCGGAAAACTCGAGGAAAGAGCACACTCGCTTATCACTACATATAATATATCCTCCTCATGAATTATTCTCAGTTACCGACATCAGACAACATAGACCTTATTGTCACACTTACCTCTACTAGGTTCTGTCTCTACTATTTCTGGGTCTTGAACTTCTCCCAGTTTTAATGCAGATGTATATTTCGCATCAACTGGAAATTCATATAAAAAAAGTAAGAAAAACAAGTCAGTGATTATTGTCAGTCATAGTGTGAAAATCCCACCATTGACATATAGTGATGAGGTAGTGTGTTCGTTACTCGAGCATGCTCGGGTGTTCTCTAAGCCTTTTGAGCGTGCTCGTGAATTAAGGTTTAGTCCCCGCAGCTGCATGATTTGCAGCTGCTAGATAGCCTGAATATATGTGGGGAGGATTGCCAGTTTCTTCGGAAATCCTCACATGAATTCAGGCTGTCTAGCAGTGTCAAATCATGCAGCTGCGGGGACTAAACTTGCTTACCGAGCATGCCCAAACTACTCAGAGAACACCCGAACATGTTAGAAGAGCTCAAGTAACGAGCACACTTGCTCATCACTACATATAATATATGCTCCTCGTGAATTATTCTCAGTCGCCGACATCAGACAACATAGACCTTATTGTGACACTTACCTCTGCTAGGCTCTGACTCTGCGACTATTTCTGGGTCTTGATCTTCTCCCAGTTTTAATGCAGATGTATTTTTCGCCTCAACTGGAAAATTATATAAAAAAGTAAGAAAAACAAGTCAATGATTATTGTCAGTCATAGATGTGAAAATTCCACCATTGACATATAACATCTCCTCCTCATGAATTATTCCCAGTTGCCGACATCAGACAACATAGACCTTATTGTCACACTTACCACTGCTAGGTTCTGTCTCTGCCACTATTTCTGGGTTTTTCTCTTCTCCCAGGATTAATGCAGATTTGTTTTTCTTCTCAACTGGAAAATCATATAGAAAAGTAAGAAAAACAAATCAATGATAAACTCCTATAAGATTAGATTCATATCTTTATGGTTGCTGATGCCGGATTGCTATGAGCGCAACCCTGTGGTCGGCGTTCATAGCACACCTGTAATTCTGCTACATAGAGGTGATCTATGCATCTCCTGTATGTAGCAGAGGCGATCGAGTTATGGTAGCTTCTAACCTCCCATGGAGGCTATTGAAGCATGCCAAAATAAAAAAAAATGTTTTTAAAAATATTAAAAAATTAAAAAAAACAAGAGTTTAAATCACCCCTCTTTCACCCCATTCAAAATTAAACTATAAAAAAATCAAACCAACACATATTTGGTATTGCCATGTTCAGAATGGCCCGATCTATCAATAAAAAAAGGATTAACCCGATCGCTAAATAGCTGAGTGAGAAAACAAATCGAAACGTCAGAATTGCGGTTTTTTTTTTGGTCGCCGCAACATTGCATTAAAATGCAATAACGGGCGATCAAAAGAATATATCTGCACAAAAGTGTTATCATTAAAAACGGCAGCTTGGCGCACAAAAAATAAGCTCTCACCCAACCTGAGATCGCGAAAAATGGAGATGCTACGGGTCTCAGAAAAGGGCGCAATTTTTTTTTCTGCAAAGTTTGGAATTTTTCTTCACCTCTTAGATTAAAAAGAACCTAGACATGTTTGATGTCTATGAACTTGTATTGACTTGGAGAATCAGTTTTAGCATTTAGTGAACCTAGCAATAAAGCCAATCAAAAATTAGGTGCGGGATTGCACTTTTTTTGCAATTTTACTGCACTTGGAATTTTTTGCCCGTTTTCTGTTACATGACTTGGTAAAAGCAATGGTATTGTTCAAAAGTACAACTCGTACAACAAAATATAAGTCCTCACATGGCCATATTGCCCTTAAAATAAAAAAGTTATGGCTCTGGAAAGAAGGGGAGCGAAAAATGAAAACGCAAAACCGAAAAAAGCTTTGGGGGTTAAGGGGTTAAAACATATGTGGCACATTAAGGGTATATATAGGGTTAGTGTGGGGCCTGATTGAGCCATGGGCAGAGTGTTCGTGATCAGTATCAGGCACCAGACTGTATGGCCCCTTATACCTTTAATGCGCAGCACATAAGAGTGAGAATTTTATACGTGTTGGATTGTTGTTTATTTTAAAGGCACAAAAAAGCAGTGATTTTCTGAGCCCTCATGTAACATTTGCATTGCACCTTATGATCAGTGACGACAACAAGATGTCCTATAGACCTGCACATACCTGATAATATGGGAGAGGGTGACTTGTTGTTTTCAGTAGTGAAACTCTGATTATCACCATCAATTCCAGTTGGAGAAGATTCTTTCTGCCTGTTTAGTAGAAGAAAAAATAAATAAATTACAAGTGAAAGCAATGAAAATAAAAAGACTCCTTTCTGTATGGGCAATTACCACACTTGGACAAAATGGAGGAGATACCTTGCACAGAACTGCCTTCAATCAGCAAGAATGAAGAATAACTAGTAATAAAGGGCTTTAATGAAATGGAAATGAAAGGCTGGTCACAATGATCAGCTGTTATCACAAGCCAGACCCCACAGTGATGATCAATCATGGGGCGGTGGTTCTGGATTTAGTATTGTGTCATATGCGTCTTGTATTTCGTATTCTGAAGATATGTCAGTACTATACCCTATAATAATAATCTACTCACACGTCTGAGTGCTTTGTGCTGCTCTCTAGAGAACAATCTGGAGATGGCTCATCGTCTTCATCGCTCATCATCCTGGTATCGGTTGCATATAGCTAAAATACACAGAGTAAAATTAAATATAAATATATATATATAGTATTTTCATAGTATTTTAGCTATAGTTTTGTGGATTTACTGATCACATACTCACCTTAGAAAGTCTTTGAGAAGATGACACAAAGTTTAGGCTTTCTGGCCAGTCACCGACCTCCTTACTTGTGTCACCCTCATCTGAATCCATATGTTTTGGTCTCTCAATATCAGCTACAAAATACAAGTATTATCAGAGATTATTAATATAATCACAGTCACCATGTTATTACTAATAATGATGGGAACATAACGTCACATAAAATAAAAGACAAGACGTTTAAACGGCAGCTTTAACCAGATGACGTCTCATTCTACTTACTGTCAAAGTAGCTGGTGTCCTCCTCTGACATAAGAATTGGCCTATACTCTGGCTGCTGATGTTCAAGATTCTCAAAGTCTAACTCACTCAGGAATGGATGACTCTTGATTTCATTTGATCCTCCTGGAAATGGAAGACAAGAAAAAAGTACATTTATGGTAATCTAAACTGAAGACATAGCAGAGCTAAAATATACTGTAAGTCATGGCATGAAGAATGGGGAATGGACAAGAAGGTAACACAGAGACCTCAGTGCTGATCCTCATGGAAATGATCTATTTGTCAGGTCACAGAGGAGTTATAAGTCATTATTAATACTACTATATATATATTACCTGTCCCGAGTCTATGTCTTGGATCTTTTCTGAGTAGCTGAGTAATGAAGTTTTGAGCATCGGGATGAACAGCACGATTTTTAAATTTCAAAGTGATGTCTTCTGTTATATAAAAAGAAAATGTTACAGAAAAGAAAGTCTCTACATTTACTATCATTTAAAAAAGCTATCAAAAACAACAAGTAACTAAACCAAAGAATGAACCAAATTACTATGGCATCACACAGCATTCAGATTATTTTACTTACCCCTGATGATTCTCTTTAACATATCCTTTTTGTTTCTTCCTTTAAATGGCACATCGCCGGTAAGAAATTGATATGTGATGATCCCTATTGACCACCAGTCAATAGGCCTTCCGTAGCCCACCCCTAAGAAGACTTCTGGGGCTACATAATACAAGGTGCCAGTCGTCTGGAAACCAACAGAACAATGAGAAGATGATCAATGAAAATAACTGTGACAAATAACATCAGTGGAAACATTTTCCATGTGAGAAAATATGATAGAAGCAGAAATAGATCAGATCTGTAAAGAATAAGTTTTTTATGTATAGCTAACCCCATCATCAGGGAACTCTCTGGTGATGTCTTTAGTTCGAGCCTTGTAAATGTCTGATGTTGGTCTCATGAGTCCGACTTTTGAAATCCCAAAATCGGTGACTTTGATATGTCCAGTTGATGATATCATGAGGCTGTGAAAGAAAAGACATTGTCAGCCCTAAGTAATACCCCATAGACTGTATACCAAACTATAACTGTCTCTCCCTTTATTATACTGCAGCGCTCACTTACTTCTCAGGCTTCAGGTCTCGGTGAACCACACCATAGCTGTGCAGATATTCCACAGCAACAACCGTTTCTGCAATGTACAAGCGGGTCCAGGCGAGGGAAAAACGACCATATCTCTCAATGAGACTCTGACAGTCTCCTCCTAGAGCAGAAAGCAAATATGACAGGTGAGAGTTTGTTACAATATAAATTACACATGATGAGTGTGAATGAGAAATAAGCTGAGACACTGGGGCAGGGAGTCAATCATAGAGATACACTGTGTGATGTAGAGCGTATACTGTATACTGCAGAGTAATCCTATACAAAAAGAGAGCTGAGATCTGCCCCCTGCTGGTAAACTCTTACATTGCACTGTCAATCTCTGACAGCGGCATTTTAGCAGGTGACCTGGAGGCGAGCTGCTCTAAGCACTCATCGCCCCCATTCCATGTCAGTGGTTTGCTATGGCTGCTGAGTTTCTGCAGAAGACGACTGTCCTTGCCATTATGGTGCTTCTGTGAAGGTCAGTGTGTAGCTCGGCTTCATAGGGGACCAAGATTTTCACCATACTCTGCAATACTCATATTACAGTACATAGTAATTACGATTATATAATCACAAGTTCAGGCCCCTTATGGAGACCAAAATATAAAATAATAATAAAAATATTTGGGGAAAGAAAATTAAATATAAAAATCACTTTTTCTCCATTCAAAATAAATAATGAAAAAAACAAATAAACTCAGGTGGAATAGCAGTGTTTTTGTTCCCCCAACATCAGAAAAAAATGCAATAAGAAGCAATGAAAATTATTATCTGTCAGAAAGAGGTAACCCTCCTGAACTGTTCTTCTGGGCATGTAGATTAATGAGATATAAATACATTGGAAGCTTTATGTATTTAAGCAGAAATGGGCTGGATAGAGATACAATGGATATGTCTTACCTGTGACAAAGTCCATGACCATACACACATTTTGTTTAGTTGGGAAGGAACAAAGTGTGGAGACAATAAAGGGACAATCAGAGAATATTGCAATGTCCCTTTCCAGATAGGCCATTTCAAGATACTCTGGAACCCCCAGTTCGCTCCTGGCTTGTTTCTTCATGGCGAATACCCTGTTTGTGTCTTTATGACGCACTAAGTGGACGGCCCTGTAGAAGAGAAAAATCCATAATTTACACAGAATTCTTACTAACAGTCTGCCTATGTGTCAAATGATCTTCTGTACTAATAGTTAATAGTGATGAGCGAGTATGCTCGTTACTCGAGATTTCTGAGCATGCTCAGGTGTCCTCCAAGTAGTTTGGATGTGCTCGGAGATTTAGTTTGTGTCACCGAAGCAGCATGATTTGCGGCTGCTGGACAGCCTGAATACATGTGGGGAATGCCTGTTTGTTAGGAAATTCCCACATTTATTCAGGCTGTCTAGCAGCCACAAATCAGGCAGCTGCGGTGACACAAACTAAATCTCCAACCACACCCAAACTACTCGGAGACCACCCGAGCATGCTCGGAAATCTCGAGTAACGAGCATACTCGCTCATCACTAATAGTTAGTACTAGATGTATGGCCGTCACTAGAAATCAATGTCTGGAAATACACAAAATAACTCAGCATGAATGATCACTTATGGGAGATTTTCATCCATATCACATGATAACTGAGCTGAATCGTGACAAGTAGACATGGACCAGACGACTAGATGTAGATTAGATCTAGTGCAAAGTGGTATTGATAACAACAGCTCGACCCACAAAAAACAAGTCCTTACAAAGCTCTATGGGATGAAAAAATAAAAATGTTACAGATCTTGGACAACAGTAACATTAAGGCTGTGTACCCATGTTGCGGATTGTATGCGTTTTTGCTGCGAAAATGCATACAGAACGCACCCCATGCATTCCTAAGGCATTCCGCACATGCTGTGCTAATGCTGCGTTTTTTTCCACGGCGGAATCGCATAGCGGAAAGAAACGCAGCAGGCTCATTATTTTTCCAGAATCGCCGCAATTCCGCAAAGAATCACCGCAATTCTGCACACATAGGAATGCATGAGATCCGCTTTCTTTCCGCATGTGGCTATGCCCACCATGCGCAAAGTGAGCGAATCATGTGCGAATAGTACCCAGGGTCTGGAGGAGAGGAGACTGTCCTCCAGGCCCTGGGTACCATATCTCTGTAAAAAAAAGAATAAAGAATAAAAAATCGGGTTATACTCACCTTCCGGAGTGCCGCGCAGCCTTACCAATGCTCCCGTCAACTGTGTTCCCAGTAATGCCTTGCGGCAAGGACCTGTGATGACATAGCGGTCTCGCGAGACTGCTACAGTATCGCGAGACTGCTACGTCATCAAAGGTCATTGTCGCAAGGCATCGCTGGGAACGGGAGCATCGCGAGGATCGGGAACACTGCGCCGGATGCCGGAAGGTGAGTTTATCACAATTTTTTTAAATTATTTTTAGCATTCAATCTTTTACTATTGATGCGGCATAGGCAGCCTCAATAGTAAAAAGTTGGTCACACTTGTCAAACAATATGTTTGATGAGTGTGACCAACCTGTCAATCACATTCCAAGCGATGCTTCAAAACGCTTGTAATGCACTGGAATTCCGCACGCGAAAATCGCGTGAAAAACGCTTGTTTTCTGCCGGAAAAACACATGCGAATTCCATGCCTTTTCCCGCAGCAGGAGTTGCGGAAATGCTACAGAAATTTCCGCAGCATCTCTGCAACGTGGGTACATAGCCTTAGACATGGACTAATATACAGGAATTTCCTTAAGGCAGGACATATAGACTGTGGCATCATCATAAGGAGTTTGGGAAAAATGTAGATTATCCATAACGCTCACCCATAAGATCCACTGTTGATCTCTTTGATCTGGGTATAGTCGCTCCTACTTGGTTTTCTCATAGGGGTCAATGATCTGATCACGGCCTAGAAGAATAAGAAATGACAATGAGACATAAAAGTTGCAGGAAAATAAAAGCTGGAGATGCAGGAACTTCTCTACATTATGTCCCCGCTGATTACACTGCAGCAGATGTAGAGGACATGATACGAGCAGGACGCTCCCCAGACACTATTATATTATAGGGATATCCTCTATACACATATATCACTGTACTAGAGGGGATGGTAAGGGACATCACACAGAGGAGACAGGAATAATAATAATAGGTCCAATCTACATTAAGAATAGAGTTAACCCACTGTACTCTGGGGTGTAACATGTGATGTGTAATTCATACCCCGTTATCTGATGATATACAGATGTTTTCTCTGATACTTACACTGGCAGATTCGGGGATCTCTGGGGTCTCAGATATTCCACCGTCAGCAGTTGCCGGCTCAGTTGTCTCTAATATAATGATAAAATAATGAGACATCATGTATTAGACGATATCAGAACTTAATATATAACACATTGATATAAGGAAGGAAAGACAAGTAAATGGTATAATACTAGTTATATGGATATTCTGCACATACTGTATATACTTATGGCACATCCATAGATAGATATGCTCTACCATAAATGTGTGATTGTTCGGGATCTGACAGTGACTTGGATGGGGACCCTGTGAGGTCCTCTGTGCATTTTGGGGCTGAGAAGATCCCAGAAGAGAGAACCAGAGGGGTTTTCAGAATTGCATGAGCCCTCTCCATTACAGTCTATAGGAGGTTCAGGAGCCGTCACCGGCCTCATACAGAGGATGAAGAGTAAATTTATATATTCTCTGGTGTCTCCATAATATTAATATTTGTAGGAATACGAGATGATCAGCTTACCTTCCATCAGATCACTTTTTAGCCCTGGCTCACTGGTATTGGGGTCAGCGATATTTTGGTGTTGCCCCTCTTTGAAGTCACCGGCCGGTGCTTTCTGTTGGATATAATATGTGCAATTAATATAACAAGTCACAAATACTAAATTACAGTACACAAAAGACGGGACGGACTAAACCTGGATTTACATAATTGCGGAAGTGCAGGGAATATACACGGCCGCTCCGTCCAGTAAATCCACATTAATATATAAGGGACTTGTATATACAACAGTTCTCCAATAGCATCTATTACCAGAACTGCAGCATTTACAAGAAGGAAGATTGTGACGATAAAGCGAGACCGATGTGATATGAAAGGTCCGCACCACTGAGCACAGTACAGACTGTCACCACAGAGGATGGAGCAGAGACAGGCTGCCATAAAAGATCCTGTCTCTGCCTGGCGCGGACAGGGGGCTTCTAAAATGAGATATATGACAATCTGCTATATGACTAGTAATCTGGAGAAGATCAGACAAGAAAGACATGAGATATAGAAGATGACGGATTCTTACCAAAAGCTTCAGTGAGCGGGCAATATATCCTAGTACAATCAGGAACTGTACGGCCAATACTTTAAAAAAGGTCAAATCTCCATATTGGGATCTTTCTTCAGCCTATAAAAATGGAAAAAAACAAAAAAGGAAAATCATGAGAGAAAGTAGAGAATATAGGACGCTATTTATGTCACCATTTTACTCCTGCAATCTACAGCTACAATTAATACATATATGGATATTTCATATCAGCTATAAATTATATTGCTCTCGGCCAAAATATATATTTCATGTAAATAAACTTGTATTTTGTAAATATTAAAATATTATTGATTATTGTTTTATGTGCTTTGCCCAGATTGTCTGTTACCTGATGTACTAAGGTCCTGATGTTCATCTGTAAATGCTTAAGATATTCTGAGCTTATATGGCCTTGTTGGTGTTTGGTCAGGCAGTCTCTCACTAGCTTCATAACCAGCCGGTAAGTGAAGCTAAGGACGCCATCGGGTATTGGTAGCACAATGTCAGGGGCATAGGTGGTAAGAATCCCCTGGAGTAGTGCCAACACCTCAAGTTTAGCTGAAGAAATTCCAGACATTTCAAACAAACCCAAGTGCAGTCAGTATATCACCAGCTTCATAGCCATTCACTGACAACAATGACACCTGGGCAGTAAGCACTTGGGTAGGTAGTGGTGGTGCATTATGATGTCATAATGGAATCTTGGGGTGGAATGTTAACATTTCATCAGTGATGTCATCATGGAATCCGGGGATGGAATCTTAACCCATTTACAACTTTGAAAGTATAGGTACGTCCAAGGTTGTGTCCCTGTTTTTTTTAGGCAGCGCCAGAGCCCACATCTCTACCCACACATGAGAGTTGATGTGATCATCTGTTATGTCCCACAAATAGATTTTGGCTGCCAACCACTTAATGACACTGTCAATCACTAACAACGGCATTTAAGACGTGCTGACCGAAACCGTGTCACAAGTCTCGCTCATCAGCGCCCTTGTCACATGATTCTGGGGTTGCAGTGAGTTATCATGACAGCTGGGGGTCTGCAGAAGAACAGTGTGCCTGTCCATTGATCATCTTTTATGAACACTGACTCATGGCCAGTGTTCAGATTTTTTTTTCCACCGCTTAAGTAAAAAAGGACTTATACAAAAAAGCAAGGCCTCATAGGCTATATTGATGGTAATAAAATGTAATGGCTCTGGGAAGAAGGGGAGCAAAAAAACGAAAGCACAAAAATGGAAAATCGCAAGGTGGTGAAGGGGTTAAAGTGGCATCTCACTATAAAGGGAAGTTGCCTAGTAACATTCTATTAACAATTAAGTTGGCAACATCATGGGTTGAGCATCAGAACCAGAATCAGGGAAAGAGGGAAAACCATGGCTTTGCTATTCTGATCAGGCTTTTATATATATATTTCCCCAAAAAAATTATTTTAACCTGGTTTTGGATGCTAAATATTCTTTACATGTGTAAACATTTACTTTTTTTTTACATATTGTGACCAGGGTGGACTGGGAGTAAAATTCAGCCCTGGCATTGTAGACACGCAGGCCCACGCTATCACCGCCCCCCTCCCCAGCTTGTATTTTATGAATATTATCCTTTATTATTGCTATGTGTTTTGCCCAGATTGTTTGTTACTTACCTGTAGTACTAAGGTCCTGATGTTCATCTGTAAATGCTCAAGATATTGTGAGCTTATACGACCTCGGCGGTATTTGGTCCGGCAGTCTTTCACTAGCTTCATAACCAGCCGGTAAGTGAAGCTGAGGACGCCATCGGGTATTGGTAGCACAAGGGCAGGGGCATAAGTGGTAAGAATCCCCTGGAGTAGTGCCAACTCCTTACGTTTATCTGAAGAAATGTCAGACATTTCAAACAAATCCAAGCGCAGTCAGTATATCACCAGCTTCGCAGCCAATCACTGACAACAATGGCAGCTGGGCAGTAAGCACTTGGTTAAGTAGTGGCGGTGCATTATGATGTCATAATGGAATCTTGTGGTGGAATGTTAACATGTCATTAGTGATGTCATAATGGAATCTTGTGGTGGAATGTTAACATGTCATTTGTGATGTCATAATGGAATCTGGGGATGGAATCTTAAAGGGGCATCTCACCATAAAAGGAAGTTACCTAGCAATAATTAATGTGGCAACACCATAGGCTGAGCATCAGTTTCAAACTCAGGCATGGAGGGAAGAACCATGGGTTTGATCAGTGAGGCAGGCTTTTACATCTGTCTTTTCTCCCATAAAATATGTTAAACAGAGTTTGGACACTAAATGTTCTTCACATTTACTTTTTCTGGATATTGTGACTTGGGATGGACTGGGACTAAAATACAGTCCTGGTGTTTCAAGCCCATGCTGTCGCCTACCCCTTCCCTAGATTGAGGTCTCTAATACTAATTTTATCCTACCTTGAGGAAATCAATAATTTACTATTATCTATATTTCCAATATAATATTTAATAATAATAATAATAATTATATTGCAATATATGGCTCACACTGAGTATTTTCACTGCATAACAAACTCATCTTCTTACTGTCCCCACAAAGTGGATGGGATTTATAGAAATCTCATGCCCACTGTGATTTTTTTATACCCTGTATAAAATGACCTGCGGTGCGTGTGTGTTTGAAATCCTCAAAATACAGAATAACTTTTTCTTGTGATTACGCTGAGATTTATATGCAGATTTTATCCATAGAATTGCATTAGATGAGGAAACTACGCAGGTAAAAAAAACACAAAATGCTTAAAATCCACAGATGACTATCAATAAATCTTTGTTAAAGCCTAGTACCACGAAGTATCAAAAATAAAGCAGATTTAATCAACACATAACATAGCAAATAAGCAAAAAAAATAACACAGAGTCAAAACGATACAAAAATTTAATAAAAACGCAAGTAGCCTAATTTACCTAATAGGTGGAAAAATGCTGCAGAAAATCTGCAACATCAAAAACTCACCAACTACTCATCATGGGAACTTAGCCTACCAAATAGCACCAGAGCAGATCAAAATATTACCAGCATATACAGTAGTGATAATACCGCCATACGGATCATTAGGTAAACCAATATACTAGTGCTGATATCACCACCATACAGTGTCCATATAATGGTACTATCAGTTTTGCACAAGTGCACTGTAGACCATATATATCTGTACTGTGCAGGTTCTCACCAAAGACGTTCTCAATAATCGCAGTCATTCATTTTTCCTTCCATTTTCCATTCGGCCCAAAACAGCATGATCACTTCTTCAATCCATAACTCATCCCTGCACAATGTAACACAGAGACGTCTTTGACTTACAGCTTTTACCCTCCATAAATTCCCCCATTCCTGTACAAGCCATGTAGTGCAATAATAAGTAACCTAGACAGTAATAATGCCCCTCTGTGTCCTGTATGGTAATCCTAGCATCTTTTTGTGTCCCTCACAATAACAGTGCCTCCTCCATGCCCCTACACAGTAATAATGTTCCCTCTGTGCACACTTAGAGTAATAATACCCCCGTATGCTTCCTTATATCTAAGTACAGCAGCATGTAGAAATAATGCCCCCATTCCCCCCGTATAATAATTCTCCTTCACCCTTTATAATAATAATATTGACCCCGTACCTTCTTACCCCTGTGATTGCTTATAATAATATGTCTCCTGTTCTCTCCCTGTAATGATACTGATTTTGCTGTCTGCCTCCTGATAGTAATGCCCCTGAGCAGGAGCATACATAGAAATCACTGGAACGCCAGACCAAAAGTCTTATTTTTATTTATTGTTATTATTATTTATTATAGATCCATTTATTCCATGGCGCTTTATATGTGAGGAGGGGTGTACATAATAAAAGACAAGTACAGTAATCTTAAACAACGCAGGTCACGACTAGTACAGGAGGACAGAGGACCCAGCAAACGAGGGCTCACAATCTACAAGGGATGGGTGAGGATACAGTAGGTGAGGGTAGAGCTGGTCATGCAGCGGTTTGGTGGATCGGTGGTTACTGCAGGTTGGTAGGTCTTCAGGTTCCTTTTGAAGCTTTCCACGGTAGGTGAGAGTCTGATATGTTGTGGTAGAGAGTTCCCGAGTAGGGGGGATGCACGGGAGAAATCTTGTATGCGTTTGTGGGAAGAGGATATAAGAGGGAAGTCGAGAAGGAGATCTTGTGAGGATCGGTGGTTGCGTGCAAGTAAGTACCGGGCGATGAGGTCACAGATGTATGGAGGGCACAGGTTGTGGATGGCTTTGTATATCTTGGTTAGGGTTTTGAACTGGAGTCTCTGGGTAATGGGGAGCCAGTGCAGGGATTGACAGAGAGTAGAGGCCGGGGAATAGCGGGGGGACAGGGATTAGTCAGGCAGCGGAGTTTAGAATAGATTGGAGGGGTGCGAGAGTGTTAGAGGGAAGGCCACAGAGCAGGAGGTTGCAGTAGTCAAGGAGGGAGATGATGAGGGCATGGATTAGGGTTTTTGCAGATTCTTGGTTTAGGAATGTACGAATCCGGGAAAAAATTTTGAATCGGCTGGAAGTGGAAAGGGCTTAGATATGTGGTTTGAAGTAGAGATCAGAGATTACCCCAAGGCCATGAGCTTGTGGGACTGGGGAGAGTGAGCAGCCATTTACGTTAAAGAGAATCTGTCACCTGTTTTTTCTCCTGTGAGATGCGGCCACCGCCATCATGGGCTTATCTACAGCATTCTGTAATGCTGTAAATAAGCCCCCAATGTATCTTGAAAGATAAGAAAAACAAGTTATATTATACTCACCAGGGGGGCGGTCCGGTGCGGTCCGGGTCTGATGGGTGTCGCAGTCCGGGTCCGGTGCCTCCCATCTTCTAGCGATAACGTCCTCTTCCTTGTTTCTGTTGTGGCTCCAGCGCAGGCATAATTCTCTGACCTGTTGAGGGAAGAACAGAGTACTGCAGTGCGCAGGCACCGGGAAAAGTCAGAGAGGTGGGCGCATCTCATAGGGGAAAAAATAGGCAACAGATTCCCTTTAATGGATAAGTCCATTGGGGGGGTCAAATTAAATGGGGAAAGATGATGAATTCTGTTTAGTCCATGTTAAATCTTAGAAATCTAGCGGAGAAAAAGGATGAAATAGCAGCTAGACATTGTGGGATTCTGGTTAGTAGGGTGGTGATATCTGGTCCAGAGAGGTAGATCTGTGTGTCGTCAGCATAGAGATGGTACGAAAAGCCGTGCGACTCTATGAGCTGTCCCAGGCCGAAAGTGTAAATGGAGAAGAACAGGGGCCCTAGGACTGAACCTTGCGGGACTCCGACACATTGGGGACGAAGTGAGGAGGTATTATTATGACATACAGTGTGTGAATTAAGTATTTAACATGTCAGCAATTTCTAAGAAAATATATTTTTAAATCCCAGGCTCCCCCACATAGTATGATGCTCACTTCACAGCACTCGCCCCTCCAGACACACACAGTAATATGGTTTTGGGTCGCCCTCCCAGGGCTGGCGGAGTACTCGGTACTGGTCCCGATGAGCTTCAATGGGAGATGTCACGGCAGCTGTAACCCGGCCCTTGGCCCTGGGCGCCCATTTTAAAAGGGAAAGGTTTCAGTGTGCTTATGGTGATGAGAGTTTATAAGTGATTCGTGACGCCACCTGTGGTGTTCGGCAAGGAAGATTTGAAGCCCTCCACAGGCATGGCTGTAGTCCCAGGGCAGTGTAGGTCAAGTGACATGTAGATGGTGTAGTGTCAGGCACAGGGGATGTAGCAGTGCTGAGTGCTTGAATAAGTGGAGGACACCAGGGCATGTAGTTCCAAAGCTTTAATCACAGTCTGCTCTGGTACAGGTGCCCGCATCCGTGCCGTGTCCTCCGGGTCAGGAGCTCAGTCAACCTCCAGGCAAGATGAAATACTCCCTTCCAACACTCCGCCAACATGTGCCTTTTCTGAACGTCTCACTATTGCGCCTTTGGTGAAGTACTCCAGTACTGAGTTACACAGGGGTTCCTCCTGTCAGATGTTCTTAAGAAGTCTACTTGTACGGCAGACAGCTGTAGCCTGCTTCGGGGACTCCTTGCTACTAAGTCCCGGCTCACTATCGTTGCTGTTGTGCCCCCAAGTCTTGTGTGGGAATAAAGTGGTGACAATTTCTATTCCTCCGGTGTCTGCTGCAGGACCATTAGTATTCATACAACCTCGGGGACCGGACCCCGGCCTTGCGCTGTGAACTTGAGAAGGGTTCTCTTCTAACCCTAATCCTTAGTCCTCCTTTTCTCCTTACATTCTGTACAATCCTTTCCTTCATATGGAGAATCAGGCTTTCTATAATGTCTCTCTCTCCTGTGCCGGCGGACCCAGATCACTGAGGTCAGCTGCAGCACTTCCTTCATCCATCCCACTCAGGGGATCTTCTCTCTTCCTATGACTCTGTTAGACTCACTGACTCAATGATAAACTCTTCCCGCTCTTTTGATGCAAGCTAAACTCCACCCGCCTCCCAGCACGCTTCTTGTTCCAAGCAGGGAGCCACCAAAGGGTGCTTTGCTACACTACTGTTTTGTGTGGGATGCAGGTGTTGGAGCGTGGTCAGGTGTTTCCACCTTACTGGATGGTGGGATATAACACTTCAGGAGGAGGTGCAATACCTCTGTGGCGACTGAACCCTCAGGGGCGCCACATACCCCCCGTTAAACACAGCACGTCCGCGTTCTGCAAGAAAACAAAGGTGGAAATACAGGAACATACAAAATTTTGTAATGCTAATAAACAGTTCTTATCTAAACTTCCCAATGTGGGAGGCACTCATTCTTGAATGTTGCAAACAATTTAACTATCTATCTATCTATCTCTAAAATTATGCTACCTAATTTAAAGTGCTATGGCAGTAAACTCGCTACCAATTCAAGTAACACATTTCCTAGTAATAACACATTTCTCATCTGTTCACATTTTCCACTTTCTTCTGTTCAAATCCTTATTTAAATTTTTGCATCTTTATTCAAAAACATTCCTATATTTCTCTTTCAACTATAAAAGCTATATTAGACACTATCATTATTCACTTTTCTATCAAAAATACTAACCATTATTTTTAAGTGCAATTCTATAAAGAGTAGACACTGGTCCAGCCAACATGTCTTGAAATGACCTTATAATGAGGTAATCCTTATTCAAGGAAGGTCCTATGTAAAACCAAGAGAGAGCACTTAAAGAGGTGCAAACTATTTACCTAACAGTCTGGATCACTCAGCGTCCATGATCTCCACAGTTAAAGTGTAAAGAGAAACGCTGCCAATAGAACTGGGCAACAAAACAGGATCAACAGGTAAACATCATGATAACCAAAAATAGAAAAAAAAAAGAAAAACAGGCACAATGGTGCTAAGACCCTCCTGGGTAACAAAAGTTAGTTAGTAAATTCTTCAATGTTGGTTGTCTCCTCCTGGGGTTCTGGAAGCGGGTTGGTTTGGCTGCTTCCAGGGGAGATCTTTAGAGCATCCTCTTCCTGCTTGAGGGTTGACAGGTGATGAGATGGCAGTTGGTGAGGTGGCTGCCTGAGGTTCAGCTGGTGTAGTTACTTGTACCATGGGGATTAGCTCGGTATTGTAGCTTCATTGATGTAAAATGGGATAAGCTGCAGTAAAAAGTGCCGTTCTATGAACAATGTCTCTGTTTCGTCACAACTATTGCTGTCCGTGCACATTGGCAGCAAATAAAATGTTCTTTCCACCGACAATTGGTTTAAGTCCGGGATCACACATACGAGAAACTCAGACAAGTCTCGCATTTTAATACCCGGCACTGCTGCCTGCACTCAGGAGTGGAGTGTGCGGCTGCATAGAAATGCATGCAACCGAATGCACCGCTCTCGAGTGCCGGCGGCAGTGCCGGGAATTAACATGCGAGACTTGTCCGAGTTTCTTGCATGTGTGATCCCGGTGTAGCGCAGTCTGTCTAACGCTGACATTGACCCCCATTATGTGACGCATGCCATAAAGCGGCACGCGTTCGCGATGTGCCGTCATTCAGTAACGTAGCCTCGGACGCGGGATGCAGCATCTGAGGCTCCATCACTACTAGCGCTGAGGAATCATCTGTGTTAGCGCTGGTGATTCATCTGCACTAGCGGGTATAGCATGATGCAAACGCGTTATGCTATACCGTTAACGCAGCCCGTCAACGCTATGCGTTGAACGGGCTGCATAACGCAATCTGAACCTAGCCTTATAAAAATGAATCCCTATTGTATAGTTATCATTGTAGTGTTGGGAGTAAGCAATGCCACAGGAGATAGGGGTTGTGACAAGAGTTGAGCAAATTCTTCAAAATTTGGTTCGAATTACAATTGCTGGAGAGTATTGTATTTGCAGTATTCACCAAACGTCATTGGAGTTAATGGGACTAGAGTTGAGCGAATATGTTCGGGACTAATCGTCAATCATAAATTCTGCACGGATAGGGTACAAAAAAAGGCATGAATATGGCAAACTCGGATTTGGCAATGGTTTCCGAACATATTCTCTCCACCCTAGTTGTAACGCTACACAAGATAGAGAAAGCTGACCATACACATTGGGTAGCCATGTCCTGAATGTTCGGCCAAAGGCTCTCACTCCCGACTCCACATACTTGTGAGCACTGAGGATTTCGGGATTATCTCCGCTGAGAACAAAAGTATCAGGCACTGCCAGTCCACCTGCCCGGTGCTTCTTTCTACTATCTGGAGAGAGCCGGGAGCTGCCGATACACATCAGATGGCTGAGCGATCCTCACAAAATCTGTGGCTTCGGCCAGCTTTCAGCTAACGTGTATTGGGGTTGTTATTGTGACTGTCCCAAAAAAGGTAATGGTAAACTGTACCTCCCTTCTAATGGGATGGGGTCCCTTTACCTCTATGTAGCCCACCTGTAAATGGCAAGTAATGGTTCGGTGCTCATATTCTGCTACATGTGTAAGCTATTAAAATGAGCTTTTATTAGATTTTAATAACTTCATTATTCACTATTTTGAAGTCTTTTGGGTCCTGGTTTATTAAGCTATTTTCAGCAGAATTCTGGTGAAGTTGCTCAAAAATATTGCAACATTTGGCGCTTACTTTACACGCCAGCTATGCCAATATGGACAGGGCATGACTGCACCCACCTGCATAAAGAATAAGGTGCATTGTACTCCAGCAATCCTCTTCTTACACTGGCCTGCACAGCACAGTCTTAATGAATTGTCCCATCTATTTTATTATAGAATTATAAAAACAAAAATTGTTTTTTTTCCCCAAGCCAAATCTGACCACTATTATTTCACATTGCAAATACTTGCAGCAAGTCTTTGAAACCAAAATCGGCCAAGTTATAAAAGTACATGCGAATAATTGCACTATGCTGGACTATGGATACACAAACACTGTATTTTTCTAGTTAATGATCTTCACTTGTAGGCTTTCTGTGAATGCTTTGTATGTGTGTGGCAACCCTGAGGCTCAGTCGCCACAGAGGTACTGCACCTTCTCCTAAGGTGTGGTGCCCCACCATCCAGGTAAGGTGGGAACTCCTAACCACACTCCAACACCTGCATCCCACACCAGACAGTAGTTCAGCAAAGCCACATTGTGGCTCCATGCTCACATGGTAGCAGAGCACCTTTGATGGTTCCCTGCTTGGAACACGAGACGTGCTGGGAGGTGGGTGGAGTTGAGAGTACTTAAAAGAGTGGGAAAGTGTAGGATTACAGGTTAGTCTAAGGTTAGTCAGACAGAGAGTCGGAGAGGACAGCCACTCGTAGAGGAGTGGGGATCCCTGGAAGAGGGATGGAGGAAAGAGTGTTGCAGCTGCCTCAGTGATCTGAGCCAGCTGGCACGGGAAAGGAAAGAAGGAGAAGGACATTGACTTGAAACCTAAGCTTCCATAAGAGAGAAAGACAAGTGCAGAACGAAGGAGAAAAGGGAACATAGAGGACGTGGGTTAGAGAGAGAGAACCCTGCCTAGAAGCGCAAGGCCGGGGCCCGGTCCCCGAGGTTGTATGAACACTAATGGTGCTGCAGCAGACACAGGTGGAGTAGTTTGCTGTAAATGCACTACTCCCATCTAAGACTTGGGGCACAACAGCAACACGGATAGAGAGCCGGGACTCAGGAGAAAGGAGTACCCGAAGCAGGCTACAGCTGTCTGCCATACAAGTAAGGTTCCTGGGAACATCTGTCAGTGTAAGGATTCCCAAGGGTGAACCCACTGGACCGCGGCAAGCGAACCTCCCCTGGTCGAGCGGACCAGGTGGACCACCCCCTATACAGGGAGCGTTTGGGACAGGCCCAGGGGAAACTACTCACCACGGCAGCTGGTACCCGAGGACGGAGGTGCACAGTAGAGGGTGCAGCGGGCAGGCGGAAGGATGAGCTGGACTGGAACCGGCAGGACTGGAGGCCAGGAACGGAGGCTGAAGGATACAGGCAGGCAAGGCTGGAACGGCAAGACACGGGTCAGACGCAGGGCACAGGCTGAACACGGAGACGAGATGGCGGGCACTGGGAGGAACACAAGGAACGGTTAGACAGGGAGGACGAGGAAAGGGTAAGAGCAGCAGGGAAAAAGGCAGGCAGGCTGGAGCCAGAGTCACAGAGAGAGGAAGTGACGATCAGGCGGTGAGCTGGAGGAAGAGCACACCGGAGGCGGCGGGCGCACCCAGCGCGGGGAGAGGCGGCAGCAGGAGCCGAGGACGCGGCGGGAGCGGCGAGCGTGGAGCCGGCGGTAAGCGTGACAGTACCCCCCCTTTTACGCCCCCTTTTCCCACGGCCGGAAAGAAACTTAGCTAAAATCTGGGGAGCTTGAATGTTCTCCCGGGGTTCCCAAGATCTCTCCTCAGGGCCAAAACCTTTCCAGTCAATTAAAAAGAAAGTTTTACCTCTAGATCGTTTCATAGCAAGAATTTCCTTAACCTCAAAGACATCCTGTGCGGAAACGGGCGCGGGAACGCTGCCAGTAGAAGCATGAAACTGGTTGAGTATGACCGGTTTTAAGAGGGAAACGTGAAACGAATTAGGAATCCGCAGTGAAGCGGGGAGTTTTAGCTTGTAGGCAACGTCATTGATACGGGCTAGAACCTCAAAGGGACCGATGTAGCGGGGACCCAGTTTGTAGGAGGGAATTTTGAGACGAACAAATTTTGAGGATAGCCAAACTTTATCCCCAGGGTGGTACAGCGGAGAATCTAGGCGTTTCTTATCGGCGTGCTTCTTGAACCCGTCTCGTGCTCGCTTAAGTGCGGTTTTGGTCTCCTGCCAGACCCTGGAGAACTCCTTGGTTAGAAGATCGGCCGCCGGCACACCCGAGGTCGGGAGTACCGGCAGAGGTATACCAGGATGTTGACCGTAGACCGTAAAGAAAGGCGACTTGGCAGAGGATTCGCTGGTATGGTTGTTGAAAGCGAATTCGGCCCAAGGAAGCAAGTTGGACCAATTGTCTTGATGGCCGTTGGAAAAATGTCAGAGGTATGCTACGAGGATCTGGTTCGTGCGTTCCGCTTGACCGTTGGACTGAGGGTGATAAGCGGAGGAAAAGTCCAACGTTACCTCCATCAGCTTACATAGAACCCTCCAGAAACGCGAGGTAAACTGAACCCCTCTGTCCGAGACAATGTGCTTGGGGAAGCCATGAATCCGGAAGACATGAGATATAAAAATTCTCGCCAGGTCAGGAGCGGAAGGAAGACCGGGCAGAGGGATGAAGTGGGCCATCTTGGAGAAGCGGTCCACGACCACCAGAATGACCGTGTGACCTGAGGAACGCGGTAGATCCGTAATAAAATCCATCGCGATATGCTGCCACGGAGCCGAGGGAACCGGAAGTGGATGCAGAAAACCGGAGGGTGGCTGACGTGGGACCTTGTTCTTGGCACACGATGGGCAGGAGAGGATGAAACTTCGGACATCTTGAGACAAAGAAGGCCACCAATAAAAACGAGAGATGAGGGAGAATGTCTTCTTGAGGCCGGCATGACCCGCTAACTTGGTAGCATGACCCCAATGTAGAACTCGCCTCCTGTCATCATCTTGGACAAAAGTCTTGCCGGGGGGCACGGAAGTCAGGTTAACAGGCGTGACTACGATGAGCTTGCTTGGCTCCACAATGTGTGAAAGCTCCTCCTCGTTGTCGGTGACCAGAAAGGATCGAGACAGGGCATCCGCTTTGAGATTCTTTTCACCCGGACGGAAATGGAGCTCAAAGTCGAACCGGTTAAAGAATAATGACCATCGGGCCTGCCGGGGATTAAGCCTTTGTGCCGATTGAATGTAGGCTAGATTCTTGTGGTCGGTGAAGATGTGGAGTGGGTGTACCGCTCCTTCCAGAAGATGCCGCCACTCTTCCAAGGCTAACTTAATGGCAAGCAGCTCTCTGTCCCCGATGGTATAGTTTCTCTCCGCAGGGGAGAAAGTCTTGGAGAAGAAGCCGCAGGACACCAAGCGACCGGAAGGAGATCTCTGGGAGAGAACCGCACCGGCTCCGGTGGCAGAAGCGTCTACCTCTAGGGTGAATGGTTTGTTCGCCTCTGGACGATGTAGCACCGGGGCTGTGGCAAAGGCTTGCCTCAAGGTTCGGAAGGCGTTCTCGGCCTCAGGAGGCCAGTGGTGAGGATCGGCTCCCTTTCGGATCAGAGCAGAGATGGGAGCAGTCAGAGAGGAAAAGTGCGGAATAAACTGCCGGTAATAGTTGGCGAAACCCAGGAACCGTTGGATAGCCTTAATTCCCTGAGGACGCGGCCAGTTGAGTACCGCAGACACTTTTCCCAGATCCATGCGCAAGCCAGAATCGGAAATGATATAACCCAAGAACGGCAGAGACGACTGTTCGAAGGCGCATTTTTCCAGCTTGGCGTAGAGACGATGTGTTCTCAACCGAAGTAAAACTTGACGCACGTCTTTTCGATGTGTGGACAAATCAGGAGAAAACACCAGAATGTCGTCCAAGTAAACCACCACGCAGGAGTAAAGAAGATCTCGGAAAATATCATTGACAAATTCTTGGAACACTGCGGGGGCATTGCATAGGCCGAAGGGCATGACGAGGTATTCATAATGGCCGTCACGAGTGTTGAAGGCGGTCTTCCATTCGTCACCGGAGCGGATCCGGACCAGATTGTAGGCCCCTCGAAGATCCAATTTAGTGAAGATCCGTGCACCCCGTAGATGGTCAAATAACTCCGGGATGAGGGGCAGAGGATATTTATTCTTGATGGTGATAACGTTGAGCCCTCTATAATCAATACAGGGACGCAGGGACCCGTCCTTCTTCTTGACAAAAAAGAACCCAGAGCCTGCAGGAGAGGAAGACTTACGAATAAAGCCTTTGGCCAAGTTTTCCTGAACGTATTCGGACATGGCCTGGGTCTCGGAGGGAGACAGCGAGTAGATGCGACCACTAGGCGGCGTAGAACCGGGGAGCAGATCGATGGGGCAGTCATATGGACGATGCGGAGGCAGGACCTCTGCTTCCTTCTTGTCGAAGACATCCAAAAAGGCCCAATAGGCGGAGGGTAATTCGGTAGACATCGACATAGGACGTGGAAATTTCGGCGGCTGTACAGGGAGTAAGCACTTATCTTGACAAAGTCGACCCCATCGCAGAACGTCACCAGAGCGCCAATCCAGGATAGGCTCGTGGGTCCTTAGCCAGGGAAGTCCCAGAAGGATGGCATGGGACAAAGAAGGTAGCACATAGAATACTATCTTCTCCCGGTGTAAGGCTCCGACCTGAAGCTCCACCTCTTCGGTAACCTGAGTAACGGACTCCCGCAGGGGTTGACCGTCGACCGAAGCAATCTGCCGAGGGGTCTCCAGGGATCTGACAGGAATCCCAAGTCTCCTAACCGCCTCAAGTTGGATGAAGTTACCGGCCGCCCCAGAATCTATATAGGCCCATTCTGAAAAACGTTTAGAATCCAGGTGCAAAAGGACAGATAGGGTCAAGGGTAGAGAGGAGTCAAAATTACCTAGGAAGACCTCTCTTACCTGTCCTAGGCGGAGGCGTTTCCCGGACGAGTGGGGCAGGCACGAAGAAAGTGGGACGCACTCCCACAGTAGAAACAGAGCCCCTGTTCGACCCTCTCTCTCCGAAGCTCCTCCACCGGTTTGAGGCGATCCACTTGCATGGGTTCCGGTAGCGGGAGCGTGGAGGCTGGAGTCGAGCGGGCTCGAGGTGGACTCCGAACGGCCGGAGGAGCGCGGAGAGGTCTCCTGTCCCTAGCGAGCTCTCGGGAACGTTCTTGAAAGCGGAGGTCGATGCGGGTGGCCAAAGAGATTAAATCCTCCAAGGAGGTGGGGGTATCCCGCCCCGCCAGCTCGTCCTTGATCCGCCCCGAAAGGCCCCGCCAAAAGGCTCCCACCAAGGCCTCATTGTTCCAACCCAACTCTGAGGACAGGGTGCGAAACCGAATGGCGTACTGACCTACTGAAAGCGTGCCCTGATGCAGATTGAATAGTGCCTCGGTAGCGGAGGCAAGGCGACCGGGTTCATCAAACACCTTACGAAAGGTGTCTAGAAAAAAGGAGAGTTGAGTGACCACGGGATCGTCTTTCTCCCAGAGGGGGTTAACCCACGCTAGAGCCTCTCCTTCTAAGTGGGACACAATGAAGGCCACCTTGGCACGGTCAGTGGGGTACTGATGTGGCAGCAACTCAAAATGTAACTGGCATTGATTTAAAAACCCTCTACACATCTTGGGGTCGCCACTATAACGCGGGGGTTTAGCCAGCCGAGGGGAGGGGAGCGGAACCGCAGGCTGTGCCGGGGCTGCGGCCGCGGTCTGGAGGGCCAGCAGGCGGTTGTCCACCGAGGCCATGTAGTTCAGGATATGAGCCTGAGTGTCGCGCTGCTGGGCTAGCTCCTGTTGGAGGCCGGCGATCTGGGTGGTACTCCCTGGATCCGAGGCCTGTAGTGACGAGAGACGAGACTCCATGGATTTGAGGAACGACATGATCCTCGCTTGATTTTCCCGCAGGAACAGAAGTTCCTTTTGGGTCGGGGTAGAAGTACCAGCGGGGTCCATGGCCTGATCGTTCTGTAAGGATTCCCAAGGGTGAACCCACTGGACCGCGGCAAGCGAACCTCCCCTGGGCGAGCGGACCAGGTGGACCACCCCCTATACAGGGAGCGTTTGGGACAGGCCCAGGGGAAACTACTCACCACGGCAGCTGGTACCCGAGGACGGAGGTGCACAGTAGAGGGTGCAGCGGGCAGGCGGAAGGATGAGCTGGACTGGAACCGGCAGGACTGGAGGCCAGGAATGGAGGCTGAAGGATACAGGCAGGCAAGGCTGGAACGGCAAGACACGGGTCAGACGCAGGGCACAGGCTGAACACGGAGACGAGATGGCGGGCACTGGGAGGAACACAAGGAACGGTTAGACAGGGAGGACGAGGAAAGGGTAAGAGCAGCAGGGAAAAAGGCAGGCAGGCTGGAGCCAGAGTCACAGAGAGAGGAAGTGACGATCAGGCGGTGAGCTGGAGGAAGAGCACGCCGGAGGCGGCGGGCGCACCCAGCGCGGGGAGAGGCGGCAGCAGGAGCCGAGGACGCGGCGGGAGCGGCGAGCGTGGAGCCGGCGGTAAGCGTGACAGTCAGGAGGCACTCCAGTGTAACTCAATACTGGGAGTACTTCACACTTGAAGGTGCTATAGAGGAGACGTTCAGAAAGGCACATTTTGGTGGAGTGTTGGAAAGGAGCATTCCATCTTCCCTGGAGGTTGGCTGAGTCTCTGACCCGGAGGACACAGTACGGAGGCAGGCACCTGTGTGCATTACGGACTGTGAGTAAAGCTTTGGAACTACAAGCCCTGGTGTCCTCCATTCTCGCGTCAACGCACTCAGCACTGCTACATCTGGGTACCCGTTTCTACACTGCTTGTGCCTCTCCTCCAATTTCACATCTACACTGCCCTGGGACTACAGCTCCAACTGTGGGGAGCTACACCATCTGTGCTGCCACACACCATCAGTCCCAGAGGATCTGCATGCAGCGTCGGCCTAACACCACACTTGCCGAACACCACAGGTGGTGTCACGAACTATTCCATTAACCACAAACAACCACACAACGCCTCTGATTACTTGGGCGCCCAGGGCCATGGACCGGGTCACTGCTGCTGTGACACATCCCCCTGACACCGGCCCGGTACCGAGTACCCCACATCCCTGGGAGGGAAACCCAATTTTTGGTGTCACGAACAGGATGACGAGACCCGATGCCATCGGGTTCTGTGTGGCTTGGACTTAAACCTTTTGAGAATGTGCAGAAGACCCAAATTAATAGACTGTAAGATGAACATTAAAAATGGCCACTGGCGCGGAGAAGAAGGGCGTGAAGAGATGGGAGGTCCTAGGAAAAGACAGCGAACAGTCTTGGGCCTCCCCTGCCTGAATTACTATGTGACAGCAACATGGCCCACCCCCCGAGGGGTTCATATACTGGCTTGGTATGGAGGCGCTGGAAGAAGACGCCGCCCCAAGAAGGAGGGGCAGAAGCCAGTGGCGGGAAAGGGGCCGAAGCAGGAAGAAGAACGCCAGAACGCCATTTTGGAAGGAGAAGGAAGGAGGCCTGGAGAGCACGCGGAGGTTGAGCAGGATCTCCCTGGTGCCATGGCTGAAGGCTCCAACCCCATCTCCGAGATGAACCGCCGGCAGCTGGAGGAGGAAATAGCCGAGCTGACCACCTGTCTGCGGCTGAGGCAGGAGGCCTTGGAGAAGCTGAACCGGCTCTCTCCCTGCCGCTTATACCGGAGGAGCCGTACACCACACAGGGAGCTGAAGCGGAGGAAGAGAAGCCCCCATCCAGACCGGATGAGGCTGCGCAGGCCTCGCAAGAGACCCCCACGGACCCGGAGCCGCCATTAGCTCCACCGCCATCCCGGGCATTCCGCCGAACAGCATCCACTGCCACCATACCTGCATCGGAGCAGAGATCGCACCACCGGGAGGCACCAGGTATATATCCCGGCCCTCCTAATGGGTTGCCCTCCGACTTCACATTGTCAGAGGCTTGCTTGCGGGAACTCGAAATGGGGCAGTTGGAAGAATCATCTGGGGGCACTGGGTTGTCAGAGCTGCGGAGGTGGAGAAGGTCCCTACTGAGAAGGGTACGGCTGGAACAGGCGTGCACGATCCGACATCTTCATGGAATAGAGGAGTCTAGGTCACTTTGGGATAGTGACATCGAGATCCCTTGGGTGCCAAATCCCCGTATAGTCGCCTATCAGCGCCGACAAGCTGCGGCATCCCTCGGTGCTGGCCATGCACCAGAGCAACAGAGCCATCCGCCCCTGAGGAGCAGCTGATGGGCATTGATATGCATCATGGTTTCCCGTTACCACAGCTTCAAGGTGTCTGGTTTACTTAGTTTTTGTGTTCAGCCAGCCCTGGCTGGGACGGGGCTGAATCCCCATTTTGTCTCTGATCAGTTGATCTCTTTTGCTCTGTCTTCAGAATATACCTGAGTGCTGATATAGTGATTTGAAGTCTAGCGACTTCAGGGCCTTTTTCTATCAGACGTGTTGGAAATTCTTTTTGGTAGGGTTTTTTGCGTGATTGCAGACAGCAGCTTTTCTTTCCTGTCCTTTCTAGTTAGTGAGGGCCCCATCGTTTGCTTAGCCTATCTTTCTACCTGTGTCTGTGTTTTCATCTTGTTTCACCGACAATACATGTTGGGGGCTGTCTATTGCTTTGGGGTCTGCTCTGGGGCAGTTTAGATTTTCCCTTTCTTTCTTTAGGCTTATTTAGTTCTCCGGCCGTGACGAGGCATCTAGGACCACCGTAGGCACGCTCCACGGCTACTGCTGGTTGTTGTAGATAGGATCAGGGGTCTGCAATCTGCTAGTTACCAACCTCTCCGGTTTTCTGGGCTTAGCTTGCTTTTTGTTTTTTCCTCCTCGGTGACTCATTCATGACAGAATCACCAGCCATACCACAGATTCTAGGGTACTCAAAAGCAGGAGAGAATTGTAAAAAAAAAAGTGTCAGAATTTTTTTTTTATATGTATATTTTCTCCTCTTTTTCTCTGGGGCCGTAGGAGGATTCTTTTTTTTTCTTTTTTTTTTTCTCCTTGATGGAGATTAAGCAATTGTCTGATCGTGTAGAGCAGCTCGCTTCTGAAGTGCGGGGAATTTCCGCCTATCTCACTCATTCACATGCTGCTGAGCCAAGGATCCCTGCTCCTGATGTGTTTTCTGGGGATCGGTCTAAATTTTTGAATTTTAAGAATAATTGTAAATTATTTCTTGCCTTGAAGCCTAACTCATCGGGGAGCTCTGCGCAGCAGGTTAAAATTGTCATCTCCTTGCTGCGCGGCCATCCCCAGGATTGGGCGTTTTCTTTGACACCTGAACCTGAAGATCCTGTTTTGACTAATGTGGATGCATTTTTTCAAGTCTTGGGGTTGTTATATGATGAACCTAATGCTATTGGTCAAGCTATTGGCATTGAACCAGGGTCAGGATCCTGCAGAGTTATACTTTCAGAAATTCCGAAAGTGGGCAGTCCTTACTACATGGAATGATAGTGCATTGGCAGCTCTCTTTCGGAATGGTTTGTCTGAGACTTTAAAAGATACTATGGTGGGATTTCCTGTTCCCTCTGGTCTTGACGATTCTATGTCAATAGCCGTTCAAGTTGATCGGCGTTTATGTGAACGCAAGACTACACGGGAGGCGCTGCCACATTTTGAACAAATGGGTAGAGTTGAGCGACTTTTGGTTTTTTAGGGTCGCGTTTCGTTTCATGAAACCCGACTTTTCCAAAAGTCGGGTCGAGCAAGATCGTCCGATTATAGGGAAAAGTCGGGGTCGTCCCGAAACACGAAACCCAATGTAAGTCAATGGGGAATAAAAGTCGGCTGTGAGAGGAGGACAGGAAACACACCTACAGTGCCCATTTGAATGCCAAAAGCATCAATTCTTCTTACTTAAGCTTGTCAACCTTAATTAACTTCATAATACAAGTTACGCACTGAAAAATGGGGGTTATTTGGCTAAAGTTGTGGGGGGGGCTGGCTGCAGGTTTTCATGTGCCCTGGGCGAAAGAGTGCCCCTTTAACACATACCACAACTCATCATGCTCCGATACGGCAGAGAAATAGCGGTATAGTACAATGAAAAATACCTCACTTTTTACATCTCATGACGAGGCCCATCTATTTCTCCATACAAAATCATTGGTCCCATATAATGTTTGAAATAGTATATGATGAGCTCCACATAATGCTACAGTATATGTTGGTCCCCATGGATGAAGCTCCACTGTCTTATGGGCCCAAATAATGCTCCAAACATAATGGGCCCCATTTCTAATGCTCTAGTGTATAATGGGCCCTGTAAATGCTGCTCCAGTGTCTGATGTCCACCTTTGGAATGTTCCAGTGTATGGTGGGCCCCATCTATCATTCTCCAGAGTATAGTGCTCCCCAAAAATTGCTGTCCCAACATTGAAAACAATCAAATAAGTCTCCTCGCTAGGGAATCCCTGTACTTGTCTGGACTCCTCGTCGTCCCCATCTTCCATCTCACTGCACAGTATTTCAACTTTGCAAGTGCTGTGATCCTGAGCAAGCAGGGGGGGCCCACTTGTTGGCGACGGCACTGGCACAGGGCCCCTGATAGTACGGTGGTGTGTCTGATGGCGGGTGGGCCGAACCTGCACTTTCATCTGCAGCTTCCTCTTTGTCACCGTGTAAGATGGAACTGTATATGGGAAGGGTAACCTGAGTTTCATCAGGGTCAGATTCAGGTCGTGTAGCGTGCGAGGGGAATGTAGTGGTCTGGGTCAATGTACCAGCAGATTCATCGAGCAGTGGCTGGGCATCAGTGCACTTGTGTCGCCCCCAGGAGTACGGTCGCCACAGTGGCATTACCTTCTCGCTAGGGAGTGTGATGTCATGCTTGGGAGCAACGAAGGATCTCTCTAGCAGGTTAACTGATTGGGCGGCGTTATTCCCACGAGTCATGACCCTCCAAACAGCGTTCATGAAGGCAAAGTGTTTGTTTTACGTGGGCAGTATGGTTGCAAAGCTGAACCTTAAACGAATGTCCAGAAGGACACCACCAGGAGTGGAGCCTACGGTTAAATTCGACTCCACCTGGGAAACCTCAACCATGCCAGCTACAGAACAGATGCACACATTGCAGGCTTAATTCCGTTAACGAACGAGACTCCGTCATGCCCCGCGGTCCGAGTCTGGCTTACTAGAGGGACACGTGAGGCTCTGGCACATGAGATTGGCCAATAACTGGTGTGTCATGCCCTTACATGTCCGTGGCTGCATGTGCGCTACACTGAAAAGGCCAGCGTTTGTCGCTTACAGGTGCAGATAACCCGCTGAACAACGTTAGTGATGGGGATCACTGATTACAATTATTACCCGCGAACAATGATTTCCCAGTAAGTGCAGGTCAACCGCAGTTCCGGAATTAGGCCTAACCGTCATTCCTGAAAAAATGAAAAACTTACGTGTGCAAACCACAGGTGCTGTAGCTTGCTTAACAGCTCGCCAGCCGTTCTCACGCCCAGTATCGATTACACGTGATTGCACAAAGGTGAGAAAGGGTACCATATCCCCAGATAACATGTATGGATAGCGTACACATTCAAAATATATGTCTATACATCAGGAGGCAGGCTCAGACGGTGTAAGGCCCAGTATGGCTTGCAAGTGATTGCACAAAGGTTAGAAAGGGTACCGTATCCCCAGATAACATGTATGGATAGCGTACACATTCAAAATATATGTCTATACATCAGGAGGCAGGCTCAGACGGTGTTAGGCCCAGTATGGATTGCACGTGATTGCACAAAGGTTAGAAAGGGTACCGTTTCCCCGGATAACATGTATGGATAGCGTACACATTCAAAATATATGTCTATACATTAGGAGGCAGGCTCAGACGGTGTCAGGCACAGTATGGATTTGACGGCCCAGACTACACAGCGGAGGAGCAGGGAGAGGTAAAGATTGCAAATGCTGGGGCCCTGCCCAAGCAAGGGGGGCCCACTCGTGGGCGTCGGTACTGGCACTGGGCCCCTCATAGTACGGCGGTGTGTCTGACGGCGGGTGTGCACCACCACCGTCAGAGACACTTGATTGCACTATGAAGGACCCTGTGCCAGTGCCCGCGCCCAAGAGTCGGCCTACCCACCTGTCCAGGGCAACGGCACTCGCACGGTGTCGTGCGGTAGGTGGTGACCCCGGCCATGGGGGGGGGGAGGCAGCACAGTTAGGGAGTTTTAGAAAGTGGCATCTGTTGATGTTGGACATTCAGCTGATGCAAAAGGTGAAATAGGTCAAGTCCCAGGAAGAGGTGGACCAAAGCAAGCCATTTTTCTGTCACCCTATGTGTCATCAGTAGTGTTGAGCATTCCGATACCGCAAGTATCGGGTATCGGCCGATACTTGCTGTATCGGAATTCCGATACCGACTTCCGATATTTTTTCAATATCGGAATTCGGCATCGGAATCGGAAGTTCAAAGTTGATTGACAGACTGACGTCATCATGATACGCGGTGTGTGCGCATCATGATGCACCGTCATTTCGGGCCTTCCGGGGGTCTCTGCCGGCCTGCCGGGGGTCTCTGCCGGCCTGCCGGGGGGCTGTGCCGGCCTGCCGGGGGGCTGTGTGGACTGCCCGGGGTCTGTACCGGCCTGCCGGGGGGCTGTGCCGGCCTGCCGGTGGTCTGTGCACCCTGTGGGGGTCTGTACCGGCCTGCCGGGGGGCTGTGCCGGCCTGCCGGTGGTCTGTGCACCCTGTGGGGGTCTGTACCGGCCTGCCGGGGGGCTGTGCCGGCCTGTCGGGGGGCTGTGCACCCTGTGGGGGTCTGTACCGGCCTGCCGGGGGGCTGTGCCGGCCTGCCGGGGGGCTGTGCTGATGTCCGGGGGTCTGTGCAAGCATCGTCCGATGGGACTACAAGTCCCATCGGGCGATGCCTGCTACCATGACAGTGATTGACACATTAGCCAATGATGGGACAGTAGTAGTCCCATCATCCGGCTAATGTGTTAAATGTAAAAAAAAAAAAAAAAGAAAAAATACTACATACATACTACATGCATGCTACATACATACTACATGCTACATACATACTACATATATACTACATACATACTACATACATGCTACATACATACTACATGCTACATACATACCACATACATACTACATATATACTACATGCATGCTACATACATACTACATGCTACATACATACCACATACATACTACATACATGCTACATACTACATACATACTACATACATACTACATACATACTACATGCATGCTACATGCATGCTACATACATACTACATGCATGCTACATACATACTACATGCATGCTACATACATACTACATGCTACATACATACCACATACATACTACATACATGCTACATACTACATACATACTACATACATACTACATACATGCTACATACATGCTACATACATGCTACATGCATGCTACATACATACTACATGCATGCTACATACATACTACATGCTACATACATACCACATACATACTACATACATACTACATACATACTACATGCTACATACATACTACATGCATGCTACATACATACTACATGCTACATACATACCACATACATACTACATACATGCTACATACTACATACATACTACATACATACTACATACATGCTACATACATGCTACATACATGCTACATACATACTACATGCATGCTACATGCATACTACATGCATGCTACATACATACTACATGCTACATACATACCACATACATACTACATACATGATACATACTACATACATACTACATACATACTACATACATGCTACATACATGCTACATACATACTACATGCATGCTACATACATACTACATGCATGCTACATACATACTACATGCTACATACATACCACATACATACTACATACATACTACATGCATGCTACATATATACTACATGCATGCTACATACATACTACATATATACTACATGCATGCTACATATATACTGCATGCTACATGCATGCTACATACATACTACATACATACTACATGCTACATACATACCACATATATACTACATACATACAATACAATACATACATAGACATACAGTACATATAACATAGAGTAACATACTTACCAATACTTGTCACATTGTTCCCCGAAGCCATTGTCTTTTCCAGAATAAATATTAACATAACAAACCACAAAAATACTCACCCACGATCCGAAGCAGTCCACGAGTGTGTCCCACACAGCAATGGCATAAAGTGAGACTAGGGACTTTTTTTTTTTTTAAGTGGCGGAGGAATACAGTGCGGAAGGATACCTACCTTCCGTCATTGGATTCCTGCAGCCCGTAGAGAACGGCAGCATCATCTGATGCTGCCGTTCTCTACCCAAGATCGTCGTGGGACACACTCGTGGACTGCTTCGGATCGTGGGTGAGTATTTTTGTGGTTTGTTATGTTAATATTTATTCCGGAAAAGACAATGGCTTCGGGGAACAATGTGACAAGTATTGGTAAGTATGTTACTCTATGTTATATGTACTGTATGTCTATGTATGTATTGTATGAATGTATTGTATGTAGTATGTATGTAGTATATATGTGGTATGTATGTAGCATGTAGTATGTATGTAGTATATATGTGGTATGTATGTAGCATGTAGTATGTATGTAGCATGCATGTAGTATATATGTAGTATGTATGTAGCATGTATGTAGTATGTATGTGGCATGCATGTAGCATGCATGTAGTATGTATGTAGCATGCATGTAGCATGTATGTAGCATGTATGTAGCATGTATGTAGTATGTATGTAGTATGTAGCATGTATGTAGTATGTATGTGGTATGTATGTAGTATGTATGTAGCATGCATGTAGTATGTATGTAGCATGCATGTAGTATGTATGTAGCATGCATGTAGTATGTATGTAGTATGTATGTAGCATGCATGTAGTATGTATGTAGTATGTATGTAGTATGTATGTAGTATGTAGCATGTATGTAGTATGTATGTGGTATGTATGTAGCATGTAGTATGTATGTAGCATGCATGTAGTATATATGTAGTATGCATGTAGTATGTATGTAGCATGTATGTAGTATGTATGTAGTATGTATGTGGTATGTATGTAGCATGTAGTATGTATGTAGTATGTATGTAGTATGTATGTAGCATGTAGTATGTATGTAGCATGCATGTAGTATGTATGTAGTATTTTTTTTTTTTTTTTTTAACATTTAACACATTAGCCGGATGATGGGACTACTACTGTCCCATCATTGGCTAATGTGTCAATCACTGTCATGGTAGCAGGCATCGCCCGATGGGACTTGTAGTCCCATCGGACGATGCCTGCACAGACCCCCGAAGCCTGCACAGCCCCCCGGCAGGCCGGCACAGCCCCCCGGCAGGCCGGCACAGCCCCCCGGCAGGCCGGCACAGCCCCCCGGAGCCTCACAGCCCCCCGGCAGGCCGGCACAGCCCCCCGGCAGGCCGGCACAGCCCCCCGGAGCCTGCACAGCCCCCGGCAGGCCGGCACAGCCCCCCGGCAGGCCGGCACAGCCCACCGGAGCCTGCACAGACCACCGGCAGGCCGGCACAGCCCCCCGGAGCCTGCACAGCCCCCCGGCAGGCCGGCACAGCCCCCCGAAAGGCCCGTACAGACCCCAGAGAGGCTGTACAAGGGCAGGAAAGGGTTTTTCTTATTCCGATACCGGAAGTCCCATAGACTTGAATGGGACTTCCGGTATCGGAATCGGCGATACTGATACTTTTTTTAAAGATCGGCCGATACCATACGATACGATACTTTGAAGTATCGGACGGTATCGCTCAACTCTAGTCATCAGGGGAAGGTGGGACAAAATCCTTGGAAACCCATGCGTGGTTCATTTTAATGAAGGTTAGATCATCCACATTTTGGGTTGACAGACGGGTCCTTTTTTCTGTCAGGATTGATCCAGCTGCACTGAAGACTCTTTCCGATAGCACACTTGCAGCTGGGCAAGCGAGCTCCTGTAAGGCATATTGGGCCAATTCAGGCCAGGTGTCCAGTTTAGCGGCCCAATAGTCAAAGGGGAATGACCTGTGTGGGAGAACATCGATATGGGAGGAAAAGTAGTTTGTAACCATAGTTGACAACTGCTGTCTCCTGTCACTTTCCATCGATGCAGTATTACCAGTTGTGTGAGCGGTACTTGAAAAATCAGTCCACAACATTGTCATGAAACCCCTGTCTCCAACGCCACTTCTGCCGTGTGCACCACGAACACCTCTGCCAAGCTGCCCCCGGCCCGTACGGCTCGTGTGAGAACCATCACCGCTGCTGTGTGCTGGGAATGCCTCAAGCAACCGATTTACCAGAGTTGCTTGTTTATTAGCCAATATTAGGTCAAGGTTCTCCTGTGGCATGATGTTTTGTAATTTGCCTTTATAGCGTGGATCCAGGATGCTGGCCAACCAGTAGTCATCATCGTTCATCATTTTGGCAATGCGTGGGTCCCTTTTTAGGATCTGCAAGGCATAATCTGACATGTGGGCCAATGTTCCCGGTGTCAATGATGCACTGCGAGTGCTGGTTGGAGGAGCACTTTCTGGCAAATCCACATCCCTCCAGTCACGCACAAACCCTGTACCAGACCTTGCCACGCCAACATTTTCACTTGCCCCACGAGATGCATCCTCCTCCCCTAAGTAATCATCCCCATCATCCTCCTCCTCCTCCTCTTCTTCCTCCACCTCGTCCAGGAGAGGTCCCTGAGCAGAGAATGGCTGAATGTCATCAAGGATTCCCTCCTCCTCTTCCTCCTCATCAACATTGGCTGCAGACGCCTGCTCCTTAAGGTGCGTCAAAGTTTGCATGAGCAGACGCATAAGTGGGATGCTCATGCTTAGGATGGCGTCGTCTGCGCTTACCAGCCGTGTGCATTCCTCAAAACACTGAAGGACTTTACAGAGGTCTTTCAGCTTCGACCACTGCACACCTGTCAACTCCATGTCTGCTCTCAAAGTGCCTGGCCGTGTATCCTCCCACAAATGCATTATGGCCTGCCTCTGCTCGCACAGCCGCTCCACCATGTGCAGGGTGGAGTTCCACCTTGTTGCAATGTCGATAATGAGGCGGTGGTTGGGAAGGTGGAGCAATCGCTGCAGCTTCTGCATACGAAAGGAGTGTACAGGCGACCGGCGGATGCGCGCGCACAGTCTTCGCACCTTCTGGAGCAGGGCTGTTAACTCCGGATAATTTTTGAGGAAGCACTGCACCACCAGGTTCAAGGTGTGAGCCAAGCAAGGTATATGGCTGAGTTTTGAAAGGGCTATGGCTGCCACAAAATTACGGCCGTTATCACTAACTACCTTGCCTGCCTCAAGATGTACACTGCCCAGCCATGACTCAGTTTGTCGCTTCAAGTACTCGGCCAGCACCTCGGCGGTGTGTCTGTTGCCCAAACACATCATCTGCAACACAGCCTGCTGATGCTTTCCACTAGCTGCTCGATAGGGGGACACATCGTGTGCAACAGTGGCAGCTGCAGATGGAGTGCTCGTACGACTGCGCTCTGTGGACGAGCTTTCGCTTCTGGAGGAGGAGGAGGAGGAGGAGGGTCGAACGCCTACAGCCAACTGTTTCCTATACCGTGGGCTAGGCAGCACTGTCCCACCACCGCTGTCCCCTGTGGACCCTGCATCCACCACATTAACCCAGTGCACAGTGATGGACACGTAACGGCCCTGGCCATGCCGACTGGACCATGCATCAGTTGTGAGGTGCACCTTTCCGCTCACTGACTGCTTGAGTGCATGGACAATGCGGTCTTTCACATGATGGTGGAGGGCTGGGATGGCTTTGCGAGAGAAGAAGTGGCGACTGGGTAGGTCATAGCGTGGTACTGCATAGGCCATGAGTTCGCGGAAAGCTGTGCTTTCCACCAACCGAAAGGGCATCATCTCAAACGAGATTAGTTTGGCAATGTGGGCGTTCAAACCCAGTGTACGCGGATGAGAGACTGAGTACTTTCTTGACCTACTCATAGTGTCTGGGAGGGTGCGCTGGACTTGAGAGCTGCATATGGTGGAAGTAGCGGTGGACAGGGCGGACTGAGAGAGGGTTGATGATGGTGATGGAGTTGGTGTTCTTTCTGATGGCCTAGAATCAGTATTTCGTTGATATAACAGTGGGATTCCCTGACTGCTGTGGCCTTGCAACGACACCTCAACATTTGCTGCTGTGCTAACCGGTGGGCTTACAGTGGGGGAAACAATGTAGTGTTGCTGACTACCTTCGTTGTGATCAGTTGCACATGTGGCACTTGAGGTTTGGTGTTGTGTCCACGCTTGCAAGTGCATGCTGGTTAAATGTCTAAGCATGCAACTGGTATTCAAATTTTTCAGATTTTTCCCTCGGCTAAAGGTCTTTGCGCACTTCTTACAGATAACCTTGGCCTGATCATGAGGATTTTGGTCAAAAAAGTGCCACACTGCACTCTTCCTACTTTGGCAGACATTTTGCGGCCTAGCACGCTGTGATCTTTTGACCCTCTGGACAAGCTGTCCAGCAACTCTTTTGATGTTTGGAACCTGTCTTTGGAGTGCTCCGGGCCTGCCAGATAACAGCTGTTGCGATGTCGATGTCTGCTGTGGATGCTCCTCATCTGAGCTATTGGAAGCAGCACCCTCTTCCCCCAATGGATGCCAATCTGGGTCAACAACTGGGTCATCCATCACCTCCTCTTCTATGTCATGTGCACCTTCCTCTGTGTCACCGTGTATGGTGGTATAGTGTGCGGGAAGGGGCACCTGAGTCTCATCAGGGTCAGAATCTGGCTCTGTACACTGCGAGGACAATGTAGTGCTCTGAGTGAATGTACCAGCAGAATCATCTATCAGCGGCTGTGCATCAGTGCACTCCATGTCAGATTCATCTTGGCCTGGGTAATTCACCATTTGACTTGATAATCCAGGCATGGTATGTGAAAACAGCTCCATGGAGTAATCAGTAGTATGGCCTGCGTCATCCTTCAATCTTGGTTGGGGTGAAGGACACAAGGAAAGGTGTGGTTCATGAACATGAGCTTCCAATGACGACTCAGTGCTTTTACTTTTTACAACTTCAGAAGAGGAGGCGATAGAGCTGGAGGCTGAGTCAGCAATGTAAGACAAAACTTTTTCCTGATGCTCTGGCTTTAAAAGCGGTTTGCCAACTCCTAGAAAACTAAGCGTTCGAGGCCTTATGTAGCCAGACGATGACGCAGGCTCAACACCTCCTGCATTCGGTCCTATTTTGCTCTTGCCACTACCATCAGATCCACCACCAACACCATCATTACCAGCTGCCAACCCCCGCCCAATTCCACGGCCTCTTCCACCAGCCTTCCTCATTTTTGGTAGAAATGTAGACAAAATCCAACAAACTATATAGTAATGTAAAACAAGGTACAAGGTGTCTATAGGACAGGGGAGATTTTGAATTTCTGCAGACACTTGTGGACACTGGACACTTTTGGATTGTGTGAGGGCCACTGATATCTGAGCGCTATGTCACAGGCTCGATGGCACAGCTGTGACAAAAGTGACGAGAGAATAAGGGAGATTTTGAATTTCTGCAGACACTTGTGGACACTGGACACTTTTGGATTGTGTGAGGCCCACTGATATCTGAGCGCTATGTCACAGGCTCGATGGCACAGCTGTGACAAAAGTGACGAGAGGTTAAGGGAGATTTCGAATTTCTGCACACACTTGTGGACACTGGACACTTTTGGATTGTGTGAGGCCCAATGAATATCTGAGCGCTATGTGACAGGCTCGATGGCACAGCTGTGACCAAAGTGACTAGAGGATAAGGGAGATTTTGAATTTCTGCACACACTTGTGGACACTGGACACTTTTGGATTGTGTGAGGCCCAATGAATATCTGAGCGCTATGTGACAGGCTCGATGGCACAGCTGTGACCAAAGTGACTAGAGGATAAGGGAGATTTTGAATTTCTGCACACACTTGTGGACACTGGACACTTTTGGATTGTGTGAGGCCCAATGAATATCTGAGCGCTATGTGACAGGCTCGATGGCACAGCTGTGACCAAAGTGACTAGAGGATAAGGGAGATTTTGAATTTCTGCACACACTTGTGGACACTGGACACTTTTGGATTGTGTGAGGCCCAATGAATATCTGAGCGCTATGTGACAGGCTCGATGGCACAGCTGTGACCAAAGTGACTAGAGGATAAGGGAGATTTTGAATTTCTGCAGACACTTGTGGACACTGGACACTTTTGGATTGTGTGAGGGCCACTGATATCTGAGCGCTATGTCACAGGCTCGATGGCACAACTGTGACAAAAGTGACGAGAGGATAAGGGAGATTTTGAATTTCTGCAGACACTTGTGGACACTGGACACTTTTGGATTGTGTGAGGGCCACTGAAATCTGAGCGCTATGTCACAGGCTCGATGGCACAGCTGTGACAAAAGTGACTAGAGGATAAGGGAGATTGGATTGCTTTTAAAAAAGCAGTTTGCAGAGCAGTGGGTAAACAGCAATGCCAGCCTGTCAGGAAGCCTTAAAAGGCAGCCCAACAACCAACACCACTGATACACCACAATATAGCCTCCCCTTGCACTGCACACACAGTGACTGGTGTGTTGTGCAGGCCAAATCGCTAGCAGCAGAAGCAGTTTTTTTTTCTTCTCAGCAGGACAAAAAAAAAATTGGGATTGCTTTTAAAAAAGCAGTTTGCGGAGCAGTGGGTAAACAGCAATGCAGGAATGTCAGGAAGCCTTAGAAGGCAGCCCAACAACCAACACCACTGATACACCACTATATAGCCTCCCCTTGCACTGCACACACAGTGACTGGTGTGTTGTACAGGCCAAATCGCTAGCAGCAGAAGCAGTTTTTTTTTCTTCTCAGCAGGACAAAAAAAAAAAAATTGGGATTGCTTTTAAAAAAGCAGTTTGCGGAGCAGTGGGTAAACAGCAATGCAGGAATGTCAGGAAGCCTTAGAAGGCAGCCCAACAACCAACACCACTGATACACCACTATATAGCCTCCCCTTGCACTGCACACACAGTGACTGGTGTGTTGTGCAGGCCAAATCGCTAGCAGCAGAAGCAGTTTTTTTGTCTTCTTCCCTGCCTAACGCTCTCCCTACAGAATCAGCTGCAACCTCTCCCTATACTGAGATCGGCAGAAGTAAGATGGCGGTCGGCGTGCACGCCCTTTTATACCCCCTGTGACGCCCACCAAAGCAAGCCAATCACTTGCATGCCCTTCTGAAAGATGGTGGTGACCCCTGCCTATGTCATCACGTTGCCCACAGTGTCCGTGGATCCTGATTGGCTGAAAAAGAGCGCAAAACAAACTTTTGAAACGCGACTTTGGCGCGTAAGTCGCCGACCTCGTGGCCGACCTCATCCTAGGGTCGGGTTTCGTTTCATGAAACCCGACTTTGCCAAAAGTCGGCGACTTTTGAAATTTTTCGACCCGTTTCGCT
Organism: Dendrobates tinctorius; assembly: GCF_039654945.1. Lineage (NCBI taxonomy): Eukaryota > Metazoa > Chordata > Amphibia > Anura > Dendrobatidae > Dendrobates > Dendrobates tinctorius. The sequence continues at coordinate 23,822,870 of NW_027361738.1, read as the reverse complement.
CAACTCTAGTCTGAACCTATGCAATGTGATGGAGTTTTGTCTAGGGCGCAACGTCAGTAGTTTAGAAGGCGTAATAAGCTGTGTTTTTTCTGTGGAGATGCCTCTCATGTTATTTCTGTCTGCCCTAAACGAGAGAAACGTTTTGCACACACATTTGCTGTGGGTGGTGTACAACCTAAGTTTCTTTTTGCAATTACTCTGATCTGCTCCTTATCCACATTTTCCACGAAGGCTTTTGTGGATTCAGGAGCGGCCTTGAATCTAATGGACTTGGATTTCGCTAAAGGTTGTGGTTTTCCTATGACACCTCTGCGGACGCCTATTCCTTTGAGAGGTATTGATGCTACTCCTTTGGCGAAGAATAAACCTCAGTTTTGGACCCAGGTGATAATGCGGGTCGCCCCAGACCACCAAGAAAATTGCAGATTTTTGGTGTTGCATAACTTACATGATACCATTGTTCTGGGTTTTCCCTGGTTGCAAATCCATAATCCGGTTTTGGATTGGAAATCTGTGTCTGTGGTGAGTTGGGGTTGTCGGTGTGCTCTTGGTGACACTCCTGTTTTCTCCACCTCTCCCCAGTCTCATGATGTTCCTGACTATTTGGCTGATTTTTATGATGTACTAGCTGAAGAGCCCGGCGCTGCCCGGGCCTAGTGACTAACTGTGATTAGTTATAACAAATTATAATTATCCTCCATCCCATAGTCCCGTGCCCATATACCCATCATACATATCCACCATCCCATAGGCCCGTGCCCATATACCCATCATACATATCCCCATCCCATAGTCGAGTGCCCATATACCCGTCATACATATCCTCCATCCCATAGTCCCGTGCCCATATACCCATCATACATATCCTCCATCCCATAGTCGAGTGCCCATATACCCATCATACATATCCTCCATCCCATAGTCCCGTGCCCATATACCCATCATACATATCCGCCATCCAATAGTCCCGTGCCCATATACCCATCATACATATTCTCCATCCCATAGTCCCGTGCCCATATACCCATCATACATATTCTCCATCCCATAGTCCCGTGCCCATATACCCATCACACATCCTCCATCCCATAGTCAACCATTATGACATCATAATGAGTGGCGGGGCTTGCAACCTATGATGACATCAGCGTCACCATGGCAACCATTATGACATCATAATGAGGGGTGGGGCTTGATACACACACACTTTTTCCCCATTATGTACATAGGGGCAAAATTGTTTGGTGAATTGGAACGCGCGGGGTTAAAATTTCGGCTCACAACATAGCTTAGGACACTCTCGGGGTCCAGACGTGTGACTGTGCCAAATTTTGTGGCTGTAGCTGCAACGGTGCGGATGCCAATCCCGGACATACACACACACATGCATACATACACACACTTGAGCTTTATATATTAGATTTAGTGAAAGCAAGTCTGCGTCTTTGCCTCCTCATAGGAGTTATGACTGTGCAATTGAGTTGAGACCTGGGTGTAAATTTCCCAAGGGTCGACTTTTCAATTTATCTGTACCCGAACACGAGGCTATGCGATCTTATATTAAGGAGTCGTTGGAGAAGGGTCATATTAGACCATCCTCTTCGCCTTTAGGTGCTGGGTTTTTTTTCGTGGCCAAGAAAGATGGTTCATTAAGGCCTTGTATTGACTGTCGTTCCCTCAACAAAATTACGGTTAAATTTCAGTATCCGTTACCCCTGATTTCTTATTTATTCTCCAGAGTTAAAGGTGCTTGCTGGTTTTCTAAGCTTGACCTCAGGGGGGCGTATAATCTTATTCGCATCAAGCATGGGGATGAATGGAAGACGGCGTTTAATACCCCGGAGGGACATTTTGAGTACCTGGTGATGCCTTTTGGGCTCACTAATGCCCCTTCTGTCTTCCAATCCTTCATGAATGATATTTTCCGGGACTTTGTGGATAAGTTTTTGATCATCTATCTGGATTTTGATCTTTTCCAGGGATTGGGATTCTCATGTGGAACATGTTCGGACTGTGTTCCGGATTTTGAGGGAGAATTCCTTGTATGTTAAGGGATCGAAGTGCCTTTTTGGTGTACAGAGGATTTTATTTTTGGGATTTATTTTGTCTCCGTCAACTATTGAAATGGACCCGGCCATGGTACAGGCCATTTATGATTGGGTTCTACCCACATCTTTGAAGACTCTCCAGAAGTTTTTGGGTTTTGCTAATTTTTATCGTAAATTTATACCTAAATTTTCTGGTATTGCTAAACCACTGACTGATTTAACTAAGAAGGGTGCTGATGTGCTGAATTGGTCTTCAGAGGCTGTTTCGGCCTTTCAGGAGCTGCAGCGGAGGTTCACTTCTGCTCCGGGTTTGTGGCAACCTGATGTCTCACTTCCTTTTCAGGTGGAGGTAGACACTTCAGAGATTCTCTTATTGTGACCAAGCCTACTACCATCCTAGGTGAGGGGGTAGTTCTTTCTGCCATCTCGCCTGATTTGAGACGTGCTCTGGAAGAATTTCAGGAGGACCAACCTGAGCATTGTCCTATGGGAAAATTGTATGTTTCTGACCAGTGGAGGAAGAGAGTGATGTCTGAAGTTCATTGCTCCGCATTGGCTGGTCATCCAGGTATTTTTGGTACCAGAGATTTGGTGAGTCGGTCTTTTTGGTGGCCCGCCTTATCTCGTGATGTCAGGAATTTTGTGCAGTCCTGTGGGACTTGTTCCCAGTCTAAACCCTGTTCTCGCTCTAGTGGGTTGTTGATGCCCTTGCCATGCCTAAGAGGCCATGGAACCATATTTCAATGGGTTTTAGTTCTTATCTTCCTGTCTCTCAGAGAATGACTGTTATCTGGGTGTTTTGTGATAGATTCTCTAAGATGGTCCATCTTGTACCACTCCCAAAGTTGCCATCTTCCTCAGAGTTGGTACCCTTGTTTTTACAACAGGTGGTTCGGTTGCATGGGATTCCTGAGAACATTGTATCAGACAGAGGAGTTCAGTTTGTTTCCAGATTCTGGAAAGCCTTTTGTTCCAAGCTGGGAATTCAGTTGTCCTTCTCCTCTGCTTTTCACCCTCAGACCAATGGGCAGACGGAGAGAACAAACCAGACTTTGGAGTCCTATTTGAGATGTTTTATATCTGCTGATCAGGATGATTGGGTTTCATTTTTGCCCTTGGCCGAATTCGCTTTAAATAATAGAGCTAGTTCTGCCACCTTGATGTCGCCATTTTTCTGTAACTTTGGGTTTCATCCTCGATTTTCTTCAGGGCAAGTGGAATCTTCAGCCTGCCCAGGTGTTGACACTGTGGTAGAGAGAATGCAGCACATTTGGGACCAAGTAGTGGATAAGTTGTCTCTCTCCCAGGAAAAGGCCCAGCGGTTTTCTAACCGGCATAGGACCATTGGTCCCCGGTTTTAAGTGGGTGATATTGTTTGGTTGTCATCAAAGAATATCTCTATGAAGGTGGCTTCTCCAAAGTTCAAGCCAAGATTTATTGGACCTTACAAGATTTTGGAGATTCTTAATCCGGTTTCTTTTTGATTGGCTCTTCCTGTTACGTTTAAGATCCATAACGTGTTTCATAAGTCGCTGTTGAAGAGATATGTTGAGCCAGTAGTTCCTATGGCTGCACCTCCTGACCCTGTATTGGTTGAAGGTAATGTGGAATATCAGGTAGAGAAAATACTGGATTCTCGTCTGGCTAGGCAGAGACTCCAGTGTTTGGTCAAGTGGAAGGGTTATGGCCAGGAGGACAATTCTTGGGTCTCTGCCTCTGACATTCATGCCGATAGATTGGTTCGTGCTTTTCATCGGGCCCATCCTGATCGGCACGGTGGCGTGGATGAGGGTTCGGTGACCCCTCCTCAAGGGGGGTACTGTTGTGAGCTCATTTTTGGGTTTGCCTCTGGCTTCTGGTGAGGGTTATGGAGCTGGCTGTGCTGACAGAGGAGTAGTGAGTTCTCTATCTGGACTCCCTCTGTTGGTGAAGGGAGGTAATGAAGCTGATCTAAATGGCAGAGACCGGCCACCTGGGGAAGAGGACTGCGATTGGACATCAGGAGTTTCTGATTGGATTTAAGGCAGCCAACTCCCTAGTTTCTTGCTGGTGATTTTTCCTGATTGTGGCTCCTTGTTTCCAGATTGGTTCCTGCCATCTTAAAGCTAAGTTTTCTCTGCTATTGTTCATATGAGTTTTTGTCTGGTTTACTTAGTTTTTGTGTTCAGCCAGCCCTTGCTGGGACGGGGCTGAATCCCCATTTTGTCTCTGATCAGTTGATCTCTTTTGCTCTGTCTTCAGAATATACCTGAGTGCTGATATAGTGATTTGAAGTCTTGCGACTTCAGGGCCTTTTTCTATCAGACGTGTTGGACATTCTTTTTGGCAGGATTTTTTGCGTGATTGCAGACAGCAGCTTTTCTTTCCTGTCCTTTCTAGTTAGCGAGGGCCCCATCGTTTGCTCAGCCTATCTTTCTACCTGTGTCTGTGTTTTCATCTTGTTTCACCGACAATACATGTTGGGGGCTATCTATTGCTTTGGAGTCTGCTCTGGGGCAGTTTAGATTTTCCCTTTCTTTCTTTAGGCTTATTTAGTTCTCCGGCCATGATGAGGCATCAAGGAACACCGTAGGCACGCTCCACGGCTACTGCTAGTTGTCGTGGATAGGATCAGGGATCTGCAATCCGCTAGTTACCAACCTCTCCGGTTTTCTGGGCTTAGCTTGCTTTTTGTTTTTCCTCCTCGGTGACTCATTCATAACATTCCTGTATTGTCAACTTTGTTTGCCTTGCAGCCCGCGGACGTGCTGTGTTTAATGGGGGGTATGTGGCGCCCCTGAGGCTCAGTTGCCACAGAGGTACTGCACCTTCTCTTAAGGTGTGGTGCCCCACCATCCAGGTAAGGTGGGAACTCCTAACCACACTCCAACACCTGCATCCCACACCAGACAGTAGTTCAGCAAAGCCACATTGTGGCTCCATGCTCAGAGGGTAGCAGAGCACCTTTGGTGGTTCCCTGCTTGGAACACGAGGCATGCTGGGAGGTGGGTGGAGTTGAGAGTACATAAAAGAATGGGAAAGTGTAGGATGACAGGTTAGTCTGAGGTTAGTCAGACAGAGAGTCGGAGAGGACAGCCACTCAGAGAGGAGTGGGGATCCCTGGAAGAGGGATGGAGGAAGGAGTGCTGCAGCTGCCTCAGTGATCTGAGCCAGCTGGCACAGGAAAAGAAAGAAGGAGAAGGACATTGACTTGAAACCTAAGCTTCCATAAGAGAAAAAGACAAGTACAGAACGAAGGAGAAAAGGGAACATAGAGGACGTGGGTTAGAAAGAGAGAACCCTGCCTAGAAGTTCTAAACGCAAGGCCGGGGCCCGGTCCCTGAGGTTGTATGAACACTAATGGTTCTGCAGCAGACACCGGTGGAGTAGTGGGCTGTAAATGCACTACTCCCATCTAAGACTTGGGGCACAACAGCAACACGAATAGAGAGTCGGGACTCAGGAGAAAGGAGTCCCCGAAGCAGGCTACAGCTGTCTGCCATACAAGTAAGGTTCTTGGGAACGTCTGTCAGGAGGCACTCCAGTGTAAAACAGTACTGGGAGTACTTCACACTTGAAGACGCTATAGAGGAGTTGATCAGAAAGGCACATGTTGGCGGAGTGTTGGAAGGGAGCATTCCATCTTCCCTGGAGGTTGGCCTCTGACCCAGAGGACTCATGTATTATTAAAATGACACTTATGATTTTAACATTTTTTTTTTCTGAGCCAGTTTATATTTGCTGCAATGTAACTGTTTGGGTATGACACTTGCACACCGCAAATACTGCAGCCGTAGGAGACTAGAGACGCACAGACCACAGCCTCCTATATTGCGTCTGCCTCAGCTGTGGCCTGTGCATTCCTTATGGGGTGTCCAGTTCACCACTGCGGGGGAGTCAGGTGCCATTTTATTGTCGTCCAGAACTATGCTCTTGGCTACAATTTACACCCCCATATCAACAGCTCACGCAGCTGTTGGTGACAGAAGGTCTGCGCAGTAGTTGTCAGATGTGGTGAGTACAGATCAGGAGCCTGACGCTGTACTATTATAAGGCTATTGAGCAGCTCGGTAACCTGGGATTAGTCATACAATGTCAGGCTGCTGACCTGTTCTCCCTGCAGTATTCAGAGTTCATCATCACGTTGCTGTGCTCCGAACACTGACTCCTCTCTGCTCAGTCAGTGTAAAGCCTCATTCATATGTCCTTACATTATATATCTGAGTGAGGCTTTACACTGAGCACAGTCATTTATCTAGTTCCATCATGTGTGACCATCTGCTGAGCCATGTATCTCATGCAGTCACTGAAACGGTGAGCAGCGCACCTTCAACTAACAGAATCTGTGCTAACGACCGACCTCTGTGTCACTGTCCACTTGTCAATACCACTTTGCCATCACTAACAAAATGGCTCCTACGCTTCATCCTGCCTTATCCTTTGGCAAACATCTTTAAGGCGAGGAGTGACGTCTCGCACATGGAGCAGATCCCACCAATGTGTACTGCAGTTGCACTATCTCACATTACACTAAATTTTTATGGCAAATATCAGCAGTTGTCCCCCACTCCCTCCAGTTTTTCAAGTTGAAAATATGAACAAAAATTGCTTTTTTATAACAAGTTTTTGAAGTTGAAAATATGAACAAAAATAGCTATTTTATAAGCTATCATTGATACCGGTGTTTATAAAGGAAAGATGTATATCTTTGTACCGTGTTAGCCAGTAGATAGAAAAATATTCAGAATTGAGAGTCCTCAGTGGTTGATACCTTTTAATGGCTAACTGTAAAGATGGTAACACATTGCAAGCTTTCGAGACAACTCAGGTCTCTTCATCAGGCTAGACTAATACAAAATCTGAAGAGTCACATATTTATGCACAATACAACACAGAAAAAATGCAATAGATGAGACAAGTGACGTGAAGCAGAACTATCAATATGGGAGAGGGAGAAACATAAATATTGGACCAGTACATAGATAAGGAGTCCAGATGTTTTATAGTCCTCTGATTGGGGTCTCCTAATGTGTTGTGATGCCCCCTCAAGGTCTTGGAAGCAAATTCCTTAATTGATGTAAAAAGACATAAATCCATGCGACACATTCATTCCAGCACTGAGAGTGTCAAAGGTCATCATAAATTTATACTCCCAAACTCTTCTCTCTCTCTGAGTCTTGAAATTACCTTTCAATACCAGTAATTTCATATCCATGTTGCTGTGATCAGGGATGCAAAAATGTTTTTATAAAAAAGTGTTTATAAAGGTTTTTTTTTCCTCTAAACAAGCCGATTTTCTTTTTGCAACTAAACCTATCATTCCCATCTTACATGCCCTGCCAAAGACACACAAACAAATTTTTCCTCCTCCCATGCACCCCATTGTCTCAGGTATCGGCTGTCTGGGCGAACACCTGGAACAATGGTTAGACTCTATTCTCCAACCTTTGGTTCGACGCACACCTGGTTTTTTAAAAGACTCCAGTGATGTCCTGAAATTATTTCATAACATCATCTGGGACAAAACTCTGGTCCTGGCTTAGTTGCCATGTAACTGCAATGTACACTAGTATACCTCATCATGTGACTTTAACAGCTGTTAAATTTCATTGACAGAAATATGGTCGTTTTACCAGTGATTTTTCTGATTTTATTTTGCAGGTTTTGAGTTTTCTTCTTACTCACAATTATTTTTCTTTGAATAACACATTTTTTTTTACAGAATTCAGGTGTTTCCATGGGGGCGAAATTCTCCCCTTCTGTTGCAAACCTTGTCATATCGTGGTGGGAGGAGCTGTACATTTATAATTCTAGCAATCCTTTTACAGATTCTATTCAATATTATTCCAGATTCATAGATGACCTTCTGTTAATCTGGAAGGGAGACGGGAGTCATATACATTTTTTGATGGATTATATAAATTCTAATCCTTTCAATTTAAAATTTACGTTTTCGTCTGACAGCAAAACTATGTGTTTTTTGGATCTGTGTTTAGTAGGAACACCATCTTGTACTATTGCCAGTTCTACTTATTGAAAAAAAACTGCAGGAAACACCATTCTGCATGCAGTTTCCACCCTGTTCACACTATTAAATCAATCCCTGTTGGTGAGCTCATTCGAGCAAAACGCAATTGCAGTAACTCTTTCTCTTATGAACAGGAAAGTGTCTGCATTCAGAACAGACTGAGGAATCGCAATTATCCCAAATGGTCTCTTCATACAGCGCATGAAATTGTGGAAAAAACCCCCCTGTGATTCTGTTTTAACTGTTGCACCAAGTTCACACGATGCATCTTTGTCTAATGAAGGAAATAGATCTGATTCTGGATCTAATTCTAGGTCTAAAAATAATAGCCCCACTCTAGTGCTTACTAGAGTTGAGCGAAACGGGTCGAAAAATTTCAAAAGTCGCCGACTTTTGGCAAAGTCGGGTTTCATGAAACGAAACCCGACCCTAGGATGAGGTCGGCCACGAGGTCGGCGACTTACGCGCAAAAGTTTGTTTTGCGCTCTTTTTCAGCCAATCAGGATCCACGGACACTGTGGGCAACGTGATTACATAGGCAGGGGTCACCACCATCTTTCAGAAGGGCATGCAAGTGATTGGCTTGCTTTGGTGGGCGTCACAGGGGTTATAAAAGGGCGTGCACGCCGACCGCCATCTTACTTCTGCCGATCTTAGCATAGGGAGAGGTTGCTGCTGCTGATTCTGTAGGGAGAGCGTTAGGCAGGGAAGAAGAAAAAAAAACTGCTTCTGCTGCTAGCGATTTTGCCTGTACAACACACCAGTCACTGTGTGTGCAGTGCAAGGGGAGGCTATATTGTGGTGGATCAGCGGTGTTGGTTGTTAGGCTGCCTTCTAAGGCTTCCTGACAGCTGCATTGCTGTTTACCCACTGCTCTGCAAACTGCTTTTTTAAAAGCAATCCCAATTTTTTTTTTGTCCTGCTGAGGTACTGAGCGTGCATTTTTTCACACCATACAGCGGTGTACGCTCCTCACACAGTACCGTGTAACGGCTGTTATCACAGCCACAGTGAAGCTATCTGTGTGTCACTCTGTGAGAATAAGTCGAGGACATGTTCAGTTCTTACAGACCTGCACCTACTAGTTTTGTCTAGCTTTCAAACAGTTAAATATATTTGCTGTTTGATCACATTCAAAACTATAGAGAGACAGCGTGTGTCAGTCCGTATACTTAAAAAACACGGAGCTTGACAATTTTACGTACACCGGACAGCCGTGTACGTGCACGCTCCTCTCAGTACCATGTAACGGCTGTTATCACGGCCACAGTGAAGCTATCAGTGTGTCACTGTGGAAGGATAAGTGGAGGACTTGTTCCGTTCTTACAGACCTACACTCTAGGGAGATTCCTATTCTGCCCAATTCTACATACACCTTGTAGTTTGTGATACACTAGCCAATTTCTGCCTGTGACATAGCGCTCTGATATTCAGTGGGCCTCACACAATCCAAAAGTGTCCAGTGTCCACTAGTGTGTGCAGAAATTCAAAATCTCCCTTATCCTGTAGTCACTTTTTTCACACCTGTGCCATCGAGCCTGTGACAAAGCGCTGTGATATTCAGTGGGCCTCACACAATCCATAAGTGTCCAGTGTCCACAAGTGTGTGCAGAAATTCAAAATCTCTGTGATCCTGTAGTCACTTTTTTCACACCTGTGCCATCGAGCCTGTGACATAGTGCTCTGATATTCAGTGGGCCTCACACAATCCAAACGTGTCCAGTGTCCACTAGTGTGTGCAGAAATTCAAAATCTCCCTTATCCTGTAGTCACTTTTTTCACACCTGTGCCATCGAGCCTGTGACATAGCGCTCTGATATTCAGTGGGCCTCACACAATCCATAAGTGTCCAGTGTCCACAAGTGTGTGCAGAAATTCAAAATCTCCCCTGTCCTATAGACACCTTGTACCTTGTTTTACATTACTATATAGTTTGTTGGATTTTGTCTACATTTCTACAAAAAATGAGGAAGGCTGGTGGAAGAGGCCGTGGAATTGGGCGGGGGTTGGCAGCTGGTAATGATGGTGTTGGTGGTGGATCTGATGGTAGTGGCAAGAGCAAAATAGGACCGAATGCAGGAGGTGTTGAGCCTGCGTCATCGTCTGGCTCCATAAGGCTTCGAAGGCTTAGTTTTCTAGGAGTTGGCAAACCGCTTTTAAAGCCAGAGCATCAGGAAAAAGTTTTGTCTTACATTGCTGACTCAGCCTCCAGCTCTATCGCCTCCTCTTCTGAAGTTGTAAAAAGTAAAAGCACTGAGTCGTCATTGGAGGCTCATGTTCATGAACCACACCTTTCCTTGTGTCCTTCACCCCAACCAAGATTGAAGGATGACGCAGGCCATACTACTGATTACTCCATGGAGCTGTTTTCACATACCATGCCTGAATTATCAAGTGAAATGGTGAATTACCCAGGCCAAGATGAATCTGACATGGAGTGCACTGATGCACAGCCGCTGATAGATGATTCTGCTGGTACATTCACTCAGAGCACTACATTGTCCTCGCAGTGTACAAAGCCAGATTCTGACCCTGATGAGACTCAGGTGCCCCTTCCTGCACACCATACCACCATACACGGTGACACAGAGGAAGGTGCACATGACATTGAAGAGGAGGTGATGGATGGCCCAGTTGTTGACCCAGATTGGCATCCATTGGGGGAAGAGGGTGCTGCTTCCAATAGCTCAGATGAGGAGCATTCACAGCAGACATCGACATCGCAACAGCTGTTATCTGGCAGGCCCGGAGCACTCCATAGACAGGTTCCAAAAATCAAAAGAGTTGCTGGACAGCTTGTCCAGAGGGTCAAAAGATCACAGCGTGCTAGGCCGCAAAATGTCTGCCAAAGTAGGAAGAGTGCAGTGTGGCACTTTTTTGAACAAAATCCTCATGATCAGGCCAAGGTTATCTGTAAGAAGTGCGCAAAGACCTTTAGCCGAGGGAAAAATCTGAAAAATTTGAATACCAGTTGCATGCTTAGACATTTAACCACCATGCACTTGCAAGCGTGGACACAACACCAAACCTCAAGTGCCACATGTGCAAGTGATCACAAAGAAGGTAGTCAGCAACGCTACATTGTTTCCCCCACTGTAAGCCCACCGGTTAGCACAGCAGCAAATGTTGAGGTGTCGTTGCAAGGCCACAGCAGTCAGGGAATCCCACTGTTATATCAACAAAATACTGAATCTAGGCCATCAGAAAGAACACCAACTCCATCACCATCATCAACCCTCTCTCAGTCCGCCCTGTCCACCGCTACTTCCACCATATGCAGCTCTCAAGTCCAGCTCACCCTCCCAGACACTATGAGTAGGTCAAGAAAGTACTCAGTCTCTCATCCGCATACACTGGGTTTGAACGCCCACATTGCCAAACTAATCTCGTATGAGATGATGCCCTATCGGTTGGTGGAAAGCGCAGCTTTCCACGAACTCATGGCCTATGCAGTACCACGCTATGACCTACCCAGTCGCCACTTCTTCTCTCGCAAAGCCATCCCAGCCCTCCACCATCATGTAAAAGACCACATTGTCCATGCACTCAAGCAGTCAGTGAGTGGAAAGGTGCACCTCACAACTGATGCATGGTCCAGTCGACATGGCCAGGGCCGTTACGTGTCCATCACTGCGCACTGGGTTAATGTGGTGGATGCAGGGTCCACAGGGGACAGTGGTGGTGGGACAGTGCTGCCTAGCCCACGGTATAGGAAACAGTTGGCTGTAGGCGTTCGACCCTCCTCCTCCTCCTCCTCCTCCAGAAGCGAAAGCTCGTCCACAAAGCGCAGTCGTACGAGCACTCCATCTGCAGCTGCCACTGTTGCACACGAGGTGTCCCCCTATCGAGCAGCTAGTGGAAAGCGTCAGCAGGCTGTGTTGCAGATGATGTGTTTGGGTGACAGACACACCGCCGAGGTGCTGGCCGAGTACTTGAAGCGACAAACTGAGTCATGGCTGGGCAGTGTACATCTTGAGGCAGGCAAGGTAGTTAGTGATAACGGCCGTAATTTTGTGGCAGCCTTAGCCCTTTCAAAACTCAGCCACATACCTTGCTTGGCTCACACCTTGAACCTGGTGGTGCAGTGCTTCCTCAAAAATTATCCGGAGTTAACAGCCCTGCTCCAGAAGGTGCGAAGACTGTGCGCGCACATCCGCCGGTCGCCTGTACACTCCGTTCGTATGCAGAAGCTGCAGCGATTGCTCCACCTTCCTAACCACCGCCTCATTATCGACATTGCAACAAGGTGCAACTCCACCCTGCACATGGTGGAGTGGCTGTGCGAGCAGAGGCAGGCCATAATGCATTTGTGGGAGGATACACGGCCAGGCACTTTGAGAGCAGACATGGAGTTGACAGGTGTGCAGTGGTCGAAGCTGAAAGACCTCTGTAAAGTCCTTCAGTGTTTTGAGGAATGCACACGGCTGGTAAGCACAGACGACGCCATCCTAAGCATGAGCATCCCACTTATGCGTCTGCTCATGCAAACTTTGACGCACCTTAAGGAGCAGGCGTCTGCAGCCAATGTTGATGAGGAGGGAATCCTTGATGACATTCAGCCATTGTTTGCTCAGGGACCTCTCCTGGGCGAGGTGGAGGAAGAAGAGGAGGAGGAGGATGATGATGGGGATGATTACTTAGGGGAGGAGGATGCATCTCATGGGGCAAGTGAAAATGTTGGCGTGGCAAGGTCTGGTACAGGGTTTGTGCGTGACTGGAGGGATGTGGATTTGCCAGAAAGTGCTCCTCCAACCAGCACTCGCAGTGCATCATTGACACCGGGAACATTGGCCCACATGTCAGATTATGCCTTGCAGATCCTAAAAAGGGACCCCCGCATTGCCAAAATGATGAACGATGACGACTACTGGTTGGCCAGCATCCTGGATCCACGCTATAAAGGCAAATTACAAAACATCATGCCACAGGAGAACCTTGACCTAATATTGGCTAATAAACAAGCAACTCTGGTAAATCGGTTGCTTGAGGCATTCCCAGCACACAGCAGCGGTGATGGTTCTCACACGAGCCGTACGGGCCGGGGGCAGCTTGGCAGAGGTGTTCATGGTGCACACAGCAGAAGTGGCGTTGGAGACAGGGGTTTCATGACAATGTTGTGGACTGATTTTTCAAGTACCGCTCACACAACTGGTAATACTGCATCCATGGAAAGTGACAGGAGACAGCAGTTGTCAACTATGGTTACAAACTACTTTTCCTCCCATATCGATGTTCTCCCACACAGGTCATTCCCCTTTGACTATTGGGCCGCTAAACTGGACACCTGGCCTGAACTGTCACAATATGCCTTACAGGAGCTCGCTTGCCCAGCTGCAAGTGTGCTATCGGAAAGAGTCTTCAGTGCAGCTGGATCAATCCTGACAGAAAAAAGGACCCGTCTGTCAACCCAAAATGTGGATGATCTAACCTTCATTAAAATGAACCATGCATGGGTTTCCAAGGATTTTGTCCCACCTTCCCCTGATGACACATAGGGTGACAGAAAAATGGCTTGCTTTGGTCCACCTCTTCCTGGGGCTTGACTTATTTCGCCTTTTGCATCAGCTGAATGTCCAACATCAACATATGCCACTTTCTAAAACTCCCTAACTGTGCTGCCTCCCCCCCCCATGGCCGGGGTCACCACCTAGCGCACGACACCGTGCGAGTGCCGTTGCCCTGGACAGGTGGGTAGGCCGACTCTTGGGCGCGGGCACTGGCACAGGGTCCCTCATAATGCAATCAAGTGTCTCTGACGGTGGTGGTGCACACCCGCCTTCAGACACACCGCCGTACTATGAGGGGCCCAGTGCCAGTACCGACGCCCACGAGTGGGCCCCCCTTGCTTGGGCAGGGCCCCAGCATTTGCAATCTTTACCTCTCCCTGCTCCTCCGCTGTGTAGTCTGGGCCGTCAAATCCATACTGTGCCTGACACCGTCTGAGCCTGCCTCCTGATGTATAGACATATATTTTGAATGTGTACGCTATCCATACATGTTATCCGGGGATACGGTACCCTTTCTCACCTTTGTGCAATCAAGTGCAAGAAATACTGGGCCTAACACCGTCTGAGCCTGCCTCCTGATGTATAGACATATATTTTGAATGTGTACGCTATCCATACATGTTATCCGGGGATACGGTACCCTTTCTCACCTTTGTGCAATCACGTGTAATCCTTACAGGGTGTGAGAACGGCTGGCGAGCTGTTAAGCATGCTACAGCACCTGTGGTTTGCACACGTAAGTTTTTCATTTTTTCAGGAATGACGGTTAGGCCTAATTCCGGAACTGCGGTTGACCTGCACTTACTGGAAAATCATCGTTCGCGGGTAATAATTGTAATCAGTGATCCCCATCACTAACGTTGTTCAGCGGGTTATCTGCACCTGTAAGCGACAAACGCTGGCCTTTCCAGTGTAGCGCACATGCAGCCACGGACATGTTAAGGCATGACACACCAGTTATTGGCCAATCTCATGTGCCAGAGCCTCACGTGTCCCTCTAGTAAGCCGGACTCGGACCGCAGGGCATGACGGAGTCTCGTTCGTTAACGGAATTAAGCTTGCAATGTGTGCATCTTTTCTGTAGCTGGCATGGTTGAGGTTTCCCAGGTGGAGTTGAATTTAACCATAGGCTCCACTCCTGGTGGTGCCCTTCTGGACATTCCTTTAAGGTTCAGCTTTGCAACCATACTGCCCACGTAAAACAAACACTTTGCCTTCATGAACGCTGTTTGGAGGGTCATGACTCGTGGGAATAACGCCGCCCAATCAGTTAACCTGCTAGAGAGATCCTTCATTGCTCCCAAGCATGACATCACACTCCCTAGGAGGAAGTTAATGCCACTGTGGCGACCGTACTCCTGGGGCGACACAAGTGCACTGATGCCCAGCCACTGCTCGATGAATCTGCTAGTACATTGACCCAGACCACTACATTCCCCTCGCACGCTACACGGCCTGAATCTGACCCTGATGAAACTCAGGTTACCCTTCCCATATACAGTTCCATCTTACACGGTGACAAAGAGGAAGCTGCAGATGAAAGTGCAGGTTCGGCCCACCCGCCATCAGACACACCACCGTACTATCAGGGGCCCTGTGCCAGTGCCGTCGCCAACAAGTGGGCCCCCCCTGCTTGCTCAGGATCACAGCACTTGCAAGGTTGAAATACTGTGCAGTGAGATGGAAGATGGGGACGACGAGGAGTCCAGACTAGTACAGGGATTCCCTAGCGAGGAGACTTATTTGATTGTTTTCAATGTTGGGACAGCAATTTTTGGGGAGCACTATACTCTGGAGAATGATAGATGGGGCCGACCATACACTGGAACATTCCAAAGGTGGACATCAGACACTGGAGCAGCATTTACAGGGCCCATTATACACTAGAGCATTAGAAATGGGGCCCATTATGTTTGGAGCATTATTTGGGCCCATAAGACAGTGGAGCTTCATCCATGGGGACCAACATATACTGTAGCATTATGTGTAGCTCATCATATACTCTTTCAAACATTATATGGGACCAATGATTCTGTATGGAGAAATAGATGGGCCTTGTCATGAGATGTAAAAAGTGAAGTATTTTTCATTGTACTATACCGCTATTTCTCTACCGTATCGGAGCATGATGAGTTGTGGTATGTGTTAAAGGGGCGCTCTTTTGCCCAGGGCACATGAAAACCTGGAGCAAGCCCTACCCCCCCACAACTTTAGCCAAATAACCCCCATTTTTCAGTGCGTAACTTGTATTATGAAGTTAATTAAGGTTGACAAGCTTAAGTAAGAAGAATTGATGCTTTTGGCATTCAAATGGGCACTGTAGGTGTGTTTCCTGTCCTCCTCTCACTGCCGACTTTTATTCCCCATTGACTTACATTGGGTTTCGTGTTTCAGGACGAGCCCGACTTTTCCCTATAATCGGCCGATCTTGCTCGACCCGACTTTTGGAAAAGTCGGTTTTCACGAAACGAAACTCGACCCTAAAAAAACAAAAGTCGCTCAACTCTAGTGCTTACTCTTAAAAAAAGTGCTAAGTCCATCTCATTTATAGTATCTCGCAATCTGAATTTACTCAGAAGTGATGATACTATAGACAAAATTCTAGCAAATGGGATTCAAATTGTTTCCAGAAGGGCTCCCACACTCGGTAATTTTCTGTCACCTAGTCTCCTCAGATCCAATAAGCGCACTAAAACAAATTGGCTGACAACCAAGGGTTTTTTCAGATGCGTTTTTTTTTCCATGTAAAACCTGTTCACACTCAACTAAAACGCTGTCTTTTTCTAATTGTTTAACCAACAAAGTTTTTTTTTATTAATGATTACTTGAATTGTAACACAGATCATGTAGTGTATGTTATAGAATGCAAACAATGCAGTTTAAAATATGTAGGTTCCACCATCAGAAAATTAAAGGAACGTGTCCGAGAACACATCTATGATATTATTAACCCTACGGTGCGCAGCATACCTAATGCTTCCAAACACTTTATTATGTCACACAATAGAGATTTGTCGTTTTTCAATGTTTTTGCTATTGAACAGGTAAAGAGACACATTCGTGGAGGAAATAGAGAAAAACAACTACGGGACAAAGAAGCCTTATGGATTGAATTTATGGAAAGAACTCATGTTGCATTATTGATTGTGTTTGTTTTATTTGATGGTTTTAAATGTGCGTCACATGTTAATTAGTGCCACCTGTGTGTACTAGTTATATTCTCACACCCCTTCCCTTGGAGCTATACTGAGTTTAAGAACTTTTAGTTCGAAACGCATACAGTGTCTCCTCAACCTTCCCTCCGGTTTTCCGGTCGGGTTCATGCATTTTTGTATTTTGCATACCTATTTTATGGATATCTAAATAAAATGTTTTGGATTTTACCCTTTTGAGATGGACCGTCTTTTCCTAATAATTCTGTACACGGTGTATACTACTACTACTTTTTGAAGCTATTTGACTTTGGAGCCAGCCTGGTATGTATCTCGACTCATGTGCCTGACCACAGACTATTTAAAAGTTATTCTTTAGGATCCCAAGCAGTGAGCTGTATCCATTCTTTTTCTTTCTTCTTGATGGCTATAACTTAATTACTTAATCTAAGTTCACATTGTGTCTTTGTCTACAGTCGGGAGCTTGCAGCTGAAGCCCTAGAAAAACGTTTTCTGTTGTTTGTGTTAATGAAGCCATTGATTATAATGATGTAGATGGAGTCACTGTGTGCTCTGTAGGACATAATTTTTGGCCTTGTATGCCTTTTTGAGGCAGACACCAAGATGGCGTCTTGGTGCCTGCCTCAAATAGGCACATAATGATGCCAACATAGAACACTGACTCTGCCTCCATCATTACAGTCAATGTTCCTGTTGGTGTGAATATCTGAATCCCATTCTCCAAGGCTTCAGACACAAATACCGACAGAGCTACTGATCACAGTCCAACGTGAATATAGTCCAAGTGGGACTGTCTTAGGATGCCCAAGTCCTACCAGTTATGCATGTCTCTAGAAGTTTTTATATGGGAATAATTGTCATGGCTAGATGATAACCAGGTCACAACATCTCCCACATCGGCAAGTATGCAGTGAGTAAAGGGAACCTGTCACCTCGTTTTTCAGCTATAAGCTGCAGCCACTGCCTTTCTACAGCTTTCTAGAATGCTGTAGATAAGCCCCGAAAGGCTGTGGCTGCAGCTTATAGCTGAAAAACGAGGAGACAGGTTCCCTTTTACAATGTAAGCCTATGGAGCTTCAGAACAAGGCCCCATAGGCTTGCATTATAGAAGAAACTTCTCGCTCACACCGAGAGCATAGAGTGAGCCGAAGAGCGATGACTGGCAATTCTGACAGCTAAATTGGAATGGGTTATTTACAGTTAGAGCAGTCAGACTGTGGAATGCCGACCACAAAAACTAGTAATGGCAGACACTACAACAGCTTTTAACCAGGGCTGGATGATTTCCTCAATACACATAACATTGTGGTTATATTTAATTTAGTGACAAAATGGACAATTGGTGGAGAAAGGTTAAACTTGATGGACCTAGGTCTTTTTTCAACCTATGTATGTAACTATGTAGCTATGACATCACACAAAAGTGGAGCCAACAGCGCTTGATCTCAGAGAAGACGGCAGTAGGGAAGTATATTACTCCACCACACTACAATACATACACGTTTAGTGAAAAAACAAAACTTCATGAGGGTACTTCAAACATGTACGACGAACAGCATTCGTATGCCATATATTTCAGAAATATTCTATTACAAAGGAACATTAATTAATTCCGAATTTTTATTTTTTTTTTATATTAGGAATTCTCTATCAGTATGTCTTTGGTGTGTGGGAGGAAACCGGAGTACCCGGAGGAAACCCACGCAAACACGAGGAGAACATACAAACTCCTTGCAGATGTTTTCCTTAGTGACATTTAAACCCAGGATCCCAGTGCTGCAAAGCAACAGTGCTAACCACTGAGCCACCGTGCTGCCCAAGTACAGCTTTGATGATGGACTTGCTGTACTAGATGTATATGGTGCCCTAATCAACGATTGGACATATGCATCTTCTGATGCTGCGAGCAGCCCTGGATAATCCACGCCGGCAGGATGATATAATCCGGCGGAAGATGGATCCTAGGAGAAGAGATATAAAACTAATGTAAGTAATGGGACTCCATATTAGAGGATACTGCTTTGGTTTCATTGTGGCAGGACGGTAGAGAAATCTTAACTGTGCAGAGGAACAGGATCATTGTCAGTCATCATACATGTAACAATCCCACCACTGACAGATAACATCTTCTCCACATGAATTATTCTCACTGGCCAACATCAAACAACATAGACCTTATTATCACACTTACGTCTTCTAGGTTTTCGCTCTTCTACTATTTTGGCATTTTGCTCTTCTACCAGTTTTATTGCAGAGTTAATTTTCTTCTCAACTAGAAATTCATCTAAAAAGTAAAAAAACAAGTCAATGATCATTATCAGTCATCATACATGTGGCAATCGTATAACTGTGAGTTAACATCTCCTCCTAGTGAATAATTCTCAGTCGCCGACATCAGACAACATACACCTTAATGTCACACTTACCTCTGCTAGGTTCTGTCTCTGGGACTATTTCTGGGTCTTCATCATCTCCCAGTTTTAATGCAGAGGTATTTTTTGTTTCATCTTGAAATTCAAATAAAAAAAGTAAGAAAAACAAGTCAATGATCATTGTCAGTCATCATACATGTGGCAATCGTATCACTGGGAGTTAACATCTCCTCCTCGTGAATAATTCTCAGTCGCCGACATCAGACAACATAGACTTTATTGTCACACTTACCTCTGCTAGGTTCTGTCTCTGGGACTATTTCTGGGTCTTCATCGTCTCCCAGTTTTAATGCAGAGGTATTTTTTGTTTCATCTTGAAATTCAAATAAAAAAAGTAAGAAAAACAAGTCAATGATCATTGTCAGTCATCATACATGTGGCAATCGTATCACTGGGAGTTAACATCTCCTCCTCGTGAATAATTCTCAATCGCCAACATCAGACAACATAGACCTTATTGTCACACTTACCTCTGCTAGGTTCTGTCTCTACTACTATTTCTGGGTCTTGATCTTCTCCCAGTTTTATTGCAGATGTATTTTTTGTCTCAACTGGAAATTCATGTAAAAAAGTAAGAAAAACAAGTCAATGATCATTGTCAGTCATAGATGTGAAAATCCCACCATTGACATATTATTATTATTATTATTATTTATTGTTATAGCGCCATTCATTCCATGGCACTTTAGATGTAGGGAGGGGTATACATAAAAACAAGTACAATAATGTTGAACAATACAAGTCATAACTGGTACAGGAGGAGAGAGGACCCTGCCCGCGAAGGCACATATAATATATCTTCCTCGTGAATTATTCTGTCACCGACATCAGACAACATAGACCTTATTGTCACACTTACCTCTGCTAGGTTCTGTCTCTGGGACTATTTCTGGGTCTTCATCGTCTCCCAGTTTTAATGCAGAGGTATTTTTTGTCTCATCTTGAAATTCATATAAAAAAAAGTAAGAAAAACAAGTCAATGATCATTGTCAGTCATCATACATGTGGCAATCGTATCACTGGGAGTTAACATCTCCTCCTCGTGAATAATTCTCAATCGCCAACATCAGACAACATAGACCTTATTGTCACACTTACCTCTGCTAGGTTCTGTCTCTACTACTATTTCTGGGTCTTGATCTTCTCCCAGTTTTATTGCAGATGTATTTTTTGTCTCAACTGGAAATTCATGTAAAAAAGTAAGAAAAACAAGTCAATGATCATTGTCAGTCATAGATGTGAAAATCCCACCATTGACATATAATATATCTTCCTCGTGAATTATTCTGTCGCCGACATCAGTCAACATAGACCTTATTGTCACACTTACCTCTGCTAGGTTCTGTCTTTGGGACTATTTCTGGGTCTTCATCGTCTCCCAGTTTTAATGCAGAGGTATTTTTTGTCTCATCTTGAAATTCATATAAAAAAAAGTAAGAAAAACAAGTCAATGATCATTGTCAGTCATCATACATGTGGCAATCGTATCACTGGGAGTTAACATCTCCTCCTCGTGAATAATTCTCAATCGCCAACATCAGACAACATAGACCTTATTGTCACACTTACCTCTGCTAGGTTCTGTCTCTGCTGCTATTACTGGGTCTTGCTCTTCCAGTTTTAATGCAGATGTATTTATTGTCACAACTGGAAATTCATGTAAAAAAGTAAGAAAAACAAGTCAATGATCATTGTCAGTCATAGATGTGAAAATCCCACCATTGACTTATAGTGATGAGCGACTGTGCTCGTTACTGGAGTTTTCCGAGCATGCTCGGGTGTTCTCCATGTATTTTGAGCGTACTCGTGAATTACGTTTTAGTCCCGCCGCCAGATTATTTGTGGCTGCTGGAACGCCTGAATACATGTGGGGATTTTTGCTAAAGAACGGCAACCCCACATGTATTCAGACTGTCATCCGCAAATCATGCAGCTGCAGGGACTGACTGTCTGATGTAGGCGACTGAGAATAATTTCAGAGGAGGATATATTATATGTAGTGATGAGCGAGTGTGCTCGTTACTTGAGTTTTCCAAGCATGCTCAGGTGTGAGCCGAGTATTTTGGGCGTGCTCGGAAATTAAATTTTAGTCCCCACAGCTGCATGGTTTGCAGCTGCTGGACAGCCTGAATACATGTGGGGATGATTGCACGTTTTTTTGGAAATCCTCACATGTATTCAGGTTGTTTAGCAGTCTCAAATCATGCAGTTGCAGGGACTAAAACTTGATTTCCTAGCATGCCCAAACTACTCAGAGAACACCCGAGCATGTTCGGAAAACTCGAGGAAAGAGCACACTCGCTTATCACTACATATAATATATCCTCCTCATGAATTATTCTCAGTTACCGACATCAGACAACATAGACCTTATTGTCACACTTACCTCTACTAGGTTCTGTCTCTACTATTTCTGGGTCTTGAACTTCTCCCAGTTTTAATGCAGATGTATATTTCGCATCAACTGGAAATTCATATAAAAAAAGTAAGAAAAACAAGTCAGTGATTATTGTCAGTCATAGTGTGAAAATCCCACCATTGACATATAGTGATGAGGTAGTGTGTTCGTTACTCGAGCATGCTCGGGTGTTCTCTAAGCCTTTTGAGCGTGCTCGTGAATTAAGGTTTAGTCCCCGCAGCTGCATGATTTGCAGCTGCTAGATAGCCTGAATATATGTGGGGAGGATTGCCAGTTTCTTCGGAAATCCTCACATGAATTCAGGCTGTCTAGCAGTGTCAAATCATGCAGCTGCGGGGACTAAACTTGCTTACCGAGCATGCCCAAACTACTCAGAGAACACCCAAACATGTTAGAAGAGCTCAAGTAACGAGCACACTTGCTCATCACTACATATAATATATGCTCCTCGTGAATTATTCTCAGTCGCCGACATCAGACAACATAGACCTTATTGTGACACTTACCTCTGCTAGGCTCTGACTCTGCGACTATTTCTGGGTCTTGATCTTCTCCCAGTTTTAATGCAGATGTATTTTTCGCCTCAACTGGAAAATTATATAAAAAAGTAAGAAAAACAAGTCAATGATTATTGTCAGTCATAGATGTGAAAATTCCACCATTGACATATAACATCTCCTCCTCATGAATTATTCCCAGTTGCCGACATCAGACAACATAGACCTTATTGTCACACTTACCACTGCTAGGTTCTGTCTCTGCCACTATTTCTGGGTTTTTCTCTTCTCCCAGGATTAATGCAGATTTGTTTTTCTTCTCAACTGGAAAATCATATAGAAAAGTAAGAAAAACAAATCAATGATAAACTCCTATAAGATTAGATTCATATCTTTATGGTTGCTTAAGCCGGATTGCTATGAGCGCAACCCTGTGGTCGGCGTTCATAGCACACCTGTAATTCTGCTACATAGAGGTGATCTATGCATCTCCTCTATGTAGCAGAGGCGATCGAGTTATGGTAGCTTCTAACCTCCCATGGAGGCTATTGAAGCATGCCAAAATAAAAAAAAATGTTTTTAAAAATATTAAAAAATTAAAAAAAACAAGAGTTTAAATCACCCCTCTTTCGCCCCATTCAAAATTA
Organism: Dendrobates tinctorius; assembly: GCF_039654945.1. Taxonomy (NCBI): domain Eukaryota; kingdom Metazoa; phylum Chordata; class Amphibia; order Anura; family Dendrobatidae; genus Dendrobates; species Dendrobates tinctorius. The sequence goes on along the minus strand of NW_027361738.1, from coordinate 23,800,140 downwards.
AACTATAAAAAAATCAAACCAACACATATTTGGTATTGCCATGTTCAGAATGGCCCGATCTATCAATAAAAAAAGGATTAACCCGATCGCTAAATAGCTGAGTGAGAAAACAAATCGAAACGTCAGAATTGCGGGTTTTTTTTTGGTCGCCGCAACATTGCATTAAAATGCAATAACGGGCGATCAAAAGAATATATCTGCACAAAAGTGTTATCATTAAAAACGGCAGCTTGGCGCACAAAAAATAAGCTCTCACCCAACCTGAGATCGCGAAAAATGGAGATGCTACGGGTCTCAGAAAAGGGCGCAATTTTTTTTTCTGCAAAGTTTGGAATTTTTCTTCACCTCTTAGATTAAAAAGAACCTAGACATGTTTGATGTCTATGAACTTGTATTGACTTGGAGAATCAGTTTTAGCATTTAGTGAACCTAGCAATAAAGCCAATCAAAAATTAGGTGCGGGATTGCACTTTTTTTGCAATTTTACTGCACTTGGAATTTTTTGCCCGTTTTCTGTTACATGACTTGGTAAAAGCAATGGTATTGTTCAAAAGTACAACTCGTACAACAAAATATAAGCCCTCACATGGCCATATTGCCCTTAAAATAAAAAAGTTATGGCTCTGGAAAGAAGGGGAGCGAAAAATGAAAACGCAAAACCGAAAAAAGCTTTGGGGGTTAAGGGGTTAAAACATATGTGGCACATTAAGGGTATATATAGGGTTAGTGTGGGGCCTGATTGAGCCATGGGCAGAGTGTTCGTGATCAGTATCAGGCACCAGACTGTATGGCCCCTTATACCTTTAATGCGCAGCACATAAGAGTGAGAATTTTATACGTTAACGTGTTGGATTGTTGTTTATTTTAAAGGCACAAAAAAGCAGTGATTTTCTGAGCCCTCATGTAACATTTGCATTGCACCTTATGATCAGTGACGACAACAAGATGTCCTATAGACCTGCACATACCTGATAATATGGGAGAGGGTGACTTGTTGTTTTCAGTAGTGAAACTCTGATTATCACCATCAATTCCAGTTGGAGAAGATTCTTTCTGCCTGTTTAGTAGAAGAAAAAATAAATAAATTACAAGTGAAAGCAATGAAAATAAAAAGACTCCTTTCTGTATGGGCAATTACCACACTTGGACAAAATGGAGGAGATACCTTGCACAGAACTGCCTTCTATCAGCAAGAATGTAGAATAACTAGTAATAAAGGGCTTTAATGAAATGGAAATGAAAGGCTGGTCACAATGATCAGCTGTTATCACAAGCCAGACCCCACAGTGATGATCAATCATGGGGCGGTGGTTCTGGATTTAGTATTGTGTCATATGCGTCTTGTATTTCGTATTCTGAAGATATGTCAGTACTATACCCTATAATAATAATCTACTCACACGTCTGAGTGCTTTGTGCTGCTCTCTAGAGAACAATCTGGAGATGGCTCATCGTCTTCATCGCTCATCATCCTGGTATCGGTTGCATATAGCTAAAATACACAGAGTAAAATTAAATATAAATATATATATATAGTATTTTCATAGTATTTTAGCTATAGTTTTGTGGATTTACTGATCACATACTCACCTTAGAAAGTCTTTGAGAAGATGACACAAAGTTTAGGCTTTCTGGCCAGTCACCGACCTCCTTACTTGTGTCACCCTCATCTGAATCCATATGTTTTGGTCTCTCAATATCAGCTACAAAATACAAGTATTATCAGAGATTATTAATATAATCACAGTCACCATGTTATTACTAATAATGATGGGAACATAACGTCACATAAAATAAAAGACAAGACGTTTAAACGGCAGCTTTAACCAGATGACGTCTCATTCTACTTACTGTCAAAGTAGCTGGTGTCCTCCTCTGACATAAGAATTGGCCTATACTCTGGCTGCTGATGTTCAAGATTCTCAAAGTCTAACTCACTCAGGAATGGATGACTCTTGATTTCATTTGATCCTCCTGGAAATGGAAGACAAGAAAAAAGTACATTTATGGTAATCTAAACTGAAGACATAGCAGAGCTAAAATATACTGTAAGTCATGGCATGAAGAATGGGGAATGGACAAGAAGGTAACGCAGAGACCTCAGTGCTGATCCTCATGGAAATGATCTATTTGTCAGGTCACAGAGGAGTTATAAGTCATTATTAATACTACTATATATATATTACCTTTCCCGAGTCTATGTCTTGGATCTTTTCTGAGTAGCTGAGTAATGAAGTTTTGAGCATCGGGATGAACAGCACGATTTTTAAATTTCAAAGTGATGTCTTCTGTTATATAAAAAGAAAATGTTACAGAAAAGAAAGTCTCTACATTTACTATCATTTAAAAAAGCTATCAAAAACAACAAGTAACTAAACCAAAGAATGAACCAAATTACTATGGCATCACACAGCATTCAGATTATTTTACTTACCCCTGATGATTCTCTTTAACATATCCTTTTTGTTTCTTCCTTTAAATGGCACATCGCCGGTAAGAAATTGATATGTGATGATCCCTATTGACCACCAGTCAATAGGCCTTCCGTAGCCCACCCCTAAGAAGACTTCTGGGGCTACATAATACAAGGTGCCAGTCGTCTGGAAACCAACAGAACAATGAGAAGATGATCAATGAAAATAACTGTGACAAATAACATCAGTGGAAACATTTTCCATGTGAGAAAATATGATAGAAGCAGAAATAGATCAGATCTGTAAAGAATAAGTTTTTTATGTATAGCTAACCCCATCATCAGGGAACTCTCTGGTGATGTCTTCAGTTCGAGCCTTGTAAATGTCTGATGTTGGTCTCATGAGTCCGACTTTTGAAATCCCAAAATCGGTGACTTTGATATGTCCAGTTGATGATATCATGAGGCTGTGAAAGAAAAGACATTGTCAGCCCTAAGTAATACCCCATAGACTGTATACCAAACTATAACTGTCTCTCCCTTTATTATACGGCAGCGTTCACTTACTTCTCAGGCTTCAGGTCTCGGTGAACCACACCATAGCTGTGCAGATATTCCACAGCAACAACCGTTTCTGCAATGTACAAGCGGGTCCAGGCGAGGGAAAAACGACCATATCTCTCAATGAGACTCTGACAGTCTCCTCCTAGAGCAGAAAGCAAATATGACAGGTGAGAGTTTGTTACAATATAAATTACACATGATGAGTGTGAATGAGAAATAAGCTGAGACACTGGGGCAGGGAGTCAATCATAGAGATACACTGTGTGATGTAGAGCGTATACTGTATACTGCAGAGTAATCCTATACAAAAAGAGAGCTGAGATCTGCCCCCTGCTGGTAAACTCTTACATTGCACTGTCAATCTCTGACAGCGGCATTTTAGCAGGTGACCTGGAGGCGAGCTGCTCTAAGCACTCATCGCCCCCATTCCATGTCAGTGGTTTGCTATGGCTGCTGAGTTTCTGCAGAAGACGACTGTCCTTGCCATTATGGTGCTTCTGTGAAGGTCAGTGTGTAGCTCGGCTTCATAGGGGACCAAGATTTTCACCATACTCTGCAATACTCATATTACAGTACATAGTAATTACGATTATATAATCACAAGTTCAGGCCCCTTATGGAGACCAAAATATAAAATAATAATAAAAATATTTGGGGAAAGAAAATTAAATATAAAAATCACTTTTTCTCCATTCAAAATAAATAATGAAAAAAACAAATAAACTCAGGTGGAATAGCAGTGTTTTTGTTCCCCCAACATCAGAAAAAAATGCAATAAGAAGCAATGAAAATTATTATCTGTCAGAAAGAGGTAACCCTCCTGAACTGTTCTTCTGGGCATGTAGATTAATGAGATATAAATACATTGGAAGCTTTATGTATTTAAGCAGAAATGGGCTGGATAGAGATACAATGGATATGTCTTACCTGTGACAAAGTCCATGACCATACACACATTTTGTTTAGTTGGGAAGGAACAAAGTGTGGAGACAATAAAGGGACAATCAGAGAATATTGCAATGTCCCTTTCCAGATAGGCCATTTCAAGATACTCTGGAACCCCCAGTTCGCTCCTGGCTTGTTTCTTCATGGCGAATACCCTGTTTGTGTCTTTATGACGCACTAAGTGGACGGCCCTGTAGAAGAGAAAAATCCATAATTTACACAGAATTCTTACTAACAGTCTGCCTATGTGTCAAATGATCTTCTGTACTAATAGTTAATAGTGATGAGCGAGTATGCTCGTTACTCGAGATTTCTGAGCATGCTCAGGTGTCCTCCGAGTAGTTTGGATGTGCTCGGAGATTTAGTTTGTGTCACCGAAGCAGCATGATTTGCGGCTGCTGGACAGCCTGAATACATGTGGGGAATGCCTGTTTGTTAGGAAATTCCCACATTTATTCAGGCTGTCTAGCAGCCACAAATCAGGCAGCTGCGGTGACACAAACTAAATCTCCAACCACACCCAAACTACTCGGAGACCACCCGAGCATGCTCTGAAATCTCGAGTAACGAGCATACTCGCTCATCACTAATAGTTAGTACTAGATGTATGGCCGTCACTAGAAATCAATGTCTGGAAATACACAAAATAACTCAGCATGAATGATCACTTATGGGAGATTTTCATCCATATCACATGATAACTGAGCTGAATCGTGACAAGTAGACATGGACCAGACGACTAGATGTAGATTAGATCTAGTGCAAAGTGGTATTGATAACAACAGCTCGACACACAAAAAACAAGTCCTTACAAAGCTCTATGGGATGAAAAAATAAAAATGTTACAGATCTTGGACAACAGTAACATTAAGGCTGTGTACCCATGTTGTGGATTATATGCGTTTTTGCTGCGAAAATGCATACAGAACGCACCCCATGCATTCCTAAGGCATTCCGCACATGCTGTGCTAATGCTGCGTTTTTTTCCACGGCGGAATCGCATAGCGGAAAGAAACGCAGCAGGCTCATTATTTTTCCAGAATCGCCGCAATTCCGCAAAGAATCACCGCAATTCTGCACACATAGGAATGCATGAGATCCGCTTTCTTTCCGCATGTGGCTATGCCCACCATGCGCAAAGTGAGCGAATCATGTGCGAATAGTACTCAGGGTCTGGAGGAGAGGAGACTGTCCTCCAGGCCCTGGGTACCATATCTCTGTAAAAAAAAGAATAAAGAATAAAAAATCGGGTTATACTCACCTTCCGGAGTGCCGCGCAGCCTTACCAATGCTCCCGTCAACTGTGTTCCCAGTAATGCCTTGCGGCAAGGACCTGTGATGACATAGCGGTCTCGCGAGACTGCTACAGTATCGCGAGACTGCTACGTCATCAAAGGTCATTGTCGCAAGGCATCGCTGGGAACGGGAGCATCGCGAGGATCGGGAACACTGCGCCGGATGCCGGAAGGTGAGTTTATCACAATTTTTTTAAATTATTTTTAGCATTCAATCTTTTACTATTGATGCGGCATAGGCAGCCTCAATAGTAAAAAGTTGGTCACACTTGTCAAACAATATGTTTGATGAGTGTGACCAACCTGTCAATCACAGTCCAAGCGATGCTTCAAAACGCTTGTAATGCGCTGGAATTCCGCACGCGAAAATCGCATGAAAAACGCTTGTTTTCTGCCGGAAAAACACATGCGAATTCCATGCCTTTTCCCGCAGCAGGAGTTGCGGAAATGCTACAGAAATTTCCGCAGCATCTCTGCAACGTGGGTACATAGCCTTAGACATGGACTAATATACAGGAATTTCCTTAAGGCAGGACATATAGACTGTGGCATCATCATAAGGAGTTTGGGAAAAATGTAGATTATCCATAACGCTCACCCATAAGATCCACTGTTGATCTCTTTGATCTGGGTATAGTCGCTCCTACTTGGTTTTCTCATAGGGGTCAATGATCTGATCACGGCCTAGAAGAATAAGAAATGACAATGAGACATAAAAGTTGCAGGAAAATAAAAGCTGGAGATGCAGGAACTTCTCTACATTATGTCCCCGCTGATTACACTGCAGCAGATGTAGAGGACATGATACGAGCAGGACGCTCCCCAGACACTATTATATTATAGGGATATCCTCTATACACATATATCACTGTACTAGAGGGGATGGTAAGGGACATCACACAGAGGAGACAGGAATAATAATAATAGGTCCAATCTACATTAAGAATAGAGTTAACCCACTGTACTCTGGGGTGTAACATGTGATGTGTAATTCATACCCCGTTATCTGATGATATACAGATGTTTTCTCTGATACTTACACTGGCAGATTCGGGGATCTCTGGGGTCTCAGATATTCCACCGTCAGCAGTTGCCGGCTCAGTTGTCTCTAATATAATGATAAAATAATGAGACATCATGTATTAGACGATATCAGAACTTAATATATAACACATTGATATAAGGAAGGAAAGACAAGTAAATGGTATAATACTAGTTATATGGATATTCTGCACATACTGTATATACTTATGGCACATCCATAGATAGATATGCTCTACCATAAATGTGTGATTGTTCGGGATCTGACAGTGACTTGGATGGGGACCCTGTGAGGTCCTCTGTGCATTTTGGGGCTGAGAAGATCCCAGAAGAGAGAACCAGAGGGGTTTTCAGAATTGCATGAGCCCTCTCCATTACAGTCTATAGGAGGTTCAGGAGCCGTCACCGGCCTCATACAGAGGATGAAGAGTAAATTTATATATTCTCTGGTGTCTCCATAATATTAATATTTGTAGGAATACGAGATGATCAGCTTACCTTCCATCAGATCACTTTTTAGCCCTGGCTCACTGGTATTGGGGTCAGCGATATTTTGGTGTTGCCCCTCTTTGAAGTCACCGGCCGGTGCTTTCTGTTGGATATAATATGTGCAATTAATATAACAAGTCACAAATACTAAATTACAGTACACAAAAGACGGGACGGACTAAACCTGGATTTACATAATTGCGGAAGTGCAGGGAATATACACGGCCGCTCCGTCCAGTAAATCCACATTAATATATAAGGGACTTGTATATACAACAGTTCTCCAATAGCATCTATTACCAGAACTGCAGCATTTACAAGAAGGAAGATTGTGAAGATAAAGCGAGACCGATGTGATATGAAAGGTCCGCACCACTGAGCACAGTACAGACTGTCACCACAGAGGATGGAGCAGAGACAGGCTGCCATAAAAGATCCTGTCTCTGCCTGGCGCGGACAGGGGGCTTCTAAAATGAGATATATGACAATCTGCTATATGACTAGTAATCTGGAGAAGATCAGACAAGAAAGACATGAGATATAGAAGATGACGGATTCTTACCAAAAGCTTCAGTGAGCGGGCAATATATCCTAGTACAATCAGGAACTGTACGGCCAATACTTTAAAAAAGGTCAAATCTCCATATTGGGATCTTTCTTCAGCCTATAAAAATGGAAAAAAACAAAAAAGGAAAATCATGAGAGAAAGTAGAGAATATAGGACGCTATTTATGTCACCATTTTACTCCTGCAATCTACAGCTACAATTAATACATATATGGATATTTCATATCATCTATAAATTATATTGCTCTCGGCCAAAATATATATTTCATGTAAATAAACTTGTATTTTGTAAATATTAAAATATTATTGATTATTGTTTTATGTGCTTTGCCCAGATTGTCTGTTACCTGATGTACTAAGGTCCTGATGTTCATCTGTAAATGCTTAAGATATTCTGAGCTTATATGGCCTTGTTGGTGTTTGGTCAGGCAGTCTCTCACTAGCTTCATAACCAGCCGGTAAGTGAAGCTAAGGACGCCATCGGGTATTGGTAGCACAATGTCAGGGGCATAGGTGGTAAGAATCCCCTGGAGTAGTGCCAACACCTCAAGTTTAGCTGAAGAAATTCCAGACATTTCAAACAAACCCAAGTGCAGTCAGTATATCACCAGCTTCATAGCCATTCACTGACAACAATGACACCTGGGCAGTAAGCACTTGGGTAGGTAGTGGTGGTGCATTATGATGTCATAATGGAATCTTGGGGTGGAATGTTAACATTTCATCAGTGATGTCATCATGGAATCCGGGGATGGAATCTTAACCCATTTACAACTTTGAAAGTATAGGTACGTCCAAGGTTGTGTCCCTGTCTTTTTTAGGCAGCGCCAGAGCCCACATCTCTACCCACACATGAGAGTTGATGTGATCATCTGTTATGTCCCGCAAATAGATTTTGGCTGCCAACCACTTAATGACACTGTCAATCACTAACAACGGCATTTAAGACGTGCTGACCGAAACCGTGTCACAAGTCTCGCTCATCAGCGCCCTTGTCACATGATTCTGGGGTTGCAGTGAGTTATCATGACAGCTGGGGGTCTGCAGAAGAACAGTGTGCCTGTCCATTGATCATCTTTTATGAACACTGACTCATGGCCAGTGTTCAGATTTTTTTTTCCACCGCTTAAGTAAAAAAGGACTTATACAAAAAAGCAAGGCCTCATAGGCTATATTGATGGTAATAAAATGTAATGGCTCTGGGAAGAAGGGGAGCAAAAAAACGAAAGCACAAAAATGGAAAATCGCAAGGTGGTGAAGGGGTTAAAGTGGCATCTCACTATAAAGGGAAGTTGCCTAGTAACATTCTATTAACAATTAAGTTGGCAACATCATGGGTTGAGCATCAGAACCAGAATCAGGGAAAGAGGGAAAACCATGGCTTTGCTATTCTGATCAGGCTTTTATATATACTGTATATTTCCCCAAAAAAATTATTTTAACCTGGTTTTGGATGCTAAATATTCTTTACATGTGTAAACATTTACTTTTTTTTTTACATATTGTGACCAGGGTGGACTGGGAGTAAAATTCAGCCCTGGCATTGTAGACACGCAGGCCCACGCTATCACCGCCCCCCTCCCCAGCTTGTATTTTATGAATATTATCCTTTATTATTGCTATGTGTTTTGCCCAGATTGTTTGTTACTTACCTGTAGTACTAAGGTCCTGATGTTCATCTGTAAATGCTCAAGATATTGTGAGCTTATACGACCTCGGCGGTATTTGGTCCGGCAGTCTTTCACTAGCTTCATAACCAGCCGGTAAGTGAAGCTGAGGACACCATCGGGTATTGGTAGCACAAGGGCAGGGGCATAAGTGGTAAGAATCCCCTGGAGTAGTGCCATCTCCTTACGTTTATCTGAAGAAATGTCAGACATTTCAAACAAATCCAAGCGCAGTCAGTATATCACCAGCTTCGCAGCCAATCACTGACAACAATGGCAGCTGGGCAGTAAGCACTTGGTTAAGTAGTGGCGGTGCATTATGATGTCATAATGGAATCTTGTGGTGGAATGTTAACATGTCATTAGTGATGTCATAATGGAATCTTGTGGTGGAATGTTAACATGTCATTTGTGATGTCATAATGGAATCTGGGGATGGAATCTTAAAGGGGCATCTCACCATAAAAGGAAGTTACCTAGTAATAATTAATGTGGCAACACCATAGGCTGAGCATCAGTTTCAAACTCAGGCATGGAGGGAAGAACCATGGGTTTGATCAGTGAGGCAGGCTTTTACATCTGTCTTTTCTCCCATAAAATATGTTAAACAGAGTTTGGACACTAAATGTTCTTCACATTTACTTTTTCTGGATATTGTGACTTGGGATGGACTGGGACTAAAATACAGTCCTGGTGTTTCAAGCCCATGCTGTCGCCTACCCCTTCCCTAGATTGAGGTCTCTAATACTAATTTTATCCTACCTTGAGGAAATCAATAATTTACTACTATCTATATTTCCAATATAATATTTAATAATAATAATATTAATTATATTGCAATATATGGCTCACACTGAGTATTTTCACTGCATAACAAACTCATCTTCTTACTGTCCCCACAAAGTGGATGGGATTTATAGAAATCTCATGCCCACTGTGATTTTTTATACCCTGTATAAAATGACCTGCGGTGCGTGTGTGTTTGAAATCCTCAAAATACAGAATAACTTTTTCTTGTGATTACGCTGAGATTTATATGCAGATTTTATCCATAGAATTGCATTAGATGAGGAAACTACGCAGGTAAAAAAAACACAAAATGCTTAAAATCCACAGATGACTATCAATAAATCTTTGTTAAAGCCTAGTACCACGAAGTATCAAAAATAAAGCAGATTTAATCAACACATAACATAGCAAATAAGCAAAAAAAATAACACAGAGTCAAAACGATACAAAAATTTAATAAAAACGCAAGTAGCCTAATTTACCTAATAGGTGGAAAAATGCTGCAGAAAATCTGCAACATCAAAAACTCACCAACTACTCATCATGGGAACTTAGCCTACCAAATAGCACCAGAGCAGATCAAAATATTACCAGCATATACAGTAGTGATAATACCGCCATACGGATCATTAGGTAAACCAATATACTAGTGCTGATATCACCACCATACAGTGTCCATATAATGGTACTATCAGTTTTGCACAAGTGCACTGTAGACCATGTATATCTGTACTGTGCAGGTTCTCACCAAAGACGTTCTCAATAATCGCAGTCATTCATTTTTCCTTCCATTTTCCATTCGGCCCAAAACAGCATGATCACTTCTTCAATCCATAACTCATCCCTGCACAATTTAACACAGAGACGTCTTTGACTTACAGCTTTTACCCTCCATAAATTCCCCCATTCCTGTACAAGCCATGTAGTGCAATAATAAGTAACCTAGACAGTAATAATGCCCCTCTGTGTCCTGTATGGTAATCCTAGCATCTTTTTGTGTCCCTCACAATAACAGTGCCTCCTCCATGCCCCTACACAGTAATAATGTTCCCTCTGTGCACACTTAGAGTAATAATACCCCCGTATGCTTCCTTATATCTAAGTACAGCAGCATGTAGAAATAATGCCCCCATTCCCCCCGTATAATAATTCTCCTTCACCCTTTATAATAATAATATTGACCCCGTACCTTCTTACCCCTGTGATTGCTTATAATAACATGTCTCCTGTTCTCTCCCTGTAATGATACTGATTTTGCTGTCTGCCTCCTGATAGTAATGCCCCTGAGCAGGAGCATACATAGAAATCACTGGAACGCCAGACCAAAAGTCTTATTTTTATTTATTGTTATTATTATTTATTATAGATCCATTTATTCCATGGCGCTTTATATGTGAGGAGGGGTGTACATAATAAAAGACAAGTACAGTAATCTTAAACAACGCAGGTCACGACTAGTACAGGAGGACAGAGGACCCAGCAAACGAGGGCTCACAATCTACAAGGGATGGGTGAGGATACAGTAGGTGAGGGTAGAGCTGGTCATGCAGCGGTTTGGTGGATCGGTGGTTACTGCAGGTTGGTAGGTCTTCAGGTTCCTTTTGAAGCTTTCCACGGTAGGTGAGAGTCTGATATGTTGTGGTAGAGAGTTCCCGAGTAGGGGGGATGCACGGGAGAAATCTTGTATGCGTTTGTGGGAAGAGGATATAAGAGGGAAGTCGAGAAGGAGATCTTGTGAGGATCGGTGGTTGCATGCAAGTAAGTACCGGGCGATGAGGTCACAGATATATGGAGGGCACAGGTTGTGGATGGCTTTGTATATCTTGGTTAGGGTTTTGAACTGGAGTCTCTGGGTAATGGGGAGCCAGTGCAGGGATTGACAGAGAGGAGAGGCCGGGGAATAGCGGGGGGACAGGGATTAGTCAGGCAGCGGAGTTTAGAATAGATTGGAGGGGTGCGAGAGTGTTAGAGGGAAGGCCACAGAGCAGGAGGTTGCAGTAGTCAAGGAGGGAGATGATGAGGGCATGGATTAGGGTTTTTGCAGATTCTTGGTTTAGGAATGTACGAATCCGGGAAAAAATTTTGAATCGGCTGGAAGTGGAAAGGGCTTAGATATGTGGTTTGAAGTAGAGATCAGAGATTACCCCAAGGCCATGAGCTTGTGGGACTGGGGAGAGTGAGCAGCCATTTACGTTAAAGAGAATCTGTCACCTGTTTTTTCTCCTGTGAGATGCGGCCACCGCCATCATGGGCTTATCTACAGCATTCTGTAATGCTGTAAATAAGCCCCCAATGTATCTTGAAAGATAAGAAAAACAAGTTATATTATACTCACCAGGGGGGCGGTCCGGTGCGGTCCGGGTCTGATGGGTGTCGCAGTCCGGGTCCGGTGCCTCCCATCTTCTAGCGATAACGTCCTCTTCCTTGTTTCTGTTGTGGCTCCAGCGCAGGCATAATTCTCTGACCTGTTGAGGGAAGAACAGAGTACTGCAGTGCGCAGGCACCGGGAAAAGTCAGAGAGGTGGGCGCATCTCATAGGGGAAAAAATAGGCAACAGATTCCCTTTAATGGATAAGTCCATTGGGGGGGTCAAATTAAATGGGGAAAGATGATGAATTCTGTTTAGTCCATGTTAAATCTTAGAAATCTAGCGGAGAAAAAGGATGAAATAGCAGCTAGACATTGTGGGATTCTGGTTAGTAGGGTGGTGATATCTGGTCCAGAGAGGTAGATCTGTGTGTCGTCAGCATAGAGATGGTACGAAAAGCCGTGCGACTCTATGAGCTGTCCCAGGCCGAAAGTGTAAATGGAGAAGAACAGGGGCCCTAGGACTGAACCTTGCGGGACTCCGACACATTGGGGACGAAGTGAGGAGGTATTATTATGACATACAGTGTGTGAATTAAGTATTTAACATGTCAGCAATTTCTAAGAAAATATATTTTTAAATCCCAGGCTCCCCCACATAGTATGATGCTCACTTCACAGCACTCGCCCCTCCAGACACACACAGTAATTTGGTTTTGGGTCGCCCTCCCAGGGCTGGCAGAGTACTCGGTACTGGTCCTGATGAGCTTCAATGGGAGATGTCACGGCAGCTGTAACCCGGCCCTTGGCCCTGGGCGCCCATTTTAAAAGAGAAAGGTTTCAGTGTGCTTATGGTGATGAGAGTTTATAAGTGATTCATGACGCCACCTGTGGTGTTCGGCAAGGAAGATGTGAAGCCCTCCACAGGCATGGCTGTAGTCCCAGGGCAGTGTAGGTCAAGTGACATGTAGATGGTGTAGTGTCAGGCACAGGGGATGTAGCAGTGCTGAGTGCTTGAATAAGTGGAGGACACCAGGGCATGTAGTTCCAAAGCTTTAATCACAGTCTGCTCTGGTACAGGTGCCCGCATCCGTGCCGTGTCCTCCGGGTCAGGAGCTCAGTCAACCTCCAGGCAAGATGAAGTACTCCCTTCCAACACTCCGCCAACATGTGCCTTTTCTGAACGTCTCCCTATTGCGCCTTTGGTGAAGTACTCCAGTACTGAGTTACACAGGGGTTCCTCCTGTCAGATGTTCTTAAGAAGTCTACTTGTACGGCAGACAGCTGTAGCCTGCTTCGGGGACTCCTTGCTACTAAGTCCCGGCTCACTATCGTTGCTGTTGTGCCCCCAAGTCTTGTGTGGGAATAAAGTGGTGACAATTTCTATTCCTCCGGTGTCTGCTGCAGGACCATTAGTATTCATACAACCTCGGGGACCGGACCCCGGCCTTGCGCTGTGAACTTGAGAAGGGTTCTCTTCTAACCCTAATCCTTAGTCCTCCTTTTCTCCTTACATTCTGTACAATCCTTTCCTTCATATGGAGAATCAGGCTTTCTATAATGTCTCTCTCTCCTGTGCCGGTGGACCCAGATCACTGAGGTCAGCTGCAGCACTTCCTTCATCCATCCCACTCAGGGGATCTTCTCTCTTCCTATGACTCTGTTAGACTCACTGACTCAATGATAAACTCTTCCCGCTCTTTTGATGCAAGCTAAACTCCACCCGCCTCCCAGCACACTTCTTGTTCCAAGCAGGGAGCCACCAAAGGGTGCTTTGCTACACTACTGTTTTGTGTGGGATGCAGGTGTTGGAGCGTGGTCAGGTGTTTCCACCTTACTGGATGGTGGGATATAACACTTCAGGAGGAGGTGCAATACCTCTGTGGCGACTGAACCCTCAGGGGCGCCACATACCCCCCGTTAAACACAGCACGTCCGCGTTCTGCAAGAAAACAAAGGTGGAAATACAGGAACATACAAAATTTTGTAATGCTAATAAACAGTTCTTATCTAAACTTCCCAATGTGGGAGGCACTCATTCTTGAACGTTGCAAACAATTTAACTATCTATCTATCTCTAAAATTATGCTACCTAATTTAAAGTGCTATGGCAGTAAACTCGCTACCAATTCAAGTAACACATTTCCTAGTAATAACACATTTCTCATCTGTTCACATTTTCCACTTTCTTCTGTTCAAATCCTTATTTAAATGTTTGCATCTTTATTCAAAAACATTCCTATATTTCTCTTTCAACTATAAAAGCTATATTAGACACTATCATTATTCACTTTTCTATCAAAAATACTAACCATTATTTTTAAGTGCAATTCTATAAAGAGTAGACACTGGTCCAGCCAACATGTCTTGAAATGACCTTATGATGAGGTAATCCTTATTCAAGGAAGGTCCTATGTAAAACCAAGAGAGAGCACTTAAAGAGGTGCAAACTATTTACCTAACAGTCTGGATCACTCAGCGTCCATGATCTCCACAGTTAAAGTGTAAAGAGAAACGCTGCCAATAGAACTGGGCAACAAAACAGGATCAACAGGTAAACATCATGATAACCAAAAATAGAAAAAAAAAAGAAAAACAGGCACAATGGTGCTAAGACCCTCCTGGGTAACAAAAGTTAGTTAGTAAATTCTTCAATGTTGGTTGTCTCCTCCTGGGGTTCTGGAAGCGGGTTGGTTTGGCTGCTTCCAGGGGAGATCTTTAGAGCATCCTCTTCCTGCTTGAGGGTTGACAGGTGATGAGATGGCAGTTGGTGAGGTGGCTGCCTGAGGTTCAGCTGGTGTAGTTACTTGTACCATGGGGATTAGCTCGGTATTGTAGCTTCATTGATGTAAAATGGGATAAGCTGCAGTAAAAAGTGCCGTTCTATGAACAATGTCTCTGTTTCGTAACAACTATTGCTGTCCGTGCACATTGGCAGCAAATAAAATGTTCTTTCCACCGACAATTGGTTTAAGTCCGGGATCACACATACGAGAAACTCAGACAAGTCTCGCATTTTAATACCCGGCACTGCTGCCTGCACTCAGGAGTGGAGTGTGCGGCTGCATAGAAATGCATGCAACCGAATGCACCGCTCTCGAGTGCCGGCGGCAGTGCCGGGAATTAACATGCGAGACTTGTCCGAGTTTCTTGCATGTGTGATCCCGGTGTAGCGCAGTCTGTCTAACGCTGACATTGACCCCCATTATGTGACGCATGCCATAAAGCGGCACGCGTTCGCGATGTGCCGTCATTCAGTAACGTAGCCTCGGACGCGGGATGCAGCATCTGAGGCTCCATCACTACTAGCGCTGAGGAATCATCTGTGTTAGCGCTGGTGATTCATCTGCACTAGCGGGTATAGCATGATGCAAACGCGTTATGCTATACCGTTAACGCAGCCCGTCAACGCTATGCGTTGAACGGGCTGCATAACGCAATCTGAACCTAGCCTTATAAAAATGAATCCCTATTGTATAGTTATCATTGTAGTGTTGGGAGTAAGCAATGCCACAGGAGATAGGGGTTGTGACAAGAGTTGAGCAAATTCTTCAAAATTTGGTTCGAATTACAATTGCTGGAGAGTATTGTATTTGCAGTATTCACCAAACGTCATTGGAGTCAATGGGACTAGAGTTGAGCGAATATGTTCGGGACTGATCGTCAATCATAAATTCTGCATGGATAGGGTACAAAAAAAGGCATGAATATGGCAAACTCGGATTTGGCAATGGTTTCCGAACATATTCTCTCCACCCTAGTTGTAACGCTACACAAGATAGAGAAAGCTGACCATACACATTGGGTAGCCATGTCCTGAATGTTCGGCCAAAGGCTCTCACTCCCGACTCCACATACTTGTGAGCACTGAGGATTTCGGGATTATCTCCGCTGAGAACAAAAGTATCAGGCACTGCCAGTCCACCTGCCCGGTGCTTCTTTCTACTATCTGGAGAGAGCCGGGAGCTGCCGATACACATCAGATGGCTGAGCGATCCTCACAAAATCTGTGGCTTCGGCCAGCTTTCAGCTAACGTGTATTGGGGTTGTTATTGTGACTGTCCCAAAAAAGGTAATGGTAAACTGTACCTCCCTTCTAATGGGATGGGGTCCCTTTACCTCTATGTAGCCCACCTGTAAATGGCAAGTAATGGTTCGGTGCTCATATTCTGCTACATGTGTAAGCTATTAAAATGAGCCTTTATTAGATTTTAATAACTTCATTATTCACTATTTTGAAGTCTTTTGGGTCCTGGTTTATTAAGCTATTTTCAGCAGAATTCTGGTGAAGTTGCTCAAAAATATTGCAACATTTGGCGCTTACTTTACACGCCAGCTATGCCAATATGGACAGGGCATGACTGCACCCACCTGCATAAAGAATAAGGTGCATTGTACTCCAGCAATCCTCTTCTTACACTGGCCTGCACAGCACAGTCTTAATGAATTGTCCCATCTATTTTATTATAGAATTATAAAAACAAAAATTGTTTTTTTCCCCAAGCCAAATCTGACCACTATTATTTCACATTGCAAATACTTGCAGCAAGTCTTTGAAACCAAAATCGGCCAAGTTATAAAAGTACATGCGAATAATTGCACTATGCTGGACTATGGATACACAAACACTGTATTTTTCTAGTTAATGATCTTCACTTGTAGGCTTTCTGTGAATGCTTTGTATGTGTGTGGCAACCCTGAGGCTCAGTCGCCACAGAGGTACTGCACCTTCTCCTAAGGTGTGGTGCCCCACCATCCAGGTAAGGTGGGAACTCCTAACCACACTCCAACACCTGCATCCCACACCAGACAGTAGTTCAGCAAAGCCACATTGTGGCTCCATGCTCACATGGTAGCAGAGCACCTTTGATGGTTCCCTGCTTGGAACACGAGACGTGCTGGGAGGTGGGTGGAGTTGAGAGTACTTAAAAGAGTGGGAAAGTGTAGGATTACAGGTTAGTCTAAGGTTAGTCAGACAGAGAGTCGGAGAGGACAGCCACTCATAGAGGAGTGGGGATCCCTGGAAGAGGGATGGAGGAAAGAGTGTTGCAGCTGCCTCAGTGATCTGAGCCAGCTGGCACGGGAAAGGAAAGAAGGAGAAGGACATTGACTTGAAACCTAAGCTTCCATAAGAGAGAAAGACAAGTACAGAACGAAGGAGAAAAGGGAACATAGAGGACGTGGGTTAGAGAGAGAGAACCCTGCCTAGAAGCGCAAGGCCGGGGCCCGGTCCCCGAGGTTGTATGAACACTAATGGTGCTGCAGCAGACACCGGTGGAGTAGTTTGCTGTAAATGCACTACTCCCATCTAAGACTTGGGGCACAACAGCAACACGGATAGAGAGCCGGGACTCAGGAGAAAGGAGTACCCGAAGCAGGCTACAGCTGTCTGCCATACAAGTAAGGTTCCTGGGAACATCTGTCAGTGTAAGGATTCCCAAGGGTGAACCCACTGGACCGCGGCAAGCGAACCTCCCCTGGGCGAGCGGACCAGGTGGACCACCCCCTATACAGGGAGCGTTTGGGACAGGCCCAGGGGAAACTACTCACCACGGCAGCTGGTACCCGAGGACGGAGGTGCACAGTAGAGGGTGCAGCGGGCAGGCGGAAGGATGAGCTGGACTGGAACCGGCAGGACTGGAGGCCAGGAACGGAGGCTGAAGGATACAGGCAGGCAAGGCTGGAATGGCAAGACACGGGTCAGACGCAGGGCACAGGCTGAACACGGAGACGAGATGGCGGGCACTGGGAGGAACACAAGGAACGGTTAGACAGGGAGGACGAGGAAAGGGTAAGAGCTGCAGGGAAAAAGGCAGGCAGGCTGGAGCCAGAGTCACAGAGAGAGGAAGTGACGATCAGGCGGTGAGCTGGAGGAAGAGCACGCCGGAGGCGGCGGGCGCACCCAGCGCGGGGAGAGGCGGCAGCAGGAGCCGAGGACGCGGCGGGAGCGGCGAGCGTGGAGCCGGCGGTAAGCGTGACAGTACCCC
Source organism: Dendrobates tinctorius (assembly GCF_039654945.1). NCBI lineage: Eukaryota > Metazoa > Chordata > Amphibia > Anura > Dendrobatidae > Dendrobates > Dendrobates tinctorius. The sequence goes on along the minus strand of NW_027361738.1, from coordinate 23,782,076 downwards.
CCCTTTTACGCCCCCTTTTCCCACAGCCGGAAAGAAACTTAGCTAAAATCTGGGGAGCTTGAATGTTCTCCCGGGGTTCCCAAGATCTCTCCTCAGGGCCAAAACCTTTCCAGTCAATTAAAAAGAAAGTTTTACCTCTAGATCGTTTCATAGCAAGAATTTCCTTAACCTCAAAGACATCCTGTGCGGAAACGGGCGCGGGAACGCTGCCAGTAGAAGCATGAAACTGGTTGAGTATGACCGGTTTTAAGAGGGAAACGTGAAACGAATTAGGAATCCGCAGTGAAGCGGGGAGTTTTAGCTTGTAGGCAACGTCATTGATATGGGCTAGAACCTCAAAGGGACCGATGTAGCGGGGACCCAGTTTGTAGGAGGGAATTTTGAGACGAACAAATTTTGAGGATAGCCAAACTTTATCCCCAGGGTGGTACAGCGGAGAATCTAGGCGTTTCTTATCGGCGTGCTTCTTGAACCCGTCTCGTGCTCGCTTAAGTGCGGTTTTGGTCTCCTGCCAGACCCTGGAGAACTCCTTGGTCAGAACATCGGCCGCCGGCACACCCGAGGTCGGGAGTACCGGCAGAGGTATACCAGGATGTTGACCGTAGACCGTAAAGAAAGGCGACTTGGCGGAGGATTCGCTGGTATGGTTGTTGAAAGCGAATTCGGCCCAAGGAAGCAAGTTGGACCAATTGTCTTGATGGCCGTTGGAAAAATGTCAGAGGTATGCTACGAGGATCTGGTTCGTGCGTTCCGCTTGACCGTTGGACTGAGGGTGATAAGCGGAGGAAAAGTCCAACGTTACCTCCATCAGCTTACATAGAGCCCTCCAGAAACGCGAGGTAAACTGAACCCCTCTGTCCGAGACAATGTGCTTGGGGAAGCCATGAATCCGGAAGACATGAGATATAAAAATTCTCGCCAGGTCAGGAGCGGAAGGAAGACCGGGCAGAGGGATGAAGTGGGCCATCTTGGAGAAGCGGTCCACGACCACCAGAATGACCGTGTGACCTGAGGAACGCGGTAGATCCGTAATAAAATCCATCGCGATATGCTGCCACGGAGCCGAGGGAACCGGAAGTGGATGCAGAAAACCGGAGGGTGGCTGACGTGGGACCTTGTTCTTGGCACACGATGGGCAGGAGAGGATGAAACTTCGGACATCTTGAGACAAAGAAGGCCACCAATAAAAACGAGAGATGAGGGAGAATGTCTTCTTGAGGCCGGCATGACCCGCTAACTTGGTAGCATGACCCCAATGTAGAACTCGCCTCCTGTCATCATCTTGGACAAAAGTCTTGCCGGGGGGCACGGAAGTCAGGTTAACAGGCGCGACTACGATGAGCTTGCTTGGCTCCACAATGTGTGAAAGCTCCTCCTCGTTGTCGGTGACCAGAAAGGATCGAGACAGGGCATCCGCTTTGAGATTCTTTTCACCCGGACGGAAATGGAGCTCAAAGTCGAACCGGTTAAAGAATAATGACCATCGGGCCTGCCGGGGATTAAGCCTTTGTGCCGATTGAATGTAGGCTAGATTCTTGTGGTCGGTGAAGATGTGGAGTGGGTGTACCGCTCCTTCCAGAAGATGCCGCCACTCTTCCAAGGCTAACTTAATGGCAAGCAGCTCTCTGTCCCTGATGGTATAGTTTCTCTCCGCAGGGGAGAAAGTCTTGGAGAAGAAGCCGCAGGACACCAAGCGACCGGAAGGAGATCTCTGGGAGAGAACCGCACCGGCTCCGGTGGCAGAAGCGTCTACCTCTAGGGTGAATGGTTTGTTCGCCTCTGGACGATGTAGCACCGGGGCTGTGGCAAAGGCTTGCCTCAAGGTTCGGAAGGCGTTCTCGGCCTCAGGAGGCCAGTGGTGAGGATCGGCTCCCTTTCGGATCAGAGCAGAGATGGGAGCAGTCAGAGAGGAAAAGTGCGGAATAAACTGCCGGTAATAGTTGGCGAAACCCAGGAACCATTGGATAGCCTTAATTCCCTGAGGACGCGGCCAGTTGAGTACCGCAGACACTTTTCCCAGATCCATGCGCAAGCCAGAATCGGAAATGATATAACCCAAGAACGGCAGAGACGACTGTTCGAAGGCGCATTTTTCCAGCTTGGCGTAGAGACGATGTGTTCTCAACCGAAGTAAAACTTGACGCACGTCTTTTCGATGTGTGGACAAATCAGGAGAAAACACCAGAATGTCGTCCAAGTAAACCACCACGCAGGAGTAAAGAAGATCTCGGAAAATATCATTGACAAATTCTTGGAACACTGCGGGGGCATTGCATAGGCCGAAGGGCATGACGAGGTATTCATAATGGCCGTCACGAGTGTTGAAGGCGGTCTTCCATTCGTCACCGGAGCGGATCCGGACCAGATTGTAGGCCCCTCGAAGATCCAATTTAGTGAAGATCCGTGCACCCCGTAGACGGTCAAATAACTCCGGGATGAGGGGCAGAGGATATTTATTCTTGATGGTGATAACGTTGAGCCCTCTATAATCAATACAGGGACGCAGGGACCCGTCCTTCTTCTTGACAAAAAAGAACCCAGCGCCTGCAGGAGAGGAAGACTTACGAATAAAGCCTTTGGCCAAGTTTTCCTGAACGTATTCGGACATGGCCTGGGTCTCGGAGGGAGACAGCGGGTAGATGCGACCACGAGGCGGCGTAGAACCGGGGAGCAGATCGATGGGGCAGTCATATGGACGATGCGGAGGCAGGACCTCTGCTTCCTTCTTGTCGAAGACATCCAAAAAGGCCCAATAGGCGGAGGGTAATTCGGTAGACATCGACATAGGACGTGGAAATTTCGGCGGCTGTACAGGGAGTAAGCACTTATCTTGACAAAGTCGACCCCATCGCAGAACGTCACCAGAGCGCCAATCCAGGATAGGCTCGTGGGTCCTTAGCCAGGGAAGTCCCAGAAGGATGGCATGGGACAAAGAAGGTAGCACATAGAATACTATCTTCTCCCGGTGTAAGGCTCCGACCTGAAGCTCCACCTCTTCGGTAACCTGAGTAACGGACTCCCGCAGGGGTTGACCGTCGACCGAAGCAATCTGCCGAGGGGTCTCCAGGGATCTGACAGGAATCCCAAGTCTCCTAACCGCCTCAAGTTGGATGAAGTTACCGGCCGCCCCAGAATCTATATAGGCCCATTCTGAAAAACGTTTAGAATCCAGGTGCAAAAGGACAGATAGGGTCAAGGGTAGAGAGGAGTCAAAATTACCTAGGAAGACCTCTCTTACCTGTCCTAGGCGGAGGCGTTTCCCGGACGAGTGGGGCAGGCACGAAGAAAGTGGGACACACTCCCACAGTAGAAACAGAGCCCCTGTTCGACCCTCTCTCTCCGACGCTCCTCCACCGGTTTGAGGCGATCCACTTGCATGGGTTCCGGTAGCGGGAGCGTGGAGGCTGGAGTCGAGCGGGCTCGAGGTGGACTCCGAACGGCCGGAGGAGCGCGGAGAGGTCTCCTGTCCCTAGCGAGCTCTCGGGAACGTTCTTGAAAGCGGAGGTCGATGCGGGTGGCCAAAGAGATTAAATCCTCCAAGGAGGTGGGGGTATCCCGCCCCGCCAGCTCGTCCTTGATCCGCCCCGAAAGGCCCCGCCAAAAGGCTCCCACCAAGGCCTCATTGTTCCAACCCAACTCTGTGGACAGGGTGCGAAACCGAATGGCGTACTGACCTACTGAAAGCGTGCCCTGATGCAGATTGAATAGTGCCTCGGTAGCGGAGGCAAGGCGACCGAGTTCATCAAACACCTTACGAAAGGTGTCTAGAAAAAAGGAGAGTTGAGTGACCACGGGATCGTCTTTCTCCCAGAGGGGGTTAACCCACGCTAGAGCCTCTCCTTCTAAGTGGGACACAATGAAGGCCACCTTGGCACGGTCAGTGGGGTACTGATGTGGCAGCAACTCAAAATGTAACTGGCATTGATTTAAAAACCCTCTACACATCTTGGGGTCGCCACTATAACGCGGGGGTTTAGCCAGCCGAGGGGAGGGGAGCGGAACCGCAGGCTGTGCCGGGGCTGCGGCCGCGGTCTGGAGGGCCAGCAGGCGGTTGTCCACCGAGGCCATGTAGTTCAGGATATGAGCCTGAGTGTCGCGCTGCTGGGCTAGCTCCTGTTGGAGGCCGGCGATCTGGGTGGTACTCCCTGGATCCGAGGCCTGTAGTGACGAGAGACGAGACTCCATGGATTTGAGGAACGACATGATCCTCGCTTGATTTTCCCGCAGGAACAGAAGTTCCTTTTGGGTCGGGGTAGAAGTACCAGCGGGGTCCATGGCCTGATCGTTCTGTAAGGATTCCCAAGGGTGAACCCACTGGACCGCGGCAAGCGAACCTCCCCTGGGCGAGCGGACCAGGTGGACCACCCCCTATACAGGGAGCGTTTGGGACAGGCCCAGGGGAAACTACTCACCACGGCAGCTGGTACCCGAGGACGGAGGTGCACAGTAGAGGGTGCAGCGGGCAGGCGGAAGGATGAGCTGGACTGGAACCGGCAGGACTGGAGGCCAGGAACGGAGGCTGAAGGATACAGGCAGGCAAGGCTGGAACGGCAACACACGGGTCAGACGCAGGGCACAGGCTGAACACGGAGACGAGATGGCGGGCACTGGGAGGAACACAAGGAACGGTTAGACAGGGAGGACGAGGAAAGGGTAAGAGCAGCAGGGAAAAAGGCAGGCAGGCTGGAGCCAGAGTCACAGAGAGAGGAAGTGACGATCAGGCGGTGAGCTGGAGGAAGAGCACGCCGGAGGCGGCGGGCGCACCCAGCGCGGGGAGAGGCGGCAGCAGGAGCCGAGGACGCGGCGAGAGCGGCGAGCGTGGAGCCGGCGGTAAGCGTGACAGTCAGGAGGCACTCCAGTGTAACTCAATACTGGGAGTACTTCACACTTGAAGGTGCTATAGAGGAGACGTTCAGAAAGGCACATTTTGGCGGAGTGTTGGAAAGGAGCATTCCATCTTCCCTGGAGGTTGGCTGAGTCTCTGACCCGGAGGACACAGTACGAAGGCAGGCACCTGTGTGCATTACGGACTGTGAGTAAAGCTTTGGAACTACAAGCCCTGGTGTCCTCCATTCTCGCGTCAACGCACTCAGCACTGCTACATCTGGGTACCCGTTTCTACACTGCTTGTGCCTCTCCTCCAATTTCACATCTACACTGCCCTGGGACTACAGCTCCACCTGTGGGGAGCTACACCATCTGTGCTGCCACACACCATCAGTCCCAGAGGATCTGCATGCAGCATCGGCCTAACACCACACTTGCCGAACACCACAGGTGGTGTCACGAACTATTCCATTAACCACAAACAACCACACAACGCCTCTGATTACTTGGGCGCCCAGGGCCATGGACCGGGTCACTGCTGCTGTGACACATCCCCCTGACACCGGCCCGGTACCGAGTACCCCACATCCCTGGGAGGGAAACCCAATTTTTGGTGTCACGAACAGGATGACGAGACCCGATGCCATCCAGTTCTGTGTGGCTTGGACTTAAACCTTTTGAGAATGTGCAGAAGACCCAAATTAATAGACTGTAAGATGAACATTAAAAATGGCCGCTGGCGCGGAGAAGAAGGGCGTGAAGAGATGGGAGGTCCTAGGAAAAGACAGCGAACAGTCTTGGGCCTCCCCTGCCTGAATTACTATGTGACAGCAACATGGCCCACCCCCTGAGGGGTTCATATACTGGCTTGGTATGGAGGCGCTGGAAGAAGACGCCGCCCCAAGAAGGAGGGGCAGAAGCCAGTGGCGGGAAAGGGGCCGAAGCAGGAAGAAGAACGCCAGAACGCCATTTTGGAAGGAGAAGGAAGGAGGCCTAGAGAGCACGCGGAGGTTGAGCAGGATCTCCCTGGTGCCATGGCTGAAGGCTCCAACCCCATCTCCGAGATGAACCGCCGGCAGCTGGAGGAGGAAATAGCCGAGCTGACCACCTGTCTGCGGCTGAGGCAGGAGGCCTTGGAGAAGCTGAACCGGCTCTCTCCCTGCCGCTTATACTGGAGGAGCCATACACCACACAGGGAGCTGAAGCGGAGGAAGAGAAGCCCCCGTCCAGACCGGATGAGGCTGCGCAGGCCTCGCAAGAGACCCCCATGGACCCGGAGCCGCCATTAGCTCCACCGCCATCCCGGGCATTCCGCCGAACAGCATCCACTGCCACCATACCTGCATCGGAGCAGAGATCGCACCACCGGGAGGCACCAGGTATATATCCCGGCCCTCCTAATGGGTTGCCCTCCGACTTCACATTGTCAGAGGCTTGCTTGCGGGAACTCGAAATGGGGCAGTTGGAAGAATCATCTGGGGGCACTGGGTTGTCAGAGCTGCGGAGGTGGAGAAGGTCCCTACTGAGAAGGGTACGGCTGGAACAGGCGTGCACGATCCGACATCTTCATGGAATAGAGGAGTCTAGGTCACTTTGGGATAGTGACACCGAGATCCCTTGGGTGCCAAATCCCCGTATAGTCGCCTATCAGCGCCGACAAGCTGCGGCATCCCTCGGTGCTGGCCATGCACCAGAGCAACAGAGCCATCCGCCCCTGAGGAGCAGCTGATGGGCATTGATATGCATCATGGTTTCCCGTTACCACAGCTTCAAGGTGTCTGGTTTACTTAGTTTTTGTGTTCAGCCAGCCCTGGCTGGGACGGGGCCGAATCCCCATTTTGTCTCTGATCAGTTGATCTCTTTTGCTCTGTCTTCAGAATATACCTGAGTGCTGATATAGTGATTTGAAGTCTAGCGGCTTCAGGGCCTTTTTCTATCAGACGTGTTGGAAATTCTTTTTGGTAGGGTTTTTTGCGTGATTGCAGACAGCAGCTTTTCTTTCCTGTCCTTTCTAGTTAGTGAGGGCCCCATCGTTTGCTTAGCCTATCTTTCTACCTGTGTCTGTGTTTTCATCTTGTTTCACCGACAATACATGTTGGGGGCTGTCTATTGCTTTGGGGTCTGCTCTGGGGCAGTTTAGATTTTCCCTTTCTTTCTTTAGGCTTATTTAGTTCTCCGGCCGTGACGAGGCATCTAGGACCACCGTAGGCACGCTCCACGGCTACTGCTGGTTGTTGTAGATAGGATCAGGGGTCTGCAATCTGCTAGTTACCAACCTCTCCGGTTTTCTGGGCTTAGCTTGCTTTTTGTTTTTTCCTCCTCGGTGACTCATTCATGACAGAATCACCAGCCATACCACAGATTCTAGGGTACTCAAAAGCAGGAGAGAATTGTAAAAAAAAAAGTGTCAGAATTTTTTTTTTATATGTATATTTTCTCCTCTTTTTCTCTGGGGCCGTAGGAGGATTCTTTCTTTTTCTTTTTTTTTTTCTCCTTGATGGAGATTAAGCAATTGTCTGATCGTGTAGAGCAGCTCGCTTCTGAAGTGCGGGGAATTTCCGCCTATCTCACTCATTCACATGCTGCTGAGCCAAGGATCCCTGCTCCTGATGTGTTTTCTGGGGATCGGTCTAAATTTTTGAATTTTAAGAATAATTGTAAATTATTTCTTGCCTTGAAGCCTAACTCATCGGGGAGCTCTGCGCAGCAGGTTCAAATTGTCATCTCCTTGCTGCGCGGCCATCCCCAGGATTGGGCGTTTTCTTTGACACCTGAACCTGAAGATCCTGTTTTGACTAATGTGGATGCATTTTTTCAAGTCTTGGGGTTGTTATATGATGAACCTAATGCTATTGGTCAAGCTATTGGCATTGAACCAGGGTCAGGATCCTGCAGAGTTATACTTTCAGAAATTCCGAAAGTGGGCAGTCCTTACTACATGGAATGATAGTGCATTGGCAGCTCTCTTTCGGAATGGTTTGTCTGAGACTTTAAAAGATACTATGGTGGGATTTCCTGTTCCCTCTGGTCTTGACGATTCTATGTCAATAGCCGTTCAAGTTGATCGGCGTTTATGTGAACGCAAGACTACACGGGAGGCGCTGCCACATTTTGAACAAATGGGTAGAGTTGAGCGACTTTTGGTTTTTTAGGGTCGCGTTTCGTTTCGTGAAACCCGACTTTTCCAAAAGTCGGGTCGAGCAAGATCGTCCGATTAAAGGGAAAAGTCGGGGTCGTCCCGAAACACGAAACCCAATGTAAGTCAATGGGGAATAAAAGTCGGCTGTGAGAGGAGGACAGGAAACACACCTACAGTGCCCATTTGATTGCCAAAAGCATCAATTCTTCTTACTTAAGCTTGTCAACCTTAATTAACTTCATAATACAAGTTACGCACTGAAAAATGGGGGTTATTTGGCTAAAGTTGTGGGGGGGGCTGGCTGCAGGTTTTCATGTGCCCTGGGCGAAAGAGTGCCCCTTTAACACATACCACAACTCATCATGCTCCGATACGGCAGAGAAATAGCGGTATAGTACAATGAAAAATACCTCACTTTTTACATCTCATGACGAGGCCCATCTATTTCTCCATACAAAATCATTGGTCCCATATAATGTTTGAAATAGTATATGATGAGCTCCACATAATGCTACAGTATATGTTGGTCCCCATGGATGAAGCTCCACTGTCTTATGGGCCCAAATAATGCTCCAAACATAATGGGCCCCATTTCTAATGCTCTAGTGTATAATGGGCCCTGTAAATGCTGCTCCAGTGTCTGATGTCCACCTTTGGAATGTTCCAGTGTATGGTGGGCCCCATCTATCATTCTCCAGAGTATAGTGCTCCCCAAAAATTGCTGTCCCAACATTGAAAACAATCAAATAAGTCTCCTCGCTAGGGAATCCCTGTACTTGTCTGGACTCCTCGTCGTCCCCATCTTCCATCTCACTGCACAGTATTTCAACTTTGCAAGTGCTGTGATCCTGAGCAAGCAGGGGGGGCCCACTCGTTGGCGACGGCACTGGCACAGGGCCCCTGATAGTACGGTGGTGTGTCTGATGGCGGGTGGGCCGAACCTGCACTTTCATCTGCAGCTTCCTCTTTGTCACCGTGTAAGATGGAACTGTATATGGGAAGGGTAACCTGAGTTTCATCAGGGTCAGATTCAGGTCGTGTAGCGTGCGAGGGGAATGTAGTGGTCTGGGTCAATGTACCAGCAGATTCATCGAGCAGTGGCTGGGCATCAGTGCACTTGTGTCGCCCCCAGGAGTACGGTCGCCACAGTGGCATTACCTTCTTCCTAGGGAGTGTGATGTCATGCTTGGGAGCAACGAAGGATCTCTCTAGCAGGTTAACTGATTGGGCGGCGTTATTCCCACGAGTCATGACCCTCCAAACAGCGTTCATGAAGGCAAAGTGTTTGTTTTACGTGGGCAGTATGGTTGCAAAGCTGAACCTTAAAGGAATGTCCAGAAGGGCACCACCAGGAGTGGAGCCTACGGTTAAATTCGACTCCACCTGGGAAACCTCAACCATGCCAGCTACAGAACAGATGCACACATTGCAGGCTTAATTCCGTTAACGAACGAGACTCCGTCATGCCCCGCGGTCCGAGTCCGGCTTACTAGAGGGACACGTGAGGCTCTGGCACATGAGATTGGCCAATAACTGGTGTGTCATGCCCTTACATGTCCGTGGCTGCATGTGCGCTACACTGAAAAGGCCAGCGTTTGTCGCTTACAGGTGCAGATAACCCGCTGAACAACGTTAGTGATGGGGATCACTGATTACAATTATTACCCGCGAACAATGATTTCCCAGTAAGTGCAGGTCAACCGCAGTTCCGGAATTAGGCCTAACCGTCATTCCTGAAAAAATGAAAAACTTACGTGTGCAAACCACAGGTGCTGTAGCTTGCTTAACAGCTCGCCAGCCGTTCTCACGCCCAGTATCGATTACACGTGATTGCACAAAGGTGAGAAAGGGTACCATATCCCCAGATAACATGTATGGATAGCGCACACATTCAAAATATATGTCTATACATCAGGAGGCAGGCTCAGACGGTGTAAGGCCCAGTATGGCTTGCAAGTGATTGCACAAAGGTTAGAAAGGGTACCGTATCCCCAGATAACATGTATGGATAGCGTACACATTCAAAATATATGTCTATACATCAGGAGGCAGGCTCAGACGGTGTTAGGCCCAGTATGGATTGAACGTGATTGCACAAAGGTTAGAAAGGGTACCGTTTCCCCGGATAACATGTATGGATAGCGTACACATTCAAAATATATGTCTATACATTAGGAGGCAGGCTCAGACGGTGTCAGGCACAGTATGGATTTGACGGCCCAGACTACACAGCGGAGGAGCAGGGAGAGGTAAAGATTGCAAATGCTGGGGCCCTGCCCAAGCAAGGGGGGCCCACTCGTGGGCGTCGGTACTGGCACTGGGCCCCTCATAGTACGGCGGTGTGTCTGACGGCGGGTGTGCACCACCACCGTCAGAGACACTTGATTGCACTATGAAGGACCCTGTGCCAGTGCCCGCACCCAAGAGTCGGCCTACCCACCTGTCCAGGGCAACGGCACTCGCACGGTGTCGTGCGGTAGGTGGTGACCCCGGCCATGGGGGGGGGGGAGGCAGCACAGTTAGGGAGTTTTAGAAAGTGGCATCTGTTGATGTTGGACTTTCAGCTGATGCAAAAGGTGAAATAGGTGAAGTCCCAGGAAGAGGTGGACCAAAGCAAGCCATTTTTCTGTCACCCTATGTGTCATCAGGGGAAGGTGGGACAAAATCCTTGGAAACCCATGCGTGGTTCATTTTAATGAAGGTTAGATCATCCACATTTTGGGTTGACAGACGGGTCCTTTTTTCTGTCAGAATTGATCCAGCTGCACTGAAGACTCTTTCCGATAGCACACTTGCAGCTGGGCAAGCGAGCTCCTGTAAGGAATATTGTGCCAATTCAGGCCAGGTGTCCAGTTTAGCGGCCCAATAGTCAAAGGGGAATGACCTGTGTGGGAGAACATCGATATGGGAGGAAAAGTAGTTTGTAACCATAGTTGACAACTGCTGTCTCCTGTCACTTTCCATCGATGCAGTATTACCAGTTGTGTGAGCGGTACTTGAAAAATCAGTCCACAACATTGTCATGAAACCCCTGTCTCCAACGCCACTTCTGCTGTGTGCACCACGAACACCTCTGCCAAGCTGCCCCTGGCCCGTACGGCTCGTGTGAGAACCATCACCGCTGCTGTGTGCTGGGAATGCCTCAAGCAACCGATTTACCAGAGTTGCTTGTTTATTAGCCAATATTAGGTCAAGGTTCTCCTGTGGCATGATGTTTTGTAATTTGCCTTTATAGCGTGGATCCAGGATGCTGGCCAACCAGTAGTCGTCATCGTTCATCATTTTGGCAATGCGTGGGTCCCTTTTTAGGATCTGCAAGGCATAATCTGACATGTGGGCCAATGTTCCCGGTGTCAATGATGCACTGCGAGTGCTGGTTGGAGGAGCACTTTCTGGCAAATCCACATCCCTCCAGTCACGCACAAACCCTGTACCAGACCTTGCCACGCCAACATTTTCACTTGCCCCACGAGATGCATCCTCCTCCCCTAAGTAATCATCCCCATCATCCTCCTCCTCCTCCTCTTCTTCCTCCACCTCGTCCAGGAGAGGTCCCTGAGCAGACAATGGCTGAATGTCATCAAGGATTCCCTCCTCCTCTTCCTCCTCATCAACATTGGCTGCAGACGCCTGCTCCTTAAGGTGCGTCAAAGTTTGCATGAGCAGACGCATAAGTGGGATGCTCATGCTTAGGATGGCGTCGTCTGCGCTTACCAGCCGTGTGCATTCCTCAAAACACTGAAGGACTTTACAGAGGTCTTTCAGCTTCGACCACTGCACACCTGTCAACTCCATGTCTGCTCTCAAAGTGCCTGGCCGTGTATCCTCCCACAAATGCATTATGGCCTGCCTCTGCTCGCATAGCCGCTCCACCATGTGCAGGGTGGAGTTCCACCTTGTTGCAATGTCGATAATGAGGCGGTGGTTGGGAAGGTGGAGCAATCGCTGCAGCTTCTGCATACGAACGGAGTGTACAGGCGACCGGCGGATGTGCGCGCACAGTCTTCGCACCTTCTGGAGCAGGGCTGTTAACTCCGGATAATTTTTGAGGAAGCACTGCACCACCAGGTTCAACGTGTGAGCCAAGCAAGGTATATGGCTGAGTTTTGAAAGGGCTATGGCTGCCACAAAATTACGGCTGTTATCACTAACTACCTTGCCTGCCTCAAGATGTACACTGCCCAGCCATGACTCAGTTTGTCGCTTCAAGTACTCGGCCAGCACCTCGGCGGTGTGTCTGTTGCCCAAACACATCATCTGCAACACAGCCTGCTGACGCTTTCCACTAGCTGCTCGATAGGGGGACACATCGTGTGCAACAGTGGCAGCTGCAGATGGAGTGCTCGTACGACTGCGCTCTGTGGACGAGCTTTCGCTTCTGGAGGAGGAGGGTCGAACGCCTACAGCCAACTGTTTCCTATACCGTGGGCTAGTCAGCACTGTCCCACCACCGCTGTCCCCTGTGGACCCTGCATCCACCACATTAACCCAGTGCGCAGTGATGGACACGTAACAGCCCTGGCCATGCCGACTGGACCATGCATCAGTTGTGAGGTGCACCTTTCCGCTCACTGACTGCTTGAGTGCATGGACAATGCGGTCTTTCACATGATGGTGGAGGGCTGGGATGGCTTTGCGAGAGAAGAAGTGGCGACTGGGTAGGTCATAGCGTGGTACTGCATAGGCCATGAGTTCGCGGAAAGCTGTGCTTTCCACCAACCGAAAGGGCATCATCTCAAACGAGATTAGTTTGGCAATGTGGGCGTTCAAACCCAGTGTACGCGGATGAGAGACTGAGTACTTTCTTGACCTACTCATAGTGTCTGGGAGGGTGCGCTGGACTTGAGAGCTGCATATGGTGGAAGTAGCGGTGGACAGGGCGGACTGAGAGAGGGTTGATGATGGTGATGGAGTTGGTGTTCTTTCTGATGGCCTAGAATCAGTATTTCGTTGATATAACAGTGGGATTCCCTGACTGCTGTGGCCTTGCAACGACACCTCAACATTTGCTGCTGTGCTAACCGGTGGGCTTACAGTGGGGGAAACAATGTAGTGTTGCTGACTACCTTCGTTGTGATCAGTTGCACATGTGGCACTTGAGGTTTGGTGTTGTGTCCACGCTTGCAAGTGCATGCTGGTTAAATGTCTAAGCATGCAACTGGTATTCAAATTTTTCAGATTTTTCCCTCGGCTAAAGGTCTTTGCGCACTTCTTACAGATAACCTTGGCCTGATCATGAGGATTTTGGTCAAAAAAGTGCCACACTGCACTCTTCCTACTTTGGCAGACATTTTGCGGCCTAGCACGCTGTGATCTTTTGACCCTCTGGACAAGCTGTCCAGCAACTCTTTTGATGTTTGGAACCTGTCTTTGGAGTGCTCCGGGCCTGCCAGATAACAGCTGTTGCGATGTCGATGTCTGCTGTGGATGCTCCTCATCTGAGCTATTGGAAGCAGCACCCTCTTCCCCCAATGGATGCCAATCTGGGTCAACAACTGGGTCATCCATCACCTCCTCTTCTATGTCATGTGCACCTTCCTCTGTGTCACCGTGTATGGTGGTATAGTGTGCGGGAAGGGGCACCTGAGTCTCATCAGGGTCAGAATCTGGCTCTGTACACTGCGAGGACAATGTAGTGCTCTGAGTGAATGTACCAGCAGAATCATCTATCAGCGGCTGTGCATCAGTGCACTCCATGTCAGATTCATCTTGGCCTGGGTAATTCACCATTTGACTTGATAATCCAGGCATGGTATGTGAAAACAGCTCCATGGAGTAATCAGTAGTATGGCCTGCGTCATCCTTCAATCTTGGTTGGGGTGAAGGACACAAGGAAAGGTGTGGTTCATGAACATGAGCTTCCAATGACGACTCAGTGCTTTTACTTTTTACAACTTCAGAAGAGGAGGCGATAGAGCTGGAGGCTGAGTCAGCAATGTAAGACAAAACTTTTTCCTGATGCTCTGGCTTTAAAAGCGGTTTGCCAACTCCTAGAAAACTAAGCGTTCGAGGCCTTATGTAGTCAGACGATGACGCAGGCTCAACACCTCCTGCATTCGGTCCTATTTTGCTCTTGCCACTACCATCAGATCCACCACCAACACCATCATTACCAGCTGCCAACCCCCACCCAATTCCACGGCCTCTTCCACCAGCCTTCCTCATTTTTGGTAGAAATGTAGACAAAATCCAACAAACTATATAGTAATGTAAAACAAGGTACAAGGTGTCTATAGGACAGGGGAGATTTTGAATTTGACACTTGTGGACACTGGACACTTTTGGATTGTGTGAGGGCCACTGATATCTGAGCGCTATGTCACAGGCTCGATGGCACAGCTGTGACAAAAGTGACGAGAGAATAAGGGAGATTTTGAATTTCTGCAGACACTTGTGGACACTGGACACTTTTGGATTGTGTGAGGCCCACTGATATCTGAGCGCTATGTCACAGGCTCGATGGCACAGCTGTGACAAAAGTGACGAGAGGTTAAGGGAGATTTCGAATTTCTGCACACACTTGTGGACACTGGACCCTTTTGGATTGTGTGAGGCCCACTGATATCTGAGCGCTATGTCACAGGCTTGATGGCACAGCTGTGACAAAAGTGACGAGAGGATAAGGGAGATTTTGAATTTCTGCACACACTTGTGGACACTGGACACTTTTGGATTGTGTGAGACCCAATGAATATCTGAGCGCTATGTGACAGGCTCGATGGCACAGCTGTGACCAAAGTGACTAGAGGATAAGGGAGATTTTGAATTTCTGCACACACTTGTGGACACTGGACACTTTTGGATTGTGTGAGGCCCAATGAATATCTGAGCGCTATGTGACAGGCTCGATGGCACAGCTGTGACCAAAGTGACTAGAGGATAAGGGAGATTTTGAATTTCTGCAGACACTTGTGGACACTGGACACTTTTGGATTGTGTGAGGGCCACTGATATCTGAGCGCTATGTCACAGGCTCGATGGCACAGCTGTGACAAAAGTGACGAGAGGATAAGGGAGATTTTGAATTTCTGCAGACACTTGTGGACACTGGACACTTTTGGATTGTGTGAGGGCCACTGAAATCTGAGCGCTATGTCACAGGCTCGATGGCACAGCTGTGACAAAAGTGACTAGAGGATAAGGGAGATTGGATTGCTTTTAAAAAAGCAGTTTGCAGAGCAGTGGGTAAACAGCAATGCCAGCCTGTCAGGAAGCCTTAAAAGGCAGCCCAACAACCAACACCACTGATACACCACAATATAGCCTCCCCTTGCACTGCACACACAGTGACTGGTGTGTTGTGCAGGCCAAATCGCTAGCAGCAGAAGCAGTTTTTTTTCTTCTCAGCAGGACAAAAAAAAAAATTGGGATTGCTTTTAAAAACGCAGTTTGCGGAGCAGTGGGTAAACAGCAATGCAGGAATGTCAGGAAGCCTTAGAAGGCAGCCCAACAACCAACACCACTGATACACCACTATATAGCCTCCCCTTGCACTGCACACACAGTGACTGGTGTGTTGTACAGGCCAAATCGCTAGCAGCAGAAGCAGTTTTTTTTTCTTCTCAGCAGGACAAAAAAAAAAAATTGGGATTGCTTTTAAAAAAGCAGTTTGCGGAGCAGTGGGTAAACAGCAATGCAGGAATGTCAGGAAGCCTTAGAAGGCAGCCAAACAACCAACACCACTGATACACCACTATATAGCCTCCCCTTGCACTGCACACACAGTGACTGGTGTGTTGTGCAGGCCAAATCGCTAGCAGCAGAAGCAGTTTTTTTGTCTTCTTCCCTGCCTAACGCTCTCCCTACAGAATCAGCAGCAACCTCTCCCTATACTGAGATCGGCAGAAGTAAGATGGCGGTCGGCGTGCACGCCCTTTTATACCCCCTGTGACGCCCACCAAAGCAAGCCAATCACTTGCATGCCCTTCTGAAAGATGGTGGTGACCCCTGCCTATGTCATCACGTTGCCCACAGTGTCCGTGGATCCTGATTGGCTGAAAAAGAGCGCAAAACAAACTTTTGAAACGCGACTTTGGCGCGTAAGTCGCCGACCTCGTGGCCGACCTCATCCTAGGGTCGGGTTTCGTTTCATGAAACCCGACTTTGCCAAAAGTCGGCGACTTTTGACATTTTTCGACCCGTTTCGCTCAACTCTAGTCTGAACCTATGCAATGTGATGGAGTTTTGTCTAGGGCGCAACGTCAGTAGTTTAGAAGGCGTAATAAGCTGTGTTTTTTCTGTGGAGATGCCTCTCATGTTATTTCTGTCTGCCCTAAACGAGAGAAACGTTTTGCACACACATTTGCTGTGGGTGGTGTACAACCTAAGTTTCTTTTTGCAATTACTCTGATCTGCTCCTTATCCACATTTTCCACGAAGGCTTTTGTGGATTCAGGAGCGGACTTGAATCTAATGGACTTGGATTTCGCTAAAGGTTGTGGTTTTCCTATGACACCTCTGCGGACGCCTATTCCTTTGAGAGGTATTGATGCTACTCCTTTGGCGAAGAATAAACCTCAGTTTTGGACCCAGGTGATAATGCGGGTCGCCCCAGACCACCAAGAAAATTGCAGATTTTTGGTGTTGCATAACTTACATTATACCATTGTTCTGGGTTTTCCCTGGTTGCAAATCCATAATCCGGTTTTGGATTGGAAATCTGTGTCTGTGGTGAGTTGGGGTTGTCGGTGTGCTCTTGGTGACACTCCTGTTTTCTCCACCTCTCCCCAGTCTCATGATGTTCCTGACTATTTGGCTGATTTTTATGATGTACTAGCTGAAGAGCCCGGCGCTGCCCGGGCCTAGTGACTAACTGTGATTAGTTATAACAAATTATAATTATCCTCCATCCCATAGTCCCGTGCCCATATACCCATCATACATATCCACCATCCCATAGGCCCGTGCCCATATACCCATCATACATATCCCCATCCCATAGTCGAGTGCCCATATACCCGTCATACATATCCTCCATCCCATAGTCCCGTGCCCATATACCCATCATACATATCCTCCATCCCATAGTCGAGTGCCCATATACCCATCATACATATTCTCCATCCCAAAGGCCCATGCCCATATACCCATCATACATATTCTCCATCCCATAGTCCCATGCCCATATACCCATCATACATATCCTCCATCCCATAGTCCCGTGCCCATATACCCATCATACATATCCGCCATCCCATAGTCCCGTGCCCATATACCCATCATACATATTCTCCATCCCATAGTCCCGTGCCCATATACCCATCATACATATTCTCCATCCCATAGTCCTGTGCCCATATACCCATCACACATCCTCCATCCCATAGTCAACCATTATGACATCATAATGAGTGGCGGGGCTTGCAACCTATGATGACATCAGCGTCACCATGGCAACCATTATGACATCATAATGAGGGGTGGGGCTTGATACACACACACTTTTTCCCCATTATGTACATAGGGGCAAAATTGTTTGGTGAATTGGAACGCGCGGGGTTAAAATTTCGGCTCACAACATAGCTTAGGACACTCTCGGGGTCCAGACGTGTGACTGTGCCAAATTTTGTGGCTGTAGCTGCAACGGTGCGGATGCCAATCCCGGACATACACACACACATGCATACATACACACACTTGAGCTTTATATATTAGATTTAGTGAAAGCAAGTCTGCGTCTTTGCCTCCTCATAGGAGTTATGACTGTGCAATTGAGTTGAGACCTGGGTGTAAATTTCCCAAGGGTCGACTTTTCAATTTATCTGTACCCGAACACGAGGCTATGCGATCTTATATTAAGGAGTCGTTGGAGAAGGGTCATATTAGACCATCCTCTTCGCCTTTAGGTGCTGGGTTTTTTTTCGTGGCCAAGAAAGATGGTTCATTAAGGCCTTGTATTGACTGTCGTTCCCTCAACAAAATTACGGTTAAATTTCAGTATCCGTTATCCCTGATTTCTTATTTATTCTCCAGAGTTAAAGGTGCTTGCTGGTTTTCTAAGCTTGACCTCAGGGGGGCGTATAATCTTATTCGCATCAAGCATGGGGATGAATGGAAGACGGCGTTTAATACCCCGGAGGGACATTTTGAGTACCTGGTGATGCCTTTTGGGCTCACTAATGCCCCTTCTGTCTTCCAATCCTTCATGAATGATATTTTCCGGGACTTTGTGGATAAGTTTTTGATCATCTATCTGGATTTTGATCTTTTCCAGAGATTGGGATTCTCATGTGGAACATGTTCGGACTGTGTTCCGGATTTTGAGGGAGAATTCCTTGTATGTTAAGGGATCGAAGTGCCTTTTTGGTGTACAGAGGATTTTATTTTTGGGATTTATTTTGTCTCCGTCAACTATTGAAATGGACCCGGCCATGGTACATTCCATTTATGATTGGGTTCTACCCACATCTTTGAAGACTCTCCAGAAGTTTTTGGGTTTTGCTAATTTTTATCGTAAATTTATACCTAAATTTTCTGGTATTGCTAAACTACTGACTGATTTAACTAAGAAGGGTGCTGATGTGCTGAATTGGTCTTCAGAGGCTGTTTCGGCCTTTCAGGAGCTGCAGCGGAGGTTCACTTCTGCTCCGGGTTTGTGGCAACCTGATGTCTCACTTCCTTTTCAGGTGGAGGTAGACACTTCAGAGATTCTCTTATTGTGACCAAGCCTACTACCATCCTAGGTGAGGGGGTAGTTCTTTCTGCCATCTCGCCTGATTTGAGACGTGCTCTGGAAGAATTTCAGGAGGACCAACCTGAGCATTGTCCTATGGGAAAATTGTATGTTTCTGACCAGTGGAGGAAGAGAGTGATGTCTGAAGTTCATTGCTCCGCATTGGCTGGTCATCCAGGTATTTTTGGTACCAGAGATTTGGTGAGTCGGTCTTTTTGGTGGCCCGCCTTATCTCGTGATGTCAGGAATTTTGTGCAGTCCTGTGGGACTTGTTCCCAGTCTAAACCCTGTTCTCGCTCTAGTGGGTTGTTGATGCCCTTGCCATGCCTAAGAGGCCATGGAACCATATTTCAATGGGTTTTAGTTCTTATCTTCCTGTCTCTCAGAGAATGACTGTTATCTGGGTGTTTTGTGATAGATTCTCTAAGATGGTCCATCTTGTACCACTCCCAAAGTTGCCATCTTCCTCAGAGTTGGTACCCTTGTTTTTACAACAGGTGGTTCGGTTGCATGGGATTCCTGAGAACATTGTATCAGACAGAGGAGTTCAGTTTGTTTCCAGATTCTGGAAAGCCTTTTGTTCCAAGCTGGGAATTCAGTTGTCCTTCTCCTCTGCTTTTCACCCTCAGACCAATGGGCAGATGGAGAGAACAAACCAGACTTTGGAGTCCTATTTGAGATGTTTTATATCTGCTGATCAGGATGATTGGGTTTCATTTTTGCCCTTGGCCGAATTCGCTTTAAATAATAGAGCTAGTTCTGCCACCTTGATGTCGCCATTTTTCTGTAACTTTGGGTTTCATCCTCGATTTTCTTCAGGGCAAGTGGAATCTTCAGCCTGCCCAGGTGTTGACACTGTGGTAGAGAGAATGCAGCACATTTGGGACCAAGTAGTGGATAAGTTGTCTCTCTCCCAGGAAAAGGCCCAGCGGTTTTCTAACCGGCATAGGACCATTGGTCCCCGGTTTTAAGTGGGTGATATTGTTTGGTTGTCATCAAAGAATATCTCTATGAAGGTGGCTTCTCCAAAGTTCAAGCCAAGATTTATTGGACCTTACAAGATTTTGGAGATTCTTAATCCGGTTTCTTTTTGATTGGCTCTTCCTGTTACGTTTAAGATCCATAACGTGTTTCATAAGTCGCTGTTGAAGAGATATGTTGAGCCAGTAGTTCCTATGGCTGCACCTCCTGACCCTGTATTGGTTGAAGGTAATGTGGAATATCAGGTAGAGAAAATACTGGATTCTCGTCTGGCTAGGCAGAGACTCCAGTGTTTGGTCAAGTGGAAGGGTTATGGCCAGGAGGACAATTCTTGGGACTCTGCCTCTGACATTCATGCCGATAGATTGGTTCGTGCTTTTCATCGGGCCCATCCTGATCGGCACGGTGGCGTGGATGAGGGTTCGGTGACCCCTCCTCAAGGGGGGTACTGTTGTGAGCTCATTTTTGGGTTTGCCTCTGGCTTCTGGTGAGGGTTATGGAGCTGGCTGTGCTGACAGAGGAGTAGTGAGTTCTCTATCTGGACTCCCTCTGTTGGTGAAGGGAGGTAATGAAGCTGATGTAAATGGCAGAGACCGGCCACCTGGGGAAGAGGACTGCGATTGGACATCAGGAGTTTCTGATTGGATTTAAGGCAGCCAACTCCCTAGTTTCTTGCTGGTGATTTTTCCTGATTGTGGCTCCTTGTTTCCAGATTGGTTCCTGCCATCCTAAAGCTAAGTTTTCTCTGCTATTGTTCATATGAGTTTTTGTCTGGTTTACTTAGTTTTTGTGTTCAGCCAGCCCTTGCTGGGACGGGGCTGAATCCCCATTTTGTCTCTGATCAGTTGATCTCTTTTGCTCTGTCTTCAGAATATACCTGAGTGCTGATATAGTGATTTGAAGTCTTGCGACTTCAGGGCCTTTTTCTATCAGACGTGTTGGACATTCTTTTTGGCAGGATTTTTTGCGTGATTGCAGACAGCAGCTTTTCTTTCCTGTCCTTTCTAGTTAGCGAGGGCCCCATCGTTTGCTCAGCCTATCTTTCTACCTGTGTCTGTGTTTTCATCTTGTTTCACCGACAATACATGTTGGGGGCTATCTATTGCTTTGGAGTCTGCTCTGGGGCAGTTTAGATTTTCCCTTTCTTTCTTTA
Organism: Dendrobates tinctorius; assembly: GCF_039654945.1. Classification (NCBI taxonomy): domain Eukaryota; kingdom Metazoa; phylum Chordata; class Amphibia; order Anura; family Dendrobatidae; genus Dendrobates; species Dendrobates tinctorius. Next base: position 23,761,304 of record NW_027361738.1, on the reverse strand, counting down.
GGCTTATTTAGTTCTCCGGCCATGATGAGGCATCAAGGAACACCGTAGGCACGCTCCACGGCTACTGCTAGTTGTCGTGGATAGGATCAGGGATCTGCAATCCGCTAGTTACCAACCTCTCCGGTTTTCTGGGCTTAGCTTGCTTTTTGTTTTTCCTCCTCGGTGACTCATTCATAACATTCCTGTATTGTCAACTTTGTTTGCCTTGCAGCCCGCGGACGTGCTGTGTTTAATGGGGGGTATGTGGCGCCCCTGAGGCTCAGTTGCCACAGAGGTACTGCACCTTCTCTTAAGGTGTGGTGCCCCACCATCCAGGTAAGGTGGGAACTCCTAACCACACTCCAACACCTGCATCCCACACCAGACAGTAGTTCAGCAAAGCCACATTGTGGCTCCATGCTCAGAGGGTAGCAGAGCACCTTTGGTGGTTCCCTGCTTGGAACACGAGGCATGCTGGGAGGTGGGTGGAGTTGAGAGTACATAAAAGAATGGGAAAGTGTAGGATGACAGGTTAGTCTGAGGTTAGTCAGACAGAGAGTCGGAGAGGACAGCCACTCAGAGAGGAGTGGGGATCCCTGGAAGAGGGATGGAGGAAGGAGTGCTGCAGCTGCCTCAGTGATCTGAGCCAGCTGGCACAGGAAAAGAAAGAAGGAGAAGGACATTGACTTGAAACCTAAGCTTCCATAAGAGAAAAAGACAAGTACAGAACGAAGGAGAAAAGGGAACATAGAGGACGTGGGTTAGAAAGAGAGAACCCTGCCTAGAAGTTCTAAACGCAAGGCCGGGGCCCGGTCCCCGAGGTTGTATGAACACTAATGGTTCTGCAGCAGACACCGGTGGAGTAGTGGGCTGTAAATGCACTACTCCCATCTAAGACTTGGGGCACAACAGCAACACGAATAGAGAGTCGGGACTCAGGAGAAAGGAGTCCCCGAAGCAGGCTACAGCTGTCTGCCATACAAGTAAGGTTCTTGGGAACGTCTGTCAGGAGGCACTCCAGTGTAAAACAGTACTGGGAGTACTTCACACTTGAAGACGCTATAGAGGAGTTGATCAGAAAGGCACATGTTGGCGGAGTGTTGGAAGGGAGCATTCCATCTTCCCTGGAGGTTGGCCTCTGACCCAGAGGACTCATGTATTATTAAAATGACACTTACGATTTTAACATTTTTTTTTTCTGCGCCAGTTTATATTTGCTGCAATGCAACTGTTTGGGTATGACACTTGCACACCGCAAATACTGCAGCCGTAGGAGACTAGAGACGCACAGACCACAGCCTCCTATATTGCGTCTGCCTCAGCTGTGGCCTGTGCATTCCCCATGGGGTGTCCAGTTCACCACTGCGGGGGAGTCAGGTGCCATTTTATTGTCGTCCAGAACTATGCTCTTGGCTACAATTTACACCCCCATATCAACAGCTCACGCAGCTGTTGGTGACAGAAGGTCTGCGCAGTAGTTGTCAGATGTGGTGAGTACAGATCAGGAGCCTGACGCTGTACTATTATCAGGCTATTGAGCAGCTCGGTAACCTGGGATTAGTCATACAATGTCAGGCTGCTGACCTGTTCTCCCTGCAGTATTCAGAGTTCATCATCACGTTGCTGTGCTCCGAACACTGACTCCTCTCTGCTCAGTCAGTGTAAAGCCTCATTCATATGTCCTTACATTATATATCTGAGTGAGGCTCTACACTGAGCACAGTCATTTATCTAGTTCCATCATGTGTGACCATCTGCTGAGCCATGTATCTCATGCAGTCACTGAAACGGTGAGCAGCGCACCTTCAACTAACAGAATCTGTGCTAACGACCGACCTCTGTGTCACTGTCCACTTGTCAATACCACTTTGCCATCACTAGCAAAATGGCTCCTACGCTTCATCCTGCCTTATCCTTTGGCAAACATCTTTAAGGCGAGGAGTGACGTCTCGCACATGGAGCAGATCCCACCAATGTGTACTGCAGTTGCACTATCTCACATTACACTAAATTTTTATGGCAAATATCAGCAGTTGTCCCCCACTCCCTCCAGTTTTTCAAGTTGAAAATATGAACAAAAATTGCTTTTTTATAACAAGTTTTTGAAGTTGAAAATATGAACAAAAATAGCTATTTTATAAGCTATCATTGATACCGGTGTTTATAAAGGAAAGATGTATATCTTTGTACCGTGTTAGCCAGTAGATAGAAAAATATTCAGAATTGAGAGTCCTCAGTGGTTGATACCTTTTAATGGCTAACTGTAAAGATGGTAACACATTGCAAGCTTTCGAGACAACTCAGGTCTCTTCATCAGGCTAGACTAATACAAAATCTGAAGAGTCACATATTTATGCACAATACAACACGGAAAAAATGCAATAGATGAGACAAGTGACGTGAAGCAGAACTATCAATATGGGAGAGGGAGAAACATAAATATTGGACCAGTACATAGATAAGGAGTCCAGATGTTTTATAGTCCTCTGATTGGGGTCTCCTAATGTGTTGTGATGCCCCCTCAAGGTCTTGGAAGCAAATTCCTTAATTGATTTAATTGATGTAAAAAGACATAAATCCATGCGACACATTCATTCCAGCACTGAGAGTGTCAAAGGTCATCATAAATTTATACTCCCAAACTCTTCTCTCTCTCTGAGTCTTGAAATTACCTTTCAATACCAGTAATTTCATATCCATGTTGCTGTGATCAGGGATGCAAAAATGTTTTTATAAAAAAGTGTTTATAAAGGTTTTTTTTTCCTCTAAACAAGCCGATTTTCTTTTTGCAACTAAACCTATCATTCCCATCTTACATGCCCTGCCAAAGACACACAAACAAATTTTTCCTCCTCCCATGCACCCCATTGTCTCAGGTATCGGCTTTCTGGGCGAACACCTGGAACAATGGTTAGACTCTATTCTCCAACCTTTGGTTCGACACACACCTGGTTTTTTAAAAGACTCCAGTGATGTCCTGAAATTATTTCATAACATCATCTGGGACAAAACTTGGTCCTGGCTTAGTTGCCATGTAACTGCAATGTACACTAGTATACCTCATCATGTGACTTTAACAGCTGTTAAATTTCATTGACAGAAATATGGTCGTTTTACCAGTGATTTTTCTGATTTTATTTTGCAGGTTTTGAGTTTTCTTCTTACTCACAATTATTTTTCTTTGAATAACACATTTTTTTTTACAGAATTCAGGTGTTTCCATGGGGGCGAAATTCTCCCCTTCTGTTGCAAACCTTGTCATATCGTGGTGGGAGGAGCTGTACATTTATAATTCTAGCAATCCTTTTACAGATTCTATTCAATATTATTCCAGATTCATAGATGACCTTCTGTTAATCTGGAAGGGAGACGGGAGTCATATACATTTTTTGATGGATTATATAAATTCTAATCCTTTCAATTTAAAATTTACGTTTTCGTCTGACAGCAAAACTATGTGTTTTTTGGATCTGTGTTTAGTAGGAACACCATCTTGTACTATTGCCAGTTCTACTTATTGAAAAAAAACTGCAGGAAACACCATTCTGCATGCAGTTTCCACCCTGTTCACACTACTAAATCAATCCCTGTTGGTGAGCTCATTCGAGCAAAACGCAATTGCAGTAACTCTTTCTCTTATGAACAGGAAAGTGTCTGCATTCAGAACAGACTGAGGAATCGCAATTATCCCAAATGGTCTCTTCATACAGCGCATGAAATTGTGGAAAAAAAACCCCTGTGATTCTGTTTTAATTGTTGCACCAAGTTCACACGATGCATCTTTGTCTAATGAAGGAAATAGATCTGATTCTGGATCTAATTCTAGGTCTAAAAATAATAGCCCCACTCTAGTGCTTACTAGAGTTGAGCGAAACGGGTCGAAAAATTTCAAAAGTCGCCGACTTTTGGCAAAGTCGGGTTTCATGAAACGAAACCCGACCCTAGGATGAGGTCGGCCACGAGGTCGGCGACTTACGCGCAAAAGTTTGTTTTGCGCTCTTTTTCAGCCAATCAGGATCCACGGACACTGTGGGCAACGTGATGACATAGGCAGGGGTCACCACCATCTTTCAGAAGGGCATGCAAGTGATTGGCTTGCTTTGGTGGGCGTCACAGGGGTTATAAAAGGGCGTGCACGCCGACCGCCATCTTACTTCTGCCGATCTTAGCATAGGTAGAGGTTGCTGCTGCTGATTCTGTAGGGAGAGCGTTAGGCAGGGAAGAAGAAAAAAAAACTGCTTCTGCTGCTAGCGATTTTGCCTGTACAACACACCAGTCACTGTGTGTGCAGTGCAAGGGGAGGCTATATTGTGGTGGATCAGCGGTGTTGGTTGTTAGGCTGCCTTCTAAGGCTTCCTGACAGCTGCATTGCTGTTTACCCACTGCTCTGCAAACTGCTTTTTTAAAAGCAATCCCAATTTTTTTTTTGTCCTGCTGAGGTACTGAGCGTGCATTTTTTCACACCATACAGCGGTGTACGCTCCTCACACAGTACCGTGTAACGGCTGTTATCACAGCCACAGTGAAGCTATCTGTGTGTCACTCTGTGAGAATAAGTCGAGGACATGTTCAGTTCTTACAGACCTGCACCTACTAGTTTTGTCTAGCTTTCAAACAGTTAAATATATTTGCTGTTTGATCACATTCAAAACTATAGAGAGACAGCGTGTGTCAGTCCGTATACTTAAAAAACACGGAGCTTGACAATTTTACGTACACTGGACAGCCGTGTACGTGCACGCTCCTCTCAGTACCGTGTAACGGCTGTTATCACGGCCACAGTGAAGCTATCAGTGTGTCACTGTGGAAGGATAAGTGGAGGACTTGTTCCGTTCTTACAGACCTACACTCTAGGGAGATTCCTATTCTGCCCAATTCTACATACACCTTGTAGTTTGTGATACACTAGCCAATTTCTGCCTGTGACATAGCGCTCTGATATTCAGTGGGCCTCACACAATCCAAAAGTGTCCAGTGTCCACTAGTGTGTGCAGAAATTCAAAATCTCCCTTATCCTGTAGTCACTTTTTTCACACCTGTGCCATCGAGCCTGTGACAAAGCGCTGTGATATTCAGTGGGCCTCACACAATCCATAAGTGTCCAGTGTCCACAAGTGTGTGCAGAAATTCAAAATCTCTGTGATCCTGTAGTCACTTTTTTCACACCTGTGCCATCGAGCCTGTGACATAGCGCTCTGATATTCAGTGGGCCTCACACAATCCAAACGTGTCCAGTGTCCACTAGTGTGTGCAGAAATTCAAAATCTCCCTTATCCTGTAGTCACTTTTTTCACACCTGTGCCATCGAGCCTGTGACATAGCGCTCTGATATTCAGTGGGCCTCACACAATCCATAAGTGTCCAGTGTCCACAAGTGTGTGCAGAAATTCAAAATCTCCCCTGTCCTATAGACACCTTGTACCTTGTTTTACATTACTATATAGTTTGTTGGATTTTGTCTACATTTCTACAAAAAATGAGGAAGGCTGGTGGAAGAGGCCGTGGAATTGGGTGGGGGTTGGCAGCTGGTAATGATGGTGTTGGTGGTGGATCTGATGGTAGTGGCAAGAGCAAAATAGGACCGAATGCAGGAGGTGTTGAGCCTGCGTCATCGTCTGGCTCCATAAGGCTTCGAAGGCTTAGTTTTCTAGGAGTTGGCAAAGCGCTTTTAAAGCCAGAGCATCAGGAAAAAGTTTTGTCTTACATTGCTGACTCAGCCTCCAGCTCTATCGCCTCCTCTTCTGAAGTTGTAAAAAGTAAAAGCACTGAGTCATCATTGGAGGCTCATGTTCATGAACTACACCTTTCCTTGTGTCCTTCACCCCAACCAAGATTGAAGGATGACGCAGGCCATACTACTGATTACTCCATGGAGCTGTTTTCACATACCATGCCTGAATTATCAAGTGAAATGGTGAATTACCCAGGCCAAGATGAATCTGACATGGAGTGCACTGATGCACAGCCGCTGATAGATGATTCTGCTGGTACATTCACTCAGAGCACTACATTGTCCTCGCAGTGTACAAAGCCAGATTCTGACCCTGATGAGACTCAGGTGCCCCTTCCCGCACACCATACCACCATACACGGTGACACAGAGGAAGGTGCACATGACATTGAAGAGGAGGTGATGGATGGCCCAGTTGTTGACCCAGATTGGCATCCATTGGGGGAAGAGGGTGCTGCTTCCAATAGCTCAGATGAGGAGCATTCACAGCAGACATCGACATCGCAACAGCTGTTATCTGGCAGGCCCGGAGCACTCCATAGACAGATTCCAAAAATCAAAAGAGTTGCTGGACAGCTTGTCCAGAGGGTCAAAAGATCACAGCGTGCTAGGCCGCAAAATGTCTGCCAAAGTAGGAAGAGTGCAGTGTGGCACTTTTTTGAACAAAATCCTCATGATCAGGCCAAGGTTATCTGTAAGAAGTGCGCAAAGACCTTTAGCCGAGGGAAAAATCTGAAAAATTTGAATACCAGTTGCATGCTTAGACATTTAACCACCATGCACTTGCAAGCGTGGACACAACACCAAACCTCAAGTGCCACATGTGCAAGTGATCACAAAGAAGGTAGTCAGCAACGCTACATTGTTTCCCCCACTGTAAGCCCACCGGTTAGCACAGCAGCAAATGTTGAGGTGTCGTTGCAAGGCCACAGCAGTCAGGGAATCCCACTGTTATATCAACAAAATACTGAATCTAGGCCATCAGAAAGAACACCAACTCCATCACCATCATCAACCCTCTCTCAGTCCGCCCTGTCCACCGCTACTTCCACCATATGCAGCTCTCAAGTCCAGCTCACCCTCCCAGACACTATGAGTAGGTCAAGAAAGTACTCAGTCTCTCATCCGCATACATTGGGTTTGAACGCCCACATTGCCAAACTAATCTCGTATGAGATGATGCCCTATCGGTTGGTGGAAAGCGCAGCTTTCCACGAACTCATGGCCTATGCAGTACCACGCTATGACCTACCCAGTCGCCACTTCTTCTCTCGCAAAGCCATCCCAGCCCTCCACCATCATGTAAAAGACCACATTGTCCATGCACTCAAGCAGTCAGTGAGTGGAAAGGTGCACCTCACAACTGATGCATGGTCCAGTCGGCATGGCCAGGGCCGTTACGTGTCCATCACTGCGCACTGGGTTAATGTGGTGGATGCAGGGTCCACAGGGGACAGTGGTGGTGGGACAGTGCTGCCTAGCCCACGGTATAGGAAACAGTTGGCTGTAGGCGTTCGACCCTCCTCCTCCTCCTCCTCCTCCAGAAGCGAAAGCTCGTCCACAAAGCGCAGTCGTACGAGCACTCCATCTGCAGCTGCCACTGTTGCACACGAGGTGTCCCCCTATCGAGCAGCTAGTGGAAAGCGTCAGCAGGCTGTGTTGCAGATGATGTGTTTGGGTGACAGACACACCGCCGAGGTGCTGGCCGAGTACTTGAAGCGACAAACTGAGTCATGGCTGGGCAGTGTACATCTTGAGGCAGGCAAGGTAGTTAGTGATAACGGACGTAATTTTGTGGCAGCCTTAGCCCTTTCAAAACTCAGCCACATACCTTGCTTGGCTCACACCTTGAACCTGGTGGTGCAGTGCTTCCTCAAAAATTATCCGGAGTTAACAGCCCTGCTCCAGAAGGTGCGAAGACTGTGCGTGCACATCCGCCGGTCGCCTGTACACTCCGTTCGTATGCAGAAGCTGCAGCGATTGCTCCACCTTCCTAACCACCGCCTCATTATCGACATTGCAACAAGGTGCAACTCCACCCTGCACATGGTGGAGTGGCTGTGCGAGCAGAGGCAGGCCATAATGCATTTGTGGGAGGATACACGGCCAGGCACTTTGAGAGCAGACATGGAGTTGACAGGTGTGCAGTGGTCGAAGCTGAAAGACCTCTGTAAAGTCCTTCAGTGTTTTGAGGAATGCACACGGCTGGTAAGCACAGACGACGCCATCCTAAGCATGAGCATCCCACTTATGCGTCTGCTCATGCAAACTTTGACGCACCTTAAGGAGCAGGCGTCTGCAGCCAATGTTGATGAGGAGGGAATCCTTGATGACATTCAGCCATTGTCTGCTCAGGGACCTCTCCTGGACGAGGTGGAGGAAGAAGAGGAGGAGGAGGATGATGATGGGGATGATTACTTAGGGGAGGAGGATGCATCTCATGGGGCAAGTGAAAATGTTGGCGTGGCAAGGTCTGGTACAGGGTTTGTGCGTGACTGGAGGGATGTGGATTTGCCAGAAAGTGCTCCTCCAACCAGCACTCGCAGTGCATCATTGACACCGGGAACATTGGCCCACATGTCAGATTATGCCTTGCAGATCCTAAAAAGGGACCCCCGCATTGCCAAAATGATGAACGATGACGACTACTGGTTGGCCAGCATCCTGGATCCACGCTATAAAGGCAAATTACAAAACATCATGGTTTCATGACAATGTTGTGGACTGATTTTTCAAGTACCGCTCACACAACTGGTAATACTGCATCCATGGAAAGTGACAGGAGACAGCAGTTGTCAACTATGGTTACAAACTACTTTTCCTCCCATATCGATGTTCTCCCACACAGGTCATTCCCCTTTGACTATTGGGCCGCTAAACTGGACACCTGGCCTGAATTGGCCCAATATGCCTTACAGGAGCTCGCTTGCCCAGCTGTAAGTGTGCTATCGGAAAGAGTCTTCAGTGCAGCTGGATCAATCCTGACAGAAAAAAGGACCCGTCTGTCAACCCAAAATGTGGATGATCTAACCTTCATTAAAATGAACCATGCATGGGTTTCCAAGGATTTTGTCCCATCTTCCCCTGATGACACATAGGGTGACAGAAAAATGGCTTGCTTTGGTCCACCTCTTCCTGGGGCTTGACTTATTTCGCCTTTTGCATCAGCTGAATGTCCAACATCAACATATGCCACTTTCTAAAACTCCCTAACTGTGCTGCCTCCCCCCCCCATGGCCGGGGTCACCACCTAGCGCACGACACCGTGCGAGTGCCGTTGCCCTGGACAGGTGGGTAGGCCGACTCTTGGGCGCGGGCACTGGCACAGGGTCCCTCATAATGCAATCAAGTGTCTCTGACGGTGGTGGTGCACACCCGCCTTCAGACACACCGCCGTACTATGAGGGGCCCAGTGCCAGTACCGACGCCCACGAGTGGGCCCCCCTTGCTTGGGCAGGGCCCCAGCATTTGCAATCTTTACCTCTCCCTGCTCCTCCGCTGTGTAGTCTGGGCCGTCAAATCCATACTGTGCCTGACACCGTCTGAGCCTGCATCCTGATGTATAGACATATATTTTGAATGTGTACGCTATCCATACATGTTATCCGGGGATACGGTACCCTTTCTCACCTTTGTGCAATCACGTGCAAGCCATACTGGGCCTAACACCGTCTGAGCCTGCCTCCTGATGTATAGACATATATTTTGAATGTGTACGCTATCCATACATGTTATCCGGGGATACGGTACCCTTTCTCACCTTTGTGCAATCACGTGTAATCCTTACTGGGCGTGAGTACGGCTGGCGAGCTGTTAAGCATGCTACAGCACCTGTGGTTTGCACACGTAAGTTTTTCATTTTTTCAGGAATGACGGTTAGGCCTAATTCCGGAACTGCGGTTGACCTGCACTTACTGGGAAATCATCGTTCGCGGGTAATAATTGTAATCAGTGATCCCCATCACTAACGTTGTTCAGCGGGTTATCTGCACCTGTAAGCGACAAACGCTGGCCTTTCCAGTGTAGCGCACATGCAGCCACGGACATGTTAAGGCATGACACACCAGTTATTGGCCAATCTCATGTGCCAGAGCCTCACGTGTCCCTCTAGTAAGCCGGACTCGGACCGCGGGGCATGACGGAGTCTCGTTCGTTAACGGAATTAAGCTTGCAATGTGTGCATCTTTTCTGTAGCTGGCATGGTTGAGGTTTCCCAGGTGGAGTTGAATTTAACCATAGGCTCCACTCCTGGTGGTGCCCTTCTGGACATTCCTTTAAGGTTCAGCTTTGCAACCATACTGCCCACGTAAAACAAACACTTTGCCTTCATGAACGCTGTTTGGAGGGTCATGACTCGTGGGAATAACGCCGCCCAATCAGTTAACCTGCTAGAGAGATCCTTCATTGCTCCCAAGCATGACATCACACTCCCTAGGAGGAAGGTAATGCCACTGTGGCGACCGTACTCCTGGGGCGACACAAGTGCACTGATGCCCAGCCACTGCTTGATGAATCTGCTGGTACATTGACCCAGACAACTACATTCCCCTCGCACGCTACACGGCCTGAATCTGACCCTGATGAAACTCAGGTTACCCTTCCCATATACAGTTCCATCTTACACAGTGACAAAGAGGAAGCTGCAGATGAAAGTGCAGGTTCGGCCCACCCGCCATCAGACACACCACCGTACTATCAGGGGCCCTGTGCCAGTGCCGTCGCCAACGAGTGGGCCCCCCCTGCTTGCTCAGGATCACAGCACTTGCAAGGTTGAAATACTGTGCAGTGAGATGGAAGATGGGGACGACGAGGAGTCCAGACTAGTACAGGGATTCCCTAGCGAGGAGACTTATTTGATTGTTTTCAATGTTGGGACAGCAATTTTTGGGGAGCACTATACTCTGGAGAATGATAGATGGGGCCCACCATACACTGGAACATTCCAAAGGTGGACATCAGACACTGGAGCAGCATTTACAGGGCCCATTATACACTAGAGCATTAGAAATGGGGCCCATTATGTTTGGAGCATTATTTGGGCCCATAAGACAGTGGAGCTTCATCCATGGGGACCAACATATACTGTAGCATTATGTGGAGCTCATCATATACTCTTTCAAACATTATATGGGACCAATGATTCTGTATGGAGAAATAAATGGGCCTTGTCATGAGATGTAAAAAGTGAAGTATTTTTCATTGTACTATACCGCTATTTCTCTGCCGTATCGGAGCATGATGAGTTGTGGTATGTGTTAAAGGGGCGCTCTTTTGCCCAGGGCACATGAAAACCTGGAGCCAGCCCTACCCCCCCACAACTTTAGCCAAATAACCCCCATTTTTCAGTGCGTAACTTGTATTATGAAGTTAATTAAGGTTGACAAGCTTAAGTAAGAAGAATTGATGCTTTTGGCATTCAAATGGGCACTGTAGGTGTGTTTCCTGTCCTCCTCTCACTGCCGACTTTTATTCCCCATTGACTTACATTGGGTTTCGTGTTTCAGGACGAGCCCGACTTTTCCCTATAATCGGCCGATCTTGCTCGACCCGACTTTTGGAAAAGTCGGTTTTCACTAAACGAAACTCGACCCTAAAAAACCAAAAGTCACTCAACTCTAGTGCTTACCCTTAAAAAAAGTGCTAAGTCCATCTCATTTATAGTATCTCGCAATCTGAATTTACTCAGAAGTGATGATACTATAGACAAAATTCTAGCAAATGGGATTCAAATTGTTTCCAGAAGGGCTCCCACACTCGGTAATTTTCTGTCACCTAGTCTCCTCAGATCCAATAAGCGCACTAAAACAAATTGGCTGACAACCAAGGGTTTTTTCAGATGCGTTTTTTTTTCCATGTAAAACCTGTTCACACTCAACTAAAACGCTGTCTTTTTCTAATTGTTTAACCAACAAAGTTTTTTTTTATTAATGATTACTTGAATTGTATCACAGATCATGTAGTGTATGTTATAGAATGCAAACAATGCAGTTTAAAATATGTAGGTTCCACCATCAGAAAATTAAAGGAACGTGTCCCAGAACACATCTATGATATTATTAACCCTACGGTGCGCAGCATACCTAATGCTTCCAAACACTTTATTATGTCACACAATAGAGATTTGTCGTTTTTCAATGTTTTTGCTATTGAACAGGTAAAGAGACACATTCGTGGAGGAAATAGAGAAAAACAACTACGGGACAAAGAAGCCTTATGGATTGAATTTATGGAAAGAACTCATGTTGCATTATTGATTGTGTTTGTTTTATTTGATGGTTTTAAATGTGCGTCACATGTTAATTAGTGCCACCTGTGTGTACTAGTTATATTCTCACACCCCTTCCCTTGGAGCTATACTGAGTTTAAGAACTTTTAGTTCGAAACGCATACAGTGTCTCCTCAACCTTCCCTCCGGTTTTCCGGTCGGGTTCATGCATTTTTGTATTTTGCATACATATTTTATGGATATCTAAATAAAATGTTTTGGATTTTACCCTTTTGAGATGGACCGTCTTTTCCTAATAATTCTGTACACGGTGTATACTACTACTACTTTTTGAAGCTATTTGACTTTGGAGCCAGCCTGGTATGTATCTCGACTCATGTGCCTGACCACAGACTATTTAAAAGTTATTCTTTAGGATCCCAAGCAGTGGGCTGTATCCATTTTTTTTCTTTCTTCTTGATGGCTATAACTTAATTACTTAATCTAAGTTCACATTGTGTCTTTGTCTACAGTCGGGAGCTTGCAGCTGAAGCCCTAGAAAAACGTTTTCTGTTGTTTGTGTTAATGAAGCCATTGATTATAATGATGTAGATGGAGTCACTGTGTGCTCTGTAGGACATAATTTTTGGCCTTGTATGCCTTTTTGAGGCAGACACCAAGATGGCGTCTTGGTGCCTGCCTCAAATAGGCACATAATGGTGCCAACATAGAACACTGACTCTGCCTCCATCATTACAGTCAATGTTCCTGTTGGTGTGAATATCTGAATCCCATTCTCCAAGGCTTCAGACACAAATACCGACAGAGCCACTGATCATAGTCCAACGTGAATATAGTCCAAGTGGGACTGTCTTAGGATGCCCAAGTCCTACCAGTTATGCATGTCTCTAGAAGTTTTTATATGGGAATAATTGTCATGGCTAGATGATAACCAGGTCACAACATCTCCCACATCGGCAAGTATGCAGTGAGTAAAGGGAACCTGTCACCTCGTTTTTCAGCTATAAGCTGCAGCCACTGCCTTTCTACAGCTTTCTAGAATGCTGTAGATAAGCCCCGAAAGGCAGTGGCTGCAGCTTATAGCTGAAAAACGAGGAGACAGGTTCCCTTTTACAATGTAAGCCTATGGAGCTTCAGAACAAGGCCCCATAGGCTTGCATTATAGAAGAAACTTCTCGCTCACACCGAGAGCATAGAGTGAGCCGAAGAGCGATGACTGGCAATTCTGACAGCTAAATTGGAATGGGTTATTTACAGTTAGAGCAGTCAGACTGTGGAATGCCGACCACAAAAACTAGTAATGGCAGACACTACAACAGCTTTTAACCAGGGCTGGATGATTTCCTCAATACACATAACATTGTGGTTATATTTAATTTAGTGACAAAATGGACAATTGGTGGAGAAAGGTTAAACTTGATGGACCTAGGTCTTTTTTCAACCTATGTATGTAACTATGTAGCTATGACATCACACAAAAGTGGAGCCAACAGCGCTTGATCTCAGAGAAGACGGCAGTAGGGAAGTATATTACTCCACCACACTACAATACATACACGTTTAGTGAAAAAACAAAACTTCATGAGGGTACTTCAAACATGTACGACGAACAGCATTCGTATGCCATATATTCCAGAAATATTCTATTACAAAGGAACATTAATTAATTCCGAATTTTTATTTTTTTTTTATATTAGGAATTCTCTATCAGTATGTCTTTGGTGTGTGGGAGGAAACCGGAGTACCCGGAGGAAACCCACGCAAACACGGGGAGAACATACAAACTCCTTGCAGATGTTTTCCTTAGTGACATTTAAACCCAGGATCCCAGTGCTGCAAAGCAACAGTGCTAACCACTGAGCCACCGTGCTGCCCAAGTACAGCTTTGATGATGGACTTGCTGTACTAGATGTATATGGTGCCCTAATCAACGATTGGACATATGCATCTTCTGATGCTGCGAGCAGCCCTGGATAATCCACGCCGGCAGGATGATATAATCCGGCGGAAGATGGATCCTAGGAGAAGAGATATAAAACTAATGTAAGTAATGGGACTCCATATTAGAGGATACTGCTTTGGTTTCATTGTGGCAGGACGGTAGAGAAATCTTAACTGTGCAGAGGAACAGGATCATTGTCAGTCATCATACATGTAACAATCCCACCACTGACAGATAACATCTTCTCCACATGAATTATTCTCACTGGCCAACATCAAACAACATAGACCTTATTATCACACTTACGTCTTCTAGGTTTTCGCTCTTCTACTATTTTGGCATTTTGCTCTTCTACCAGTTTTATTGCAGAGTTAATTTTCTTCTCAACTAGAAATTCATCTAAAAAGTAAAAAAACAAGTCAATGATCATTATCAGTCATCATACATGTGGCAATCGTATAACTGGGAGTTAACATCTCCTCCTAGTGAATAATTCTCAGTCGCCGACATCAGACAACATACACCTTAATGTCACACTTACCTCTGCTAGGTTCTGTCTCTGGGACTATTTCTGGGTCTTCATCATCTCCCAGTTTTAATGCAGAGGTATTTTTTGTTTCATCTTGAAATTCAAATAAAAAAAGTAAGAAAAACAAGTCAATGATCATTGTCAGTCATCATACATGTGGCAATCGTATCACTGGGAGTTAACATCTCCTCCTCGTGAATAATTCTCAATCGCCAACATCAGACAACATAGACCTTAATGTCACACTTACCTCTGCTAGGTTCTGTCTCTGCGACTATTTCTGGGTCTTGATCTTCTCCCAGTTTTATTGCAGATGTATTTTTTGTCTCAACTGGAAATTCATGTAAAAAAGTAAGAAAAACAAGTCAATGATCATTGTCAGTCATAGATGTGAAAATCCCACCATTGACATATTATTATTATTATTATTATTATTATTATTATTATTATTATTATTATTATTATTATTATTTATTGTTATAGCGCCATTCATTCCATGGCACTTTAGATGTAGGGAGGGGTATACATAAAAACAAGTACAATAATGTTGAACAATACAAGTCATAACTGGTACAGGAGGAGAGAGGACCCTGCCCGCGAAGGCACATATAATATATCTTCCTCATGAATTATTCTGTCACCGACATCAGACAACATAGACCTTATTGTCACACTTACCTCTGCTAGGTTCTGTCTCTGGGACTATTTCTGGGTCTTCATCGTCTCCCAGTTTTAATGCAGAGGTATTTTTTGTCTCATCTTGAAATTCATATAAAAAAAAGTAAGGAAAACAAGTTAATGATCATTGTCAGTCATCATACATGTGGCAATCGTATCACTGGGAGTTAACATCTCCTCCTCGTGAATAATTCTCAATCGCCAACATCAGACAACATAGACCTTATTGTCACACTTACCTCTGCTAGGTTCTGTCTCTACTACTATTTCTGGGTCTTGATCTTCTCCCAGTTTTATTGCAGATGTATTTTTTGTCTCAACTGGAAATTCATGTAAAAAAGTAAGAAAAACAAGTCAATGATCATTGTCAGTCATAGATGTGAAAATCCCACCATTGACATATAATATATCTTCCTCGTGAATTATTCTGTCGCCGACATCAGTCAACATAGACCTTATTGTCACACTTACCTCTGCTAGGTTCTGTCTTTGGGACTATTTCTGGGTCTTCATCGTCTCCCAGTTTTAATGCAGAGGTATTTTTTGTCTCATCTTGAAATTCATATAAAAAAAGTAAGAAAAACAAGTCAATGATCATTGTCAGTCATCATACATGTGGCAATCGTATCACTGGGAGTTAACATCTCCTCCTCGTGAATAATTCTCAATCGCCAACATCAGACAACATAGACCTTATTGTCACACTTACCTCTGCTAGGTTCTGTCTCTGCTGCTATTACTGGGTCTTGCTCTTCCAGTTTTAATGCAGATGTATTTATTGTCACAACTGGAAATTCATGTAAAAAAGTAAGAAAAACAAGTCAATGATCATTGTCAGTCATAGATGTGAAAATCCCACCATTGACTTATAGTGATGAGCGACTGTGCTCGTTACTGGAGTTTTCCGAGCATGCTCGGGTGTTCTCCATGTATTTTGAGCATACTCGTGAATTACGTTTTAGTCCCGCCGCCAGATTATTTGTGGCTGCTGGAACGCCTGAATACATGTGGGGATTTTTGCTAAAGAACGGCAACCCCACATGTATTCAGACTGTCATCCGCAAATCATGCAGCTGCAGGGACTGACTGTCTGATGTCGGCGACTGAGAATAATTTCAGAGGAGGATATATTATATGTAGTGATGAGCGAGTGTGCTCGTTACTTGAGTTTTCCAAGCATGCTCAGGTGTGAGCCGAGTATTTTGGGCGTGCTCGGAAATTACATTTTAGTCCCCACAGCTGCATGGTTTGCAGCTGCTGGACAGCCTGAATACATGTGGGGATGATTGCACGTTTTTTTGGAAATCCTCACATGTATTCAGGTTGTTTAGCAGTCTCAAATCATGCAGCTGCAGGGACTAAAACTTGATTTCCTAGCATGCCCAAACTACTCAGAGAACACCCGAGCATGTTCGGAAAACTCGAGGAAAGAGCACACTCGCTTATCACTACATATAATATATCCTCCTCATGAATTATTCTCAGTTACCGACATCAGACAACATAGACCTTATTGTCACACTTACCTCTACTAGGTTCTGTCTCTACTATTTCTGGGTCTTGAACTTCTCCCAGTTTTAATGCAGATGTATATTTCGCATCAACTGGAAATTCATATAAAAAAAGTAAGAAAAACAAGTCAGTGATTATTGTCAGTCATAGTGTGAAAATCCCACCATTGACATATAGTGATGAGGTAGTGTGTTCGTTACTCGAGCATGCTCGGGTGTTCTCTAAGCCTTTTGAGCGTGCTCGTGAATTAAGGTTTAGTCCCCGCAGCTGCATGATTTGCAGCTGCTAGATAGCCTGAATATATGTGGGGAGGATTGCCAGTTTCTTCGGAAATCCTCACATGAATTCAGGCTGTCTAGCAGTGTCAAATCATGCAGCTGCGGGGACTAAACTTGCTTACCGAGCATGCCCAAACTACTCAGAGAACACCCGAACATGTTAGAAGAGCTCAAGTAACGAGCACACTTGCTCATCACTACATATAATATATGCTCCTCGTGAATTATTCTCAGTCGCCGACATCAGACAACATAGACCTTATTGTGACACTTACCTCTGCTAGGCTCTGACTCTGCGACTATTTCTGGGTCTTGATCTTCTCCCAGTTTTAATGCAGATGTATTTTTCGCCTCAACTGGAAAATTATATAAAAAAGTAAGAAAAACAAGTCAATGATTATTGTCAGTCATAGATGTGAAAATTCCACCATTGACATATAACATCTCCTCCTCATGAATTATTCCCAGTTGCCGACATCAGACAACATAGACCTTATTGTCACACTTACCACTGCTAGGTTCTGTCTCTGCCACTATTTCTGGGTTTTTCTCTTCTCCCAGGATTAATGCAGATTTGTTTTTCTTCTCAACTGGAAAATCATATAGAAAAGTAAGAAAAACAAATCAATGATAAACTCCTATAAGATTAGATTCATATCTTTATGGTTGCTGATGCCGGATTGCTATGAGCGCAACCCTGTGGTCGGCGTTCATAGCACACCTGTAATTCTGCTACATAGAGGTGATCTATGCATCTCCTCTATGTAGCAGAGGCGATCGAGTTATGGTAGCTTCTAACCTCCCATGGAGGCTATTGAAGCATGCCAAAATAAAAAAAAATGTTTTTAAAAATATTAAAAAATTAAAAAAAACAAGAGTTTAAATCACCCCTCTTTCGCCCCATTCAAAATTAAACTATAAAAAAATCAAACCAACACATATTTGGTATTGCCATGTTCAGAATGGCCCGATCTATCAATAAAAAAAGGATTAACCCGATCGCTAAATAGCTGAGTGAGAAAACAAATCGAAACGTCAGAATTGCGGTTTTTTTTTTGGTCGCCGCAACATTGCATTAAAATGCAATAACGGGCGATCAAAAGAATATATCTGCACAAAAGTGTTATCATTAAAAACGGCAGCTTGGCGCACAAAAAATAAGCTCTCACCCAACCTGAGATCGCGAAAAATGGAGATGCTACGGGTCTCAGAAAAGGGCGCAATTTTTTTTTCTGCAAAGTTTGGAATTTTTCTTCACCTCTTAGATTAAAAAGAACCTAGACATGTTTGATGTCTATGAACTCGTATTGACTTGGAGAATCAAAATCGCAGGTCAGTTTTAGCATTTAGTGAACCTAGCAATAAAGCCAATCAAAAATTAGGTGCGGGATTGCACTTTTTTTGCAATTTTACTGCACTTGGAATTTTTTGCCCGTTTTCTGTTACATGACTTGGTAAAAGCAATGGTATTGTTCAAAAGTACAACTCGTACAACAAAATATAAGCCCTCACATGGCCATATTGCCCTTAAAATAAAAAAGTTATGGCTCTGGAAAGAAGGGGAGCGAAAAATGAAAACGCAAAACCGAAAAAAGCTTTGGGGGTTAAGGGGTTAAAACATATGTGGCACATTAAGGGTATATAGGGTTAGTGTGGGGCCTGATTGAGCCATGGGCAGAGTGTTCGTGATCAGTATCAGGCACCAGACTGTATGGCCCCTTATACCTTTAATGCGCAGCACATAAGAGTGAGAATTTTATACGTTAACGTGTTGGATTGTTGTTTATTTTAAAGGCACAAAAAAGCAGTGATTTTCTGAGCCCTCATGTAACATTTGCATTGCACCTTATGATCAGTGACGACAACAAGATGTCCTATAGACCTGCACATACCTGATAATATGGGAGAGGGTGACTTGTTGTTTTCAGTAGTGAAACTCTGACTATCACCATCAATTCCAGTTGGAGAAGATTCTTTCTGCCTGTTTAGTAGAAGAAAAAATAAATAAATTACAAGTGAAAGCAATGAAAATAAAAAGACTCCTTTCTGTATGGGCAATTACCACACTTGGACAAAATGGAGGAGATACCTTGCACAGAACTGCCTTCAATCAGCAAGAATGAAGAATAACTAGTAATAAAGGGCTTTAATGAAATGGAAATGAAAGGCTGGTCACAATGATCAGCTGTTATCACAAGCCAGACCCCACAGTGATGATCAATCATGGGGCGGTGGTTCTGGATTTAGTATTGTGTCATATGCGTCTTGTATTTCGTATTCTGAAGATATGTCAGTACTATACCCTATAATAATAATCTACTCACACGTCTGAGTGCTTTGTGCTGCTCTCTAGAGAACAATCTGGAGATGGCTCATCGTCTTCATCGCTCATCATCCTGGTATCGGTTGCATATAGCTAAAATACACAGAGTAAAATTAAATATAAATATATATATATATATATATATAGTATTTTCATAGTATTTTAGCTATAGTTTTGTGGATTTACTGATCACATACTCACCTTAGAAAGTCTTTGAGAAGATGACACAAAGTTTAGGCTTTCTGGCCAGTCACCGACCTCCTTACTTGTGTCACCCTCATCTGAATCCATATGTTTTGGTCTCTCAATATCAGCTACAAAATACAAGTATTATCAGAGATTATTAATATAATCACAGTCACCATGTTATTACTAATAATGATGGGAACATAACGTCACATAAAATAAAAGACAAGACGTTTAAACGGCAGCTTTCACCAGATGACGTCTCATTCTACTTACTGTCAAAGTAGCTGGTGTCCTCCTCTGACATAAGAATTGGCCTATACTCTGGCTGCTGATGTTCAAGATTCTCAAAGTCTAACTCACTCAGGAATGGATGACTCTTGATTTCATTTGATCCTCCTGGAAATGGAAGACAAGAAAAAAGTACATTTTATGGTAATCTAAACTGAAGACATAGCAGAGCTAAAATATACTGTAAGTCATGGCATGAAGAATGGGGAATGGACAAGAAGGTAACACAGAGACCTCAGTGCTGATCCTCATGGAAATGATCTATTTGTCAGGTCACAGAGGAGTTATAAGTCATTATTAATACTACTATATATATATTACCTGTCCCGAGTCTATGTCTTGGATCTTTTCTGAGTAGCTGAGTAATGAAGTTTTGAGCATCGGGATGAACAGCACGATTTTTAAATTTCAAAGTGATGTCTTCTGTTATATAAAAAGAAAATGTTACAGAAAAGAAAGTCTCTACATTTACTATCATTTAAAAAAGCTATCAAAAACAACAAGTAACTAAACCAAAGAATGAACCAAATTACTATGGCATCACACAGCATTCAGATTATTTTACTTACCCCTGATGATTCTCTTTAACATATCCTTTTTGTTTCTTCCTTTAAATGGCACATCGCCGGTAAGAAATTGATATGTGATGATCCCTATTGACCACCAGTCAATAGGCCTTCCGTAGCCCACCCCTAAGAAGACTTCTGGGGCTACATAATACAAGGTGCCAGTCGTCTGGAAACCAACAGAACAATGAGAAGATTATCAATGAAAATAACTGTGACA
This sequence comes from Dendrobates tinctorius, assembly GCF_039654945.1. Lineage (NCBI taxonomy): Eukaryota > Metazoa > Chordata > Amphibia > Anura > Dendrobatidae > Dendrobates > Dendrobates tinctorius. The sequence continues at coordinate 23,740,843 of NW_027361738.1, read as the reverse complement.
AATAACATCAGTGGAAACATTTTCCATGTGAGAAAATATGATAGAAGCAGAAATAGATCAGATCTGTAAAGAATAAGTTTTTTATGTATAGCTAACCCCATCATCAGGGAACTCTCTGGTGATGTCTTCAGTTCGAGCCTTGTAAATGTCTGATGTTGGTCTCATGAGTCCGACTTTTGAAATCCCAAAATCGGTGACTTTGATATGTCCAGTTGATGATATCATGAGGCTGTGAAAGAAAAGACATTGTCAGCCCTAAGTAATACCCCATAGACTGTATACCAAACTATAACTGTCTCTCCCTTTATTATACGGCAGCGTTCACTTACTTCTCAGGCTTCAGGTCTCGGTGAACCACACCATAGCTGTGCAGATATTCCACAGCAACAACCGTTTCTGCAATGTACAAGCGGGTCCAGGCGAGGGAAAAACGACCATATCTCTCAATGAGACTCTGACAGTCTCCTCCTAGAGCAGAAAGCAAATATGACAGGTGAGAGTTTGTTACAATATAAATTACACATGATGAGTGTGAATGAGAAATAAGCTGAGACACTGGGGCAGGGAGTCAATCATAGAGATACACTGTGTGATGTAGAGCGTATACTGTATACTGCAGAGTAATCCTATACAAAAAGAGAGCTGAGATCTGCCCCCTGCTGGTAAACTCTTACATTGCACTGTCAATCTCTGACAGCGGCATTTTAGCAGGTGACCTGGAGGCGAGCTGCTCTAAGCACTCATCGCCCCCATTCCATGTCAGTGGTTTGCTATGGCTGCTGAGTTTCTGCAGAAGACGACTGTCCTTGCCATTATGGTGCTTCTGTGAAGGTCAGTGTGTAGCTCGGCTTCATAGGGGACCAAGATTTTCACCATACTCTGCAATACTCATATTACAGTACATAGTAATTACGATTATATAATCACAAGTTCAGGCCCCTTATGGAGACCAAAATATAAAATAATAATAAAAATATTTGGGGAAAGAAAATTAAATATAAAAATCACTTTTTCTCCATTCAAAATAAATAATGAAAAAAACAAATAAACTCAGGTGGAATAGCAGTGTTTTTGTTCCCCCAACATCAGAAAAAAATGCAATAAGAAGCAATGAAAATTATTATCTGTGAGAAAGAGGTAACCCTCCTGAACTGTTCTTCTGGGCATGTAGATTAATGAGATATAAATACATTGGAAGCTTTATGTATTTAAGCAGAAATGGGCTGGATAGAGATACAATGGATATGTCTTACCTGTGACAAAGTCCATGACCATACACACATTTTGTTTAGTTGGGAAGGAACAAAGTGTGGAGACAATAAAGGGACAATCAGAGAATATTGCAATGTCCCTTTCCAGATAGGCCATTTCAAGATACTCTGGAACCCCCAGTTCGCTCCTGGCTTGTTTCTTCATGGCGAATACCCTGTTTGTGTCTTTATGACGCACTAAGTGGACGGCCCTGTAGAAGAGAAAAATCCATAATTTACACAGAATTCTTACTAACAGTCTGCCTATGTGTCAAATGATCTTCTGTACTAATAGTTAATAGTGATGAGCGAGTATGCTCGTTACTCGAGATTTCTGAGCATGCTCAGGTGTCCTCCGAGTAGTTTGGATGTGCTCGGAGATTTAGTTTGTGTCACCGCAGCAGCATGATTTGCGGCTGCTGGACAGCCTGAATACATGTGGGGAATGCCTGTTTGTTAGGAAATTCCCACATTTATTCAGGCTGTCTAGCAGCCACAAATCAGGCAGCTGCGGTGACACAAACTAAATCTCCAACCACACCCAAACTACTCGGAGACCACCCGAGCATGCTCGGAAATCTCGAGTAACGAGCATACTCGCTCATCACTAATAGTTAGTACTAGATGTATGGCCGTCACTAGAAATCAATGTCTGGAAATACACAAAATAACTCAGCATGAATGATCACTTATGGGAGATTTTCATCCATATCACATGATAACTGAGCTGAATCGTGACAAGTAGACATGGACCAGACGACTAGATGTAGATTAGATCTAGTGCAAAGTGGTATTGATAACAACAGCTCGACCCACAAAAAACAAGTCCTTACAAAGCTCTATGGGATGAAAAAATAAAAATGTTACAGATCTTGGACAACAGTAACATTAAGGCTGTGTACCCATGTTGCGGATTGTATGCGTTTTTGCTGCGAAAATGCATACAGAACGCACCCCATGCATTCCTAAGGCATTCCGCACATGCTGTGCTAATGCTGCGTTTTTTTCCACGGCGGAATCGCATAGCGGAAAGAAACGCAGCAGGCTCATTATTTTTCCAGAATCGCCGCAATTCCGCAAAGAATCACCGCAATTCTGCACACATAGGAATGCATGAGATCCGCTTTCTTTCCGCATGTGGCTATGCCCACCATGCGCAAAGTGAGCGAATCATGTGCGAATAGTACCCAGGGTCTGGAGGAGAGGAGACTGTCCTCCAGGCCCTGGGTACCATATCTCTGTAAAAAAAAGAATAAAGAATAAAAAATCGGGTTATACTCACCTTCCGGAGTGCCGCGCAGCCTTACCAATGCTCCCGTCAACTGTGTTCCCAGTAATGCCTTGCGGCAAGGACCTGTGATGACATAGCGGTCTCGCGAGACTGCTACAGTATCGCGAGACTGCTACGTCATCAAAGGTCATTGTCGCAAGGCATCGCTGGGAACGGGAGCATCGCGAGGATCGGGAACACTGCGCCGGATGCCGGAAGGTGAGTTTATCACAATTTTTTTAAATTATTTTTAGCATTCAATCTTTTACTATTGATGCGGCATAGGCAGCCTCAATAGTAAAAAGTTGGTCACACTTGTCAAACAATATGTTTGATGAGTGTGACCAACCTGTCAATCACATTCCAAGCGATGCTTCAAAACGCTTGTAATGCGCTGGAATTCCGCACGCGAAAATCGCGTGAAAAACGCTTGTTTTCTGCCGGAAAAACACATGCGAATTCCATGCCTTTTCCCGCAGCAGGAGTTGCGGAAATGCTACAGAAATTTCCGCAGCATCTCTGCAACGTGGGTACATAGCCTTAGACATGGACTAATATACAGGAATTTCCTTAAGGCAGGACATATAGACTGTGGCATCATCATAAGGAGTTTGGGAAAAATGTAGATTATCCATAACGCTCACCCATAAGATCCACTGTTGATCTCTTTGATCTGGGTATAGTCGCTCCTACTTGGTTTTCTCATAGGGGTCAATGATCTGATCACGGCCTAGAAGAATAAGAAATGACAATGAGACATAAAAGTTGCAGGAAAATAAAAGCTGGAGATGCAGGAACTTCTCTACATTATGTCCCCGCTGATTACACTGCAGCAGATGTAGAGGACATGATACGAGCAGGACGCTCCCCAGACACTATTATATTATAGGGATATCCTCTATACACATATATCACTGTACTAGAGGGGATGGTAAGGGACATCACACAGAGGAGACAGGAATAATAATAATAGGTCCAATCTACATTAAGAATAGAGTTAACCCACTGTACTCTGGGGTGTAACATGTGATGTGTAATTCATACCCCGTTATCTGATGATATACAGATGTTTTCTCTGATACTTACACTGGCAGATTCGGGGATCTCTGGGGTCTCAGATATTCCACCGTCAGCAGTTGCCGGCTCAGTTGTCTCTAATATAATGATAAAATAATGAGACATCATGTATTAGACGATATCAGAACTTAATATATAACACATTGATATAAGGAAGGAAAGACAAGTAAATGGTATAATACTAGTTATATGGATATTCTGCACATACTGTATATACTTATGGCACATCCATAGATAGATATGCTCTACCATAAATGTGTGATTGTTCGGGATCTGACAGTGACTTGGATGGGGACCCTGTGAGGTCCTCTGTGCATTTTGGGGCTGAGAAGATCCCAGAAGAGAGAACCAGAGGGGTTTTCAGAATTGCATGAGCCCTCTCCATTACAGTCTATAGGAGGTTCAGGAGCCGTCACCGGCCTCATACAGAGGATGAAGAGTAAATTTATATATTCTCTGGTGTCTCCATAATATTAATATTTGTAGGAATACGAGATGATCAGCTTACCTTCCATCAGATCACTTTTTAGCCCTGGCTCACTGGTATTGGGGTCAGCGATATTTTGGTGTTGCCCCTCTTTGAAGTCACCGGCCGGTGCTTTCTGTTGGATATAATATGTGCAATTAATATAACAAGTCACAAATACTAAATTACAGTACACAAAAGACGGGACGGACTAAACCTGGATTTACATAATTGCGGAAGTGCAGGGAATATACACGGCCGCTCCGTCCAGTAAATCCACATTAATATATAAGGGACTTGTATATACAACAGTTCTCCAATAGCATCTATTACCAGAACTGCAGCATTTACAAGAAGGAAGATTGTGACGATAAAGCGAGACCGATGTGATATGAAAGGTCCGCACCACTGAGCACAGTACAGACTGTCACCACAGAGGATGGAGCAGAGACAGGCTGCCATAAAAGATCCTGTCTCTGCCTGGCGCGGACAGGGGGCTTCTAAAATGAGATATATGACAATCTGCTATATGACTAGTAATCTGGAGAAGATCAGACAAGAAAGACATGAGATATAGAAGATGACGGATTCTTACCAAAAGCTTCAGTGAGCGGGCAATATATCCTAGTACAATCAGGAACTGTACGGCCAATACTTTAAAAAAGGTCAAATCTCCATATTGGGATCTTTCTTCAGCCTATAAAAATGGAAAAAAACAAAAAAGGAAAATCATGAGAGAAAGTAGAGAATATAGGACGCTATTTATGTCACCATTTTACTCCTGCAATCTACAGCTACAATTAATACATATATGGATATTTCATATCAGCTATAAATTATATTGCTCTCGGCCAAAATATATATTTCATGTAAATAAACTTGTATTTTGTAAATATTAAAATATTATTGATTATTGTTTTATGTGCTTTGCCCAGATTGTCTGTTACCTGATGTACTAAGGTCCTGATGTTCATCTGTAAATGCTTAAGATATTCTGAGCTTATATGGCCTTGTTGGTGTTTGGTCAGGCAGTCTCTCACTAGCTTCATAACCAGCCGGTAAGTGAAGCTAAGGATGCCATCGGGTATTGGTAGCACAATGTCAGGGGCATAGGTGGTAAGAATCCCCTGGAGTAGTGCCAACACCTCAAGTTTAGCTGAAGAAATTCCAGACATTTCAAACAAACCCAAGTGCAGTCAGTATATCACCAGCTTCATAGCCATTCACTGACAACAATGACACCTGGGCAGTAAGCACTTGGGTAGGTAGTGGTGGTGCATTATGATGTCATAATGGAATCTTGGGGTGGAATGTTAACATTTCATCAGTGATGTCATCATGGAATCCGGGGATGGAATCTTAACCCATTTACAACTTTGAAAGTATAGGTACGTCCAAGGTTGTGTCCCTGTCTTTTTTAGGCAGCGCCAGAGCCCACATCTCTACCCACACATGAGAGTTGATGTGATCATCTGTTATGTCCCGCAAATAGATTTTGGCTGCCAACCACTTAATGACACTGTCAATCACTAACAACGGCATTTAAGACGTGCTGACCGAAACCGTGTCACAAGTCTCGCTCATCAGCGCCCTTGTCACATGATTCTGGGGTTGCAGTGAGTTATCATGACAGCTGGGGGTCTGCAGAAGAACAGTGTGCCTGTCCATTGATCATCTTTTATGAACACTGACTCATGGCCAGTGTTCAGATTTTTTTTTCCACCGCTTAAGTAAAAAAGGACTTATACAAAAAAGCAAGGCCTCATAGGCTATATTGATGGTAATAAAATGTAATGGCTCTGGGAAGAAGGGGAGCAAAAAAACGAAAGCACAAAAATGGAAAATCGCAAGGTGGTGAAGGGGTTAAAGTGGCATCTCACTATAAAGGGAAGTTGCCTAGTAACATTCTATTAACAATTAAGTTGGCAACATCATGGGTTGAGCATCAGAACCAGAATCAGGGAAAGAGGGAAAACCATGGCTTTGCTATTCTGATCAGGCTTTTATATATATATTTCCCCCAAAAAATTATTTTAACATGGTTTTGGATGCTAAATATTCTTTACATGTGTAAACATTTACTTTTTTTTTACATATTGTGACCAGGGTGGACTGGGAGTAAAATTCAGCCCTGGCATTGTAGACACGCAGGCCCACGCTATCACCGCCCCCCTCCCCAGCTTGTATTTTATGAATATTATCCTTTATTATTGCTATGTGTTTTGCCCAGATTGTTTGTTACTTACCTGTAGTACTAAGGTCCTGATGTTCATCTGTAAATGCTCAAGATATTGTGAGCTTATACGACCTCGGCGGTATTTGGTCCGGCAGTCTTTCACTAGCTTCATAACCAGCCGGTAAGTGAAGCTGAGGACGCCATCGGGTATTGGTAGCACAAGGGCAGGGGCATAAGTGGTAAGAATCCCCTGGAGTAGTGCCAACTCCTTACGTTTATCTGAAGAAATGTCAGACATTTCAAACAAATCCAAGCGCAGTCAGTATATCACCAGCTTCGCAGCCAATCACTGACAACAATGGCAGCTGGGCAGTAAGCACTTGGTTAAGTAGTGGCGGTGCATTATGATGTCATAATGGAATCTTGTGGTGGAATGTTAACATGTCATTAGTGATGTCATAATGGAATCTTGTGGTGGAATGTTAACATGTCATTTGTGATGTCATAATGGAATCTGGGGATGGAATCTTAAAGGGGCATCTCACCATAAAAGGAAGTTACCTAGCAATAATTAATGTGGCAACACCATAGGCTGAGCATCAGTTTCAAACTCAGGCATGGAGGGAAGAACCATGGGTTTGATCAGTGAGGCAGGCTTTTACATCTGTCTTTTCTCCCATAAAATATGTTAAACAGAGTTTGGACACTAAATGTTCTTCACATTTACTTTTTCTGGATATTGTGACTTGGGATGGACTGGGACTAAAATACAGTCCTGGTGTTTCAAGCCCATGCTGTCGCCTACCCCTTCCCTAGATTGAGGTCTCTAATACTAATTTTATCCTACCTTGAGGAAATCAATAATTTACTATTATCTATATTTCCAATATAATATTTAATAATAATAATAATAATTATATTGCAATATATGGCTCACACTGAGTATTTTCACTGCATAACAAACTCATCTTCTTACTGTCCCCACAAAGTGGATGGGATTTATAGAAATCTCATGCCCACTGTGATTTTTTTATACCCTGTATAAAATGACCTGCGGTGCGTGTGTGTTTGAAATCCTCAAAATACAGAATAACTTTTTCTTGTGATTACGCTGAGATTTATATGCAGATTTTATCCATAGAATTGCATTAGATGAGGAAACTACGCAGGTAAAAAAAACACAAAATGCTTAAAATCCACAGATGACTATCAATAAATCTTTGTTAAAGCCTAGTACCACGAAGTATCAAAAATAAAGCAGATTTAATCAACACATAACATAGCAAATAAGCAAAAAAAATAACACAGAGTCAAAACGATACAAAAATTTAATAAAAACGCAAGTAGCCTAATTTACCTAATAGGTGGAAAAATGCTGCAGAAAATCTGCAACATCAAAAACTCACCAACTACTCATCATGGGAACTTAGCCTACCAAATAGCACCAGAGCAGATCAAAATATTACCAGCATATACAGTAGTGATAATACCGCCATACGGATCATTAGGTAAACCAATATACTAGTGCTGATATCACCACCATACAGTGTCCATATAATGGTACTATCAGTTTTGCACAAGTGCACTGTAGACCATGTATATCTGTACTGTGCAGGTTCTCACCAAAGACGTTCTCAATAATCGCAGTCATTCATTTTTCCTTCCATTTTCCATTCGGCCCAAAACAGCATGATCACTTCTTCAATCCATAACTCATCCCTGCACAATGTAACACAGAGACGTCTTTGACTTACAGCTTTTACCCTCCATAAATTCCCCCATTCCTGTACAAGCCATGTAGTGCAATAATAAGTAACCTAGACAGTAATAATGCCCCTCTGTGTCCTGTATGGTAATCCTAGCATCTTTTTGTGTCCCTCACAATAACAGTGCCTCCTCCATGCCCCTACACAGTAATAATGTTCCCTCTGTGCACACTTAGAGTAATAATACCCCCGTATGCTTCCTTATATCTAAGTACAGCAGCATGTAGAAATAATGCCCCCATTCCCCCCGTATAATAATTCTCCTTCACCCTTTATAATAATAATATTGACCCCGTACCTTCTTACCCCTGTGATTGCTTATAATAATATGTCTCCTGTTCTCTCCCTGTAATGATACTGATTTTGCTGTCTGCCTCCTGATAGTAATGCCCCTGAGCAGGAGCATACATAGAAATCACTGGAACGCCAGACCAAAAGTCTTATTTTTATTTATTGTTATTATTATTTATTATAGATCCATTTATTCCATGGCGCTTTATATGTGAGGAGGGGTGTACATAATAAAAGACAAGTACAGTAATCTTAAACAACGCAGGTCACGACTAGTACAGGAGGACAGAGGACCCAGCAAACGAGGGCTCACAATCTACAAGGGATGGGTGAGGATACAGTAGGTGAGGGTAGAGCTGGTCATGCAGCGGTTTGGTGGATCGGTGGTTACTGCAGGTTGGTAGGTCTTCAGGTTCCTTTTGAAGCTTTCCACGGTAGGTGAGAGTCTGATATGTTGTGGTAGAGAGTTCCCGAGTAGGGGGGATGCACGGGAGAAATCTTGTATGCGTTTGTGGGAAGAGGATATAAGAGGGAAGTCGAGAAGGAGATCTTGTGAGGATCGGTGGTTGCGTGCAAGTAAGTACCGGGCGATGAGGTCACAGATGTATGGAGGGCACAGGTTGTGGATGGCTTTGTATATCTTGGTTAGGGTTTTGAACTGGAGTCTCTGGGTAATGGGGAGCCAGTGCAGGGATTGACAGAGAGGAGAGGCCGGGGAATAGCGGGGGGACAGGGATTAGTCAGGCAGCGGAGTTTAGAATAGATTGGAGGGGTGCGAGAGTGTTAGAGGGAAGGCCACAGAGCAGGAGGTTGCAGTAGTCAAGGAGGGAGATGATGAGGGCATGGATTAGGGTTTTTGCCGATTCTTGGTTTAGGAATGTACGAATCCGGGAAAAAATTTTGAATCGGCTGGAAGTGGAAAGGGCTTAGATATGTGGTTTGAAGTAGAGATCAGAGATTACCCCAAGGCCATGAGCTTGTGGGACTGGGGAGAGTGAGCAGCCATTTACGTTAAAGAGAATCTGTCACCTGTTTTTTCTCCTGTGAGATGCGGCCACCGCCATCATGGGCTTATCTACAGCATTCTGTAATGCTGTAAATAAGCCCCCAATGTATCTTGAAAGATAAGAAAAACAAGTTATATTATACTCACCAGGGGGGCGGTCCAGTGCGGTCCGGGTCTGATGGGTGTCGCAGTCCGGGTCCGGTGCCTCCCATCTTCTAGCGATAACGTCCTCTTCCTTGTTTCTGTTGTGGCTCCAGCGCAGGCATAATTCTCTGACCTGTTGAGGGAAGAACAGAGTACTGCAGTGCGCAGGCACCGGGAAAAGTCAGAGAGGTGGGCGCATCTCATAGGGGAAAAAATAGGCAACAGATTCCCTTTAATGGATAAGTCCATTGGGGGGGTCAAATTAAATGGGGAAAGATGATGAATTCTGTTTAGTCCATGTTAAATCTTAGAAATCTAGCGGAGAAAAAGGATGAAATAGCAGCTAGACATTGTGGGATTCTGGTTAGTAGGGTGGTGATATCTGGTCCAGAGAGGTAGATCTGTGTGTCGTCAGCATAGAGATGGTACGAAAAGCCGTGCGACTCTATGAGCTGTCCCAGGCCGAAAGTGTAAATGGAGAAGAACAGGGGCCCTAGGACTGAACCTTGCGGGACTCCGACACATTGGGGACGAAGTGAGGAGGTATTATTATGACATACAGTGTGTGAATTAAGTATTTAACATGTCAGCAATTTCTAAGAAAATATATTTTTAAATCCCAGGCTCCCCCACATAGTATGATGCTCACTTCACAGCACTCGCTCCTCCAGACACACACAGTAATTTGGTTTTGGGTCGCCCTCCCAGGGCTGGCGGAGTACTCGGTACTGGTCCCGATGAGCTTCAATGGGAGATGTCACGGCAGCTGTAACCCGGCCCTTGGCCCTGGGCGCCCATTTTAAAAGGGAAAGGTTTCAGTGTGCTTATGGTGATGAGAGTTTATAAGTGATTCGTGACGCCACCTGTGGTGTTCGGCAAGGAAGATTTGAAGCCCTCCACAGGCATGGCTGTAGTCCCAGGGCAGTGTAGGTCAAGTGACATGTAGATGGTGTAGTGTCAGGCACAGGGGATGTAGCAGTGCTGAGTGCTTGAATAAGTGGAGGACACCAGGGCATGTAGTTCCAAAGCTTTAATCACAGTCTGCTCTGGTACAGGTGCCCGCATCCGTGCCGTGTCCTCCGGGTCAGGAGCTCAGTCAACCTCCAGGCAAGATGAACTACTCCCTTCCAACACTCCGCCAACATGTGCCTTTTCTGAACGTCTCACTATTGCGCCTTTGGTGAAGTACTCCAGTACTGAGTTACACAGGGGTTCCTCCTGTCAGATGTTCTTAAGAAGTCTACTTGTACGGCAGACAGCTGTAGCCTGCTTCGGGGACTCCTTGCTACTAAGTCCCGGCTCACTATCGTTGCTGTTGTGCCCCCAAGTCTTGTGTGGGAATAAAGTGGTGACAATTTCTATTCCTCCGGTGTCTGCTGCAGGACCATTAGTATTCATACAACCTCGGGGACCGGACCCCGGCCTTGCGCTGTGAACTTGAGAAGGGTTCTCTTCTAACCCTAATCCTTAGTCCTCCTTTTCTCCTTACATTCTGTACAATCCTTTCCTTCATATGGAGAATCAGGCTTTCTATAATGTCTCTCTCTCCTGTGCCGGCGGACCCAGATCACTGAGGTCAGCTGCAGCACTTCCTTCATCCATCCCACTCAGGGGATCTTCTCTCTTCCTATGACTCTGTTAGACTCACTGACTCAATGATAAACTCTTCCCGCTCTTTTGATGCAAGCTAAACTCCACCCGCCTCCCAGCACGCTTCTTGTTCCAAGCAGGGAGCCACCAAAGGGTGCTTTGCTACACTACTGTTTTGTGTGGGATGCAGGTGTTGGAGCGTGGTCAGGTGTTTCCACCTTACTGGATGGTGGGATATAACACTTCAGGAGGAGGTGCAATACCTCTGTGGCGACTGAACCCTCAGGGGTGCCACATACCCCCCGTTAAACACAGCACGTCCGCGTTCTGCAAGAAAACAAAGGTGGAAATACAGGAACATACAAAATTTTGTAATGCTAATAAACAGTTCTTATCTAAACTTCCCAATGTGGGAGGCACTCATTCTTGAATGTTGCAAACAATTTAACTATCTATCTATCTATCTCTAAAATTATGCTACCTAATTTAAAGTGCTATGGCAGTAAACTCGCTACCAATTCAAGTAACACATTTCCTAGTAATAACACATTTCTCATCTGTTCACATTTTCCACTTTCTTCTGTTCAAATCCTTATTTAAATTTTTGCATCTTTATTCAAAAACATTCCTATATTTCTCTTTCAACTATAAAAGCTATATTAGACACTATCATTATTCACTTTTCTATCAAAAATACTAACCATTATTTTTAAGTGCAATTCTATAAAGAGTAGACACTGGTCCAGCCAACATGTCTTGAAATGACCTTATAATGAGGTAATCCTTATTCAAGGAAGGTCCTATGTAAAACCAAGAGAGAGCACTTAAAGAGGTGCAAACTATTTACCTAACAGTCTGGATCACTCAGCGTCCATGATCTCCACAGTTAAAGTGTAAAGAGAAACGCTGCCAATAGAACTGGGCAACAAAACAGGATCAACAGGTAAACATCATGATAACCAAATATAGAAAAAAAAAAGAAAAACAGGCACAATGGTGCTAAGACCCTCCTGGGTAACAAAAGTTAGTTAGTAAATTCTTCAATGTTGGTTGTCTCCTCCTGGGGTTCTGGAAGCGGGTTGGTTTGGCTGCTTCCAGGGGAGATCTTTAGAGCATCCTCTTCCTGCTTGAGGGTTGACAGGTGATGAGATGGCAGTTGGTGAGGTGGCTGCCTGAGGTTCAGCTGGTGTAGTTACTTGTACCATGGGGATTAGCTCGGTATTGTAGCTTCATTGATGTAAAATGGGATAAGCTGCAGTAAAAAGTGCCGTTCTATGAACAATGTCTCTGTTTCGTCACAACTATTGCTGTCCGTGCACATTGGCAGCAAATAAAATGTTCTTTCCACCGACAATTGGTTTAAGTCCGGGATCACACATACGAGAAACTCAGACAAGTCTTGCATTTTAATACCCGGCACTGCTGCCTGCACTCAGGAGTGGAGTGTGCGGCTGCATAGAAATGCATGCAACCGAATGCACCGCTCTCGAGTGCCGGCGGCAGTGCCGGGAATTAACATGCGAGACTTGTCCGAGTTTCTTGCATGTGTGATCCCGGTGTAGCGCAGTCTGTCTAACGCTGACATTGACCCCCATTATGTGACGCATGCCATAAAGCGGCACGCGTTCGCGATGTGCCGTCATTCAGTAACGTAGCCTCGGACGCGGGATGCAGCATCTGAGGCTCCATCACTACTAGCGCTGAGGAATCATCTGTGTTAGCGCTGGTGATTCATCTGCACTAGCGGGTATAGCATGATGCAAACGCGTTATGCTATACCGTTAACGCAGCCCGTCAACGCTATGCGTTGAACGGGCTGCATAACGCAATCTGAACCTAGCCTTATAAAAATGAATCCCTATTGTATAGTTATCATTGTAGTGTTGGGAGTAAGCAATGCCACAGGAGATAGGGGTTGTGACAAGAGTTGAGCAAATTCTTCAAAATTTGGTTCGAATTACAATTGCTGGAGAGTATTGTATTTGCAGTATTCACCAAACGTCATTGGAGTTAATGGGACTAGAGTTGAGCGAATATGTTCGGGACTGATCGTCAATCATAAATTCTGCACGGATAGGGTACAAAAAAAGGCATGAATATGGCAAACTCGGATTTGGCAATGGTTTCCGAACATATTCTCTCCACCCTAGTTGTAACGCTACACAAGATAGAGAAAGCTGACCATACACATTGGGTAGCCATGTCCTGAATGTTCGGCCAAAGGCTCTCACTCCCGACTCCACATACTTGTGAGCACTGAGGATTTCGGGATTATCTCCGCTGAGAACAAAAGTATCAGGCACTGCCAGTCCACCTGCCCGGTGCTTCTTTCTACTATCTGGAGAGAGCCGGGAGCTGCCGATACACATCAGATGGCTGAGCGATCCTCACAAAATCTGTGGCTTCGGCCAGCTTTCAGCTAACGTGTATTGGGGTTGTTATTGTGACTGTCCCAAAAAAGGTAATGGTAAACTGTACCTCCCTTCTAATGGGATGGGGTCCCTTTACCTCTATGTAGCCCACCTGTAAATGGCAAGTAATGGTTCGGTGCTCATATTCTGCTACATGTGTAAGCTATTAAAATGAGCTTTTATTAGATTTTAATAACTTCATTATTCACTATTTTGAAGTCTTTTGGGTCCTGGTTTATTAAGCTATTTTCAGCAGAATTCTGGTGAAGTTGCTCAAAAATATTGCAACATTTGGCGCTTACTTTACACGCCAGCTATGCCAATATGGACAGGGCATGACTGCACCCACCTGCATAAAGAATAAGGTGCATTGTACTCCAGCAATCCTCTTCTTACACTGGCCTGCACAGCACAGTCTTAATGAATTGTCCCATCTATTTTATTATAGAATTATAAAAACAAAAATTGTTTTTTTTCCCCAAGCCAAATCTGACCACTATTATTTCACATTGCAAATACTTGCAGCAAGTCTTTGAAACCAAAATCGGCCAAGTTATAAAAGTACATGCGAATAATTGCACTATGCTGGACTATGGATACACAAACACTGTATTTTTCTAGTTAATGATCTTCACTTGTAGGCTTTCTGTGAATGCTTTGTATGTGTGTGGCAACCCTGAGGCTCAGTCGCCACAGAGGTACTGCACCTTCTCCTAAGGTGTGGTGCCCCACCATCCAGGTAAGGTGGGAACTCCTAACCACACTCCAACACCTGCATCCCACACCAGACAGTAGTTCAGCAAAGCCACATTGTGGCTCCATGCTCACATGGTAGCAGAGCACCTTTGATGGTTCCCTGCTTGGAACACGAGACGTGCTGGGAGGTGGGTGGAGTTGAGAGTACTTAAAAGAGTGGGAAAGTGTAGGATTACAGGTTAGTCTAAGGTTAGTCAGACAGAGAGTCGGAGAGGACAGCCACTCGTAGAGGAGTGGGGATCCCTGGAAGAGGGATGGAGGAAAGAGTGTTGCAGCTGCCTCAGTGATCTGAGCCAGCTGGCACGGGAAAGGAAAGAAGGAGAAGGACATTGACTTGAAACCTAAGCTTCCATAAGAGAGAAAGACAAGTGCAGAACGAAGGAGAAAAGGGAACATAGAGGACGTGGGTTAGAGAGAGAGAACCCTGCCTAGAAGCGCAAGGCCGGGGCCCGGTCCCCGAGGTTGTATGAACACTAATGGTGCTGCAGCAGACACCGGTGGAGTAGTTTGCTGTAAATGCACTACTCCCATCTAAGACTTGGGGCACAACAGCAACACGGATAGAGAGCCGGGACTCAGGAGAAAGGAGTACCCGAAGCAGGCTACAGCTGTCTGCCATACAAGTAAGGTTCCTGGGAACATCTGTCAGTGTAAGGATTCCCAAGGGTGAACCCACTGGACCGCGGCAAGCGAACCTCCCCTGGTCGAGCGGACCAGGTGGACCACCCCCTATACAGGGAGCGTTTGGGACAGGCCCAGGGGAAACTACTCACCACGGCAGCTGGTACCCGAGGACGGAGGTGCACAGTAGAGGGTGCAGCGGGCAGGCGCAAGGATGAGCTGGACTGGAACCGGCAGGACTGGAGGCCAGGAACGGAGGCTGAAGGATACAGGCAGGCAAGGCTGGAACGGCAAGACACGGGTCAGACGCAGGGCACAGGCTGAACACGGAGACGAGATGGCGGGCACTGGGAGGAACACAAGGAACGGTTAGACAGGGAGGACGAGGAAAGGGTAAGAGCAGCAGGGAAAAAGGCAGGCAGGCTGGAGCCAGAGTCACAGAGAGAGGAAGTGACGATCAGGCGGTGAGCTGGAGGAAGAGCACACCGGAGGCGGCGGGCGCACCCAGCGCGGGGAGAGGCGGCAGCAGGAGCCGAGGACGCGGCGGGAGCGGCGAGCGTGGAGCCGGCGGTAAGCGTGACAGTACCCCCCCTTTTACGCCCCCTTTTCCCACGGCCGGAAAGAAACTTAGCTAAAATCTGGGGAGCTTGAATGTTCTCCCGGGGTTCCCAAGATCTCTCCTCAGGGCCAAAACCTTTCCAGTCAATTAAAAAGAAAGTTTTACCTCTAGATCGTTTCATAGCAAGAATTTCCTTAACCTCAAAGACATCCTGTGCGGAAACGGGCGCGGGAACGCTGCCAGTAGAAGCATGAAACTGGTTGAGTATGACCGGTTTTAAGAGGGAAACGTGAAACGAATTAGGAATCCGCAGTGAAGCGGGGAGTTTTAGCTTGTAGGCAACGTCATTGATACGGGCTAGAACCTCAAAGGGACCGATGTAGCGGGGACCCAGTTTGTAGGAGGGAATTTTGAGACGAACAAATTTTGAGGATAGCCAAACTTTATCCCCAGGGTGGTACAGCGGAGAATCTAGGCGTTTCTTATCGGCGTGCTTCTTGAACCCGTCTCGTGCTCGCTTAAGTGCGGTTTTGGTCTCCTGCCAGACCCTGGAGAACTCCTTGGTCAGAAGATCGGCCGCCGGCACACCCGAGGTCGGGAGTACCGGCAGAGGTATACCAGGATGTTGACCGTAGACCGTAAAGAAAGGCGACTTGGCAGAGGATTCGCTGGTATGGTTGTTGAAAGCGAATTCGGCCCAAGGAAGCAAGTTGGACCAATTGTCTTGATGGCCGTTGGAAAAATGTCAGAGGTATGCTACGAGGATCTGGTTCGTGCGTTCCGCTTGACCGTTGGACTGAGGGTGATAAGCGGAGGAAAAGTCCAACGTTACCTCCATCAGCTTACATAGAGCCCTCCAGAAACGCGAGGTAAACTGAACCCCTCTGTCCGAGACAATGTGCTTGGGGAAGCCATGAATCCGGAAGACATGAGATATAAAAATTCTCGCCAGGTCAGGAGCGGAAGGAAGACCGGGCAGAGGGATGAAGTGGGCCATCTTGGAGAAGCGGTCCACGACCACCAGAATGACCGTGTGACCTGAGGAACGCGGTAGATCCGTAATAAAATCCATCGCGATATGCTGCCACGGAGCCGAGGGAACCGGAAGTGGATGCAGAAAACCGGAGGGTGGCTGACGTGGGACCTTGTTCTTGGCACACGATGGGCAGGAGAGGATGAAACTTCGGACATCTTGAGACAAAGAAGGCCACCAATAAAAACGAGAGATGAGGGAGAATGTCTTCTTGAGGCCGGCATGACCCGCTAACTTGGTAGCATGACCCCAATGTAGAACTCGCCTCCTGTCATCATCTTGGACAAAAGTCTTGCCGGGGGGCACGGAAGTCAGGTTAACAGGCATGACTACGATGAGCTTGCTTGGCTCCACAATGTGTGAAAGCTCCTCCTCGTTGTCGGTGACCAGAAAGGATCGAGACAGGGCATCCGCTTTGAGATTCTTTTCACCCGGACGGAAATGGAGCTCAAAGTCGAACCGGTTAAAGAATAATGACCATCGGGCCTGCCGGGGATTAAGCCTTTGTGCCGATTGAATGTAGGCTAGATTCTTGTGGTCGGTGAAGATGTGGAGTGGGTGTACCGCTCCTTCCAGAAGATGCCGCCACTCTTCCAAGGCTAACTTAATGGCAAGCAGCTCTCTGTCCCCGATGGTATAGTTTCTCTCCGCAGGGGAGAAAGTCTTGGAGAAGAAGCCGCAGGACACCAAGCGACCGGAAGGAGATCTCTGGGAGAGAACCGCACCGGCTCCGGTGGCAGAAGCGTCTACCTCTAGGGTGAATGGTTTGTTCGCCTCTGGACGATGTAGCACCGGGGCTGTGGCAAAGGCTTGCCTCAAGGTTCGGAAGGCGTTCTCGGCCTCAGGAGGCCAGTGGTGAGGATCGGCTCCCTTTCGGATCAGAGCAGAGATGGGAGCAGTCAGAGAGGAAAAGTGCGGAATAAACTGCCGGTAATAGTTGGCGAAACCCAGGAACCGTTGGATAGCCTTAATTCCCTGAGGACGCGGCCAGTTGAGTACCGCAGACACTTTTCCCAGATCCATGCGCAAGCCAGAATCGGAAATGATATAACCCAAGAACGGCAGAGACGACTGTTCGAAGGCGCATTTTTCCAGCTTGGCGTAGAGACGATGTGTTCTCAACCGAAGTAAAACTTGACGCACGTCTTTTCGATGTGTGGACAAATCAGGAGAAAACACCAGAATGTCGTCCAAGTAAACCACCACGCAGGAGTAAAGAAGATCTCGGAAAATATCATTGGCAAATTCTTGGAACACTGCGGGGGCATTGCATAGGCCGAAGGGCATGACGAGGTATTCATAATGGCCGTCACGAGTGTTGAAGGCGGTCTTCCATTCGTCACCGGAGCGGATCCGGACCAGATTGTAGGCCCCTCGAAGATCCAATTTAGTGAAGATCCGTGCACCCCGTAGACGGTCAAATAACTCCGGGATGAGGGGCAGAGGATATTTATTCTTGATGGTGATAACGTTGAGCCCTCTATAATCAATACAGGGACGCAGGGACCCGTCCTTCTTCTTGACAAAAAAGAACCCAGCGCCTGCAGGAGAGGAAGACTTACGAATAAAGCCTTTGGCCAAGTTTTCCTGAACGTATTCGGACATGGCCTGGGTCTCGGAGGGAGACAGCGGGTAGATGCGACCACTAGGCGGCGTAGAACCGGGGAGCAGATCGATGGGGCAGTCATATGGACGATGCGGAGGCAGGACCTCTGCTTCCTTCTTGTCGAAGACATCCAAAAAGGCCCAATAGGCGGAGGGTAATTCGGTAGACATCGACATAGGACGTGGAAATTTCGGCGGCTGTACAGGGAGTAAGCACTTATCTTGACAAAGTCGACCCCATCGCAGAACGTCACCAGAGCGCCAATCCAGGATAGGCTCGTGGGTCCTTAGCCAGGGAAGTCCCAGAAGGATGGCATGGGACAAAGAAGGTAGCACATAGAATACTATCTTCTCCCGGTGTAAGGCTCCGACCTGAAGCTCCACCTCTTCGGTAACCTGAGTAACGGACTCCCGCAGGGGTTGACCGTCGACCGAAGCAATCTGCCGAGGGGTCTCCAGGGATCTGACAGGAATCCCAAGTCTCCTAACCGCCTCAAGTTGGATGAAGTTACCGGCCGCCCCAGAATCTATATAGGCCCATTCTGAAAAACGTTTAGAATCCAGGTGCAAAAGGACAGATAGGGTCAAGGGTAGAGAGGAGTCAAAATTACCTAGGAAGACCTCTCTTACCTGTCCTAGGCGGAGGCGTTTCCCGGACGAGTGGGGCAGGCACGAAGAAAGTGGGACGCACTCCCACAGTAGAAACAGAGCCCCTGTTCGACCCTCTCTCTCCGACGCTCCTCCACCGGTTTGAGGCGATCCACTTGCATGGGTTCCGGTAGCGGGAGCGTGGAGGCTGGAGTCGAGCGGGCTCGAGGTGGACTCCGAACGGCCGGAGGAGCGCGGAGAGGTCTCCTGTCCCTAGCGAGCTCTCGGGAACGTTCTTGAAAGCGGAGGTCGATGCGGGTGGCCAAAGAGATTAAATCCTCCAAGGAGGTGGGGGTATCCCGCCCCGCCAGCTCGTCCTTGATCCGCCCCGAAAGGCCCCGCCAAAAGGCTCCCACCAAGGCCTCATTGTTCCAACCCAACTCTGAGGACAGGGTGCGAAACCGAATGGCGTACTGACCTACTGAAAGCGTGCCCTGATGCAGATTGAATAGTGCCTCGGTAGCGGAGGCAAGGCGACCGGGTTCATCAAACACCTTACGAAAGGTGTCTAGAAAAAAGGAGAGTTGAGTGACCACGGGATCGTCTTTCTCCCAGAGGGGGTTAACCCACGCTAGAGCCTCTCCTTCTAAGTGGGACACAATGAAGGCCACCTTGGCACGGTCAGTGGGGTACTGATGTGGCAGCAACTCAAAATGTAACTGGCATTGATTTAAAAACCCTCTACACATCTTGGGGTCGCCACTATAACGCGGGCGTTTAGCCAGCCGAGGGGAGGGGAGCGGAACCGCAGGCTGTGCCGGGGCTGCGGCCGCGGTCTGGAGGGCCAGCAGGCGGTTGTCCACCGAGGCCATGTAGTTCAGGATATGAGCCTGAGTGTCGCGCTGCTGGGCTAGCTCCTGTTGGAGGCCGGCGATCTGGGTGGTACTCCCTGGATCCGAGGCCTGTAGTGACGAGAGACGAGACTCCATGGATTTGAGGAACGACATGATCCTCGCTTGATTTTCCCGCAGGAACAGAAGTTCCTTTTGGGTCGGGGTAGAAGTACCAGCGGGGTCCATGGCCTGATCGTTCTGTAAGGATTCCCAAGGGTGAACCCACTGGACCGCGGCAAGCGAACCTCCCCTGGGCGAGCGGACCAGGTGGACCACCCCCTATACAGGGAGCGTTTGGGACAGGCCCAGGGGAAACTACTCACCACGGCAGCTGGTACCCGAGGACGGAGGTGCACAGTAGAGGGTGCAGCGGGCAGGCGGAAGGATGAGCTGGACTGGAACCGGCAGGACTGGAGGCCAGGAACGGAGGCTGAAGGATACAGGCAGGCAAGGCTGGAACGGCAAGACACGGGTCAGACGCAGGGCACAGGCTGAACACAGAGACGAGATGGCGGGCACTGGGAGGAACACAAGGAACGGTTAGACAGGGAGGACGAGGAAAGGGTAAGAGCAGCAGGGAAAAAGGCAGGCAGGCTGGAGCCAGAGTCACAGAGAGAGGAAGTGACGATCAGGCGGTGAGCTGGAGGAAGAGCACGCCGGAGGCGGCGGGCGCACCCAGCGCGGGGAGAGGCGGCAGCAGGAGCCGAGGACGCGGCGGGAGCGGCGCGCGTGGAGCCGGCGGTAAGCGTGACAGTCAGGAGGCACTCCAGTGTAACTCAATACTGGGAGTACTTCACACTTGAAGGTGCTATAGAGGAGACGTTCAGAAAGGCACATTTTGGCGGAGTGTTGGAAAGGAGCATTCCATCTTCCCTGGAGGTTGGCTGAGTCTCTGACCCGGAGGACACAGTACGGAGGCAGGCACCTGTGTGCATTACGGACTGTGAGTAAAGCTTTGGAACTACAAGCCCTGGTGTCCTCCATTCTCGCGTCAACGCACTCAGCACTGCTACATCTGGGTACCCGTTTCTACACTGCTTGTGCCTCTCCTCCAATTTCACATCTACACTGCCCTGGGACTACAGCTCCACCTGTGGGGAGCTACACCATCTGTGCTGCCACACACCATCAGTCCCAGAGGATCTGCATGCAGCGTCGGCCTAACACCACACTTGCCGAACACCACAGGTGGTGTCACGAACTATTCCATTAACCACAAACAACCACACAACGCCTCTGATTACTTGGGCGCCCAGGGCCATGGACCGGGTCACTGCTGCTGTGACACATCCCCCTGACACCGGCCCGGTACCGAGTACCCCACATCCCTGGGAGGGAAACCCAATTTTTGGTGTCACGAACAGGATGACGAGACCCGATGCCATCGGGTTCTGTGTGGCTTGGACTTAAACCTTTTGAGAATGTGCAGAAGACCCAAATTAATAGACTGTAAGATGAACATTAAAAATGGCCACTGGCGCAGAGAAGAAGGGCGTGAAGAGATGGGAGGTCCTAGGAAAAGACAGCGAACAGTCTTGGGCCTCCCCTGCCTGAATTACTATGTGACAGCAACATGGCCCACCCCCCGAGGGGTTCATATACTGGCTTGGTATGGAGGCGCTGGAAGAAGACGCCGCCCCAAGAAGGAGGGGCAGAAGCCAGTGGCGGGAAAGGGGCCGAAGCAGGAAGAAGAACGCCAGAACGCCATTTTGGAAGGAGAAGGAAGGAGGCCTGGAGAGCACGCGGAGGTTGAGCAGGATCTCCCTGGTGCCATGGCTGAAGGCTCCAACCCCATCTCCGAGATGAACCGCCGGCAGCTGGAGGAGGAAATAGCCGAGCTGACCACCTGTCTGCGGCTGAGGCAGGAGGCCTTGGAGAAGCTGAACCGGCTCTCTCCCTGCCGCTTATACCGGAGGAGCCGTACACCACACAGGGAGCTGAAGCGGAGGAAGAGAAGCCCCCATCCAGACCGGATGAGGCTGCGCAGGCCTCGCAAGAGACCCCCACGGACCCGGAGCCGCCATTAGCTCCACCGCCATCCCGGGCATTCCGCCGAACAGCATCCACTGCCACCATACCTGCATCGGAGCAGAGATCGCACCACCGGGAGGCACCAGGTATATATCCCGGCCCTCCTAATGGGTTGCCCTCCGACTTCACATTGTCAGAGGCTTGCTTGCGGGAACTCGAAATGGGGCAGTTGGAAGAATCATCTGGGGGCACTGGGTTGTCAGAGCTGCGGAGGTGGAGAAGGTCCCTACTGAGAAGGGTACGGCTGGAACAGGCGTGCACGATCCGACATCTTCATGGAATAGAGGAGTCTAGGTCACTTTGGGATAGTGACATCGAGATCCCTTGGGTGCCAAATCCCCGTATAGTCGCCTATCAGCGCCGACAAGCTGCGGCATCCCTCGGTGCTGGCCATGCACCAGAGCAACAGAGCAATCCGCCCCTGAGGAGCAGCTGATGGGCATTGATATGCATCATGGTTTCCCGTTACCACAGCTTCAAGGTGTCTGGTTTACTTAGTTTTTGTGTTCAGCCAGCCCTGGCTGGGACGGGGCTGAATCCCCATTTTGTCTCTGATCAGTTGATCTCTTTTGCTCTGTCTTCAGAATATACCTGAGTGCTGATATAGTGATTTGAAGTCTAGCGACTTCAGGGCCTTTTTCTATCAGACGTGTTGGAAATTCTTTTTGGTAGGGTTTTTTGCGTGATTGCAGACAGCAGCTTTTCTTTCCTGTCCTTTCTAGTTAGTGAGGGCCCCATCGTTTGCTTAGCCTATCTTTCTACCTGTGTCTGTGTTTTCATCTTGTTTCACCGACAATACATGTTGGGGGCTGTCTATTGCTTTGGGGTCTGCTCTGGGGCAGTTTAGATTTTCCCTTTCTTTCTTTAGGCTTATTTAGTTCTCCGGCCGTGACGAGGCATCTTGGACCACCGTAGGCACGCTCCACGGCTACTGCTGGTTGTTGTAGATAGGATCAGGGGTCTGCAATCTGCTAGTTACCAACCTCTCCGTTTTTCTGGGCTTAGCTTGCTTTTTGTTTTTTCCTCCTCGGTGACTCATTCATGACAGAATCACCAGCCATACCACAGATTCTAGGGTACTCAAAAGCAGGAGAGAATTGTAAAAAAAAAAGTGTCAGAATTTTTTTTTTATATGTATATTTTCTCCTCTTTTTCTCTGGGGCCGTAGGAGGATTCTTTTTTTTTCTTTTTTTTTTTCTCCTTGATGGAGATTAAGCAATTGTCTGATCGTGTAGAGCAGCTCGCTTCTGAAGTGCGGGGAATTTCCGCCTATCTCACTCATTCACATGCTGCTGAGCCAAGGATCCCTGCTCCTGATGTGTTTTCTGGGGATCGGTCTAAATTTTTGAATTTTAAGAATAATTGTAAATTATTTCTTGCCTTGAAGCCTAACTCATCGGGGAGCTCTGCGCAGCAGGTTAAAATTGTCATCTCCTTGCTGCGCGGCCATCCCCAGGATTGGGCGTTTTCTTTGACACCTGAACCTGAAGATCCTGTTTTGACTAATGTGGATGCATTTTTTCAAGTCTTGGGGTTGTTATATGATGAACCTAATGCTATTGGTCAAGCTATTGGCATTGAACCAGGGTCAGGATCCTGCAGAGTTATACTTTCAGAAATTCCGAAAGTGGGCAGTCCTTACTACATGGAATGATAGTGCATTGGCAGCTCTCTTTCGGAATGGTTTGTCTGAGACTTTAAAAGATACTATGGTGGGATTTCCTGTTCCCTCTGGTCTTGACGATTCTATGTCAATAGCCGTTCAAGTTGATCGGCGTTTATGTGAACGCAAGACTACACGGGAGGCGCTGCCACATTTTGAACAAATGGGTAGAGTTGAGCGACTTTTGGTTTTTTAGGGTCGCGTTTCGTTTCATGAAACCCGACTTTTCCAAAAGTCGGGTCGAGCAAGATCGTCCGATTATAGGGAAAAGTCGGGGTCGTCCCGAAACACGAAACCCAATGTAAGTCAATGGGGAATAAAAGTCGGCTGTGAGAGGAGGACAGGAAACACACCTACAGTGCCCATTTGAATGCCAAAAGCATCAATTCTTCTTACTTAAGCTTGTCAACCTTAATTAACTTCATAATACAAGTTACGCACTGAAAAATGGGGGTTATTTGGCTAAAGTTGTGGGGGGGGCTGGCTGCAGGTTTTCATGTGCCCTGGGCGAAAGAGTGCCCCTTTAACACATACCACAACTCATCATGCTCCGATACGGCAGAGAAATAGCGGTATAGTACAATGAAAAATACCTCACTTTTTACATCTCATGACGAGGCCCATCTATTTCTCCATACAAAATCATTGGTCCCATATAATGTTTGAAATAGTATATGATGAGCGCCACATAATGCTACAGTATATGTTGGTCCCCATGGATGAAGCTCCACTGTCTTATGGGCCCAAATAATGCTCCAAACATAATGGGCCCCATTTCTAATGCTCTAGTGTATAATGGGCCCTGTAAATGCTGCTCCAGTGTCTGATGTCCACCTTTGGAATGTTCCAGTGTATGGTGGGCCCCATCTATCATTCTCCAGAGTATAGTGCTCCCCAAAAATTGCTGTCCCAACATTGAAAACAATCAAATAAGTCTCCTCGCTAGGGAATCCCTGTACTTGTCTGGACTCCTCGTCGTCCCCATCTTCCATCTCACTGCACAGTATTTCAACTTTGCAAGTGCTGTGATCCTGAGCAAGCAGGGGGGGCCCACTTGTTGGCGACGGCACTGGCACAGGGCCCCTGATAGTACGGTGGTGTGTCTGATGGCGGGTGGGCCGAACCTGCACTTTCATCTGCAGCTTCCTCTTTGTCACCGTGTAAGATGGAACTGTATATGGGAAGGGTAACCTGAGTTTCATCAGGGTCAGATTCAGGTCGTGTAGCGTGCGAGGGGAATGTAGTGGTCTGGGTCAATGTACCAGCAGATTCATCGAGCAGTGGCTGGGCATCAGTGCACTTGTGTCGCCCCCAGGAGTACGGTCGCCACAGTGGCATTACCTTCTTCCTAGGGAGTGTGATGTCATGCTTGGGAGCAACGAAGGATCTCTCTAGCAGGTTAACTGATTGGGCGGCGTTATTCCCACGAGTCATGACCCTCCAAACAGCGTTCATGAAGGCAAAGAGTTTGTTTTACGTGGGCAGTATGGTTGCAAAGCTGAACCTTAAACGAATGTCCAGAAGGGCACCACCAGGAGTGGAGCCTACGGTTAAATTCGACTCCACCTGGGAAACCTCAACCATGCCAGCTACAGAACAGATGCACACATTGCAGGCTTAATTCCGTTAACGAACGAGACTCCGTCATGCCCCGCGGTCCGAGTCTGGCTTACTAGAGGGACACGTGAGGCTCTGGCACATGAGATTGGCCAATAACTGGTGTGTCATGCCCTTACATGTCCGTGGCTGCATGTGCGCTACACTGAAAAGGCCAGCGTTTGTCGCTTACAGGTGCAGATAACCCGCTGAACAACGTTAGTGATGGGGATCACTGATTACAATTATTACCCGCGAACAATGATTTCCCAGTAAGTGCAGGTCAACCGCAGTTCCGGAATTAGGCCTAACCGTCATTCCTGAAAAAATGAAAAACTTACGTGTGCAAACCACAGGTGCTGTAGCTTGCTTAACAGCTCGCCAGCCGTTCTCACGCCCAGTATCGATTACACGTGATTGCACAAAGGTGAGAAAGGGTACCATATCCCCAGATAACATGTATGGATAGCGTACACATTCAAAATATATGTCTATACATCAGGAGGCAGGCTCAGACGGTGTAAGGCCCAGTATGGCTTGCAAGTGATTGCACAAAGGTTAGAAAGGGTACCGTATCCCCAGATAACATGTATGGATAGCGTACACATTCAAAATATATGTCTATACATCAGGAGGCAGGCTCAGACGGTGTTAGGCCCAGTATGGATTGCACGTGATTGCACAAAGGTTAGAAAGGGTACCGTTTCCCCGGATAACATGTATGGATAGCGTACACATTCAAAATATATGTCTATACATTAGGAGGCAGGCTCAGACGGTGTCAGGCACAGTATGGATTTGACGGCCCAGACTACACAGCGGAGGAGCAGGGAGAGGTAAAGATTGCAAATGTTGGGGCCTTGCCCAAGCAAGGGGGGCCCACTCGTGGGCGTCGGTACTGGCACTGGGCCCCTCATAGTACGGCGGTGTGTCTGACGGCGGGTGTGCACCACCACCGTCAGAGACACTTGATTGCACTATGAAGAACCCTGTGCCAGTGCCCGCGCCCAAGAGTCGGCCTACCCACCTGTCCAGGGCAACGGCACTCGCACGGTGTCGTGCGGTAGGTGGTGACCCCGGCCATGGGGGGGGGGAGGCAGCACAGTTAGGGAGTTTTAGAAAGTGGCATCTGTTGATGTTGGACATTCAGCTGATGCAAAAGGTGAAATAGGTCAAGTCCCAGGAAGAGGTGGACCAAAGCAAGCCATTTTTCTGTCACCCTATGTGTCATCAGTAGTGTTGAGCATTCCGATACCGCAAGTATCGGGTATCGGCCGATACTTGCTGTATCGGAATTCCGATACCGACTTCCGATATTTTTTCAATATCGGAATTCGGCATCGGAATCGGAAGTTCAAAGTTGATTGACAGACTGACGTCATCATGATGCGCGGTGTGTGCGCATCATGATGCGCCGTCATTTCGGGCCTTCCGGGGGTCTCTGCCGGCCTGCCGGGGGTCTCTGCCGGCCTGCCGGGGGGCTGTGCCGGCCTGCCGGGGGGCTGTGTGGACTGCCCGGGGTCTGTACCGGCCTGCCGGGGGGCTGTGCCGGCCTGCCGGTGGTCTGTGCACCCTGTGGGGGTCTGTACCGGCCTGCCGGGGGGCTGTGCCGGCCTGCCGGTGGTCTGTGCACCCTGTGGGGGTCTGTACCGGCCTGCCGGGGGGCTGTGCCGGCCTGTCGGGGGGCTGTGCACCCTGTGGGGGTCTGTACCGGCCTGCCGGGGGGCTGTGCCGGCCTGCCGGGGGGCTGTGCTGATGTCCGGGGGTCTGTGCAAGCATCGTCCGATGGGACTACAAGTCCCATCGGGCGATGCCTGCTACCATGACAGTGATTGACACATTAGCCAAAGATGGGACAGTAGTAGTCCCATCATCCGGCTAATGTGTTAAATGTAAGAAAAAAAAAAAAAATACTACATACATACTACATGCATGCTACATACATACTACATGCTACATACATACTACATATATACTACATACATACTACATACATGCTACATACATACTACATGCTACATACATACCACATACATACTACATACATACTACATATATACTACATGCATGCTACATACATACTACATGCTACATACATACCACATACATACTACATACATGCTACATACTACATACATACTACATACATACTACATACATACTACATGCATGCTACATGCATGCTACATACATACTACATGCATGCTACATACATACTACATGCATGCTACATACATACTACATGCTACATACATACCACATACATACTACATACATGCTACATACTACATACATACTACATACATACTACATACATGCTACATACATGCTACATGCATGCTACATACATACTACATGCATGCTACATACATACTACATGCTACATACATACCACATACATACTACATACATACTACATACATACTACATGCTACATACATACTACATGCATGCTACATACATACTACATGCTACATACATACCACATACATACTACATACATGCTACATACTACATACATACTACATACATACTACATACATGCTACATACATGCTACATACATGCTACATACATACTACATGCATGCTACATGCATACTACATGCATGCTACATACATACTACATGCTACATACATACCACATACATACTACATACATGCTACATACTACATACATACTACATACATACTACATACATACTACATACATGCTACATACATGCTACATACATACTACATGCATGCTACATACATACTACATGCATGCTACATACATACTACATGCTACATACATACCACATACATACTACATACATACTACATGCATGCTACATATATACTACATGCATGCTACATACATACTACATATATACTACATGCATGCTACATACATACTGCATGCTACATGCATGCTACATACATACTACATACATACTACATGCTACATACATACCACATATATACTACATACATACAATACAATACATACATAGACATACAGTACATATAACATAGAGTAACATACTTACCAATACTTGTCACATTGTTCCCCGAAGCCATTGTCTTTTCCGGAATAAATATTAACATAACAAACCACAAAAATACTCACCCACGATCCGAAGCAGTCCACGAGTGTGTCCCACGACGACCTTGGGTAGAGAACTGCAGCATCAGATGATGCTGCCGTTCTCTACGGGCTGCAGGAATCCAATGACGGAAGGTAGGTATCCTTCCGCACTGTATTCCTCCGCCACTTAAAAAAAAAAAAGTCCCTAGTCTCACTTTATGCCATTGCTGCGTGGGAAATTCCCACACAGCAATGGCATAAAGTGAGACTAGGGACTTTTTTTTTTTTTAAGTGGCGGAGGAATACAGTGCGGAAGGATACCTACCTTCCGTCATTGGATTCCTGCAGCCCGTAGAGAACGGCAGCATCATCTGATGCTGCCGTTCTCTACCCAAGATCGTCGTGGGACACACTCGTGGACTGCTTCGGATCGTGGGTGAGTATTTTTGTGGTTTGTTATGTTAATATTTATTCCGGAAAAGACAATGGCTTCGGGGAACAATGTGACAAGTATTGGTAAGTATGTTACTCTATGTTATATGTACTGTATGTCTATGTATGTATTGTATGAATGTATTGTATGTAGTATGTATGTAGTATATATGTGGTATGTATGTAGCATGTAGTATGTATGTAGTATATATGTGGTATGTATGTAGCATGTAGTATGTATGTAGCATGCATGTAGTATATATGTAGTATGTATGTAGCATGTATGTAGTATGTATGTGGCATGCATGTAGCATGCATGTAGTATGTATGTAGCATGCATGTAGCATGTATGTAGCATGTATGTAGCATGTATGTAGTATGTATGTAGTATGTAGCATGTATGTAGTATGTATGTGGTATGTATGTAGTATGTATGTAGCATGCATGTAGTATGTATGTAGCATGCATGTAGTATGTATGTAGCATGCATGTAGTATGTATGTAGTATGTATGTAGCATGCATGTAGTATGTATGTAGTATGTATGTAGTATGTATGTAGTATGTAGCATGTATGTAGTATGTATGTGGTATGTATGTAGCATGTAGTATGTATGTAGCATGCATGTAGTATATATGTAGTATGCATGTAGTATGTATGTAGCATGTATGTAGTATGTATGTAGTATGTATGTGGTATGTATGTAGCATGTAGTATGTATGTAGCATGTATGTAGTATGTATGTAGTATGTATGTAGCATGTAGTATGTATGTAGCATGCATGTAGTATGTATGTAGTATTTTTTTTTTATTTTTTTTTAACATTTAACACATTAGCCGGATGATGGGACTACTACTGTCCCATCATTGGCTAATGTGTCAATCACTGTCATGGTAGCAGGCATCGCCCGATGGGACTTGTAGTCCCATCGGACGATGCCTGCACAGACCCCCGAAGCCTGCACAGCCCCCCGGCAGGCCGGCACAGCCCCCCGGCAGGCCGGCACAGCCCCCCGGAGCCTCACAGCCCCCCGGCAGGCCGGCACAGCCCCCCGGCAGGCCGGCACAGCCCCCCGGAGCCTGCACAGCCCCCCGGCAGGCCGGCACAGCCCCCCGGAGCCTGCACAGACCACCGGCAGGCCGGCACAGCCCCCCGGAGCCTGCACAGCCCCCCGGCAGGCCGGCACAGCCCCCCGAAAGGCCCGTACAGACCCCAGAGAGGCTGTACAAGGGCAGGAAAGGGTTTTTCTTATTCCGATACCGGAAGTCCCATAGACTTGAATGGGACTTCCGGTATCGGAATCGGCGATACCGATACTTTTTTTAAAGATCAGCCGATACCATCCGATACGATACTTTGAAGTATCGGACGGTATCGCTCAACTCTAGTCATCAGGGGAAGGTGGGACAAAATCCTTGGAAACCCATGCGTGGTTCATTTTAATGAAGGTTAGATCATCCACATTTTGGGTTGACAGACGGGTCCTTTTTTCTGTCAGGATTGATCCAGCTGCACTGAAGACTCTTTCCGATAGCACACTTGCAGCTGGGCAAGCGAGCTCCTGTAAGGCATATTGGGCCAATTCAGGCCAGGTGTCCAGTTTAGCGGCCCAATAGTCAAAGGGGAATGACCTGTGTGGGAGAACATCGATATGGGAGGAAAAGTAGTTTGTAACCATAGTTGACAACTGCTGTCTCCTGTCACTTTCCATCGATGCAGTATTACCAGTTGTGTGAGCGGTACTTGAAAAATCAGTCCACAACATTGTCATGAAACCCCTGTCTCCAACGCCACTTCTGCCGTGTGCACCACGAACACCTCTGCCAAGCTGCCCCCGGCCCGTACGGCTCGTGTGAGAACCATCACCGCTGCTGTGTGCTGGGAATGCCTCAAGCAACCGATTTACCAGAGTTGCTTGTTTATTAGCCAATATTAGGTCAAGGTTCTCCTGTGGCATGATGTTTTGTAATTTGCCTTTATAGCGTGGATCCAGGATGCTGGCCAACCAGTAGTCATCATCGTTCATCATTTTGGCAATGCGTGGGTCCCTTTTTAGGATCTGCAAGGCATAATCTGACATGTGGGCCAATGTTCCCGGTGTCAATGATGCACTGCGAGTGCTGGTTGGAGGAGCACTTTCTGGCAAATCCACATCCCTCCAGTCACGCACAAACCCTGTACCAGACCTTGCCACGCCAACATTTTCACTTGCCCCACGAGATGCATCCTCCTCCCCTAAGTAATCATCCCCATCATCCTCCTCCTCCTCCTCTTCTTCCTCCACCTCGTCCAGGAGAGGTCCCTGAGCAGACAATGGCTGAATGTCATCAAGAATTCCCTCCTCCTCTTCCTCCTCATCAACATTGGCTGCAGACGCCTGCTCCTTAAGGTGCGTCAAAGTTTGCATGAGCAGACGCATAAGTGGGATGCTCATGCTTAGGATGGCGTCGTCTGCGCTTACCAGCCGTGTGCATTCCTCAAAACACTGAAGGACTTTACAGAGGTCTTTCAGCTTCGACCACTGCACACCTGTCAACTCCATGTCTGCTCTCAAAGTGCCTGGCCGTGTATCCTCCCACAAATGCATTATGGCCTGCCTCTGCTCGCACAGCCGCTCCACCATGTGCAGGGTGGAGTTCCACCTTGTTGCAATGTCGATAATGAGGCGGTGGTTGGGAAGGTGGAGCAATCGCTGCAGCTTCTGCATACGAAAGGAGTGTACAGGCGACCGGCGGATGCGCGCGCACAGTCTTGGCACCTTCTGGAGCAGGGCTGTTAACTCCGGATAATTTTTGAGGAAGCACTGCACCACCAGGTTCAAGGTGTGAGCCAAGCAAGGTATATGGCTGAGTTTTGAAAGGGCTATGGCTGCCACAAAATTACGGCCGTTATCACTAACTACCTTGCCTGCCTCAAGATGTACACTGCCCAGCCATGACTCAGTTTGTCGCTTCAAGTACTCGGCCAGCACCTCGGCGGTGTGTCTGTTGCCCAAACACATCATCTGCAACACAGCCTGCTGACGCTTTCCACTAGCTGCTCGATAGGGGGACACATCGTGTGCAACAGTGGCAGCTGCAGATGGAGTGCTCGTACGACTGCGCTCTGTGGACGAGCTTTCGCTTCTGGAGGAGGAGGAGGAGGGTCGAACGCCTACAGCCAACTGTTTCCTATACCGTGGGCTAGGCAGCACTGTCCCACCACCGCTGTCCCCTGTGGACCCTGCATCCACCACATTAACCCAGTGCACAGTGATGGACACGTAACGGCCCTGGCCATGCCGACTGGACCATGCATCAGTTGTGAGGTGCACCTTTCCGCTCACTGACTGCTTGAGTGCATGGACAATGCGGTCTTTCACATGATGGTGGAGGGCTGGGATGGCTTTGCGAGAGAAGAAGTGGCGACTGGGTAGGTCATAGCGTGGTACTGCATAGGCCATGAGTTCGCGGAAAGCTGTGCTTTCCACCAACCGAAAGGGCATCATCTCAAACGAGATTAGTTTGGCAATGTGGGCGTTCAAACCCAGTGTACGCGGATGAGAGACTGAGTACTTTCTTGACCTACTCATAGTGTCTGGGAGGGTGCGCTGGACTTGAGAGCTGCATATGGTGGAAGTAGCGGTGGACAGGGCGGACTGAGAGAGGGTTGATGATGGTGATGGAGTTGGTGTTCTTTCTGATGGCCTAGAATCAGTATTTCGTTGATATAACAGTGGGATTCCCTGACTGCTGTGGCCTTGCAACGACACCTCAACATTTGCTGCTGTGCTAACCGGTGGGCTTACAGTGGGGGAAACAATGTAGTGTTGCTGACTACCTTCGTTGTGATCAGTTGCACATGTGGCACTTGAGGTTTGGTGTTGTGTCCACGCTTGCAAGTGCATGCTGGTTAAATGTCTAAGCATGCAACTGGTATTCAAATTTTTCAGATTTTTCCCTCGGCTAAAGGTCTTTGCGCACTTCTTACAGATAACCTTGGCCTGATCATGAGGATTTTGGTCAAAAAAGTGCCACACTGCACTCTTCCTACTTTGGCAGACATTTTGCGGCCTAGCACGCTGTGATCTTTTGACCCTCTGGACAAGCTGTCCAGCAACTCTTTTGATGTTTGGAACCTGTCTTTGGAGTGCTCCGGGCCTGCCAGATAACAGCTGTTGCGATGTCGATGTCTGCTGTGGATGCTCCTCATCTGAGCTATTGGAAGCAGCACCCTCTTCCCCCAATGGATGCCAATCTGGGTCAACAACTGGGTCATCCATCACCTCCTCTTCTATGTCATGTGCACCTTCCTCTGTGTCACCGTGTATGGTGGTATAGTGTGCGGGAAGGGGCACCTGAGTCTCATCAGGGTCAGAATCTGGCTCTGTACACTGCGAGGACAATGTAGTGCTCTGAGTGAATGTACCAGCAGAATCATCTATCAGCGGCTGTGCATCAGTGCACTCCATGTCAGATTCATCTTGGCCTGGGTAATTCACCATTTGACTTGATAATCCAGGCATGGTATGTGAAAACAGCTCCATGGAGTAATCAGTAGTATGGCCTGCGTCATCCTTCAATCTTGGTTGGGGTGAAGGACACAAGGAAAGGTGTGGTTCATGAACATGAGCTTCCAATGACGACTCAGTGCTTTTACTTTTTACAACTTCAGAAGAGGAGGCGATAGAGCTGGAGGCTGAGTCAGCAATGTAAGACAAAACTTTTTCCTGATGCTCTGGCTTTAAAAGCGGTTTGCCAACTCCTAGAAAACTAAGCGTTCGAGGCCTTATGTAGCCAGACGATGACGCAGGCTCAACACCTCCTGCATTCGGTCCTATTTTGCTCTTGCCACTACCATCAGATCCACCACCAACACCATCATTACCAGCTGCCAACCCCCGCCCAATTCCACGGCCTCTTCCACCAGCCTTCCTCATTTTTGGTAGAAATGTAGACAAAATCCAACAAACTATATAGTAATGTAAAACAAGGTACAAGGTGTCTATAGGACAGGGGAGATTTTGAATTTCTGCAGACACTTGTGGACACTGGACACTTTTGGATTGTGTGAGGGCCACTGATATCTGAGCGCTATGTCACAGGCTCGATGGCACAGCTGTGACAAAAGTGACGAGAGATTAAGGGAGATTTCAAATTTCTGCACACACTTGTGGACACTGGACACTTTTGGATTGTGTGAGGCCCAATGAATATCTGAGCGCTATGTGACAGGCTCGATGGCACAGCTGTGACCAAAGTGACTAGAGGATAAGGGAGATTTTGAATTTCTGCACACACTTGTGGACACTGGACACTTTTGGATTGTGTGAGGCCCAATGAATATCTGAGCGCTATGTGACAGGCTCGATGGCACAGCTGTGACCAAAGTGACTAGAGGATAAGGGAGATTTTGAATTTCTGCACACACTTGTGGACACTGGACACTTTTGGATTGTGTGAGGCCCAATGAATATCTGAGCGCTATGTGACAGGCTCGATGGCACAGCTGTGACCAAAGTGACTAGAGGATAAGGGAGATTTTGAATTTCTGCAGACACTTGTGGACACTGGACACTTTTGGATTGTGTGAGGGCCACTGATATCTGAGCGCTATGTCACAGGCTCGATGGCACAGCTGTGACAAAAGTGACGAGAGGATAAGGGAGATTTTGAATTTCTGCAGACACTTGTGGACACTGGACACTTTTGGATTGTGTGAGGGCCACTGAAATCTGAGCGCTATGTCACAGGCTCGATGGCACAGCTGTGACAAAAGTGACTAGAGGATAAGGGAGATTGGATTGCTTTTAAAAAAGCAGTTTGCAGAGCAGTGGGTAAACAGCAATGCCAGCCTGTCAGGAAGCCTTAAAAGGCAGCCCAACAACCAACACCACTGATACACCACAATATAGCCTCCCCTTGCACTGCACACACAGTGACTGGTGTGTTGTGCAGGCCAAATCGCTAGCAGCAGAAGCAGTTTTTTTTTCTTCTCAGCAGGACAAAAAAAAAAATTGGGATTGCTTTTAAAAAAGCAGTTTGCGGAGCAGTGGGTAAACAGCAATGCAGGAATGTCAGGAAGCCTTAGAAGGCAGCCCAACAACCAACACCACTGATACACCACTATATAGCCTCCCCTTGCACTGCACACACAGTGACTGGTGTGTTGTACAGGCCAAATCGCTAGCAGCAGAAGCAGTTTTTTTTTCTTCTCAGCAGGACAAAAAAAAAAAAATTGGGATTGCTTTTAAAAAAGCAGTTTGCGGAGCAGTGGGTAAACAGCAATGCAGGAATGTCAGGAAGCCTTAGAAGGCAGCCCAACAACCAACACCACTGATACACCACTATATAGCCTCCCCTTGCACTGCACACACAGTGACTGGTGTGTTGTGCAGGCAAAATCGCTAGCAGCAGAAGCAGTTTTTTTGTCTTCTTCCCTGCCTAACGCTCTCCCTACAGAATCAGCTGCAACCTCTCCCTATACTGAGATCGGCAGAAGTAAGATGGCGGTCGGCGTGCACGCCCTTTTATACCCCCTGTGACGCCCACCAAAGCAAGCCAATCACTTGCATGCCCTTCTGAAAGATGGTGGTGACCCCTGCCTATGTCATCACGTTGCCCACAGTGTCCGTGGATCCTGATTGGCTGAAAAAGAGCGCAAAACAAACTTTTGAAACGCGACTTTGGCGCGTAAGTCGCCGACCTCGTGGCCGACCTCATCCTAGGGTCGGGTTTCGTTTCATGAAACCCGACTTTGCCAAAAGTCGGCGACTTTTGAAATTTTTCGACCCGTTTCGCTCAACTCTAGTCTGAACCTATGCAATGTGATGGAGTTTTGTCTAGGGCGCAACGTCAGTAGTTTAGAAGGCGTAATAAGCTGTGTTTTTTCTGTGGAGATGCCTCTCATGTTATTTCTGTCTGCCCTAAACGAGAGAAACGTTTTGCACACACATTTGCTGTGGGTGGTGTACAACCTAAGTTTCTTTTTGCAATTACTCTGATCTGCTCCTTATCCACATTTTCCACGAAGGCTTTTGTGGATTCAGGAGCGGCCTTGAATCTAATGGACTTGGATTTCGCTAAAGGTTGTGGTTTTCCTATGACACCTCTGCGGACGCCTATTCCTTTGAGAGGTATTGATGCTACTCCTTTGGCGAAGAATAAACCTCAGTTTTGGACCCAGGTGATAATGCGGGTCGCCCCAGACCACCAAGAAAATTGCAGATTTTTGGTGTTGCATAACTTACATGATACCATTGTTCTGGGTTTTCCCTGGTTGCAAATCCATAATCCGGTTTTGGATTGGAAATCTGTGTCTGTGGTGAGTTGGGGTTGTCGGTGTGCTCTTGGTGACACTCCTGTTTTCTCCACCTCTCCCCAGTCTCATGATGTTCCTGACTATTTGGCTGATTTTTATGATGTACTAGCTGAAGAGCCCGGCGCTGCCCGGGCCTAGTGACTAACTGTGATTAGTTATAACAAATTATAATTATCCTCCATCCCATAGTCCCGTGCCCATATACCCATCATACATATCCACCATCCCATAGGCCCGTGCCCATATACCCATCATACATATCCCCATCCCATAGTCGAGTGCCCATATACCCGTCATACATATCCTCCATCCCATAGTCCCGTGCCCATATACCCATCATACATATCCTCCATCCCATAGTCGAGTGCCCATATACCCATCATACATATTCTCCATCCCAAAGGCCCATGCCCATATACCCATCATACATATTCTCCATCCCATAGTCCCATGCCCATATACCCATCATACATATCCTCCATCCCATAGTCCCGTGCCCATATACCCATCATACATATCCGCCATCCAATAGTCCCGTGCCCATATACCCATCATACATATTCTCCATCCCATAGTCCCGTGCCCATATACCCATCATACATATTCTCCATCCCATAGTCCCGTGCCCATATACCCATCACACATCCTCCATCCCATAGTCAACCATTATGACATCATAATGAGTGGCGGGGCTTGCAACCTATGATGACATCAGCGTCACCATGGCAACCATTATGACATCATAATGAGGGGTGGGGCTTGATACACACACACTTTTTCCCCATTATGTACATAGGGGCAAAATTGTTTGGTGAATTGGAACGCGCGGGGTTAAAATTTCGGCTCACAACATAGCTTAGGACACTCTCGGGGTCCAGACGTGTGACTGTGCCAAATTTTGTGGCTGTAGCTGCAACGGTGCGGATGCCAATCCCGGACATACACACACACATGCATACATACACACACTTGAGCTTTATATATTAGATTTAGTGAAAGCAAGTCTGCGTCTTTGCCTCCTCATAGGAGTTATGACTGTGCAATTGAGTTGAGACCTGGGTGTAAATTTCCCAAGGGTCGACTTTTCAATTTATCTGTACCCGGACACGAGGCTATGCGATCTTATATTAAGGAGTCGTTGGAGAAGGGTCATATTAGACCATCCTCTTCGCCTTTAGGTGCTGGGTTTTTTTTCGTGGCCAAGAAAGATGGTTTATTAAGGCCTTGTATTGACTGTCGTTCCCTCAACAAAATTACGGTTAAATTTCAGTATCCGTTACCCCTGATTTCTTATTTATTCTCCAGAGTTAAAGGTGCTTGCTGGTTTTCTAAGCTTGACCTCAGGGGGGCGTATAATCTTATTCGCATCAAGCATGGGGATGAATGGAAGACGGCGTTTAATACCCCGGAGGGACATTTTGAGTACCTGGTGATGCCTTTTGGGCTCACTAATGCCCCTTCTGTCTTCCAATCCTTCATGAATGATATTTTCCGGGACTTTGTGGATAAGTTTTTGATCATCTATCTGGATTTTGATCTTTTCCAGGGATTGGGATTCTCATGTGGAACATGTTCGGACTGTGTTCCGGATTTTGAGGGAGAATTCCTTGTATGTTAAGGGATCGAAGTGCCTTTTTGGTGTACAGAGGATTTTATTTTTGGGATTTATTTTGTCTCCGTCAACTATTGAAATGGACCCGGCCATGGTACAGGCCATTTATGATTGGGTTCTACCCACATCTTTGAAGACTCTCCAGAAGTTTTTGGGTTTTGCTAATTTTTATCGTAAATTTATACCTAAATTTTCTGGTATTGCTAAACCACTGACTGATTTAACTAAGAAGGGTGCTGATGTGCTGAATTGGTCTTCAGAGGCTGTTTCGGCCTTTCAGGAGCTGCAGCGGAGGTTCACTTCTGCTCCGGGTTTGTGGCAACCTGATGTCTCACTTCCTTTTCAGGTGGAGGTAGACACTTCAGAGATTCTCTTATTGTGACCAAGTCTACTACCATCCTAGGTGAGGGGGTAGTTCTTTCTGCCATCTCGCCTGATTTGAGACGTGCTCTGGAAGAATTTCAGGAGGACCAACCTGAGCATTGTCCTATGGGAAAATTGTATGTTTCTGACCAGTGGAGGAAGAGAGTGATGTCTGAAGTTCATTGCTCCGCATTGGCTGGTCATCCAGGTATTTTTGGTACCAGAGATTTGGTGAGTCGGTCTTTTTGGTGGCCCGCCTTATCTCGTGATGTCAGGAATTTTGTGCAGTCCTGTGGGACTTGTTCCCAGTCTAAACCCTGTTCTCGCTCTAGTGGGTTGTTGATGCCCTTGCCATGCCTAAGAGGCCATGGAACCATATTTCAATGGGTTTTAGTTCTTATCTTCCTGTCTCTCAGAGAATGACTGTTATCTGGGTGTTTTGTGATAGATTCTCTAAGATGGTCCATCTTGTACCACTCCCAAAGTTGCCATCTTCCTCAGAGTTGGTACCCTTGTTTTTACAACAGGTGGTTCGGTTGCATGGGATTCCTGAGAACATTGTATCAGACAGAGGAGTTCAGTTTGTTTCCAGATTCTGGAAAGCCTTTTGTTCCAAGCTGGGAATTCAGTTGTCCTTCTCCTCTGCTTTTCACCCTCAGACCAATGGGCAGACGGAGAGAACAAACCAGACTTTGGAGTCCTATTTGAGATGTTTTATATCTGCTGATCAGGATGATTGGGTTTCATTTTTGCCCTTGGCCGAATTCGCTTTAAATAATAGAGCTAGTTCTGCCACCTTGATGTCGCCATTTTTCTGTAACTTTGGGTTTCATCCTCGATTTTCTTCAGGGCAAGTGGAATCTTCAGCCTGCCCAGGTGTTGACACTGTGGTAGAGAGAATGCAGCACATTTGGGACCAAGTAGTGGATAAGTTGTCTCTCTCCCAGGAAAAGGCCCAGCGGCTTTCTAACCGGCATAGGACCATTGGTCCCCGGTTTTAAGTGGGTGATATTGTTTGGTTGTCATCAAAGAATATCTCTATGAAGGTGGCTTCTCCAAAGTTCAAGCCAAGATTTATTGGACCTTACAAGATTTTGAAGATTCTTAATCCGGTTTCTTTTTGATTGGCTCTTCCTGTTACGTTTAAGATCCATAACGTGTTTCATAAGTCGCTGTTGAAGAGATATGTTGAGCCAGTAGTTCCTATGGCTGCACCTCCTGACCCTGTATTGGTTGAAGGTAAAGTGGAATATCAGGTAGAGAAAATACTGGATTCTCGTCTGGCTAGGCAGAGACTCCAGTGTTTGGTCAAGTGGAAGGGTTATGGCCAGGAGGACAATTCTTGGGTCTCTGCCTCTGACATTCATGCCGATAGATTGGTTCGTGCTTTTCATCGGGCCCATCCTGATCGGCACGGTGGCGTGGATGAGGGTTCGGTGACCCCTCCTCAAGGGGGGTACTGTTGTGAGCTCATTTTTGGGTTTGCCTCTGGCTTCTGGTGAGGGTTATGGAGCTGGCTGTGCTGACAGAGGAGTAGTGAGTTCTCTATCTGGACTCCCTCTGTTGGTGAAGGGAGGTAATGAAGCTGATCTAAATGGCAGAGACCGGCCACCTGGGGAAGAGGACTGCGATTGGACATCAGGAGTTTCTGATTGGATTTAAGGCAGCCAACTCCCTAGTTTCTTGCTGGTGATTTTTCCTGATTGTGGCTCCTTGTTTCCAGATTGGTTCCTGCCATCCTAAAGCTAAGTTTTCTCTGCTATTGTTCATATGAGTTTTTGTCTGGTTTACTTAGTTTTTGTGTTCAGCCAGCCCTTGCTGGGACGGGGCTGAATCCCCATTTTGTCTCTGATCAGTTGATCTCTTTTGCTCTGTCTTCAGAATATACCTGAGTGCTGATATAGTGATTTGAAGTCTTGCGACTTCAGGGCCTTTTTCTATCAGACGTGTTGGACATTCTTTTTGGCAGGATTTTTTGCGTGATTGCAGACAGCAGCTTTTCTTTCCTGTCCTTTCTAGTTAGCGAGGGCCCCATCGTTTGCTCAGCCTATCTTTCTACCTGTGTCTGTGTTTTCATCTTGTTTCACCGACAATACATGTTGGGGGCTATCTATTGCTTTGGAGTCTGCTCTGGGGCAGTTTAGATTTTCCCTTTCTTTCTTTAGGCTTATTTAGTTCTCCGGCCATGATGAGGCATCAAGGAACACCGTAGGCACGCTCCACGGCTACTGCTAGTTGTCGTGGATAGGATCAGGGATCTGCAATCCGCTAGTTACCAACCTCTCCGGTTTTCTGGGCTTAGCTTGCTTTTTGTTTTTCCTCCTCGGTGACTCATTCATAACATTCCTGTATTGTCAACTTTGTTTGCCTTGCAGCCCGCGGACGTGCTGTGTTTAATGGGGGGTATGTGGCGCCCCTGAGGCTCAGTTGCCACAGAGGTACTGCACCTTCTCTTAAGGTGTGGTGCCCCACCATCCAGGTAAGGTGGGAACTCCTAACCACACTCCAACACCTGCATCCCACACCAGACAGTAGTTCAGCAAAGCCACATTGTGGCTCCATGCTCAGAGGGTAGCAGAGCACCTTTGGTGGTTCCCTGCTTGGAACACGAGGCATGCTGGGAGGTGGGTGGAGTTGAGAGTACATAAAAGAATGGGAAAGTGTAGGATGACAGGTTAGTCTGAGGTTAGTCAGACAGAGAGTCGGAGAGGACAGCCACTCAGAGAGGAGTGGGGATCCCTGGAAGAGGGATGGAGGAAGGAGTGCTGCAGCTGCCTCAGTGATCTGAGCCAGCTGGCACAGGAAAAGAAAGAAGGAGAAGGACATTGACTTGAAACCTAAGCTTCCATAAGAGAAAAAGACAAGTACAGAACGAAGGAGAAAAGGGAACATAGAGGACGTGGGTTAGAAAGAGAGAACCCTGCCTAGAAGTTCTAAACGCAAGGCCGGGGCCCGGTCCCCGAGGTTGTATGAACACTAATGGTTCTGCAGCAGACACCGGTGGAGTAGTGGGCTGTAAATGCACTACTCCCATCTAAGACTTGGGGCACAACAGCAACACGAATAGAGAGTCGGGACTCAGGAGAAAGGAGTCCCCGAAGCAGGCTACAGCTGTCTGCCATACAAGTAAGGTTCTTGGGAACGTCTGTCAGGAGGCACTCCAGTGTAAAACAGTACTGGGAGTACTTCACACTTGAAGACGCTATAGAGGAGTTGATCAGAAAGGCACATGTTGGCGGAGTGTTGGAAGGGAGCATTCCATCTTCCCTGGAGGTTGGCCTCTGACCCAGAGGACTCATGTATTATTAAAATGACACTTATGATTTTAACATTTTTTTTTTCTGAGCCAGTTTATATTTGCTGCAATGTAACTGTTTGGGTATGACACTTGCACACCGCAAATACTGCAGCCGTAGGAGACTAGAGACGCACAGACCACAGCCTCCTATATTGCGTCTGCCTCAGCTGTGGCCTGTGCATTCCCTATGGGGTGTCCAGTTCACCACTGCGGGGGAGTCAGGTGCCATTTTATTGTCGTCCAGAACTATGCTCTTGGCTACAATTTACACCCCCATATCAACAGCTCACGCAGCTGTTGGTGACAGAAGGTCTGCGCAGTAGTTGTCAGATGTGGTGAGTACAGATCAGGAGCCTGACGCTGTACTATTATCAGGCTATTGAGCAGCTCGGTAACCTGGGATTAGTCATACAATGTCAGGCTGCTGACCTGTTCTCCCTGCAGTATTCAGAGTTCATCATCACGTTGCTGTGCTCCGAACACTGACTCCTCTCTGCTCAGTCAGTGTAAAGCCTCATTCATATGTCCTTACATTATATATCTGAGTGAGGCTTTACACTGAGCACAGTCATTTATCTAGTTCCATCATGTGTGACCATCTGCTGAGCCATGTATCTCATGCAGTCACTGAAACGGTGAGCAGCGCACCTTCAACTAACAGAATCTGTGCTAACGACCGACCTCTGTGTCACTGTCCACTTGTCAATACCACTTTGCCATCACTAGCAAAATGGCTCCTACGCTTCATCCTGCCTTATCCTTTGGCAAACATCTTTAAGGCGAGGAGTGACGTCTCGCACATGGAGAAGATCCCACCAATGTGTACTGCAGTTGCACTATCTCACATTACACTAAATTTTTATGGCAAATATCAGCAGTTGTCCCCCACTCCCTCCAGTTTTTCAAGTTGAAAATATGAACAAAAATTGCTTTTTTATAACAAGTTTTTGAAGTTGAAAATATGAACAAAAATAGCTATTTTATAAGCTATCATTGATACCGGTGTTTATAAAGGAAAGATGTATATCTTTGTACCGTGTTAGCCAGTAGATAGAAAAATATTCAGAATTGAGAGTCCTCAGTGGTTGATACCTTTTAATGGCTAACTGTAAAGATGGTAACACATTGCAAGCTTTCGAGACAACTCAGGTCTCTTCATCAGGCTAGACTAATACAAAATCTGAAGAGTCACATATTTATGCACAATACAACACAGAAAAAATGCAATAGATGAGACAAGTGACGTGAAGCAGAACTATCAATATGGGAGAGGGAGAAACATAAATATTGGACCAGTACATAGATAAGGAGTCCAGATGTTTTATAGTCCTCTGATTGGGGTCTCCTAATGTGTTGTGATGCCCCCTCAAGGTCTTGGAAGCAAATTCCTTAATTGATGTAAAAAGACATAAATCCATGCGACACATTCATTCCAGCACTGAGAGTGTCAAAAAGGTCGTCATAAATTTATACTCCCAAACTCTTCTCTCTCTCTGAGTCTTGAAATTACCTTTCAATACCAGTAATTTCATATCCATGTTGCTGTGATCAGGGATGCAAAAATGTTTTTATAAAAAAGTGTTTATAAAGGTTTTTTTTTCCTCTAAACAAGCCGATTTTCTTTTTGCAACTAAACCTATCATTCCCATCTTACATGCCCTGCCAAAGACACACAAACAAATTTTTCCTCCTCCCATGCACCCCATTGTCTCAGGTATCGGCTGTCTGGGCGAACACCTGGAACAATGGTTAGACTCTATTCTCCAACCTTTGGTTCGACGCACACCTGGTTTTTTAAAAGACTCCAGTGATGTCCTGAAATTATTTCATAACATCATCTGGGACAAAACTCTGGTCCTGGCTTAGTTGCCATGTAACTGCAATGTACACTAGTATACCTCATCATGTGACTTTAACAGCTGTTAAATTTCATTGACAGAAATATGGTCGTTTTACCAGTGATTTTTCTGATTTTATTTTGCAGGTTTTGAGTTTTCTTCTTACTCACAATTATTTTTCTTTGAATAACACATTTTTTTTTACAGAATTCAGGTGTTTCCATGGGGGCGAAATTCTCCCCTTCTGTTGCAAACCTTGTCATATCGTGGTGGGAGGAGCTGTACATTTATAATTCTAGCAATCCTTTTACAGATTCTATTCAATATTATTCCAGATTCATAGATGACCTTCTGTTAATCTGGAAGGGAGACGGGAGTCATATACATTTTTTGATGGATTATATAAATTCTAATCCTTTCAATTTAAAATTTACGTTTTCGTCTGACAGCAAAACTATGTGTTTTTTGGATCTGTGTTTAGTAGGAACACCATCTTGTACTATTGCCAGTTCTACTTATTGAAAAAAAACTGCAGGAAACACCATTCTGCATGCAGTTTCCACCCTGTTCACACTATTAAATCAATCCCTGTTGGTGAGCTCATTCGAGCAAAACGCAATTGCAGTAACTCTTTCTCTTATGAACAGGAAAGTGTCTGCATTCAGAACAGACTGAGGAATCGCAATTATCCCAAATGGTCTCTTCATACAGCGCATGAAATTGTGGAAAAAAACCCCCTGTGATTCTGTTTTAATTGTTGCACCAAGTTCACACGATGCATCTTTGTCTAATGAAGGAAATAGATCTGATTCTGGATCTAATTCTAGGTCTAAAAATAATAGCCCCACTCTAGTGCTTACTAGAGTTGAGCGAAACGGGTCGAAAAATTTCAAAAGTCACCGACTTTTGGCAAAGTCGGGTTTCATGAAACGAAACCCGACCCTAGGATGAGGTCGGCCACGAGGTCGGCGACTTACGCGCAAAAGTTTGTTTTGCGCTCTTTTTCAGCCAATCAGGATCCACGGACACTGTGGGCAACGTGATGACATAGGCAGGGGTCACCACCATCTTTCAGAAGGGCATGCAAGTGATTGGCTTGCTTTGGTGGGCGTCACAGGGGTTATAAAAGGGCGTGCACGCCGACCGCCATCTTACTTCTGCCGATCTTAGCATAGGGAGAGGTTGCTGCTGCTGATTCTGTAGGGAGAGCGTTAGGCAGGGAAGAAGAAAAAAAAACTGCTTCTGCTGCTAGCGATTTTGCCTGTACAACACACCAGTCACTGTGTGTGCAGTGCAAGGGGAGGCTATATTGTGGTGGATCAGCGGTGTTGGTTGTTAGGCTGCCTTCTAAGGCTTCCTGACAGCTGCATTGCTGTTTACCCACTGCTCTGCAAACTGCTTTTTTAAAAGCAATCCCAATTTTTTTTTTGTCCTGCTGAGGTACTGAGCGTGCATTTTTTCACACCATACAGCGGTGTACGCTCCTCACACAGTACCGTGTAACGGCTGTTATCACAGCCACAGTGAAGCTATCTGTGTGTCACTCTGTGAGAATAAGTCGAGGACATGTTCAGTTCTTACAGACCTGCACCTACTAGTTTTGTCTAGCTTTCAAACAGTTAAATATATTTGCTGTTTGATCACATTCAAAACTATAGAGAGACAGCGTGTGTCAGTCCGTATACTTAAAAAACACGGAGCTTGACAATTTTACGTACACCGGACAGCCGTGTACGTGCACGCT
This sequence comes from Dendrobates tinctorius, assembly GCF_039654945.1. Taxonomy (NCBI): domain Eukaryota; kingdom Metazoa; phylum Chordata; class Amphibia; order Anura; family Dendrobatidae; genus Dendrobates; species Dendrobates tinctorius. Next base: position 23,696,397 of record NW_027361738.1, on the reverse strand, counting down.
CCTCTCAGTACCATGTAACGGCTGTTATCACGGCCACAGTGAAGCTATCAGTGTGTCACTGTGGAAGGATAAGTGGAGGACTTGTTCCGTTCTTACAGACCTACACTCTAGGGAGATTCCTATTCTGCCCAATTCTACATACACCTTGTAGTTTGTGATACACTAGCCAATTTCTGCCTGTGACATAGCGCTCTGATATTCAGTGGGCCTCACACAATCCAAAAGTGTCCAGTGTCCACTAGTGTGTGCAGAAATTCAAAATCTCCCTTATCCTGTAGTCACTTTTTTCACACCTGTGCCATCGAGCCTGTGACAAAGCGCTGTGATATTCAGTGGGCCTCACACAATCCATAAGTGTCCAGTGTCCACAAGTGTGTGCAGAAATTCAAAATCTCTGTGATCCTGTAGTCACTTTTTTCACACCTGTGCCATCGAGCCTGTGACATAGTGCTCTGATATTCAGTGGGCCTCACACAATCCAAACGTGTCCAGTGTCCACTAGTGTGTGCAGAAATTCAAAATCTCCCTTATCCTGTAGTCACTTTTTTCACACCTGTGCCATCGAGCCTGTGACATAGCGCTCTGATATTCAGTGGGCCTCACACAATCCATAAGTGTCCAGTGTCCACAAGTGTGTGCAGAAATTCAAAATCTCCCCTGTCCTATAGACACCTTGTACCTTGTTTTACATTACTATATAGTTTGTTGGATTTTGTCTACATTTCTACAAAAAATGAGGAAGGCTGGTGGAAGAGGCCGTGGAATTGGGTGGGGGTTGGCAGCTGGTAATGATGGTGTTGGTGGTGGATCTGATGGTAGTGGCAAGAGCAAAATAGGACCGAATGCAGGAGGTGTTGAGCCTGCATCATCGTCTGGCTCCATAAGGCTTCGAAGGCTTAGTTTTCTAGGAGTTGGCAAACCGCTTTTAAAGCCAGAGCATCAGGAAAAAGTTTTGTCTTACATTGCTGACTCAGCCTCCAGCTCTATCGCCTCCTCTTCTGAAGTTGTAAAAAGTAAAAGCACTGAGTCGTCATTGGAGGCTCATGTTCATGAACCACACCTTTCCTTGTGTCCTTCACCCCAACCAAGATTGAAGGATGACGCAGGCCATACTACTGATTACTCCATGGAGCTGTTTTCACATACCATGCCTGAATTATCAAGTGAAATGGTGAATTACCCAGGCCAAGATGAATCTGACATGGAGTGCACTGATGCACAGCCGCTGATAGATGATTCTGCTGGTACATTCACTCAGAGCACTACATTGTCCTCGCAGTGTACAAAGCCAGATTCTGACCCTGATGAGACTCAGGTGCCCCTTCCTGCACACCATACCACCATACACGGTGACACAGAGGAAGGTGCACATGACATTGAAGAGGAGGTGATGGATGGCCCAGTTGTTGACCCAGATTGGCATCCATTGGGGGAAGAGGGTGCTGCTTCCAATAGCTCAGATGAGGAGCATTCACAGCAGACATCGACATCGCAACAGCTGTTATCTGGCAGGCCCGGAGCACTCCATAGACAGGTTCCAAAAATCAAAAGAGTTGCTGGACAGCTTGTCCAGAGGGTCAAAAGATCACAGCGTGCTAGGCCGCAAAATGTCTGCCAAAGTAGGAAGAGTGCAGTGTGGCACTTTTTTGAACAAAATCCTCATGATCAGGCCAAGGTTATCTGTAAGAAGTGCGCAAAGACCTTTAGCCGAGGGAAAAATCTGAAAAATTTGAATACCAGTTGCATGCTTAGACATTTAACCACCATGCACTTGCAAGCGTGGACACAACACCAAACCTCAAGTGCCACATGTGCAAGTGATCACAAAGAAGGTAGTCAGCAACGCTACATTGTTTCCCCCACTGTAAGCCCACCGGTTAGCACAGCAGCAAATGTTGAGGTGTCGTTGCAAGGCCACAGCAGTCAGGGAATCCCACTGTTATATCAACAAAATACTGAATCTAGGCCATCAGAAAGAACACCAACTCCATCACCATCATCAACCCTCTCTCAGTCCGCCCTGTCCACCGCTACTTCCACCATATGCAGCTCTCAAGTCCAGCTCACCCTCCCAGACACTATGAGTAGGTCAAGAAAGTACTCAGTCTCTCATCCGCATACACTGGGTTTGAACGCCCACATTGCCAAACTAATCTCGTATGAGATGATGCCCTATCGGTTGGTGGAAAGCGCAGCTTTCCACGAACTCATGTCCTATGCAGTACCACGCTATGACCTACCCAGTCGCCACTTCTTCTCTCGCAAAGCCATCCCAGCCCTCCACCATCATGTAAAAGACCACATTGTCCATGCACTCAAGCAGTCAGTGAGTGGAAAGGTGCACCTCACAACTGATGCATGGTCCAGTCGACATGGCCAGGGCTGTTACGTGTCCATCACTGCGCACTGGGTTAATGTGGTGGATGCAGGGTCCACAGGGGACAGTGGTGGTGGGACAGTGCTGCCTAGCCCACGGTATAGGAAACAGTTGGCTGTAGGCGTTCGACCCTCCTCCTCCTCCTCCAGAAGCGAAAGCTCGTCCACAAAGCGCAGTCGTACGAGCACTCCATCTGCAGCTGCCACTGTTGCACACGAGGTGTCCCCCTATCGAGCAGCTAGTGGAAAGCGTCAGCAGGCTGTGTTGCAGATGATGTGTTTGGGTGACAGACACACCGCCGAGGTGCTGGCCGAGTACTTGAAGCGACAAACTGAGTCATGGCTGGGCAGTGTACATCTTGAGGCAGGCAAGGTAGTTAGTGATAACGGCCGTAATTTTGTGGCAGCCTTAGCCCTTTCAAAACTCAGCCACATACCTTGCTTGGCTCACACCTTGAACCTGGTGGTGCAGTGCTTCCTCAAAAATTATCCGGAGTTAACAGCCCTGCTCCAGAAGGTGCGAAGACTGTGCGCGCACATCCGCCGGTCGCCTGTACACTCCGTTCGTATGCAGAAGCTGCAGCGATTGCTCCACCTTCCTAACCACCGCCTCATTATCGACATTGCAACAAGGTGCAACTCCACCCTGCACATGGTGGAGTGGCTGTGCGAGCAGAGGCAGGCCATAATGCATTTGTGGGAGGATACACGGCCAGGCACTTTGAGAGCAGACATGGAGTTGACAGGTGTGCAGTGGTCAAAGCTGAAAGACCTCTGTAAAGTCCTTCAGTGTTTTGAGGAATGCACACGGCTGGTAAGCACAGACGACGCCATCCTAAGCATGAGCATCCCACTTATGCGTCTGCTCATGCAAACTTTGACGCACCTTAAGGAGCAGGCGTCTGCAGCCAATGTTGATGAGGAGGGAATCCTTGATGACATTCAGCCATTGTCTGCTCAGGGACCTCTCCTGGATGAGGTGGAGGAAGAAGAGGAGGAGGAGGATGATGATGGGGATGATTACTTAGGGGAGGAGGATGCATCTCATGGGGCAAGTGAAAATGTTGGCGTGGCAAGGTCTGGTACAGGGTTTGTGCGTGACTGGAGGGATGTGGATTTGCCAGAAAGTGCTCCTCCAACCAGCACTCGCAGTGCATCATTGACACCGGGAACATTGGCCCACATGTCAGATTATGCCTTGCAGATCCTAAAAAGGGACCCCCGCATTGCCAAAATGATGAACGATGACGACTACTGGTTGGCCAGCATCCTGGATCCACGCTATAAAGGCAAATTACAAAACATCATGCCACAGGAGAACCTTGACCTAATATTGGCTAATAAACAAGCAACTCTGGTAAATCGGTTGCTTGAGGCATTCCCAGCACACAGCAGCGGTGATGGTTCTCACACGAGCCGTACGGGCCGGGGGCAGCTTGGCAGAGGTGTTCATGGTGCACACAGCAGAAGTGGCGTTGGAGACAGGGGTTTCATGACAATGTTGTGGACTGATTTTTCAAGTACCGCTCACACAACTGGTAATACTGCATCCATGGAAAGTGACAGGAGACAGCAGTTGTCAACTATGGTTACAAACTACTTTTCCTCCCATATCGATGTTCTCCCACACAGGTCATTCCCCTTTGACTATTGGGCCGCTAAACTGGACACCTGGCCTGAATTGGCACAATATGCCTTACAGGAGCTCGCTTGCCCAGCTGCAAGTGTGCTATCGGAAAGAGTCTTCAGTGCAGCTGGATCAATCCTGACAGAAAAAAGGACCCGTCTGTCAACCCAAAATGTGGATGATCTAACCTTCATTAAAATGAACCATGCATGGGTTTCCAAGGATTTTGTCCCACCTTCCCCTGATGACACATAGGGTGACAGAAAAATGGCTTGCTTTGGTCCACCTCTTCCTGGGGCTTGACTTATTTCGCGTTTTGCATCAGCTGAATGTCCAACATCAACATATGCCACTTTCTAAAACTCCCTAACTGTGCTGCCTCCCCCCCCCATGGCCGGGGTCACCACCTAGCGCACGACACCGTGCGAGTGCTGTTGCCCTGGACAGGTGGGTAGGCCGACTCTTGGGCGCGGGCACTGGCACAGGGTCCCTCATAATGCAATCAAGTGTCTCTGACGGTGGTGGTGCACACCCGCCGTCAGACACACCGCCGTACTATGAGGGGCCCAGTGCCAGTACCGACGCCCACGAGTGGGCCCCCCTTGCTTGGGCAGGGCCCCAGCATTTGCAATCTTTACCTCTCCCTGCTCCTCCGCTGTGTAGTCTGGGCCGTCAAATCCATACTGTGCCTGACACCGTCTGAGCCTGCCTCCTGATGTATAGACATATATTTTGAATGTGTACGCTATCCATACATGTTATCCGGGGATACGGTACCCTTTCTCACTTTTGTGCAATCAAGTGCAAGCCATACTGGGCCTAACACCGTCTGAGCCTGCCTCCTGATGTATAGACATATATTTTGAATGTGTACGCTATCCATACATGTTATCCGGGGATACGGTACCCTTTCTCACCTTTGTGCAATCACGTGTAATCCTTACTGGGTGTGAGAACGGCTGGCGAGCTGTTAAGCATGCTACAGCACCTGTGGTTTGCACACGTAAGTTTTTCATTTTTTCAGGAATGACGGTTAGGCCTAATTCCGGAACTGCGGTTGACCTGCACTTACTGGGAAATCATCGTTCGCGGGTAATAATTGTAATCAGTGATCCCCATCACTAACGTTGTTCAGCGGGTTATCTGCACCTGTAAGCGACAAACGCTGGCCTTTCCAGTGTAGCGCACATGCAGCCACGGACATGTTAAGGCATGACACACCAGTTATTGGCCAATCTCATGTGCCAGAGCCTCACGTGTCCCTCTAGTAAGCCGGACTCGGACCGCGGGGCATGACGGAGTCTCGTTCGTTAACAGAATTAAGCTTGCAATGTGTGCATCTTTTCTGTAGCTGGCATGGTTGAGGTTTCCCAGGTGGAGTTGAATTTAACCATAGGCTCCACTCCTGGTGGTGCCCTTCTGGACATTCCTTTAAGGTTCAGCTTTGCAACCATACTGCCCACGTAAAACAAACACTTTGCCTTCATGAACGCTGTTTGGAGGGTCATGACTCATGGGAATAACGCCGCCCAATCAGTTAACCTGCTAGAGAGATCCTTCATTGCTCCCAAGCATGACATCACACTCCCTAGGAGGAAGGTAATGCCACTGTGGCGACCGTACTCCTGGGGCGACACAAGTGCACTGATGCCCAGCCACTGCTCGATGAATCTGCTGGTACATTGACCCAGACCACTACATTCCCCTCGCACGCTACACGGCCTGAATCTGACCCTGATGAAACTCAGGTTACCCTTCCCATATACAGTTCCATCTTACACGGTGACAAAGAGGAAGCTGCAGATGAAAGTGCAGGTTCGGCCCACCCGCCATCAGACACACCACCGTACTATCAGGGGCCCTGTGCCAGTGCCGTCGCCAACAAGTGGGCCCCCCCTGCTTGCTCAGGATCACAGCACTTGCAAGGTTGAAATACTGTGCAGTGAGATGGAAGATGGGGACGACGAGGAGTCCAGACTAGTACAGGGATTCCTTAGCGAGGAGACTTATTTGATTGTTTTCAATGTTGGGACAGCAATTTTTGGGGAGCACTATACTCTGGAGAATGATAGATGGGGCCGACCATACACTGGAACATTCCAAAGGTGGACATCAGACACTGGAGCAGCATTTACAGGGCCCATTATACACTAGAGCATTAGAAATGGGGCCCATTATGTTTGGAGCATTATTTGGGCCCATAAGACAGTGGAGCTTCATCCATGGGGACCAACATATACTGTAGCATTATGTGGAGCTCATCATATACTCTTTCAAACATTATATGGGACCAATGATTCTGTATGGAGAAATAGATGGGCCTTGTCATGAGATGTAAAAAGTGAAGTATTTTTCATTGTACTATACCGCTATTTCTCTGCCGTATCGGAGCATGATGAGTTGTGGTATGTGTTAAAGGGGCGCTCTTTTGCCCAGGGCACATGAAAACCTGGAGCCAGCCCTACCCCCCCACAACTTTAGCCAAATAACCCCCATTTTTCAGTGCGTAACTTGTATTATGAAGTTAATTAAGGTTGACAAGCTTAAGTAAGAAGAATTGATGCTTTTGGCATTCAAATGGGCACTGTAGGTGTGTTTCCTGTCCTCCTCTCACTGCCGACTTTTATTCCCCATTGACTTACATTGGGTTTCGTGTTTCAGGACGAGCCCGACTTTTCCCTATAATCGGCCGATCTTGCTCGACCCGACTTTTGGAAAAGTCGGTTTTCACGAAACGAAACTCGACCCTAAAAAAACAAAAGTCGCTCAACTCTAGTGCTTACCCTTAAAAAAAGTGCTAAGTCCATCTCATTTATAGTATCTCGCAATCTGAATTTACTCAGAAGTGATGATACTATAGACAAAATTCTAGCAAATGGGATTCAAATTGTTTCCAGAAGGGCTCCCACACTCGGTAATTTTCTGTCACCTAGTCTCCTCAGATCCAATAAGCGCACTAAAACAAATTGGCTGACAACCAAGGGTTTTTTCAGATGCGTTTTTTTTTCCATGTAAAACCTGTTCACACTCAACTAAAACGCTGTCTTTTTCTAATTGTTTAACCAACAAAGTTTTTTTTTATTAATGATTACTTGAATTGTAACACAGATCATGTAGTGTATGTTATAGAATGCAAACAATGCAGTTTAAAATATGTAGGTTCCACCATCAGAAAATTAAAGGAACGTGTCCCAGAACACATCTATGATATTATTAACCCTACGGTGCGCAGCATACCTAATGCTTCCAAACACTTTATTATGTCACACAATAGAGATTTGTCGTTTTTCAATGTTTTTGCTATTGAACAGGTAAAGAGACACATTCGTGGAGGAAATAGAGAAAAACAACTACGGGACAAAGAAGCCTTATGGATTGAATTTATGGAAAGAACTCATGTTGCATTATTGATTGTGTTTGTTTTATTTGATGGTTTTAAATGTGCGTCACATGTTAATTAGTGCCACCTGTGTGTACTAGTTATATTCTCACACCCCTTCCCTTGGAGCTATACTGAGTTTAAGAACTTTTAGTTCGAAACGCATACAGTGTCTCCTCAACCTTCCCTCCGGTTTTCCGGTCGGGTTCATGCATTTTTGTATTTTGCATACATATTTTATGGATATCTAAATAAAATGTTTTGGATTTTACCCTTTTGAGATGGACCATCTTTTCCTAATAATTCTGTACACGGTGTATACTACTACTACTTTTTGAAGCTATTTGACTTTGGAGCCAGCCTGGTATGTATCTCGACTCATGTGCCTGACCACAGACTATTTAAAAGTTATTCTTTAGGATCCCAAGCAGTGAGCTGTATCCATTTTTTTTCTTTCTTCTTGATGGCTATAACTTAATTACTTAATCTAAGTTCACATTGTGTCTTTGTCTACAGTCGGGAGCTTGCAGCTGAAGCCCTAGAAAAACGTTTTCTGTTGTTTGTGTTAATGAAGCCATTGATTATAATGATGTAGATGGAGTCACTGTGTGCTCTGTAGGACATAATTTTTGGCCTTGTATGCCTTTTTGAGGCAGACACCAAGATGGCGTCTTGGTGCCTGCCTCAAATAGGCACATAATGGTGCCAACATAGAACACTGACTCTGCCTCCATCATTACAGTCAATGTTCCTGTTGGTGTGAATATCTGAATCCCATTCTCCAAGGCTTCAGACACAAATACCGACAGAGCCACTGATCACAGTCCAACGTGAATATAGTCCAAGTGGGACTGTCTTAGGATGCCCAAGTCCTACCAGTTATGCATGTCTCTAGAAGTTTTTATATGGGAATAATTGTCATGGCTAGATGATAACCAGGTCACAACATCTCCCACATCGGCAAGTATGCAGTGAGTAAAGGGAACCTGTCACCTCGTTTTTCAGCTATAAGCTGCAGCCACTGCCTTTCTACAGCTTTCTAGAATGCTGTAGATAAGCCCCGAAAGGCTGTGGCTGCAGCTTATAGCTGAAAAACGAGGAGACAGGTTCCCTTTTACAATGTAAGCCTATGGAGCTTCAGAACAAGGCCCCATAGGCTTGCATTATAGAAGAAACTTCTCGCTCACACCGAGAGCATAGAGTGAGCCGAAGAGCGATGACTGGCAATTCTGACAGCTAAATTGGAATGGGTTATTTACAGTTAGAGCAGTCAGACTGTGGAATGCCGACCACAAAAACTAGTAATGGCAGACACTACAACAGCTTTTAACCAGGGCTGGATGATTTCCTCAATACACATAACATTGTGGTTATATTTAATTTAGTGACAAAATGGACAATTGGTGGAGAAAGGTTAAACTTGATGGACCTAGGTCTTTTTTCAACCTATGTATGTAACTATGTAGCTATGACATCACACAAAAGTGGAGCCAACAGCGCTTGATCTCAGAGAAGACGGCAGTAGGGAAGTATATTACTCCACCACACTACAATACATACACGTTTAGTGAAAAAACAAAACTTCATGAGGGTACTTCAAACATGTACGACGAACAGCATTCGTATGCCATATATTTCAGAAATATTCTATTACAAAGGAACATTAATTAATTCCGAATTTTTATTTTTTTTTTATATTAGGAATTCTCTATCAGTATGTCTTTGGTGTGTGGGAGGAAACCGGAGTACCCGGAGGAAACCCACGCAAACACGGGGAGAACATACAAACTCCTTGCAGATGTTTTCCTTAGTGACATTTAAACCCAGGATCCCAGTGCTGCAAAGCAACAGTGATAACCACTGAGCCACCGTGCTGCCCAAGTACAGCTTTGATGATGGACTTGCTGTACTAGATGTATATGGTGCCCTAATCAACGATTGGACATATGCATCTTCTGATGCTGCGAGCAGCCCTGGATAATCCACGCCGGCAGGATGATATAATCCGGCGGAAGATGGATCCTAGGAGAAGAGATATAAAACTAATGTAAGTAATGGGACTCCAAATTAGAGGATACTGCTTTGGTTTCATTGTGGCAGGACGGTAGAGAAATCTTAACTGTGCAGAGGAACAGGATCATTGTCAGTCATCATACATGTAACAATCCCACCACTGACAGATAACATCTTCTCCACATGAATTATTCTCACTGGCCAACATCAAACAACATAGACCTTATTATCACACTTACGTCTTCTAGGTTTTCGCTCTTCTACTATTTTGGCATTTTGCTCTTCTACCAGTTTTATTGCAGAGTTAATTTTCTTCTCAACTAGAAATTCATCTAAAAAGTAAAAAAACAAGTCAATGATCATTATCAGTCATCATACATGTGGCAATCGTATAACTGTGAGTTAACATCTCCTCCTAGTGAATAATTCTCAGTCGCCGACATCAGACAACATACACCTTAATGTCACACTTACCTCTGCTAGGTTCTGTCTCTGGGACTATTTCTGGGTCTTCATCATCTCCCAGTTTTAATGCAGAGGTATTTTTTGTTTCATCTTGAAATTCAAATAAAAAAAGTAAGAAAAACAAGTCAATGATCATTGTCAGTCATCATACATGTGGCAATCGTATCACTGGGAGTTAACATCTCCTCCTCGTGAATAATTCTCAGTCGCCGACATCAGACAACATAGACCTTATTGTCACACTTACCTCTGCTAGGTTCTGTCTCTGGGACTATTTCTGGGTCTTCATCGTCTCCCAGTTTTAATGCAGAGGTATTTTTTGTTTCATCTTGAAATTCAAATAAAAAAAGTAAGAAAAACAAGTCAATGATCATTGTCAATCATCATACATGTGGCAATCGTATCACTGGGAGTTAACATCTCCTCCTCGTGAATAATTCTCAATCGCCAACACCAGACAACATAGACCTTAATGTCACACTTACCTCTGCTAGGTTCTGTCTCTGCGACTATTTCTGGGTCTTGATCTTCTCCCAGTTTTATTGCAGATGTATTTTTTGTCTCAACTGGAAATTCATGTAAAAAAGTAAGAAAAACAAGTCAATGATCATTGTCAGTCATAGATGTGAAAATCCCACCATTGACATATTATTATTATTATTATTATTTATTGTTATAGCGCCATTCATTCCATGGCACTTTAGATGTAGGGAGGGGTATACATAAAAACAAGTACAATAATGTTGAACAATACAAGTCATAACTGGTACAGGAGGAGAGAGGACCCTGCCCGCGAAGGCACATATAATATATCTTCCTCGTGAATTATTCTGTCACCGACATCAGACAACATAGACCTTATTGTCACACTTACCTCTGCTAGGTTCTGTCTCTGGGACTATTTCTGGGTCTTCATCGTCTCCCAGTTTTAATGCAGAGGTATTTTTTGTCTCATCTTGAAATTCATATAAAAAAAAGTAAGAAAAACAAGTCAATGATCATTGTCAGTCATCATACATGTGGCAATCGTATCACTGGGAGTTAACATCTCCTCCTCGTGAATAATTCTCAATCGCCAACATCAGACAACATAGACCTTATTGTCACACTTACCTCTGCTAGGTTCTGTCTCTACTACTATTTCTGGGTCTTGATCTTCTCCCAGTTTTATTGCAGATGTATTTTTTGTCTCAACTGGAAATTCATGTAAAAAAGTAAGAAAAACAAGTCAATGATCATTGTCAGTCATAGATGTGAAAATCCCACCATTGACATATAATATATCTTCCTCGTGAATTATTCTGTCGCCGACATCAGTCAACATAGACCTTATTGTCACACTTACCTCTGCTAGGTTCTGTCTTTGGGACTATTTCTGGGTCTTCATCGTCTCCCAGTTTTAATGCAGAGGTATTTTTTGTCTCATCTTGAAATTCATATAAAAAAAAGTAAGAAAAACAAGTCAATGATCATTGTCAGTCATCATACATGTGGCAATCGTATCACTGGGAGTTAACATCTCCTCCTCGTGAATAATTCTCAATCGCCAACATCAGACAACATAGACCTTATTGTCACACTTACCTCTGCTTGGTTCTGTCTCTGCTGCTATTACTGGGTCTTGCTCTTCCAGTTTTAATGCAGATGTATTTATTGTCACAACTGGAAATTCATGTAAAAAAGTAAGAAAAACAAGTCAATGATCATTGTCAGTCATAGATGTGAAAATCCCACCATTGACTTATAGTGATGAGCGACTGTGCTCGTTACTGGAGTTTTCCGAGCATGCTCGGGTGTTCTCCATGTATTTTGAGCGTACTCGTGAATTACGTTTTAGTCCCGCCGCCAGATTATTTGTGGCTGCTGGAACGCCTGAATACATGTGGGGATTTTTGCTAAAGAACGGCAACCCCACATGTATTCAGACTGTCATCCGCAAATCATGCAGCTGCAGGGACTGACTGTCTGATGTCGGCGACTGAGAATAATTTCAGAGGAGGATATATTATATGTAGTGATGAGCGAGTGTGCTCGTTACTTGAGTTTTCCAAGCATGCTCAGGTGTGAGCCGAGTATTTTGGGCGTGCTCGGAAATTAAATTTTAGTCCCCACAGCTGCATGGTTTGCAGCTGCTGGACAGCCTGAATACATGTGGGGATGATTGCACGTTTTTTTTGAAATCCTCACATGTATTCAGGTTGTTTAGCAGTCTCAAATCATGCAGTTGCAGGGACTAAAACTTGATTTCCTAGCATGCCCAAACTACTCAGAGAACACCCGAGCATGTTCGGAAAACTCGAGGAAAGAGCACACTCGCTTATCACTACATATAATATATCCTCCTCATGAATTATTCTCAGTTACCGACATCAGACAACATAGACCTTATTGTCACACTTACCTCTACTAGGTTCTGTCTCTACTATTTCTGGGTCTTGAACTTCTCCCAGTTTTAATGCAGATGTATATTTCGCATCAACTGGAAATTCATATAAAAAAAGTAAGAAAAACAAGTCAGTGATTATTGTCAGTCATAGTGTGAAAATCCCACCATTGACATACAGTGATGAGGTAGTGTGTTCGTTACTCGAGCATGCTCGGGTGTTCTCTAAGCCTTTTGAGCGTGCTCGTGAATTAAGGTTTAGTCCCCGCAGCTGCATGATTTGCAGCTGCTAGATAGCCTGAATATATGTGGGGAGGATTCCCAGTTTCTTCGGAAATCCTCACATGAATTCAGGCTGTCTAGCAGTGTCAAATCATGCAGCTGCGGGGACTAAACTTGCTTACCGAGCATGCCCAAACTACTCAGAGAACACCCAAACATGTTAGAAGAGCTCAAGTAACGAGCACACTTGCTCATCACTACATATAATATATGCTCCTCGTGAATTATTCTCAGTCGCCGACATCAGACAACATAGACCTTATTGTGACACTTACCTCTGCTAGGCTCTGACTCTGCGACTATTTCTGGGTCTTGATCTTCTCCCAGTTTTAATGCAGATGTATTTTTCGCCTCAACTGGAAAATTATATAAAAAAGTAAGAAAAACAAGTCAATGATTATTGTCAGTCATAGATGTGAAAATTCCACCATTGACATATAACATCTCCTCCTCATGAATTATTCCCAGTTGCCGACATCAGACAACATAGACCTTATTGTCACACTTACCACTGCTAGGTTCTGTCTCTGCCACTATTTCTGGGTTTTTCTCTTCTCCCAGGATTAATGCAGATTTGTTTTTCTTCTCAACTGGAAAATCATATAGAAAAGTAAGAAAAACAAATCAATGATAAACTCCTATAAGATTAGATTCATATCTTTATGGTTGCTGATGCCGGATTGCTATGAGCGCAACCCTGTGGTCGGCGTTCATAGCACACCTGTAATTCTGCTACATAGAGGTGATCTATGCATCTCCTCTATGTAGCAGAGGCGATCGAGTTATGGTAGCTTCTAACCTCCCATGGAGGCTATTGAAGCATGCCAAAATAAAAAAAAATGTTTTTAAAAATATTAAAAAATTAAAAAAAACAAGAGTTTAAATCACCCCTCTTTCGCCCCATTCAAAATTAAACTATAAAAAAATCAAACCAACACATATTTGGTATTGCCATGTTCAGAATGGCCCGATCTATCAATAAAAAAAGGATTAACCCGATCGCTAAATAGCTGAGTGAGAAAACAAATCGAAACGTCAGAATTGCGGTTTTTTTTTTGGTCGCCGCAACATTGCATTAAAATGCAATAACGGGCGATCAAAAGAATATATCTGCACAAAAGTGTTATCATTAAAAACGGCAGCTTGGCGCACAAAAAATAAGCTCTCACCCAACCTGAGATCGCGAAAAATGGAGATGCTACGGGTCTCAGAAAAGGGCGCAATTTTTTTTTCTGCAAAGTTTGGAATTTTTCTTCACCTCTTAGATTAAAAAGAACCTAGACATGTTTGATGTCTATGAACTTGTATTGACTTGGAGAATCAGTTTTAGCATTTAGTGAACCTAGCAATAAAGCCAATCAAAAATTAGGTGCGGGATTGCACTTTTTTTGCAATTTTACTGCACTTGGAATTTTTTGCCCGTTTTCTGTTACATGACTTGGTAAAAGCAATGGTATTGTTCAAAAGTACAACTCGTACAACAAAATATAAGCCCTCACATGGCCATATTGCCCTTAAAATAAAAAAGTTATGGCTCTGGAAAGAAGGGGAGCGAAAAATGAAAACGCAAAACCGAAAAAAGCTTTGGGGGTTAAGGGGTTAAAACATATGTGGCACATTAAGGGTATATATAGGGTTAGTGTGGGGCCTGATTGAGCCATGGGCAGAGTGTTCGTGATCAGTATCAGGCACCAGACTGTATGGCCCCTTATACCTTTAATGCGCGGCACATAAGAGTGAGAATTTTATACGTTAACGTGTTGGATTGTTGTTTATTTTAAAGGCACAAAAAAGCAGTGATTTTCTGAGCCCTCATGTAACATTTGCATTGCACCTTATGATCAGTGACGACAACAAGATGTCCTATAGACCTGCACATACCTGATAATATGGGAGAGGGTGACTTGTTGTTTTCAGTAGTGAAACTCTGATTATCACCATCAATTCCAGTTGGAGAAGATTCTTTCTGCCTGTTTAGTAGAAGAAAAAATAAATAAATTACAAGTGAAAGCAATGAAAATAAAAAGACTCCTTTCTGTATGGGCAATTACCACACTTGGACAAAATGGAGGAGATACCTTGCACAGAACTGCCTTCAATCAGCAAGAATGAAGAATAACTAGTAATAAAGGGCTTTAATGAAATGGAAATGAAAGGCTGGTCACAATGATCAGCTGTTATCACAAGCCAGACCCCACAGTGATGATCAATCATGGGGCGGTGGTTCTGGATTTAGTATTGTGTCATATGCGTCTTGTATTTCGTATTCTGAAGATATGTCAGTACTATACCCTATAATAATAATCTACTCACACGTCTGAGTGCTTTGTGCTGCTCTCTAGAGAACAATCTGGAGATGGCTCATCGTCTTCATCGCTCATCATCCTGGTATCGGTTGCATATAGCTAAAATACACAGAGTAAAATTAAATATAAATATATATATATAGTATTTTCATAGTATTTTAGCTATAGTTTTGTGGATTTACTGATCACATACTCACCTTAGAAAGTCTTTGAGAAGATGACACAAAGTTTAGGCTTTCTGGCCAGTCACCGACCTCCTTACTTGTGTCACCCTCATCTGAATCCATATGTTTTGGTCTCTCAATATCAGCTACAAAATACAAGTATTATCAGAGATTATTAATATAATCACAGTCACCATGTTATTACTAATAATGATGGGAACATAACGTCACATAAAATAAAAGACAAGACGTTTAAACGGCAGCTTTAACCAGATGACGTCTCATTCTACTTACTGTCAAAGTAGCTGGTGTCCTCCTCTGACATAAGAATTGGCCTATACTCTGGCTGCTGATGTTCAAGATTCTCAAAGTCTAACTCATTCAGGAATGGATGACTCTTGATTTCATTTGATCCTCCTGGAAATGGAAGACAAGAAAAAAGTACATTTTATGGTAATCTAAACTGAAGACATAGCAGAGCTAAAATATACTGTAAGTCATGGCATGAAGAATGGGGAATGGACAAGAAGGTAACGCAGAGACCTCAGTGCTGATCCTCATGGAAATGATCTATTTGTCAGGTCACAGAGGAGTTATAAGTCATTATTAATACTACTATATATATATTACCTGTCCCGAGTCTATGTCTTGGATCTTTTCTGAGTAGCTGAGTAATGAAGTTTTGAGCATCGGGATGAACAGCACGATTTTTAAATTTCAAAGTGATGTCTTCTGTTATATAAAAAGAAAATGTTACAGAAAAGAAAGTCTCTACATTTACTATCATTTAAAAAAGCTATCAAAAACAACAAGTAACTAAACCAAAGAATGAACCAAATTACTATGGCATCACACAGCATTCAGATTATTTTACTTACCCCTGATGATTCTCTTTAACATATCCTTTTTGTTTCTTCCTTTAAATGGCACATCGCCGGTAAGAAATTGATATGTGATGATCCCTATTGACCACCAGTCAATAGGCCTTCCGTAGCCCACCCCTAAGAAGACTTCTGGGGCTACATAATACAAGGTGCCAGTCGTCTGGAAACCAACAGAACAATGAGAAGATGATCAATGAAAATAACTGTGACAAATAACATCAGTGGAAACATTTTCCATGTGAGAAAATATGATAGAAGCAGAAATAGATCAGATCTGTAAAGAATAAGTTTTTTATGTATAGCTAACCCCATCATCAGGGAACTCTCTGGTGATGTCTTCAGTTCGAGCCTTGTAAATGTCTGATGTTGGTCTCATGAGTCCGACTTTTGAAATCCCAAAATCGGTGACTTTGATATGTCCAGTTGATGATATCATGAGGCTGTGAAAGAAAAGACATTGTCAGCCCTAAGTAATACCCCATAGACTGTATACCAAACTATAACTGTCTCTCCCTTTATTATACTGCAGCGCTCACTTACTTCTCAGGCTTCAGGTCTCGGTGAACCACACCATAGCTGTGCAGATATTCCACAGCAACAACCGTTTCTGCAATGTACAAGCGGGTCCAGGCGAGGGAAAAACGACCATATCTCTCAATGAGACTCTGACAGTCTCCTCCTAGAGCAGAAAGCAAATATGACAGGTGAGAGTTTGTTACAATATAAATTACACATGATGAGTGTGAATGAGAAATAAGCTGAGACACTGGGGCAGGGAGTCAATCATAGAGATACACTGTGTGATGTAGAGCGTATACTGTATACTGCAGAGTAATCCTATACAAAAAGAGAGCTGAGATCTGCCCCCTGCTGGTAAACTCTTACATTGCACTGTCAATCTCTGACAGCGGCATTTTAGCAGGTGACCTGGAGGCGAGCTGCTCTAAGCACTCATCGCCCCCATTCCATGTCAGTGGTTTGCTATGGCTGCTGAGTTTCTGCAGAAGACGACTGTCCTTGCCATTATGGTGCTTCTGTGAAGGTCAGTGTGTAGCTCGGCTTCATAGGGGACCAAGATTTTCACCATACTCTGCAATACTCATATTACAGTACATAGTAATTACGATTATATAATCACAAGTTCAGGCCCCTTATGGAGACCAAAATATAAAATAATAATAAAAATATTTGGGGAAAGAAAATTAAATATAAAAATCACTTTTTCTCCATTCAAAATAAATAATGAAAAAAACAAATAAACTCAGGTGGAATAGCAGTGTTTTTGTTCCCCCAACATCAGAAAAAAATGCAATAAGAAGCAATGAAAATTATTATCTGTGAGAAAGAGGTAACCCTCCTGAACTGTTCTTCTGGGCATGTAGATTAATGAGATATAAATACATTGGAAGCTTTATGTATTTAAGCAGAAATGGGCTGGATAGAGATACAATGGATATGTCTTACCTGTGACAAAGTCCATGACCATACACACATTTTGTTTAGTTGGGAAGGAACAAAGTGTGGAGACAATAAAGGGACAATCAGAGAATATTGCAATGTCCCTTTCCAGATAGGCCATTTCAAGATACTCTGGAACCCCCAGTTCGCTCCTGGCTTGTTTCTTCATGGCGAATACCCTGTTTGTGTCTTTATGACGCACTAAGTGGACGGCCCTGTAGAAGAGAAAAATCCATAATTTACACAGAATTCTTACTAACAGTCTGCCTATGTGTCAAATGATCTTCTGTACTAATAGTTAATAGTGATGAGCGAGTATGCTCGTTACTCGAGATTTCTGAGCATGCTCAGGTGTCCTCCGAGTAGTTTGGATGTGCTCGGAGATTTAGTTTGTGTCACCGCAGCAGCATGATTTGCGGCTGCTGGACAGCCTGAATACATGTGGGGAATGCCTGTTTGTTAGGAAATTCCCACATTTATTCAGGCTGTCTAGCAGCCACAAATCAGGCAGCTGCGGTGACACAAACTAAATCTCCAACCACACCCAAACTACTCGGAGACCACCCGAGCATGCTCGGAAATCTCGAGTAACGAGCATACTCGCTCATCACTAATAGTTAGTACTAGATGTATGGCCGTCACTAGAAATCAATGTCTGGAAATACACAAAATAACTCAGCATGAATGATCAGTTATGGGAGATTTTCATCCATATCACATGATAACTGAGCTGAATCGTGACAAGTAGACATGGACCAGACGACTAGATGTAGATTAGATCTAGTGCAAAGTGGTATTGATAACAACAGCTCGACACACAAAAATCAAGTCCTTACAAAGCTCTATGGGATGAAAAAATAAAAATGTTACAGATCTTGGACAAAAGTAACATTAAGGCTGTGTACCCATGTTGTGGATTGTATGTGTTTTTGCTGCGAAAATGCATACAGAACGCACCCCATGCATTCCTAAGGCATTCCGCACATGCAGTGCTAATGCTGCGTTTTTTTCCACGGCGGAATCGCATAGCGGAAAGAAACGCAGCAGGCTCATTATTTTTCCAGAATCGCCGCAATTCCGCAAAGAATCACCGCAATTCTGCACACATAGGAATGCATGAGATCCGCTTTCTTTCCGCATGTGGCTATGCCCACCATGCGCAAAGTGAGCGAATCATGTGCGAATAGTACCCAGGGTCTGGAGGAGAGGAGACTGTCCTCCAGGCCCTGGGTACCATATCTCTGTAAAAAAAAGAATAAAGAATAAAAAATCGGGTTATACTCACCTTCCGGAGTGCCGCGCAGCCTTACCAATGCTCCCGTCAACTGTGTTCCCAGTAATGCCTTGCGGCAAGGACCTGTGATGACATAGCGGTCTCGCGAGACTGCTACAGTATCGCGAGACTGCTACGTCATCAAAGGTCATTGTCGCAAGGCATCGCTGGGAACGGGAGCATCGCGAGGATCGGGAACACTGCGCCGGATGCCGGAAGGTGAGTTTATCACAATTTTTTTAAATTATTTTTAGCATTCAATCTTTTACTATTGATGCGGCATAGGCAGCCTCAATAGTAAAAAGTTGGTCACACTTGTCAAACAATATGTTTAATGAGTGTGACCAACCTGTCAATCACATTCCAAGCGATGCTTCAAAACGCTTGTAATGCGCTGGAATTCCGCACGCGAAAATCGCGTGAAAAACGCTTGTTTTCTGCCGGAAAAACACATGCGAATTCCATGCCTTTTCCCGCAGCAGGAGTTGCGGAAATGCTACAGAAATTTCCGCAGCATCTCTGCAACGTGGGTACATAGCCTTAGACATGGACTAATATACAGGAATTTCCTTAAGGCAGGACATATAGACTGTGGCATCATCATAAGGAGTTTGGGAAAAATGTAGATTATCCATAACGCTCACCCATAAGATCCACTGTTGATCTCTTTGATCTGGGTATAGTCGCTCCTACTTGGTTTTCTCATAGGGGTCAATGATCTGATCACGGCCTAGAAGAATAAGAAATGACAATGAGACATAAAAGTTGCAGGAAAATAAAAGCTGGAGATGCAGGAACTTCTCTACATTATGTCCCCGCTGATTACACTGCAGCAGATGTAGAGGACATGATACGAGCAGGACGCTCCCCAGACACTATTATATTATAGGGATATCCTCTATACACATATATCACTGTACTAGAGGGGATGGTAAGGGACATCACACAGAGGAGACAGGAATAATAATAATAGGTCCAATCTACATTAAGAATAGAGTTAACCCACTGTACTCTGGGGTGTAACATGTGATGTGTAATTCATACCCCGTTATCTGATGATATACAGATGTTTTCTCTGATACTTACACTGGCAGATTCGGGGATCTCTGGGGTCTCAGATATTCCACCGTCAGCAGTTGCCGGCTCAGTTGTCTCTAATATAATGATAAAATAATGAGACATCATGTATTAGACGATATCAGAACTTAATATATAACACATTGATATAAGGAAGGAAAGACAAGTAAATGGTATAATACTAGTTATATGGATATTCTGCACATACTGTATATACTTATGGCACATCCATAGATAGATATGCTCTACCATAAATGTGTGATTGTTCGGGATCTGACAGTGACTTGGATGGGGACCCTGTGAGGTCCTCTGTGCATTTTGGGGCTGAGAAGATCCCAGAAGAGAGAACCAGAGGGGTTTTCAGAATTGCATGAGCCCTCTCCATTACAGTCTATAGGAGGTTCAGGAGCCGTCACCGGCCTCATACAGAGGATGAAGAGTAAATTTATATATTCTCTGGTGTCTCCATAATATTAATATTTGTAGGAATACGAGATGATCAGCTTACCTTCCATCAGATCACTTTTTAGCCCTGGCTCACTGGTATTGGGGTCAGCGATATTTTGGTGTTGCCCCTCTTTGAAGTCACCGGCCGGTGCTTTCTGTTGGATATAATATGTGCAATTAATATAACAAGTCACAAATACTAAATTACAGTACACAAAAGACGGGACGGACTAAACCTGGATTTACATAATTGCGGAAGTGCAGGGAATATACACGGCCGCTCCGTCCAGTAAATCCACATTAATATATAAGGGACTTGTATATACAACAGTTCTCCAATAGCATCTATTACCAGAACTGCAGCATTTACAAGAAGGAAGATTGTGAAGATAAAGCGAGACCGATGTGATATGAAAGGTCCGCACCACTGAGTACAGTACAGACTGTCACCACAGAGGATGGAGCAGAGACAGGCTGCCATAAAAGATCCTGTCTCTGCCTGGCGCGGACAGGGGGCTTCTAAAATGAGATATATGACAATCTGCTATATGACTAGTAATCTGGAGAAGATCAGACAAGAAAGACATGAGATATAGAAGATGACGGATTCTTACCAAAAGCTTCAGTGAGCGGGCAATATATCCTAGTACAATCAGGAACTGTACGGCCAATACTTTAAAAAAGGTCAAATCTCCATATTGGGATCTTTCTTCAGCCTATAAAAATGGAAAAAAACAAAAAAGGAAAATCATGAGAGAAAGTAGAGAATATAGGACGCTATTTATGTCACCATTTTACTCCTGCAATCTACAGCTACAATTAATACATATATGGATATTTCATATCAGCTATAAATTATATTGCTCTCGGCCAAAATATATATTTCATGTAAATAAACTTGTATTTTGTAAATATTAAAATATTATTGATTATTGTTTTATGTGCTTTGCCCAGATTGTCTGTTACCTGATGTACTAAGGTCCTGATGTTCATCTGTAAATGCTTAAGATATTCTGAGCTTATATGGCCTTGTTGGTGTTTGGTCAGGCAGTCTCTCACTAGCTTCATAACCAGCCGGTAAGTGAAGCTAAGGACGCCATCGGGTATTGGTAGCACAATGTCAGGGGCATAGGTGGTAAGAATCCCCTGGAGTAGTGCCAACACCTCAAGTTTAGCTGAAGAAATTCCAGACATTTCAAACAAACCCAAGTGCAGTCAGTATATCACCAGCTTCATAGCCATTCACTGACAACAATGACACCTGGGCAGTAAGCACTTGGGTAGGTAGTGGTGGTGCATTATGATGTCATAATGGAATCTTGGGGTGGAATGTTAACATTTCATCAGTGATGTCATCATGGAATCCGGGGATGGAATCTTAACCCATTTACAACTTTGAAAGTATAGGTACGTCCAAGGTTGTGTCCCTGTCTTTTTTAGGCAGCGCCAGAGCCCACATCTCTACCCACACATGAGAGTTGATGTGATCATCTGTTATGTCCCGCAAATAGATTTTGGCTGCCAACCACTTAATGACACTGTCAATCACTAACAACGGCATTTAAGACGTGCTGACCGAAACCATGTCACAAGTCTCGCTCATCAGCGCCCTTGTCACATGATTCTGGGGTTGCAGTGAGTTATCATGACAGCTGGGGGTCTGCAGAAGAACAGTGTGCCTGTCCATTGATCATCTTTTATGAACACTGACTCATGGCCAGTGTTCAGATTTTTTTTTCCACCGCTTAAGTAAAAAAGGACTTATACAAAAAAGCAAGGCCTCATAGGCTATATTGATGGTAATAAAATGTAATGGCTCTGGGAAGAAGGGGAGCAAAAAAACGAAAGCACAAAAATGGAAAATCGCAAGGTGGTGAAGGGGTTAAAGTGGCATCTCACTATAAAGGGAAGTTGCCTAGTAACATTCTATTAACAATTAAGTTGGCAACATCATGGGTTGAGCATCAGAACCAGAATCAGGGAAAGAGGGAAAACCATGGCTTTGCTATTCTGATCAGGCTTTTATATATATATTTCCCAAAAAAAATTATTTTAACCTGGTTTTGGATGCTAAATATTCTTTACATGTGTAAACATTTACTTTTTTTTTACATATTGTGACCAGGGTGGACTGGGAGTAAAATTCAGCCCTGGCATTGTAGACACGCAGGCCCACGCTATCACCGCCCCCCTCCCCAGCTTGTATTTTATGAATATTATCCTTTATTATTGCTATGTGT
This sequence comes from Dendrobates tinctorius, assembly GCF_039654945.1. Lineage (NCBI taxonomy): Eukaryota > Metazoa > Chordata > Amphibia > Anura > Dendrobatidae > Dendrobates > Dendrobates tinctorius. Next base: position 23,674,023 of record NW_027361738.1, on the reverse strand, counting down.
TTTGCCCAGATTGTTTGTTACTTACCTGTAGTACTAAGGTCCTGATGTTCATCTGTAAATGCTCAAGATATTGTGAGCTTATACGACCTCGGCGGTATTTGGTCCGGCAGTCTTTCACTAGCTTCATAACCAGCCGGTAAGTGAAGCTGAGGACGCCATCGGGTATTGGTAGCACAAGGGCAGGGGCATAAGTGGTAAGAATCCCCTGGAGTAGTGCCAACTCCTTACGTTTATCTGAAGAAATGTCAGACATTTCAAACAAATCCAAGCGCAGTCAGTATATCACCAGCTTCGCAGCCAATCACTGACAACAATGGCAGCTGGGCAGTAAGCACTTGGTTAAGTAGTGGCGGTGCATTATGATGTCATAATGGAATCTTGTGGTGGAATGTTAACATGTCATTAGTGATGTCATAATGGAATCTTGTGGTGGAATGTTAACATGTCATTTGTGATGTCATAATGGAATCTGGGGATGGAATCTTAAAGGGGCATCTCACCATAAAAGGAAGTTACCTAGCAATAATTAATGTGGCAACACCATAGGCTGAGCATCAGTTTCAAACTCAGGCATGGAGGGAAGAACCATGGGTTTGATCAGTGAGGCAGGCTTTTACATCTGTCTTTTCTCCCATAAAATATGTTAAACAGAGTTTGGACACTAAATGTTCTTCACATTTACTTTTTCTGGATATTGTGACTTGGGATGGACTGGGACTAAAATACAGTCCTGGTGTTTCAAGCCCATGCTGTCGCCTACCCCTTCCCTAGATTGAGGTCTCTAATACTAATTTTATCCTACCTTGAGGAAATCAATAATTTACTATTATCTATATTTCCAATATAATATTTAATAATAATAATAATAATAATTATATTGCAATATATGGCTCACACTGAGTATTTTCACTGCATAACAAACTCATCTTCTTACTGTCCCCACAAAGTGGATGGGATTTATAGAAATCTCATGCCCACTGTGATTTTTTTATACCCTGTATAAAATGACCTGCGGTGCGTGTGTGTTTGAAATCCTCAAAATACAGAATAACTTTTTCTTGTGATTACGCTGAGATTTATATGCAGATTTTATCCATAGAATTGCATTAGATGAGGAAACTACGCAGGTAAAAAAAACACAAAATGCTTAAAATCCACAGATGACTATCAATAAATCTTTGTTAAAGCCTAGTACCACGAAGTATCAAAAATAAAGCAGATTTAATCAACACATAACATAGCAAATAAGCAAAAAAAATAACACAGAGTCAAAACGATACAAAAATTTAATAAAAACGCAAGTAGCCTAATATACCTAATAGGTGGAAAAATGCTGCAGAAAATCTGCAACATCAAAAACTCATCAACTACTCATCATGGGAACTTAGCCTACCAAATAGCACCAGAGCAGATCAAAATATTACCAGCATATACAGTAGTGATAATACCGCCATACGGATCATTAGGTAAACCAATATACTAGTGCTGATATCACCACCATACAGTGTCCATATAATGGTACTATCAGTTTTGCACAAGTGCACTGTAGACCATGTATATCTGTACTGTGCAGGTTCTCACCAAAGACGTTCTCAATAATCGCAGTCATTCATTTTTCCTTCCATTTTCCATTCGGCCCAAAACAGCATGATCACTTCTTCAATCCATAACTCATCCCTGCACAATGTAACACAGAGACGTCTTTGACTTACAGCTTTTACCCTCCATAAATTCCCCCATTCCTGTACAAGCCATGTAGTGCAATAATAAGTAACCTAGACAGTAATAATGCCCCTCTGTGTCCTGTATGGTAATCCTAGCATCTTTTTGTGTCCCTCACAATAACAGTGCCTCCTCCATGCCCCTACACAGTAATAATGTTCCCTCTGTGCACACTTAGAGTAATAATACCCCCGTATGCTTCCTTATATCTAAGTACAGCAGCATGTAGAAATAATGCCCCCATTCCCCCCGTATAATAATTCTCCTTCACCCTTTATAATAATAATATTGACCCCGTACCTTCTTACCCCTGTGATTGCTTATAATAATATGTCTCCTGTTCTCTCCCTGTAATGATACTGATTTTGCTGTCTGCCTCCTGATAGTAATGCCCCTGAGCAGGAGCATACATAGAAATCACTGGAACGCCAGACCAAAAGTCTTATTTTTATTTATTGTTATTATTATTTATTATAGATCCATTTATTCCATGGCGCTTTATATGTGAGGAGGGGTGTACATAATAAAAGACAAGTACAGTAATCTTAAACAACGCAGGTCACGACTAGTACAGGAGGACAGAGGACCCAGCAAACGAGGGCTCACAATCTACAAGGGATGGGTGAGCATACAGTAGGTGAGGGTAGAGCTGGTCATGCAGCGGTTTGGTGGATCGGTGGTTACTGCAGGTTGGTAGGTCTTCAGGTTCCTTTTGAAGCTTTCCACGGTAGGTGAGAGTCTGATATGTTGTGGTAGAGAGTTCCCGAGTAGGGGGGATGCACGGGAGAAATCTTGTATGCGTTTGTGGGAAGAGGATATAAGAGGGAAGTCGAGAAGGAGATCTTGTGAGGATCGGTGGTTGCGTGCAAGTAAGTACCGGGCGATGAGGTCACAGATGTATGGAGGGCACAGGTTGTGGATGGCTTTGTATATCTTGGTTAGGGTTTTGAACTGGAGTCTCTGGGTAATGGGGAGCCAGTGCAGGGATTGACAGAGAGGAGAGGCCGGGGAATAGCGGGGGGACAGGGATTAGTCAGGCAGCGGAGTTTAGAATAGATTGGAGGGGTGCGAGAGTGTTAGAGGGAAGGCCACAGAGCAGGAGGTTGCAGTAGTCAAGGAGGGAGATGATGAGGGCATGGATTAGGGTTTTTGCAGATTCTTGGTTTAGGAATGTACGAATCCGGGAAAAAATTTTGAATCGGCTGGAAGTGGAAAGGGCTTAGATATGTGGTTTGAAGTAGAGATCAGAGATTACCCCAAGGCCATGAGCTTGTGGGACTGGGGAGAGTGAGCAGCCATTTACGTTAAAGAGAATCTGTCACCTGTTTTTTCTCCTGTGAGATGCGGCCACCGCCATCATGGGCTTATCTACAGCATTCTGTAATGCTGTAAATAAGCCCCCAATGTATCTTGAAAGATAAGAAAAACAAGTTATATTATACTCACCAGGGGGGCGGTCCGGTGCGGTCCGGGTCTGATGGGTGTCGCAGTCCGGGTCCGGTGCCTCCCATCTTCTAGCGATAACGTCCTCTTCCTTGTTTCTGTTGTGGCTCCAGCGCAGGCATAATTCTCTGACCTGTTGAGGGAAGAACAGAGTACTGCAGTGCGCAGGCACCGGGAAAAGTCAGAGAGGTGGGCGCATCTCATAGGGGAAAAAATAGGCAACAGATTCCCTTTAATGGATAAGTCCATTGGGGGGGTCAAATTAAATGGGGAAAGATGATGAATTCTGTTTAGTCCATGTTAAATCTTAGAAATCTAGCGGAGAAAAAGGATGAAATAGCAGCTAGACATTGTGGGATTCTGGTTAGTAGGGTGGTGATATCTGGTCCAGAGAGGTAGATCTGTGTGTCGTCAGCATAGAGATGGTACGAAAAGCCGTGCGACTCTATGAGCTGTCCCAGGCCGAAAGTGTAAATGGAGAAGAACAGGGGCCCTAGGACTGAACCTTGCGGGACTCCGACACATTGGGGACGAAGTGAGGAGGTATTATTATGACATACAGTGTGTGAATTAAGTATTTAACATGTCAGCAATTTCTAAGAAAATATATTTTTAAATCCCAGGCTCCCCCACATAGTATGATGCTCACTTCACAGCACTCGCCCCTCCAGACACACACAGTAATTTGGTTTTGGGTCGCCCTCCCAGGGCTGGCGGAGTACTCGGTACTGGTCCCGATGAGCTTCAATGGGAGATGTCACGGCAGCTGTAACCCGGCCCTTGGCCCTGGGCGCCCATTTTAAAAGGGAAAGGTTTCAGTGTGCTTATGGTGATGAGAGTTTATAAGTGATTCGTGACGCCACCTGTGGTGTTCGGCAAGGAAGATTTGAAGCCCTCCACAGGCATGGCTGTAGTCCCAGGGCAGTGTAGGTCAAGTGACATGTAGATGGTGTAGTGTCAGGCACAGGGGATGTAGCAGTGCTGAGTGCTTGAATAAGTGGAGGACACCAGGGCATGTAGTTCCAAAGCTTTAATCACAGTCTGCTCTGGTACAGGTGCCCGCATCCGTGCCGTGTCCTCCGGGTCAGGAGCTCAGTCAACCTCCAGGCAAGATGAACTACTCCCTTCCAACACTCCGCCAACATGTGCCTTTTCTGAACATCTCACTATTGCGCCTTTGGTGAAGTACTCCAGTACTGAGTTACACAGGGGTTCCTCCTGTCAGATGTTCTTAAGAAGTCTACTTGTACGGCAGACAGCTGTAGCCTGCTTCGGGGACTCCTTGCTACTAAGTCCCGGCTCACTATCGTTGCTGTTGTGCCCCCAAGTCTTGTGTGGGAATAAAGTGGTGACAATTTCTATTCCTCCGGTGTCTGCTGCAGGACCATTAGTATTCATACAACCTCGGGGACCGGACCCCGGCCTTGCGCTGTGAACTTGAGAAGGGTTCTCTTCTAACCCTAATCCTTAGTCCTCCTTTTCTCCTTACATTCTGTACAATCCTTTCCTTCATATGGAGAATCAGGCTTTCTATAATGTCTCTCTCTCCTGTGCCGGCGGACCCAGATCACTGAGGTCAGCTGCAGCACTTCCTTCATCCATCCCACTCAGGGGATCTTCTCTCTTCCTATGACTCTGTTAGACTCACTGACTCAATGATAAACTCTTCCCGCTCTTTTGATGCAAGCTAAACTCCACCCACCTCCCAGCACGCTTCTTGTTCCAAGCAGGGAGCCACCAAAGGGTGCTTTGCTACACTACTGTTTTGTGTGGGATGCAGGTGTTGGAGCGTGGTCAGGTGTTTCCACCTTACTGGATGGTGGGATATAACACTTCAGGAGGAGGTGCAATACCTCTGTGGCGACTGAACCCTCAGGGGCGCCACATACCCCCCGTTAAACACAGCACGTCCGCGTTCTGCAAGAAAACAAAGGTGGAAATACAGGAACATACAAAATTTTGTAATGCTAATAAACAGTTCTTATCTAAACTTCCCAATGTGGGAGGCACTCATTCTTGAACGTTGCAAACAATTTAACTATCTATCTATCTCTAAAATTATGTTACCTAATTTAAAGTGCTATGGCAGTAAACTCGCTACCAATTCAAGTAACACATTTCCTAGTAATAACACATTTCTCATCTGTTCACATTTTCCACTTTCTTCTGTTCAAATCCTTATTTAAATTTTTGCATCTTTATTCAAAAACATTCCTATATTTCTCTTTCAACTATAAAAGCTATATTAGACACTATCATTATTCACTTTTCTATAAAAAATACTAACCATTATTTTTAAGTGCAATTCTATAAAGAGTAGACACTGGTCCAGCCAACATGTCTTGAAATGACCTTATAATGAGGTAATCCTTATTCAAGGAAGGTCCTATGTAAAACCAAGAGAGAGCACTTAAAGAGGTGCAAACTATTTACCTAACAGTCTGGATCACTCAGCGTCCATGATCTCCACAGTTAAAGTGTAAAGAGAAACGCTGCCAATAGAACTGGGCAACAAAACAGGATCAACAGGTAAACATCATGATAACCAAATATAGAAAAAAAAAAGAAAAACAGGCACAATGGTGCTAAGACCCTCCTGGGTAACAAAAGTTAGTTAGTAAATTCTTCAATGTTGGTTGTCTCCTCCTGGGGTTCTGGAAGCGGGTTGGTTTGGCTGCTTCCAGGGGAGATCTTTAGAGCATCCTCTTCCTGCTTGAGGGTTGACAGGTGATGAGATGGCAGTTGGTGAGGTGGCTGCCTGAGGTTCAGCTGGTGTAGTTACTTGTACCATGGGGATTAGCTCGGTATTGTAGCTTCATTGATGTAAAATGGGATAAGCTGCAGTAAAAAGTGCCGTTCTATGAACAATGTCTCTGTTTCGTCACAACTATTGCTGTCCGTGCACATTGGCAGCAAATAAAATGTTCTTTCCACCGACAATTGGTTTAAGTCCGGGATCACACATACGAGAAACTCAGACAAGTCTCGCATTTTAATACCCGGCACTGCTGCCTGCACTCAGGAGTGGAGTGTGCGGCTGCATAGAAATGCATGCAACCGAATGCACCGCTCTCGAGTGCCGGCGGCAGTGCCGGGAATTAACATGCGAGACTTGTCCGAGTTTCTTGCATGTGTGATCCCGGTGTAGCGCAGTCTGTCTAACGCTGACATTGACCCCCATTATGTGACGCATGCCATAAAGCGGCACGCGTTCGCGATGTGCCGTCATTCAGTAACGTAGCCTCGGACGCGGGATGCAGCATCTGAGGCTCCATCACTACTAGCGCTGAGGAATCATCTGTGTTAGCGCTGGTGATTCATCTGCACTAGCGGGTATAGCATGATGCAAACGCGTTATGCTATACTGTTAACGCAGCCCGTCAACGCTATGCGTTGAACGGGCTGCATAACGCAATCTGAACCTAGCCTTATAAAAATGAATCCCTATTGTATAGTTATCATTGTAGTGTTGGGAGTAAGCAATGCCACAGGAGATAGGGGTTGTGACAAGAGTTGAGCAAATTCTTCAAAATTTGGTTCGAATTACAATTGCTGGAGAGTATTGTATTTGCAGTATTCACCAAACGTCATTGGAGTCAATGGGACTAGAGTTGAGCGAATATGTTCGGGACTGATCGTCAATCATAAATTCTGCACGGATAGGGTACAAAAAAAGGCATGAATATGGCAAACTCGGATTTGGCAATGGTTTCCGAACATATTCTCTCCACCCTAGTTGTAACGCTACACAAGATAGAGAAAGCTGACCATACACATTGGGTAGCCATGTCCTGAATGTTCGGCCAAAGGCTCTCACTCCCGACTCCACATACTTGTGAGCACTGAGGATTTCGGGATTATCTCCGCTGAGAACAAAAGTATCAGGCACTGCCAGTCCACCTGCCCGGTGCTTCTTTCTACTATCTGGAGAGAGCCGGGAGCTGCCGATACACATCAGATGGCTGAGCGATCCTCACAAAATCTGTGGCTTCGGCCAGCTTTCAGCTAACGTGTATTGGGGTTGTTATTGTGACTGTCCCAAAAAAGGTAATGGTAAACTGTACCTCCCTTCTAATGGGATGGGGTCCCTTTACCTCTATGTAGCCCACCTGTAAATGGCAAGTAATGGTTCGGTGCTCATATTCTGCTACATGTGTAAGCTATTAAAATGAGCCTTTATTAGATTTTAATAACTTCATTATTCACTATTTTGAAGTCTTTTGGGTCCTGGTTTATTAAGCTATTTTCAGCAGAATTCTGGTGAAGTTGCTCACAAATATTGCAACATTTGGCGCTTACTTTACACGCCAGCTATGCCAATATGGACAGGGCATGACTGCACCCACCTGCATAAAGAATAAGGTGCATTGTACTCCAGCAATCCTCTTCTTACACTGGCCTGCACAGCACAGTCTTAATGAATTGTCCCATCTATTTTATTATAGAATTATAAAAACAAAAATTGTTTTTTTTCCCCAAGCCAAATCTGACCACTATTATTTCACATTGCAAATACTTGCAGCAAGTCTTTGAAACCAAAATCGGCCAAGTTATAAAAGTACATGCGAATAATTGCACTATGCTGGACTATGGATACACAAACACTGTATTTTTCTAGTTAATGATCTTCACTTGTAGGCTTTCTGTGAATGCTTTGTATGTGTGTGGCAACCCTGAGGCTCAGTCGCCACAGAGGTACTGCACCTTCTCCTAAGGTGTGGTGCCCCACCATCCAGGTAAGGTGGGAACTCCTAACCACACTCCAACACCTGCATCCCACACCAGACAGTAGTTCAGCAAAGCCACATTGTGGCTCCATGCTCACATGGTAGCAGAGCACCTTTGATGGTTCCCTGCTTGGAACACGAGACGTGCTGGGAGGTGGGTGGAGTTGAGAGTACTTAAAAGAGTGGGAAAGTGTAGGATTACAGGTTAGTCTAAGGTTAGTCAGACAGAGAGTCGGAGAGGACAGCCACTCGTAGAGGAGTGGGGATCCCTGGAAGAGGGATGGAGGAAAGAGTGTTGCAGCTGCCTCAGTGATCTGAGCCAGCTGGCACGGGAAAGGAAAGAAGGAGAAGGACATTGACTTGAAACCTAAGCTTCCATAAGAGAGAAAGACAAGTGCAGAACGAAGGAGAAAAGGGAACATAGAGGACGTGGGTTAGAGAGAGAGAACCCTGCCTAGAAGCGCAAGGCCGGGGCCCGGTCCCCGAGGTTGTATGAACACTAATGGTGCTGCAGCAGACACCGGTGGAGTAGTTTGCTGTAAATGCACTACTCCCATCTAAGACTTGGGGCACAACAGCAACACGGATAGAGAGCCGGGACTCAGGAGAAAGGAGTACCCGAAGCAGGCTACAGCTGTCTGCCATACAAGTAAGGTTCCTGGGAACATCTGTCAGTGTAAGGATTCCCAAGGGTGAACCCACTGGACCGCGGCAAGCGAACCTCCCCTGGGCGAGCGGACCAGGTGGACCACCCCCTATACAGGGAGCGTTTGGGACAGGCCCAGGGGAAACTACTCACCACGGCAGCTGGTACCCGAGGACGGAGGTGCACAGTAGAGGGTGCAGCGGGCAGGCGGAAGGATGAGCTGGACTGGAACCGGCAGGACTGGAGGCCAGGAACGGAGGCTGAAGGATACAGGCAGGCAAGGCTGGAACGGCAAGACACGGGTCAGACGCAGGGCACAGGCTGAACACGGAGACGAGATGGCGGGCACTGGGAGGAACACAAGGAACGGTTAGACAGGGAGGACGAGGAAAGGGTAAGAGCAGCAGGGAAAAAGGCAGGCAGGCTGGAGCCAGAGTCACAGAGAGAGGAAGTGACGATCAGGCGGTGAGCTGGAGGAAGAGCACGCCGGAGGCGGCGGGCGCACCCAGCGCGGGGAGAGGCGGCAGCAGGAGCCGAGGACGCGGCGGGAGCGGCGAGCGTGGAGCCGGCGGTAAGCGTGACAGTACCCCCCCTTTTACGCCCCCTTTTCCCACGGCCGGAAAGAAACTTAGCTAAAATCTGGGGAGCTTGAATGTTCTCCCGGGGTTCCCAAGATCTCTCCTCAGGGCCAAAACCTTTCCAGTCAATTAAAAAGAAAGTTTTACCTCTAGATCGTTTCATAGCAAGAATTTCCTTAACCTCAAAGACATCCTGTGCGGAAACGGGCGCGGGAACGCTGCCAGTAGAAGCATGAAACTGGTTGAGTATGACCGGTTTTAAGAGGGAAACGTGAAACGAATTAGGAATCCGCAGTGAAGCGGGGAGTTTTAGCTTGTAGGCAACGTCATTGATACGGGCTAGAACCTCAAAGGGACCGATGTAGCGGGGACCCAGTTTGTAGGAGGGAATTTTGAGACGAACAAATTTTGAGGATAGCCAAACTTTATCCCCAGGGTGGTACAGCGGAGAATCTAGGCGTTTCTTATCGGCGTGCTTCTTGAACCCGTCTCGTGCTCGCTTAAGTGCGGTTTTGGTCTCCTGCCAGACCCTGGAGAACTCCTTGGTCAGAAGATCGGCCGCCGGCACACCCGAGGTCGGGAGTACCGGCAGAGGTATACCAGGATGTTGACCGTAGACCGTAAAGAAAGGCGACTTGGCAGAGGATTCGCTGGTATGGTTGTTGAAAGCGAATTCGGCCCAAGGAAGCAAGTTGGACCAATTGTCTTGATGGCCGTTGGAAAAATGTCAGAGGTATGCTACGAGGATCTGGTTCGTGCGTTCCGCTTGACCGTTGGACTGAGGGTGATAAGCGGAGGAAAAGTCCAACGTTACCTCCATCAGCTTACATAGAGCCCTCCAGAAACGCGAGGTAAACTGAACCCCTCTGTCCGAGACAATGTGCTTGGGGAAGCCATGAATCCGGAAGACATGAGATATAAAAATTCTCGCCAGGTCAGGAGCGGAAGGAAGACCGGGCAGAGGGATGAAGTGGGCCATCTTGGAGAAGCGGTCCACGACCACCAGAATGACCGTGTGACCTGAGGAACGCGGTAGATCCGTAATAAAATCCATCGCGATATGCTGCCACGGAGCCGAGGGAACCGGAAGTGGTTGCAGAAAACCGGAGGGTGGCTGACGTGGGACCTTGTTCTTGGCACACGATGGGCAGGAGAGGATGAAACTTCGGACATCTTGAGACAAAGAAGGCCACCAATAAAAACGAGAGATGAGGGAGAATGTCTTCTTGAGGCCGGCATGACCCGCTAACTTGGTAGCATGACCCCAATGTAGAACTCGCCTCCTGTCATCATCTTGGACAAAAGTCTTGCCGGGGGGCACGGAAGTCAGGTTAACAGGCGCGACTACGATGAGCTTGCTTGGCTCCACAATGTGTGAAAGCTCCTCCTCGTTGTCGGTGACCAGAAAGGATCGAGACAGGGCATCCGCTTTGAGATTCTTTTCACCCGGACGGAAATGGAGCTCAAAGTCGAACCGGTTAAAGAATAATGACCATCGGGCCTGCCGGGGATTAAGCCTTTGTGCCGATTGAATGTAGGCTAGATTCTTGTGGTCGGTGAAGATGTGGAGTGGGTGTACCGCTCCTTCCAGAAGATGCCGCCACTCTTCCAAGGCTAACTTAATGGCAAGCAGCTCTCTGTCCCCGATGGTATAGTTTCTCTCCGCAGGGGAGAAAGTCTTGGAGAAGAAGCCGCAGGACACCAAGCGACCGGAAGGAGATCTCTGGGAGAGAACCGCACCGGCTCCGGTGGCAGAAGCGTCTACCTCTAGGGTGAATGGTTTGTTCGCCTCTGGACGATGTAGCACCGGGGCTGTGGCAAAGGCTTGCCTCAAGGTTCGGAAGGCGTTCTCGGCCTCAGGAGGCCAGTGGTGAGGATCGGCTCCCTTTCGGATCAGAGCAGAGATGGGAGCAGTCAGAGAGGAAAAGTGCGGAATAAACTGCCGGTAATAGTTGGCGAAACCCAGGAACCGTTGGAAAGCCTTAATTCCCTGAGGACGCGGCCAGTTGAGTACCGCAGACACTTTTCCCAGATCCATGCGCAAGCCAGAATCGGAAATGATATAACCCAAGAACGGCAGAGACGACTGTTCGAAGGCGCATTTTTCCAGCTTGGCGTAGAGACGATGTGTTCTCAACCGAAGTAAAACTTGACGCACGTCTTTTCCATGTGTGGACAAATCAGGAGAAAACACCAGAATGTCGTCCAAGTAAACCACCACGCAGGAGTAAAGAAGATCTCGGAAAATATCATTGACAAATTCTTGGAACACTGTGGGGGCATTGCATAGGCCGAAGGGCATGACGAGGTATTCATAATGGCCATCACGAGTGTTGAAGGCGGTCTTCCATTCGTCACCGGAGCGGATCCGGACCAGATTGTAGGCCCCTCGAAGATCCAATTTAGTGAAGATCCGTGCACCCCGTAGACGGTCAAATAACTCCGGGATGAGGGGCAGAGGATATTTATTCTTGATGGTGATAACGTTGAGCCCTCTATAATCAATACAGGGACGCAGGGACCCGTCCTTCTTCTTGACAAAAAAGAACCCAGCGCCTGCAGGAGAGGAAGACTTACGAATAAAGCCTTTGGCCAAGTTTTCCTGAACGTATTCGGACATGGCCTGGGTCTCGGAGGGAGACAGCGGGTAGATGCGACCACTAGGCGGCGTAGAACCGGGGAGCAGATCGATGGGGCAGTCATATGGACGATGCGGAGGCAGGACCTCTGCTTCCTTCTTGTCGAAGACATCCAAAAAGGCCCAATAGGCGGAGGGTAATTCGGTAGACATCGACATAGGACGTGGAAATTTCGGCGGCTGTACAGGGAGTAAGCACTTATCTTGACAAAGTCGACCCCATCGCAGAACGTCACCAGAGCGCCAATCCAGGATAGGCTCGTGGGTCCTTAGCCAGGGAAGTCCCAGAAGGATGGCATGGGACAAAGAAGGTAGCACATAGAATACTATCTTCTCCCGGTGTAAGGCTCCGACCTGAAGCTCCACCTCTTCGGTAACCTGAGTAACGGACTCCCGCAGGGGTTGACCGTCGACCGAAGCAATCTGCCGAGGGGTCTCCAGGGATCTGACAGGAATCCCAAGTCTCCTAACCGCCTCAAGTTGGATGAAGTTACCGGCCGCCCCAGAATCTATATAGGCCCATTCTGAAAAACGTTTAGAATCCAGGTGCAAAAGGACAGATAGGGTCAAGGGTAGAGAGGAGTCAAAATTACCTAGGAAGACCTCTCTTACCTGTCCTAGGCGGAGGCATTTCCCGGACGAGTGGGGCAGGCACGAAGAAAGTGGGACGCACTCCCACAGTAGAAACAGAGCCCCTGTTCGACCCTCTCTCTCCGACGCTCCTCCACCGGTTTGAGGCGATCCACTTGCATGGGTTCCGGTAGCGGGAGCATGGAGGCTGGAGTCGAGCGGGCTCGAGGTGGACTCCGAACGGCCGGAGGAGCGCGGAGAGGTCTCCTGTCCCTAGCGAGCTCTCGGGAACGTTCTTGAAAGCGGAGGTCGATGCGGGTGGCCAAAGAGATTAAATCCTCCAAGGAGGTGGGGGTATCCCGCCCCGCCAGCTCGTCCTTGATCCGCCCCGAAAGGCCCCGCCAAAAGGCTCCCACCAAGGCCTCATTGTTCCAACCCAACTCTGAGGACAGGGTGTGAAACCGAATGGCGTACTGACCTACTGAAAGCGTGCCCTGATGCAGATTGAATAGTGCCTCGGTAGCGGAGGCAAGGCGACCGGGTTCATCAAACACCTTACGAAAGGTGTCTAGAAAAAAGGAGAGTTGAGTGACCACGGGATCGTCTTTCTCCCAGAGGGGGTTAACCCACGCTAGAGCCTCTCCTTCTAAGTGGGACACAATGAAGGCCACCTTGGCACGGTCAGTGGGGTACTGATGTGGCAGCAACTCAAAATGTAACTGGCATTGATTTAAAAACCCTCTACACATCTTGGGGTCGCCACTATAACGCGGGGGTTTAGCCAGCCGAGGGGAGGGGAGCGGAACCGCAGGCTGTGCCGGGGCTGCGGCCGCGGTCTGGAGGGCCAGCAGGCGGTTGTCCACCGAGGCCATGTAGTTCAGGATATGAGCCTGAGTGTCGCGCTGCTGGGCTAGCTCCTGTTGGAGGCCGGCGATCTGGGTGGTACTCCCTGGATCCGAGGCCTGTAGTGACGAGAGACGAGACTCCATGGATTTGAGGAACGACATGATCCTCGCTTGATTTTCCCGCAGGAACAGAAGTTCCTTTTGGGTCGGGGTAGAAGTACCAGTGGGGTCCATGGCCTGATCGTTCTGTAAGGATTCCCAAGGGTGAACCCACTGGACCGCGGCAAGCGAACCTCCCCTGGGCGAGCGGACCAGGTGGACCACCCCCAATACAGGGAGCGTTTGGGACAGGCCCAGGGGAAACTACTCACCACGGCAGCTGGTACCCGAGGACGGAGGTGCACAGTAGAGGGTGCAGCGGGCAGGCGGAAGGATGAGCTGGACTGGAACCGGCAGGACTGGAGGCCAGGAACGGAGGCTGAAGGATACAGGCAGGCAAGGCTGGAACGGCAAGACACGGGTCAGACGCAGGGCACAGGCTGAACACGGAGACGAGATGGCGGGCACTGGGAGGAACACAAGGAACGGTTAGACAGGGAGGACGAGGAAAGGGTAAGAGCAGCAGGGAAAAAGGCAGGCAGGCTGGAGCCAGAGTCACAGAGAGAGGAAGTGACGATCAGGCGGTGAGCTGGAGGAAGAGCACGCCGGAGGCGGCGGGCGCACCCAGCGCGGGGAGAGGCGGCAGCAGGAGCCGAGGACGCGGCGGGAGCGGCGAGCGTGGAGCCGGCGGTAAGCGTGACAGTCAGGAGGCACTCCAGTGTAACTCAATACTGGGAGTACTTCACACTTGAAGGTGCTATAGAGGAGACGTTCAGAAAGGCACATTTTGGCGGAGTGTTGGAAAGGAGCATTCCATCTTCCCTGGAGGTTGGCTGAGTCTCTGACCCGGAGGACACAGTACGGAGGCAGGCACCTGTGTGCATTACGGACTGTGAGTAAAGCTTTGGAACTACAAGCCCTGGTGTCCTCCATTCTCGCGTCAACGCACTCAGCACTGCTACATCTGGGTACCCGTTTCTACACTGCTTGTGCCTCTCCTCCAATTTCACATCTACACTGCCCTGGGACTACAGCTCCACCTGTGGGGAGCTACACCATCTGTGCTGCCACACACCATCAGTCCCAGAGGATCTGCATGCAGCGTCGGCCTAACACCACACTTGCCGAACACCACAGGTGGTGTCACGAACTATTCCATTAACCACAAACAACCACACAACGCCTCTGATTACTTGGGTGCCCAGGGCCATGGACCGGGTCACTGCTGCTGTGACACATCCCCCTGACACCGGCCCGGTACCGAGTACCCCACATCCCTGGGAGGGAAACCCAATTTTTGGTGTCACGAACAGGATGACGAGACCCGATGCCATCGGGTTCTGTGTGGCTTGGACTTAAACCTTTTGAGAATGTGCAGAAGACCCAAATTAATAGACTGTAAGATGAACATTAAAAATGGCCACTGGCGCGGAGAAGAAGGGCGTGAAGAGATGGGAGGTCCTAGGAAAAGACAGCGAACAGTCTTGGGCCTCCCCTGCCTGAATTACTATGTGACAGCAACATGGCCCACCCCCCGAGGGGTTCATATACTGGCTTGGTATGGAGGCGCTGGAAGAAGACGCCGCCCCAAGAAGGAGAGGCAGAAGCCAGTGGCGGGAAAGGGGCCGAAGCAGGAAGAAGAACGCCAGAACGCCATTTTGGAAGGAGAAGGAAGGAGGCCTGGAGAGCACGCGGAGGTTGAGCAGGATCTCCCTGGTGCCATGGCTGAAGGCTCCAACCCCATCTCCGAGATGAACCGCCGGCAGCTGGAGGAGGAAATAGCCGAGCTGACCACCTGTCTGCGGCTGAGGCAGGAGGCCTTGGAGAAGCTGAACCGGCTCTCTCCCTGCCGCTTATACCGGAGGAGCCGTACACCACACAGGGAGCTGAAGCGGAGGAAGAGAAGCCCCCATCCAGACCGGATGAGGCTGCGCAGGCCTCGCAAGAGACCCCCACGGACCCGGAGCCGCCATTAGCTCCACCGCCATCCCGGGCATTCCGCCGAACAGCATCCACTGCCACCATACCTGCATCGGAGCAGAGATCGCACCACCGGGAGGCACCAGGTATATATCCCGGCCCTCCTAATGGGTTGCCCTCCGACTTCACATTGTCAGAGGCTTGCTTGCGGGAACTCGAAATGAGGCAGTCGGAAGAATCATCTGGGGGCACTGTGTTGTCAGAGCTGCGGAGGTGGAGAAGGTCCCTACTGAGAAGGGTACGGCTGGAACAGGCGTGCACGATCCGACATCTTCATGGAATAGAGGAGTCTAGGTCACTTTGGGATAGTGACATCGAGATCCCTTGGGTGCCAAATCCCCGTATAGTCGCCTATCAGCGCCGACAAGCTGCGGCATCCCTCGGTGCTGGCCATGCACCAGAGCAACAGAGCCATCCGCCCCTGAGGAGGAGCTGATGGGCATTGATATGCATCATGGTTTCCCGTTACCACAGCTTCAAGGTGTCTGGTTTACTTAGCTTTTTGGCTGAATCCCCATTTTGTCTCTGATCAGTTGATCTCTTTTGCTCTGTCTTCAGAATATACCTGAGTGCTGATATAGTGATTTGAAGTCTAGCGACTTCAGGGCCTTTTTCTATCAGACGTGTTGGAAATTCTTTTTGGTAGGGTTTTTTGCGTGATTGCAGACAGCAGCTTTTCTTTCCTGTCCTTTCTAGTTAGTGAGGGCCCCATCGTTTGCTTAGCCTATCTTTCTACCTGTGTCTGTGTTTTCATCTTGTTTCACCGACAATACATGTTGGGGGCTGTCTATTGCTTTGGGGTCTGCTCTGGGGCAGTTTAGATTTTCCCTTTCTTTCTTTAGGCTTATTTAGTTCTCCGGCCGTGACGAGGCATCTAGGACCACCGTAGGCACGCTCCACGGCTACTGCTGGTTGTTGTAGATAGGATCAGGGGTCTGCAATCTGCTAGTTACCAACCTCTCCGGTTTTCTGGGCTTAGCTTGCTTTTTGTTTTTTCCTCCTCGGTGACTCATTCATGACAGAATCACCAGCCATACCACAGATTCTAGGGTACTCAAAAGCAGGAGAGAATTGTAAAAAAAAAAGTGTCAGAATTTTTTTTTTATATGTATATTTTCTCCTCTTTTTCTCTGGGGCCGTAGGAGGATTCTTTTTTTTTCTTTTTTTTTTTCTCCTTGATGGAGATTAAGCAATTGTCTGATCGTGTAGAGCAGCTCGCTTCTGAAGTGCGGGGAATTTCCGCCTATCTCACTCATTCACATGCTGCTGAGCCAAGGATCCCTGCTCCTGATGTGTTTTCTGGGGATCGGTCTAAATTTTTGAATTTTAAGAATAATTGTAAATTATTTCTTGCCTTGAAGCCTAACTCATCGGGGAGCTCTGCGCAGCAGGTTAAAATTGTCATCTCCTTGCTGCGCGGCCATCCCCAGGATTGGGCGTTTTCTTTGACACCTGAACCTGAAGATCCTGTTTTGACTAATGTGGATGCATTTTTTCAAGTCTTAGGGTTGTTATATGATGAACCTAATGCTATTGGTCAAGCTATTGGCATTGAACCAGGGTCAGGATCCTGCAGAGTTATAATTTCAGAAATTCCGAAAGTGGGCAGTCCTTACTACATGGAATGATAGTGCATTGGCAGCTCTCTTTCGGAATGGTTTGTCTGAGACTTTAAAAGATACTATGGTGGGATTTCCTGTTCCCTCTGGTCTTGACGATTCTATGTCAATAGCCGTTCAAGTTGATCGGCGTTTATGTGAACGCAAGACTACACGGGAGGCGCTGCCACATTTTGAACAAATGGGTAGAGTTGAGCGACTTTTGGTTTTTTAGGGTCGCGTTTCGTTTCATGAAACCCGACTTTTCCAAAAGTCGGGTCGAGCAAGATCGTCCGATTATAGGGAAAAGTCGGGGTCGTCCCGAAACACGAAACCCAATGTAAGTCAATGGGGAATAAAAGTTGGCTGTGAGAGGAGGACAGGAAACACACCTACAGTGCCCATTTGAATGCCAAAAGCATCAATTCTTCTTACTTAAGCTTGTCAACCTTAATTAACTTCATAATACAAGTTACGCACTGAAAAATGGGGGTTATTTGGCTAAAGTTGTGGGGGGGGCTGGCTGCAGGTTTTCATGTGCCCTGGGCGAAAGAGTGCCCCTTTAACACATACCACAACTCATCATGCTCCGATACGGCAGAGAAATAGCGGTATAGTACAATGAAAAATACCTCACTTTTTACATCTCATGACGAGGCCCATCTATTTCTCCATACAAAATCATTGGTCCCATATAATGTTTGAAATAGTATATGATGAGCTCCACATAATGCTACAGTATATGTTGGTCCCCATGGATGAAGCTCCACTGTCTTATGGGCCCAAATAATGCTCCAAACATAATGGGCCCCATTTCTAATGCTCTAGTGTATAATGGGCCCTGTAAATGCTGCTCCAGTGTCTGATGTCCACCTTTGGAATGTTCCAGTGTATGGTGGGCCCCATCTATCATTCTCCAGAGTATAGTGCTCCCCAAAAATTGCTGTCCCAACATTGAAAACAATCAAATAAGTCTCCTCGCTAGGGAATCCCTGTACTTGTCTGGACTCCTCGTCGTCCCCATCTTCCATCTCACTGCACAGTATTTCAACTTTGCAAGTGCTGTGATCCTGAGCAAGCAGGGGGGGCCCACTCGTTGGCGACGGCACTGGCACAGGGCCCCTGATAGTACGGTGGTGTGTCTGATGGCGGGTGGGCCGAACCTGCACTTTCATCTGCAGCTTCCTCTTTGTCACCGTGTAAGATGGAACTGTATATGGGAAGGGTAACCTGAGTTTCATCAGGGTCAGATTCAGGTCGTGTAGCGTGCGAGGGGAATGTAGTGGTCTGGGTCAATGTACCAGCAGATTCATCGAGCAGTGGCTGGGCATCAGTGCACTTGTGTCGCCCCCAGGAGTACGGTCGCCACAGTGGCATTACCTTCTTCCTAGGGAGTGTGATGTCATGCTTGGGAGCAACGAAGGATCTCTCTAGCAGGTTAACTGATTGGGCGGCGTTATTCCCACGAGTCATGACCCTCCAAACAGCGTTCATGAAGGCAAAGTGTTTGTTTTACGTGGGCAGTATGGTTGCAAAGCTGAACCTTAAACGAATGTCCAGAAGGGCACCACCAGGAGTGGAGCCTACGGTTAAATTCGACTCCACCTGGGAAACCTCAACCATGCCAGCTACAGAACAGATGCACACATTGCAGGCTTAATTCCGTTAACGAACGAGACTCCGTCATGCCCCGCGGTCCGAGTCCGGCTTACTAGAGGGACACGTGAGGCTCTGGCACATGAGATTGGCCAATAACTGGTGTGTCATGCCCTTACATGTCCGTGGCTGCATGTGCGCTACACTGAAAAGGCCAGCGTTTGTCGCTTACAGGTGCAGATAACCCGCTGAACAACGTTAGTGATGGGGATCACTGATTACAATTATTACCCGCGAACAATGATTTCCCAGTAAGTGCAGGTCAACCGCAATTCCGGAATTAGGCCTAACCGTCATTCCTGAAAAAATGAAAAACTTACGTGTGCAAACCACAGGTGCTGTAGCTTGCTTAACAGCTCGCCAGCCGTTCTCACGCCCAGTATCGATTACACGTGATTGCACAAAGGTGAGAAAGGGTACCATATCCCCAGATAACATGTATGGATAGCGTACACATTCAAAATATATGTCTATACATCAGGAGGCAGGCTCAGACGGTGTAAGGCCCAGTATGGCTTGCAAGTGATTGCACAAAGGTTAGAAAGGGTACCGTATCCCCAGATAACATGTATGGATAGCGTACACATTCAAAATATATGTCTATACATCAGGAGGCAGGCTCAGACGGTGTTAGGCCCAGTATGGATTGCACGTGATTGCACAAAGGTTAGAAAGGGTACCGTTTCCCCGGATAACATGTATGGATAGCGTACACATTCAAAATATATGTCTATACATTAGGAGGCAGGCTCAGACGGTGTCAGGCACAGTATGGATTTGACGGCCCAGACTACACAGCGGAGGAGCAGGGAGAGGTAAAGATTGCAAATGCTGGGGCCCTGCCCAAGCAAGGGGGGCCCACTCGTGGGCGTCGGTACTGGCACTGGGCCCCTCATAGTACGGCGGTGTGTCTGACGGCGGGTGTGCACCACCACCGTCAGAGACACTTGATTGCACTATGAAGGACCCTGTGCCAGTGCCCGCGCCCAAGAGTCGGCCTACCCACCTGTCCAGGGCAACGGCACTCGCACGGTGTCGTGCGGTAGGTGGTGACCCCGGCCATGGGGGGGGGGAGGCAGCACAGTTAGGGAGTTTTAGAAAGTGGCATCTGTTGATGTTGGACATTCAGCTGATGCAAAAGGTGAAATAGGTCAAGTCCCAGGAAGAGGTGGACCAAAGCAAGCCATTTTTCTGTCACCCTATGTGTCATCAGGGGAAGGTGGGACAAAATCCTTGGAAACCCATGCGTGGTTCATTTTAATGAAGGTTAGATCATCCACATTTTGGGTTGACAGACGGGTCCTTTTTTCTGTCAGGATTGATCCAGCTGCACTGAAGACTCTTTCCGATAGCACACTTGCAGCTGGGCAAGCGAGCTCCTGTAAGGCATATTGGGCCAATTCAGGCCAGGTGTCCAGTTTAGCGGCCCAATAGTCAAAGGGGAATGACCTGTGTGGGAGAGCATCGATATGGGAGGAAAAGTAGTTTGTAACCATAGTTGACAACTGCTGTCTCCTGTCACTTTCCATCGATGCAGTATTACCAGTTGTGTGAGCGGTACTTGAAAAATCAGTCCACAACATTGTCATGAAACCCCTGTCTCCAACGCCACTTCTGCCGTGTGCACCACGAACACCTCTGCCAAGCTGCCCCCGGCCCGTACGGCTCGTGTGAGAACCATCACCGCTGCTGTGTGCTGGGAATGCCTCAAGCAACCGATTTACCAGAGTTGCTTGTTTATTAGCCAATATTAGGTCAAGGTTCTCCTGTGGCATGATGTTTTGTAATTTGCCTTTATAGCGTGGATCCAGGATGCTGGCCAACCAGTAGTCGTCATCGTTCATCATTTTGGCAATGCGTGGGTCCCTTTTTAGGATCTGCAAGGCATAATCTGACATGTGGGCCAATGTTCCCGGTGTCAATGATGCACTGCGAGTGCTGGTTGGAGGAGCACTTTCTGGCAAATCCACATCCCTCCAGTCACGCACAAACCCTGTACCAGACCTTGCCACGCCAACATTTTCACTTGCCCCACGAGATGCATCCTCCTCCCCTAAGTAATCATCCCCATCATCCTCCTCCTCCTCCTCTTCTTCCTCCACCTCGTCCAGGAGAGGTCCCTGAGCAGAGAATGGCTGAATGTCATCAAGGATTCCCTCCTCCTCTTCCTCCTCATCAACATTGGCTGCAGACGCCTGCTCCTTAAGGTGCGTCAAAGTTTGCATGAGCAGACGCATAAGTGGGATGCTCATGCTTAGGATGGCGTCGTCTGCGCTTACCAGCCGTGTGCATTCCTCAAAACACTGAAGGACTTTACAGAGGTCTTTCAGCTTCGACCACTGCACACCTGTCAACTCCATGTCTGCTCTCAAAGTGCCTGGCCGTGTATCCTCCCACAAATGCATTATGGCCTGCCTCTGCTCGCACAGCCGCTCCACCATGTGCAGGGTGGAGTTCCACCTTGTTGCAATGTCGATAATGAGGCGGTGGTTGGGAAGGTGGAGCAATCGCTGCAGCTTCTGCATACGAAAGGAGTGTACAGGCGACCGGCGGATGCGCGCGCACAGTCTTCGCACCTTCTGGAGCAGGGCTGTTAACTCCGGATAATTTTTGAGGAAGCACTGCACCACCAGGTTCAAGGTGTGAGCCAAGCAAGGTATATGGCTGAGTTTTGAAAGGGCTATGGCTGCCACAAAATTACGGCCGTTATCACTAACTACCTTGCCTGCCTCAAGATGTACACTGCCCAGCCATGACTCAGTTTGTCGCTTCAAGTACTCGGCCAGCACCTCGGCGGTGTGTCTGTTGCCCAAACACATCATCTGCAACACAGCCTGCTGACGCTTTCCACTAGCTGCTCGATAGGGGGACACATCGTGTGCAACAGTGGCAGCTGCAGATGGAGTGCTCGTACGACTGCGCTCTGTGGATGAGCTTTCGCTTCTGGAGGAGGAGGAGGAGGAGGAGGGTCGAACGCCTACAGCCAACTGTTTCCTATACCGTGGGCTAGGCAGCACTGTCCCACCACCGCTGTCCCCTGTGGACCCTGCATCCACCACATTAACCCAGTTCACAGTGATGGACACGTAACGGCCCTGGCCATGCCGACTGGACCATGCATCAGTTGTGAGGTGCACCTTTCCGCTCACTGACTGCTTGAGTGCATGGACAATGCGGTCTTTCACATGATGGTGGAGGGCTGGGATGGCTTTGCGAGAGAAGAAGTGGCGACTGGGTAGGTCATAGCGTGGTACTGCATAGGCCATGAGTTCGCGGAAAGCTGTGCTTTCCACCAACCGAAAGGGCATCATCTCAAACGAGATTAGTTTGGCAATGTGGGCGTTCAAACCCAGTGTACGCAGATGAGAGACTGAGTACTTTCTTGACCTACTCATAGTGTCTGGGAGGGTGCGCTGGACTTGAGAGCTGCATATGGTGGAAGTAGCGGTGGACAGGGCGGACTGAGAGAGGGTTGATGATGGTGATGGAGTTGGTGTTCTTTCTGATGGCCTAGAATCAGTATTTCGTTGATATAACAGTGGGATTCCCTGACTGCTGTGGCCTTGCAACGACACCTCAACATTTGCTGCTGTGCTAACCGGTGGGCTTACAGTGGGGGAAACAATGTATTGTTGCTGACTACCTTCGTTGTGATCAGTTGCACATGTGGCACTTGAGGTTTGGTGTTGTGTCCACGCTTGCAAGTGCATGCTGGTTAAATGTCTAAGCATGCAACTGGTATTCAAATTTTTCAGATTTTTCCCTCGGCTAAAGGTCTTTGCGCACTTCTTACAGATAACCTTGGCCTGATCATGAGGATTTTGGTCAAAAAAGTGCCACACTGCACTCTTCCTACTTTGGCAGACATTTTGCGGCCTAGCACGCTGTGATCTTTTGACCCTCTGGACAAGCTGTCCAGCAACTCTTTTGATGTTTGGAACCTGTCTTTGGAGTGCTCCGGGCCTGCCAGATAACAGCTGTTGCGATGTCGATGTCTGCTGTGGATGCTCCTCATCTGAGCTATTGGAAGCAGCACCCTCTTCCCCCAATGGATGCCAATCTGGGTCAACAACTGGGTCATCCATCACCTCCTCTTCTATGTCATGTGCACCTTCCTCTGTGTCACCGTGTATGGTGGTATAGTGTGCGGGAAGGGGCACCTGAGTCTCATCAGGGTCTGAATCTGTCTCTGTACACTGCGAGGACAATGTAGTGCTCTGAGTGAATGTACCAGCAGAATCATCTATCAGCGGCTGTGCATCAGTGCACTCCATGTCAGATTCATCTTGGCCTGGGTAATTCACCATTTGACTTGATAATCCAGGCATGGTATGTGAAAACAGCTCCATGGAGTAATCAGTAGTAAGGCCTGCGTCATCCTTCAATCTTGGTTGGGGTGAAGGACACAAGGAAAGGTGTGGTTCATGAACATGAGCTTCCAATGACGACTCAGTGCTTTTACTTTTTACAACTTCAGAAGAGGAGGCGATAGAGCTGGAGGCTGAGTCAGCAATGTAAGACAAAACTTTTTCCTGATGCTCTGGCTTTAAAAGCGGTTTGCCAACTCCTAGAAAACTAAGCGTTCGAGGCCTTATGTAGCCAGACGATGACGCAGGCTCAACACCTCCTGCATTCGGTCCTATTTTGCTCTTGCCACTACCATCAGATCCACCACCAACACCATCATTACCAGCTGCCAACCCCCGCCCAATTCCACGGCCTCTTCCACCAGCCTTCCTCATTTTTGGTAGAAATGTAGACAAAATCCAACAAACTATATAGTAATGTAAAACAAGGTACAAGGTGTCTATAGGACAGGGGAGATTTTGAATTTCTGCAGACACTTGTGGACACTGGACACTTTTGGATTGTGTGAGGGCCACTGATATCTGAGCGCTATGTCACAGGCTCGATGGCACAGCTGTGACAAAAGTGACGAGAGAATAAGGGAGATTTTGAATTTCTGTAGACACTTGTGGACACTGGACACTTTTGGATTGTGTGAGGCCCACTGATATCTGAGCGCTATGTCACAGGCTCGATGGCACAGCTGTGACAAAAGTGACAAGAGGTTAAGGGAGATTTCGAATTTCTGCACACACTTGTGGACACTGGACACTTTTGGATTGTGTGAGGCCCAATGAATATCTGAGCGCTATGTGACAGGCTCGATGGCACAGCTGTGACCAAAGTGACTAGAGGATAAGGGAGATTTTGAATTTCTGCACACACTTGTGGACACTGGACACTTTTGGATTGTGTGAGGCCCAATGAATATCTGAGCGCTATGTGACAGGCTCGATGGCACAGCTGTGACCAAAGTGACTAGAGGATAAGGGAGATTTTGAATTTCTGCACACACTTGTGGACACTGGACACTTTTGGATTGTGTGAGGCCCAATGAATATCTGAGCGCTATGTGACAGGCTCGATGGCACAGCTGTGACCAAAGTGACTAGAGGATAAGGGAGATTTTGAATTTCTGCAGACACTTGTGGACACTGGACACTTTTGGATTGTGTGAGGGCCACTGATATCTGAGCGCTATGTCACAGGCTCGATGGCACAGCTGTGACAAAAGTGACGAGAGGATAAGGGAGATTTTGAATTTCTGCAGACACTTGTGGACACTGGACACTTTTGGATTGTGTGAGGGCCACTGAAATCTGAGCGCTATGTCACAGGCTCGATGGCACAGCTGTGACAAAAGTGACTAGAGGATAAGGGAGATTGGATTGCTTTTAAAAAAGCAGTTTGCAGAGCAGTGGGTAAACAGCAATGCCAGCCTGTCAGGAAGCCTTAAAAGGCAGCCCAACAACCAACACCACTGATACACCACAATATAGCCTCCCCTTGCACTGCACACACAGTGACTGGTGTGTTGTGCAGGCCAAATCGCTAGCAGCAGAAGCAGTTTTTTTTTCTTCTCAGCAGGACAAAAAAAAAAATTGGGATTGCTTTTAAAAAAGCAGTTTGCGGAGCAGTGGGTAAACAGCAATGCAGGAATGTCAGGAAGCCTTAGAAGGCAGCCCAACAACCAACACCACTGATACACCACTATATAGCCTCCCCTTGCACTGCACACACAGTGACTGGTGTGTTGTACAGGCCAAATCGCTAGCAGCAGAAGCAGTTTTTTTTTCTTCTCAGCAGGACAAAAAAAAAAAAATTGGGATTGCTTTTAAAAAAGCAGTTTGCGGAGCAGTGGGTAAACAGCAATGCAGGAATGTCAGGAAGCCTTAGAAGGCAGCCCAACAACCAACACCACTGATACACCACTATATAGCCTCCCCTTGCACTGCACACACAGTGACTGGTGTGTTGTGCAGGCCAAATCGCTAGCAGCAGAAGCAGTTTTTTTGTCTTCTTCCCTGCCTAACGCTCTCCCTACAGAATCAGCTGCAACCTCTCCCTATACTGAGATCGGCAGAAGTAAGATGGCGGTCGGCGTGCACGCCCTTTTATACCCCCTGTGACGCCCACCAAAGCAAGCCAATCACTTGCATGCCCTTCTGAAAGATGGTGGTGACCCCTGCCTATGTCATCACGTTGCCCACAGTGTCCGTGGATCCTGATTGGCTGAAAAAGAGCGCAAAACAAACTTTTGAAACGCGACTTTGGCGCGTAAGTCGCCGACCTCGTGGCCGACCTCATCCTAGGGTCGGGTTTCGTTTCATGAAACCCGACTTTGCCAAAAGTCGGCGACTTTTGAAATTTTTCGACCCGTTTCGCTCAACTCTAGTCTGAACCTATGCAATGTGATGGAGTTTTGTCTAGGGCGCAATGTCAGTAGTTTAGAAGGCGTAATAAGCTGTGTTTTTTCTGTGGAGATGCCTCTCATGTTATTTCTGTCTGTCCTAAACGAGAGAAACGTTTTGCACACACATTTGCTGTGGGTGGTGTACAACCTAAGTTTCTTTTTGCAATTACTCTGATCTGCTCCTTATCCACATTTTCCACGAAGGCTTTTGTGGATTCAGGAGCGGCCTTGAATCTAATGGACTTGGATTTCGCTAAAGGTTGTGGTTTTCCTATGACACCTCTGCGGACGCCTATTCCTTTGAGAGGTATTGATGCTACTCCTTTGGCGAAGAATAAACCTCAGTTTTGGACCCAGGTGATAATGCGGGTCGCCCCAGACCACCAAGAAAATTGTAGATTTTTGGTGTTGCATAACTTACATGATACCATTGTTCTGGGTTTTCCCTGGTTGCAAATCCATAATCCGGTTTTGGATTGGAAATCTGTGTCTGTGGTGAGTTGGGGTTGTCGGTGTGCTCTTGGTGACACTCCTGTTTTCTCCACCTCTCCCCAGTCTCATGATGTTCCTGACTATTTGGCTGATTTTTATGATGTACTAGCTGAAGAGCCCGGCGCTGCCCGGGCCTAGTGACTAACTGTGATTAGTTATAACAAATTATAATTATCCTCCATCCCATAGTCCCGTGCCCATATACCCATCATACATATCCACCATCCCATAGGCCCGTGCCCATATACCCATCATACATATCCCCATCCCATAGTCGAGTGCCCATATACCCGTCATACATATCCTCCATCCCATAGTCCCGTGCCCATATACCCATCATACATATCCTCCATCCCATAGTCGAGTGCCCATATACCCATCATACATATTCTCCATCCCAAAGGCCCATGCCCATATACCCATCATACATATTCTCCATCCCATAGTCCCATGCCCATATACCCATCATACATATCCTCCATCCCATAGTCCCGTGCCCATATACCCATCATACATATCCGCCATCCAATAGTCCCGTGCCCATATACCCATCATACATATTCTCCATCCCATAGTCCCGTGCCCATATACCCATCATACATATTCTCCATCCCATAGTCCCGTGCCCATATACCCATCACACATCCTCCATCCCATAGTCAACCATTATGACATCATAATGAGTGGCGGGGCTTGCAACCTATGATGACATCAGCGTCACCATGGCAACCATTATGACATCATAATGAGGGGTGGGGCTTGATACACACACACTTTTTCCCCATTATGTACATAGGGGCAAAATTGTTTGGTGAATTGGAACGCGCGGGGTTAAAATTTTGGCTCACAACATAGCTTAGGACACTCTCGGGGTCCAGACGTGTGACTGTGCCAAATTTTGTGGCTGTAGCTGCAACGGTGCGGATGCCAATCCCGGACATACACACACACATGCATACATACACACACTTGAGCTTTATATATTAGATTTAGTGAAAGCAAGTCTGCGTCTTTGCCTCCTCATAGGAGTTATGACTGTGCAATTGAGTTGAGACCTGGGTGTAAATTTCCCAAGGGTCGACTTTTCAATTTATCTGTACCCGAACACGAGGCTATGCGATCTTATATTAAGGAGTCGTTGGAGAAGGGTCATATTAGACCATCCTCTTCGCCTTTAGGTGCTGGGTTTTTTTTCGTGGCCAAGAAAGATGGTTTATTAAGGCCTTGTATTGACTGTCGTTCCCTCAACAAAATTACGGTTAAATTTCAGTATCCGTTACCCCTGATTTCTTATTTATTCTCCAGAGTTAAAGGTGCTTGCTGGTTTTCTAAGCTTGACCTCAGGGGGGCGTATAATCTTATTCGCATCAAGCATGGGGATGAATGGAAGACGGCGTTTAATACCCCGGAGGGACATTTTGAGTACCTGGTGATGCCTTTTGGGCTCACTAATGCCCCTTCTGTCTTCCAATCCTTCATGAATGATATTTTCCGGGACTTTGTGGATAAGTTTTTGATCATCTATCTGGATTTTGATCTTTTCCAGGGATTGGGATTCTCATGTGGAACATGTTCGGACTGTGTTCCGGATTTTGAGGGAGAATTCCTTGTATGTTAAGGGATCGAAGTGCCTTTTTGGTGTACAGAGGATTTTATTTTTGGGATTTATTTTGTCTCCGTCAACTATTGAAATGGACCCGGCCATGGTACAGGCCATTTATGATTGGGTTCTACCCACATCTTTGAAGACTCTCCAGAAGTTTTTGGGTTTTGCTAATTTTTATCGTAAATTTATACCTAAATTTTCTGGTATTGCTAAACCACTGACTGATTTAACTAAGAAGGGTGCTGATGTGCTGAATTGGTCTTCAGAGGCTGTTTCGGCCTTTCAGGAGCTGCAGCGGAGGTTCACTTCTGCTCCGGGTTTGTGGCAACCTGATGTCTCACTTCCTTTTCAGGTGGAGGTAGACACTTCAGAGATTCTCTTATTGTGACCAAGCCTACTACCATCCTAGGTGAGGGGGTAGTTCTTTCTGCCATCTCGCCTGATTTGAGACGTGCTCTGGAAGAATTTCAGGAGGACCAACCTGAGCATTGTCCTATGGGAAAATTGTATGTTTCTGACCAGTGGAGGAAGAGAGTGATGTCTGAAGTTCATTGCTCCGCATTGGCTGGTCATCCAGGTATTTTTGGTACCAGAGATTTGGTGAGTCGGTCTTTTTGGTGGCCCGCCTTATCTCGTGATGTCAGGAATTTTGTGCAGTCCTGTGGGACTTGTTCCCAGTCTAAACCCTGTTCTCGCTCTAGTGGGTTGTTGATGCCCTTGCCATGCCTAAGAGGCCATGGAACCATATTTCAATGGGTTTTAGTTCTTATCTTCCTGTCTCTCAGAGAATGACTGTTATCTGGGTGTTTTGTGATAGATTCTCTAAGATGGTCCATCTTGTACCACTCCCAAAGTTGCCATCTTCCTCAGAGTTGGTACCCTTGTTTTTACAACAGGTGGTTCGGTTGCATGGGATTCCTGAGAACATTGTATCAGACAGAGGAGTTCAGTTTGTTTCCAGATTCTGGAAAGCCTTTTGTTCCAAGCTGGGAATTCAGTTGTCCTTCTCCTCTGCTTTTCACCCTCAGACCAATGGGCAGACGGAGAGAACAAACCAGACTTTGGAGTCCTATTTGAGATGTTTTATATCTGCTGATCAGGATGATTGGGTTTCATTTTTGCCCTTGGCCGAATTCGCTTTAAATAATAGAGCTAGTTCTGCCACCTTGATGTCGCCATTTTTCTGTAACTTTGGGTTTCATCCTCGATTTTCTTCAGGGCAAGTGGAATCTTCAGCCTGCCCAGGTGTTGACACTGTGGTAGAGAGAATGCAGCACATTTGGGACCAAGTAGTGGATAAGTTGTCTCTCTCCCAGGAAAAGGCCCAGCGGTTTTCTAACCGGCATAGGACCATTGGTCCCCGGTTTTAAGTGGGTGATATTGTTTGGTTGTCATCAAAGAATATCTCTATGAAGGTGGCTTCTCCAAAGTTCAAGCCAAGATTTATTGGACCTTACAAGATTTTGGAGATTCTTAATCCGGTTTCTTTTTGATTGGCTCTTCCTGTTACGTTTAAGATCCATAACGTGTTTCATAAGTCGCTGTTGAAGAGATATGTTGAGCCAGTAGTTCCTATGGCTGCACCTCCTGACCCTGTATTGGTTGAAGGTAATGTGGAATATCAGGTAGAGAAAATACTGGATTCTCGTCTGGCTAGGCAGAGACTCCAGTGTTTGGTCAAGTGGAAGGGTTATGGCCAGGAGGACAATTCTTGGGTCTCTGCCTCTGACATTCATGCCGATAGATTGGTTCGTGCTTTTCATCGGGCCCATCCTGATCGGCACGGTGGCGTGGATGAGGGTTCGGTGACCCCTCCTCAAGGGGGGTACTGTTGTGAGCTCATTTTTGGGTTTGCCTCTGGCTTCTGGTGAGGGTTATGGAGCTGGCTGTGCTGACAGAGGAGTAGTGAGTTCTCTATCTGGACTCCCTCTGTTGGTGAAGGGAGGTAATGAAGCTGATCTAAATGGCAGAGACCGGCCACCTGGGGAAGAGGACTGCGATTGGACATCAGGAGTTTCTGATTGGATTTAAGGCAGCCAACTCCCTAGTTTCTTGCTGGTGATTTTTCCTGATTGTGGCTCCTTGTTTCCAGATTGGTTCCTGCCATCCTAAAGCTAAGTTTTCTCTGCTATTGTTCATATGAGTTTTTGTCTGGTTTACTTAGTTTTTGTGTTCAGCCAGCCCTTGCTGGGACGGGGCTGAATCCCCATTTTGTCTCTGATCAGTTGATCTCTTTTGCTCTGTCTTCAGAATATACCTGAGTGCTGATATAGTGATTTGAAGTCTTGCGACTTCAGGGCCTTTTTCTATCAGACGTGTTGGACATTCTTTTTGGCAGGATTTTTTGCGTGATTGCAGACAGCAGCTTTTCTTTCCTGTCCTTTCTAGTTAGCGAGGGCCCCATCGTTTGCTCAGCCTATCTTTCTACCTGTGTCTGTGTTTTCATCTTGTTTCACCGACAATACATGTTGGGGGCTATCTATTGCTTTGGAGTCTGCTCTGGGGCAGTTTAGATTTTCCCTTTCTTTCTTTAGGCTTATTTAGTTCTCCGGCCATGATGAGGCATCAAGGAACACCGTAGGCACGCTCCACGGCTACTGCTAGTTGTCGTGGATAGGATCAGGGATCTGCAATCCGCTAGTTACCAACCTCTCCGGTTTTCTGGGCTTAGCTTGCTTTTTGTTTTTCCTCCTCGGTGACTCATTCATAACATTCCTGTATTGTCAACTTTGTTTGCCTTGCAGCCCGCGGACGTGCTGTGTTTAATGGGGGGTATGTGGCGCCCCTGAGGCTCAGTTGCCACAGAGGTACTGCACCTTCTCTTAAGGTGTGGTGCCCCACCATCCAGGTAAGGTGGGAACTCCTAACCACACTCCAACACCTGCATCCCACACCAGACAGTAGTTCAGCAAAGCCACATTGTGGCTCCATGCTCAGAGGGTAGCAGAGCACCTTTGGTGGTTCCCTGCTTGGAACACGAGGCATGCTGGGAGGTGGGTGGAGTTGAGAGTACATAAAAGAATGGGAAAGTGTAGGATGACAGGTTAGTCTGAGGTTAGTCAGACAGAGAGTCGGAGAGGACAGCCACTCAGAGAGGAGTGGGGATCCCTGGAAGAGGGATGGAGGAAGGAGTGCTGCAGCTGCCTCAGTGATCTGAGCCAGCTGGCACAGGAAAAGAAAGAAGGAGAAGGACATTGACTTGAAACCTAAGCTTCCATAAGAGAAAAAGACAAGTACAGAACGAAGGAGAAAAGGGAACATAGAGGACGTGGGTTAGAAAGAGAGAACCCTGCCTAGAAGTTCTAAACGCAAGGCCGGGGCCCGGTCCCCGAGGTTGTATGAACACTAATGGTTCTGCAGCAGACACCGGTGGAGTAGTGGGCTGTAAATGCACTACTCCCATCTAAGACTTGGGGCACAACAGCAACACGAATAGAGAGTCGGGACTCAGGAGAAAGGAGTCCCCGAAGCAGGCTACAGCTGTCTGCCATACAAGTAAGGTTCTTGGGAACGTCTGTCAGGAGGCACTCCAGTGTAAAACAGTACTGGGAGTACTTCACACTTGAAGACGCTATAGAGGAGTTGATCAGAAAGGCACATGTTGGCGGAGTGTTGGAAGGGAGCATTCCATCTTCCCTGGAGGTTGGCCTCTGACCCAGAGGACTCATGTATTATTAAAATGACACTTATGATTTTAACATTTTTTTTTTCTGAGCCAGTTTATATTTGCTGCAATGTAACTGTTTGGGTATGACACTTGCACACCGCAAATACTGCAGCCGTAGGAGACTAGAGACGCACAGACCACAGCCTCCTATATTGCGTCTGCCTCAGCTGTGGCCTGTGCATTCCCCATGGGGTGTCCAGTTCACCACTGCGGGGGAGTCAGGTGCCATTTTATTGTCGTCCAGAACTATGCTCTTGGCTACAATTTACACCCCCATATCAACAGCTCACGCAGCTGTTGGTGACAGAAGGTCTGCGCAGTAGTTGTCAGATGTGGTGAGTACAGATCAGGAGCCTGACGCTGTACTATTATCAGGCTATTGAGCAGCTCGGTAACCTGGGATTAGTCATACAATGTCAGGCTGCTGACCTGTTCTCCCTGCAGTATTCAGAGTTCATCATCACGTTGCTGTGCTCCGAACACTGACTCCTCTCTGCTCAGTCAGTGTAAAGCCTCATTCATATGTCCTTACATTATATATCTGAGTGAGGCTTTACACTGAGCACAGTCATTTATCTAGTTCCATCATGTGTGACCATCTGCTGAGCCATGTATCTCATGCAGTCACTGAAACGGTGAGCAGCGCACCTTCAACTAACAGAATCTGTGCTAACGACCGACCTCTGTGTCACTGTCCACTTGTCAATACCACTTTGCCATCACTAGCAAAATGGCTCCTACGCTTCATCCTGCCTTATCCTTTGGCAAACATCTTTAAGGCGAGGAGTGACGTCTCGCACATGGAGCAGATCCCACCAATGTGTACTGCAGTTGCACTATCTCACATTACACTAAATTTTTATGGCAAATATCAGCAGTTGTCCCCCACTCCCTCCAGTTTTTCAAGTTGAAAATATGAACAAAAATTGCTTTTTTATAACAAGTTTTTGAAGTTGAAAATATGAACAAAAATAGCTATTTTATAAGCTATCATTGATACCGGTGTTTATAAAGGAAAGATGTATATCTTTGTACCGTGTTAGCCAGTAGATAGAAAAATATTCAGAATTGAGAGTCCTCAGTGGTTGATACCTTTTAATGGCTAACTGTAAAGATGGTAACACATTGCAAGCTTTCGAGACAACTCAGGTCTCTTCATCAGGCTAGACTAATACAAAATCTGAAGAGTCACATATTTATGCACAATACAACACAGAAAAAATGCAATAGATGAGACAAGTGACGTGAAGCAGAACTATCAATATGGGAGAGGGAGAAACATAAATATTGGACCAGTACATAGATAAGGAGTCCAGATGTTTTATAGTCCTCTGATTGGGGTCTCCTAATGTGTTGTGATGCCCCCTCAAGGTCTTGGAAGCAAATTCCTTAATTGATGTAAAAAGACATAAATCCATGCGACACATTCATTCCAGCACTGAGAGTGTCAAAGGTCGTCATAAATTTATACTCCCAAACTCTTCTCTCTCTCTGAGTCTTGAAATTACCTTTCAATACCAGTAATTTCATATCCATGTTGCTGTGATCAGGGATGCAAAAATGTTTTTATAAAAAAGTGTTTATAAAGGTTTTTTTTTCCTCTAAACAAGCCGATTTTCTTTTTGCAACTAAACCTATCATTCCCATCTTACATGCCCTGCCAAAGACACACAAACAAATTTTTCCTCCTCCCATGCACCCCATTGTCTCAGGTATCGGCTGTCTGGGCGAACACCTGGAACAATGGTTAGACTCTATTCTCCAACCTTTGGTTCGACGCACACCTGGTTTTTTAAAAGACTCCAGTGATGTCCTGAAATTATTTCATAACATCATCTGGGACAAAACTCTGGTCCTGGCTTAGTTGCCATGTAACTGCAATGTACACTAGTATACCTCATCATGTGACTTTAACAGCTGTTAAATTTCATTGACAGAAATATGGTCGTTTTACCAGTGATTTTTCTGATTTTATTTTGCAGGTTTTGAGTTTTCTTCTTACTCACAATTATTTTTCTTTGAATAACACATTTTTTTTTACAGAATTCAGGTGTTTCCATGGGGGCGAAATTCTCCCCTTCTGTTGCAAACCTTGTCATATCGTGGTGGGAGGAGCTGTACATTTATAATTCTAGCAATCCTTTTACAGATTCTATTCAATATTATTCCAGATTCATAGATGACCTTCTGTTAATCTGGAAGGGAGACGGGAGTCATATACATTTTTTGATGGATTATATAAATTCTAATCCTTTCAATTTAAAATTTACGTTTTCGTCTGACAGCAAAACTATGTGTTTTTTGGATCTGTGTTTAGTAGGAACACCATCTTGTACTATTGCCAGTTCTACTTATTGAAAAAAAACTGCAGGAAACACCATTCTGCATGCAGTTTCCACCCTGTTCACACTATTAAATCAATCCCTGTTGGTGAGCTCATTCGAGCAAAACGCAATTGCAGTAACTCTTTCTCTTATGAACAGGAAAGTGTCTGCATTCAGAACAGACTGAGGAATCGCAATTATCCCAAATGGTCTCTTCATACAGCGCATGAAATTGTGGAAAAAAACCCCCTGTGATTCTGTTTTAATTGTTGCACCAAGTTCACACGATGCATCTTTGTCTAATGAAGGAAATAGATCTGATTCTGGATCTAATTCTAGGTCTAAAAATAATAGCCCCACTCTAGTGCTTACTAGAGTTGAGCGAAACGGGTCGAAAAATTTCAAAAGTCGCCGACTTTTGGCAAAGTCGGGTTTCATGAAACGAAACCCGACCCTAGGATGAGGTCGGCCACGAGGTCGGCGACTTACGCGCAAAAGTTTGTTTTGCGCTCTTTTTCAGCCAATCAGGATCCACGGACACTGTGGGCAACGTGATGACATAGGCAGGGGTCACCACCATCTTTCAGAAGGGCATGCAAGTGATTGGCTTGCTTTGGTGGGCGTCACAGGGGTTATAAAAGGGCGTGCACGCCGACCGCCATCTTACTTCTGCCGATCTTAGCATAGGGAGAGGTTGCTGCTGCTGATTCTGTAGGGAGAGCGTTAGGCAGGGAAGAAGAAAAAAAAACTGCTTCTGCTGCTAGCGATTTTGCCTGTACAACACACCAGTCACTGTGTGTGCAGTGCAAGGGGAGGCTATATTGTGGTGTATCAGCGGTGTTGGTTGTTAGGCTGCCTTCTAAGGCTTCCTGACAGCTGCATTGCTGTTTACCCACTGCTCTGCAAACTGCTTTTTTAAAAGCAATCCCAATTTTTTTTTTGTCCTGCTGAGGTACTGAGCGTGCATTTTTTCACACCATACAGCGGTGTACGCTCCTCACACAGTACCGTGTAACGGCTGTTATCACAGCCACAGTGAAGCTATCTGTGTGTCACTCTGTGAGAATAAGTCGAGGACATGTTCAGTTCTTACAGACCTGCACCTACTAGTTTTGTCTAGCTTTCAAACAGTTAAATATATTTGCTGTTTGATCACATTCAAAACTATAGAGAGACAGCGTGTGTCAGTCCGTATACTTAAAAAACACGGAGCTTGACAATTTTACGTACACCGGACAGCCGTGTACGTGCACGCTCCTCTCAGTACCATGTAACGGCTGTTATCACGGCCACAGTGAAGCTATCAGTGTGTCACTGTGGAAGGATAAGTGGAGGACTTGTTCCGTTCTTACAGACCTACACTCTAGGGAGATTCCTATTCTGCCCAATTCTACATACACCTTGTAGTTTGTGATACACTAGCCAATTTCTGCCTGTGACATAGCGCTCTGATATTCAGTGGGCCTCACACAATCCAAAAGTGTCCAGTGTCCACTAGTGTGTGCAGAAATTCAAAATCTCCCTTATCCTGTAGTCACTTTTTTCACACCTGTGCCATCGAGCCTGTGACAAAGCGCTGTGATATTCAGTGGGCCTCACACAATCCATAAGTGTCCAGTGTCCACAAGTGTGTGCAGAAATTCAAAATCTCTGTGATCCTGTAGTCACTTTTTTCACACCTGTGCCATCGAGCCTGTGACATAGTGCTCTGATATTCAGTGGGCCTCACACAATCCAAACGTGTCCAGTGTCCACTAGTGTGTGCAGAAATTCAAAATCTCCCTTATCCTGT
Source organism: Dendrobates tinctorius (assembly GCF_039654945.1). NCBI lineage: Eukaryota > Metazoa > Chordata > Amphibia > Anura > Dendrobatidae > Dendrobates > Dendrobates tinctorius. The sequence continues at coordinate 23,638,880 of NW_027361738.1, read as the reverse complement.
AGTCACTTTTTTCACACCTGTGCCATCGAGCCTGTGACATAGCGCTCTGATATTCAGTGGGCCTCACACAATCCATAAGTGTCCAGTGTCCACAAGTGTGTGCAGAAATTCAAAATCTCCCCTGTCCTATAGACACCTTGTACCTTGTTTTACATTACTATATAGTTTGTTGGATTTTGTCTACATTTCTACAAAAAATGAGGAAGGCTGGTGGAAGAGGCCGTGGAATTGGGTGGGGGTTGGCAGCTGGTAATGATGGTGTTGGTGGTGGATCTGATGGTAGTGGCAAGAGCAAAATAGGACCGAATGCAGGAGGTGTTGAGCCTGCGTCATCGTCTGGCTCCATAAGGCTTCGAAGGCTTAGTTTTCTAGGAGTTGGCAAACCGCTTTTAAAGCCAGAGCATCAGGAAAAAGTTTTGTCTTACATTGCTGACTCAGCCTCCAGCTCTATCGCCTCCTCTTCTGAAGTTGTAAAAAGTAAAAGCACTGAGTCGTCATTGGAGGCTCATGTTCATGAACCACACCTTTCCTTGTGTCCTTCACCCCAACCAAGATTGAAGGATGACGCAGGCCATACTACTGATTACTCCATGGAGCTGTTTTCACATACCATGCCTGAATTATCAAGTGAAATGGTGAATTACCCAGGCCAAGATGAATCTGACATGGAGTGCACTGATGCACAGCCGCTGATAGATGATTCTGCTGGTACATTCACTCAGAGCACTACATTGTCCTCGCAGTGTACAAAGCCAGATTCTGACCCTGATGAGACTCAGGTGCCCCTTCCTGCACACCATACCACCATACATGGTGACACAGAGGAAGGTGCACATGACATTGAAGAGGAGGTGATGGATGGCCCAGTTGTTGACCCAGATTGGCATCCATTGGGGGAAGAGGGTGCTGCTTCCAATAGCTCAGATGAGGAGCATTCACAGCAGACATCGACATCGCAACAGCTGTTATCTGGCAGGCCCGGAGCACTCCATAGACAGGTTCCAAACATCAAAAGAGTTGCTGGACAGCTTGTCCAGAGGGTCAAAAGATCACAGCGTGCTAGGCCGCAAAATGTCTGCCAAAGTAGGAAGAGTGCAGTGTGGCACTTTTTTGAACAAAATCCTCATGATCAGGCCAAGGTTATCTGTAAGAAGTGCGCAAAGACCTTTAGCCGAGGGAAAAATCTGAAAAATTTGTATACCAGTTGCATGCTTAGACATTTAACTACCATGCACTTGCAAGCGTGGACACAACACCAAACCTCAAGTGCCACATGTGCAAGTGATCACAAAGAAGGTAGTCAGCAACGCTACATTGTTTCCCCCACTGTAAGCCCACCGGTTAGCACAGCAGCAAATGTTGAGGTGTCGTTGCAAGGCCACAGCAGTCAGGGAATCCCACTGTTATATCAACAAAATACTGAATCTAGGCCATCAGAAAGAACACCAACTCCATCACCATCATCAACCCTCTCTCAGTCCGCCCTGTCCACCGCTACTTCCACCATATGCAGCTCTCAAGTCCAGCTCACCCTCCCAGACACTATGAGTAGGTCAAGAAAGTACTCAGTCTCTCATCCGCATACACTGGGTTTGAACGCCCACATTGCCAAACTAATCTCGTATGAGATGATGCCCTATCGGTTGGTGGAAAGCGCAGCTTTCCACGAACTCATGGCCTATGCAGTACCACGCTATGACCTACCCAGTCGCCACTTCTTCTCTCGCAAAGCCATCCCAGCCCTCCACCATCATGTAAAAGACCACATTGTCCATGCACTCAAGCAGTCAGTGAGTGGAAAGGTGCACCTCACAACTGATGCATGGTCCAGTCGACATGGCCAGGGCCGTTACGTGTCCATCACTGCGCACTGGGTTAATGTGGTGGATGCAGGGTCCACAGGGGACAGTGGTGGTGGGACAGTGCTGCCTAGCCCACGGTATAGGAAACAGTTGGCTGTAGGCGTTCGACCCTCCTCCTCCTCCTCCTCCTCCAGAAGCGAAAGCTCGTCCACAAAGCGCAGTCGTACGAGCACTCCATCTGCAGCTGCCACTGTTGCACACGAGGTGTCCCCCTATCGAGCAGCTAGTGGAAAGCGTCAGCAGGCTGTGTTGCAGATGATGTGTTTGGGTGACAGACACACCGCCGAGGTGCTGGCCGAGTACTTGAAGCGACAAACTGAGTCATGGCTGGGCAGTGTACATCTTGAGGCAGGCAAGGTAGTTAGTGATAACGGCCGTAATTTTGTGGCAGCCTTAGCCCTTTCAAAACTCAGCCACATACCTTGCTTGGCTCACACCTTGAACCTGGTGGTGCAGTGCTTCCTCAAAAATTATCCGGAGTTAACAGCCCTGCTCCAGAAGGTGCGAAGACTGTGCGCGCACATCCGCCGGTCGCCTGTACACTCCGTTCGTATGCAGAAGCTGCAGCGATTGCTCCACCTTCCTAACCACCGCCTCATTATCGACATTGCAACAAGGTGCAACTCCACCCTGCACATGGTGGAGTGGCTGTGCGAGCAGAGGCAGGCCATAATGCATTTGTGGGAGGATACACGGCCAGGCACTTTGAGAGCAGACATGGAGTTGACAGGTGTGCAGTGGTCGAAGCTGAAAGACCTCTGTAAAGTCCTTCAGTGTTTTGAGGAATGCACACGGCTGGTAAGCACAGACGACGCCATCCTAAGCATGAGCATCCCACTTATGCGTCTGCTCATGCAAACTTTGACGCACCTTAAGGAGCAGGCGTCTGCAGCCAATGTTGATGAGGAGGGAATCCTTGATGACATTCAGCCATTGTCTGCTCAGGGACCTCTCCTGGACGAGGTGGAGGAAGAAGAGGAGGAGGAGGATGATGATGGGGATGATTACTTAGGGGAGGAGGATGCATCTCATGGGGCAAGTGAAAATGTTGGCGTGGCAAGGTCTGGTACAGGGTTTGTGCGTGACTGGAGGGATGTGGATTTGCCAGAAAGTGCTCCTCCAACCAGCACTCGCAGTGCATCATTGACACCGGGAACATTGGCCCACATGTCAGATTATGCCTTGCAGATCCTAAAAAGGGACCCCCGCATTGCCAAAATGATGAACGATGACGACTACTGGTTGGCCAGCATCCTGGATCCACTCTATAAAGGCAAATTACAAAACATCATGCCACAGGAGAACCTTGACCTAATATTGGCTAATAAACAAGCAACTCTGGTAAATCGGTTGCTTGAGGCATTCCCAGCACACAGCAGCGGTGATGGTTCTCACACGAGCCGTACGGGCCGGGGGCAGCTTGGCAGAGGTGTTCATGGTGCACACAGCAGAAGTGGCGTTGGAGACAGGGGTTTCATGACAATGTTGTGGACTGATTTTTCAAGTACCGCTCACACAACTGGTAATACTGCATCCATGGAAAGTGACAGGAGACAGCAGTTGTCAACTATGGTTACAAACTACTTTTCCTCCCATATCGATGTTCTCCCACACAGGTCATTCCCCTTTGACTATTGGGCCGCTAAACTGGACACCTGGCCTGAATTGGCACAATATGCCTTACAGGAGCTCGCTTGCCCAGCTGCAAGTGTGCTATCGGAAAGAGTCTTCAGTGCAGCTGGATCAATCCTGACAGAAAAAAGGACCCGTCTGTCAACCCAAAATGTGGATGATCTAACCTTCATTAAAATGAACCATGCATGGGTTTCCAAGGATTTTGTCCCACCTTCCCCTGATGACACATAGGGTGACAGAAAAATGGCTTGCTTTGGTCCACCTCTTCCTGGGGCTTGACTTATTTCGCCTTTTGCATCAGCTGAATGTCCAACATCAACATATGCCACTTTCTAAAACTCCCTAACTGTGCTGCCTCCCCCCCCCATGGCCGGGGTCACCACCTAGCGCACGACACCGTGCGAGTGCCGTTGCCCTGGACAGGTGGGTAGGCCGACTCTTGGGCGCGGGCACTGGCACAGGGTCCCTCATAATGCAATCAAGTGTCTCTGACGGTGGTGGTGCACACCCGCCGTCAGACACACCGCCGTACTATGAGGGGCCCAGTGCCAGTACCGACGCCCACGAGTGGGCCCCCCTTGCTTGGGCAGGGCCCCAGCATTTGCAATCTTTACCTCTCCCTGCTCCTCCGCTGTGTAGTCTGGGCCGTCAAATCCATACTGTGCCTGACACCGTCTGAGCCTGCCTCCTGATGTATAGACATATATTTTGAATGTGTACGCTATCCATACATGTTATCCGGGGATACGGTACCCTTTCTCACCTTTGTGCAATCACGTGTAATCCTTACTGGGCGTGAGAACGGCTGGCGAGCTGTTAAGCATGCTACAGCACCTGTGGTTTGCACACGTAAGTTTTTCATTTTTTCAGGAATGACGGTTAGGCCTAATTCCGGAACTGCGGTTGACCTGCACTTACTGGGAAATCATCGTTCGCGGGTAATAATTGTAATCAGTGATCCCCATCACTAACGTTGTTCAGCGGGTTATCTGCACCTGTATGCGACAAACGCTGGCCTTTCCAGTGTAGCGCACATGCAGCCACGGACATGTTAAGGCATGACACACCAGTTATTGGCCAATCTCATGTGCCAGAGCCTCACGTGTCCCTCTAGTAAGCCGGACTCGGACCGCGGGGCATGACGGAGTCTCGTTCGTTAACGGAATTAAGCTTGCAATGTGTGCATCTTTTCTGTAGCTGGCATGGTTGAGGTTTCCCAGGTGGAGTTGAATTTAACCATAGGCTCCACTCCTGGTGGTGCCCTTCTGGACATTCCTTTAAGGTTCAGCTTTGCAACCATACTGCCCACGTAAAACAAACACTTTGCCTTCATGAACGCTGTTTGGAGGGTCATGACTCGTGGGAATAACGCCGCCCAATCAGTTAACCTGCTAGAGAGATCCTTCATTGCTCCCAAGCATGACATCACACTCCCTAGGAGGAAGGTAATGCCACTGTGGCGACCGTACTCCTGGGGCGACACAAGTGCACTGATGCCCAGCCACTGCTCGATGAATCTGCTGGTACATTGACCCAGACCACTACATTCCCCTCGCACGCTACACGGCCTGAATCTGACCCTGATGAAACTCAGGTTACCCTTCCCATATACAGTTCCATCTTACACGGTGACAAAGAGGAAGCTGCAGATGAAAGTGCAGGTTCGGCCCACCCGCCATCAGACACACCACCGTACTATCAGGGGCCCTGTGCCAGTGCCGTCGCCAACAAGTGGGCCCCCCCTGCTTGCTCAGGATCACAGCACTTGCAAGGTTGAAATACTGTGCAGTGAGATGGAAGATGGGGACGACGAGGAGTCCAGACTAGTACAGGGATTCCCTAGCGAGGAGACTTATTTGATTGTTTTCAATGTTGGGACAGCAATTTTTGGGGAGCACTATACTCTGGAGAATGATAGATGGGGCCCACCATACACTGGAACATTCCAAAGGTGGACATCAGACACTGGAGCAGCATTTACAGGGCCCATTATACACTAGAGCATTAGAAATGGGGCCCATTATGTTTGGAGCATTATTTGGGCCCATAAGACAGTGGAGCTTCATCCATGGGGACCAACATATACTGTAGCATTATGTGGAGCTCATCATATACTCTTTCAAACATTATATGGGACCAATGATTCTGTATGGAGAAATAGATGGGCCTTGTCATGAGATGTAAAAAGTGAAGTATTTTTCATTGTACTATACCGCTATTTCTCTGCCGTATCGGAGCATGATGAGTTGTGGTATGTGTTAAAGGGGCGCTCTTTTGCCCAGGGCACATGAAAACCTGGAGCCAGCCCTACCCCCCCACAACTTTAGCCAAATAACCCCCATTTTTCAGTGCGTAACTTGTATTATGAAGTTAATTAAGGTTGACAAGCTTAAGTAAGAAGAATTGATGCTTTTGGCATTCAAATGGGCACTGTAGGTGTGTTTCCTGTCCTCCTCTCACTGCCGACTTTTATTCCCCATTGACTTACATTGGGTTTCGTGTTTCAGGACGAGCCCGACTTTTCCCTATAATCGGCCGATCTTGCTCGACCCGACTTTTGGAAAAGTCGGTTTTCACGAAACGAAACTCGACCCTAAAAAACCAAAAGTCGCTCAACTCTAGTGCTTTCCCTTAAAAAAAGTGCTAAGTCCATCTCATTTATAGTATCTCGCAATCTGAATTTACTCAGAAGTGATGATACTATAGACAAAATTCTAGCAAATGGGATTCAAATTGTTTCCAGAAGGGCTCCCACACTCGGTAATTTTCTGTCACCTAGTCTCCTCAGATCCAATAAGCGCACTAAAACAAATTGGCTGACAACCAAGGGTTTTTTCAGATGCGTTTTTTTTTCCATGTAAAACCTGTTCACACTCAACTAAAACGCTGTCTTTTTCTAATTGTTTAACCAACAAAGTTTTTTTTTATTAATGATTACTTGAATTGTAACACAGATCATGTAGTGTATGTTATAGAATGCAAACAATGCAGTTTAAAATATGTAGGTTCCACCATCAGAAAATTAAAGGAACGTGTCCGAGAACACATCTATGATATTATTAACCCTACGGTGCGCAGCATACCTAATGCTTCCAAACACTTTATTATGTCACACAATAGAGATTTGTCGTTTTTCAATGTTTTTGCTATTGAACAGGTAAAGAGACACATTCGTGGAGGAAATAGAGAAAAACAACTACGGGACAAAGAAGCCTTATGGATTGAATTTATGGAAAGAACTCATGTTGCATTATTGATTGTGTTTGTTTTATTTGATGGTTTTAAATGTGCGTCACATGTTAATTAGTGCCACCTGTGTGTACTAGTTATATTCTCACACCCCTTCCCTTGGAGCTATACTGAGTTTAAGAACTTTTAGTTCGAAACGCATACAGTGTCTCCTCAACCTTCCCTCCGGTTTTCCGGTCGGGTTCATGCATTTTTGTATTTTGCATACATATTTTATGGATATCTAAATAAAATGTTTTGGATTTTACCCTTTTGAGATGGACCATCTTTTCCTAATAATTCTGTACACGGTGTATACTACTACTACTTTTTGAAGCTATTTGACTTTGGAGCCAGCCTGGTATGTATCTCGACTCATGTGCCTGACCACAGACTATTTAAAAGTTATTCTTTAGGATCCCAAGCAGTGAGCTGTATCCATTTTTTTTCTTTCTTCTTGATGGCTATAACTTAATTACTTAATCTAAGTTCACATTGTGTCTTTGTCTACAGTCTGGAGCTTGCAGCTGAAGCCCTAGAAAAACGTTTTCTGTTGTTTGTGTTAATGAAGCCATTGATTATAATGATGTAGATGGAGTCACTGTGTGCTCTGTAGGACATAATTTTTGGCCTTGTATGCCTTTTTGAGGCAGACACCAAGATGGCGTCTTGGTGCCTGCCTCAAATAGGCACATAATGGTGCCAACATAGAACACTGACTCTGCCTCCATCATTACAGTCAATGTTCCTGTTGGTGTGAATATCTGAATCCCATTCTCCAAGGCTTCAGACACAAATACCGACAGAGCCACTGATCACAGTCCAACGTGAATATAGTCCAAGTGGGACTGTCTTAGGATGCCCAAGTCCTACCAGTTATGCATGTCTCTAGAAGTTTTTATATGGGAATAATTGTCATGGCTAGATGATAACCAGGTCACAACATCTCCCACATCGGCAAGTATGCAGTGAGTAAAGGGAACCTGTCACCTCGTTTTTCAGCTATAAGCTGCAGCCACTGCCTTTCTACAGCTTTCTAGAATGCTGTAGATAAGCCCCGAAAGGCTGTGGCTGCAGATTATAGCTGAAAAACGAGGAGACAGGTTCCCTTTTACAATGTAAGCCTATGGAGCTTCAGAACAAGGCCCCATAGGCTTGCATTATAGAAGAAACTTCTCGCTCACACCGAGAGCATAGAGTGAGCCGAAGAGCGATGACTGGCAATTCTGACAGCTAAATTGGAATGGGTTATTTACAGTTAGAGCAGTCAGACTGTGGAATGCCGACCACAAAAACTAGTAATGGCAGACACTACAACAGCTTTTAACCAGGGCTGGATGATTTCCTCAATACACATAACATTGTGGTTATATTTAATTTAGTGACAAAATGGACAATTGGTGGAGAAAGGTTAAACTTGATGGACCTAGGTCTTTTTTCAACCTATGTATGTAACTATGTAGCTATGACATCACACAAAAGTGGAGCCAACAGCGCTTGATCTCAGAGAAGACGGCAGTAGGGAAGTATATTACTCCACCACACTACAATACATACACGTTTAGTGAAAAAACAAAACTTCATGAGGGTACTTCAAACATGTACGACGAACAGCATTCGTATGCCATATATTTCAGAAATATTCTATTACAAAGGAACATTAATTAATTCCGAATTTTTATTTTTTTTTTATATTAGGAATTCTCTATCAGTATGTCTTTGGTGTGTGGGAGGAAACCGGAGTACCCGGAGGAAACCCACGCAAACACGGGGAGAACATACAAACTCCTTGCAGATGTTTTCCTTAGTGACATTTAAACCCAGGATCCCAGTGCTGCAAAGCAACAGTGCTAACCACTGAGCCACCGTGCTGCCCAAGTACAGCTTTGATGATGGACTTGCTGTACTAGATGTATATGGTGCCCTAATCAACGATTGGACATATGCATCTTCTGATGCTGCGAGCAGCCCTGGATAATCCACGCCGGCAGGATGATATAATCCGGCGGAAGATGGATCCTAGGAGAAGAGATATAAAACTAATGTAAGTAATGGGACTCCATATTAGAGGATACTGCTTTGGTTTCATTGTGGCAGGACGGTAGAGAAATCTTAACTGTGCAGAGGAACAGGATCATTGTCAGTCATCATACATGTAACAATCCCACCACTGACAGATAACATCTTCTCCACATGAATTATTCTCACTGGCCAACATCAAACAACATAGACCTTATTATCACACTTACGTCTTCTAGGTTTTCGCTCTTCTACTATTTTGGCATTTTGCTCTTCTACCAGTTTTATTGCAGAGTTAATTTTCTTCTCAACTAGAAATTCATCTAAAAAGTAAAAAAACAAGTCAATGATCATTATCAGTCATCATACATGTGGCAATCGTATAGCTGGGAGTTAACATCTCCTCCTAGTGAATAATTCTCAGTCGCCGACATCAGACAACATACACCTTAATGTCACACTTACCTCTGCTAGGTTCTGTCTCTGGGACTATTTCTGGGTCTTCATCATCTCCCAGTTTTAATGCAGAGGTATTTTTTGTTTCATCTTGAAATTCAAATAAAAAAAGTAAGAAAAACAAGTCAATGATCATTGTCAGTCATCATACATGTGGCAATCGTATCACTGGGAGTTAACATCTCCTTCTTGTGAATAATTCTCAGTCGCCGACATCAGACAACATAGACCTTATTGTCACACTTACCTCTGCTAGGTTCTGTCTCTGGGACTATTTCTGGGTCTTCATCATCTCCCAGTTTTAATGCAGAGGTATTTTTTGTTTCATCTTGAAATTCAAATAAAAAAAGTAAGAAAAACAAGTCAATGATCATTGTCAGTCATCATACATGTGGCAATCGTATCACTGGGAGTTAACATCTCCTCCTCGTGAATAATTCTCAATCGCCAACATCAGACAACATAGACCTTAATGTCACACTTACCTCTGCTAGGTTCTGTCTCTGCGACTATTTCTGGGTCTTGATCTTCTCCCAGTTTTATTGCAGATGTATTTTTTGTCTCAACTGGAAATTCATGTAAAAAAGTAAGAAAAACAAGTCAATGATCATTGTCAGTCATAGATGTGAAAATCCCACCATTGACATATTATTATTATTATTATTATTTATTGTTATAGCGCCATTCATTCCATGGCACTTTAGATGTAGGGAGGGGTATACATAAAAACAAGTACAATAATGTTGAACAATACAAGTCATAACTGGTACAGGAGGAGAGAGGACCCTGCCCGCGAAGGCACATATAATATATCTTCCTCGTGAATTATTCTGTCACCGACATCAGACAACATAGACCTTATTGTCACACTTACCTCTGCTAGGTTCTGTCTCTGGGACTATTTCTGGGTCTTCATCGTCTCCCAGTTTTAATGCAGAGGTATTTTTTGTCTCATCTTGAAATTCATATAAAAAAAAGTAAGAAAAACAAGTCAATGATCATTGTCAGTCATCATACATGTGGCAATCGTATCACTGGGAGTTAACATCTCCTCCTCGTGAATAATTCTCAATCGCCAACATCAGACAACATAGACCTTATTGTCACACTTACCTCTGCTAGGTTCTGTCTCTACTACTATTTCTGGGTCTTGATCTTCTCCCAGTTTTATTGCAGATGTATTTTTTGTCTCAACTGGAAATTCATGTAAAAAAGTAAGAAAAACAAGTCAATGATCATTGTCAGTCATAGATGTGAAAATCCCACCATTGACATATAATATATCTTCCTCGTGAATTATTCTGTCGCCGACATCAGTCAACATAGACCTTATTGTCACACTTACCTCTGCTAGGTTCTGTCTTTGGGACTATTTCTGGGTCTTCATCGTCTCCCAGTTTTAATGCAGAGGTATTTTTTGTCTCATCTTGAAATTCATATAAAAAAAAGTAAGAAAAACAAGTCAATGATCATTGTCAGTCATCATACATGTGGCAATCGTATCACTGGGAGTTAACATCTCCTCCTCGTGAATAATTCTCAATCGCCAACATCAGACAACATAGACCTTATTGTCACACTTACCTCTGCTAGGTTCTGTCTCTGCTGCTATTACTGGGTCTTGCTCTTCCAGTTTTAATGCAGATGTATTTATTGTCACAACTGGAAATTCATGTAAAAAAGTAAGAAAAACAAGTCAATGATCATTGTCAGTCATAGATGTGAAAATCCCACCATTGACTTATAGTGATGAGCGACTGTGCTCGTTACTGGAGTTTTCCGAGCATGCTCGGGTGTTCTCCATGTATTTTGAGCGTACTCGTGAATTACGTTTTAGTCCCGCCGCCAGATTATTTGTGGCTGCTGGAACGCCTGAATACATGTGGGGATTTTTGCTAAAGAACGGCAACCCCACATGTATTCAGACTGTCATCCGCAAATCATGCAGCTGCAGGGACTGACTGTCTGATGTCGGCGACTGAGAATAATTTCAGAGGAGGATATATTATATGTAGTGATGAGCGAGTGTGCTCGTTACTTGAGTTTTCCAAGCATGCTCAGGTGTGAGCCGAGTATTTTGGGCGTGCTCGGAAATTAAATTTTAGTCCCCACAGCTGCATGGTTTGCAACTGCTGGACAGCCTGAATACATGTGGGGATGATTGCACGTTTTTTTGGAAATCCTCACATGTATTCAGGTTGTTTAGCAGTCTCAAATCATGCAGCTGCAGGGGCTAAAACTTGATTTCCTAGCATGCCCAAACTACTCAGAGAACACCCGAGCATGTTCGGAAAACTCGAGGAAAGAGCACACTCGCTTATCACTACATATAATATATCCTCCTCATGAATTATTCTCAGTTACCGACATCAGACAACATAGACCTTATTGTCACACTTACCTCTACTAGGTTCTGTCTCTACTATTTCTGGGTCATGAACTTCTCCCAGTTTTAATGCAGATGTATATTTCGCATCAACTGGAAATTCATATAAAAAAAGTAAGAAAAACAAGTCAGTGATTATTGTCAGTCATAGTGTGAAAATCCCACCATTGACATATAGTGATGAGGTAGTGTGTTCGTTACTCGAGCATGCTCGGGTGTTCTCTAAGCCTTTTGAGCGTGCTCGTGAATTAAGGTTTAGTCCCCGCAGCTGCATGATTTGCAGCTGCTAGATAGCCTGAATATATGTGGGGAGGATTGCCAGTTTCTTCGGAAATCCTCACATGAATTCAGGCTGTCTAGCAGTGTCAAATCATGCAGCTGCGGGGACTAAACTTGCTTACCGAGCATGCCCAAACTACTCAGAGAACACCCAAACATGTTAGAAGAGCTCAAGTAACGAGCACACTTGCTCATCACTACATATAATATATGCTCCTCGTGAATTATTCTCAGTCGCCGACATCAGACAACATAGACCTTATTGTGACACTTACCTCTGCTAGGCTCTGACTCTGCGACTATTTCTGGGTCTTGATCTTCTCCCAGTTTTAATGCAGATGTATTTTTCGCCTCAACTGGAAAATTATATAAAAAAGTAAGAAAAACAAGTCAATGATTATTGTCAGTCATAGATGTGAAAATTCCACCATTGACATATAACATCTCCTCCTCATGAATTATTCCCAGTTGCCGACATCAGACAACATAGACCTTATTGTCACACTTACCACTGCTAGGTTCTGTCTCTGCCACTATTTCTGGGTTTTTCTCTTCTCCCAGGATTAATGCAGATTTGTTTTTCTTCTCAACTGGAAAATCATATAGAAAAGTAAGAAAAACAAATCAATGATAAACTCCTATAAGATTAGATTCATATCTTTATGGTTGCTGATGCCGGATTGCTATGAGCGCAACCCTGTGGTCGGCGTTCATAGCACACCTGTAATTCTGCTACATAGAGGTGATCTATGCATCTCCTCTATGTAGCAGAGGCGATCGAGTTATGGTAGCTTCTAACCTCCCATGGAGGCTATTGAAGCATGCCAAAATAAAAAAAAATGTTTTTAAAAATATTAAAAAATTAAAAAAAACAAGAGTTTAAATCACCCCTCTTTCGCCCCATTCAAAATTAAACTATAAAAAAATCAAACCAACACATATTTGGTATTGCCATGTTCAGAATGGCCCGATCTATCAATAAAAAAAGGATTAACCCGATCGCTAAATAGCTGAGTGAGAAAACAAATCGAAACGTCAGAATTGCGGTTTTTTTTTTGGTCGCCGCAACATTGCATTAAAATGCAATAACGGGCGATCAAAAGAATATATCTGCACAAAAGTGTTATCATTAAAAACGGCAGCTTGGTGCACAAAAAATAAGCTCTCACCCAACCTGAGATCGCGAAAAATGGAGATGCTACGGGTCTCAGAAAAGGGCGCAATTTTTTTTTCTGCAAAGTTTGGAATTTTTCTTCACCTCTTAGATTAAAAAGAACCTAGACATGTTTGATGTCTATGAACTTGTATTGACTTGGAGAATCAGTTTTAGCATTTAGTGAACCTAGCAATAAAGCCAATCAAAAATTAGGTGCGGGATTGCACTTTTTTTGCAATTTTACTGCACTTGGAATTTTTTGCCCGTTTTCTGTTACATGACTTGGTAAAAGCAATGGTATTGTTCAAAAGTACAACTCGTACAACAAAATATAAGCCCTCACATGGCCATATTGCCCTTAAAATAAAAAAGTTATGGCTCTGGAAAGAAGGGGAGCGAAAAATGAAAACGCAAAACCGAAAAAAGCTTTGGGGGTTAAGCGGTTAAAACATATGTGGCACATTAAGGGTATATATAGGGTTAGTGTGGGGCCTGATTGAGCCATGGGCAGAGTGTTCGTGATCAGTATCAGGCACCAGACTGTATGGCCCCTTATACCTTTAATGCGCAGCACATAAGAGTGAGAATTTTATACGTTAACGTGTTGGATTGTTGTTTATTTTAAAGGCACAAAAAAGCAGTGATTTTCTGAGCCCTCATGTAACATTTGCATTGCACCTTATGATCAGTGACGACAACAAGATGTCCTATAGACCTGCACATACCTGATAATATGGGAGAGGGTGACTTGTTGTTTTCAGTAGTGAAACTCTGATTATCACCATCAATTCCAGTTGGAGAAGATTCTTTCTGCCTGTTTAGTAGAAGAAAAAATAAATAAATTACAAGTGAAAGCAATGAAAATAAAAAGACTCCTTTCTGTATGGGCAATTACCACACTTGGACAAAATGGAGGAGATACCTTGCACAGAACTGCCTTCTATCAGCAAGAATGTAGAATAACTAGTAATAAAGGGCTTTAATGAAATGGAAATGAAAGGCTGGTCACAATGATCAGCTGTTATCACAAGCCAGACCCCACAGTGATGATCAATCATGGGGCGGTGGTTCTGGATTTAGTATTGTGTCATATGCGTCTTGTATTTCGTATTCTGAAGATATGTCAGTACTATACCCTATAATAATAATCTACTCACACGTCTGAGTGCTTTGTGCTGCTCTCTAGAGAACAATCTGGAGATGGCTCATCGTCTTCATCGCTCATCATCCTGGTATCGGTTGCATATAGCTAAAATACACAGAGTAAAATTAAATATAAATATATATATATAGTATTTTCATAGTATTTTAGCTATAGTTTTGTGGATTTACTGATCACATACTCACCTTAGAAAGTCTTTGAGAAGATGACACAAAGTTTAGGCTTTCTGGCCAGTCACCGACCTCCTTACTTGTGTCACCCTCATCTGAATCCATATGTTTTGGTCTCTCAATATCAGCTACAAAATACAAGTATTATCAGAGATTATTAATATAATCACAGTCACCATGTTATTACTAATAATGATGGGAACATAACGTCACATAAAATAAAAGACAAGACGTTTAAACGGCAGCTTTAACCAGATGACGTCTCATTCTACTTACTGTCAAAGTAGCTGGTGTCCTCCTCTGACATAAGAATTGGCCTATACTCTGGCTGCTGATGTTCAAGATTCTCAAAGTCTAACTCACTCAGGAATGGATGACTCTTGATTTCATTTGATCCTCCTGGAAATGGAAGACAAGAAAAAAGTACATTTATGGTAATCTAAACTGAAGACATAGCAGAGCTAAAATATACTGTAAGTCATGGCATGAAGAATGGGGAATGGACAAGAAGGTAACGCAGAGACCTCAGTGCTGATCCTCATGGAAATGATCTATTTGTCAGGTCACAGAGGAGTTATAAGTCATTATTAATACTACTATATATATATTACCTGTCCCGAGTCTATGTCTTGGATCTTTTCTGAGTAGCTGAGTAATGAAGTTTTGAGCATCGGGATGAACAGCACGATTTTTAAATTTCAAAGTAATGTCTTCTGTTATATAAAAAGAAAATGTTACAGAAAAGAAAGTCTCTACATTTACTATCATTTAAAAAAGCTATCAAAAACAACAAGTAACTAAACCAAAGAATGAACCAAATTACTATGGCATCACACAGCATTCAGATTATTTTACTTACCCCTGATGATTCTCTTTAACATATCCTTTTTGTTTCTTCCTTTAAATGGCACATCGCCGGTAAGAAATTGATATGTGATGATCCCTATTGACCACCAGTCAATAGGCCTTCCGTAGCCCACCCCTAAGAAGACTTCTGGGGCTACATAATACAAGGTGCCAGTCGTCTGGAAACCAACAGAACAATGAGAAGATGATCAATGAAAATAACTGTGACAAATAACATCAGTGGAAACATTTTCCATGTGAGAAAATATGATAGAAGCAGAAATAGATCAGATCTGTAAAGAATAAGTTTTTTATGTATAGCTAACCCCATCATCAGGGAACTCTCTGGTGATGTCTTCAGTTCGAGCCTTGTAAATGTCTGATGTTGGTCTCATGAGTCCGACTTTTGAAATCCCAAAATCGGTGACTTTGATATGTCCAGTTGATGATATCATGAGGCTGTGAAAGAAAAGACATTGTCAGCCCTAAGTAATACCCCATAGACTGTATACCAAACTATAACTGTCTCTCCCTTTATTATACTGCAGCGTTCACTTACTTCTCAGGCTTCAGGTCTCGGTGAACCACACCATAGCTGTGCAGATATTCCACAGCAACAACCGTTTCTGCAATGTACAAGCGGGTCCAGGCGAGGGAAAAACGACCATATCTCTCAATGAGACTCTGACAGTCTCCTCCTAGAGCAGAAAGCAAATATGACAGGTGAGAGTTTGTTACAATATAAATTACACATGATGAGTGTGAATGAGAAATAAGCTGAGACACTGGGGCAGGGAGTCAATCATAGAGATACACTGTGTGATGTAGAGCGTATACTGTATACTGCAGAGTAATCCTATACAAAAAGAGAGCTGAGATCTGCCCCCTGCTGGTAAACTCTTACATTGCACTGTCAATCTCTGACAGCGGCATTTTAGCAGGTGACCTGGAGGCGAGCTGCTCTAAGCACTCATCGTCCCCATTCCATGTCAGTGGTTTGCTATGGCTGCTAAGTGTCTGCAGAAGACGACTGTCCTTGCCATTATGGTGCTTCTGTGAAGGTCAGTGTGTAGCTCGGCTTCATAGGGGACCAAGATTTTCACCATACTCTGCAATGCCCATATTACAGTACATAGTAATTACGATTATATAATCACAAGTTCAGGCCCCTTATGGAGACCAAAATATAAAATAATAATAAAAATATTTGGGGAAAGAAAATTAAATATAAAAATCACTTTTTCTCCATTCAAAATAAATAATAAAAAAAACAAATAAACTCAGGAATAGCAGTGTTTTTGTTCCCCCAACATCAGAAAAAAATGCAATAAGAAGCAATGAAAATTATTATCTGTCAGAAAGAGGTAACCCTCCTGAACTGTTCTTCTGAGCATGTAGAATAATGAGATATAAATACATTGGAAGCTTTATGTATTTAAGCAGAAATGGGCTGGATAGAGATACAATGGATATGTCTTACCTGTGACAAAGTCCATGACCATACACACATTTTGTTTAGTTGGGAAGGAACAAAGTGTGGAGACAATAAAGGGACAATCAGAGAATATTGCAATGTCCCTTTCCAGATAGGCCATTTCAAGATACTCTGGAACCCCCAGTTCGCTCCTGGCTTGTTTCTTCATGGCGAATACCCTGTTTGTGTCTTTATGACGCACTAAGTGGACGGCCCTGTAGAAGAGAAAAATCCATAATTTACACACAATTCTTACTAACAGTCTGCCTATGTGTCAAATGATCTTCTGTACTAATAGTTAATAGTGATGAGCGAGTATGCTCGTTACTCGAGATTTCTGAGCATGCTCAGGTGTCCTCCGAGTAGTTTGGATGTGCTCGGAGATTTAGTTTGTGTCACCGCAGCAGCATGATTTGCGGCTGCTGGACAGCCTGAATACATGTGGGGAATGCCTGTTTGTTAGGAAATTCCCACATTTATTCAGGCTGTCTAGCAGCCACAAGTCAGGCAGCTGCGGTGACACAAAGTAAATCTCCAACCACACCCAAACTACTCAGAGACCACCCGAGCATGCTCGGAAATCTCGAGTAACGAGCATACTCGCTCATCACTAATAGTTAGTACTAGATGTATGGCCGTCACTAGAAATCAATGTCTGGAAATACACAAAATAACTCAGCATGAATGATCACTTATGGGAGATTTTCATCCATATCACATGATAACTGAGCTGAATCGTGACAAGTAGACATGGACCAGACGACTAGATGTAGATTAGATCTAGTGCAAAGTGGTATTGATAACAACAGCTCGACACACAAAAAACAAGTCCTTACAAAGCTCTATGGGATGAAAAAATAAAAATGTTACAGATCTTGGACAACAGTAACATTAAGGCTGTGTACCCATGTTGCGGATTGTATGCGTTTTTGCTGCGAAAATGCATACAGAACGCACCCCATGCATTCCTAAGGCATTCCGCACATGCTGTGCTAATACTGCGTTTTTTTCCACGGCGGAATCGCATAGCGGAAAGAAACGCAGCAGGCTCATTATTTTTCCAGAATCGCCGCAATTCCGCAAAGAATCACCGCAATTCTGCACACATAGGAATGCATGAGATCCACTTTCTTTCCGCATGTGGCTATGCCCACCATGCGCAAAGTGAGCGAATCATGTGCGGATAGTACCCAGGGTCTGGAGGAGAGGAGACTGTCCTCCAGGCCCTGGGTACCATATCTCTGTAAAAAAAAGAATAAAGAATAAAAAATCGGGTTATACTCACCTTCCGGAGTGCCGCGCAGCCTTACCAATGCTCCCGTCAACTGTGTTCCCAGTAATGCCTTGCGGCAAGGACCTGTGATGACATAGCGGTCTCGCGAGACTGCTACAGTATCGCGAGACTGCTACGTCATCAAAGGTCATTGTCGCAAGGTATCGCTGGGAACGGGAGCATCGCGAGGATCGGGAACACTGCGCCGGATGCCGGAAGGTGAGTTTATCACAATTTTTTTAAATTATTTTTAGCATTCAATCTTTTACTATTGATGCGGCATAGGCAGCCTCAATAGTAAAAAGTTGGTCACACTTGTCAAACAATATGTTTGATGAGTGTGACCAACCTGTCAATCACATTCCAAGCGATGCTTCAAAACGCTTGTAATGCACTGGAATTCCGCACGCGAAAATCGCGTGAAAAACGCTTGTTTTCTGCCGGAAAAACACATGCGAATTCCATGCCTTTTCCCGCAGCAGGAGTTGCGGAAATGCTACAGAAATTTCCGCAGCATCTCTGCAACGTGGGTACATAGCCTTAGACATGGACTAATATACAGGAATTTCCTTAAGGCAGGACATATAGACTGTGGCATCATCATAAGGAGTTTGGGAAAAATGTAGATTATCCATAACGCTCACCCATAAGATCCACTGTTGATCTCTTTGATCTGGGTATAGTCGCTCCTACTTGGTTTTCTCATAGGGGTCAATGATCTGATCACGGCCTAGAAGAATAAGAAATGACAATGAGACATAAAAGTTGCAGGAAAATAAAAGCTGGAGATGCAGGAACTTCTCTACATTATGTCCCCGCTGATTACACTGCAGCAGATGTAGAGGACATGATACGAGCAGGACGCTCCCCAGACACTATTATATTATGGGGATATCCTCTATACACATATATCACTGTACTAGAGGGGATGGTAAGGGACATCACACAGAGGAGACAGGAATAATAATAATAGGTCCAATCTACATTAAGAATAGAGTTAACCCACTGTACTCTGGGGTGTAACATGTGATGTGTAATTCATACCCCGTTATCTGATGATATACAGATGTTTTCTCTGATACTTACACTGGCAGATTCGGGGATCTCTGGGGTCTCAGATATTCCACCGTCAGCAGTTGCCGGCTCAGTTGTCTCTAATATAATGATAAAATAATGAGACATCATGTATTAGACGATATCAGAACTTAATATATAACACATTGATATAAGGAAGGAAAGACAAGTAAATGGTATAATACTAGTTATATGGATATTCTGCACATACTGTATATACTTATGGCACATCCATAGATAGATATGCTCTACCATAAATGTGTGATTGTTCGGGATCTGACAGTGACTTGGATGGGGACCCTGTGAGGTCCTCTGTGCATTTTGGGGCTGAGAAGATCCCAGAAGAGAGAACCAGAGGGGTTTTCAGAATTGCATGAGCCCTCTCCATTACAGTCTATAGGAGGTTCAGGAGCCGTCACCGGCCTCATACAGAGGATGAAGAGTAAATTTATATATTCTCTGGTGTCTCCATAATATTAATATTTGTAGGAATACGAGATGATCAGCTTACCTTCCATCAGATCACTTTTTAGCCCTGGCTCACTGGTATTGGGGTCAGCGATATTTTGGTGTTGCCCCTCTTTGAAGTCACCGGCCGGTGCTTTCTGTTGGATATAATATGTGCAATTAATATAACAAGTCACAAATACTAAATTACAGTACACAAAAGACGGGACGGACTAAACCTGGATTTACATAATTGCGGAAGTGCAGGGAATATACACGGCCGCTCCGTCCAGTAAATCCACATTAATATATAAGGGACTTGTATATACAACAGTTCTCCAATAGCATCTATTACCAGAACTGCAGCATTTACAAGAAGGAAGATTGTGAAGATAAAGCGAGACCGATGTGATATGAAAGGTCCGCACCACTGAGTACAGTACAGACTGTCACCACAGAGGATGGAGCAGAGACAGGCTGCCATAAAAGATCCTGTCTCTGCCTGGAGCGGACAGGGGGCTTCTAAAATGAGATATATGACAATCTGCTATATGACTAGTAATCTGGAGAAGATCAGACAAGAAAGACATGAGATATAGAAGACGACGGATTCTTACCAAAAGCTTCAGTGAGCGGGCAATATATCCTAGTACAATCAGGAACTGTACGGCCAATACTTTAAAAAAGGTCAAATCTCCATATTGGGATCTTTCTTCAGCCTATAAAAATGGAAAAAAACAAAAAAGGAAAATCATGAGAGAAAGTAGAGAATATAGGACGCTATTTATGTCACCATTTTACTCCTGCAATCTACAGCTACAATTAATACATATATGGATATTTCATATCAGCTATAAATTATATTGCTCTCGGCCAAAATATATATTTCATGTAAATAAACTTGTATTTTGTAAATATTAAAATATTATTGATTATTGTTTTATGTGCTTTGCCCAGATTGTCTGTTACCTGATGTACTAAGGTCCTGATGTTCATCTGTAAATGCTCAAGATATTCTGAGCTTATATGGCCTTGTTGGTGTTTGGTCAGGCAGTCTCTCACTAGCTTCATAACCAGCCGGTAAGTGAAGCTAAGGACGCCATCGGGTATTGGTAGCACAATGTCAGGGGCATAGGTGGTAAGAATCCCCTGGAGTAGTGCCAACACCTCAAGTTTAGCTGAAGAAATTCCAGACATTTCAAACAAATCCAAGTGCAGTCAGTATATCACCAGCTTCATAGCCATTCACTGACAACAATGACACCTGGGCAGTAAGCACTTGGGTAGGTAGTGGTGGTGCATTATGATGTCATAATGGAATCTTGGGGTGGAATGTTAACATTTCATCAGTGATGTCATCATGGAATCCGGGGATGGAATCTTAACCCATTTACAACTTTGAAAGTATAGGTACGTCCAAGGTTGTGTCCCTGTCTTTTTTAGGCAGCGCCAGAGCCCACATCTCTACCCACACATGAGAGTTGATGTGATCATCTGTTCTGTCCCGCAAATAGATTTTGGCTGCCAACCACTTAATGACACTGTCAATCACTAACAACGGCATTTAAGACGTGCTGACCGAAACCGTGTCACAAGTCTCGCTCATCAGCGCCCTTGTCACATGATTCTGGGGTTGCAGTGAGTTATCATGACAGCTGGGGGTCTGCAGAAGAACAGTGTGCCTGTCCATTGATCATCTTTTATGAACACTGACTCATGGCCAGTGTTCAGATTTTTTTTTCCACCGCTTAAGTAAAAAAGGACTTATACAAAAAAGCAAGGCCTCATAGGCTATATTGATGGTAATAAAATGTAATGGCTCTGGGAAGAAGGGGAGCAAAAAAACGAAAGCACAAAAATGGAAAATCGCAAGGTGGTGAAGGGGTTAAAGTGGCATCTCACTATAAAGGGAAGTTGCCTATTAACATTCTATTAACAATTAAGTTGGCAACATCATGGGTTGAGCATCAGAACCAGAATCAGGGAAAGAGGGAAAACCATGGCTTTGCTATTCTGATCAGGCTTTTATATATATATTTCCTCAAAAAAATTATTTTAACCTGGTTTTGGATGCTAAATATTCTTTACATGTGTAATCATTAACTTTTTTTTACATATTGTGACCAGGGTGGACTGGGAGTAAAATTCAGCCCTGGCATTGTAGACACGCAGGCCCACGCTATCACCGCCCCCCTCCCCAGCTTGTATTTTATGAATATTATCCTTTATTATTGCTATGTGTTTTGCCCAGATTGTTTGTTACTTACCTGTTGTACTAAGGTCCTGATGTTCATCTGTAAATGCTCAAGATATTGTGAGCTTATACGACCTCGGCGGTATTTGGTCCGGCAGTCTTTCACTAGCTTCATAACCAGCCGGTAAGTGAAGCTGAGGACGCCATCGGGTATTGGTAGCACAAGGGCAGGGGCATAGGTGGTAAGAATCCCCTGGAGTAGTGCCAACTCCTTACGTTTATCTGAAGAAATGTCAGACATTTCAAACAAATCCAAGCGCAGTCAGTATATCACCAGCTTCGCAGCCAATCACTGACAACAATGGCAGCTGGGCAGTAAGCACTTGGTTAAGTAGTGGCGGTGCATTATGATGTCATAATGGAATCTTGTGGTGGAATGTTAACATGTCATCAGTGATGTCATAATGGACATAATGGAATCTTGTGGTGGAATGTTAACATGTCATTAGTGATGTCATAATGGAATCTTGTGGTGGAATGTTAACATGTCATTAGTGATGTCGTAATGGAATCTGGGGATGGAATCTTAAAGGGGCATCTCACCATAAAAGGAAGTTGCCTAGCAATAATTAATGTGGCAACACCATAGGCTGAGCATCAGTTTCAAACTCAGGCATGGAGGGAAGAACCATGGGTTTGAACAGTGAGGCAGGCTTTTACATCTGTCTTTTCCCCCATAAAATATGTTAAACAGAGTTTGGACACTAAATGTTCTTCACATTTACTTTTTCTGGATATTGTGACTTGGGATGGACTGGGACTAAAATACAGTCCTGCTGTTTCAAGCCCATGCTGTCGCCTCCCCCTTCCCTAGATTGAGGTCTCTAATACTAATTTTATCCTACCTTGAGGAAATCAATAATTTACTATCTAATATATAAAGCTGAAAGTGTGTATGTATGTGTGTATGTATGTATGTGTGTGTGTGTGTGTGCATGTGTGTATGTCCGGGATAGGCATCCGCACCGTCGCAGCTACAGCCACAAAATTTGGCACAGTCACACGTCTGGACCCCGAGAGCGTCCTAAGCTATGTTGTGAGGCAAAATTTTAACCCCGCGCGTTCCAATTCACCAAACAATTTTGCCCCTATCTACATACTGGTGGGGAAAAGTGTGTGCGCTTCAAGCCCCGCCCCTCATTATGATGTCACAATGCCCCTATTTGCATACTGGGGAAGCAGTGTGTGCCTGTCAAGCCCCGCCCCTCATTATGATGTCACAATGGTTGCCACTGCGACGCTGATGTCATCAAAGGTTGCAAGCCCCGCCGCCGCTCATTATGATGTCATAATGGTTGACTATGGATTGGAGGATGTGTGTGAGTATATGGGCAGCGGACTATGGGATGGATGATATGTATGATGGGTATATGGGAACGGGACTATGGGAAGGAGGATGTGTGATGGGTATATTTTTGCACTGGACTATGGGATGGAGGATATGTATGACAGGTATATGGGCACGGGACTATGGGATGGCGGATATGTATATGGGCACGGGACTCTGGGATGGAGGATGTGTGATGGGTATATGGGCATTGGACTATGGGATGGAGGATATGTATGATGGGTATATGGGCACGGGACTATGGGATGGAGGATATGTATGACGGGTATATGGGCACGGGACTATGGTATGGAGGATATGTATGATGGGTATATGGGCACGGGACTATGGTATGGAGGATATGTATGACGGGTATATGGGCACGGGACTATGGGATGGAGGATATGTATGACGAGTATATGGGCACGGGACTATGGGATGGAGGCTATGTATGATGGATATATGGGCACGGGACTATGGGATGGAGGATGTGTGATGGGTATATGGGCACTCGACTATGGGATGGAGGTTGTATGATGGGTATATGGGCACTCGACTATGGGATGGAGGATATGTATGATGGGTATATGGGCATGGCACTATGGGATGGAGAATATGTATGATGGGTATATGGGCATGGGACTATGGGATGAAGAATATGTATGATGGGTATATGGGCATGGGACTATGGGATGGAGGATATGTATGATGGGTATATGGGCATGGGCCTATTGGATGGTGGATATGTATGATGGGTATATGGGCATGGGACTATGGGATGGAGGATAATTATAATTTGTTATAACTAACCACAGTTAGTTACTATGCCCGGGCAGCGCCGGGCTATTCAGCTAGTTATCTATATTTCCAATATAAGATTTAATAATAATAATAATAATAATATTGCAATATATGGCTCACACTGAGTATTTTCACTGCATAACAAACTCATCTTCTTACAGTCCCCACAAAGTGGATGGGATTTATAGAAATCTCATGCCCACTGTGATTTTTTATACCCTGTATAAAATGACCTGCGGTGCGTGTGTGTTTGAAATCCTCAAAATACAGAATAACTTTTTCTTGTGATTACGCTGAGATTTATATGCAGATTTTATCCATAGAATTGCATTAGATGAGGAAACTATGCAGGTAAAAAAAACACAAAATGCTTAAAATCCACAGATGACTATCAATAAATCTTTGTTAAAGCCTAGTACCACGAAGTATCAAAAATAAAGCAGATTTAATCAACACATAATATAGCAAATAAGCAAAAAAAAATAACACAGAGTCAAAACGATACAAAAATCTAATAAAAACGCAAGTAGCCTAATTTACCTAATAGGTGGAAAAATGCAGCAGAAAATCTGCAACATCAAAAACTCACCAACTACTCATCATGGGAACTTAGCCTACCAAATAGCACCAGAGCAGATCAAAATATTACCAGCATATACAGTAGTGATAATACCGCCATACGGATCATTAGTTAAACCAATATACTAGTGCTGATATCACCACCATACAGTGTCCATATAATGGTACTATCAGTCAGTTTTGCACAAGTGCACTGTAGACCATATATATCTGTACTGTGCTGGTTCTCACCAAAGACTTTCTCAATAACCGCAGTCATTCATTTTTCCTTCCATTTTCCATTCGGCCCAAAACAGCATGATCACTTCTTCAATCCATAACTCATCCCTGCACAATGTAACACAGAGACGTCTTTGACTTACAGCTTTTACCCTCCATAGATTCCCCCATTCCTGTACAAGCCATGTAGTGCAATAATAAGTAACCTAGACAGTAATAATGCCCCTCTGTGTCCTGTATGGTAATCCTAGCATCTTTTTGTGTCCCTCACAATAACAGTGCCTCCTCCATGCCCCTACACAGTAATAATGTTCCCTCTGTGCACCCTTAGAGTAATAATACCCCCCGTATGCTTCCTTATATCTAAGTACAGCAGCATGTAGAAATAATGCCCCCATGCCCCGTATAATAATTCTCCTTCACCCTTTATAATAATAATATTGACCCCCGTACCTTCTTACCCCTGTGATTGCTTATAATAATATGTCTCCTGTTCTCTCCCTGTAATGATACTGATTTTGCTGTCTGCCTCCTGATAGTAATGCCCCTGAGCAGGAGCATACATAGAAATCACTGGAACGCCAGACCAAAAGTCTTATTTTTATTTATTGTTATTATTATTTATTATAGATCCATTTATTCCATGGCGCATTATATGTGAGGAGGGGTGTACATAATAAAAGACAAGTACAGTAATCTTAAACAACGCAGGTCACGACTAGTACAGGAGGACAGAGGACCCAGCAAACGAGGGCTCACAATCTACAAGGGATGGGTGAGGATACAGTAGGCGAGGGTAGAGCTGGTCATGCAGCGGTTTGGTGGATCGGTGGTTACTGCAGGTTGGTAGGTCTTCAGGTTCCTTTTGAAGGTTTCCACGGTAGGTGAGAGTCTGATATGTTGTGGTAGAGAGTTCCCGAGTAGGGGGGATGCGTGGGAGAAATCTTGTATGCGTTTGTGGTAAGAGGATATAAGAGAGAATTCGAGAAGCAGATCTTGTGAGGCTCGGAGGTTGCGTGCAAGTAAGTACCGGGAGATGAGGTCTCAGATGTATGGAGGGCACAGGTTGTGGATGGCTTTGTATATCATGGTCAGGGTTTTGAACTGGAGTCTCTGGGTAATGGGGAGCCAGTGCAGGGATTGACAGAGAGGAGAGGCCGGGGAATAGCGGGGGGACAGGGATTAGTCAGGCAGCGGAGTTTAGAATAGATTGGAGGGGTGCGAGAGTGTTAGAGGGGAGGCCACAGAGCAGGAGGTTGCAGTAATCAAGGAGGGAGATGATGAGGGCATAAAGAGAATCTGTCACCTATTTTTCCCCCTGTGAGATGCGGCCACCACCATCATGGGCTTATCTACAGCATTCTGTAATGCTGTAGATAAGCCCCCAATGTATCCTGAAAGATAAGAAAAACAAGTTATATTATACTCACCAGGGGGGCGGTCCGGTGCGGTCCGGGTCTGATGGGTGTCGTGGTCCAGGTTCGGTGCCTCCCATCTTCTAGCGATGACGTCCTCTTCCTTGTTTCTGTTGTGGCTCCTGCGCAGGCATAATTCTCTGACCTGTTGAGGGAAGAACAGTACTGCAGTGCGCAGGCACCGGGAAAAGTCAGAGAGGTGGGCGCATCTCATAGGGGAAAAAATAGGCAACAGATTCCCTTTAATGGATAAGTCCATTGGGGGGGTCGAATTAAATGGGGAAAGATGATGAATTCTGTTTAGTCCATGTTAAATCTTAGAAATCTAGCGGAGAAAAAGGCTGAAATAGCAGCTAGACATTGTGGGATTCTGGTTAGTAGGGTGGTGATATCTGGTCCAGAGAGGTAGATCTGTGTGTCGTCAGCATAGAGATGGTACTAAAAGCCGTGCGACTCTATGAACTGTCCCAGGCCGAAAGTGTAAATGGAGAAGAACAGGGGCCCTAGGACTGAACCTTGTGGGACTCCGACACATTGGGGACGAGGTGAGGAGGTATTATTATGACATACAGTGTGTGAATTAAGTATTTTCTAAGAAAATATATTTTTAAATCCCAGGCTCCCCCACATAGTATGATGCTCACTTCACAGCACTCGCCCCTCCAGACACACACAGTAATTTGGTTTTGGGTCGCCCTCCCAGGGCTGGCGGGGTACTCGGCACCGGGCCCGATGAACATCAATGGGAGATGTCACGGCAGCTGGGACCCGGCCCGTTCCCCTGGGCGCCCATTTAAAAAAGGGAATGTTTCAGTGTGCTTATGGTGATGAAAGTTTATAAGTGATTCGTGACGCCACCTGTGGTGTTCGGCAAGGAAGATGTGAAGCCGACGCTGCAGACAGATCCTCTGGGACAGATGGTTTGGTGCAGCAAGGATGTTATAGCCCTCCACAGGCAGGGCTGTAGTCCCAGGGCAGTGTAGGTGAAGTGACACGTAGATGGTGTAGTGTCAGGCGCAGGGGATGTAGCTGTGCTGAGTAGGTTGACGCAGGAATAAGTGGAGGACACCAGGGCATGTAGTTCCAAAGCTTTAATCACAGTCTGCTCTGGTACAGGTGCCCGCATCCGTGCCGTGTCCTCCGGGTCAGGAGCTCAGTCAACCTCCAGGCAAGATGAAGTACTCCCTTCCAACACTCCTCCAACATGTGAACGTCTCCCTATTGCGCCTTTAGTGAAGTACTCCAGTACTGAGTTACACAGGGGTTCCTCCTGTCAGATTTTCTTATGAACTCTACTTGTACGGCAGACAGCTGTAGCCTGCTTCGGGGACTCCTTACTACTAAGTCCCGGCTCACTATCGTTGCTGTTGTGCCCCCAAGTCTTGTGTGGGAATAAAGTGGTGACAACTTCTATTCCTCCGGTGTCTGCTGCAGGACCATTAGTATCCATACAACCTCGGGGACCAGACCCCGGCCTTGCGCTGTGAACTTGAGAAGGGTTCTCTTCTAACCCTAATCCTTAGTCCTCCTTTTCTCCTTACATTCGGTACAATCCTTTCCTTCATATGGAGAATCAGGCTTTCTATAATGTCTCTCTCTCCTGTGCCAGCGGACCCAGATCACTGAGGTCAGCTGCAGCACTTCCTTCATCCATCCCACTCGGGGGATCTTCTCTCTTCCTCTGACTCTCTCAGACTCACTGACTGACTGACCCAATCCTAAACTCTTCCCACTCTTTTGATGCAAGCTAAACTCCTCCCGCCTCCCAGCACGCTTCGTGTTCCAAGCAGGGAGCCACCAAAGGGTGCTTTGCTACACTACTGTGTTGTGTGGGATGCAGGTGTTGGAGCGTGATCAGGTGTTTCCACCTTACCTGGATGGTGGGATATAACACCTCAGGAGGAGGTGCAATACCTCTGTTGCGACTGAACCCTCAGGGGTGCCACATACCTCCCGTTAAACACAGCACGTCCACGGTCTGCAAGAAAACAAAGGTGGAAATACAGGAACATACAAAATTTTGTAATGCTAATAAACAGTTCTTATCTAAACTTCCCAATGTGGGAGGCACTCATTCTTAAACGTTGCAAACAATTTAACTATCTATCTATCTCTAAAATTATGCTACCTAATTTAAAGTGCTATGGCAGTAAACTCGCTACCAATTCAAGTAAAACATTTCCTAGTAATAACACGTTTCTCATCTGTTCACATTTTCCACTTTCTTCTGTTCAAATCTTTATTTAAATTTTTACATCTTTATTCAAAAACATTCCTATATTTCTCTTTCAACTATAAAAGCTATATTAGATACTATCATTATTAACTTTTCTATCAAAAATACTAACCATTATTTTTAAGTGCAATTCTATAAAGAGTAGACACTGGTCCGGCCAACATGTCTTGAAATGTCCTTATAATGAGGTAATCCTTATTCAAGGAAAGTCCTATGTAAAACCAAGAGAGAGCACTTAAAGAGGTGCAAACGATTTACATAATAGTCTGGATCACTCAGCGTCCATGATCTCCACAGTTAAAGTGTAAAGAGAAACGCTGCCAATAGAACTGGGCAACAAAACTGGATCAACAGGTAAACATCATGATAACCAAAAATAGAAAAGCAGGCACAATGGTGCTAAGACCCTCCTGGGTAACAAAAGTTAGTTAGCATATTCTTCAATGTTGGTTGTCTCCTCCTGGGGTTCTGGAAGCGGGTTGGTTTGGCTGCTTCCAGGGGAGATCTTTAGAGCATCCTCTTCCTGCTTGAGGGTTGGCAGGTGATGGGATGACAGTTGGTGAGGTGGCTGCCTGAGGTTCAGCTGGTGTAGTTACTTGTACCATGGGGTGGATGACAGGGGTAGATGTAGCCTGCCTGGCCTTGGTAGGTGCGATCACTATTGTAGGAGATATTCCTGCTGGGCGCACATACACCTTCTCCTTCTTATAGGCCGCAATAAAATCCTCCGGGATGCGGCGGATTTTCATGGCGTACCAGCCTCTTAACCCTTCATGCCGGGTGAAGGTTACATATTCCCCCAGTGGCAGATCCCTAGCAGGGTGTCCCTTCCTCAGGTGGGACTCCACATCTCTCCTGCTCAAGAACAGGTCACTGATCCTGTTGGGGTCTGCAATGAACCCAAACCCCCGCTCATGATTCACATTGAGGACCTGGCCCCTTCCTGCCGAGTGCCAGGGACCAAAATGACCGGCAAGGACCTTTTCTTTCTGGTCCAGATCTGGGCCTAGCACAGCTAGCCTCCTCTGTTCCCTTTCCCTCTGCTCGGCTGCCAGCTGGCGGATGGTTGCTTGGCAAATGGACTCCGTCTCCTCTTCCTCCCGGGATCTGCTTCTACCCACGGTGGACAAGGGTACTACCACTAGGGGTTCAGGTGTTTCCCTCCAGGGCTCAGAATCCCGGTCCCAGACCAGGTCCAGCACGAACTGTCCGGACACGGCCACAGCGGTATACCCCAAGGCCTTCCCAGGTGCAGGGGCAGCAGACGTACCTGGAGCCTCCTGGCAGTGTTCCGGCTCCGGTGTGTGTCTGAGACGGCCGGCGTCAGCAGGGATATCCACCGGGACGGGCTGGTCAGCGGTCATAGGCGGTGGTGGAGCAGATGACAGCTCCGGATCTGCAGGGGTCTCTGGTGGGAACTGCGCTGCTGCGTCAGGTCAAGGCAGGAGCTCATCTTCCTCCTCTTCAGCTCCCAGGCCCTCAGATAACACCTCCGGACAGGCCTCATACAGCGGCGGTGTCGGCAGAGAGGTGACAGTTGGCGCTGCCAGTTGTATTGCGGCGGTTGCAGACTCTACTGGGTCTGCCCGGGTGAGATCCGGTGCAGCAGCGACGGGACCAATGACTGGGGTACCGATGATGGAGACGCCTCCAGGGCGTGCTGCCATTTCTTCATCCAGAGCGCCTCCTCCTTCAGCTGCAGTTCGTGAGTCAGCCGGGCAATCTCATCCTCCAGCTGCAGACGGTTCATGCCGGAAGCCAGATCGGAGCCCTCAGCTATTGCGCCGGGGAGGTTCAGCTTAACCTCCCTTCGCTCTTTAGGCCTCTTCTCTCCTTCCATCATGGCGTTCTCTCCTTTCTCTTCCTGTCTCGACTCTTCCCGCCACTGCTCTCGCTCCTCCTTCTGAGGGGGAGTCTTCTTCCTACTCCTCCATACCAGGCCAGTATACGAACCCCTCGGGGGGTGGGCCATGTTGCTGTTGAATAGAAGTTCAGACAGGGGAGGCCCAGGACAGTCCGTGCTCTTTTCTTAGGACCACCCATGTTGTCACGCCCCTCTTCACGGCTCCAGCGGCCATTTTTAGAGTTTATTTTACAGTCTATCAAATTGGTTATTCTGCACATTTTCACAAGCTGTTAAGTCCAATAAATCGTAGGCACACAGAACCCAGTGGCACCGGGCTTCGTCATCCTGTTCGTGACGCCAAGTGGGGTCGCCCTCCCAGGGCTGGCGGAGTACTCGGTACTGGTGCCGATGAGCTTCAATGGGAGATATCACGGCAGCTGTGACCCGGTGCCCATTTTAAAAGGGGAATGTTTCAGTGTGCTTATGGTGATGAGAGTTTATAAGTGATTCGTGACGCCACCTGTGGTGTTCGGCAAGGAAGATGTTAAGCCGACGCTGCAGACAGATCCTCTGGGACAGATGGTGTGGTGCAGCAAGGATGTTATAGCCCTCCACAGGCAGGGCTGTAGTCCCAGGGCAGTGTAGGTGAAGTGACACGTAGATGGTGTAGTGTCAGGCACAGGGGATGTAGCTGTGCTGAGTAGGTTGACGCAGGAATAAGTGGAGGACACCAGGGCATGTAGTTCCAAAGCTTTAATCACAGTCTGCTCTGGTACAGGTGCCCGCATCCGTGCCATGTCCTCCAGGTCAGAAGCTCAGTCAACATCCAGGCAAGATGAAGTACCCCCTTCCAACACTCCGCCAACATGTGCCTTTTCTGAACGTCTCCCTATTGCGTCTTTAGTGAAGTACTCCAGTACTGAGTTACACTGGGGTTCCTCCTGTCAGATGTTCTTATGAACTCTACTTGTACGGCAGACAGCTGTAGCCTGCTTCGGGGACTCCATGC
Organism: Dendrobates tinctorius; assembly: GCF_039654945.1. NCBI lineage: Eukaryota > Metazoa > Chordata > Amphibia > Anura > Dendrobatidae > Dendrobates > Dendrobates tinctorius. The sequence goes on along the minus strand of NW_027361738.1, from coordinate 23,607,727 downwards.
TACTAAGTCCCGGCTCACTATCGTTGCTGTTGCGCCCCCAAGTCTTGTGTGGGAATAAAGTGGTGACAACTTCTATTCCTCCGGTGTCTGCTGCAGGACCATTAGAATCCATACAACCTCAAGGACCAGACCCCGACCTTGCGCTGTGAACTTGAGAAGGGTTCTCTTCTAACCCTAATCCTTAGTCCTCCTTTTCTCCTTACGTTCCGTACAATCCTTTCCTTCATATGGAAAATCAGGCTTTCTATAATGTCTCTCTCTCCTGTGCCAGCGGACCCAGATCACTGAGGTCGGCTGCAGCACTTCCTTCATCCATCCCACTCGGGGAATCTTCTCTCTTCCTCTGACTCTGTCAGACTCACTGACTGACTGACCCAATCCTAAACTCTTCCCACTCTTTTGATGCAAGCTAAACGCCACCCGCCTCCCAGCACGCTTTGTGTTCCAAGCAGGGAGCCACCAAAGGGTGCTTTGCTACACTACTGTGTTGTGTGGGATGCAGGTGTTGGAGCGTGGTCAGGTGTTTCCACCTTACCTGGATGGTGGGATACCACACCTCAGGAGGTGCAGTACCTCTGTGGCGACTGAACCCTCAGGGGCGCCACAGTTTCCCCACAACATGATGGTCCAACTACAGTACAGTACAGTTCCCCCCATAGTCCCACATACAATATATTGCGCTCCCAATACAATACTATGGTATCCCCATAGCCCCCAAAATAATAATCTTAATACTCACCATATCAAAGCTCCCTGTCCACCGTAGCCGCAGTCTGATTTTCTATTCTGCCTTGCCATCACTTATGCAGGGCTTCTGACAGCGATCTTATGGGCACCGTTTGATCACCATGGCGTACGTCTACATAATCGGTTGTAAACTCCTTCCCGAACATAACATAAACTTACATCAAGGTTTGTGAAGGGGTTTATAGCAAATTTTGCTGACGGGAGAAGTTCTACTCAGTGGGACTGGTGATCGGATACATAACACCGAAGATATTGTTTCAGTGTCTGATTAAGGTCGGACTCACACTCCCGTACAACACGGCCGAGGGCTATGCGATAATACATCACATAGCACTCGGCCCCGTGTTATACTATTGGGGCAGCTCAGATCCGTGATTTATTCTCATGCCAAATCGGCATTTGAGAGCATAGGCAGCATGTTGCTATTGGCAGTGAGACTCGGCTCACTTGCACCTATACAAGTCTATGGGTTTGTGTGAAACATCACACTGCACTCGCATATCACCCGAGTGCAGTGCAATTCCTGCCGTCGCCGACAGCAGAGGAAATGGAGAAATTACTTTCTCTGTCTCCTTCGCAGCTGTGCTCTGATCTTGTCATGCGAGAGCAACGGATCACAGTAGCATGACACTTGGCTCTCGCTCACAGAAGAGCAGGAGAAGAGGGTCATTAAAGGGAATCTGTCACCTCAATTTGGCACGCTATGTAAATGAGTTGTGTCTGGTCCGTTGGGCGGTGTTTTGGCTCCATAACTCCACCCCTCCCTGGCCGATGTACGCAAACTTTCAGGTAATTTCCGTAGTTGTCGTCCACATTACGTGCGTGCGCATTGCAATCTCCAATCGCACGTGCGCAGTATACTTTGCCCAACTGCGGGCAAAGCTGAAAAGCAATAGTGCGCATGCGCCGGTGACCTATGTCATGGAAGTATTTTGCTGCCATTTCTGTGTTCCGGTACGCTCTGTCTGACTATTGCTCTCTGAGTGATACATAGTAGAAAAAGGCCCTTCAATATTGATCTTGTTACAGAATGCCCTCCAAAATTTGGAAATGAACTGAGTAAGAAACTGTATTTTCCTGAATAGCATATAAAGGCACAATGTGTTTGATGAATAACTTACTTAAAGGGAATCTGTCAGTAGAATCAACCCTCCTTGGTCATCTATATGGGCATCTAGGTCATAAAAAGTTGAATAAAATTATATCTGTGATCCAATGTGTTATTCCAGAGAAATCCACATATTTTATATATTTGTAAATGTGCTGTTAAGATCTATGGGCCGGACACATTCTGGTATACAAACCTGAATTAACACTTTGGTTGATGTACTCAGGGAGCACTGTGTGCCATCAATGTGCCATCTGTATGTCATCAGTGTGGCATCTGTGTGCCATCAGTGTGCGATCCGTGTGTCATCAGTGTGCGATCCGTGTGTCATCAGTGTGTCATCTGTGTGCCATCCGTGTGGCATCTGTGTGCCATCAGTATGCCATCGGTGTGCCATCCGTGTGGCATCTGTGTGCCATCAATGTGTCATTAGTATGCTATCTGTGTGCCATCAATGTGCCATCCGTGTAGCATTAGTATGCCATCTGTGTGCCATCGGTGTGTCATCGATGTGCCATCCGTGTGTCATCAGTATTCCATCCGTGTGTCATCCGTTTGTCATTAGTGTGCCATTAGTATGACTTCTATGTGCCATCAGTGTGTCATCAGTGTGTCATCGGTGTGCCATATGTGTGCCATCAATGTGCCATCCATGTGGCATCTGTGTGCCATCAGTATGCCATCTGTGTGCCATCAGTGTGTCATCCATGTGCTCTCTGAGTGCCACCCGTTTTTTTCAGGATGGCATAAGAAAAATCAATTCCAAAGCTTCTCCTATACTTTGCAATGTTAAACACGTACAGCACATAGATGAGGCATGGATGTTATCCGTGTGCTGTACACGTTTTACACAGACCCATAAACTTGTATTGTCATTTGTGCTGCTCGTAAAAAAAATGGACATGTCTCTGTGTGGTTTACATAGACATACGGTTCGAGCAAACATGTACATTTGTGCAGTACCATAGATTGTAATGGATACATGTGGCGTCCGTGAAAGAAACAGATTCCACATGTACTGTGGGTCGCCCTCCCAGGGCTGTGGGGTACTCGGTACCGGGCCGGTGTCAGGGGGATGTGCTGCGGTGGCGGTGACCCGGTCCATGGCCCTGGGCGCCCAACAAAATGGTGGTTTTTATTTGATGGTTTATATGAATAGTTCGTGACGCCACCTGTGGTGTTCGGCAAGTATGGTGTTAGGCCGACGCTGCCTGCAGATCCTCTGGGACTGATGATGTGCGCAGTAAAGATGGTGAAGCTCCCCACAAGTGGAGCTGTAGTCCCAGGGCAGTGTAGATGTAGTAATGGCGGGGAGGGGCAGATGGTGTAGGTGCGGGTACCCAGGTGTAGCGGTGCTGGAATAACTGGAGGACACCAGAGTGTGCGGTTCCAAAGCTTTACTCACAGTCTGCAGTTCACACAGGTGCCTGCCTCCGTGCCGTGTTCTCCAGGTCAGGGCCCCAGCCAACCTCCAAGTAAGATGGAAAGCTCCCTTCCAACACTCCTCCAATGTGTACCTTCCTGAACGTCTCCTCAATTGCACCTTTAAGTGTGAAGTACCCCAGTACCGCAGTTCCCTGGAGTGCCTCTTGTCTCGGGTTCCTAAGACCCTTACTTGTATGACAGACAGCTGTAGCCTGATCAGGGATCTCTATCTCCAGAGTCCCGGCTCTCTATTCAGTTGCTGTTGTGTCCCAAGTCTATGACAGGAGTAAGGCATTAGCGGCTCACTACTCCACCGGTGTCTGTTGCTGGATATTAAGGATCCGGTCAACCTCGGGGACCGGGCCCCGGCCTTGCGCTCTGGACTGGAAGGGTTGTCTATCTCTCTAACCCACTTCCCACCGTCCTTCTGTTCTCCTTCATTCCGATCTGTTCTGTCTTTCTTATGGAAGCTATAGTTTCAGGTCTACGCCTCTTCTCCTTCCCTTCCTTCCCGTGCCAGCTGGCCCAGATCACTGGGGCAGCTGCAGCACTTCTTCCTCCATACCTTCTTCCAGGGATCCTCACTCTTCACTAAGTGACTGTCCTCTCCTACTCCGCCTGCCCTCTCTCTGCAGACTGACCCCAATTCTACACTTTCCCTCTCTTTTATATATTCTTACTCCACCCGCCTCCCAGCACATCTCGTGTTACGAAGCCAGGGACCACAAAAGGTACTCTATTACCTTCCCAGCATAAAGCATGGAAGGGCCACTGCTGAACTATCCTGTGTGTGGGGTGCAGGTGTGGAGCGTGGTTAGGAGCTCCCACCTTACCTGGATGGTGGGGCACCACACCTTAGGAGAAGGTGCAGTACCTCTGTGGCGACTGAAGCCTCAGGGGCACCACAACTGCAAACACAAACATGTGAAGGGAGCCTGAGGGAGTATGGCATATTTAGCGCTAATGAGAGGGCGCACATGTTTGACACTGTATGAGGGAGGAAATGGTTGAGGAAGTAAGAGTGGCTGGGACCCTAGGAGGTAGTGATAGGGAAACCATGATTCTGTGGGGTCCCTTTATACACTTATAGGTAGTGTTGAGCATTCCGATACCGCAAGTATCGGGTATCGGCCGATACTTGCTGTATCGGAATTCCGATACCGACTTCCGATATTTTTTCAATATCGGAAGTCGGCATCGGAATCGGAAGTTCAAAGTTGATTGACAGCCGAAATGACGTCATCATGATGCGCGGTGTGTGCGCATCATGATGCGCCATCATTTCGGGCCTTCCGGGGGTCTCTGCCGGCCTGCCGGGGGGCTGTGCCAGCCTGCCGGGGGGCTGTGTGGACTGCCCGGGGTCTGTACCGGCCTGCCGGTGGTCTGTGCACCCTGTGGGGGTCTGTACCGGCCTGCCGGGGGGCTGTGCTGATGTCTGGGGGTCTGTGCAAGCATCGTCCGATGGGACTACAAGTCCCATCTGGCAATGCCTGCTACCATGACAGTGATTGACACATTAGCCAATGATGGGATAGTAGTAGTCCCATCATCCGGCTAATGTGTTAAATGTTAAAAAAAAAATATATATATATATACTACATACATACTACATACATACTACATGCATGCTACATACATACTACATGCTACATACATACCACATATATACTACATGCATGCTACATACATACTACATGCTACATACATACCACATATATACTACATGCATGATACATACATACTACATGCTACATACATACTACATATATACTACATGCATGCTACATACATACTACATGCTACATACATACTACATATATACTACATGCATGCTACATACATACTACATGCTACATACATACTACATATATACTACATGCATGCTACATACATACTACATGCTACATACATACCACATACATACTACATACATACTACATACATACTACATGCATGCTACATACATACTACATGCTACATACATAACACATATATACTACATGCATGCTACATACATACTACATGCTACATACATACCACATACATACTACATACATACTACATACATACTACATGCATGCTACATACATACTACATACTACATACATACTACATATATACTACATGCATGCTACATACATACTGCATGCTACATACATACTACATACATACTACATACATACTACATGCATGCTACATACATACTACATACATACTACATGCTACATACATACCACATATATACTACATACATACTACATGCATGCTGCATACATACTACATGCTACATACATACCACATATATACTACATACATACTACATGCATGCTACATACAATACATACATAGACATACAGTACATATAACATAGAGTAACATACTTACCAATACTTGTCACATTGTTCCCCGAAGCCATTGTCTTTTACGGAATAAATATTAACATAACAAACCACAAAAATACTCACCCATGATCCGAAGCAGTCCACGAGTGTGTCCCACGACGATCTTGGGTAGAGAACTGCAGCATCAGCTGATGCTGCAGTTCTCTACCCAAGATCGTCATGGGACACACTCGTGGACTGCTTCGGATCATGGGTGAGTATTTTTGTGGTTTGTTATGTTAATATTTATTCCGTAAAAGACAATGGCTTCGGGGAACAATGTGACAAGTATTGGTAAGTATGTTACTCTATGTTATATGTACTGTATATCTATGTATGTATTGTATGAATGTATTGTATGTAGCATGCATGTAGTATGTATGTAGTATGTATGTAGTATGTATGTAGCATGTAGTATGTATGTAGCATGCATGTAGTATGTATGTAGCATGCATGTAGTATGTATGTAGCATGCATGTAGTATGTATGTAGTATATATGTAGCATGTAGTATGTATGTAGCATGCATGTATTATGTATGTAGCATGCATGTAGTATGTATGTAGCATGTAGTATGTATGTAGCATGCATGTAGTATGTATGTAGTATATATGTAGCATGTAGTATGTATGTAGCATGCATGTAGTATGTATGTAGTATGTATGTAGCATGTAGTATGTATGTAGCATGCATGTAGTATATATGTAGTATGTATGTAGCATGTAGTATGTATGTAGCATGCATGTAGTATGTATGTAGCATGCATGTAGTATGTATGTAGTATGTATGTAGCATGCATGTAGCATGCATGTAGTATGTAGCATGTATGTAGTATGCATGTAGTATATATGTAGTATGTATGTTACATGTAGTATATATGTAGTATGCATGTTGCATGCATGTAGTATATATGTTGTATGTATGTTGCATTTAGTATATATGTAGTATGAATGTAGCATGTATGTAGTATGTAGTATGAATGTAGCATGTATGTAGTATGCATGTTGCATGTAGTATATATGTAGTATGCATGTTGTATGCATGTAGCATGTAGTATATATGTAGTATGTATGTAGTATGTATGTAGTATGTATATATGTAGTATGTATGTAGCATGTAATTTTTTTTTTTTTTTACATTCAACACATTAGCCGGATGATGGGACTACTACTGTCCCATCATTGGCTAATGTGTCAATCACTGTCATGGTAGCAGGCATCGCCCGATGGGACTTGTAGTCCCATCGGACGATGCCTACACAGACCCCCGAAGCCTGCACAGCCCCCCGGCAGGCCGGCACAGCCCCCCGGAGCCTGCACAGACCACCGGCAGGCCGGCACAGCCCCCCGGCAGGCCGGCACAGCCCCCCGGCAGGCTGGCACAGCCCCCCGGCAGGCCGGCACAGCCCACCGGAGCCTGCACAGACCCCCTGGCAGGCCGGCACAGCCCCCCCGAAAGGCCCGTACAGACCCCAGAGAGGCTGTACAAGGCAAAAACAGGGTTTTTCTTATTCCGATACCGGAAGTCCCATAGACTTGAATGGGACTTCCGGTATCGGAATCGGCGATACCGATACTTTTTTTTAAGATCGGCCGATCCATTCCGATCCGATACTTTGAAGTATCGGACGGTATCGCTCAACTCTACTTATAGGGTCTCACACTCCATACTTATATGATATTAGCTGACAAAGAAGAAATCATCTCTCTCCTGATCCTGTTATTCTATGCTCTCACCTCTATGACACTTATGATTCATGCATCAGCAGATCCACGTAGCCCTAATGAGTACGAAAGTCCTAGAAGTAGATAGATAAAGGGGCTATGAACCCTTAGTAAGACAGGTTAATTAGAGTAATAACATGTTGTTGTATAACCAACACCTGTATTAACCTTTTTCTGGAAATTCCCGAATGTATCTAATAATTAACGGCCGAATACAATCTGATTGGTTAACGAATATGAATATGATTGGTTAAAACCATTTATGCTTACTTTTGAATAATCAATTGTCCAATGGAATACGATGGTGTAATGTAACCGCCTACTCAAATGAGCATATAAGCTACTCAATTAAACCAGGAAATGTGTGACATCCTACAGATACATACCCTGTCTCTGTGTGTGTTTGTTCACCGCTACTCGAGTAGGCCTCAAACCAAAATCTGGCAACCTTCCAGCATATTGATCTCCCATTGAGAGATAAGAATCAAATCATAAACTCTTCAGCTGGCGTCCCCATTGGGGTGGCCTGGTCACAACAGAAGACCCCAGTATCCTGAGATCCGGCACCTGCAGACTGAGGCCTAGAGGACACACAGACCAAAATCACCGGTGAAGGTAAAAGCCATTGTTTCTTACAAAAATCTGTGTCTCCCCTCTGCTACATGTTCTGAACCAGTTCTGGGGTACAGTATAGTCTTGTCTTCTTACATACCAGCACTAAGAACCGTAGAATATCCTTGTGATACATAAGACGTATGCTGGAGGGAGAAACCTAAAAGCTGCTACGTATGATTGCGCATGAATGAATGATCCAACTTTGAGGGTACTAGGAATTCTTTACTGTGTTTTTGCCCCTTGGGAGCGTCTCTCCATGATAACTGGCTTGCCAGGATTCATGTGAGGACACGTCTCTGGCGGCATACGCATAAAGAAGGCTGCGTACGTCCTCTTGGAGAGTGCTAGAGGTTCTATTACGGTGTTACAACGCCGGTTAAAGACAGGATAGGTCTATCTACCTTCTATCCTGTCTGATACGCACAAACTGCCCCCTAATGGTGCTAAAGAACTTTGAGGTAGTAGGGATTACATTAGCCTGCATATTAATGATAGCTCTAGTCTTCTGGTTGATAAATAAGATCTCTGAGTACACAAGGGCTAGTAGGTCTAGCTGAGGGAAAAGATTCTGACTGGGCTAATAAGAAATTTTAGGACATATTAGTCTGCCTATAGTTAATTGAATTTGCTCTCTGGTATATATATAGGTTTATTATAACTGCAGAGAAGTGCCATCTCATACTGAGTACGTAGAGATTTAGTGAGTTAGATGACCGGGTGGTTCACGTTGGCCAGCCACTAAATAATTAATAATTAACCTTCTTATCAAGGTTCCCATGGGTTTTGATGCCTACTAACTGATGACGTCACGTCACGTCATGTCACTTCAGTTTTAGGACGTAAGTTCGGACACTGAGCGGGAACCTCTTATAACAACGGCACGCAGTCTATGTATCGAATTAGCGCAGTGCAGTCGGCATAGATATTGCTAGCAAAGTGATAATGAAGTAAAATTGTTGAGAGGTGGGCACACAGTAACAGCGTATATTAAGGGAATAGTGGATAGCAACCAGAGAAAGAGGCAGCTAGAGAGATATGGTCTAGGTGCAGCCTGTACATTGAGTTAGCGAAGTGCAGTCAGTACGGGTCCGCAAGCCATAGGCATTTTACATTTTAGGACAAGCCAGGAGAATTTTTAGCCCCCAATACAGTTAAGTATCAACCAGAAAACATAGATAGGATTTTTAGCAAGCACCAGGAGATAGAAAGTAGGGAGTGCAGTGATTAGAAGCAGAAGCCAGAGATAGCAAGCTTAATAAGTTAACAGTTTACTGAATCTGTGTGAAAGAATGTGAATGACCTTTGAGACTCTCTGCTGATAAGTGGAAGCGCATGATCTCATGTGTAAAAGATATTCTGTGTGAATGAGAGGACATTGTAGGTTCTGTCTGGAGACTGCGATTTTCAAAAGAAAATCTGATGCGAATCATGTTTTGTATGACAGATGGATATTTGGTGGGACAGTCCCAGGCACGAATGTGAAGAAATTTCATTACATACAGCGAGGAGATGATTGGTGGGCGCTGTTAGCATTAAACATGCATATCCCTTTAAGTAATGCGTTGAAAGGTCACACGTTACAAGACCTGAGGTTTGGTGAACAGTTTATATTGCAAAGCCCAGACGGACAAGTTTTGCACAATAGACGTTTCCGTGTCAGGAATAGAGCCCCCCGTTGAGTGGTGTATATTGCGGGTTGCATTATATAGGGAAAAGTTCTGTTTTGTGGTCTGAGCTTGCCTTGTGTGTGTGTGCCAAATATTCCATGAGAAAATGTCGTTGCCCTAATTGCACATTTGGATTAATGATGATTATATCTCCTGAAGGTTGGAGAATTGTCAAAATTATACCAGGAGGGTATATCCAACAGCTCACTGGTTTTGGATTTCTGTCAGGCAGATTTCCAGAGTATAAAGTATTCAGGCTCAATGTGCATGGTATTCCTGCAACTCCCTGGGTCGACGGAATTTTATTAAGTGACATAGAGAATTATAATCTTGTCAGATGTCCATTAAATAATGGAGAGCCAGAGACTTATCTGGTAGAAGCGCAGCTTGCAGCTCTGCTCACTGGATTCGCACTGTAGCATAATACGTATTTGTAAAAGGTGTACAGCTAGTTTTTCTCAATGTTAGGTTAAGTGTTTAGAATGCATGATAAGGAAAAGGAGAGGCAGATGGTTCAAAGTACAACTTTGCCTTTGACTTGAAGCAGTGTCAGATTTCCATGGAAGGCAATTGTCCGGTAGTAAAGATAAGGAATGCTTTTAGTATGTGTTTGAAAGAGGGAAAAAAAAAAAGGAAAATCCCGTTATATGTGTAATGGAAATCCACCACTCTGCCCCCTATTCGGTACTAGTATGGTGATTTCCAAAGGGGGGGAGATGAGAGGAGAGTCCGCTATTTTTAATATTTTAAAATATATGCTAATCCATAAAGGGATCTCTCACTAATCTGGATTTTGAGTTTTTCTTTCCGGAAGGTCCAAGAACCTGGTTGTATGGCGATCACACAGCATGAGATAGTAGAAAGCAGAACCACTCCTCCCTCATAACTCTACAGGGGAGGTGGAGTTGACGGCACTCATTGAGGCGTTTAGGGGGCTTTAAGGTAAGCAAGACACCACATATACAAGTCATTGTTTTCAGGTGAACCCACAACTGCGGCTCCATATGGGGAGGAAAGGTCTTTTCTTACACCAACAGGCCCTGGAAGAGGTTGCCATAGTGAAAGTGAGGGTACATATGAGAAGGAACCCATGGAGCACGAAGCAAACAAAGTGGCTGGGAATCAGCCAGAAGACCAAGGTACTGGAAGTCCCCTGAGGCGCCTCCACTGGTCATGGTGAGCATTAAAAATAACCAGTTAGAATTAAGTATCTTACAGACTCTGACTCGGTCACCAACCGGGGAAGAGACTGAAGTCTGGTCGGAAGCTGGAGCTCAGAACCGTGGATGGTGGGACAGCGGGTATGTTTGCCAAAATCCTTGCACCATGTGATGGCTCATGACTCAACGCACGTGAGTGAAGACTAGAGTTGAGCGACTTTTGGTTTTTTAGGGTCGCGTTTCGTTTCGTGAAACCCGACTTTTCCAAAAGTCGGGTGGAGCAAGATCGTCCGATTATAGGGAAAAGTCGGGGTCGTCCCGAAACACGAAACCCAATGTAAGTCAATGGGGAATAAAAGTCGGCAGTGAGAGGAGGACAGGAAACACACCTACAGTGCCCATTTGAATGCCAAAAGCATCAATTCTTCATACTTAAGCTTGTCAACCTTAATTAACTTCATAATACAAGTTACGCACTGAAAAATGGGGGTTATTTGGCTAAAGTTGTGGGGGGGGGAGGGCTGGCTGCAGGTTTTCATGTGCCCTGGGCGAAAGAGCGCCCCTTTAACACATACCACAACTCATCATGCTCCGATACGGCAGATAAATAGCGGTATAGTACAATGAAAAATACCTCACTTTTTACATCTCATGACGAGGCCCATCTATTTCTCCATACAGAATCATTGGTCCCATATAATGTTTGAAACAGTATATGATGAGCTCCACATAATGCTACAGTATATGTTGGTCCCCATGGATGAAGCTCCACTGTCTTATGGGCCCAAATAATGCTCCAAACATAATGGGCCCCATTTCTAATGCTCTAGTGTATAATGGGCCCTGTAAATGCTGCTCCAGTGTCTGATGTCCACCTTTGGAATGTTCCAGTGTATGGTGAGCCCCATCTATCATTCTCCAGAGTATAGTGCTCCCCAAAAATTGCTGTCCCAACATTGAAAACAATCAAATAAGTCTCCTCGCTAGGGAATCCCTGTACTTGTCTGGACAGGTGCTGTAGCTTGCTTAACAGCTTGCCAGCCGTTCTCACGCCCAGTATGGATTGCACGTGATTGCACAAAGGTTAGAAAGGGTACCGTATCCCTGGATAACATGTATGGATAGCGTACACATTCAAAATATATGTCTCAGGACGCAGGCTCAGACGGTGTCAGGCCCAGTATGGATTGCACGTGATTGCACAAAGGTTAGAAAGGGTACCGTATCCCTGGATAACATGTATGGATAGCGTACACGTTCAAAATATATGTCTCAGGAGGCAGGCTCAGACGGTGTCAGGCACAGTATGGATTGCACGTGATTGCACAAAGGTTAGAAAGGGTACCATATCCCTGGATAACATGTATGGATAGCGTACACATTCAAAATATATGTCTATACAGCATGAGGCAGGCTCAGACGGTGTTAGGCCCAGTATGGATTGCACGTGATTGCACAAAGGTTAGAAAGGGTACCGTATCCCCGGATAACATGTATGGATAGCGTACACATTCAAAATATATGTCTATACAGCATGAGGCAGGCTCAGACGGTGTTAGGCCCAGTATGGATTGCACGTGATTGCACAAAGGTTAGAAAGGGTACCGTATCCCTGGATAACATGTATGGATAGCGTACACATTCAAAATATATGTCTATACAGCATGAGGCAGGCTCAGACGGTGTTAGGCCCAGTATGGATTGCACGTGATTGCACAAAGGTTAGAAAGGGTACCGTATCCCTGGATAACATGTATGGATAGCGTACACATTCAAAATATATGTCTATACAGCATGAGGCAGGCTCAGACGGTGTTAGGCCCAGTATGGATTGCACGTGACTGCACAAAGGTTAGAAAGGGTACCGTATCCCCGGATAACATGTATGGATAGCGTACACATTCAAAAGATATGTCTCAGGAGGCAGGCTCAGACGGTGTCAGGCACAGTATGGATTTGACGGCCCAGATTACACAGCGGAGGAGCAGGGAGAGGTAAAGATTGCAAATGCTGGGGCCCTGCCCAAGCAAGGGGGGCCCACTCGTGGGCGTCGGTACTGGCACTGGGCCCCTCATAGTACAGCGGTGTGTCTGACGGCGGGTGTGCACCACCACCGTCAGAGACACTTGATTGCACTATGAGGGACCCTGTGTCAGTGCCCGCGCCCAAGAGTCGGCCTACCCACCTGTCCAGGGCATCGGCACTCGCACGGTGTCGTGCGGTAGGTGGTGACCCCGGCCATGGGGGGGGAGGCAGCACAGTTAGGGAGTTTTAGAAAGTGGCATATGTTGATGTTGGACATTCAGCTGATGCAAAAGGCGAAATAGGTGAAGTACCAGGAAAAGGTGGACCAAAGCAAGCCATTTTTCTGTCACCCTATGTGTCATCAGGGGAAGGTGGGACAAAATCCTTGGAAACCCATGCGTGGTTCATTTTAATGAAGGTTAGATCATCCACATTTTGGGTTGACAGACGGGTCCTTTTTTCTGTCAGGATTGATCCAGCTGCACTGAAGACTCTTTCCGATAGCACACTTGCAGCTGGGCAAGCGAGCTCCTGTAAGGCATATTGGGCCAATTCAGGCCAGGTGTCCAGTTTAGCGGCCCAATAGTCAAAGGGGAATGACCTGTGTGGGAGAACATCGATATGGGAGGAAAAGTAGTTTGTAACCATAGTTGACAACTGCTGTCTCCTGTCACTTTCCATCGATGCAGTATTACCAGTTGTGTGAGCGGTATTTGAAAAATCAGTCCACAACATTGTCATGAAACCCCTGTCTCCAACGCCACTTCTGCTGTGTGCACCACGAACACCTCTGCCAAGCTGCCCCCGGCCCGTACGGCTCGTGTGAGAACCATCACCGCTGCTGTGTGCTGGGAATGCCTCAAGCAACCAATTTACCAGAGTTGCTTGTTTATTAGCCAATATTAGGTCAAGGTTCTCCTGTGGCATGATGTTTTGTAATTTGCCTTTATAGCGTGGATCCAGGATGCTGGCCAACCAGTAGTCGTCATCGTTCATCATTTTGGCAATGCGGGGGTCCCTTTTTAGGATCCGCAAGGCATAATCTGACATGTGGGCCAATATTCCCGGTGTCAATGATGCACTGCGAGTGCTGGGTGGAGGAGCACTTTCTGGCAAATCCACATCCCTCCAGTCACGTACAAACCCTGTACCAGACCTTGCCACGCCAACATTTTCACTTGCCCCACGAGATGCATCCTCCTCCCCTAAGTAATCATCCCCATCATCCTCCTCCTCCTCCTCTTCTTCCTCCACCTCGTCCAGGAGAGGTCCCTGAGCAGACAATGGCTGAATGTCATCAAGGATTCCCTCCTCCTCTTCCTCCTCATCAACATTGGCTGCAGACGCCTGCTCCTTAAGGTGCGTCAAAGTTTGCATGAGCAGACGCATAAGTGGGATGCTCATGCTTAGGATGGCGTCGTCTGCGCTTACCAGCCGTGTGCATTCCTCAAAACACTGAAGGACTTTACAAAGGTCTTTCAGCTTCGACCACTGCACGCCTGTCAACTCCATGTCTGCTCTCAAAGTGCCTGGCCGTGTATCCTCCCACAAATGCATTATGGCCTGCCTCTGCTCGCACAGCCGCTCCACCTTGTGCAGGGTGGAGTTCCACCTTGTTGCAATGTCGATAATGAGGCGGTGGTTGGGAAGGTGGAGCAATCGCTGCAGCTTCTGCATACGAACGGAGTGTACAGGCGACCGGCGGATGTGCGCGCACAGTCTTCGCACCTTCTGGAGCAGGGCTGTTAACTCCGGATAATTTTTGAGGAAGCACTGCACCACCAGGTTCAAGGTGTGAGCCAAGCAAGGTATGTGGCTGAGTTTTGAAAGGGCTATGGCTGCCACAAAATTACGGCCGTTATCACTAACTACCTTGCCTGCCTCAAGATGTACACTGCCCAGCCATGACTCAGTTTGTCGCTTCAAGTACTCGGCCAGCACCTCGGCGGTGTGTCTGTCGCCCAAACACATCATCTGCAACACAGCCTGCTGACGCTTTCCACTAGCTGCTCGATAGGGGGACACATCATGTGCAACAGTGGCAGCTGCAGATGGAGTGCTCGTACGACTGCGCTCTGTGGACGAGCTTTCGCTTCTGGAGGAGGAGGAGGAGGAGGGTCGAACACCTACAGCCAACTGTTTCCTATACCGTGGGCTAGGCAGCACTGTCCCACCACCGCTGTCCCCTGTGGACCCTGCATCCACCACATTAACCCAGTGCGCAGTGATGGACACGTAACGGCCCTGGCCATGCCGACTGGACCATGCATCAGTTGTGAGGTGCACCTTTCCGCTCACTGACTGCTTGAGTGCATGGACAATGCGGTCTTACACATGATGGTGGAGGGCTGGGATGGCTTTGCGAGAGAAGAAGTGGCGACTGGGTAGGTCATAGCGTGGTACTGCATAGGCCATGAGTTCGCGGAAAGCTGTGCTTTCCACCAACCGAAAGGGCATCATCTCAAACGAGATTAGTTTGGCAATGTGGGCGTTCAAACCCAGTGTACGCGGATAAGAGACTGAGTACTTTCTTGACCTACTCATAGTGTCTGGGAGGGTGAGCTGGACTTGAGAGCTGCATATGGTGGAAGTAGCGGTGGACAGGGCGGACTGAGAGAGGGTTGATGATGGTGATGGAGTTGGTGTTCTTTCTGATGGCCTAGAATCAGTCTTTCGTTGATATAACAGTGGGATTCCCTGACTGCTGTGGTCTTGCAACGACACCTCAACATTTGCTGCTGTGCTAACCGGTGGGCTTACAGTGGGGGAAACAATGTAGCGTTGCTGACTACCTTCATTGTGATCAGTTGCACATGTGGCACTTGAGGTTTGGTGTTGTGTCCACGCTTGCAAGTGCATGCTGGTTAAATGTCTAAGCATGCAACTGGTATTCAAATTTTTCAGATTTTTCCCTCGGCTAAAGGTCTTTGCGCACTTCTTACAGATAACCTTGGCCTGATCATGAGGATTTTGTTCAAAAAAGTGCCACACTGCACTCTTCCTACTTTGGCAGACATTTTGCGGCCTAGCACGCTGTGATCTTTTGACCCTCTGGACAAGCTGTCCAGCAACTCTTTTGATGTTTGGAACCTGTCTTTGGAGTGCTTCGGGCCTGCCAGATAAGAGCTGTTGCGATGTCGATGTCTGATGTGGATGCTCCTCATCTGAGCTATTGGAAGCAGCACCCTCTTCCCCCAATGGATGCCAATCTGGGTCAACAACTGGGTCATCCATCACCTCCTCTTCTATGTCATGTGCACCTTTCTCTGTGTCACCGTGTATGGTGGTATAGTGTGCGGGAAGGGGCACCTGAGTCTCATCAGGGTCAAAATCTGGCTCTGTACACTGCGAGGACAATGTAGTGCTCTGAGTGAATGTACCAGCAGAATCATCCATCAGCGGCTGTGCATCAGTGCACTCCATGTCAGATTCATCTTGGCCTGGGTAATTCACCATTTCACTTGATAATCCAGGCATGGTATGTGAAAACAGCTCCATGGAGTAATCAGTAGTATGGCCTGCGTCATCCTTCAATCTTGGTTGGGGTGAAGGACACAAGGAAAGGTGTGGTTCATGAACATGAGCCTCCAATGATGACTCAGTGCTTTTACTTTTTACAACTGAAGAAGAGGAGGCGATAGAGCTGGAGGCTGAGTCAGCAATGTAAGACAAAACTTTTTCCTGATGCTCTGCCTTTAAAAGCGGTTTGCCAACTCCTAGAAAACTAAGCGTTCGAGGCCTTATGTAGCCAGACGATGACGCAGGGTCAGCACCTCCTGCATTCGGTCCTATTTTGCTCTTGCCACTACCATCAGATCCACCACCAACACCATCATTACCAGCTGCCAACCCCCGCCCAATTCCACGGCCTCTTCCACCAGCCTTCCTCATTTTTGGTAGAAATGTAGACAAAATCCAACAAACTATATAGTAATGTAAAACAAGGTACAAGGTGTCTATAGGACAGGGGAGATTTAGAATTTCTGCACACACTTGTGGACAGTGGACACTTTTGGATTGTGTGAGGCCCACTGATATCTGAGCGCTATGTGACAGGCTCGATGGCACAGCTGCCTGTGACCAAAGTGACGAAAGGATAATGGAGATTTTGAATCTCTGCGCACACTTTTGGACACTGGACACTTGTGGATTGTGTGAGGCCCACTGATATCTGAGCGCTATGTGACAGGCTCGATGGCACAGCTGCCTGTGACCAAAGTGACGAGAGGATAATGGAGATTTTGAATCTCTGCGCACACTTTTGGACACTGGACACTTGTGGATTGTGTGAGGCCCACTGATATCTGAGCGCTATGTGACACACTCGATGGCACAGCTGCCTGTGACCAAAGTGACGAGAGGATAATGGAGATTTTGAATCTCTGCGCACACTTTTGGACACTGGACACTTGTGGATTGTGTGAGGCCCACTGATATCTGAGCGCTATGTGACACGCTCGATGGCACAGCTGACTGTGACCAAAGTGACGAGAGGATAATGGAGATTTTGAATCTCTGCGCACACTTTTGGACACTGGACACTTGTGGATTGTGTGAGGCCCACTGATATCTGAGCGCTATGTGACACGCTCGATGGCACAGCTGCCTGTGACCAAAGTGACGAGAGGATAATGGAGATTTTGAATCTCTGCGCACACTTTTGGACACTGGACACTTGTGGATTGTGTGAGGCCCACTGATATCTGAGCGCTATGTGACACGCTCGATGGCACAGCTGCCTGTGACCAAAGTGACGAGAGGATAATGGAGATTTTGAATCTCTGCGCACACTTTTGGACACTGGACACTTGTGGATTGTGTGAGGCCCACTGATATCTGAGCGCTATGTGACACGCTCGATGGCACAGCTGCCTGTGACCAAAGTGACAAGAGGATAATGGAGATTTTGAATCTCTGCGCACACTTTTGGACACTGGACACTTGTGGATTGTGTGAGGCCCACTGATATCTGAGCGCTATGTGACAGGCTCGATGGCACAGCTGTGACAAAAGTGACTAGAGGATAAGGGAGATTGGATTGCTTTTAAAAAAGCAGTTTGCGGAGCAGTGGGTAAACAGCAATGCCAGCGTGTCAGGAAGCCTTAAAAGGCAGCCCAACAACCAACACCACTGATACACCACAATATAGCCTCCCCTTGCACTGCACACACAGTGACTTGTGTGTTGTGCAGGCCAAATCACTAGCAGCAGAAGCAGTTTTTTTGTCTTCTTCCCTGCCTAACGCTCTCCCTACAGAATCAGCAGCAACCTCTCCCTATACTAAGATCGGCAGAAGTAAGATGGCGGTCGGCATGCACGCCCTTTTATACCCCCTGTGACGCCCACCAAAGCAAGCCAATCACTTGCATGCCCTTCTGAAAGATGGTGGTGACCCGTGCCTAGGTCATCACGTTGCCCACAGTGTCCGTGCATCCTGATTGGCTGAAAAAGAGCGCAAAACAAACTTTTGAAACGCGACTTTGGCGCGTAAGTCGCCGACCTCGTGGCCGACCTCATCCTAGGGTCGGGTTTCGTTTCATGAAACCCGACTTTGCCAAAAGTCGGCGACTTTTGAATTTTTTCGACCCGTTTCACTCAACTCTAGTGAAGACAAAAACGATGTGCTCTGAAGAAAGATGTTGGGTCCACCTGTTTAGCTTTACATTAACATAGATTAGATGCGCACAACACAGATAGACTAGAAAGATGCCATAGACATACAAGTGCGCCTGGGCCCTCCTATCCGTTTCAATGACTGCAGATTGACTTCATACAGGCTGCCCAAGGTAAGATGTATGAAGTATGTGCTCGTGTGTTGATCTCTTTTCAGGGGACTGGAAGCCTTCCTGATGTCAGAAACTACCACAACTGAGGTACTCTTTTGTCCACATAGATGTTGTAACTATTTGACAACCCCTGTAGCAGGTCCGGAGTCCAAAAGGGACTCCCATTTGTGTAAAAATAAGTTTTTGATTCTATTCTAGTTAATCCAGACACTGGTTGGTGACCAAAAGACACAAAGACCACTGGAGCCACTGGTTGATGGTCCCCGCTAAGCCACGTCCGTAGAGTTAGACGGAAGACCGGTCCATACAAGCTACTATGAGGTCCTGGAGCGGAAGAATGAGGGTCCTGTCCCTGATGATGTTGGCAGCTTTACTGCAAGAAGGACAAATGGACGAGACACTTCAGAATAGCACATCAGTAACCTTGTGGTTTGACACCAAGGCAGCAACAGCTACATTTAGGGTGGACTTGTGTCAGATAGTGAAGTGTCAATGGAATCTTAAATTTGGGAAAAAGAGTAGCAACCCCAATTATAAATATCTAACAGGAGCTGAAGGGGCGGTGGTATATATCTGTGTAACTAGACCAGGAAATGAGAACTGTAATTCTTGGTCAGATGCAGCTTGGAACACGGGAACTTCATGGGGGTATAAGCCAGAGGAAGCCATGACTCGTGTTAGTTCATCAGGAAAGCCTCTCCTCAAAAGGATGAATATTGCTGTACCCATTCCAAAATGGGGTTGTGATCCAGAGGTTTTGGACTGGAGATTCTCTTGCAATCCTCTCCTTATAACACTGGATGAACCCTCTCTTGGAGATGAAGGTCTCTATGTATTGGGACTGTATATCCCAGGTAGACAGGTTCAGCAGGGAACATTTTGGTTAAAAGCTGTTCCTGCACAGGACAAGGAACAAGAGGAGGACAAACCCCAAAGGTCAGGAGAAATGTTGGATGTTGATGGAATTGGGGAATTAGGCTATGAGGAGAAGTTAGCCGTAGAAACAGGCTATACAGAGAGGAATGAATGGTTGCTATGGATGAAGTATACTACAGAGCAAAATAACAAAACTGATTGTATTGCATGTGCAACCGCTAGGCCCCATTTAGGGACTATTCCCCTCAGATATTCAGAACAGGATCAAGTAGATTTACAGTGTATTCTAGCTTTGTATAATGCCACATATGACCCTAGTGATAATGTTTTGTGTCAATCTCTATCAGTCCGGTATCCAATAGCAAAAATTGATCAGGTGCCACCTAGAGTTAATGCATATCCAGGTGACTACACTTGCTTCCTGAGAACAGGACCAGGGAGATGGGTAGGAAATCTAACTTCAGAGTTTTGTCACATCACCATCCCCATAAATACAGATAAAGGAGGCTTTAAAGCCAGTTGGTTTCAAAACCAAACTATAGCAAGGAGTGACATATGGTGGTTATGTGGAGATATGAAATTAAGGCCTAGGTTGCCACCAAGTTGGGTTGGCAGCTGTGCTCTAGTTCAGGTGCTCATGCCATTTAAAATAATTTCATCAGAAGAGATTAAAGGAGGTGGAATGAATGTTGAAACCCTGCACAGAAATAGGAGGTCAGTACCTGCTGGGTCTTTTGATCCTAGAGTTTATATAGACAATATAGGGGTACCCAGAGGGGTACCTGATGAGTACAAGGCCAGAAACCAGATAGCAGCAGGTTTTGAATCAATTTTCTTTTGGTGGGTTACGGTTAATAAAAATGTGGATTGGATAAATTATATTTATTATAATCAGCAAAGGTTTATAAATTATACAAGGGATGCAGTAAAAGGGATAGCTGAACAATTAGCCAACTTCTTTAATGACACATCAGAATAGGATGGCTTTGGATATGTTGCTAGCGGAAAAAGAGGGCGTGTGTAAGATGTTTGGAACGTTTTGTTGCACCTTCATCCCAAACAATACTTCACCAGATGGCAGTATCACAAAGGCGTTGGAGGGTCTTACATCCCTGTCCGAAGAATTGGCAGAAAATTCGGGTATCAACAATCCCTTCATGGACTGGTTGGAATCCTGGTTCGGTAGATGGAGTCATCTTGTGTCCAGCCTCCTCATCTCTCTGGCAGTAGTAGCAGCAGTACTTGTGACCTGTGGATGCTGCTGCATACCATGTATCAGAGGACTACTTCAAAGATTGATTGATGCGTCTATTACCAAAACTATGTATATTACATTGAAACCCAATAGTGATGAATATGAGCAAATGGTATGAGGTTGAGAATTAGATATGATCTCCCTTTCCATATGGGGAATTCGGCAGAAGAAGGGTTAGGAACTCCGACACTGGCATTAGGCCTTTGAATGTACCTGTATGTGAATGGTAGAGTCATATCTGTTCTCAAAAGGGGGGACTGATAGGGAAACCATGATTCTGTGGGGTCCCTTTATACACTTATAGGGTCTCACACTCCATACTTATATGATATTAGCTGACAAAGAAGAAATCATCTCTCTCCTGATCCTGTTATTCTATGCTCTCACCTCTATGACACTTATGATTCATGCATCAGCAGATCCACGTAGCCCTAATGAGTACGAAAGTCCTAGAAATAGATAGATAAAGGGGCTATGAACCCTTAGTAAGACAGGTTAATTAGAGTAATAACATGTTGTTGTATAACCAACACCTGTATTAACCTTTTTCTGGAAATTCCCGAATGTATCTAATAATTAACGGCCGAATACAATCTGATTGGTTAACGAATATGAATATGATTGGTTAAAACCATTTATGCTTACTTTTGAATAATCAATTTTCCAATGGAATACGATGATGTAATGTAACCGCCTACTCAAATGAGCATATAAGCTACTCAATTAAACCAGGAAATGTGTGACATCCTACAGATACATACCCTGTCTCTGTGTGTGTTTGTTCACCGCTACTCGAGTAGGCCTCAAACCAAAATCTGGCAACCTTCCAGCATATTGATCTCCCATTGAGAGATAAGAATCAAATCATAAACTCTTCAGTAGTGACCATGGTATTTTAGAATTTTGGATAACTAGAGGAGGAAGACCTGTGAAGACTCAGACGTCAAGGTTAGATTTCAGAAAGGCAGATTTTAAGGGATTCAGAAAGAGAATTGGAGGGATCCAATGGCTGGATATTCTTAAGGACAAAAATGTCCTGGAAGCATGGGAAATCTTGAAAAATGAAATTCTCAAACCACAATTGTTAACAATTCCGAAAAGAGGGAAGAATAGGAAGCATTTAAGGAAACCAGGATGGATGAACACAGAACTTAAGCACATGCTAAAAAGGAAGAAAGAAATGTTTATAAAATGGAAAGAGGGAGGCATATATAAAGAAGAATATAATTCTGGGGGAATTTGCCGTTCCAGCAGAGCGGAGTGTGCGGAGCTTTGCCAGCAGAGCGGATTGTGCGTGGCTGTGCCACCAGAGCGGAGTGTTCGGAGCTGTGCCAGCAGTGCGAAGCTAAGCCAAGTGCCGTACACTAGGAGACAGTGAGTACCGCACCCGCTCTGCCCGAGTGGCCACATACTCAAAAGAACCCTTCTGCTGAGGACTGAGACAGAACGACATTACGTGGTGAGCGCCCTCTGTGTAAACGTGGACCTGCCAGCCTCTGTGAATGGAGGAGACTCCCTTGACAAGTCTGAGACAGTCGCTAGTGCGTTCGCAGTGACAGATCTGATCCCCTGAGAGTAGTAGCTGGACTGACCGATGAGTGCAGCGCTGTCCCTGCGGTGACACGTTCTGAGTGTGGACTTGTGACTAAGAGTGGTGAGAGCAGGAACCCCTCTCACCATCCAGCATCCTTGTTGTTTTCCCCGAATGCCGTTTCTTCATCGTGGACAGAGACTTGAGAGTCACTGTTGTCGGTTCCATCGTTGTAACCCCGCCTGTCAGAGACTGCATCAAGACGACTCGCGCCGCTGTTGCTAGTGCCACCGTTGGAACCCTGTACTGCCTCACAACAGAAGACTACAGTCCAATAGGTTTAACCTCTTTATTACTGAACTCTTGTTCATCCCTCACCTACCGTGCCAACCTTCCAGTTCTGCTCCATTCCTCGCCGTAACCATACAATCCCTCACTCCCTGTGTGGAGCACATCCCCCTGTAAATAAACCTGTTCAACCCTTGCTCTGCCTACACGTGTGTGACTGCATCCCTCGTTTCCTGCAGGTTATTACAGAGTGATTGCACATTTAGGTCACTCATTGCAGCAAACTGATAAAGCACAACATTGGACATAACGTGCTGCCATAGAATGGAGTAAACAGCCATACAGGGCCATATTTAGAGTTTATGCTGCCCTAGGCACTTTCGTGCTGCCCCCCCATTGGTGAATATGACTAAAGAAGTGGCCGGAGTAAGCCTCCCAGCCCCCCATAGGAGGCGTGGGCGGAGGCCAACATCTGGGCCTTCGCCTCGGTCCAGAAAAGGGGCGGAGCCAGCGCTCGTCGGGCACCAGGCTTCTCCTGCTCCTTCGGGGGGCCGCGGCGGTGACACTCACGATGCGCGGCCTGCCTCTCCAGCACCGAGGATGTCGGCTGCAGGCAGAGTGGCAGCCTACCGGGTGGCAGGGCCTGTGTCGTCGTCCCCCAGCAGTGTGGGGTCATCATTTCCTGCGGGGGGCGCCGCTGCGCGGGTCCCACAGCTGCGCCTGCCTCTGACATATGCTCCAGCAGTCTCAGCTCTGGGGAAGCGGCGGGAGTGGCAGGCAGCATGGCGGGGCTGACGCCGGCTGAAGGAAGATCCAGGGACTGGAGGACAATGTCAGGCTCCCAGTTTCCTGGGGGGCCCAGGACGGCCAGGTGCGGCGGGACAGCACACCGCAAGGAGCTCCTGGCGGGGGGTGCCAGGAGGCATCAGATTTCAGGGTACCACAGCTGGGATCTCTCCAGGGGTTCAGGCTGCCCACCCCGTTCCTCCCTGCGGGGATCTTCGGGGGCCAGCATCGCGGCAGCGAGTCCGCCACTGGGAGTCGTGAGGTCCGCGAGGCTTCGGGGGATCCAGGCTTTCCGGCTGGAGGGCATACAGCCCCCTCGCAGCCCGGTGAGTATGTGTCCATGTCCCCTGTTTGTCACCCGCTTTTATCTTCATCAGTGGTGGAAAGGGGGCCCTTGGCTGAGGCTAGTGGTGTCGGGGTGGGGGCTGGGTTGAGCAGTACAGGGTCGGCCGGGAGAGTGTGCGATATGCTTGCGGATGTGCGTAGTTTGCTGTCACGCCTGGAGCGGGGCTTTGTTGGGTCGTCGCCGGTAGCAGCATGGGTCGGATCGCAGGCTGGGGGGTCGGCGGGTCAGTGCGGTCTAGAGTCGGGCCCCCGCTCTGGCGAGAACGAGTGTCGTGTGCATTTAGATGATCGGGCGCATGGCGAGGAGTTCGTATGTTTTGAAGGTTCGTTGGGGGCTCACTTAAAAAAAGAAGTGAAAGAGCGAATTTGGAAAGATGGGTATGTTGAAATATTTTCGCTGCTGCCTCTGGAGAAGTTTAATTTAGACAAAAGCAAAAAAGAAGATAGCAAAAAGGAGGATGAGGAAAAGCGCAGGTGGCGTTTGATTCCTCAGACGTTTGTGAATTAGCAGCAAGCTTTTGCCATTTTGGTGAGCGTTATTGGGGAAAAGGCCCCTGACAATTGCTCAGCGCTTTTTTGTTATCTGGACGCTATTGGTGAGGCTTACAGAGTGTATGGTGGTCAGGCGTGGCTGAGGTATGACGAGCAATTCCGTCAGAGGAAGGCTGTGCGTCCGGCTATTCACTGGGACCAGAAAGATATTGGTTTGTGGATGCGTGTGATAGCGCAAAATAAATTTGGGCACTCCTTTCATGGGGGGCTGGAAGCACCAGCCAGGTTAGCGGCAACTCCAGCTCTACGGGTGGCGGAGGTTAAGGGCAGACAGGAACTCACAAGGCGGGGGTGTGCTGGCAGTTTAATGATGGCCAGTATAAGTTCGGGGCTAATTGTAAATTCAAACACCTCTGCTCTAATTGTAATGGAGCCTCACATGGAGCGTCAAAGTGTTTCAAAAAAGGGAAGTCTAGAGCCGGGGGTGGGAATTCGCAAGAGGGAGACTCCAGTGAATTTGGAAAGGATGGTTCCCTATCTAAATAGGTACCCAGATAGGGAAAGAGCGGGTTTGTTGTATTTAGGTTTTAAGGAGGGTTTTCACATTCCGAGCCCTCCGTTTGAAATTCCATTAGTTTTGAAAAATTTGCGCTCAGCCTTGGAGCATTCCGCAGTCGTTTCTGAGAAACTCAAAAAAGAAGTTTCGTTGGGCCGCATGGCGGGCCCTTTCGTTTCCCCTCCTTTTCCGGATTTGGTGGTTTCCCCTTTGGGGGTGGTTCCGAAGAAGGAGCCGAATAAGTTTCAGCTCATTCAACATTTGTCTTACCCACGTGGGAGATCGGTTAACGATGGTATTGATCAAGAGATTTGTTCGATGGTATACTCTTCGTTCTACGAGGCGGCTCGGTGGGTGCGAAAATGTGGTCGTGGTGCCCTTATGGCAAAGGCTAATGTTGAATCCACATTTTGTTTACTACCGGTTCATCCTGAAAGCGTGAAGCTGCTGGGCTGTTTTTGGGAAGGCAGGTTTTTGTAGATAGGTGTTTACCTATGGGTTGTTCGTTGTCCTGTGCGTATTTCGAGGCGTTTAGTTCCTTTCTCGAGTGGGTTGCGTGAGACGTTTCCGGTTTCGACTGTTATTCATTATTTGGACGACTTCTTGTGTGTTGGTCCGGCTGATTCATCGTGTTGTCTCAGGATTTTGAAAGCCATTGAGTGGGTGGCGGATCGCTTCAGTGTCCCGTTAGCGCCCAGAAAAACGGAGGGTCCTAGCACGTGTTTGCGCTTCCTGGGGATCGTCATGGATACAGTTGAATGGGAGTTCAGGTTGCCTGAGGACAAGCTGGTGGATTTGCGGTCTGAAGTGGTCCGAGCACGTCGCTTGAGAAAAATATCGTTGCGCGATCTTCAGTCGCTGTTGGGGAAGCTTAACTTTGCTTGTCGGGTTATGCCGATGGGTAGAGTTTTTTAGCGTAGGCTGGCTAGCACTACTGCGGGGATTCGGGCTCCCCACCATTTTGTTAGGTTGTCGACAGAGCTCAGGGCCGATTTGGCGGTCTGGGAGTCCTTTTTGGAAGAGTACAACGGTCGTTCTTTGGTAATGGCGGAGGTGGTAGGTAACGATGCATTGGATTTGTTTACGAACGTGGCTGGCGGGATCAGTTTTGGTGCCTATTTCAGAGGGCAATGGTGTGCGGCTCGTTGGCCTGACACGTGGGTTTTGGCTGGTCTGGTGCGCAACATCATGTTGTTGGAGATTTTTCAGATACTAGTGGCGGTGCATTTGTGGGGGCGGGACTTCAGGAACCAGCGTGTGCGTTTTAATTGCGACAACATGGGCGTTGTGAGCGTGATTAATGGTCTCACCGCATCATCCCCTCCAGTCGTTCAAGTTTTGCAGCAGTTGGTGCTATTGTGTTTGTCTTTGAATGCCCATGTGACCGCGGCACACGTGCCCGGCGTAAGGAACGAGATAGCTGACTCTCTCTCTCGTTCGCAGTGGGATCGTTTTCGTTCTTTGGCTCCGGAAGCAGAGATCGACGGGCTAACTTGTCTGGAGGGGCTGTGGAGGGTGACTTACGGGCCGCAGAGTCGCTGATTGAATCGTCACTGGCACCAAGAACTTGGGAGGCTTACCGGGCAGTGTGGCGGATGTGGGAAGAGGTCCTTACGGCCAGGCAAACTAGTTGATCAGGAGGGATTGTTGTTGTCCTGGTTGGGGCGAGGTGCAAGCGAGGGTTGGCAGGCTTTTGTCTTTTGGTTTCGGTTGCGTGGGAGCAGGGTTTTGACGAAAACATTTTTGGTCAAACAGGCGGCAAAAGGTTTCCGCCATTTCAGAGGTGGGATTGATTTAAGACGGCTTGTATTGTTTAATCTGCTGGAGCAATTGGGTCGGGTTCTTGAGTCGGTCTGTTCGGATCGATATGAGGTTGTGTTGTTTCGCCTGGCCTTCTCGTTTGCATCTTTTGGGGCGTTGCGGGTTGGGGAGCTTGTGTCACCCAATAAAGTGTCGATGGGTGGCTTGTTAGCGGTATTGACGTCACAGGGGGTTGAATTCTGGCTGCGAAGGTCTAAAACGGACCAGTCTGGTAAAGGCCGGCGAGTTGTGTTGGGTGGCGTGTCTGGTTCCGTTATGTGCCCGGTTCAGTGTTTGAGTAGTTTTTGGGAGCTTCGTCCCAGTTTAAGCGGATCCTTGTTGTGCCATGCAGACGGGGGTAGTTTGTCCCGGTATCAGTTTTGCGCGGTTATTTAAAAAATCCATTTGATGTTTGGGGATAGATGGTTCTCGCTTTGCCTCTCATTCATTTAGGATTGGGGCGGTGACCGAGGCGGCAGCACGTGGTTTGGGTCCCTCTTTAATACAGCGCATTGGTGGGTGGAGGTCTAATCGGTACCACAGTTATGTTCGGCCTTAATTTGAAAAAGGAGGGGGTGTTTTGGTTGGTAGTGAACACGGGGTCGAACAGGTGTTTGAGTGGATTGGCGTTAAATTTATGCTGCAAGTATGTTTTTCTGTTAGTGTCATTTTGTGTTTCAGGTGCTGAACCGCTGCTGGTCTGGATTTTTGGTCACTCCTTCATCTATTGGGGAGCATTGCGAGCCAATGTGAGGAATGAAGGCAGATAGCTGGGGATTCCCAGGACTGTGGCGGTGGTGCGGCGGCTCGGTTTCAGGGGCCTGGTGTGGCGAAGGGTGTTGCCGGAGGTCCACGAGTGCATCCGGTTGGCCCGGGCACCAGATATTCTCGTTATTCATGCTGGGGGTAACGATCTGGCGGTTCGGCCTTTTCGGGAGTTGGTCAAGGACATTAAGCAGGATTGCTTACGGTTGTGGTTGATGTATCGGGAGATCACTATTGTGTGGTCTGAGATTGTGCCACGCAGGCGTTGGCGGTCTATGAGATCGTTGGAGAAGGTTAATCGGGCCAGGATAAAAGTTAACAGAGCGGTGTCTGCTTTTATTGTTAGAAATGGGGATGTTGCCGTGCGGCATTTCGATTTGGAAAAGAGCGAGGGTGATTTTTGGTTGGCGGACGGGATCCATTTAAATGCGGTGGGTTCCGATATTTGGGCCCTTGCCCTTCAGGATGGTATAGAGAAGGCCATCGCATGGCGGGTTGGGGGGGGTCTCGGGTCATTGAGGTGTTCAAGGCCCCCTCGTTGTGGAGGTTTTGGAGGAGGGGGAGTCCTTGAAGTCGGTGGAAATTGGTTTTTGGAGACTCGGTGTGTTGGGTCTCCTCCGTTAAAAGGTATGCTGGTCGTGATCTGGTGAAAGGTGGATGGGGAGTTTCCGTCGGAAGTAGGCCGATGTCCAAGTAGTTCATGGACAATATCTATTGGTGTGCTGGTGCTTCTGAGCCTGTGGGGTAACGGCTGGGAGCAAATGGACGGGGTTTGTTCACAGTATTTTGGACTACTTCACCATGATCTTGTGGCTTCAAGGACTCCTCCTTTCAGTGTTCAAGTCATTGTACTTATGATATTTATGATACAGTGTTTATTGTTGTTTTGTTGGTTTAATAAAATGCTGCTGTGGCCATAAAAATTCCAAAGAAAATACTTGTATCCATGTCTTAGTTGGCGCCGGTGAGGTTGTGGGGTTTTCCATGGTCACGCGGGGGTAACGGGGAAAGCCAGGATGCTTGGTCTCCCCTAGGTAAATCACTTGACAATACCAACGTCATGCAGACACTGTCGGCAGTGACTTAAGCTACTTTCACATCAGCAATTTTCGCCATTCGCGGCAGATCCGTCAGTTTTTCCGCATCTGTCACGTAACGGATCACTTATGGCAACGCTGCATTCGACCTCAATCATTCCCTATGGGACTTGCGGACATGTGCGGCACTTGCGGTTTTGCCGCGATCCCGCAAATGCGGTACTTGCAGCAACGGATAAAAACGCTGCTAGCTGTGTTTTATTTGTCTCACCATAAGTGAAAAACCGCAAGCGCTGCACATGTTCGCAAGTCCCATAGGGAATGAGTAAGGGGTCCGAATCTATGTGTATGCCCATCTAGCTCTTTCAAAGACAATTCCAGCAATATTTTTACATGTTCAGTCCATTTATCTGAAATCGGTTTGCACACATATTCAAATGAGGGAGAAGATCTGTTGCTCAAGCTCTATACCCGCTAAGTGCCACCTCTTTCTGATCGACTTACAGCTCTTTTTTTCCAGAAGGAAACACATCATAGAGGCTGTCAGTGAAGGAGGTGGCACTCTGTGGGAAATAGAGCTGGAGTGACAGAGGGATAAGATCCACCATAGTCGTTAGGCATTATTTATATATCAATTGAAATGCTGATTTCTGAATATGGGAGAAAGGGACTGACCATATAAAGGTATTTATGGAGTTTGTCTTGGAAAGAACTACATGCACATATAAAAAGTTTGAAGGAGTGAAATGAAGCTAATATACAATGCTACCAGCAAAAATATTCTTGCATAGCTATTATGGCAGCACAGTGGCTCAGTAGTTAGCACTGTACGCGGTGGCTCAGTACTGTGTATAGTGGCTCAGTAGTCAGTAGTCAGTGCAAAAGTTTTGTAGCACTGGGGTCTGGGGTTCAAATCCCAACAAGGATGACATCTGAAAAAAGTTTATATGTTCTCCCCGTGTTTGTCTGGGTTTCCTACTACACTCAAAAGACCTACTAATAGGATGTTTAGATTGTTAACCCCAATGGGGACAGTGTTGATGATGTATGTAAAGTGCTGCAGGGTTAGGCTGGGGTCACTTTGCGTTTAGGCAGTCCGTTGGATTATAACGCGGTGTAACGCAGTCCGTTAACGCTGCCATTGACCCCCATTATGTGGCGCATCGCAACGCATGCCGTAAAGCGGCATGCGCTCTCGATGTGCCTTCATTCTGTGACAGAGCCTCGGACGCAGGCTACAGCATCTGAGGCTCCGTCACCGCTAGCGCAGATGAATCATCTGCGCTAGCGGGTATAGTATAACGCGATCGCATTATGCTATACCATTAACTATTAGCTATGCGCTGAACGGGCTGTAAAACACAATCTGAACCTGGCCTTAATAGCGCAATATCAATGAATAAATATTATTCTTAATATTATGTCACAATACCAGGATCTGAGGTTCTTTTGTTTCGAGGTCACGAGCTCTCTGATGCGATGTTGCTGCCTGTCTCGCTGTCTTCCTCTTTTGACACTGCAGTGTGGTGGACAAGAGAGCATTAACTGGTTAAAAGCAAGCAGTATGGTGTCTGTGTACTAACTGAACTATAAACTCTCCCTCTCCCATGTCCAGCAGACATTGTAGGATTACTATATGGATTTTATTCTTCCATTACCTCCCAGTCTCTGACTAAGGCCTTATTCATATGTCCAATACGTCCAGATGTTACAGCATAGTGGAGGGGATTTTATGAAATTCCATTTCCACTATGTGTTCAAACATGGAGGTGGCAGAGCCGCATATACGCACATGTGGCGCTTCTTTCTAGACCGCAGCATGTCTGTTTATCTTGCAGATTTTCAAGCGTTTTTTCATGCGGATTTGCATTTTTTTTTAGGCTAAATAACAATCTATTATTTAGCAAAAAAAAAAAAAATTGTGATGCCATTTCTGGTTCAACCTCTTTATTTACATACTCCATTGAAGAATAATGTTTACACACACAGATAGATAATAGATAGATGATAGATATATATCGAAAGATGATAGATCTATCTATACAGTGCGTTGCGAAAGTATTCGGCCACCTGGAACTTTTCAACCTTTTCCTACATATCATGCTTCAAACATAAAGATGCCAAATGTAAATTTTTGGTGAAGAATCAACAACAAGTGGGACACAATTGTGAAGTTGGACGAAATTTATTGGTTATTTTTAATTTTTGTGGAAAGTCAAAAACTGAAAAGTGGGGCGGTCAATATTATTCGGCCACTTTACTTTCAGTGCAGCAAACTCACTCCAGAAGTTCATTGTGGATGTCTGAATGATCCAATGTTGTCCTAAATGACTAATGGTGATAAATATAATCCACCTGTGTGTAATCAAGTCTCCGTATAAATGCACTTGCTCTGTCATAGTTTCAGGGTTCTGTATGAAGCACAGAGAGCATCATGAAGACCAAGGAACACAACAGGCAGGTCCGTGATACTGTTGTGGAGAAGTTTAAAGCCGGATTTGTATACAAAATGATTCCAAAACTTTAAACATCCCAAGGAGCACTGTGCAAGCGATCAAATTGAAATGGAAGGAGTATCATACCACTGCAAATCTACCCCGACAGTCCCTCTAAACTTTCATCTCAAGCAAGGAGAAGACTGATCAGAGATGCAGCCAAGAGGCCCGTGATCACTTTGGATGAACCGCAGAGATATACAGCTGAGGTGGGACAGTCTGTCGATAGAGCAACAATCAGTCGTACACTGCACAAATCAGGCCTTTATGGAAATGTGGCAATAAGAAAGCCATTTCTCAAAGATATCCATAAAAATGTAGTTTAAAGTTTGCAACAAGCCACCTGGGAGACACACCAAACATGTGGAAGAAGGTGCTCTGGTCAAATGAAACCAAAATCAAACTTTTTGGCAACAATGCCAAATGATATGTTTGGCATAAAGTCAACACAGCTCATCACCCTGAACACACCATCCCCACTGTCAAACATGGTGGTGGCAGCATCATGGTTTGGACCTGCTTTTATTCAGCAGGGACAGGGAAGATGATTAAAATAGATGGGAAGATGGATGGAGCCAAATACAGGACCATTCTTGAAGGAAACCTGTTGGAGTCTGCAAAAGACCTGAGATTGGGACAGAGATTTGTCTTCCAACAAGATGATTCCAAACATAAAGCAAAATCTACAATGGAATGGCTCACAGATAAGCATATCCAGGTGTTAGAATGGCCAAGTCAAAGTCCAGACCTGAATTCAATCGAGAATCTGTGGATAGAGCTGAAAACTGCTGTTCACAAACGATCTAAATCAAACCTCACTGAGCTCGAGCTGTTTGCCAAGAAAGAATGGGCAAGAATTTCAGTCTCTCGATGTACAAAACTGATAGAGACATACCCCAAGCAACTTGCAGCTGTAATCACAGCAAAAGGTGGCGCAACAAAGTATTAAGTTAAAGGGACCAAATAATATTGCACGCCCCACTTTTCAGTTTTTGAATTTCCACAAAAATTTAAAATAACCAATAAATTTCGTTCAACGTCACAATTGTGTCCCACTTGTTGATTCTTCACCAAAAATTTACATCTGGTGTCTTTATGTTTGAAGCATGATATGTGGGAAAAGGTTGAAAAGTTCCAGGGGGCCGAATACTTTCGCAAGGCACTGTATATATCTAATACCAAGATAATACCAAACCTGATGTTTAGTAATATTTATAATAAAATGGTACATAGAGAGTTAAATAAAGAAACACACACATAAAATCTGCGTTAGGCCGGGGTCACACTTGCGACAAACTCGCACGAGTCTCGCACCTCAATACACGGCACTGCCACCGGCACTCGGGATCAGAGCGGTCAGCTACGTAGAAATTCGTGCAGCCACACACTCCGGTCCCCCCGTGTATGCATGGTTGGGCTCATTCTCATCCTCCCCCCTGTATGCATGGCTGGGCTCATTCTCATCCTCCCCCCCTGTATGCATGGCTGGGCTCATCCTCCCCCCCTGTATGCATGGCTCCGGGATCATCCTCTCCCCCCGTATGCATGGCTGGGCTCATTCTCATCCCCCCCTGTATGCATGGCTGGGCTCATTCTCATCCTCCCCCCTGTATGCATGGCTGGGCTCATGAATATGGATGCCACTCCTATGAGAGTGGCGTGGCGTCCATATTCATTACTGTAATGAGCGGTACCACGTGACCGCGCACACAGTCAGGAAGCATAGCGGCGCCAGAGATCATCGGAGCTGTGGGCATTGCTGGAGGAGCCAGGAGGTGAGTATAATGTCATCGAGGGAGGGAGGGGGAGGAGGGATGGACCGACCGGAGGAAAAAAAACATTGCTGAGGTGCCACCCCTCCGCAGAGTCCCGCCCCAGGCACAGGCCCAGGAGTGCCTAATGGGAAATACGGCCCTGCGGCCATAATTGTGCTAAGTTTACCTGCATAATTAAGAAAATGTATGAAAAAAATACATTAGGAATAGCAGCCTCTGTGCAAAATCTGAGCTAGCATAAAAAAGTACATAATCGTCTCCAGGATTCAGGACTACATAACAGTACAACAGATGTAATAAAGGTAAAGAGTAATACTGTCCATTTAGTACAGGTAGAAGGCAATATAGCACATACAGAAAAAGAGAATTACAGTGCAGGTAATACAGGTATACAAGTAGAGTGCAGTACATTACATGGAGTACTGGTAGAAAAGAGCACAACACACTTAGTATAGATATAGTGGAGTGCCCACCAGGCCCGTGGGGATACTCGGTACCGGGCCGGTTCTTAATGGGATGTGTCACGTCAGCAGTGACCCAGTCTGTGGCCCATGTCATCCAATGAAAAATGATGATTAAAAGGGAAATAAAGTTTATAAGCGTTGATTTGTGACGCCATCTGTGGTACTCGGCCAAGGATGGCCGACGCTGCTTAAAGGGACCGCTAGGGCTGATGGTGATGCAGCAGAGTTCATACAGCTCTCCGTAGGTAGAGCTTAGTCCCAGGGCAATTATATTATTAAAGATGGTGATGATGGATGTAGTGCAGGGTGGATGGCACAGTAAATAACTCCGAGGACACAGCAGGGTGAAGTTTCCACACTTTTACTCATGGTTTGAAGTGTATACCGGGGCACTAGTTACAGGTGACAGTGGATGTCTGGGGAGCCTGAAATCAACTTAGGATACACTAAGCCAGATGGGTTTTGAGACTTGCTCTCACTAAATACATCAGAAAAATCGGCTAGATAATCAGGAATATCATGAGACTGAGGAGGGGTGGAGAAAACAGGAGCGTCCCTAAGAACACACTGACAACTCCAACTCACCACAGCAGAATCTGCTGTATTCTGCTGTTAACATTACCTTTACATATTGGTCTAATGTGTCTGTTATAATTTGATGTAGATCTTTTATGAATAGTATATTTATACCAATTAGCATAGTACTGCTATTATGTACAACATAGCGTCATTAAGTTTATATGTACTATTATCTTAGTTCTATTTCACCTACAGTATATAGGTATAAGGTGTAATTGTAAAAGTTTTTAATTTTTTTACAGTGATTAAACCTATTAGTATAGGGGCATTTTATCATTTAGCTCCTTACATGTTCTGATATTTTGTATAAATGACACTATGTTTTCATTACATGATAAGAATTACGAAGCCAAGTACTATAAGGGCATCTTGTTATGTAACTCATCATACATCATGATATTTTGTACCAATAAGACACTATGTCTTCATTGTATGGTATACCCACCTCTTTTTCCTTTTTTTCGTTCCCCTGTTTTCTTATATACTTTTATGCTTCTTGTCTTATATACAGTATATATTTAAATGTACTGTGATAAAGATATTTTTAGCCTTCTAGAAAAAAACCTCATTTCTCTTAGTGTTAGTGTTATGCTTTTTTGACCTAATTATTTAGGATTAAGGATATTGGTGTAGTTAAATGTGCTAAAAAGTAGTTTGTAAGCCAACTAGAGATGAGCAAAATGTTTTGAGTAGAATTTCTGTTCAAATATCCCCAAAAAATTAATTTTTTGAAAATACAGATTTTTGTAAATTTACTTTGTGTAGATAGGCAGCCATAGATTGTCAGCAAAAGTTTAAAAAAATAAAACTTTTACTCATTGCTCTCCTTTCCAGCCCCTCCAGTGATTGCTGCTCGCTACCCCATTTTCGGTCCTCAGAGCTATCTTGTTTTTCCCGCATCGTGTGCTGCATCTCCCAGGCTATTCTCTCTAGGCCAGGACTTCAGGCCAAGATCTGTCCTGGAAGGTCATTGCACGTTGCGCTTCATGTTTTCATGTACCTGTGATGAGCAGTGACCTCCAAAATCTGAAAATCAAAGTCTAGAGTGAACAGGTTGAAGATGCGACATCGGAAGAAAGAGGACTGGATGGTGGGCAGTGCTGCTCACTGCTCATTGTCTGGTCTTCAGGGCCTTTTTTTCTGCTAATGAGATAGTCATCTACTAGACCTTTGGAGCTTATTGAATTAGGGACTAGAAATAAATGAATAGATTCGAATGGAACTGAATTCTACTAGAATTTTATAGAAATCTACATACACCAAAAAGCAGATTTTTTTTCTTTTAATTTTCTTCTGCGTAGCTCCAGCAAAATTGTGACTGCTGGCCACCATTTTTGCAAACAATAATTTTCACCAAAAGGTTGGAAAATAATAAAATGAACACTTCCACTTACCTCACCACTCACCTCTCCGTCTCCTCTGCTTTTCATCATCATCAATTCAGTTCTCATCATATCTTTTAATCTCTGCCGCAAGCTCTGAAATCCTTGGCACGAGTCGTGACATTATGTTGTCTTGAACTTTTGCGCTCTTGCAGATTTCATCATTCATGGCAGTGATCATAAGATGCAACGAGAACTGGATGGGTGACAGCGAGGAGTGGAGGTTCTGGAGAGGTGAGCAGTAAGGTAAGTACAAGTTATTTTTTTTTTATTTTTCATATTCTACAATTATTATGTGCTTGGGTCTGGAGAAACCCCAGAGAATGGCAAGGGACAATCAATTTGCAGAATAAATCTGCACAAACAGGCGAATTTGAAATTTGCCTGATCAGCTGATCTCTATCAGGGACCTTGATTGTCTCAGAGTTTGGGCCATTTGGAGAATCTTCTTGGACACTGGTGGGCCAGTCTGACCTTGGGTGAGGGAATATATGAGTGCTGCAGAGACAGTAGTAGTAACCACACAGTTTCTGGTTACATGTATAAAAATATAATGAAATGATTCAAATGACTTTTTATTAACACTGCAGAATAGAAAACTCAGGAATTTAAGTTAACTACAAATTTTTATTATTGTAACAATAGAGGCTCAACTCTACTAACTACCTTCAGCTGCAAAGAAATGATCATAACATAAAGTAAAGTATAATCTTAATATCTGTTATAAGATTACTTGGGGAGAAAGTAGAAGACTATTTCATGCCCTTGTTTTAAAGCTTCTGATAAAAATACCTTTTACCATGGCTGCTGTAATATTTTTTTGCTTTTTTCTGTCCAGGTATTTTTTTTTAACGTTGTAGT
This sequence comes from Dendrobates tinctorius, assembly GCF_039654945.1. Taxonomy (NCBI): domain Eukaryota; kingdom Metazoa; phylum Chordata; class Amphibia; order Anura; family Dendrobatidae; genus Dendrobates; species Dendrobates tinctorius. The sequence goes on along the minus strand of NW_027361738.1, from coordinate 23,571,803 downwards.
GAAGAAATATGTATAAAATGTTACTGGGTTCTGCTGGTGACAGGTCGTAAGACAGAAAATCTGTGATGACCCTTCTCCTCACTATTCATTTATCTGCGAGGTGGTATCTCCTGATAGATTTCTCCTGCGTGATTTATTGCAGTAAAAGACTACATAGAAATGGGCTTTTGATAGAATTGTTCAAGGATTCTTGTACAATATATCCTAATCTTCAGATGTACACTACAGGATGTTTTGCTTTTTTAAGCTATAAATAACCACCGGTAAATGTTCTAATAAATCTGCACATCTGCACCGCTCCTGGAACAGCATCATAAAGCGGGTATCTTCAATGTTATCAGCGACTGTGATATGTCTAGAGCATAGCGCTCAGATGAAGGCCCATAGTAATTAGCTACACTAATAGAAGGCCCCATAAAACATTTTACATGATTATGGCAGCAATAACAAGTAATTATACAGAGTTTTTTGGTATACTTTTTTTTCATTGTAGTTGGCACTTCTGACAATTTATTTTCATCACCGGTTATTTTTCACCATCCCTGATAGATTTATACAAATGATAGATAGATAGATAGATAGATAGATAGATAGATTGATAGATAGATGATACATATGATATAGATAGAAGATAAACAGACAGACAGACAGACAGATAGATAGATAGATAGATAGATAGATTATAGATATGAGATAGATAGATAGATAGATAGATAGATAGAAGATAGATAGACAGACAGACAGACAGACAGATAGATAGATAGATAGATAGATAGATAGATAGATAGATAGATAGATAGAAAGCAAATCTGACTAGCATCTGCTAACAGAAGGAAGCAAATGTGAACCGGTGCAAACTCCAGTGACTGATAGATAGTGAAAGGTAATCGTTCACCAGGTTTTTGCAACTCCATCTGAGCACAGCATGATGGAAAGTTATTCCGTGATTTCAGTGATATATTACCTACTGGGATGCTTGCTGCAGTTTTGAAAAGGTAATTATTTTCTCTGCTGCAGATGTACAAGTTCTCTGAATGCTGAGTTCTGGAAGGTGACATTAAGCCGATTAATAATGGAGAGGTGTCAATAAGACACCAATCCATTATTAACCCTAGACTAGTAAAGGGTTAAAAACACACACAGACATTAATTAAAAATTCTTTCAATGAAATAGACACCAAGTTTTTGACCATTTTTATTCCTCTGCTAATCCATAAATAAACCATGGACCTGTAACAAAAATAAAATAAAAAAGCAACAATACCCTTACCTCTCGGCTGGTCAGTCAGGTCCCCCGCTGCAAACCATCAGAAGGGGTTAACTGGTTTAGAACGGGACTGGTGCTAATGCAACCAGCCCGCTCTAAACCAATGCAAGAATGACTTAGTTCATCTCTGCGCTGCCTCACTGGCTGACCGGAGATGAACTAATGAGCTTGGGAAAGTTTCTGCATTTTTTCCCACGCTCATCAGTTCACCTCATCAGTTCACCTCAGGTCAGCCAGGGACGTCAGTGAGGCTGTGCAGAGATTATTGCTGCGCCTTTTCTGGGGTGTCTGGGGGCAGATTTTTGTAGCCGGAGGGGGGCCAAAAACAATGATCCCTCTCAAGGCTATTAATATCTACCCTCACTCACTGGCTTTGACTCTCTTGTTGCGATTTTACCGTGGGAGCCCACGCATTTTTTTCAATGAATTAACCCTTTATTTAACACCTAGATGTCCCACATTTTACACACAAACCCTAATTATTAGTCAAACACATATAAAAAAATTAATGAAATGAAATGGCTTACTGTATGTAAGCCATGTGTCATTTCATGTCGGGTTTTGTATTGATTTTACAGAAGCTTATAATTGAATTAGCGGCTATTCTGCTATGTAGAACTCTATGAAATATAAATATATATATATGTGTGGTGTCTCTATGACGTATATATATATATATATGTATTCTATGTGTCTATAGCTAGTCTTTCATTTGCGTTTTAACCTGTCATTGGGCTCCATTTTATGTCCATTTTGCAAGCCTGTGAGAAAATCTTGGCATATGGATGCCATACGGATGCTTACATGTGCAAAAAACGGAGCCACACCTTGAAAATGGATTACATACGGATCACTTTTCAGGGAACATTTCTGCATATTACGATCGTACAATACGGTCCGTATTTTTATACATTAAGTGTGACTCTAGCCTCACAGTGCACAGTGTGCATGCTGTCAGGATTCTCTGATGTCCGCGACGAGAGTGGGCAGTCATGTGACCGCCAGTATTAAATATGCAGAATTCCTTCCACATTCCAACTAGATGTGTCCAGCCTTGCACAAATCACTTGTATCGAGCAAGACCGTACACGTCTTGTTGACATGTGACTACAAGTATGCAAATCACATACTTGTGGTCATGAACCCCCCATTCCAGGCTCCTGCATGTGAAAATGCTGACAGTACACACACAGCATGCTGTAAAGATTGACAAGTCTGCAGTCACACATAGTGACTGCAGACTTGAATCTTGAGCTTGGACAACCCTTTTAAATCTGAATATGAAATAATTTTTGGAAAATGTCTTATGCTAAATAGTTACCTTTTAGTCCTCTATTATTTGTATAGATTTGCTTGACTATATTTTTTCAAATCATTGGATGTATTCTTTTATATTTATATTCTCTGTTATGAATTACCCTGACTCATGTCCTCATTTGTCTTTTAGCGATGTTTGAAAAAGACCTGGACGGGGTCAAAACGTCACTCGCTACTTAAAGTATTGTTCACCAAACTTGCATTACTTTGATTGTGGTGTAACTTTTTCACAATAATTAAATTAATCACCTTGCATCTGTCTGAGTGCAGCTGATTCATTTTTCTATTTTTATATTTAGGCTTTCTGAAATAAAAATAAAAATAGAGAAAAGGATATTTTGCAGTATTACATGAATCCTGGGCTCATATATTATTCTCCGCTTGAAGACTTACGTATTAGAACCGGATTCAACATTTTTTACATAATACTATTCATTTAACACCAAAGTCAAAGCAATTTAACATCTGGCTTGTAATGTATCTACTCGGTGGGTGCAAGGCTAATGGCAGAAAAACATGGCGCGCGATCTGCCACATAACCTGTTTCTTATTCATATGCAAATATTCCTTACAATGTTCTCACAATTAAGGAAAAGAAGAAAATGTTTTTAGATCAAATGCAGAAATTTGACATCTTATAAAAAGTTAAAGATTCAAGGTGGCTAATGGTGGTGGGCAGAAGTAACTATACATTATGTCAGTGTTCCCTCTATCTAATTAAGGTAATTACAGAGGCACTTACATTAAAGAAACATTAGAATGGTGTACACTAAAAACTTCAAGAATTTTTTTTTAAATAATCACGTCTAATGTGTCATAGAAAACTGATTTTAGTACAAGGGGTAGACATGCCAGTAACACTGAAATCCACACAGGCCAGGTATAACATACTGTTGGACAAGTAATAGTATGACAATGAACTCTTTTGTAATGGTTATAATAGTAAATGTGTGCAGTTTAAAAACAGTCTCTGTTCTCCATTTTAGGCATAATATTGTCATGCTGTGACGGTCTTCAGTAAGGAAAAGGGGCCTCAAACTGTACCTGAAGCTAGGACCTTAACTATCCCTGTCCTGGGGGTACTCTTAAAGGTAGAGAGGCCCGAGATTCTGACCTTACTATGCTCCTGTAAAAACCCTAATCTGTCCCCTCACCCACCTCATGAGGCATGGGACAGAAATGAAAGGTAAACCAGACACAAATACAACACATGGATAACAGAAACCCTCTATCATACAAAAGAACTAACCAACAATATGGAGGAGGATAGGGACAGGGAGGAATAAACTAAATGGGAAAAGGGAATGGGAGATAAACATACACGTAAAACAGCAAACCACAGAACACCATAACTCCATCTCCAAACTTCAGCTTCTTAGCTTTAGCACAGAGCACAGGATGACAAATCTTCAATAGCAACAACAAACTCTTATTCAGCACAGCATCTCCTAAGAGCAAGGAAGCAGAGCTTTCACTGGCAGGACAGAGAGGGTCTGGCCAGATTTTATAGGAAGAGATAACAAACAGATCACAAGCAGCTGAAATGGAGCTGTATGTTTCAGACCAGCATAGAAAGAGTGGATAACCTCTTCAGCATTAAAGGAAACCAAATTCATTTAACCCCTTAATGTCCAATGATGGACACAGTCCGTCATCAGACATCTCCCCTGCTTTGATGAGGGCTCCGGCGCTGAGCCCGCATCAAAGCCGGGACATGTCAGCTGTTATGACATGTCAGAGGAATCACCGTCCGCCCGCGCCTATTGACTAGTTAAATCCCGCTGTCAAAGCTGACAGCGGGCATTTATATAGCATTTCCGGCCACTGGGCCGGAAATGACCTCATTGCTGAGCCCCGTCACGTGATCGGGGGTCGGCGTCATGTTGCCTGGACAGCCAGAGGTCTCTATGAGACCTCTATGGTTGTTCCAGGCATATGGCTTTCAGCACCACCCGGTGGTCGGCGCTGAAAGCACAGCAGTAAATCTGCTACATATGGGCGATCTGCTCATCGCCCATATGTAACAGAGCTGATTGGGTTGCGCATGCCAAAAGTTAAAAAAAATGTTTAAAAATAAAAAAATTAAAAAAAAAACTAAAAGTTCCAATAACCCCCCTTTCACCCCAATCAAAATAAAACAGTAAAAAAAAATCCCACATACACATGTTAGGTATCGCCATGTTCAGAATCGCCCCATCTATCAAAAAAAAAAGCATTAACCCAATCACTAAACGACGTAGCGAGAAAAAAATTAAAAACGCCAGAATTACATTTTTTTGGTCGCCAAGACATTGCATTAAAATGCAATAACGGGCGATCAAAAAAATGTATCGGCACAAAAGTAGTATCATTAAAAATGTCAGCCTGGCACAGAAAAAATAAGCCCTCACCCAACCCAAGATCACAAAAATGGAGACGCTACGGGTCTTGGAAAATTGCGCAAATTTTTTTTTTTTTTTTTTTAGCAAACTTTAGAATTTTTTTTCACCACTTAGATAAAAGAGGATATAGAAATGTTTGTTGTCTATGAACTCATAATGACCTGGAGAATCATAATGGTAGGTCAGATTTAGCATCTAGTGAACCTAGCAAAAAAGCCAAGCAAAAAACAAGTGTGGGATTGCACTTTTTTTGCAATTTCACCGCACTTGGAATTTTTTTCCCGTTTTCGAGTACACGACATGGTAAAACCAATGGTGTCATTTAAAAGTACAACTCATCCCGCAAAAAATAAGCCCTCCCATGGCCATATAGACGGAAAAATAAAAAAGTTATGGCTCTGAAGAAAGAAGGGGAGAGAAAAGTGAAAATGCAAAACCAAAAATACCCCTGGTCGTTAAGGGGTTAGTATCGGAACCAAATACACAAGCTACAGTAAGTTGTCGATCTGTGATTCACAATACGCAATGGTCTTCTACCCATAGAACTCCCAGGTTGGCGTGACATACTCATGACAAATATATTGTAACGATTCCTATTATTCTCAAAAGTGCATTCCGAGAGCTAAATATGGATGGATTATCACTAGGATAATCCATGAACATTTGCTGGAATCAGGGTCTCCTTTCCAACATTATGCTGCCCTCAGATGAGGTAGCAAAGTAGCAAAAGCCTGGTCATAGTTTCCTTTTCCAAAAACAGACTGGAATTAAAGAGGTTGCACAGATATAAAATTCTTGATAGATTAAGTACTTAAATTAACAATTAACAAACTTAAGGCCGCTATGCACATTAAATGCCTGTCAGCAAATGATGCTTCAGCCAATCGTTCAGCTGACTGCCATCTTGGTTGACTGTCCTATACACAGAAGCACTCGCATGGCCCATTCACTCCTGTGTTCTCTATAAGAAAGCAGAAAACTGACAAATTGGCCAGTGGCTTATTTCTGGGAAAACAGTACTGAAGGCAACTTGAGATTGGAGATTCGATCAACATCTCCTCTGACAATCATTTAGTAGGCGCCCCATACACATTCAACTGTCAGCCGAACCCATCGGCCAACATGAGTCAAAGAAGTTTAGGAGCCTTTACTAATGTACTCGATATCTAAAAGATCCCTATTTTTTAGCTACAAGGTCCAGTCCCAGGTTCTGGCAGGTTCTCTTTCAGTTTGTATATGTCAGAGGATAGAAGTTTCTGTGCTGGTGAGTGATCAGAGCTGTGTGTGACAGGGGTTGGCTGATTGCTTAAAGTATACAATATATCCATATATCTGTTTATATGTACTGCCATAGCTTTTTAGCTTTTTTAATTTAATTTTACATTTACAGAGTTGCAGTATTTGAGGCCTTATTTCTTGAAATGTCATTGTCAGAAATTTATAAGTTATAATTAATGTATTTATAACATAGTAACATAGTTTTGAAGGCTGAAGGAAGACCTTTTGTCCATCTAGTTCAGCCTATTTTTAGTGCAGCTGTTCTGCATTGTTGATCCTGGGGAATGCAAAAAACCCACGGAGTAGAAGCCAATTTTCTCCATAGGGAAAAAAATTCCTTCCCATAAGCTGGGTCAACCTTCTACCTATAATATAATGTTATTGGTAACCTTCTATACTGTTACTCACAAGAAAAGCATCCATTCCTTTCTTAAATTCATTCAGTGAGTTGGCCATCACCACTTCCTCAGGAAGAGAATTCAAGAGCCTCACTGCTCTTACCATGAAGAACCCTCTTCTATGCTGGTGCAGAAATTGTCTTTCCTCCAAACGAAGAGAATGCCCCCTTGTTCTTGTCACAGTCCTTGGTACAAACAGTTCATTGGAGAGGTCTCTGTATTGCCCTCTGATATACTTGTACATATATATTAAGTCTCCCCTAAGTCTTCTCTTTTCCAGAGTAAATAGACCTAATTTTGATAACCTTTATGGGTATTGTAGTGTACCAACCCCATTTATCATTTTACAAGCCCGCCTTTGAACCCTTTCAAGTTCAGTAATGTCTTTCTTGGGCACCGGCATCCAAAATTGCACACAATACTCCAAGTGTGGTCTGACGAGTGATTTGTACAGAGGGAGAATTATGTTTTCATCTCATGTCCCCAGACCTCTTCTAATGCATTCCATGACCCTATTCGCTTTGGTGGCAGCTGCCTGACACTGGGCACTCCAATTTAGTTTCTTAATGACTAAGATGCCTAAGTCTTTTTCCATGTCTGATTTCCCCAGCAGTTTCCCATTTAGTAAGTAATTGTAGCATATGTTTCTCCTTCCCATGTGCATAACCTTACACTTATCTGTGTTAAACCTCATTTGCCATTTTTCAGCCCAATTCTCCAATTTACTCAAATCTGTCTGTAGTTGCAAACTGTCCTCCTATGTGTTAACTACCTTACATAGTTTTGTATCATCTGCAAATACTGATATTTTACTGTGTAAGCCATCCACTAGATCATTAATAAATATATTAAATAGTAGGGGGCCCAATACAGACCCCTGTGGTACCCCACTAGTAACCCTGGCCCAATCTGAGTATGCGCCATTAATAACAACTCTTTGGTTTCTATCACTGAGCCAGCTACTTACCCATCTACACACATTTTCCCCTAGCCCGAGCTTTCTCATCTTACTTACCAATCTTTTATGTGGGACAGTGTCAAATGCTTTAGAGAAGCATCCAATGACATCCAATGATTCTCCTTGGTCCATTTGAGAGCTTACATCCTCATAGAAGCTGATCAGGTTAGTTTGACAGGAGCAATCCTTCATAAATCCATATTGATATGGAGTTAAACATTTATTAACATTGAGATATTCCATAACGGTATCCCTTAGAAGCCCTTCAAAAATTTTACCCACAACAGATGTTAAGCTTACCGGCCTATAGTTTCCAGGTTCCCTTTTACACCCCTTTTTGAATATTGGTGTCACATTTGCTTGCCGCCAATCAAAAGGAACAGACCCTGTTTCTATAGAGTCTTTAAATATAAGGAATAGAGGCCTGTCCATCACATTACTTAACTCCCTTAATACCCGAGGGTGAATGCCATCAGGGCCTGGTGATTTGTCAATTTTAATCTTACTAAGGCGGTTCTGCACTTCTTCCTGGGTTAGGCAGGTAATACTTAATGGGGAGTTTATATTATCACTCTGCATTTCCCCTGGCAAATCCTTTTCCTGTGTGAACACTGTTGAGAAAAAAGTATTTAAAACATTTGCTTTTCCCACATCGCTCTCTATGATTTCACCCTCATTGTTCTTTAAAGGGCCGACACCATCAATTTTAATTATTTTACTGTTTATATACTGTTAAGTTAGAATTAATGTATTTCTAAAAGTGCTATTGACATGAAATTTTCACCATATGTTAGTTACAACCCATCCAATCCACACAGGCAAAGAAATCAATAGAACATTTTAGAAATATATTTACTTAGAAAATGGTGACGTGTTCAATATTTATTTCACCCGCTGTATATTTGTGTGCTTGGAAAGAGTAAACTTACACTATGTTGTTAGCTGTATTTCTGTTGCTTCTTTTATTTCTAAGAACTGGTGTTTCTGAAATTTTTGCTTGTGAACCTGCTAGTTCAGAGCTCAATGGTCATAATATCTTGTGAAGTATGCTTCTTTTCTCCCTTTTTATCCTATCGATACTTTAACTTGTCTTCCCGTGTCTCCTCCCCACTCCCTAACTCCCTAACTCAGAATAGCATTGAACAGTGGGAGACAGAGGACTTAATTAGGCTGTAAAATCAATCTTCACGCAGGTTTATATGGGAAGTGTATGTTATAGACTTTAGATAAGGTGCCAAACGAAAGAAAGTTTAGTACATGTATTTTCATATTATTGTGAACAAATAGGCACATGTTGAGTTTGCATACCTATGAATATGAATTCTCCATATTGTCTAACAATCATAATTAGAGATGAGAAGATCAAGAAAGTTCTAATTCAATTATTTGTGTAAATTTTCCCAAAAAGATCAATTTACAGATAAGTGTTTCTCAAAAATGTAATGTCTTTTACTATACTATTGGGTGTTTCTAGACCCTAGAGCATAATAATCATCAGATGTAAAAAAATAAAAAAGTTCTTATACTTACCTCATAGCTCACCTCTCCGAACTCTCCACTCCTCACCATCACCCGTCTAGTTCTCGAATTTCACGCTACATTGGGACTTTTGGCTTTAATAAGGCTCAGGAAGGTTTTGTGCAAGCTCGAAAAGGTCACAACATCATGACATCACAATGTGCATCATGACCTTGCTTATCAGAAGCAGGAAGTTCTGGTCTAGTTTCATAAGCATGGGGGAATCAGCACTCACGGGAGTGATAAGGAGATGAAGTGAACACCAGACAGGTGACAATGAGGACTGGAGGGGTCAAAGAGGTGTGGTGGATTTTTCTTTTTTCATTTTTTACCCTTTTTATGAACTTTAATGGTTTAGAAAAATCATGCTGAGTGGCTGCCATATTACTGAATACACACGTAAGCAAATTTTAAAAAATACGAATTTTGTTAAATGCGTATTCTTGTAACAGTCGAGTGGAATTCGCTTCCACTTGATTATATTCGTTCATCTGTAACCATGACCAAATTTTACATTTCTGCTTTGCTTCACCCTTATTGTCTCTAAAATTATGAGTTGATTAACCTTATATTAGTAGCAATTTAAAAGTATGTGTACATTTTAATAATATTTTTGAGCATAAAAATGAGCAGAGCAATGAGGACTGGAAAAACAACTTCCTTTGTGTAGACTGACTAAAGCAGTTATTTTCAAGAGAATGGGTTCAATTTGCTCAAGAAAGGAATCAAAACCTACTGTCTTATTTCGAGTATTTCTGCCTCCATAATATAATTTCTGGTTTTGGCACTGAAATCTAATCTACCAGTGCTAAACTCTATTGTGTGATAACCCACAGAGAATTTCACAGTTGATTATGGCTAATTCTATGTACATGCTGCGACCTGCACTATAGGGGTGCCTCAAAGACAAAGATGCTTTTATCACCTTATTCAGTAATAATGAGGAGCAGTCATGCTATTTTCCAGCTCCTTACCATGCTAACGTGGAAACATATTATGTTTGGGTCAGTTTGAAAAGTCAACCGGTGTTTCTTTCAGTACAGTTGACTCAGTGTTCTTTTTTTATTTCAAGGCTTAAACTGTAATGCCTTTCTTCTATAACATTAATTTGTTTGTGATATATGACTGATAACTTGGTACGTTGCAGAGATTATTTTAAAGGGATTGTCTTATGTCTTTAATGTTTTTTTTTACATTAAAGTCTGTAAAGAACACATAATTATTTTACAGTATTAACAAAAGTTCCTGGAAAAGGGGCTAATTTGAAACACACACTTCCTATATTGTTAGTATAGGCAATGCAGCTATGTGTGTGTATATGTGTCTATGTATGCGCTTTATGGAATGTGAAAAAATAGATGCCAATAGTCAGAGAAATGCAACAGATTAGTAAAGTCTACATGAAGTGTTAGAGACTAAAAAATGGTAAGGTGCATACACAGTCTTAAGGGCCCGTTACACACAGTGATCTCGCTGGCGAGATCGCTGATTTTGTGACACATCAGCGATCTCTCCAGCGAGATCGCTGTGTGTGACATCCAGCAGCGATCGGCCCCCCTGTCTGTCTGTCAGACCGGAGTAGCAGATAGCAGAGCTACGCCGGTCTGTCTGCGCCACTCTGCCTCCACCTCCCGCCCTGCCTGCAGTGCACGCTGGTATCTAGGGTAAACATCGGGTTTCTAAGGGCCCCGCGGCCCTTAGCAACCCGGTGTTTACGTTGGTAACCAGCGTGCTCACTGATCCTGATCGCTGGAGGGGCTGTCTATATGACAGCTCACCAGCGATCAGCTAACAATGTCCCAGCGATCCCATCCACGTCAGATCATTGGTGGGATCGCTGGGACATCGTTATGTGTAACGGTACCCTTACTTGTACACATAGTGTATAGCATTTCTTTTCTGCTTTATCTCATATTCCAACAGTATTAAACATCTATCATTATTTCTTCATCCCTTAAATGATAATGAAATGGCTCTGCTATGTGTCTCCCAGTTTATACAGTAAAGCAAACAAATGATCTACTGAAAACCAAACATGTCAGTCTATTGAATCTGATTTGGTTGCCAGTGTGAAAAAAAAATTATACTATAAAGGCCCCATCACACTCAGCGATCTCGCTAGTGAGATCGCTGATTTTGTGATGCCACAGCGATCTCGCCAGTGAGATTGCTGTGTATGATGGGGATCAGCGACAGCCCCCCCGCCGGGTATCGCTGATCGTGCTCGATCGGCCTGGGCCATTTTTTGATCGCTGGTCTCCCGCTGGCCAGCACGCATCGCTGCTTGTGGCAGTGGGAGCCAACGATCAGCGAGGCACCCAGCGCTCTAAGCAGGCGCTGGGACCTGGTCTCTGAGGTAAATATCGGGTTACTAAGCGGCGCGCGTCACTTAGTTACCCGATGTGTACCTTAGAAACCTGCGTGCTGGCAGCTCTCGGCGCGAGCACGCAGGTTTCTAAGGTACACATCGGGTAACTAAGTGATGCGCGCCTCTTAGTAACCCGATATTTACCTTAGAGACCAGCGTCCTCGCAGGTGCTGATCGCTGGTGAAGCTGCCTGTTTGGCAGCTCACCAGTGATCATGTAGCGATGCACCAGCGATCCTGACAAGGTCGTATCGTTGTCGGGATCGCTGTTGCATCTTTATGTGTGATGGGGCCTTAAGAATCTAGCTTAAGTAATGCATTATTTTCTCATTACATAGTCATGGCTGAAAGTGTTGGCACCCTTGAAAATTTTCCAGAAAGTGAAGAATGTCTCCCAGAAAATTATTGTAATTACACATTTTTTGTTATATACATGTTTATTTCCTTTGCATGTATTGGAACACACAAAAAAAGCAGACCATCAACAACATTCCTAAACCACACACCTGGAATTTTGGACCACTCTTCTTTGACAAACTGCTGGAGGTTTCTCATATTTGAAGGGAGCCTTCTCCCAACAGAAAATGTAAACAGGTGTTCAATGGGATTCAGACTCAGACTCATTACTGGCCTCTTCACAACTCTCCAGCAGTTTGTTTCCATCCATTTCTGGGTACTTCTTAAAGTATGTTTGCGGTCATTGTCCTGCTGGAAAACCTATGACCTAAGACACAAACCCACCTTTTTGACACTGGGCACTACATTGCTACCCAAAATCCTTTGGTAATTTTCAGATTTCATGATGCCTTGCAAACAGTCAAGGCACCCTGTGCCAAAGGTAGGAAAACAAGCCAACAATGTCTTTGAACTTCCACCATATATGACTGTAAGCACTGTTTTCTTTTCCTTGTAGGGCTCTTTCCGTTTTCAGTAAATATTAGAATAATGTGGTTTACCAAAATACTCTATCTTAGTCCCATCTGTCCATAAGACGCTTTCCCAGAAGGATTTTGGCTTAGTTACATACAATTTGGCAAAATGCAGTCAAATCTTATATGCCTCCGTGTCAGCGGTGGTGTCCTCCCATAGCATTTAATTTCATTCAATTATGGACAGATAGTTCACACTGACACTGATGCACCCTAAGCCTGCAGGACAGCTTAAATTTCTTTGGAACTTTATTGGGGGTGCTTCTCCACCATCTGGACTATTCTGTGTTGCATCCTTTCATCAATTTTTTTCTGCCGTCTATGTTCAGGGAGATTAGCTACAGTGCTATGGGTTATAAGCTTCCTGATTATGTTGTGCACCGTGGACAAAGAAGCATCAAGATCTCTGGAGATGGACTTGTAACCTTGAGAATTTTGAAATTTTTCAACAATTTTGGTTCTCAATTCCTCTGCCTGTAATCATCTCCTTTTTTGTTCTCCATGCTTAGTGTGGCACACACAGACACATAATGCAAAAATTGAGTCAACTTCTCACCTTTTTATCTGGTTTCAAGTGTAATGTTAATATTACCCACACCTATTACTTGCCACAGGTAAGTTTGAGCAAGCATCTCATGCTTGAAACAAAGTTGTTTACCCACATTTTTGGAAAGGTGCCAACAATTCTTTACTCTTCTCTCCCTTTTTTTAAAAAAAAAATCCTCCATAAACAGTTTAAGGATACATTGACGTTGAGTTTTTTAATGTGGATTTTGAATCTCTCTAAATCCATCCATATCAAAGAGTATTCAAATAGAATTGTATAATTTTTATGTGGATTTTGGAGAAAATCTGAGCTAAAAACTATATGAATGTACCCTAATAAATCTAGCATCTGCTGGTAGATATGTTAGGCTAGTTTCACACTAGCGTTTATGAGCGCAGCGACGGCCTGCGCACGGCCGCCACTAAGCCCCGCCCCCGCCGGTAGCTCCGCCCACCGGCGCATGATGCTGCATGCGTCCTGCGTCCCCTATCTTTATCACAGGTGGCGCAGGCCGTGCACAGTATGCGTTTGGTGGCGCATGCGCCTTTTTGACGGTGAGCCGACGCAACCAAACTGCAGCAGGTTGCGTTTGGCGCAGGTCGGCGCACCGTCAAAAGGACGCATGCGCCGCCAAACGCATACTGCGCACAGCCTGCGCCCCCTGTGATAAAGATAGGGGACGCAGGGCGCATGCAGCGTCATGCGCCGGTGGGCGGAGCTACCAGCGGGGCGCGACAGGGGGCGGGGCTTAGCGGCGGCCGTGCGCAGGCCGTCGCTGCGCTCATAAACGCTAGTGTGAAACTAGCCTTATACGGTTAGATTATTTATCTTAATAAATCACCACAGTCTTTGTCTCATTGACCAATGGAGTCATTTAATCTGGCAGACATACTCGTACTTTGAAAGTTGTGAACTTGTGATCTAAGCATAAAACTGAAAGGTATGCATCCATTTGGAGATAAAATATGAGTATATTTTCCACTCTCCTACATCCTCTTTTCAGAACTATTTAACCATCTCTTTTGTTTTATTAAGACTGAAGTGTTCTTGCTGCCATACAGTACACAACTCAACCACCTGGGATTTCTTTGTCACCAAGAGCCACCAAATAAATTACTCAGTATAACAGAAGCTGACATACAGAACAGATTTATAAGCACCGGTTTATTTAAATATTGTAATGTAATTAAAGTATGTTTCTCTCAATTAAGTTCTGAAAAGTGTTCCCGTCACATGATATAAAGATAATGGTATAAAGTCATAAAATCTAATTGTCTGTAATATTTAGAAATACATGGATTGGATGTCTATGCTACTGATTTACATAGCACATTTTTCATACAAATCAGTAAAGAAAGAAGTTTTTTATAGTAAATTGCAAATGCCACTATTAACCCCGCACACTCCCTGAAAATTATAATGCACAACCGGAATTAAAAATATATTAGCTGGTAAATGCACGTTGATGATTTATATCTATTTGTCATTAAATGTCAGTTCTCCATAGAAGAAGAGAACGGTATCCTACATTGTAAGTGATAATGACAGAAAATAATAGGCAATTCAGATTTCAATGCTGACTTTAAAAGCATTCAATAAATACAAAGATTTTTTTCTCCTGTTCTAACAACTCTCCTATATGTTTTCTTTATTGCAATCATTGTAAAAGTGAGGTATATCTGCAGATAGTTACTACAGCAGCAAAAAAATCATTCTGATAATACTATTTGTATTACTGCACATTGAAGATCTGAGCTTATTGCAGCGATTTTCAGATGGATAGAGGTTGTAGTAGTTTGTTACTTCCAACTTATTACCCCTATTTTGCTTGTTTAGTTAATTTCTGATACTACCTGACATTATGGACTGGATGACTAGATCAAAATTGTCTAGATCTACCAGATAAGTTGCTCCGAAGCATTTGAGGACTTCCCTGATGTCATATGCCAGATTAGGCCTGTTTCACACTTCAGTTTTTTTGTGTCAGTTAAAATCCGCCAAAATGGCGGAAAGCGGATCCGTTGCTAACTGATGTGAACGGATGCCACCGGACCGTTTTTTTGACGGATCCGATGAATGAAGAATTTTAAAGGAACCGCAGCCCGGGAAGGAGAGAGAGAGAGAGAGAATTTTTTCTGTCCACCAGAAATGATTTCAGGGTTAAATTTCCGGCTGACTTCATTCCTCCGGGCAAGCGCACTATAAAATGCAGATCCTGCAGCAAGAAAAAAACGTTGCATGGTCCGTCCAGGCATGTCAGCGGACGCAAAAAAATTGACGGATCCGCCGGTAATGCAAATCAATGGGGAAAAATACGGATCCGCCAAAAAAAGGCGGATCCGTTTTTTTTTGCAAAACGGCGGATTTTGACTGATGGTCAAAAACAGAAATGTGAAACAGGCCCTAGTAGCAGATTAGGGCATTTTGTAGAATCTGTCGGCAGGTTGTTGCTACCTCAAAGCAGCATAATGTAAGGACAGGAACCCTGATTCCAACGATGTATTGCTTAGGTAACTACAGCAGTTGTAATACAATCAGAGTTTTTAGACGTAGCATATAGCAGAGCTCCGAAAGCTGTCCCTTGCCAACACCTCAGCTTTCAGTGTACATTGTACATTGATAATAAGCTACTTATCAGAGGAGGGGCGTGGTCAGACCATAGCTCATGTGAACATCAGTCTGGGCAGTGATAACATAAAAAAATGAACTTTTTTGAATTTACCAAAAGGCTGCAATGAAACAAAGAGTGAAAAATTTAAAGGGGTCTGAATACTTTCTGTACCCACTGTATTTACAGCTTGTTCCTTGTTAACAGGGAGCGGACAGACTACCTTTCTTTTGTTGCTACTTAAAGTGGTATTCTAGCTGGGCACCTGATTTTCCCCTAATACTATGAGAGCTGTAGGGACTGAGCCGCACAGGAGATTAGTCGGACAGGCGTGATCCTGGTGGCTTCTCCACACCCACTGCCGATGACTGGCAGGTCTCTTCCTGTGCTCATGTATAGTCTTTCCAACTAGTCTCCTATGTGACTCAGTCCCAGGCAGCCTTCAAAGTATGTTTCTCTCTGAAATCACGCAGCCAGTGTCTGATACATGCTGCCCCATATGTGGGAAGCATTTATCAGCCTTCAGTTTTCCTTTAATGAAAAAGTACATAACTTTATATATATTTTATCAAAACGTCATATTTAGTCCAAAACGATACCAATAAATCTGTCAAACTACCTGACAAAAAATAAAAGATCTATCAACGGAATAATATAAAAATTATTTCTGCATAGTTACAAATGATTCTTTTTTTAAAAGTGTTGCAAAAAATGCACTCTAATGATAGATGGGGAAGGAGCATAAGAGCAATTAAAAGGATTATACAGTTTATAATTTTTTTAACCGCTTCCTGACATACTGGTACTGGTTACTGATGAGAGGATCCTTTGAAATCCAAATTGGCCAATCTTACTGAATTTTCACCAAAAATATGATTTGCGGCGAATAAACTCACATGAATCTCAATACCATAAGGCTTGTAATCACTCAGAAAATACACAAAAGCTTAAGAGCTTACACTCCTCAGGAGAGAGAAAAAGAGAACTCCGCTCATCTCAAGAGATTACACTCTACAGGAGAGATAGTCTTACCCGGTGACTCTGGAGATGGAAAACAACTCTCTTAAAAACCGTGGTCCACTGAGAACTGTTTATCTGTGACGGCAATCATAGAATCATAGAATCAGAATCGTAGAGTTGGAAGGGACTTCCTGGGCCATCTGATCCAACTCCTTCCTCAAAAGCAGGATTCGCTAAATCATCCCAGACAGATGTCTGTCCAGCCTCTGTTTGAAGACTTCTATTGAAGGAGAACTCACCACTTCTCGTGGCAGCCTGTTCCAATCATTGATCACTCTAACTTTCAAAACGTTTTTTCTTGTATCTAATCTGTCTCCTCCCATTCAGTTTCATCCTATTGCTTCTAGTCTTTCCTTGTGCAAATGAGAATAAAGATGATCCTTCTACAATGTGACAGCCCTTGAGATATTTGTAGACAGCTATTAAGTCTCCTCTCAGTCTTCTCTTCTGCAAGCTAAACATTCCCAAATCCTGCAACCTTTCCTCATAAGACAGGGTTTGCAAACCGGTCACAATTCTGGTCGCTCTTTTCTGAAATTGTTCCAGTTTGTTGATGTCTTTTTTAAAATGAGTTGCCCAAAACTGGACACAATATTGCAGATGAGGTCTGACCAAAGAGGAGAAGAGGGCAATAATGACTTCACGTGATATAGACTGTATGCTTCTGTTAATACATCCTAGAATTGCATTTGCCTTTTTTGCTGCTGCATCACACTGTTGACACTGTTGACTCATATTCAGTCTGTGATCTATTAGTATACCCAAGTCTTTTTTACATGTGCTGTTGCTTAACCTTATTCCTCCCATTCTGTATATGCTTTTTTCATTTTTATGCCTAGATGTAGTACTTTGCATTTTTCCCTGTTAAAAACCATTCTGTTAGTTGCTGCCCACTTCTCCAGTTTATTTATATCTTTTTGAATCCTCTCTCTTCTCTAGTATTAGCTATCCCTCCTAGCTTTGTGTCATCAGCAAATGTAATCAGTTTACCCTCAATTCCACCTAAATCATTGATAAAGATGTTGAACAATACAGGGCCCAGGATAGAGCCCTGTGGTACTCCACTTGAAACATTCTTCCAACTGGATGTGCAGTCATTTACGACCACTCTTTGTGTCCGATCACTAAGCCAGTTATGAATCCACCTAACAGTTGCCTTGTCCATTCCATACTTAGCCATTTTTTCAATAAGGTTTGTGTGAGATACTTTGTCAAATGCTTTGCTGAAGTCAAGATATACTATATCTACAGCATTTCCCTGATCCACCCAATCAGTGATTCTGTCATAGAATGAAATTAAGTTAGTCTGACATGACTTATTAGTTACAAACCCATGCTGACGCTGTTTAATCATTCATTCTTATCCAGGTACTTACATACATGTTTTTTAATAATTTGTTCAAAGATCTTTCCTGGTATAGAAGTCAGACTCACTGGCCTATAGTTGCCTGGGTCCACCTTCTTCCCCTTTTTGAAGATAGGAACAACATTTGCTCTTCTCCAGTCTTCTGGTACTTCTCCTGTTCTCCAAGAATTTTCAAAGATTATGGAGAGGGGTTCAAAAATTTCTTGTGCTATCTCCTTCAGTACTCTGGGGTGTAATTCATCTGGACCTGGAGACTTGAATTAATTTAGGTTAGCTAAGTGTTTCCTCGCTATATTTCTGTTTATAGATATCCTGGATTCTTCTATTCCCTTAATAGGACAGTGAAGAACAGTTGATGTTACATTTCCTTTCTGAGAGAAAACAGAGGCAAAATAGTAATTTAAAAGTTTGGCCTTCTCAACATCCTGTCTTACCATTTCATCATTTTCATCCTGTAAAAATCCTATAGCATCTTTGACTTTTCTTTTACTTTTGACATATCCCCAAAATCCTTTATTATTGCTTTTAACGTCTCTTGCAAGCCTCAATTGGTCCAACCCCCTGCTTTGAGCAGGGGGTTGGACCAGATGGCCCAGGAGGTCCCTTCCAACTCTACGATTCTATGATTCTATGATAATTCATTGTCAGTTTTAGATAATCTGATTTGTGCCCTGCAAGTTCTGCAGAAAGCAATATATTCTTCTTTAGATATGCCTCCCTCTTTCCATTTCATAAACATTTCTTTCTTCCTTTTTAGCATGTGCTTAAGTTCTGTGTTCATCCATCCAGGTTTCCTTAAATGCTTCCTATTCTTCCCTCTTTTCGGAATTGTTAACAATTGTGCTTTGAGAATTTCATTTTTCAAGATTTCCCATCCTTCCTGGACATTTTTGTCCTTAAGGATATCCAGCCATTGGATCCCTCCAATTCTCTTTCTGAATTCCTTAAAATCTGCCTTTCTGAAATCTAACCTTGATGTCTGAGTCTTCACAGGTCTTCCTCGTCTAGTTATCCAAAATTCTAAAATAGCATGGTTGCTACCTCCTAGGGTCCCAGCCACAGAGCACATTCGCTCATCACTATAAGCAATCAGACTGCAAAAAGTGAAAGTCCCATAGAGGGACTAGGAAAAAAGTAAAATAATAAAAAAAAATTAAAAAATAATAAAAAATATATATATTGTCTCACTAGTTAACCCCTTTAGTGAACACCGTAAAAAAAGATGCTTTATCATCATACTGCCGAACAAAAAGTGGAATAAAACACAATCAAAGAAACAAATGTAAATAATTATGGTATTTCTGAAAATGTATCGCTGTCTCGCAAAAAACAAGCTGCCATAAGCTCCATCAGCAGAAAAATAAAAAAGTTATAGCTTTCAGAATAAAGCAATGCAATAATAATTATTTTTTCTTTAAAGTAGTTTTTATTGTGTAAAAGTTTCTAAACATAAAAAAATATAAATGTGGCATTGCTGTAATCGTACTGACCTGAAGAGTACAGCTGCCTTACCAATTTTACTACATGTGGAACGGCATAATAAAAAAACAAAAAACAATTCCGGAATTGTTAGTTTTTGTTCATTCTGCCTCCCAAAAATCGAAATGGGATGCGACCAAAAAAGTCATGTGACCGAACAAGGTATCAATAAAAACGTCAACTCGTTGTACAAAAAACAAGCCATCACATGACTCTGTCACCTGAAATATGGAAAAAATATAACTATCAAAATATAGCAAAATAAAATAGTGTTTTAGAGTGACCCCAGCCAAACTTAAAAATCCAATATAAGTCTGGTATCGCTCTAATCGCACCGACCCAAAGAATAAAGTTGTCTATTCACTTATGCTGCACTAGAAACGGCGTAAAAATTAAATAAAACAAATTCTTCACCTGCTGTCGATTTTTTCTTTCTATCTCTCAAAGATCGTAGTAAAGCTCAGCACACATTTATCCTGCTCTCTACACTGAGCGCTTACATTGGGGCTTCCGTGTAAATCTCTGAAATTCCCTAAAATGAGGCAGATGGAGGCATTGTGAACACTGTCTTGTCTATGATCCAGTGGTCTTCGTCTCTTTAGGTGTGCACAAAAGTACTATCCACCACAGTTTTGTACACTTCTGAAAAGAATGACACCAGGGGCGTAACTAGAACTGATTGGGCCCCATAGCAAACTTTTAAATGGGGCCCACACAAAGACACACCCCCTCAAAGGCACATCCCTCCAGGAACTACATTTCCCAGAGGTCCATGCGACAGGCAGCTCTGCAGAGAGCTAATAGACAGCGAGGGCTCAGGGAAGGGGCGGGACTGAACTAGTCTGAAGCAATACCCTCTGTGACTGGCTGCAGGCAGGGAGGCAGGCCCAATATGTGCTTCGCTCCGCACAGCAGGCACAGAAATGCAGCATAGGCTGCAAAATCATAGTGTACATTTTTTTCCGCCGGAGTCCCGGATCCCCTACACCAGTGGTCCCCAACCTTTTTTGCACCAGGGACCGGCTTCAAGCAAGACCATTCTTCCATGGCCCGGAAGGGCGGGGATGGAGGTGTGACAGGGGCGAGGCTTTGGTCACAAGGGGGTGGGGCTATGGACGCGGTTGTAGTTTAGCAGTGCATACTTATCCTTTAATTATAACATTTATAATGTGACTCAACTCACCATAGGTTTTGAATGAGTGGTAGCACCTGGTTTGTTTGTTTCTCTGTTTCAGTGGGAGCACTGGGCTACTTCTACTGATGACCATCACTTCTAATAATGATTGGAACCTACAAGGAAATGGAACATTGAACACTTAAGAAAAATTGTACTGGAGTACTGTACATGCTGATTATTTTGTAATCATCAGAAAATGTATGTGTGGTTCCCCCCCGTCCTGTCCAACTCTGTATGGCTTCCCCTGTTGTATGCATGGCTCCTCTGTCCCATCCTTGTATACATGGCTCTGCTCCAACTCTCCCATCCTGTATACATGGCTCTGCTCCCATCCTGTATACATGGCTCTGCTCCCACCCTCCCATCCTGTATACATGGCTCTGCTCCCACTCTCCCATCCTGTATACATGGCTCCGCTCCCACCCTCCCATCCTGTATACATGGCTGTGCTCCCACCCTCCCATCCTGTATACATGGCTCCCCTCTCCCATCCTGTATGCATGGCTCCCCTGTCCCATCCTGTATGCATGGTTCCGCTCCCACCCTCCCTCCCTTGTATATAGTATATGGCTCTGCTCCCACTGTCCCTCCCTTGTATATGTGGCTCTGCTTCCACTCTCCCTCCCTTGTATATATGGCTCCGCTCCCACTCTCCCTCCCTTGTATATATGGCACTGCTTCCACTTTCTCTCCCTTGTATATATGGCTCCGCTCCCACTCTCCCTCCCTTGTGTATATGGCTCTG
This sequence comes from Dendrobates tinctorius, assembly GCF_039654945.1. NCBI lineage: Eukaryota > Metazoa > Chordata > Amphibia > Anura > Dendrobatidae > Dendrobates > Dendrobates tinctorius. The sequence goes on along the minus strand of NW_027361738.1, from coordinate 23,550,448 downwards.
CTTCCACTCTCCCGGCCTCCGTTGTATATATGGCTCTGCTTCTACTCTCTCTCCCTTGTATATATGGCTCCACTCCCACTCTCCCTCCCTTGTATATATGGCTCTGCTTCCACTCTCCCTCCCTTGTATACAGTATATGGCTCCGCTCCCACTCTCCCTCCCTTGTATATATGGCTCTGCTTCCACTCTCCTGGCCTCCCTTGTATATATGGCTCCGCTCCCACTCTCCCTCCCTTGTATATATGGCTCCGCTCGGCTCCCCCATCCTCCCCCTTCATACTTACCCTCACATGGCTGAACTTTCCTCCTGTCGCTGAACTTCCCTCCCTGCATCTCACGGCACTTCAGGGAGGGGCCGGATCAAGAAAAGCATCACTATTATGAATGGGTCACCGAGGAGGATAGCAGGCCCAGGCAAAGCCACAGAAAACCAGAGATGTTGGTAGCTAAGAGGATTGCAGACCCCTGATCCTGTCCACACAACTAGCAGTAGCTGTGGAGCGTACCTACGATGATCCTAGACGCCTCGGCACAGCCGGAGAGCTAACTAAGCCTAAAGCAAGAAAGGGAAAATCTAAACTGCCCCAGAGCAGACCCCAGAGGAATAGATAGCCCCCAAACATATATTGTCGGTGAGACAAGATGAAAACACAAACGCAGGCAGAAAAATAGATTGAGCAAACGATGGGACCCACACTGACTAGACAGAACAGGAAAGGAAAGACACTGTCTGCAATCATGCAATAAACCCTGCAAAAAGTCCAACACGTAGTGTTGAGCATTCCGATACCGCAAGTATCGGGTATCGGCCGATACTTGCTGTATCGGAATTCCGATACCGACTTCCGATATTTTTTCAATATCGGAAGTCGGCATCGGAATCGGAAGTTCAAAGTTGATTGACAGCCGAAATGACGTCATCATGATGCGCGGTGTGTGCGCATCATGATGCGCCGTCATTTCGGGCCTTCCGGGGGTCTCTGCCGGCCTGCCGGGGGGCTGTGCCGGCCTGCCGGGGGGCTGTGTGGACTGCCCGGGGTCTGTACCGGCCTGCCGGGGGGCTGTGCCGGCCTGCCGGTGGCCTGTGCACCCTGTGGGGGTCTGTACCGGCCTGCCGGGGGGCTGTGCCGGCCTGCCGGGGGGCTGTGCTGATGTCCGGGGGTCTGTGCAAGCATCGTCCGATGGGACTACAAGTCCCATCGGGCGATGCCTGCTTCCATGACAGTGATTGACACATTAGCCAATGATGGGACAGTAGTAGTCCCATCATCCGGCTAATGTGTTAAATGTTAAAAAAAAAAAAAAATACTACATACATACTACATACATACTACATGCATGCTACATACATACTACATGCCACATACATACCACATATATACTACATGCATGCTACATACATACTACATGCTACATACATACTACATATATACTACATGCATGCTACATACATACTACATGCTACATACATACTACATATATACTACATGCATGCTACATACATACTGCATGCTACATACATACTACATGCTACATACATACCACATATATACTACATACATACTACATGCATGCTACATGCTACATACATACCACATACATACTACATACATACTACATACATACTACATGCATGCTACATGCATGCTACATGCTACATACATAACACATATATACTACATGCATGCTACATACATACTGCATGCTACATACATACTACATACATACTACATACATACTACATGCATGCTACATACATACTACATACATACTACATATATACTACATGCATGCTACATACATACTGCATGCTACATACATACTACATACATACTACATACATACTACATGCATGCTACATACATACTACATACATACTACAAGCTACATACATACCACATATATACTACATACATACTACATGCATGCTACATACATACTACATGCTACATACATACCACATACATACTACATACATACTACATACATACTACATGCATGCTACATACATACTACATGCTACATACATACTACATATATACTACATGCATGCTACATACATACTGCATGCTACATACATACTACATACATACTACATGCATGCTACATACATACTACATACATACTACATGCTACATACATACCACATATATACTACATACATACTACATGCATGCTACATACATACTACATGCTACATACATACCACATATATACTACATACATACTACATGCATGCTACAAACAATACATACATAGACATACAGTACATATAACATAGAGTAACATACTTACCAATACTTGTCACATTGTTCCCCGAAGCCATTGTCGTCTACGGAATAAATATTAACATAACAAACCACAAAAATACTCACCCACTATCCGAAACAGTCCACGAGTGTGTCCCACGACGATCTTGGGTAGAGAACTGCAGCATCAGCTGATGCTGCCGTTCTCTACGGGCTGCAGGAATCCAATGACGGAAGGTAGGTATCCTTCTGCACTGTATTCCTCCGCCACTTAAAAAAAAAAGTCCCTAGTCTCACTTTATGCCATTGCTGCGTGGGAAATTCCCACACAGCAATGGCATAAAGTGAGACTAGGGACTTTTTTTTTTTAAGTGGCGGAGGAATACAGTGCGGAAGGATACCTACCTTCCGTCATTGGATTCCTGCAGCCCGTAGAGAACGGCAGCATCAGCTGATGCTGCAGTTCTCTACCCAAGATCGTCGTGGGACACACTCGTGGACTGCTTCGGATCGTGGGTGAGTATTTTTGTGGTTTGTTATGTTAATATTTATTCCGTAAAAGACAATGGCTTCGGGGAACAATGTGACAAGTATTGGTAAGTATGTTACTCTATGTTATATGTACTGTATGTCTATGTATGTATTGTATGTAGCATGCATGTAGTATGTATGTAGTATATATGTGGTATGTATGTAGCATGTAGTATGTATGTAGCATGCATGTAGTATGTATGTAGTATATATGTGGTATGTATGTAGCATGTAGTATGTATGTAGTATGTATGTAGCATGCATGTAGCATGCAGTATGTATGTAGCATTCATGTAGTATATATGTAGTATGTATGTAGCATGTAGTATGTAGTATGTATGTAGTATGTATGTGGTATGTATGTAGCATGTAGTATGTATGTAGCATGCATGTAGTATATATGTAGTATGTATGTAGCATGTAGTATGTATGTAGCATGTATGTAGTATGTATGTATGTATGTGGTATGTATGTAGCATGTAGTATGTATGTAGCATGCATGTAGTATATATGTGTTATGTATGTAGCATGCATGTAGCATGCATGTAGTATGTATGTAGTATGTATGTAGTATGTATGTGGTATGTATGTAGCATGTAGCATGCATGTAGTATGTATGTAGTATATATGTGGTATGTATGTAGCATGTAGTATGTATGTAGCATGCAGTATGTATGTAGCATGCATGTAGTATATATGTAGTATGTATGTAGCATGCATGTAGTATATATGTAGTATGTATGTAGCATGTAGTATATATGTAGTATGCATGTTGCATGCATGTAGTATATATGTTGTATGTATGTTGCATGCATGTAGTATATATGTAGTATGTATGTTGCATGTAGTATATATGTAGTATGAATGTAGCATGTATGTAGTATGCATGTTGCATGTAGTATATATGTAGTATGTATGTTACATGTAGTATGCATGTTGTATGTATGTAGCATGTAATTTTTTTTTTTTTTTTTTTTTTTACATTCAACACATTAGCCGGATGATGGGACTACTACTGTCCCATCATTGGCTAATGTGTCAATCACTGTCATGGTAGCAGGCATCGCCCGATGGGACTTGTAGTCCCATCGGACGATGCCTGCACAGACCCCCGAAGCCTGCACAGACCACCGGCAGGCCGGCACAGCCCCCCGGCAGGCCGGCACAGACCACCGGACCATGCACAGACCACCGGCAGGCCGGCACAGCCCCCCGGAGCCTGCACAGCCCCCCGGCAGGCCGGCACAGCCCCCCGGAGCCTGCACAGCCCCCCGGCAGGCCGGCACAGCCCACCGGAGCCTGCACAGACCACCGGCAGGCCGGCACAGCCCCCCGGCAGGCCGGCACAGACCACCGGAGCCTGCACAGACCCCCTGGCAGGCCGGCACAGCCCCCTGAAAGGCCCGTACAGACCCCAGAGAGGCTGTACAAGGCAAAAACAGGGTTTTTCTTATTCCGATACCGGAAGTCCCATAGACTTGACTGGGACTTCCGGTATCGGAATCAGCGATACCGATACTTTTTTTTAAGATCGGCCGATCCATTCCGATCCGATACTTTGAAGTATCGGACGGTATCGCTCAACTCTACCAACACGTCTGATGCACAAAAAACACTGAAGTCGCACGACTTCGCCCCCACTATATCAGCACTCTGGTATATTCTGAAAGCAAAGCAAAAAGAGACCAATATAACAGGGGACAAAACAAACCGGCACAAACAGTAACATATGGGCGGTGATTCAGCACAGCCCCAGCCGGAGCTAGCTGACCTGCACAAAGCAGAGATAGACAAAACCAGATCAATTGCAAACAGAATAGCAAATGAACCACTTAGCTGAACCATGCAGGGAAAGAGCAGGAGACATCAGACCTCAGAAGGCACAGGAAGAAAATCACCAGCAGGGATAGAGGGAGTCAGCTGGCTTAAATCCCAATTAGAAACCCCAGATCTCCAATCGTCTTCCTTATTATCAGGTGGTAAGCCTCTGTCAACCAGATCAGCTCCACTACCTCCAGTAACCACCAGAGGGAGCCCAGAAGGAGAACTCGCAACCCCTCTGTCAATCTAACCAGCTCCACTACCTTCAGTAATCACCAGAGGGAAGCCAGAGAGAGAATTCACAACAGTACCCCCCTTGAGGAGGGGTCACTGAACCCTCATCCATGCCACCAGGCCAGTCAGGATGGGCCAATCTTTTGGCATGAATGTCAGAAGCAGAGACCCATGAATTATCCTCCTGGCCATAACCCTTCCATTTGACCAACTACTGGAGTCTCCGTCTAGCCAAACGAGAATACAATATTTTCTCTACTTCATACTCCAAATTAGCTTTAACCAATACAGGGTCAGGAGGCGCCGCTATGGGAACTACTGGCTCTACAAGCCTCTTCAACAAGGATTTATGGAACATGTTATGAATCTTAAACGTAACTGGAAGAGCCAAACGGAAAGAAATGGGATTAAGGATTTCCAAAATCTTATAAGGTCCAATGAACCTTGGCTTGAATTTTGGAGACACAACCTTCATAGGAATATTCTTTGAAGACAACAAAACCATATCACCCACTTTAAACCGGGGACCAATTGTCCTAAGCCGATTGGAAAACCGTTGGGCTTTTTCCTGAGAGTGGGACAACTTATCCACCACTTGGTCCCAAATCTGCTACATTCTCTCTACCACAGAATCCACACTGGGGCAAGCCGAAGATTCCACCTACCCTGAAGAAAATCGAGGATGAAAGCCAAAGTTACAGAAAAAGGGTGACATCAAAGTGGCAGAACTAGCCCTATTGTTTAGCGCAAATTCGGCCAAGGGCAAAAATGAGACCCAATCATCCTAATCAGCAGATATGAAACATCTCAAATAGGATTCCAAAGTCTGGTTTGTTCTCTCAGTCTGCCCATTCGTCTGAGGATGAAATGCAGAGGAGAAAGATAACTGAATTCCCAGTTTAGAACAAAAAGCTCTCCAAAAGCTGGAAAGAAACAGGACTCCTCTGTCCAACACAATGTTCTCAGGAATCCTGTGCAACCGAACCACCTGTTGTAACAACAAGGGCACCAACTCAGAAGAAGATGGCAACTTTGGGAGTGGTACAAGATGGACCATCTTAGAAAATCTCTCACAGATCACCCAGATAACAGTCATTCTCTGAGAGACAGGAAGATCAGAAGTAAAATCCATTGAGATATGAGTCCATGGCCTGCAGGGCACCGGAAGGGGCATCAACAACCCACTAGAACGAGAACAGGGCTTGGACCGAGAACAAGTCCCACAGGACTGCACAAAATTCCTGACATCACAAGCTAAGGCAGGCCACTAAAAAGAGCGACTCACCAAATCTCTGATACCAAAAACACCTGGATGCGTGAAAAACAAGGCCCATCTAGCCTGTCTAGGATTCGAGCGTTTGGCTGATTCAAGACAAATCAAATTCTTGTGTTCGGTGAGGACCACAAATTGATGTCTAGCTTCCTCCAACCAATGTGTCCACTCTTCAAATACCCATTTCATGGCCAACAATTCCCGATTCCCCACATCATAGTTACGTTCAGATGGGGAGAATTTTTGAGAAAAGAAGGCACAGAGATTCATCTTAGAACTCACCGGATCTTTTTGGGACAAAACGGCTCCTGCACCAATCTCAGAAGCATCTACTTCCACCTGAAATGGGAGTGAGGCATCAGGTTGCCACAGAACCAGAGCAGAAGTGAATCTCCGCTTACGCTCCTGAAATGCCGAAACTGCCTCTGGAGACCAATTCACCACATCAGCTCCCTTTTTGGTCAAATCAGTCAGTGGTTTAACAATACCAGAAAAATTACTTATAAATTTACGGTAGAAATTAGCAAAACCCAAAAACTTCTGGAAAGCCTTCAAAGAAGTGGGCTGCACGCAATCATAAATGGCCTGTATCTTGGCTGGGTCCATTTCAATAGCAGACGGGGACAAAATGAATCCCAAAAATGAAATCCTCTGTACACCAAAGAGACACTTTGATCCTGAACACAGTCCGGACATGTTCCACATGAGAATCCCAATCACTGGAAAGGATCAAAATATCATCCAGATAAATGATCAAAAACTTATCCACAAAGTCCCGGAAAACATAGTTCATAAAAGACTGGAAGACAGAAAGGGCATTAGTGAGCCCAAAAGGCATCACCAGGTACTCAAAATGTCCCTCCGGAGTATTAAACGCCATCTTCCATTCATCCCCGTGCTTGATGCGAATAAGATTATATGCCCCCCTGAGGTCAAGCTGGGTAAACCAACAGGCACTTTTAACTCTGGAAAACAAATCAGAAATCAGGGGTAACGGGTACTGATATTTAACAGTGATTTTGTTAAGGGAACGATAGTCAATACATGGCCTTAATGAACCATCTTTCTTGGCCACAAAAAAAAAAAAACAGCACCCAAAGGTGAACAGGATGGTCTAATATGACCCTTCTCCAATGACTCCTTGATATAAGATCGCATAGCATCATGTTCAGGTACAGATAAGTTATAAAGCCAACCCTTGAGAAATTTACACCCGGGCATTAATGCAATTGCACAGTCATAACTCCTATGAGGAGGCAAAGACGTAGACTTACTCTCACTGAATACATCAGAAAAATCAACCAAATAGTCAGGAATATCATGAGACTGGGGAGAGGTGGAGAAGACAGGGGTCCAAAACTGGGGTATATTCTCTGCCAAATGAGTAGCATCAATACCCCTCAAAGGGATAGGAGTCCGCAGGGGTATCATAGGAAAACCACAACATTTAGCAAAGTCCAAATCCATCAGATTCAAAGCTGCTCCTGAATCAACAAAAGCCTTAGCGGAAAATGTAGACAAGGAGCAGATCAGGGTAATCGCCAAAAGGAACTTTGGCTGTACACTGCCCACCGCAAATGTGTGAGCAAAACACTTTTCACATTTAGGGCAGACAGCAATAGTATGAGAGGCGTCCCCACAGAATAAACACAACTTATTACGCCTTCTAAACTCCTGACGTTGCGCCCTAGACAAAACCCTATCGCATTGCATGGGTTCAGAAGTTCCTTCGACAGGCGGCAACGCCTCTCGTGTAGTCTTACATTCATGTAAACGCCGATCAATTTGAATGGCCAGTGACATAGAGTCATCAAGACCAGAAGGTACAGGAAATCCCACCATAACATCTTTTACGGTTTCTGCCAAGCCCTTCCGAAAGAGAGCTGCTAGGGCATCGTCATTCCATTTAGTAAGGACCGCCCACTTTGGAATTTTTGACAATATAACTCTGCAGAATCCTGACCCTGGTTCAATGCCAATAAGGTTTTCTCAGCTTGATCAATAGCATTAGGTTCATCATACAACAACCCCAAGGAAAAAACGCATCCACATTAACCAGAATAGGATCTCCAGGTGTCAAAGAAAAGGCCCAATCCTGGGGATCGCCGCACAGCAGGGAGATGACAATTTTAACCTGCTGCACAGAGCTCTCCGATGAGTTAGGTTTCAAAGCAAAAAATAGTTTACAATTATTCTTAAAATTCAAAAATTTTGACCAATCCCCAGAAAACACATCAGGAGTAGGGATTTTTGGTTCAACAGCAGATGATTGAGCGAGATAGGCAGAAATTCCCCACACTTCGAGCTGCTCAACACGATCAGAAAATTGCTTAGTGTCCATTTAGACAAAAAATATCCTCCTACAGCCCCAGAAAAAAAAGGAAAAAAATATTTTAAAAAAATTCTGACACTTTTTTTTTTAAATTCTTTCCTTTTTTAGAGTACCCCAGAGTCTACAGTTAGACTGGTGATTCTGTTATGAATGGGTCACCAAGGAGGATAGCAGGCCCAGGCTAAGCCACAGAAAACCAGAAAGGTTGGTAACTAAGCGGATTGCAGACCCCTGATCCTGTCCACACAACTAGCAGTAGCCATGGAGCGCACCTACGATGATCCTAGATGCCTCGGCACAGCCGGAGAGCTAACTAAGCCTAAAGCAAGAAAAGGAAAATCTAAACTGCCCCGGAGCAGACCCCAAAGGAATAGATAACCCAAAACATATATTGTTGGTGAGACAAGATGAAAACACAAACGCAGGCAGAAAAATAGATTGAGCAAACGATGGGACCCACACTGACTAGACAGGACAGGAAAGGAAAGACACTGTCTGCAATCATGCAAAAAAAACCCTGCAAAAAGTCCAACACGTCTGATGCACAAAAAACACTGAAGTCACACGACTTCGCCCCACTATATCAGCACTCTGGTATATTCTGAAAGCAAAGCAAAAAGATACCAATATAACAGGGGACAAAACAAACTGGCACAAGCAGTAACATATGGGAGGTGATTCAGCACAGCCCCAGCTGGAGCTAGCTGACCCGCACAAAGCTAAGATAGACAAAACCAGATCAAATGCAAACAGAATAGCAAATGAACCACTTAGCTGAACCATGCAGGGAAAGAGCAGGAGGCATCAGACCTCAGAAGGCACAGGAAAAAAATCACCAGCAGGGATAGAGTGTCACACTTATAGTACAGCAAGTGTGGGTGACAGGTTTGTAGAGGGACCAGGTATGGACAGTAACACAGAGAAATGGTACTCACTGTCTGCTCGGGCAGGAGCGTGGCCATAGCGATGGAAACCTTGCTCTAGGACCTGCGGGAGGGGAGGAGCGACAGCAAAGCACTCTGATGCCCACAGGACCTTACGGTCATGTGACCGCGCGTCAGAAGGTGGGCAGGGCTTACAGCCAGCCTCCAACAGCGCTGATGATAGTGTTTAGAGACACTGCAGGGAGAGGAGAATAAACCATTGTCAGACAAGCCAGGGATCATGCACAGGACGTCAGTAATAGTACAGAAGGGCGATCACAGGGAGGTCAAGATAAAGCCAGGGGTCATACACAGGAGGTCACGCAGGAACATAATCACAATCCAAGAGACGTTACCGTAGTAAAAACCGAGTCATATACCAATCAAGCACACAGGGACAGGAGAGAGCACAAACGAAGCAGGGTCGGCAACACTCAAGCAAAAAGTATAAATGACAGGGAGGGGTGCTCACCTGAAGCTATAAAAACCCTCCCTGGCGTCAAAGAGAGGCTCTCCCTATTAACCCCTGCACCATTTGTCCAAGATCCTGAATAACCATGACAGTACCTCTCCTTCAACGGGGGCCTCCGGACGCCCAGGCCTCCCCGGATATCGCGCATGGTACGCCCTGACTAGACGATCTGCGTGCATCAATCTAGCCGGTACCCATGATCGATCCTCCGGACCATACCCCTTCCAATGAACGAGATACTGCAGAGAACCGCGTACCCAACGAGAATGCACAATGTTTTGTACCTCGAATTCCAGATGGCCATCCACCGATACCAGAGGCGGTAACGGTGTGGTTTCCTCCCTCACCGAACCAACAGGTTTGAGTAAGGATTTATGAAAAACGTTATGCAATTTTAAAGAAGATGGAAGAAGCAAGCGATAAGCCACCGGGTTAATCACCTCCGTTATCACATATGGACCAATGAATTTAGGGCCCAACTTTGCGGACGGCAATTTTAAGGTTATGTTTCGTGTCGAGAGCCATACTTTGTCCCCACAATGTAGGGTCTTACCTGGATCCCTCTTATTATCCGCAAAGTGTTTGTACTTTTCCTGCGCCTTCCCAATACTTGTTCGAACCTTAGCCCACAGATCACCAATCTGCCTGACCGAATCTTCGGCTCCCAGACAGTTTGAATCTAAACGTGAAAACTCACCAAAATACGGGTTTAATCCTAGATTAATGAAAAAAGGTGACCTACCCGTGGATTGATTAATCCGGTTATTAAAAGCAAACTCTGCCAAGGGCAGTGCGTCACACCAGTCATCTTGCAATGTTGAGGTCAAACACAGGAGGATTTGTTCCAATGACTGGTTGGTGCGCTCCGATTGTCCATTGCTCTCCGGATGGTATGCTGAGGAGAAAGACAGAGAAATCCCCAACTTCCTACAAAAGGCTTGCCAAAATTTTGCTATAAATTGTGTCGCCCTATTGGATACAATATTAGTAGGTACCCCATGGAGACGGATGATTTGTGAAAGGAAATACTTTGAAAGAACCTCGGCTGAGGGTAGTTTGGCCATGGGTACGAAATGTGCCATCTTTGAGAATCTATCCACGACTACCCAGACCACTGTGTTACCCCGGGATGGAGGTAGATTGGTGATGAAGTCCATGGACAGATGCGTCCATGGCCTTCTCGGAATTAGTAAAGGTACCAATTCCTCGGCCGGCCGGAAATGAGAGCTCTTAGAACAGGCGCAAACCCCACACGCCATGACATGATCCTTAATTTCTGTAGACATAGATGGCCACCAAAACACTCTTTTCACTGCCTCACATGTGGCCACAATATCTGAGTGAGCACCCAACTTAGAGTCATGAAACTCCCGTAACAACTCGGAACGTAGATGCTGTGGTACAAGCAATCTATGAGGAGGCTTGGCCCTTGGAGCAAAAGATTGAGCCCCCACAATCTCTCGCTCCAATTCTGATGATAGCTCTGCAATAACCACCCCGGGTTGAAGAATGGATGACGGTGGCTCGGGGGCAGACAATGGTTCAAAACTTCGTTGGTAACTATGCAGACTGCAGAGCCCTGATCTTAACACACAACTAGAAGCAGTCGTGGAGCGTGCCTATGGTGGTCCTGGACGCCTCGTCACAACCGGAGAGCTAAATAAGCCTAAAGTAAGAAAAGAGGAAAACTAACTCCCCAGAGCAGACCCCAAAGGAAAGACAGCCCCCCACATGTATTGATGGTGAAGCAAGATGAAAACACAAACAAAGGCAGAAAAATAGGCTGAGCAAACGATGGGGCCAAACTAACTTGAAAGGACAGGAAAGGAAAGATACTGTCTGCAATCTGCCAAAAAACCCTACCAAAAATAATGTCCAACGCTTCTGATAACAAAATTAACCCTGAAGTCACTAGACTTCTCCCACTATATCAGCACTCTGGAATATTCTGAGAAAGAGCAAAAAGAGGCCAATCTAATAAAGGACAAAAAGACAAATTGGCAAATACAGATAAATAAGAGTGGAATTTCAGGTCAGCCCAGCAGGGCTGGCTGACCACACAAAAACTGAGTTGACCAACAAGAGCAAGTGTGAACATTAGCAAAAAACAAACTTAACTTGAGATGACTGGAGCAGAGCTGAAGTCCAAGACCTGAGAAACAGACTGAATCACCAGCAACAGGATAGGGCGTTGGCTGTCTTATATCCAGTCTGATGCTCCAGAGATCCAATCACTATCCTCCTCGTCAAGTGGCAGACCATTACCAATTATACTAACCTCACTACCTCCTGTCACTACCAGAGGGAGAATGGAAGGAGAACTCCCAGCTGGTGGAGCAGAAAATGAGCTCATAACAGAGGAGGCATACTCACGCAGCCTGGCCCTATCTTCGTGCCCTTTCCCGTGAGGTGAGGCTCCGTATTCGAGGATGTTTTCAGATCCTGCTTGATGCAAGCACACACCCCAATACCCTATATGAGTTATTTGAATATCTGGAGAGGTGGCAGCTTTCACTCAGAAATCTAATGCGCCTTAGACACCCCACACACATGCTTGCTCAAGCAGGCTCTGAGGATCCTCAAATATGTGGGCCTACACCTTCCTCCCCCTACCCAACCTTTCCAACAGCAGCCACATATGTCTGGCTCTAGCCAACCTCACCAATATGGCCACTTGGTCCCACCCAGTGTTGGAGGCTGGTCCCAACCTGGTTGGGGACGACATGGCTATATTGGTGGGTATGAGACACGGGCCTACCAGACCCAACAAGAGGCCCCTCTCCAGAATCACTCTGGCCAGTACCAAGCACAATCCCAGGAGGCAGTACACTACCCACATCATGGGCAACAGTATGCCCCCACACAGGGCAATGGCCAAGTTGGGCAAAGTAGCCAGCAGCAAACACAGGCTGGTCTTCCGCCTTCTCCTCCCCAAACGTACCAAAATGTATAATATTGCCATTTTGTTATTGCCTAATGGTATTTTGTTTGCTTTATATGTCTGAAAATGTTTATTGTACCCAGTTATCACATCTGCACAAAGGCCAATTTGGCCCATTGCCACATTTCTCATATGGCAATAATATGTTTTGCTTCCAAAAAAAATAGGCAAAAGTAAACATCTGTCTACTACATTTTAAGTCTCTGTCTCAATTAAAAAAAACAGTGTCAGCATACTAACATACGCTTACCAATGCAATTAAACAGTCATAGAATCATAAGGGGTTTAAATATATATATTTAGACAGACATAAACCAAAAAATTATAACATAGACACAGCATGCTTTTGCCTAGAAGTTTCCCCCTCAGCTGACATAAAGTAATTTGTGAAAATATCACGAACTTTGAGCCCAGAGAGCGGTCTACGTTGAGGGTTGATAGGTGGTCTCGCCCTACGCACATTGTCCGACCCACGCACAACACCAGCAGAGGAGGAACAATCATGTATCCTGGTGAAGTTCTGAAGAATCACACAGGCTTTAACAACTTCATTAACATTTTGTTCACTCAGCTGAATGGCAGACTGGAGTACCCGCCATTTGGCACAAAGAATGCCAAAGCAACACTCCACCAGTCGCCGAGCACGTGATAGGCACAAGTTAAAAATTCTGCGCCGGTGGTCCAGGTTGCGCCGGGGATATGACCTCATGACATTGCGCATTAACTGAAATGCCTCATCTGCCACAAGGACATAAGGGACTGATTCTTGAGTGGAGCCTGGTAGCTGTGCGTGGTGGTGGTAGATCCAACTGGTTGGTGCGTAGCCGCCGACCCATAGTGGAAGTATTGAAGACTCTAGAGTCTCCCGTTGGCCAGAGCCAACAATACAACAGAAAAGTATTGTTTATAATTGAAGAATAGGGAGCCAGAGTTCGGCGGCTTACGCACCCGGATATGTTTGCCATCAAGGTCCCCAATACAATTAGGAAACTGGCATTCCTCATCAAAGTCCCTTGATATCCTCAACCACTCTTCCATCCTGGGCAGGGGCATGACGAGTGGATGTATTCTTGACCATATTTCACTACATGTCGACCTGACTATGCCAGAAATGGTAGATCTTCCAATGAGAAACTCATGGTGGAGGGTAGCATAAGACAGACCAGTGGACAGGAAGCTGAAGAACAACAGAAATGTAACATTTTAGAATGCACAAATTAACTAAAAACCAGGTACATACATACCAAACTTGTTAATAATTCAGATCTACTAACACACATATATTTGGTCGCACAATGACTAAGTGATATTCAGTACATATTACACATAACATTCTAGTCTGTAAGTTTAAATATATCTGGAATAAGATGAGTGCATTAAACTTAGTCCAAGAAGCAAAAAATACATACTTTGGGCAACACATCATGAACATAGAGAATGTGGTTGTGTAGTACATACCGTAATGTGAGTAGAAGTCGCTCCTCTGCAGATATAGCTTTGTGCATCCTTGTGTCCTGAAAGGTTATCCCAGGGCGCACTGTCTCCAAGAGTAGATCAAATGTTGCAGGGCTCATGCGACAGTATTGGTAGAATTTTTCTGGATGCTCCCACAGAGAAGAATAGAGGCAGTGAAAATGATCTCTTGTGAGTCGTTGCCTCAAATTGGATAGACCCACATGTGTCTTCTCCTCCGCGGACCCACTATCACTGGGTATGTTTGACCAAAGTGGCGTGACAAAAGCCAATTGAAGAGAACCTGCTCAGTTGTGTTGAAACTCAGACTGTCTGCCATGTGGCACATACAAAAGCAACACACCTAGTCAAGGCAAGGTCACAAATGGACAGAATGGAGGCAGCCACCTGTTCCTGAGCCAATAAATAGGGTGCAGGCTAATGATTTAAATAGTTAGCAGGCCTCAAATCCGTTAAATGTCCATTTTGCAAGCCTGCGAGAAAATCTCGCCATACGGATGCCATACGGATTACATACGGATGCTGACATGCGCAAAATACGCGACCACACCTTGCTTACAGATGACATACGGAGCACTGTTTAGGGGTCATTCATCCGTATTACACATGTAAACTATGGACCGTATTTTGCTTCGGTTAGTGTGACCCCGGCCTTACTGTACCATCTAGTCTAACTCTGATCAATCCCTCACACCAATGATTAGCTGCTTTCAGGCATTATACATTGAACAGTAAGCATTCCTAATCGGTGGTGTAGGCATGGTTATACAGGGCTCAACATTCCGAGAGCTCTGCTAGATCTGCAGCAGAGAACTGTGGCTCTATCATAACTGCTGCATCCAGTAAACTGAATCAGGCTCTCTGTCTCTACCAATGTCAGATTACAGAGCAAAAACCTTCTGAAAAATTCCCCTTAAACCACAAAATTTCAAATTTTATCCACTAAAAAATACATTTAAAAAGCAACACATTAAATCTGCACCCTAAAAAACAGTAAAAAACTAAATTATCTGAGCAGATTGATATTTTGGTACAGATTCCTGCAGAAAAATATAGCCGAAAAATACAGCAATTTTATACGTGAGAACATGGCCTCAAAAAAGTAATTTTTATACAATGTTGATTATATAGCTAAATCATCTATTTTATTGTGATGAATATTAAATATATAAAGTTGTTTATAGAAATATTTTTGTCTTGTACCTACTTTCTTTTTATTTTTCCTTCATAGTTTAACTTTTTCCATTTTTTTATATTGCCCTTCCGTGGCACGTTCAAGTTCTTCCTAGCATTGACGGGTTACTGATTATTTTAGTTCCTTGTCATATTGTTAGAATGGGGCTGTCACAACGGTGGCAGAATGCATGGGAATTTAGTTGGATGTTCTCCTTGTACAGACAATTTCTGAGAAATATATTAATTGAAATTGGACAAACCCAAAGTGTTAATGTAATCCCAGAGGAAGCATGGTCACAGAGTTATTAAAGAGTATCATTAAGTCCTACAGTCATTACAGCCGGACTCAGAAAATGCTAGTTTTAGGGCTCGCTCACACTTGCGTATAAACTCGGAAGAGTGCAGTCTAATAAAAAATCGGATTGCACTCAGACCAATGTTATTCTATGTGACAGTGCAGATCTGCATATTTTTTCTCAGCAGTATTTGGCATGAGATTTCACTCTGAAATCAGACAGTGCGAGAAAAAAAATCACATGCCGTATGGACCATCAGTATAACATCTGATTTTTACGGGTAGGCCATGTTCACACTTTCAGTATTTGGTCAGTATTTTACATCAGTATTTATAAGCCAAACCCAGGAATGGAACAATTAGGCTGGAGTCACACACAACGAATAAAAAATCGTTCCCATTTTAACGGTCCGAAATCGCACAAAGGTATCTTAACCAGTGATGCGTTTTTGATGCGATTTTTCTTCATTGATGCGATTTTAATCGCATGTAAGGATCCGTTTGACATCCGTCTGGCGAGATTTTCTCGCAGGAAAGCAAAATGGACATATAATGGAGCCCAATGACAGGTTTCCCCATATACACGAATTAATAGATCTAGACACACATATATATATTTATATATATATATATATATATTTTATACATGTCATAGAGACACATTTATACATATATTTGACATTCATACAGTTCATCATAGCAGAATAGCCGCAGAAACATTTGCCGGCTTTTGTATAATTATTCTCCTGCCCGACATGAAATGACACATGGTTTACATATAGTTAACCATTTCATTTCATGTTTTTTTTGTAATGTCTATCACTATTAATTAGATGAGTGTTTGTTTGTAAAATTATGGAGTTGTAGGGGTTAATTTAAGGGGTTAATTCGTTGTATTAAATTGCAGGGACTCCTGCTGACGTCACTGAGGCTGCAGGGAGTCCACGTAATTTAATAAAACGAATTACAAAAAAAAACATGAAATGAAATGGTTAACTATATGTAAACCATGTGTCATTTCATGTCGGGCAGGAGCATAATTATACAAAAGCCGGCAAATGTTTCTGCGGCTATTCTGCTATGATGAACTGTATGAATGTCAAATATATGTATAAATGTGTCTCTATGACATGTATAAAATATATATATATATTGTGTCTAGATATATTCATTCTTTCTTTATTTAACCGGTCTCTGTGATTTTACTGTATTGGAATAAAGAATTGCCGGCTTTTGCTAAAGGACACCGGGTGCGATTTAATCGCAACTCACACATCGGGTCCGTTTTAAGTCCCATTTTTTCTCACCCCCATAGACTTGTATTGTCGAATCCGATCCGAAAATCGGTGACAATCGCAGCATGCTGCGATTGTCTCGGTCAGAGGATCGGATGCGATAAAAAATCGCATGATGGGAGCTGCCCCATAGAATAACATGGGTTCGAATGCAATGCAAATTTTTATCGCATTGCTTTCGTTCGTTTTATTCGCCAGTGTGACCCCGGCCTTAGAGGAAAAGTATAATAGAATCACGCCAACCCTTCTGTATTTTTCACCCACTCCTTGTTTTGGCTTACAAATACTGATGTAAAATACTGACCAAATACCGTACATGTGAATATGGCCATACATTACAATTCTGTAACATAAAAAACTGTAAATGGTCCTGTAAAAGATTAATAGCTGTTGAGAAAAAAAACGGTTTGCATACGGATGACAAGTGAGAAAAAAAATCGTCCCTCTTTCCTGGATGAGAATGGGACCGCTTATTTATACGCCAATGTGAGAGAGCCCTTAATATCAGAGGGGAAAACTTTATACAGCACTTCTTACATAGAGCTACACAGCCAGATATGAATTTTCAAGGTAAGTACACCATCCTCCTCAGAGGATTTATTTTATTAATGTATGCAGTTTGCATTGTGAAATCTGGTCTCAGATCTAATTTAAAAAAGTTTTTTTTTACATTTTCTGCTTTAAAACCACAAATAAAAGGAAATGTATCAATAAGACATCAATTGAGCAAGCTGTAGGCCAGAGTCACACTAGTGTAGAATATGGCCGAGTGCTATGCGAGAAAAAATCGCATAGCACTCGGCCCAGTGTTAATCTATGGGGCAGCTCACATCAGCGTTTTTTTCTCAAACGTATTCGATGCATGTGAAATTGGAGCATGCTGCTATTGGCACCAAACTTGGCCAAGACTCGCCAATGCAAGCCTATGTGTGCGAGAAAAAAAATCACACAGCACTCGGACCATACAAGTGCTGTCCGTTTTTTACCCACCGATGTCCTTTGAAAAGATGGCAATTCATCTGCCGCATACAGTAAAATCACAGAGTGACAGGTTAGAATGGAATAGATTGAAAAAAATATATACATGTCAGAGACACACACACATATATATATATATACTGTATATGTGTGTGTATATATATTACATTGATAGATAGAAGAAAAGCCTGCAATTCAGCAGCCACGTACTGTAAAATCACAACAGGAACCGACAGGATAGAAGAGATAGATTATATACAGTACATACACATAGAATTGGTAGATATATAGATGTCAGTGACATATACCATTAGTACAGTGTGTGCAGCCTACTGTACATGTATTTAATCAATAAAAGATTATTTTTCTGAAAAAAATGGCGTGGCTTCCCGTGTAATTTTTTTTACCAGCAGATGGAAAGACGACAGTTGGGGGCCAATGTTTATAGGCCGGGAAAGAGGTAATACCCATGGAGCTTCTCAGGCTATTAATATCAGCTCACAACTGTATACTTAGCCTTTACTGTCTATTAAAATGGGGGATCCTAAAAAAATGACGTAGGGTCCCCCTATAATTAATTACCAGCAAAGGCTATGCAGTTATGAGCAGATACTAATAGCCTAGGAAGGGTCCATGGATACTGCCCCCAGGCTAAAAACATCAGCTCTCAGCTGTCTCAGAAAAGGCACATCTCTAAGATATGCCAATTCTGGTACTTAGCCTCGCTCTTCCCACTTGCCCTGTAGCGGTGGCAAGTGGGGTGATATTTGGGGGGCTTGTTGTCACCTTTGTATTATCAGGTGACAACAAGCCGCAAGGTTAGCAATGGAGAGGCATCAATAAAGACACCCACATTACTAGCCCCATAGACATAGTGTATAAAAACACACAAACAGAAAAAAGTCCTTTAATTGTAAGAAAAGAGAAAAAGTGATCTCCAGCATGAAAACTTCTTTAGGTAAACTTACAATTTTTATTTGAAAAACATACCATGAATAAGACCTGAAAGGTCAAAACGCATCGGTTGGACCACCAGTGAGTATCTACCATCTACCACGTACCTAAGTAATTTCCAGATTTAATGTTTTTCAAACAAAAATTGTGATTTTATCTCAAGAAGTTTTCATGCTGGAGATCACTTTTTCTTTTACCTTTTTGCCTTGGACAACGCCTGATCAGGGCGGCTCCTTGCGTGGATAGACTCTGGATTTCTGTTGAGACAGGAGAGCAGAGCTTCCATTTGCCCCATCCTATGCATTTAATTTAATTGAAAGAATGACACATACTCATTTAATAAATCTTAATTAAACCACACTTACGACCTCGCCCATTCCTCCAAAGCCATTGTCTTCTGCAAAAACATTAAAAAGCAAACAATATTCCTCACCTTTCTGCAGAGAAGATGATAATCCATTTGTCCCATAATGGGTCTAGCTTTGGTACGTTAAGATGGCAGGTTGCATGATGTGACCATACAGCCTGCCATCCAGCAGAGACACTTAGCAGCGTGTGCTCAGTATCTCCCTGTGTACTCCTATTACCTGAAAATTTCCCATGGCACTCTCGCTGATGTCAGAAAGGTGAAGTAAGTTGGCTGTGAAGTCCCAGGACCTGTCTGATGGCACCATGAGCAGGAGAACTTTCTCATGCTCGCGGTACCGTCAAATAGGTAATAGAAGTTCACAGGGAGACACTGAGCACACGCTGCTCAGTGTCTCTGCTAGATGACATGTCATGGGACAGATGGATTATCATCTCTGCGGAAAGGTGAGGAATATGGTAGTTTGTTTTTTTAACTCTTTTGCAGAAGACAAATGCATCGGAGGAATGGGCGAGGTCGTAAGTATGGTTTAGTTAAGATTTATTAAAAGAGTCTGTTTCATTACTTCAATTAATGGACTTTTTTCTGGGTGTGTGTGTTTTTATGCAACATCACTATTGCCTGAAATGTCAGCTTTCCTTCTAACTATCTATTTATGCAATATAGACATATATATATACAGTATGTTTGTGTGTCACTGACATCTATATATCTATGTATTCTATGTGTATAGATATATACAAACATGTCACTCTTTGGTTTTACTATACTCAGCAGATGAAGTGCCGACTTTTCAAGGGACATTGGTGCATAAAATTTGGATAACACTCGCATGGTCTGAGTCCTGGGCAATTTTTTTCTCACACCCATAGGCTTGCATTGGCGAGTCTCGTACGAGATACGCGGCAAATCGCAGCATGCTGTGATTTTTTTCTCAGTCAAATTTCAGCTGAGAAAAAAAATTGCAAATGAGATGTAATCCATTGAATAACATTGATCAGAGTGCAAAACGATTTTTTATCAGATTGCACTTGTCTGTTTTTCTTGCAAATGAGTGTCAGCCCTTACTCTTATAATTCAACTCACTGTGTTTCAGCAGACGTCAAAATAGATGGGGGCAAAGCACAACCCAGATCAGACTGCTTGCGGAAAGCTAAAACCAACCCTGGGTTGGAAAAGTTCTGTAGTTGTTGTGTTTTTTCATGCGAGAAAGTCCCCGATGAAACACTAATGATAAAAATACCACCCTGACCAAACACTGTGTCACGGTGGTAACTCGCACACTCTGCTAGTCACTTGGTGCGCCGCTCTGCTCCTTCCTGTGTCAGGCCGCCACACTGAGTACCTCACAAAACCCTTCCAACTCTGCTTCATATCACTACTGTCTCCACCTGGCTATAGGGAGGTGCAGCCAGGTCCTGCAGGAATTTAACACTGCTATATCCTTCAGGGTTTGGTTTCCCCATCCTGTCTCTAGCCTGCAGGGGATATATATATTAGGCTGCTGCTCCTCCTGTTCCCTGCCTGAACTTAGTTTCTTATTCCTGTCCATCTCCAGCGTTTTGTTTCATCTCTCCTGTTACTGATCTGACTCGTTTACCCATTTTGTCTTACCTCTCAATTCCTGACCTCAGCTTAGTTTTGTGAGCCCATGCTGTCTGCCCCTCCTCGGACCATCTGACTATGCTTCTGTCTTCAGCCCTCAGTGCTCTGCTTTCCTTTTTCGACATGTGAGTTAGCTGTTGCAGGTCCGGAGACTACCCTGGAATGACACTTGGTAACTACCTGCAGCCAAACCTATTCTCACCACCAGCGGTTCTAGAGAAAACCAGGTACTCACTTAATCATACCCCTCCAGGATAAGCCCAGCCATTACACAGGGGTCCACACCCACCATCGTCACACACTGAACTAAATCTAATCTATACATGGAAGAAAATTAGTCCCTTTTTTCCTTGCACATGGAAAAAATAAACTTGTAATTAAGACCTATTTCTGTAATTTAGTCATAAATTCAATACCTAATATATACTTAAAATAAGAACACTATTCATAGACACACTGCAATATTTAACACTATTTCTGTATAAGTACAATACATAGGCTACATAGTGTTTGTTCGTGTCCACATTTACCATCAGTGTTCTACTGGGGTCAGACAACTCTATTGAAAAACATCCACAAATTGAGAATTTTTCTGGCTCTGTGTGCAAGTCCGTGTTTTTTTCCGCTTTGTGGATAGGAGCAGGTGCTGCACTTATTTGGCATTCCTTATTCTGGTCTGTAAAATGGACCAAAGTAAACATTTTGCAATTTTTTTATCCAAGCAGACAATTGGTAATCTATCTACTGTATAATGGGTCTATGGGCTCTCTATGTAGGTCCTTCTGAACAAGCCCTTACATTACTGATTTTCCCATCAGAAAAAAAACAGACATGTCTTGTCACTTGTGTGATTTTTTTCTGACACTGTAAACATGTGAAAACACCATGGTTAATAATGCGTATGTGATCTGTTCATGAAAAACACAGGAATATAGTAAGGGTGTGTACACACGTAAGAGTTTTTTTTGCGTTTTTTAAGCGTTTTTACCGGCAAAAATGTTTTAAAAACACTTACAAGAAGCATCCCATTCATTTGAATTAATTCAGCACTTTTTGTGCATATTGATGCATTTTTTTCAGTGAAATAAACGCATTGCGGTAAAAAACGCAGCATGCTCATTAATTTCGCAGAAAAATCCGCATTTCTAACTATATGCTATGAGACTTGGGATGCTCCAGAAAAAATGCATAAAAATCGCACAAAAAAACGGGCAAAAAATGCGCAGAAAACGAGCGGACAAAAACGCGCGTTTTCTGGGAAGGAGTCCATTTTTTTTGTCAGGAATTTTCTACATACGTGGGTACATAGCCTAAAAAGGCACAGTGTGTGTAATGGCAAAAAATGCAATAACCATAAATAAATGTCTGATAAATGTCTGATAGAGTTGGTGCAAATAGATTTGCAGGACCTGGTCCATCAGCCTCATCAGTAATCTGTGATTGTTGGACAGAAGCCTTGGGAACCTGTAAGAATCCGTGGTTCTTCTTTTTATTAGCCAGCCTAGCGCGACATCACATTTACATCATGCCACAACGATGGTGTCGTGCCAACCTGGTCACTCAACAGAGGAACTAGGGATGTCTTCAAGTAAGATGTGGTTCTCAGGGCTCCTGTCTGGTGGTCACAGAGTACTAATGTTACTAATGAACTAGGTACTGTGAGTCAAATTGCACCAACTCTAATGTCAGATAAAAAGAAAGTAAGTCAGACTATCCAACTATTAAATAAAGATACCAGGAAGAAATGTATCCATGTAAAACTGTCTGATGCGTATTTTGTGTGACGCCTCCTCAGGGGACAAAATGCCCTTTGGTCGCAGGTGGCTACCTGGGTCCTTTTCTTCAGCAAACAGACTTTCCTTTCAACCCCTACATAGTACAATACAAAATAATATTGTGGTACCGTGTTAGCCAGAAAAATAGATGTAAATACTTATGTCCCCCCCAAAAATTGAGAAAAGTATTCAAGGTGTGATACCTTTATTGCCTAACCAGAGAAATTATATTTGCAAGCAAGCTTTCAGGGCTCAGAAGGCCCCTTCATCAGGCTAGATTACAAGTGAATTACTGAAAAGAGACGGCAACATTTAAATAGACCAATAAAGGTGTCACACTTTGAATACTTTTCTCAATTTTTGGGGGGACATACAGTAAGTATTAACTGCTACATACAAATGCACAGTTGACTCTACCACGTGTTCATGTGTTAATGCAGAGACAAGAAAAGGACTTGGAATTTTGAAATTGAACATGCCCTAGCCTTCTTTACCTTCCTGTCCCATACTTTCCCCTCCGTATCTGAATCTGGAGGTGGCTCAGCTTGTGATTCAAGCAAAATGTCACCCGGCTGCAAGTCATGTTACTTGATTCTAAAAACTGTCTCTATATCTGAAACTGTCTCCAAAACTCGACTTCTCATTTCTCCTCCCTCTACTAACCTACCTATGCCTGATATTGCATTATCCTTGGGCAGTTATTATTATTACTAGATGATGGCCCGATTCTAACGCATCGGGTATTCTAGAATATGGCCAGTGGGAGACCGACGTTCAAAAGATGGTCCAGGATAATCCACCACGATCGGTGATCTCACAGCGGGAGCCTGGTCACTGCTGCGTGTCACCTTGAGGCTAAGTACCCACGTTGCAGAAATGCTGCGGAAATTTCCTCAGCATTTCCACAACTCCTGCCGCGGGAAAAAAGCATGCGAATTCGCATGCTTTTTCCCGTGGAAGACATGTGGTTTTCATGCGATTTTCGCGTGCGGAATTCAAGCGCATTCCAAGTGGTTTGAAGCATCGCTTGGAATGTGATTGACAGGTTGGTCACACTTGTCAAGCATAGTGTTTGACAATTGTGATCAACTTTTTACTATTGATGCTGCCTATGCAGCATTAATAGTAAAAGATAGAATGAAAAAAGTAATAAAAAATTTTTAAAAAAGGCTATTCTCATCTTTCGACGGCTCCCGATCTCTTCTCCATGCTCCCAGCATCTAAGCAGTAATGCTTAGCACAAAGGACCAGAGATGACTTCACTCTCGCGAGAGTGTGACGTCATCAGCGGTCTTTCGCGCAAAGCATTACTGGGACCGGAAGATGCCAGGCGCGTGGTGAGAGGAGGGAAAGAGTCTGGGGGCCATCGGAAGTTGAGTATATCACTATTTTTTATTTTAATTTTATTTTTTACAGGTTTATGGTACCCAGGGCCTGGAGGAGAGTCTTCTCTCCTCCGGACCCTGGGTACCATCCGCACATTGAGTGCTCAGCCGGTCTTCTCCCGGCTGTGTCGCCACTGACATCCGTGTGGCAGGAGATGACCCGCAGCAACTATCGGGAGATCAGCGGCTAGCGCCGCAGATCTCCCGACGGTAGGGGTGGCGTGCGTTGTTCGAGTTCTGCGCCAATTCGCGGCCAGACTGTGCCTGTTGCTGATTGGTCGCGCCCGGCCAGCCGTGACCAATCAGCGACGCGGGATTTCTGTTACAAACAGACAGACAGACAGAATTAGACGATTATATAGTAGATTATTTAACCATAACTCCTAAACAGCTTGCTATCCAGGTATCATATTTGACACAGAACTTTCCTTTATTTCCTACATCCAATCACTCACTCGCTAATGTCACCTGCACCTTAAAACACCTCCAAAATCAAACCAATTCTCACCTTTGAAACTGCAAAAACTTTTACTGTGGTTCTTATACATTCTCATTTGCCCTACTTCAACTCTCTACTAATCAGTCTCCCTCTTACTAAACTTTCTATTCTCTATTCCATCCTGAATGTGGCAGCCAGCGTCCTATTTTTGTCCAGCCATTACACCAATGCTTCCAACCTGTGCCAGTCATTGCACTGGATACTCATCCGCCACATAGTACAATATAATTTTATTACCGTCACCCACAAAACTCTGCATACTTCTGCACATACATCTCCTCCCTAATCTCTGTGTGTCACCCTACTCATGCTCTCCATTCTGCAACTGATCTAAGACTAACAACCTCCATAATCTAAACCTCCTACTTCCATCTCCAAGACTTCTCTCATGCTGCAGCAGTTCTCTGGAATGCACTATCCAATACAATCCGATTAATACCTAGCCCCCACATTTTTAAGCATTCTCTAAAACTACATCTCTTTAGACAGGCCTATTGCCTCACTTCACTAATATAACTCTGCCCTGTTCTTCCTTCCTAAATTTTCCTCAGAATCTAGTCCCTCCTATTCATCTGTATCCACATCCTATATGTCCCCAGTAGCACTTGGTAACTGTACTTAGACAAATACTGGCTGGTGACTGGTTTATGCAGCTTATTTGAAAACCCCTAATTATTATATTTATGGCTAGACCATACAAGACAAACACTTCTTACCTATTATGTTCCCCCTATTTCTTTATAGATTGTAGCTTGTGAGTAGGGCCCTCAATCCTTCTATAACTGTTAAACTATGTGTTGCTCCGTAATGTTTTATTGTCTGTACATGTCCCCACTTATTTGTAATGTACTGAAAAATATGTTGGCAGTTTGTAAATAAAATTATTATTATTATTTATTTTTTAGGGCAAGAAAGGGTCTGAAAACACCCAAAACAATATTATACTTACATTGCTCCTCACGTGCCCTATCATTGCAGCTACCTACCTGTGTCATTGCTAGCTTACTCTCTCCAATTGGCTTACTCAGGCCTTCTCTTCTTTCATCTTCTTCTCTCTTTAGCACCTCTTACACTGGCTATGCCTATAGAGAGGCCATAAAGTTTATGAAAAAAAGTGTAATCTGGCAGATCAATAGTGGTATTTCCGGTTCTTTACATAGTTATCAGAAATGAAAACTGGTGTTAAAGTACTCATCTAGATTAGAGAAAATGTGGCCAACACAATGATTTTGCTGTGATCAGACAACAATATAATATGTATGGTGGTCTCCTGGCTCTCCTTCTATGGCAGCAGAAAGAAGGATTAGGCATGTTGAGTTTCAATATCCCTGATTCTTTGTTCACGAAGGAAATAAGTGACTGCCATGGGCATAAGCTTATTCTCTCGCCACATTTAAATGCAACCTATCACCAGTTTTGTCTTGTGTCAACTAAAACTATGACCTTAATCAGCACCTGTGCTGCAGTCCATCAATGGTTATATAACCCTTTAACTGCCCCTGTATACTCCCCTAAAAACTTTTGAAGTTCTTCTGGTACGATGGGCGTGGTTTCTGTTGTCTCCGTCCCTTCTCATGACTTCTGTATCGCTCCTCCCAGCTGCTGATAGCCTTTAAGCAAACATGCATACTTTGCTGAGTGTACATTCTTATGATATAGTATGAAGCAAACATTAATAAACTACCATGCTTTTGGCTGGCAGTTATCTAAAGTACATGGCCAACACGGCTAACCAGGGATTGAAGCTTGAAGAGGAATTGGCATATTCCAGGTGCCTTCTGGGATAAGCGAAGAGTCTCTCTCAGCAAGATTGTTGGGTACAGCCGGGAATAAAATAAAGCAAAGAGTTTTTGGTAAATACCAAGACTATCATCAATACAGATCTCACCAAAGAGAATGATGTAATATACAGCAAAAGGTGAGAGTTAAAACATAACTTTTAATAATTTCAATAAAAGCATAACCAAAAAGTGTTGTGACTCTCAGTGAATAAAACAAGATGGAGTGTGCCACCTTCTCAGTCAAAAACCCTTATACAAACTGAGGCGGACACATTCCCTTGGGATACAATATCAAACCACTCAAACAGTAGCTAGAGTGGTATCAATGTGTTCCAGGTCACAGCGTACTGGGTGCCATTATAAATTTGCCCCCATATTGTAAAATCATAAACCAGATTGCACATATAAATCTAACACATTGATAATACCACAATGTAGAAGGATATATAAGAAAAAGGGTGAAAAAAGGAACAATCTCACTACAAATGAAGAACAGGAACGGGAGCCATCAGGAATCCTGAGTCATGAAGTGGATCACTGGTTTGAAGCATGGGGAAGACAATACCCTGTCAATCCCTATGGGGTTCCTGGAGTCTCCCGCTTCTGTTCTTCATTTGTGGAGAGATTGTTATTTTTTTAACCCTTTTTCTTATATACCCTTCTACATTATGGTATTATCAATGTGTTAGATTTATATGTGCAATCTGGGTTGTGGTTTTACAATATGGGGGAAAATTTATAATGGTACCCAGTGCGCTGTGCCCTGGAACACATTGATACCACTCTAGTTACTGTTTGAGTGGTTTGATATTGTGTCCCAAGGGAATGTGTCCACCTCAGTTTGTATATGGGTATTTGACTGAGAAGGTGGCACACTCCATCTTGTTGTATTCACTGAGGGTGACAACACTTTTTGGGTACAGCCGGGACCAGCTGCTTGGAAAGCATCGCCAAACCAGGGATTGAAGCTTGAAGAGGACAATTTGCATATTACAGATGCCTTCTGGGAAAAGACAAGAGTCTCCCTTAGCAAGAAGATCATTGGGTACAGCTGGGACCAGCTGCTTGGAATTTTTTCTCTAGGACATTATTGCAAGAAATCTTGGCTGTTTGAGTAGATTACAGAAGAAGAAATATACACAGAAGATTACACAAAAAGGTTACACACAGTAGATTACACAAGAAGCAAGACACACAGCAAGTCAGCAGGATCTAGGAGCAACATGGCAGATGTGACAACCTATATGGTGAGCTGCAACATGTGCTACATGTTCACAGATCCACCAGAAGAAGAATCCAACTTCACCTGCCAGAAGTGTAGACTACTGGCCCTTTAAGAAGAAAAGGTGTGGGGTCTGGAAGAAAGAATTGCAACTTTGAATCTCATCAAAGAAAATGAAGACTTCCTAGACAGAACATAAACATCTTTACTGGTCTCAGAAGATGAAGAAAGTGTTAGAGAACCTCCAAAAGCCGATGAGAGGAAGCATGTGTCCAAAATAAGCAAGAAGACCATGGAGACATCACCAACCACACAACTGAGAAACCGATACCAAGGCAGTGTGGAGGACGAAGATGGCACACCTAAGGATGAGACACTACCAGCAAGCAAAGAAAAAAGGGCACACAGCAACACCCAGAAGTGACAACAAAAAGTACAGCCAAGAAGCAAAGAAGAATGGTAGTGGTGGGAGACTCACTACTGAGAGGTACAAAAGCAGCCATCTGCAGACCGGATATAACCACAAGAGAAGTATGCTATGCGAAGATCAAGGATGTGACTGATAGGATACCAAAGCTCATCAGTTCCAAGGACGTCCACCCATTTCTTCTGATACATGTTGGCACTATTCACATGGCAAAGAAGGACCTACCGACAATCTGCAAGGACTTTGAAGAGTTGAGGAAGAAAATAAAGGAACTGGATGCACAGGTAGCTTTTTCTTCTATCCTTTCAGTAGACAGGCATGGCACCAGGAGATGGAACAGGATCCTTGATGTGAACAACAAGGATTCGGATTCCTGGACCATGGTGTGACTTACCTGTACGATGGACTCCTCGCCAGAGACGGACTACACCTCAACAAACCTGGGAAACACACATTTGCCAAAAGACTCGCTACACTCATCAGGAGGGCGTTAACTAGAAGAAGAAGGGACAGGAAGAAAAACATTAGACACGAACATGAAGCCAGAAAAAATACTGATGAAGGATATGAGGTGCGGCAAAGAAGGCCCAAGACAACATACTCAGAAGGGAGGTAAGAAAATTTCTAAAACAATCCACAGGGAGGAGATTGGAACAAAACAAATTCCTCTTAACTGCATGCTCGCAAATGCCAGAAGCCTGACAATCAAGATGGAAGAAATAGAAGTAGAAATATCTACAGGTAACTATGACATAGTGGGAATAACCAAGGCATGGTTAGATGAAAGCTATGACTGGGCAGTTAACTTACAGGGTTACAGTCTGTTTAGAAAGGATTGTAAAAATCGGAGAGGAGGAGGGGTTTGTCTTTATGTAAAGTCTTGTCTAAACTCCACTTTAAGGGAGGATATTAGTGAAGGGAATGAGGATGTCAAGTCCTTATGGATCAAAATACATGGAGGGAAAAATGGTAAAAAAATTCTCATTTGGGGACTGTTACAAACCCCAATATATAACAGAAATCATGGAAAGTCTACTACTAAGGCAGATAGATGAAGCTGCAACCCATAATGAGGTCCTTGTTATGGGGGACTTCAACTACCAGGATATTAACTGGGAAACAGAGACCTGCAAAACCCATAAAGGAAACAGGTTTCTGCTAATAACTGAGAAAAATTATCTTTCACAATTGGTGCAGAATCCAACCAGAGAAGCATTACTTTTATACATAATACTATCTAATAGACATGACAGAAAGACAAATATGCAGGTCGTTGGGCATCTAGGAAATAGTAACCACAATATTTTACAGTTTCACTTGTCTTTCTTTAGGGGGAATTGTCCGGGAGTCACAAAAACACTGAACTTTAGGAAGGCAAAGTTTGACCAGCTTAGAGATGCCCTTAATCTGGTTGACTGGGACAATGTCCTCAGAAATACTGTAAGAATACAGATATTAAGTGAGAAATGTTTAAGAACATCTTAAATAGGCACTGTAAGCAGTTTATACCTTGTGGAAACTACTAAAGCATGATGGCACCGTTGAAGCTCTAAAAAAACTATAGGGAGAAAAATGCTTTATCTAAAAAACTAATTAAAGCTGCCAAAAAGGAAGCAGAGAAGCACATTGCTAAGGCTACTTTCACATTTCTGGCTTTCTAAATCCGGCAGCCTGCGGCGAAAATTTCCAAAACCGGATCCGGCGATATCCGCATCCGTTTTTTTCCCCATTGCGTTACATTGGTGCCGCATTGCGCCGCATAGACATGCGGCGCGTCCTGCTTTTGCTGGATACAGCAAAAAGTGACAGTGCGGTGTCTGGAAAAAACGTGCCATGTAACGTTTTTTTCCTGTGCCGGACCGCTTTTTTAAACAGCACATGCCGGTAAGATTGTCTCTGCAATGAATATTAACCCTGGAAGTGGCGACAAATTTCTCTCTCTCCGAGATCCGGAACTGTGCCTTTAAATTTCTAGTGCACCGTATCCATCCAAAAACCGGATCCGGTTGCATCACGTTGTTGCAAAAAGGAAACAGATCCATTTTTTCACACTCTGCCGGTTTGCAACTGACGGCAAAAACCTGAACTGTGAAATTAGTCTTAGGAGAGTAAAACTAGTCCCAAACTGTTCTTCAACTATATCAATAGTAAAAGAATCAAAAGTGAAAGTGTAGGCCCATTAAAATATTGTGAGGAAAGAATGGTTTTAGATGATGAGGAAAAAGCTAATATATTAAAGACCTTCTTCTCCACATATTCACGGTGGAAAATGAAATGCTAGGTGAAATGCCGAGAGACAAAGAAAACCCTATATTAAGGGTCAACCAATCTAACCCAAGAAGAGGTGCGAAAGCGGCTAAATAAGATTAAGATACATAAATCTCTGGGTCCAGATGGCATACAACCACGAGTAGTAAGAGAACTAAGTAATGTAATAGACAAACCATTTTTTCATATATTTAGGGACTTTATAACAACGGGGTCTGTTCCACAGGACTGGTGCATAGCAAATGTGGTACCAATATTCAAAAAGGGCTCTAAAAGGGAACCTGGAAATTATAGGCCAGTAAGTCTAACCTCTATTGTTGGTAAAATATTTGAAGGATTTCTGAGGGATGTTATTCTGGATTATCTCAATGAGAATAACTGTTTAACCCCATATCAGCATGGGTTTATGATAAATCGCTCTTGTCAAACCAATATAATCAGTTTTTATGAAGAGGTCAGCTATTGACAGGACAAAGGTGTTAGGCGTCAGGTTTCTGTGTCTGCTCTGCAGGAATCTAGAGCCTCACATTCTGCGGTCTCTTGCTGTCTTTCTAATACAGAGGAGATTACTTTGCAGCAGACCGCTCCAGAGACTAAGTCCCTCTGTGCTCCTTCTGGGCATGCTCACGAGACGATCTCCCAATGGAGATCGGGAGTCATGTGCCCAGGTCCTGTGCCAGATCTCATTGGTCAATCTCGGAGATCTGAAAGGTCCCGCACAGCTATAAAAAGCGCGCATGGCCGTTCCGCCATGCGCTAGTATAGACTATACTTCTATGTGTGAATGGTGACGGATGTATGACTTTGGTGACTGACTCATTTGAAACCCCTTCCCTCTGATATTACGCATGGTGATAGGGAATTAGTTTAGCAGTCAGCGCCAGTCAGTGGCAAGCCTTAAGCCACTGTGCTCACCACACTGCTACACTAGCGTCTGACATCGCACTTGCTTTCCAGCCTTGTCGTCGAACGGCAGTGTCCTACACCACGCTGCAGTAGCAGCCCCCTTGGCGCTCGCAGTAGCAAC
The DNA here is from genome assembly GCF_039654945.1 of Dendrobates tinctorius. Lineage (NCBI taxonomy): Eukaryota > Metazoa > Chordata > Amphibia > Anura > Dendrobatidae > Dendrobates > Dendrobates tinctorius. The sequence goes on along the minus strand of NW_027361738.1, from coordinate 23,519,145 downwards.
GCTGCACACATGGTAGGTCTAGAAGGACGCAGCTCCTCTGTCTTAGGGCCTGCTCCTGTGACCAGATACCGTGTGTGCATTTTAACTGAACTCTGTGACACTAACAGGTTCAGTGTTCTTTGTGTTTTTGTGTTGCAGCATCTCTGTGTGTGAACAGAGCCCGCTCTGCGCACTACGGGTGAAGTTGAACCTGTGCGCATTATACCGCCATATTCTCCTGCCATCACTCAGCAGCGGTTGTAACACCTACTGCACGGTGGACCCCGAGCGGCGAACGCACTTTATTATCATTTTTATTTAGTGCGTTCCACCGCTCCTAACAAAAGGTGAGTCGTTGTAAGTGGTATATGTTGATTTTTCCAAAGCTTTTGATACCATGGCACAGAAGAGGTTGGTACACAAAATGAGAATGCTGGGTCTGGGGGAAAATGTGTGTAAATGGGTAAGTAACTGGCTTAGTGATAGAAAGCAGAGAGTGGTTATAAATGGTATGTTCTCTAACTGGGTTGCTGTGACCATTGGGGTACCACAGGGGTCGGTGTTGGGACCTTTTCTCTTCAACTTATTTATTAATGATCTGGGAGAAAGTTTACACAGTAAAATATCAATATTTGCAGATGATACAAAACTATGTAAAGCAGTCAATACAAGAGAAGATAGTATTCTGCTACAGATGGATCTGGATAAGTTGGTAACTTGGGCCGAAAAGTGGCAGATGCGGTTTAACAATGATAAATCTAAGGTTATACACATGGGACGAAGGAATCCATATCACCATTACACACTGAATGGGAAACCACTGGGTAAATCTGACATGGAGAAGGACTTGGGGATCCTAATTAATTTTAAACTTATCTGGAGCAGCCAGAGCCAGGCAACGGCTGCCAAGGTAAACAGGATAATGGGGTGTTTTAAAGAGGTCTGGATACACATGATGAGAGCATTATACTGCCTCTGTACAGATTCCTGGTTAGACCACATATGGAGTACTGTGTACAGTTTTGGACACCGGTGCTCAGGAAGGATATAATGGAACTAGAGCGAGTACAAAGAAGGAGGGCAACAAAATTAATAAAGGGGATGGGGGAACTACAATACCCAGAGAGATTAGTAAAATTAGGATTATTTAGTTTAGAAAAAAGACGACAGAGGGCCAATCTAATAACCATGTATAAGTATATAAGGGGACATTACAAATATCTCTCCGTGGATTTGTTTATACCAAGGAAGGTGATGGTCACAAGGGGGCATTCTCTGCATCTGGAGGAGAAAAGGTTTTTCCATCAACATAGAAGAGGATTCTTTACTGTTAGGGCAGTGAGAATCTGGGATTCCTTGCCTGAGGAGGTGGTGATGGTGAACTCAGTCAAGAGGTTCAAGAGAGGCCTGGATGTCTTCCTGGAGCTTAACAATATTGTATCTTACAGTTATTAGGTTATTTAGAAGGAGGTAGATCTGGGGATTTATTCTGATGGAATATAGGCTGAACTGGATGGACAAATGTCTTTTTTCCGGCCTTGCTAACTATGTTACTTTGTTACTATGTAGCTTGCCCAAATGCCCAAACAATGATGGAGGAAAGACTTTTACTGCACAAACCAGACAAAAATAAAATGTCTTCAACCTTACCCCTTTAAGAAAGTTATAGTAGAAGGAACTGAAGACAAAAGAATGAAATACATAGTTTTTTTTGTTTACTAGTGTTACCCCTGTTTTCATAATAGTTTTATTTTCAATTCTTAAGTTGCATTTACACTGCATGATTATCGGGAACAAGCTTTCCTAGGAATGCTCTTTTCCCTATAACCGTGCAGTGTAAACAGGCTGCCGATCACCGGGCAAATAAGCAAAAGGCAATGTTCGTCAGATGAAATTATGTTTTCATTTGGTCAAAAGATCATCATCCTTAGCAGCACATCATCCTATGTAAACAGGACTTGTGCTGCCCAGAACAATGGGCACTATCAGTGATCTGTTACTGATTGTTCAGTATGAATATGAAGTGTGGTCTGCATGTGCAAACAAGTTTTTTAACAACTGGCAAATATTGACTGATCATAAGGCATTTAATGCCACAAACACAATAGTGTAAATGCACCCTTAGTTTCGGGGATCTCATAATGATAAGTATTATCATTGTTTTACCCATAAAATGGCTAAATCTTTTAATACACACGTTGTTTTGTTCTCAAGAAGCTGCATATGCACAGAAAAGCTGGTTTGCTATCCATAAAAGAGGGATATGTAGGTGTTGCGTCCATGTTTTCTGCCTTATGGAGTCACATATGCGCACGGCACATTTCTGCGGTAACCTCTGAAATGTTTTATGTGTTACAAAAGTTCATTATCCTTAACTCTTGTCTCTGAGATTACATATGAATGTGGGTCAGAGAGGTAAGCGGTACAAAATTTTACTAAAGGAAACGCTCACTAAAGTTCTTGATGAAGTATGCAAAGATATACGGAAATTATTAAACTTTGGGACTGTGTATGGGGGTGATAGGTGTCTCTTGAATGATTTTTGATTTGTATCTACTAGTATATTTTACTGGATAAAGTGATATTTAATGGGGTTTTTTTACGGCACCCGGAAATTTTAGCAAGTTGACTTTGACCAGCCTAAAACTCAGAAGATAAGCAATGTACATATATGATAAATTCCATTAAAAAAAGGCTGTGGGCTGAAATGGTTAATACTGTTTCCTTAAATGTTGCGGCCGCGTAAAAATAAATGTTAGCGGCAGTGTAAAAATAGATGATCTCATCCTTGTAATCAGTTGCATGGTGCACAAGGGCAGCAGTCTCTGGTGCCTCATCTGTGAACTAATCTTTCATTTCATAGCAGATCTTTCCATATCAAACAACACAAATGACTTAATTTGCATGACAGGATTTGTAACGGGGCAAATCTAGTGTCAAAGTCGATTAAAGATTACATCGGAGAACTATTATAATCAGTAGTCTAATGAGCCTAAAGAGTACATGTAAAGTCTCCCCTCTTTGCCATTCCAGTCATGTATAAAAGGAAATGTGTTTCTTTTCATCGATGAGCCAGTCTTTTGGTTTGCACATTACGCCCTATGTTGAGCTAGAGTCATGTCAGGCTGGTTTCAGAGGGAGAGTACGGGAAATAATAAAGCAAACATCACTTCACAAATGACATTGCTTGGTATAAGCCAACATTTGAAGCCCTTAATTCTTCTAATCTGCAAAACAGTCAATGCTAATGGCTTTTTGCCTTTGTGAAAGGCAATGCATAGGAATAAAAACTTTAATGAGCTGCCTGGGTTGTATGCTTACAGATACCTGTCAAATGTCTGTCATTTTAGCTATCGTTGAAGCATTATAAAGAAAGCAAGAAGGAAGGAACGACAGTATTTGTACAAGCATTTTCATGCTAAAATGGAACAATTTTCTTTCTGTCATAATTTCACTGTAACCAGAAAGTCAGAAAGCTTAACCCATTCTCTGGGATGCATTGAACACTGTGCAACCTGCATCACAGCAACTGGCAGCGGCTAGAAAATGTCTTTGTTACTTAAAATACATGCAAACCTTTCATAGACACCTCATTTTATTTCGTGAAGCCCCCTTTTATCACCTAATGTTTTTATGTGGGACTCAGAAGCCATTCGAGATGACCTAACCTGACAAGTGTTCACAGCAGCCAAGGAGATCATCTACCATTCACGCGGGGAATGGTTCATAGGTCTTGAAAAGGATTTGATCCTGGCAGAAACCACCCCCTAGTCTTACAGAATGCACACAATCCCACACTTCCATTGCACCACTTATTACATTTTTTTGGGCTTCAGATTAAGGGTACATGCAAATGCTACGTATTTGGTGCAGAAATTTCTGCACCATTTCTGCATCCCTTGGCAGGAAAAAAAGATGCTTAAAATAGAGTTTTGCTACTTTTTAATGCTTTTTTTTTACATACATACACACAGAGTGAAATCTGCAGCAAAAACAATGAGGCCACGTGCACCCGTTGAGTATTTGGTGAGTTTTTTACCTCAGTATTTGTAAGCCAAAATCAAGAGAGGAACAATCAGAGGAAACGTATAATAGAAACACGTCACCACTTCTGTATTTTTCACCCGCTACTGGTTTTGGTTTACAAATTCTGAGGTAAAAATCTCGCCAAAAACTGAACGTGTGCTCGTGGCCTGAAAGATTTATATCTGCACCAAATCTGTAAGTCACAATTAAGCGACATGCGCATGAGACTTCAAGATTCTCATTCATAACATCAAGAAACCCATTGTGTTTGTGACAAATCCGCGCAGAAAAAAAAAAAGATAACTCCTAAGGAGTAATATTCAATTAAAAAAAAGTTGGAGTCTATACCATGTTTAAAGTAGCCATACCAAAAAAAAAAATTTGGCATACTAGGTATACAACACTGACTCTAAAACTCGAATGGCTCCCATTTTACAGGGCGTGAATAATTCATTTAACGTCCCTGTGCCAATTGTTCTCGTAAAGCCGTAACATGAATTAAAATGCTATTGGCCAAGGTGGTGAATACAGTAGAGCTTTCTTCCGACTGACAAAAGGACTGTATAAACAGGTACAATTTCCATGAATAAACAAAGTGAGGGTTTTCTTTTCTTCTGCGGTCCTTAGGTAGCCATATCCTTGAGCGGAGCTTCTGTGACCTGTTACTATTCCCCTTATACCCTGCACCCCAGAGGCTGTCACAAGTCTTCTTCCTTCCCAGGAGTGGAACACACAATAGAGAAAAGACCCTGGCTGTGAGGTTCAGCGGCTATTAACCCCTACCAGCTGTTCCTACAGGGAGCCTTCTGTGGCTGAATGTCTTTTCTCTGCGGAGGCCCTCATTTTCACTAATCTAACTATTGTTGGCTAGGAATGCTGACAGGAGAAAAGAATTTTTTTCTTGTGTTCATGCAAGTCTGTGTATCCATGTGTAAGTGAAGGAAGAGTGAAGGCTAATTTCTATAGTAGGGATGAATGGAAGGATTGGGAAAAAAACTAGTTAAAATGTGTTTACTTGATTAAAAGGCACTGTCAGTTTAAATTATTTCAGCTGTATATTTAGAGGAGAAAAGTAGGTAGATTCTCTTAAGATTCTGCACTGTACTTGGGTAGATTGCTTCAGTTCCTGCAAGAAGAAAAGCGAGTAAATGAACAATGACTAAGGACATTCAGTTTTGCTGACCCATGATATAAACTGGGAGCTTAGCAAATGGTTCAGCTAAGTGCCCAGACGCACCTCATGTTATAAGTTTAGCCTTTATTACCCAACACTTTTCTATCCATGTGACACATCCAATAAAGAGTTGTCACAATAAGAAACTGTTCTGGAAAACTTTTAATCAATACTTCTATAGACAAAAAAAAGGCTAAGTCAAAGAAAATCACTGTAATTCAAAAAAGAACCTGACATTTCACATCAAGTCACCTTAATAATATATTCTAGAAATATATAAAAGCTAAAGAAAATCTATATACATTATTTTTAACTAAATTCTAAAAAGGACAGTTCGCATAAATATATAACAGTTGGTCCATGTAAAGTCAAATTACAAATAATTCATGGAGAAATATATTTTCTGGGCAATTAGACGGTATGGTACAAGGGCAAATGTCCGGTATAATAATGCTCTACTTTGCATCTGTCTCTGTGTCTAGACTACTGCAATTACTGCTCATTGCCACAACTGAGAGATGGAGAAAGAAAAAAAAAAAAAAAACACGGTTAATATTGAGCCAGTAGAAATGGATGGAATATTTATACCCCTGATCTAATTATGGAAATAAAAATATATTTAGAAAAGTAATATTTATATTGGAAGATAAAAACAGGAAAATATTATTGTTTCAAGTAAAACATCAGAATTTGATCACAAAGAGGTAAACACTTCCGTAAAAAAAAAAAAATCTAAATTCTGGGGGGGAGCAATACAATGCGCACAATGACTTAATAAGTAAAGTCATTGCAATTATGATTTCTTACACGTATTGCATAAAAAAGGAAGCAAAGTGGATAGGTGAATAGTTTGACTTCAAATAAATTAGTTTTATATCTTGAAGTGTCGCCATGTTAATACATAGATTTAACCATAATTTAGTTTGCAGATATACAAGATATTTTACGTGAACTTTTATCCTGATTATATATATATATATGTGTGTATATATATATATATATATATATATATATATGTAAGTTAGGCTAGGTTCACGCCTAGGTTCACCCATTAGTTTTCCCATCTCAGAAATGGCTTAACAGAAAATAAGAAAGCTTCATGTAAAGCAATACCTAATAAATTCAAGGAATGTTTCCTTTAATTCTAGGTTGTTATGCTCGCTGATAATGGAAACAACACTATTCCTGACATAAATTATTAGATATTGTCTTTACCTTTCTGTGATGAACACTATACAGTATTATACTGTAGTTCAACTTCTATGAACATTTCTTCTTGATTACTGCTTTTGTGGGGACACTCTGAAATGTTCCTATTAAACATATTCAATTTACAGTATACAGTATCCTTGAACTTGTTCCAGAAAATGAAATATTTCTCCCAGACAATTATTGCAATTACACATGTTTTGTTATACACATGTTTATTTCCATTGTGTGTATTAGAACGACATAAAAAACAGAGAGAAAAAAGGCAAATTGGACATAATTTCACACAAAACCCCAAAAATCGGCAAGATAAAATAGTTGCCACCCTTAATTTAATATTTGGCTGCACACCCTTTGGAATAAAAATTGCAATCGATTGCTTCCTATAACTGTCAACAAGCTTCTTTAGGGCGTGTCACACTAAGCGATATCGCTAGCAATATCGCTATAACGTCACTGGTTTTTGTGACACAGCAGCGATATTGCTAGCGATATCGCTATGTCTGATACTTACCTCCGACCGCTCCCCCGCTGATTATCGCTGATCGCGCGAGAACATCCTGGACTGTTTCTCGTCGTCAGCTTCCTGCTGGGGCTTCCTGCTGTGACGACGAGCGACGCGTGAACGCGGGCAGGAGGACGTCTTCATTGCCTTGTCTGACACGTAAGTAGCGACCCCCGACCCCTGCGATGCCGCTGGTGAGATCTGCCTGTGTGGCAGCTCACTAGCGACCACTTAGCGATGTACCAGCAATCCTGACCGCGTCATATCGCTGGTCGGGATCGCTGGTACATCGCTAAGTGTGACAGTACCTTTACACCTCTCAACTGGAATTTTGGACCACTCTTCTTTTGCGAACTACTCCAGGTCTCTCATATTTGAAAGGTGCCTACTCTCAAAAGCAATTTTAAGATCTCTCCACAGGTGTTCAATGGGATTTAGATCTGGACACATTGCAGGCCACTTCAGAACTCTCCAGCACTTTGTTTTCATCCATTTCTGGGTGCTTCTTGAAGTATGTTTGGAATCTCTTTCCTACTGAAAGACCCATGACCTAGGACGCAAACCCAGCTTTTTTAAACTGGACATTACATTGTGACCCAAAATCCTTTGGTACTCTTCAGATTTCATGATGGCTTGCACACAATCAAGGCACCCAGTGCCAGAGGCAGCAACGCAGCAACACAACCCCCAAAACATCTTTGAACCTCCACCATATTTGACGCTCCGTGATCTGGCTCCTGCCCCCACCATTATTTTAGGTAAATCGGTACTACATTTAACCAATTAGGGAGCGGGTTGCCTTCTTTTGCACATTCTATCTTTTGAGGGATGGCATGTCAATGGGGATGTTACTCACATTTTATATATAGCCCTTCATTTGGGCTTTTGGTGTTTACTTTATTATTTGCAGCATCAATTATATTACAATGATGTTCTTGCACCCCATTGTATTTGTGACTACTATTGTCTTTATCATTGCCTTCATCCCCTATGATATTTATCAATGTGTACATTGATCCAGGAGTGTCTTTTTGCAACATTTGCCTTTTGGGTAGCTCCCCTTCCCCTTATATCTGTATACCCTAATAAACATTTTCTATTTTTTTCATTACACTTGGATTTTGGTCGTGTATTTTTTCCTTGGTTTATACCATATTTGACTGTAGGCACTGTGTTTTTTTTGTAGGCCTCATTCCATTTTCAGTAAACAGTAGAATGATGTACTTTAGCAAAAACTCTATATTGGTCTCATCTGGCCACAAGATGTTTTCCCAGAAGGATTTTGGCTTATTCACATACATTTTGGCAAACTACAGTCTAGCTTTTTTTGTCTTTGAGTCAACAGAGGGGTCATTTTGGAGATATCTGGAGGTGGACTCGTAACCTTGAAGTTGTTGATATTGTTTAACAATTTTGGTTCTTAAGTCCTCAGACATTTCTCTTCTCCAATTTCTACCCTCCGGGCTTAGTGTGGCACACAGAGACAAACAATGCAAAGACTGAGTCAACTTCTCTCCTTTTTATCTGGTTTTAGGTGTGATTTTCATATTGCTCACAGGTGAGTTTGAACGAGCATCGCATGATTGAAACAAAGTTGTTTACCCACAATTTTGGAAAGGTTCCAACAATATTGTCCAGCCCATTTTTGGGGTTTGTGTAAAATTATGTCTTATTTGCCTTTTTCTCTGTTATTCTTGTGTTGTTCCAATACACATAAAGGAAATAAATGTGGATAAAAAAAATGTGTAATTGCAATAATATTCAGGGAGAAATACTTCATTTTCTGGAGCAAGGGTACCAACACTTTTGGCCATGACTGTATATACAGTATATACAATATCTATATACAATTGCACACACCGGTCATTACCTTCCATTAAAATCTATAAAGCATGGAATATGGTTTTGTTTTGCACAATTTTGTTGAAATGTTTAGTTGGCTGTGGGTTTTGAAACACTATCTTCAACTCCATCCATATTCTTGCCAAGTATTTTGACTATTTAAACACTATGGGTACACTAAACAGGGATATTCCACATACCCTGCATGGGTAGTAAGTACACTGATGGTCCTGCATCTCTGCAATCTGCCCCTCTCCACTAGCAGGGATGCCAACTCACTCTCTGCCACGGCCCCTGTCTTGCATTCTCCATCCTCCTTCCTCATCATCTGATACCCTGATTACGCTGTCCTAAAGTATCTAAAACCAGTTCCTTGGGAGACACTTATTATTTATGGCACCTCCACCTACATGGAGGTTCTTGTGCGACATTGTTAGTCTGTTCCCAAACACACTTGGTAGTTCTTAGGTCCCTGTCTGCTAGTTACCGATATTCCCATTAGTGTCTGTCCACCCCTAACCTACTTGCTAGTATTTGCTTTGTCAATTTGTATTACAGCCAGACCCCCTGCACCCGCCGTGCCAGTCTGTATTACAGCCGGACCCACCTACCAGTCTGTATAACAGCCAGTTCTGCCTGCACTTGCCATGCCAGTCTGTATAACAGCCAGACCCACCTGCACCTGCAATACCAGTCTGTATATTAGCCTAATCAGTCTGCACCTGCCAGTGCCAACCTGTATACCAGGCACACCAGTCCACACCTCCCAGTGCCTGCTTGTATCAGCTTTCATCTCCTTTCGGGCCATTTCAGCTTTCTGTCCCTTGGGGGTCAGCTGCAATGCATTTGTGGTCTGTCCTGGAAAGCACCTGGTGTACATCGGGAGCCAAGCCTAACGTCACTATGAGGGGCTCTAGTGAAGAGTCTGGTGCTGAAGTAGTCACACCTGTCCAGGCTCTCCTCGGACCACAGCACAGTGGTTCCACCATTCCCTTTACATACACATTCTACAAGTTTGCTTGCATATTAATGTTCACTGTTGCATTTAAAGGGAATCTTTCAGCTACCCAAATGCTGTGGGAAGAAAATGAACTTTATTCCCCCCATCAGTGTGTCGGTGTCACTGGTCTAAGTATACTGAGCAGCTGCTGTATCTGTACATCCGACCCTGACTGACATCCGGTCCCAATGCAGAGGAAGTGTCAGTCAGGTCCGGGGTTCATGGTTACAGATGCCGCTCTGTTTACTCAGAGCTGTAGCTGAACCAGTACTGGCACCGCCCCCTTGATTGAAACCTGAACGCAGCAGGGGGGGGGGGATAAAGTGAATTCTCTTCCCCACCATATAAATCCCTTTAAAACACCATCTCAATGATTAATAAAGCCAAAAATTAGTAAGTCGATCTGTTGGAGTGCTTCAGCAATTGAAAACCAATACGAATAAATAAATCCCATGAGGATTATTTCAAGGTAAGCTACCAAAGTTACCATATTGATATGTCAAAAATTTCAAGAGGATCTGTTACCAGATTTCGCAATACAGACTGAGCACCTTAATAAAAAAGAACTTCCACTAAGTGTTTTATTCATTAAATCTGTGTATATCTGCATGTAATGTAGTGTGAGTGTATTAATATACTCACCTACAGCCGCCCGCTCTGGGATCCAGCATCATTCTTCTTTTCTTCTGAGTGACGTCACTTCTCTGCAGACTCTCTGGGTCACACTGCCCTCTGTGTGACCCGAAGTGACTTTAACAATGTACATCAATGGGGCGTCAGAACAAGGCACCATGGCCTTTCATTATAGTAGAGACTTCCGGCTCATGCACTGATCACAGAGTGAGCTGGAGAGTCTGAAGAGCGATGATGTCACTGAGAAGAGGAAAAGAACAGCACTGGACATAAGGGCTCATACTCACTTGTGAGTGGCTCGCATGAAAACCTGGCACTGCCACCAGCACTCGGACCAGAGTGTTCGGCTACATGTATTTCGATGTAGCTGCACGCTCCAGTCCCAGTGCCAGCGGCAGTGCCGGGTTTTCATGAGAGAGACTCGCACGAGTATGAGCCCTTAGAGAGAGCAGTGGTAGGTGAATACATTTATACACTCACACTACATTATATGCACATAGTGTATATGCACATTTAATGAATAAAAAACTTAGTGAGAGTGCTTCTTTAAGTTGATGATGTCTGAATGGCTATGTAACATTTCTAGAAAGTTTTTCCATCGCATATTAAGATGATCTTTATAGGAGTCCAGCAAGCATTAATTGCTTATTTTAATATCAATCTAGTGACAGAAGCACTTTAATGTTCATAACTTTTAGTAAGATTCCCACCATTACATAGTTCAAATATACCTTTTCCTCACCAATCCCTGGATAAAAACATTCTTGGTATTAGTAAAACCCAGTGATCCATTGGGATTGCTTTTCTCCATGCCACCTGATTGGAAGCTTCATTGTGCCAAGAACTGACACACAACCCCATTCAAATCAAGAAGCCAATTTGTAGTTCCAACTAATCAAACTTGTAGGCAAAGGCAAATTGTTTGCATGTTTTTGGATTTGCAATAGTACCAATAAACAGAGAAAGTGCGATATGGAAAGTGTTAGAAGACCTACAGTAGAACAGCTATTTTAATAGGTAAAGTATGGGATCTTCTTAATACATTTCTATTACACTAACTCCTCTAACATCAGAAAACAGTTTTGCAATACTAACCCATTTACAGATCCATAAAAAGTAGGATGCTACCCTGTTAATCTTAACTTCAAACATATAATGAATTACTGAGCAGACACTTCTGGGCAGGAGCTCAGCAGGTATTCAGGGGTAATTTGTAAGTATAAAAGGAGGCTGGGAACTATTCTCACAAGAACAGTTCAAAGATTTATTAGGAGGGAGAAACAGATCTGAGCCCTCCCAACAACTCTAGGTTGGGGGAATACAGTGCTTGTAATTGTTTTTTTAGACAATGAAGAAAGCTATATCATATATGTAGTGATGCTGCAGGAATCCCAGCGACATCTCGGTACATGTACATTTTGTACTTTTTAGGACCAAGTACTGGTGTTATTCATTTATCATTTAGTTTGCATATTAGGAACATTTTCCATGGCATTAAATTGAAATACTATAGTCACTGTCCACTAATATGTAGGTGTGGTTATGTTTAAAAAAAAAAACTTAGCCATATTTAGTCTAGGTCACATTGAATTAAAACCATTTTAATATAACGGGTCCATTGTGTTTGACCTGTGAAGTGTTGTTGAACTGGGCATTATACAGGGTGGGCCATTTTTATGGATACACCTAAATAAAATGGGAATGGTTGGTGATATCAACTTCCTCTTTGTGGCACACTAGTATATGGGAGGGGGACACTTTACAAGATGGGTGGTGACCATGGCAGCCATTTTGAAGTTGGCCATTTTGAATCCAATTTTATTTTTTTCCAATGGGAAGAGGGTCATGTGAGACATCCTCCTTATTGAGAATTTCACAAGTAAAACAATGGTGTGCTTGGTTTTAACATAACTTTATTCTTTCATGAGTTATTTACAAGTTTATGACCACTTATAAAATGTGTTCAAAGTGCTGCCCATTGTGTTGGATTGTCAATGCAACCCTCTTCTCCCACACTTGACACACTGATAGCAACACCGCAGAAGAAATGCTAGTCAAAGGGGGTCAGATTCCTTGTAGGAATGCTCGGACCTGACACCCATAATGTGGTGGTGCACCATCTTGCTGAAAAACTCAGGGAACGTGCCATCTTCAGTACATAAAGAGGGCAACACATCATCATGTAGCAATTTCAGATATCCAGAGGCATTGAGGTTTCCATTGATGAAGAATGGCCCCACTATCTTTGTACCCCATATACCACACCATACCATCAATTATGGGTGTCAGAGCAATCCTACATGAACAGTTTCCTGGAAAGTGGATTGGTCATTGTGGGCCAGTTGGATGGCCATCAAAGTCTCCTGATCTGACCCCCTTAGGCTTTTATCTTTGGAGCCTTCTGAAGGCAATTGCCTATGCTGTGAAGATACGTGATGTGCAGCATCTGAAACAACAGATACTGGAAGCCTGTGATAGCATTTCTTCTGCGGTGTTGCTATCAGTGTGTCAAGGGTGGGAGAAGAGGGTTGCATTGACAATCCTACACCATAGGCAGCACTTTCAACATTTTATAAGTGGTCATAAACTTGTAAATAGCTTATGAAAGAATAAAGCAACGTTAAAACCAAGCACACCATTGTTTTTCTTGTGAAATTCTCAATAGGTTTGATGTTTCACATGACCCTTTTCCCCTTGAAGAAAATAAAGTTGGATCCAAAATGGATGACTTCAAAATGGCCACCATGGTCACCACCCATCTTGAAAAATTTCCCCCCTCCCATATACTAATATGCCACAAACAGGAAGTTGATAACACCAACCATTCCAATTTTATTTAGGTGTATCCATATAAATGGCCCACCCTGTACATTGAAGAAAATATAGATAGTGTTTTACCTGTCCTAACACCAAAAGGAAAAGTTACATATATTATTTTTAAGGATCGCTCCAAGAAAAAAATGAAATTCCTAGTATTTTTTCAGAGGTGGTGAGTGACCCATGTTTCATAGTTTCAATGAAAACCAAAGAGAAAGGTTATGCACTAGTGGATTTATTTTTCCTGAAGTTTTCCTATAATACACTAGTCTGCAATGAATGAGAGCTTATAAGACACAACACTGGTATATAACACAGAAATTATCTATAATAATAAATAGAAATACACCAAACCAATTGATGTGTCAGTGTGAATCGCAGACCATTCGGAAATAGTAGCACTCAACTTTAGGATATTCAGAAGAATATTTATTGTAGTACGTAAAAAAGGTTTCGGTCAAATTTTGACCTTCTTCAGCTACTTACTGTACCAAATACGTGGTAATAGGTAATAGCCAATAGATGGGGCAACATATGCATATGCATGTATGCTGTTTACTGGGGAGACAGCCTTGTGTTAGCCTGTAGATGGGGCAGGACGTGCTTCCAGACACAGTATCCACTGCATGTTGTGCATATGTTGCCCCATCTACTGGCTTCTATAAGCATACTATAAAGGGCAGTGGGACGGACCATCCCAATTAAGAGCACATGAATATTCACATTAGGTTTATTACCTATTACCACGTATTTGGTACAGTACGTAACTGAAGAAGGTCAAAATTTGACCGAAACTTTTTTTTACATACTACAATAAATATTCTTCTAAATATCCTAAAGTTGAGTGCTAGGTTTATAACTTATAACTAGAGTTGAGCAAAACGGGTCGAAAAATTTCAAAAGTCGCCGACTTTTGGCAAAGTCGGGTTTCATGAAACGAAACCCGACCCTAGGATGAGGTCGGCCACGAGGTCGGCGACTTACGCGCCAAAGTCGCGTTTCAAAAGTTTGTTTTGTGCTCTTTTTCAGCCAATCAGGATCCACGGACACTGTGGGCAACGTGATGACATAGACAGGGGTCACCACCATCTTTCAGAAGGGCATGCAAGTGATTGGCTTGCTTTGGTGGGCGTCACAGGGGTTATAAAAGGGCGTGCACGCCGACCGCCATCTTACTTCTGCCGATATTAGCATAGGGAGAGGTTGCTGATTCTGTAGGGAGAGCGTTAGGCAGGGAAGAAGAAAAAAAAACTGCTTCTGCTGCTAGCGATTTTGCCTGTACAACACACCAGTCACTGTGTGTGCAGTGCAAGGGGAGGCTATATTGTGGTGGATCAGTGGTGTTGGTTGTTAGGCTGCCTTCTAAGGCTTCCTGACAGCTGCATTGCTGTTTACCCACTGCTCTGCAAACTGCTTTTTTAAAAGCAATCCCAATTTTTTTTTTTGTCCTGCTGAGGTACTGAGCGTGCATTTTTTCACACCATACAGCGTCAGTGGGCCTCACACAATCCAAAAGTGTCCAGTGTCCACTAGTGTCTGCAGAAACTCAAAATCTCCCTTATCCTGTAGTCACTTTTTTCACACCTGTGCCATTGAGCCTGTGACATAGCGCTCTGATATTCAGTGGGCCTCACACAATCCAAAAGTGTCCAGTGTCCACTAGTGTCTGCAGAAATTCAAAATCTCCCTTATCCTGTAGTCACTTTTTTCACACCTGTGCCATCGAGCCTGTGACATAGCGCTCTGATATTCAGTGGGCCTCACACAATCCAAAAGTGTCCAGTGTCCACTAGTGTCTGCAGAAATTCAAAATCTCCCTTATCCTGTAGTCACTTTTTTCACACCTGTGCCATCGAGCCTGTGACATAGCGCTCTGATATTCAGTGGGCCTCACACAATACAAATGTGGCCAGTGTCCACAAGAGTCTGCTGAAATTCAAAATCTCCCTTATCCTGTAGTCACTTTTTTCACACCTGTGCCATCGAGCCTGTGACATAGCGCTCTGATATTCAGTGGGCCTCACACAATCCAAAAGTGTCCAGTGTCCACTAGTGTCTGCAGAAATTCAAAATCTCCCTTATCCTGTAGTCACTTTTTTCACACCTGTGCCATCGAACCTGTGACATAGCGCTCTGATATTCAGTGGGCCTCACACAATCCAAAAGTGTCCAGTGTCCACAAGTGTCTGCAGAAATTCAAAATCTCCCCTGTCCTATAGACACCTTGTACCTTGTTTTACATTACTATATAGTTTGTTGGATTTTGTCTACATTTCTACCAAAAATGAGGAAGGCTGGTGGAAGAGGCCGTGGAATTGGGCGGGGGTTGGCAGCTGGTAATGATGGTGTTGGTGGTGGATCTGATGGTAGTGGCAAAAGCAAAATAGGACCGAATGCAGGAGGTGTTGAGCCTGCGTCATCGTCTGGCTCCACAAGGCCTCGAAGGCTTAGTTTTCTAGGAGTTGGCAAACCGCTTTTAAAGCCAGAGCTTCAGGAAAAAGTTTTGTCTTACATTGCTGACTCAGCCTCCAGCTCTATCGCCTCCTCTTCTCAAGTTGTAAAAAATAAAAGCACTGAGTCGTCATTGGAGGCTCATGTTCATGAACCACACCTTTCCTTGTGTCCTTCACCCCAACCAAGATTGAAGGATGATGCAGGCCATACTACTGATTACTCCATGGAGCTGTTTTCACATACCATGCCTGGATTATCAAGTGAAATGGTGAATTACCCAGGCCAAGATGAATCTGACATGGAGTGCACTGATGCACAGCCACTGATAGATGATTCTGCTGGTACATTCACTCAGAGCACTACATTGTCCTCGCAGTGTACAGAGCCAGATTCTGACCCTGATGAGACTCAGGTGCCCCTTCCCGCACACTATACCACCATACACGGTGACACAGAGGAAGGTGCACATGACATTGAAGAGGAGGTGATGGATGACCCAGTTGTTGACCCAGATTGGCATCCATTGGGGGAAGAGGGTGCTGCTTCCAATAGCTCAGATGAGGAGGAGCATCCACAGCAGACATCGACATCACAACAGATGTTATCTGGCAGGCCCGGAGCACTCCAAAGACAGGCTCCAAAAATCAAAAGAGTTGCTGGACAGCTTGTCCAGAGGGTCAAAAGATCACAGCGTGCTAGGCCGCAAAATGTCTGCCAAAGTAGGAAGAGTGCAGTGTGGCACTTTTTTGAACAAAATCCTCATGATCAGGCCAAGGTTATCTGTAAGAAGTGCGCAAAGACCTTTAGCCGAGGGAAAAATCTGAAAAATTTGAATACCAGTTGCATGCTTAGACATTTAACCAGCATGCACTTGCAAGCGTGGACACAACACCAAACCTCAAGTGCCACATGTGCAACTGATCACAAAGAAGGTAGTCAACAACGCTACATTGTTTCCCCCACTGTAAGCCCACCGGTTAGCACAGCAGCAAATGTTGAGGTGTCGTTGCAAGGCCACAGCAGTCAGGGAATCCCACTGTTATATCAACGAAATACTGAATCTAGGCCATCAGAAAGAACACCAACTCCATCACCATCATCAACCCTCTCTCAGTCCGCCCTGTCCACCGCTACTTCCACCATATGCAGCTCTTAAGTCCAGCTCACCCTCCCAGACACTATGAGTAGGTCAAGAAAGTACTCAGTCTCTCATCCGCGTACACTGGGTTTGAACGCCTACATTGCCAAACTAATCTCGTTTGAGATGATGCCCTATCTGTTGGTGGAAAGCGCAGCTTTCCGCGAACTCATGGCCTATGCAGTACCACGCTGTGACCTACCCAGTCGCCACTTCTTCTCTCGCAAAGCCATCCCAGCCCTCCACCATCATGTAAAAGACCGCATTGTCCATGCACTCAAGCAGTCAGTGAGTGGAAAGGTGCACCTCACAACTGATGCATGGTCCAGTGGTGGTGGGACAGTGCTGCCTAGCCCACGGTATAGGAAACAGTTGGCTGTAGGCGTTCGACCCTCCTCCTCCTCCTCCTCCAGAAGCGAAAGCTCGTCCACAGAGCGCAGTCGTACGAGCACTCCATCTGCAGCTGCCACTGTTGCACACGAGGTGTCCCCCTATCGAGCAGCTAGTGGAAAGCGTCAGCAGGCTGTGTTGCAGATGATGTGTTTGGGCGACAGACACACCGCCGAGGTGCTGGCCGAGTACTTGAAGCGACAAACTGAGTCATGGCTAGGCAGTGTACATCTTGAGGCAGGCAAGGTAGTTAGTGATAACGGCCGTAATTTTGTGACAGCCATAGCCCTTTCAAAACTCAGCCATATACCTTGCTTGGCTCACACCTTGAACCTGGTGGTGCAGTGCTTCCTCAAAAATTATCCGGAGTTAACAGCCCTGCTCCAGAAGGTGCGAAGACTGTGCGCGCACATCCGCCGGTCGCCTGTACACTCCGTTCATATGCAGAAGCTGCAGCGATTGCTCCACCTTCCCAACCACCGCCTCATTATCGACATTGCAACAAGGTGGAACTCCACCCTGCACATGGTGGAGCAGCTGTGCGAGCAGAGGCAGGCCATAATGCATTTGTGGGAGGATACATGGCCAGGCACTTTGAGAGCAGACATGGAGTTGACAGGTGTGCAGTGGTCGAAGCTGAAAGACCTCTGTAAAGTCCTTCAGTGTTTTGAGGAATGCACACAGCTGGTAAGCGCAGACGACGCCATCCTAAGCATGAGCATCCCACTTATGCGTCTGCTCATGCAAACTTTGACGCACCTTAAGGAGCAGGCGTCTGCAGCCAATGTTGATGAGGAGGAAGAGGAGGAGGGAATCCTTGATGACATTCAGCCATTGTCTGCTCAGGGACCTCTCCTGGACGAGGGGGAGGAGGAAGAGGAGGAGGAGGATGATGATGGGGATGATTACTTAGGGGAGGAGGATGCATCTCGTGGAGCAAGTGAAAATGTTGGCGTTCAAGGTCTGGTACAGGGTTTGTGCGTGACTGGAGGCATGTGGATTTGCCAGAAAGTGCTCCTCCACCCAGCACTCGCAGTGCATCATTGACACCGGGAACATTGGCCCACATGTCAGATTATGCCTTGCAGATCCTAAAAAGGGACCCCCGCATTGCCAAAATGATGAATGATGACGACTACTGGTTGGCCAGCATCCTGGATCCACGCTATAAAGGCAAATTACAAAACATCATGCCACAGGAGAACCTTGACCTAATATTGGCTAATAAACAAGCAACTCTGGTAAATCGGTTGCTTGAGGCATTCCCAGCACACAGCAGCGGTGATGGTTCTCACACGAGCCGTACGGGCCGGGGGCAGCTTGGCAGAGGTGTTCATGGTGCACACAGCAGAAGTGGCGTTGGAGACAGGTGTTTCATGACAATGTTGTGGACCGATTTTTCACGGACCGCTCACACAACTGGTAATACTGCATCGATGGAAAGTGACAGGAGACAGCAGTTGTCAACTATGGTTACAAACTACTTTTCCTCCCATATCGATGTTCTCCCACACAGGTCATTCCCCTTTGACTATTGGGCCGCTAAACTGGACACCTGGCCTGAATTGGCACAATATGCCTTACAGGAGCTCGCTTGCCCAGCTGCAAGTGTGCTATCGGAAAGAGTCTTCAGTGCAGCTGGATCAATCCTGACAGAAAAAAGGACCCGTCTGTCAACCCAAAATGTGGATGATCTAACCTTCATTAAAATGAACCATGCATGGGTTTCCAAGGATTTTGTCCCACCTTCCCCTGATGACACATAGGGTGACAGAAAAATGGCTTGCTTTGGTCCACCTCTTCTTGGGACTTGACTTATTTCGCCTTTTGCATCAGCTGAATGTCCAACATCAACATATGCCACTTTCTAAAACTCCCTAACTGTGCTGCCTCCCCCCCCATGGCCGGAGTCACCACCTAGCGTACGACACCGTGCGAGTGCCGTTGCCCTGGACAGGTGGGTAGGCCGACTCTTGGGCGCGGGCACTGGCACAGGGTCCCTCATAGTGCAATCAAGTGTCTCTGACGGTGGTGGTGCACACCCGCCATCAGACACACCGCCGTACTATGAGGGGCCCAGTGCCAGTACCGACGCCCACGAGTGGGCCCCCCTTGCTTGGGCAGGGCCCCAGCATTTGCAATCTTTACCTCTCCCTGCTCCTCCGCTGTGTAGTCTGGGCCGTCAAATCCATACTGTGCCTGACACCGTCTGAGCCTGCCTCCTGATGTATAGACATATTTTGAATGTGTACGCTATCCATACATGTTATCCGGGGATACGGTACCCTTTCTCACCTTTGTGCAATCACGTGCAAGCCATACTGGGCCTAACACCGTCTGAGCCTGCCTCCTGATGTATAGACATTAGAGTTGAGCGATACCGTCCGATACTTCAAAGTATCGTATCGGATGGTATCGGCCGATCTTTAAAAAAAGTATCGGTATCGCCGATTCCGATACCGGAAGTCCCATTCAAGTCTATGGGACTTCCGGTATCGGAATAAGAAAAACCCTTTCCTGCCCTTGTACAGCCTCTCTGGGGTCTGTACGGGCCTTTCGGGGGGCTGTGCCGGCCTGCCAGGGGGTCTGTGCAGGCTCCGGTGGTCTGTGCCGGCCTGCCGGGGGGCTGTGCCGGCCTGCCGGTGGTCTGTGCAGGCTCCGGGGGGCTGTGCCGGCCTGCCGGGGGGCTGTGCCGGCCTGCCGGTGGTCTGTGCAGGCTCCGGGGGGCTGTGCCGGCCTGCCGGGGGGCTGTGCCGGCCTGCCGGTGGTCTGTGCAGGCTTCGGGGGTCTGTGCAGGCATCGTCCGATGGGACTACAAGTCCCATCGGGCGATGCCTGCTACCATGACAGTGATTGACACATTAGCCAATGATGGGACAGTAATAGTCCTATCATCCGGCTAATGTGTTGAATGTAAAAAAAAAAAAAAAAAATTACATGCTACATACATACAACATGCATACTACATACATGCTACATTCATACTACATACTACATACATGCTACATACATGCTACATTCATACTACATAAATACTACATGCAACATACATACTACATATATACTACATACATACTACATATATACTACATGCATGCTACATACATACTGCATGCTACATACATACTACATGCTACATACATACTACATGCTACATACATACCACATATATACTACATACATACTACATACATACTACATGCATGCTACATGCATGCAACATGCTACATACATAACACATATATACTACATGCATGCTACATACATAGTACATGCTACATGCATGCTACATACATACTACATGCTACATACTACATATATACTACATGCATGCTACATACATACTACATGCTACATACTACATATATACTACATGCATGCTACATACATACTACATGCTACATACATACTACATATATACTACATGCATGCTACATACATACTACATGCTACATACATACTACGTATATACTACATGCATGCTACATACATACTACATGCATGCTACATACATACTACATACATACTACATGCTACATACATACCACATACATACTACATACATACTACATGCTACATACATTCATACATATATACTACATGCATGCTACATACATACTACATATATACTACATGCATGCTACATACATACTGCATGCTACATGCATGCTACATACATACTACATACATACTACATGCTACATACATACCACATATATACTACATACATACAATACATTCATACAATACATACATAGACATACAGTACATATAACATAGAGTAACATACTTACCAATACTTGTCACATTGTTCCCCGAAGCCATTGTCTTTTCCGGAATAAATATTAACATAACAAACCACAAAAATACTCACCCACGATCCGAAGCAGTCCACGAGTGTGTCCCACGACGATCTTGGGTAGAGAACTGCAGCATCAGCTGATGCTGCCGTTCTCTACGGGCTGCAGGAATCCAATGACGGAAGGTAGGTATCCTTCCGCACTGTATTCCTCCGCCACTTAAAAAAAAAAAAGTCCCTAGTCTCACTTTATGCCATTGCTGTGTGGGAATTTCCCATCGGACGATGCTTGCACAGACCCCCGGACATCAGCACAGCCCCCCGGCAGGCCGGCACAGCCCCCCGGCAGGCCGGTACAGACCCCCACAGGGTGCACAGACCACCGGCAGGCCGGCACAGCCCCCCGGCAGGCCGGTACAGACCCCCACAGGGTGCACAGACCACCGGCAGGTCGGCACAGCCCCCCGGCAGGCCGGTACAGACCCCGGGCAGTCCACACAGCCCCCCGGCAGGCCGGCAGAGACCCCCGGAAGGCCCGAAATGACGGCGCATCATGATGCGCACACACCGCGCATCATGATGACGTCAGGCTGTCAATCAACTGAACTTCCGATTCCGATGCCGAATTCCGATATTGAAAAAATATCGGAAGTCGGTATCGGAATTCCGATACAGCAAGTATCGGCCGATACCCGATACTTGCGGTATCGGAATGCTCAACACTAATAGACATATATTTTGAATGTGTACGCTATCCATACATGTTATCCGGGGATACGGTACCCTTTCTCACCTTTGTGCAATCACGTGCAAGCCATACTGGGCCTAACACCGTCTGAGCCTGCCTCCTGATGTATATACATATATTTTGAATGTGTACGCTATCCATACATGTTATCCGGGGATACGGTACCCTTTCTCACCTTTGTGCAATCACGTGCAAGCCATACTGGGCCTAACACCGTCTGAGCCTGCCTCCTGATGTATAGACATATATTTTGAATGCGTACGCTATCCATACATGTTATCCTGGGATACGGTACCCTTTCTCACCTTTGTGCAATCACGTGCAAGCCATACTGGGCCTAACACCGTCTGAGCCTGCCTCCTGATGTATAGACATATATTTTGAATGTGTACGCTATCCATACATGTTATCCTGGGATACGGTACCCTTTCTCACCTTTGTGCAATCACGTGCAAGCCATACTGGGCCTAACACCATCTGAGCCTGCCTCCTGATGTATAGACATATATTTTGAATGTGTACGCTATCCATACATGTTATCCTGGGATACGGTACCCTTTCTCACCTTTGTGCAATCACGTGTAATCCATACTGGGCGTGAGAACGGCTGGCGAGCTGTTAAGCAAGCTACAGCACCTGTGGTTTGCACACATAAGTTTTTCATTTTTTCAGGAATGACGGTTAGGCCTAATTCCGGAACTGCGGTTGACCTGCACTTACTGGGAAATCATCGTTCGCGGGTAATAATTGTAATCAGTGATCCCCATCACTAACGTTGTTCAGCGGGTTATCTGCACCTGTAAGCGACAAACGCTGGTCTTTTCAGTGTAGCGCACATGCAGCCACGGACATGTAAGGGCATGACACACCAGTTATTGGCCAATCTCATGTGCCAGAGCCTCACGTGTCCCTCTAGTAAGCCGGACTCGGACCGCGGGGCATGACGGAGTCTCGTTCGTTAACAGAATTAAGCTTGCAATGTGTGCATCTGTTCTGTAGCTGGCATGGTTGAGGTTTGCCAGGTGGAGTCGAATTTAACCATAGGCTCCACTCCTGGTGGTGCCCTTCTGGACATTCCTTTAAGGTTCAGCTTTGCAACCATACTGCCCACGTAAAACAAACACTTTGCCTTCATGAACGCTGTTTGGAGGGTCATGACTCGTGGGAATAACGCAGCCCAATCAGTTAACCTGCTAGAGAGAACCTTCGTTGCTCCCAAGCATGACATCACACTCCCTAGGAGGAAGGTAATGCCACTGTGGCGACCATACTCCTGGGGGCGACACAAGTGCACTGATGCCCAGCCACTGCTCGATGAATCTGCTGGTACATTGACCCAGACCACTACATTCCCCTCGCACGCTACATGGCCTGAATCTGACCCTGATGAAACTCAGGTTACCCTTCCCATATTCAGTTCCATCTTACAAAGAGGAAGCTGCAGATGAAAGTGCAGGTTCGGCCCACCCGCCATCAGACACACCACCGTACTATCAGGGGCCCTGTGCCAGTGCCATCGCCAACGAGTGGGCCCCCCCTGCTTGCTCAGGATCACAGCACTTGCATGGTTGAAATACTGTGCAGTGAGATGGAAGATGGGGACGACGAGGAGTCCAGACTAGTACAGGGATTCCCTAGCGAGGAGACTTATTTGATTCTTTTCAATGTTGGGACAGCAATTTTTGGGGAGCAATACTCTGGAGAATGATAGATGGGGCCCACCATACACTGGAACATTCCAAAGGTGAACATCAGACACTGGAGCAGCATTTACAGGGCCCATTATACACTAGAGCATTAGAAATGGGGCCCATTATGTTTGGAGCATTATTTGGGCCCATAAGACAGTGGAGCTTCATCCATGGGGACCAACATATACTGTAGCATTATGTGGATCTCATCATATACTGTTTCAAACATTATATGGGACCAATGATTCTGTATGGAGAAATAGATGGGCCTCGTCATGAGATGTAAAAAGTGAAGTATTTTTCATTGTACTATACCGCTATTTCTCTGCCGTATCGGAGCATGATGAGTTGTGGTATGTGTTAAAGGGGCGCTCTTTCGCCCAGGGCACATGAAAACCTGAAGCCAGCCCTACCCCCCCCACAACTTTAGCCAAATAACCCCCATTTTTCAGTGCGTAACTTGTATTATGAAATTAATTAAGGTTGACAAGCTTAAGTAAGAAGAATTGATGCTTTTGGCATTCAATCGTCACTGTAGGTGTGTTTCCTGTCCTCCTCTCACTGCCGACTTTTATTCCCCATTGACTTACATTGGGTTTCGTGTTTCGGGACGACCCCGACTTTTCCCTATAATCGGCCGATCTTGCTCGACCCGACTTTTGGAAAAGTCGGGTTTCACGAAACGAAACTCGACCCTAAAAAACCAAAAGTCGCTCAACTCTACTTATAACTACTTGGTTTGGGAACTTAAACTTTGGCACCACTACTTAAGTTGTACTCATGGTGTTTTTCCTTCTCGGAAATAGTAGAAGAATTTTTCACTTGGACAGGTGAAATAGACGAAGAACAAGAGTGGATAATAAAATACCTTTATTTATATTGGTAGACAATATATTGATAAAAATGCTATCAATGGAAAGTGCTAGCATAAAATTATATAAAATTAAAATTTGTATAGCTTATATATAACTAGATGAAGAGCCCGGCGCTGCCCAGGCGTAGTAACTAACTACGATTAGTTATAACAAATTATAATGATTATATCTATATATAAAGCTGAGTATATAGCCCCGCCCACTCCGCATAGCCACATTCACTATAATATCCCACATCATTACGTCAGTCAGAGCTACCGGACTACTACCCCTAATATCCCACATCGTCCCGTCAGCCAGAGCCACCGGACTACTACTCCTAATATACTACATCATCCCGTCAGCCAGAGCCACCGGACTACTCCCCCTAATATCCCACATCGTCCCGTCAGCCAGAGCCACCGGACTACTACCCCTAATATCCTACATCATCCCGTCAGCCAGAGCCCTCATCAACTACCACTAATATTCCACGTCATCTCGTCACAACCGCTGGACTACTACCCCTAATATCCCACATCATCCCATCAGAGCCGCAGGACTTACTACCCCTAATATCCCACATCATCCCATCACAGTTGCTGGACTACTACCCCTAATATCCCACATCATCCTATCAGCCAGAGCCACCGGACTACTACCCCTAATATCCCACATCATCCTGTCAGCCAGAGCCACTGGACTACTACCCCTAATATACCACATCATCCCATCAGCCTGGCATCAGAACCAGAGGGCTGAGTGGAATGTTCCTAACTTCCAGACGGGGGATCCCTTTAAGAGGGGCCTGGGGTCAGAACCAGAGCACTGAATGGAATTGCCCTAACTTCCATACCAATGATTCCTTTAAGAGAAACTCTGGTCAGAACCAGAGCACTGAGTGGATTTGCCCTGACTTGCATACCAATAGTCCCTTTAATAGAATCCTGGAGTCAGAACCACAGCGCTGAGTGGAACGGTACTAATTTCCATTCCCTTTAAGAGAGCCTGGGGTCAGTACCAGAGCATTTAAAGTCAATTGCCCTGACTTCCATACCGAGGATCCCTTTAAGAGACCTTGGGGTCAGAACCAGAGCGCTTAGTGGAATTGCCTTAACTTTCATACCAATGATCCCTTTAAGAGACCCTGGGGTCAGAACCACACGCTGAGTGGAACGGTCCTAATTCCATACCGGGGATCCCTTTAAGAGAGGCCTGGGTTCAAAACCAAAGCGCTGGATGGATTTGCCCTCACTTCCTTACCAATGATCCCTTTAAGAG
The DNA here is from genome assembly GCF_039654945.1 of Dendrobates tinctorius. NCBI lineage: Eukaryota > Metazoa > Chordata > Amphibia > Anura > Dendrobatidae > Dendrobates > Dendrobates tinctorius. The sequence goes on along the minus strand of NW_027361738.1, from coordinate 23,493,605 downwards.
AGGCCTGGGATCAGTATCAGAGCGCTGAGGGATTTGCCCTAACATCCATACCAGAGATCACTTTAAGAGGGAAGATGTGCCTATGGAAAGGAGGATGTGTGATGTGTATATGGGCAGGGAGGGGGGATGCATTTCTGTCATGTGCTCACTGCTCCTTTCTGGGGGGCAGTCAATGGCTGGAAGTTATGTTCCCAGGGATGCTAGATTTCTTCTACCATGTCAGTGTCTGCTGAGGTGTTGTCGAGTGGGAAAACTGTTGCTCATAGCAACCAATCACAGCTTCTTTTTAACAGCTCTGGTGAAATGAAAGATGCTTAGTGTTTGGTTGCAAGGAAAACTGTTGCTCATAGCAACCAATCACAGCTCAGCTTCTTTTAAACAGCTCTGGTGAAATGAAAGATGCTTTGTGATTGGTTGATGATACACACACACACATTCAATTTTATATATATAGATATAAGCTTATAATGCAAGCTATATACATTTTATTATCCAATCTGGTTCTTCGTATATTTCACCTGTCCAAGTAAAAATTTCTTCTGGGTTCTAGTCTGCAGTGAAGTAAAATGCTTATTCGAATAATAATTCTTTCCTAATCAAACATTCGAATAATAATTCTTTCCTAATCAAACACTCAAATTTTGTTCTTTAACCCCTTTACTCCCAAGGGTGGTTTGCATGTTAATGCCCGGGCCAATTTTTACAATTCTGACAACTGTCTCTTTATGAGGTAATAACTCCGGAACGCTTCCATGGATCCCGGTGATTCTGACATTGTTTTGTCGTGACTTATTGTAGTTCATGTTAGTGGTAAAATTTCATTCATATAACTTGCGTATATTTGTGAACAAAATGGAAATTTGGCAAAAATTTTGAAAATTTTGCAACTTTGAATTTTTATGCTCTTAAATCACAGAGATATTGCACTCAAAAAACTTAATAAGTAACATTTCCCACATGTTTACTTTACATCAGCACAATTTGGGAACCAAAAGCTTTTTTTGTTAGGAAGTTATAAGGGTTAAAAGTTGACCAGCGATTTCTCATTTTTACACCATTTTATTTTTAGGGCCCACATCACATTTGAAGTCACTTTGAGGGGTCTATATGATAGAAAATACCCAAAAGTGACACCATCCTAAAAACTGCACCCTTCATGGTGCTTAAAACCAGATTTAAGAAGTTTATTAACCATTCAGGTGCTTCACAGGAATTTTTTGAATGCTTAAAAAAATGAACATTTAACTTTTTTTCACAAAAAAAATTACTTCAGGTTCAATTTTTTTATTTTACCAAGAGTAACAGGAGAAATTGGACTGCAAAAGTTATTGTGTAATTTGTCCTGAGTACGCTGGTACCTGATATGTGGGGGGAACCATTGTTTGGGCGCAAGGCAGAGCTCGGAAAGGAAGGAGCGCCGTTTGACTTTTTCACTGCAAAATTGGCTGGAATTCAGATCGGATGCCATGTCAAGTTTGGAGAGCTCCTGATGTGCCTAAAGAGTGGAAACCCCCCCATAAGTGACCCCATTTTGGAAACTAGTCCCCCCAAGGAACTTATCTAGATATGTGGTGAGCACTTTGAATCCCAAGGGCTTCACAGAAGTTTATAACGTACAGCCGTACAATTAAAAAATCATATTTTTTCCACAAAAATGATCTTTTCACCCCCAATTTTTATTTTCCCAAGGGTAACAGGGCCCCAAAAGTTATTGTGCAATTTGTCCTGAGTACGCTGATATCCCATATGTGCGGGTAAACCACTATTTGGGCGCATGGCAGAGCTCGGAAGGGAAGCAGCGCCATTTGACTTTTTTGGTTGGAATTGAGATCAGACGCCATGTTGCGTTTGGAAAGTCCCTGATGTGCCAAAACAGTGGAAACCCCCCAATTCTAACTCCAACCCTAACCCCAACACACCCCTAACCCTAGCCCTAACCCTAGCCCTAAACCTAACCCTAACCCTAGCCCTAATGGGAAAATGGAAATAAATACATTTTTTTTTATTTTATTATTTTCCCTAACTAAGGGGGTGATAACAGGGGGTTTGCTTTACTATTTATAGTGGGTATTTATATTTGGCAGCTGTCGCACGCTAAAAGACGCTTTTTATTGTGAAAATAGTTTATGCATCACCACATTTTGAGAGCTATAATTTTTCCATATTTTGACCCACTGAGTCATGTGAGGTCTTATTTTTTGCGGGACGAGTTGACATTTTTATTGGTACCATTTTCGGGCATGTGACTTTTTTGTTTGCTTTTTATTCTGATTTTTGGGACACATAATTATTTTTGCATTGCTTTATTCTGCGAGCTATAACTTTTTAATTTTTTCCCTCATGATGCTGTGTGGCTGCTCGTTTTTTGCCGGACAAGATGACGTTTTCAGCGGTATCATGGATATTTATATCCGTCTTTTTGATCGCGCGTTATTGCACTTTTTGTTCGGCGGTATGATGATAAAGCATTATTTTTTGCTTTGTTTTTTATTTTTATTTTTTAAGGGGTTCAATAAAAGGGTTAACTAGTGGGACAGGTTTATAGGGCGGGTCGTTATGGACGCAGATATACCAAATATGTGTACTTTTATTGTTTGTTTGTTTTTTTTTTCAAAAAATGAATTTATTAGGGAATATTTATTTTTTTCATTTATTTTGCGATTTTTTTATAAATTATTTTTATACTTTTTTTTTAAACTTTGTTACATTGTCCCAGGGGGGACATCACTGTCATGTGACAGATCGCTGATCTGTCACATCACAGATCGCTGTGACAGATCAGCGATCTGACACAGGCGTTGCACAGGCTTCCTCATGCCTGCGCTCTGCAGGCAGTGAGGAAGCCAGCTCTCTGCAGGCCCCCAAAGGTCCCCACCACCATATTGGATCCGGGGACCTGAAGGGAAGGAGGCCCCCAGAGCAGCGCAGCACATCGCGTTGCTCTGGGGGTCTCAGGGAAGTACGGAGGGAGCCCCCTCCCTGCGCGCTTCTCTCCTATGCCGCCGGTGCACAGCGATCATGTTTGATCACACTGTGCCAGGGGTTAATGTGTCGGGGGTGGTCCGTGACCGCCCCTGACACATAGTGTGATAATCAGCTGATACCCAGCCGCGATCAGTGGCGCTCTCCCCGTGAGCACCGTTGATCGTGCTATACGTACTATCCCATCCTTGGGACTTAGGTCCCAGGTCACATGGATGGAATAGTACGTCTAATGTAGGAAAGGGGTTAATTAATATTATTAAATCTGCTTTGGCATTTTTCTATGAAAAATTATCTTTTCCTTTTTGTGTATTTCTATCCGTACTCACAAATATCTTTTTAATTTTTCTTTATTTATTTAAATACTTACAGAATAAAAAATGACTTTTTCATATATTACTAGATGCCTCTAATCCTCCAAAAATGTGGTGATTTGCTTATGGAACTCAATATAGTTCTTTTATACAAACATATAATCTAATAAAGCCTTCGTTACATTATGATTTTAGAGGCAAGACCAAACACCAAAGTTCTGTGCTTCAATGCATCTTGAACATTCCTTCAAGCTGAAGATGCACTTGTCCATAACTTTGGCATGACTAACGAGAGTTATTACATTGCAAAAACCACTACACTAAATGGGTACCCGGACATTTGCACAACTGATACACTATATTTACTTTAGCTGAAGTGTGACGTAAGAAAATGAGAAAACTTGAATAAATCGAATGTTGTGAAATTCCCCACATGCACTGCTCAACACTTAAAGCGGTTTTCTGGGATAATGATCTTGATAACCCATCCTTAGGGCTTGTGCAGATGACCTTATGGTCAGGTCGAGTGCGATCCAACAAACATCGGATTGCAATTGGACCAATGTTATTCTATGGGACAGCACACACATCTGATTTTTTTAATCAGTGTCTGTCCACTCCACGCTGAGTTTGATCAGTGTGTGGTAAGCATATTCAGCCCCTATTCTCTCAGAAGGGAAAAAACTTTACTGCTGATGATCACTCAGCTGTTACTGCTGCACATTGAGAGGAGCTGTGCAGTGCAGATCCATTTAATGTATGAATCCAGGGCTAATAACTGTTGATTGGTGGAGTATCAGGTGTTGGACCCCCACAATCATCAACAACATTAGACAAGACAATCTCTTCAACATTGACATAATTTAAAAAGTTTAGCCTGACCAATCATTTTTCTCTAAAAGGCTTAATAGATTTTTTTTAAAATACAGTATGTGATACTCACCTGCATCGATCAGTCATCATTTCTATTCCAACACTTTCTGGGTTCCCTGCTAGTATCTGCTTTTTGATAGATTTCAGCTCATAGGATCTGTCCAATTATTAACTAAGGCTAGTGTGATTGGTTGGTTGGTCAGGTCATTCCCTGTGTTGGGCTGAAGTGAGTCAATGCTGATTGGCCGGGCAGACATTTCCTGTAAGTTGAGATGACAACAGGAAGCTGACACTCTTGAGGGATCTAGAAAGTGTTGGAAAGGGGAATAGGTGTATTGATAAGGTGACTTTTGCTTCTTTTGCTATGGAAAACTTTTTTCTTAAAGAAGTTTGACCAGCCAGACGACTGCTCGAACTAGCAAAACTTATTTGTACTGTAGTAAAAAAAATTGTGTTTTCTTTATCTGTAAATGAGTTATGTTACCTAGTAGGACTAAAAATGTCAACTGCAATTCATAAACCATAAGTGTAACCAATATACCGTATAGTATATATAAATTATATCCAACACAATATTGTACTTTACTATAAGATCAGGAAATACTATAATCAGCTTAAATCCAGATGTATGCTGAAGAATACAATGTTGCAGAGAAAATGTAGGATTTTTATTTTTATTGCCTTTAAATGGCAGGCGTAGTAATTTGTGCCTGATAGCGCATGCTAAAAGAAAACTTGCCCCTCTCCATTGTGTATTTATGGAACCATTAAGAGATTTCTGCCGTGTCCTTTGAAATAATAAACCTCCCTTATTTTATGATTAACAAATAAGAAAAAAACAGACAATTGATGGGGTTGATTGGCACATAGGGGAGTGGAGGATGATCGGACACATTATGGTGAGCCTTTAAATCTAGTATCTTTTGGACAACACACAACTGTGCACATGGTCTTTTGGCACTGTTGTGACAGCAAGAGGTATCAGCGTCAGTCAATTATCTTCATAAATGCCTCTTGTGCTAATGAGTACTTACAAAAATCGCCGGACTTTTCTGGCAAGGAGAAAAGATCAGTTTCATTGCTTGCAGAACTAATTCAGTGTACAAAAGTGAAGGCTCCACCATTGCTGCCTCTTTTACTGCCCCTTTTGTGAAGGCTTTTGATGTGCACTGAAGAGATTGGTCTGTGTTTGTGGCTCTTCATTCTCAGTTCATTGCTTGCCATTAACATACATATCCATATGAAAAGTTTGGTAAGTCACTAACAGCTGTCCAGAATGGCGTTTCTGAAGGAAGAAAAAAAAAAAGAATCTAGCCCTTCTTAAAATGCTGACAGAACTATTTAGCTCTTTTTGGCAATGATATACCTAAGTTTTAAAAAGCCCCATTCACTCCAAGTATAATGCTACAGTCTTGCATCGACTGCCTCCTAGTTTGAAACAGTCAGTTGTTCAATTTACAAAAGACCCAAACTTGTATAGCGCCTGACACGTTGTATACTGCTACAAAGTCTCATCATGCTGACACATCTTGTGCGGACTTATTCTTTTAATAGCGATCCAACTTTTTAAACTTACAAATATTGTACGAGCACAAGAAGTTTTGTGATTAGTATGTATGGTATCATAAATACCTCAACCAAAAAAGTACTTAGCTTAAATAAGTAAAATAGTACATGCTATACATCTCTACACCAAGTTATTCACAGTATGGACCTTTTTCTACATAGTGCTCCGTATTTTACATGTGTGTTATATTGTCTTAAATATCCAAATCGCTTTGCTTTCTCTATCATGAAATTGGGCTTGGGTTTTCCCATAATGGTTTGTATTTTATTTAGTAATTAGTAAAGATGAGCAATTTTTTTCAATTAGAACTGAATTTTTCTCAATTTTTTTCAAAATTTGGATTCTCCAGAATCTGATTTTTTTTTGCAATTCCTTCTGAGCAAATTCTGCAAATTAATGCTAGAGCGCTGCCAAAAGGTTAAACAAAATAAATAATACTTACCTCACTGCTCACCTGTCCGGGAACCCATACATCTCACTGTCTGGTCCTCCATGCTTCTCTTTTACAATTTTCACATTGCTTTTGACTTGTTTAATTCAGAGATTTTGGCAGCAAATAGGCCTTTGATGTCACTGAGCGCTATGCTGTCATGACACATATCGTGGTGTGCTGACTAGGCCTCGAGTGATGTATGTTTTATGGCGTCGTGACATCACGACGTGCACAGCGATGGCACTGTCAGAGTGAAACAGGTGGAAGAGGATACACACTATGAGGAAAGGTAAAAAAGAACAGACATGGAGGACCTGAGCGGTGTGGTGAGTATTAAAGTTTTGCTTTTTACAGACTTCGGAACGTAATGAGGAACATCCAATTTGCGTAGAATAACTTTGATGCTAATCAAATTTCCCTGTCAAAATCCAGTGATTTTCCAAAATTGAATCTCAACAGATTGGATCAACTCCAATTTATTATCCTTAGTGATCTAAGAATTCATTGTGAGAACTCAGTCTATCTTATAATAAAACTACAGAAACAGTGATATGTCTTTAAAACAGTATTGTCCAAGAAGTTACCGTAATTTAACATGTAAAAATGTTAGGGCTGGCGGAACGCACCAAATTATAAAATAATAGTAGGTGCGTTCGCAGCCCGGGGTCCACCGTGCAGAGGTGGTACACTGCTGCTGAGTAATGGTGGAAGAATTAAGCGGTGTGAAACTAGTCACATGTGGGTTACATCACCCAATGCGAACAGGGTCAAACTCTGTTAATGCACAGAGCCGCACAACCGCTGAACGTAAATGCCGGAGCCTGTTAAGCTCACAGAGCCTGGCCAAAAGAGCGCACAGTGTGCGGCCACAGAACTCTACCCCAAGGACACGGGGTTAGAGTCCTTCTAGGCCCACTGAATGCGCAGCGTCGCTGCCGCGAACGCCGCTATAGACGCTGGCTATGGAGCACGTGCACTGAGGCGTGCCGAGTCCCTGGTGAGGACTGATGCCTGAGTATGTATGTATGTTGTATGAATGTAGTATATATGTAGCATGTATGTAGTATGTATGTATGCTGTATGAATGTAGTATATATGTAATATGTATGTAGTATGTATGTAGGTTGTATGAATGTAGTATATATGTAGTATGTATGTACTATTTTTTTTTTTTTTTACATTCAACACATTAGCCGGATGATGGGACTACTACTGTCCCATCATTGGCTAATGTGTCAATCACTGTCATTGTAGCAGGCATCGCCCGATGGGACTTGTAGTCCCATCGGACGATGCCTGCACACACACAAGACCCCCGGCAGGCCCGCACAGACCACCGACAGCCAGCACAGGCCCCCGAGAGGCCGTACAGACCACCGGCAGCTGGCACAGGCCCCCGGCAGCCGGCACAGACCACCGACAGCCGGCACAGGCCCCCGAGAGGCCCGTACAGACCACCGGCAGCCGGCACAGGCCCCTGAGAGGCCCGTACAGACCACCGCCAGCCGGCACAGGCCTCCAACAGACCTGTACAGACCCCCGAGAGGCCCGTACAGACCACCGGCAGCCGGTACAGGCCCCTGAGAGTCGGCACAGACCCCCAAGAGGCCCGCACAGACCCCGCCCGCACACACAGACACACACAGTGTCCGCCCACGCACCGCCCACACTCTTCCCCCCTCCCAAACAGGATGTACAAGGCAAGAAAGGGTTTTTTTTATTCTGTCCCATTGACTTGAATGGGACTTCCGGTATCGGAATCGGCGATACCCAATACTTTTTGTGTATCGGGCTGATCCAATCTGATCCGATATTTCTGAATATCGGATGGTATCGCTCAACACTACATATCACATACTTGACTGCCATTCTCGTTGCTGACACCAGACAATCCTCACAGCACACAATATGCGCTAAGTGAGGATTCAAAAGTCTGCAATCATATAGAGTGACTGCAGACTTGTTAATTTAGACTAGAGATCCCCTTTAATATTAGATATGTTTGGGTCCAACTATTGACATTTGTCTGATCATTTGTTTGAAGAGGTTGTGGTGCTCGTGCTGTCAGTGGAGGTACAGATTGCTGGACCCCTGGTTATTTAGCATTTATGGCTTATCCTGAGGCTTCCAAATATACCTGTTAATGCTAAGTATTCAGTGAATTGTAACATAAAAGGTATATTATTCCAATGAACCAAAATACCATTAACAGTTTCTGATGGTTAGTGACAGGTGATGACAAAGATTACACCATATCATAGATTTTCTAAAGGAAAATAGGAGTGGGTACAAAGTCTAAGCCAGTATATAGGAATTGGCTGAAAAAATTGGACTTAAGGCTTTGTTACCATACATCTCTTGATACATGTTTTTTTTCCTTCAAGTGTGGTAACAAAATTCTGGTGGATACTTATTCCACAACTGATGTCATAGTTATCTGTGGGATCTTTCCTGATACTCAGCACATCAGTTGTACCAGAATTGTCCTAGAGCTGGGTCAAAAAAACGTTTCCTGCAGCTTTTTCTGCCTGGCTATAGAAGATATGGAACAAGTTTATGGCTCAGGCATAAAAAAAAAACTGGGCTGGCATAAAAAAAATGCCTTAGGGCTCATACTCACTTGCAAGAGACTCACACATTTCTCGTGCGAGTCTCTCGCATGAAAACCTGGCACTGCTGCTGGCACTTGGACCGGAGCGTGCAGCTACATGTATTTCTGTGTAGCTGCACGCTCCGGTCCCAGTGCTGGCGGCAGTGCCAGGTTTTCATGCAAGAGTCTCTCGCAAGTGAGTATGAGCCCTTAGATTAATTTCCTAAATATGTATAGAAATATGCTAGGTCAATATAGAAATCAGACACTAATGACTCCACGAACTGTACACTGCATTGGGGGGGTCACAAGTTCTGCATGAAGGAAACATGTTCCTGTTATCAGTACAGAAAAAGGTGTCATGACTGCTGCCACAGACGCGGCCCAGCAGGCACCTCCACGCTGATGGCGAGGGGCGGGCATCCCCCGGGGACGCAATATGGACCCTCTATACCACAGAAGGGGACCCGGGCCTACCCGAACTAGGGAAGGGCAGCGACCGGGATTCTGTGGCAGCTGAGCATGTGGACAAGGACACGTAAGACTTGATGACACCGCACAACTTCAGGTATAAATAAAGTAAAGTCTAGTTAAAGTGAAGTCACAGTACATAGACAAAACCAGGACACACGAGGTCATCAGGACACACGAGGTCATCAGGACATCAGGACACACAAGGTCATCAGGACACACGAGGTCATCAGGATACACAAGGTCATCCAGATGCAGGCAGGACATCAGGGTCACCCTCAGGACATCAGAGTCACCGGCAGACATCAGACGGGAGTCGTTTGGTTCCGGACATCCAACACGACCTACAGGCACCACTGCAGTCATCCAGCTCCAGGCTCTAAGCAGCGGTCATCAGGTTCCAGACTGCGATGGTCAGGCACCAGGCATCGGACCTAGGAAGGAACTCAAGCGTGATCGTGCTAACATCGCAGGATTGCTGGGCCTGCATGGAGCTAGCACCACATGGTAGTCAGAGCACAGCATAGTAGATGCTCAGCAGGAACACCGGTTACAAGAGTCTCAGAGTCACTGGGTGCAGGGCTCCAAACACAGAGGGATTCCAGGAACACAACATAGCAGACAGTTCAGACATGGTCAGGTACAGGATAGGTAAAGGATCAAGGATTGAAGCCTGGATACACCGCCTCTAGGCCAGGGTGAATTTAGACAGGGTCAGGTACAGGACAGGTACAGGATCAGGGATTCAGGCCCAGATATACCGCCTCCGGGGCAGGGTGAGGGAACAGGACAAAGCAGGAATCAAGGCAGGGAATTTGGTACCATAACCGAGACAGACGAGGTCCACAGACACGAGACACACATGGCAAAGTCCAGGAGCTTTGTGAGTTGTGAGTAGCTTTGGCATAGCCCATAGGGCAGAGTCAGTTTATAAAGGAGCTGCCACTCAGCAATTGGCTGGGGACAGCATTTCAAGTACACACACTAACCCTGATAAAAGCAGGGAAGGTGTGGCTGCGCACGCCCTAAGCACACACAGAAACCACTGCAGCACAATCAGTGCAGGAACTGCAGCTTAGAGCACCTGGCCATGGCTGCCAGCCAAGACACACATGGAAAGTCATGCACCAGCTGCAAATGACCTCCCAACCCGCGGACAGCTTCCACAGCGGCAACCAGGGACCGCACATGTGAATGTTCAAGCAGCAGAGCAAAGACCTAACACCACATGTGCAGCTACGCAGCAGAGCAGGGAACTGAGCAGGCTCCCTACAGGTAACAGCCAGCAGTATCCCAGCTCAATTAGGGGGAAAGGAGTAAGGGGTTAAAGCAGACACATGCATTGTCACGCCAGCAAGCAGATACAGACAGAATGGTGTGACATTGGTCTTTACAGTTAGAGTTGCTACATTATAGCCACATTTTGCAACAAAAATTGTTTTGAGCAATAATTTACATAATAAAAAATTAGGTATGAAATTAATATGGTCCAAATAAATTGGTCAATTGTCTTTTTGTGGTGAAAAAACATTTTCCTACCCTCATGAAGCCAATATCATCTGGTCTTGTTACAACTTTTCTAGATGAAAAAGATATGAAAAAAGTTGAATTTGTTGCACTTTATGTCGTGAAAAAAACTGTTTAATTCAAATATTATTGAAAAGTTCAAATCTGTATTGTTTCACGCAAGAAAAGATGGAAGAGAAAAAGTATTTAAGTTAAAAATCATGAATAGAAGACCTTCCCACTCACATGTTTTGTGGTTGAATTTTGTCAAACTTAGAAAACATTCCATTTGATTGATAAATGCTTCTTTGCTCCCTCCTTTCCTTGAGTTCATGACCTCTTCAGAGTTTTAAGAATCATTGTTGGTGCTCAAGGGTCTGGCATAAGTGTATAAGTGGGAATACCTGCCATCTGCAGTCATATAACCAGCTTCATTATGGGAAAATAAGAATTTCCCAGGCCGAGATGGATAGCTGTCATCAATATTTCATAATAATAATATTATTATTAATAAAAATAATATAAGTTTAAAGGAAAAAATAAACAAATGTAAATATAAAAACTAAGTTTTATCTGGATAAAACACAACTTCACAAAGTAACTATTCCCCTTCCTGTATTTTTATTTTGTAGGTCATTTATTTTAATAAATATAGCAATTATTTCTCCCACAGCATCCTGATAACATTGTAAGTTTTTCTAATATAAAAAAAATTGAGAAACAAATAAGTAGCTAATAAATCCAAAAATAAAGATAAAAAATGTCCAAAATGTCCCATTTTTTGATCTGCCATTTGCATGCATCGCTGATATCTCACAATTACAGGATACAAGTTTCAGAGTACGGCAAGATATAGTATAATTACTACCAGACCAAGCATAATTGCATTAATGAAATCTGTTTGTTCCTTGAAGACCGCTGTCGTACGTTTGGTGTGTGCATCACTCCTCTCAAACATATTTCTCCCATGCTGCAATTAAACAAAGTGGAGCTGTGATTAGTCCCCTGCAGGGGGCAAAGAAAAAGACACCCTTGATTTAAAAAGGGGAGACCTGACTGTGCATTATTGTCGCACAATACAGCAGTTTATAGCTGAAACCTGCTTACCGTCCTGCACTGCTAACCATGGGAACTGCAGTCGGGTGGAAAGTTATTCCAGTTTCTTTGGCTGAAGTAGCTTTAAGCATCATAAGGACATCTAAAGCCACTAAAGCTAGTCCTAGTAACTGAGACATTTTGGATAATCTTTATGAGACTTTTTGCATTAGCTACTTCTTCCTTTTTTGTCACCTTAAGAAGTAAGTTAATGATGAGCTCCCTCTTTTTTTTCCTTGTAAGCCAAAAGCGCCTGTTTAAGTTAAGTACCACCTCCCTTTAGCTCTTGGGAAAGCACTCAAGAGGGATTTACTTGGCTCTGTGTGCATGACACATAATGAAAACAATTTTACGCTGTGGAGGGAAGTATTGGGCAATTACTGATGTGACGGCCACCTGCAGAAGCGAGCCCATAGCGGCAGCATTGGCTGTTCATGAATATTTTATGGTGTGATGTTATTTTGAATGGCTGGGGCAGGTGAAGAGGGCCAGGGTGTAATAAGTAACTCTGCTGGAGACTGTGTACCAGGACTGTTTCTCTGCAGCAGTCCATAGTGTAACACTAAGGAGAATGCTGACCCTGCCTTGGTCGGTGCAAGGCCAGCTGAATCTAGGAGAGATGATGTGACAAGTCATGGTGGCCACTTCTTAAAATCTCTTGTCTCCAGATTTCACACACAATGTCCATCTTGAAAAGGCTCTGCATCCATCTTGTCTGCTTTAATTTGATAAACTGAGTGTGAATAAGGATTAAATGAGAACTATGCAATGGGCCAAACTTGTTCCAATTCCTTAATCCAGTTAAGATCTTACAATATAAAGAGGAAGGAAAGACGGCTTAAAATGCACTATTTTATTAAAAATGTAATACTAGACAATTTCTAAATTCAGCATATTAATCACCTGATTTTTCATAAAGTCTATTTCTACCACACAGGAGACTTTAAGTAATAAATAGGCTATATCATCGTAAGGGACGCCCATGTTGCTGCACAGCAGGAAGTCGTAAGGCTCTCGTAAGCCTCGTGCCAAATAAATATTTCATAGCCACCATGCTAAAGTGCAATTGACTGGGAAAAGAATTTACTTTAGTGGAACATCAGACATCAACTTTTATCATATATAGGCAAATAAGCAAAAAATACTTAAAATTGTTAACAAATAGTAGTTCATAGACACATGGAGGTGGTGAGTATTAAAGTTGGTTCAGGCTCATTAATGTTTAATACACCATAAACTTACATACTTACGTTCAATATTAAAACATTTTCCCATATTATCTGTTTAATGGTAATACTAGAATAGTATAATTAGTATTACGATTTTGCATAAATAGTCATAGCTACAAAGGCAAAATCATTTATAATAAATGAAAACATTTGCACTTAGAATTATAAGTGCTTCAAGATCATTTTCAAAGAGTTTGCAACTTTTTTTTTATTTTACTATTGACTCATCCCCCCAAAAGTGACTGTTTTATTATACAAATTGCTTGTCAAAATTAAAATTTCATTTTTAAATAAAAATTGGAATTAAATGTTCAGGAAAAGATTAAGCATAATTATTCCTGTGTGTTATAGTGTACAGCCAAATATTATTCAATTACATTATTATTTCTAAAGCAACATTTAACCATTTTCCTATTTAAAAATAACCATTGTCCTACTTAAAATTTAAACAGATATTAACCTTTTTTTTAAATAAAACCTAAATAAAATAAAGCAAAAAAGTCTTCTAAAGGAATTTCTTAAAGGAAACTGGTATAAGACTAATGCATAATTCTTATTAATCATACCCACTGTTGCATGGCTAAGCCTATTATTCTCTCCCTTGGCTCCAAATCCTTTGAAAACCATCCACACATTCCAAGTGGCTATCACAAGAGTCTGTCTCTGGAGTTTAAGGCAATTGCATTTTTTTATTATTTTAAATCATTCTTCCTGTTATCTGTAGTAAATATTTAAAGAAAGAAATGTAAATTGTTCCCAATAAACATGGTGTACATTAGGCCGTATAGTGCATTTAACCAAACTTATGTGTTGGTGATAATCACCAAAGTTAAAAAAAAACATTTTTTTGGTATAAAAATCAAATGTTAAAGAGATACTCACCTACCGCCAGAAAAGGCAGTGATAGGTGAATGTATTAACACATACCCCCTACCCTACATACACATATACACAGATTTAGTTAAAAAGATAGTTTATGAAATGCATCTCTAAGTCATAAATGTCAAAAATATGGGAAGAGGTAGAAGTGATAGATGAAATAAAAATCTCTGGTAGCTTTTGGAAAAATGTGGGGGAGTTGTTATTTTTTCTTCAATTCTAGTATCTGTGATCATGAACATACTCAGAAATCAATCTAACTTGGGAATGATAAAGGGTCATAGAAATTTTGTCAAGTGATTGCTGCTTAGCTGTGCAAATAAAAGCAATATAAGTAACCTAATTTTTATATTGCTCATACATCTTTTCTTTACATGGTAAACCATCATGTAATGAATGAAGCCATGCTTTCATGGTGATTTGGGACATAGCAAACTATTTGGGATACTGGAATAACTATTGCTGGCAAATTTGGAGAGGCACATCTGAGAAACACCCATCTTCACACACATTATGGAAAGTGCGGATCTGTACGACTTCATATTATAATAATAATGGAGGTGACTTTATGTACAGTGGCATATAAAAGTTTGGGCATCCCTGGTCAAAATTACTGTTATTGTGAACAATTAAGCAAGTTGAAGATCACATGATCTTTAAATGGCCTAACATTTAAGGTGATACATTTCCTTTGTATTTTAGGCAAAAAAATATATATATTTTCATTGTTTTACATTTTAAAAAGTTTGGGCACCTTTTAATATTTGTGTGCTCATTAGGAAAGGCCAGGTGATGCAAATTTCTCAGCTTTATAAAAAGCCGGCCTCCTCTAACCTTCCGCCAAAAAACATCAGCCATGGGTTCTTCTAAGCAGCTACCTAACACTGGGATAATGAAAATGGGGAGGCCCACTAAGCAGGAGAAGACTATAAAAAAGACAGAAAAGCATTTTCAAGTTGCCCTTTCATCAGTATGAAATGTAATTAAGAAAATGTAGTTAACAGGAACATTGGAGGTCAAGATAAGATCTGTAAAATCAAGCTAAATTTCAGTGAGAGCTGCTCATAGAATTGCTAGAGAGGCAAATCAGGACCCCCGCTCAACTGCAAAAGACTTTCAGAATGATTTAGCAGACTCTGGAGTTGTCATACATTGTTCTACTATTCAGAGACACCTACACAAATATAGCCTTCATGGAAAAGTCATCAGAAGAAAACCTCTCCTGTGTCCTCACCATAAAAATCAGCATCAGAAGTATACAAAAGAACATCTAAACTAGACAGATGCATTTTGGATTCAAGTCCTGTAGACAGATTAGGTTAAAATAGAACTCTTTGGCCACAATGGTCAAAGGTATGTGTGGAGAAAAAAGAGTACATTACAGGAAAAGATCATCTCACCAACCATTATGCATACGGGTAAATCAATCATATTTTGGTGCTATATTGCAGCCAATGGCACGGGGAACATTTCACAGGTAGAGGAAAGATTGGATTCAATGAAATTTCAACAAATTCCTCATGCAAACAAAGCAATGTCTGTAAAAAAAAAAGCTGAAGTTGAAAAGAGGATGTCTTCTACAAATGGATGATGATCTTAAACACATGTCAAAATCCACAATAGAAGACCTCAAGGCCCTCACAGTCCCTTGATTTGAACATCATTGAAAATCTGTGGCTAGATCTCAAAATAGCAGTGCATGCAAGAAGACCCAGGAATCTGACAGAATTGGAAGAATTTTCCAAGGAAGAATGGATGATAATCCCTCAAACAAGAATGTAGAGACTCTTGGCTGGCTGCAAAAAGAGTTTACAAGCTGTAATACTTTCAAAAGGAGGTGCTAATAGGTACTAACCAAGCACGGTGACAAAACTTTTATATCGGCTCACTTTCTATTTTGTAATTTTTAAAATGTAAAAGCTGAAAAAGATATATGTTATTTGCCTAAAATACAAATCAAATGTGTCATTTTTAACTTTAGGCCTTTCAGACATCATTTCACAATAACATAGGAAAGATGTATATCTTTGTACCGTGTTAGCCAGTAGATAGAAAAATATTGAGAATTGAGAGTCCTCAGTGGTTGATACCTTTTAATGGCTAACTGAAAAGATGGTAAAAAATTACCAGCTTTCGAGACTACTCAGGTCTCTTCATTAGTCATTTACTAATATAAAATCTGGAGAATCACATACTTATGCACAACACAGCACAGAAAAAATGCAATAGATAAGACAAGTGACGTGAAGCAGAACTATCATGGGAGAGTGATAGACAGTTATGACCATAAATATTGGACCAGTTCATAGATAAGGAGTGAAAGTTTTATTTCCTCTGATTGGGGTCTGGTAATGTGTTGTGATGCCCCCACAAGGTCTTAGGAGCAAATTCCTTAATTGATGTAAAAAGACATAAATCCATGCGACACATTCATTCCTGCACTGAGAGTGTCAAGGGTCATCATGAGTTTGTACTCCCAGACTTTTCTGTCTCTCTGAGATGTGAAGTTACTTTTCAATACCAGTAATTTCATGTCCATGGTGCTGTGATCAGACATACAAAAATGTTTTGCCACAGGTAGATCCATTCTTTTTTCTCTTATCGTGTGGTGATGAGAATTCTTCCTTGATCTCAGTTTTTGCCCTGTCTCCCCCACATACAGACCCCCAGTTGGACATTTAGTATAAATAATTAAGTACACCACATTAGATGTGATGCAGCTTAAAGTACCTGGAATCTTGTAGTCCTAATGTGAATTGGGTATCTTTATCTTGTCCATGGTCATTATAAATGGACAGGTTTTACATTTTTTCTGGTTGCAAGGAATGGTTCCTGCAGCTGTTGGAGAGAACAGGGAGCTTCTGACAATGATGCTTCTTAGATTTGGGGGCTGCCTAAAACACAGTAGTGGGGGATCTGGAAAAATGGATTGTAATCGGGCATCTTTCTGTAGTAAAGATTGTAATTTCAGTGCAGCTCCCTTTAGCACTTCCAGATTTGGATTGTAGGTGACTAGAGTTGAGCGACCTTGGTCGGATCGGGTTTTGTTTCATGAAACCCGATCCGACCAAAGTCGCTCAACTCTATAGGTGACTACTAGAGGCACCAGGTTATTTTCTTCTTTAGCTTTGTAATGTAGCAGGTGATTCCTTGCCATTCTGGTGGCTCTTGTAATTTGGTTTTGAATTGTTCTTGGATGGTAGCCCTGATTCAAAAAGGTCTGTTCTGTGCTAGTTACATATCGCACACTGGTAACAGCTCTTTTCATTTAAAATAAGCTGTAGAAGCAGATTCCCATGCAGATAAGTGTCTGGCCCATAGTTTTAACAGCTCATTTACATATAGGAAAAACATGAATTTCTCTGGAATAAGACATCAAATCGGAGGTATCAAGGTATCATTTTAATCAGCTTCCTATCACCTACATGCCCATATAAATGGATTGGGAGAGTTGATCCTACTGACAGATTCTCTTTAAGTCCCTAATCTTCTGTTCCTGGCTATAATGGCTCTCTCTGCTCTCCCTGTAACGTCTCTTATTGTTAAATGATAGAGAAGGGAAGGTGTTGTGACCAGATCTTCACCATCTGTAGTGAAGACAAAGCATCTACAGTGTCAAGAAGGGCAGAGAAACCAGGAAAAGGCCAGGAAAAAACTTTAATTTTTGAACGGCGATATCATATTTATACAGTGAGTTTTTTTAAACTGTTCATGATCTATACAGCTGATATGTGCCGCAACAGTCGTGGGTGGAATCGCAATTCACCTGCAGCTGTCAACTAGTTAAATGCCACTGTCAATCTCTGACAGCTACATTTAATTTGCACTTACCGGAAGCACGTTGCTAAACCCGCCCATCGATGACCCTGTCACATGATCACGGGTCACCGATGGGTCGGCATGACAACCAGAGGTCTGCAGCAGACCTCTATGGTTGTCATTGCCAGATTGCTATGAGCACCACCCTGTGCAGAGGCGTATCCAGGGGGTGGCAGCCGGGGCAGTTGCCCCGGGCGCAGGCAGCAGGGGGGCGCAGTCGGGCCGCCTAATGTAGCGGTCCGCAGTGTCTCCCCCGGCGTCTTCGTTCTGCCGCTCCCCATCCTGTGAGTTGGCTGTTCTCTGTGTCAGCTGTCAAGCTAACAGTCGGCACAGAGAAGGAGGCCGTGCCGGCTCACAGGCAGCAATTGTACTGGCGTCTATATAGATGCCAGTACAATTGAAGCTTTGACCGCCGGGTCAGAGCGACGTCAGCAGCGTGATCGTGTCATGTGATCACGCTGCTGACGTCACTCCCCGGCAACCAGAGTAAACGCTGGTGGTAAGTATGCTCCTCTGTGGAGCTGAAGAACCACCGAAGATGGGAGATGGGGGGTGTTATTGAGTGGAGATGGGGGTTAATGTGGGGATGAGGGTTAATGAGTGGGGGGTTAATGTGTGGGGGTTAATGAGTGGAGATGGAGGTTAATGAGTGTGGGGGGTTAATGTGGGATGGGGGTTAATAAGTGGGGGGCTAATGAGTGGAGATGGGGGTTAATGTGTAGGGGGTTAATGTATGGGGGGTTAATGAGCAGAGATGGGGTTAATGAGTGGGGGGTTAATGAGTGAAGATGGAGGTTAATGAGTGGGGATGGGGGTTAATGTGTGGGGATGTGGGTTAATGTGGGGATGGGGGTTAATGTGTGGGGGGTTAATGTGTGGGGATGTGGGTTAATGTGGGGATGGGGGTTAATGTGTGGGGGGTTAATGTGTGGGGATGGGGCTAATGTTTGGATGGGGGCTAATGTGTGGGGATGGGGGTTAATGAGTGGGGGGTTAATGAGTGGAGATGGGGGTTAATGAGTGTGGGGGTTAATGTGGGATGGGGGTTAATAAGTGGGGGGTTAATGAGTGGAGATGGGGGTTAATGAGTGGGGGGTTAATTAGTGGGGATGGGGGTTAATGTGTAGGGGGTTAATGTATGGGGGGTTAATGAGCAGAGATGGGGTTAATGAGTGGGGGTTAATGATGGAGGTTAATGAGTGGGGATGGGGGTTAATGTGTGGGGGGTTAATGTGTGGGGATGTGGGTTAATGTGGGGATGGGGGTTAATGTGTGGGGGGTTAATGTGTGGGGATGGGGCTAATGTGTGGGGATGGGGGTTAATGAGTGTGGGGGTTAATGAGTGGAGATGAGGGTTAATGAGTGGAGATGGGGGTTAATGTGTGGGGGGTTAATGTGTGGGGATGGGGGTTAATGTGGGGATGGGGGTTAATGTGTGGGGATGGGGGTTAATGTGGGGATGGGGGTTAATGTGTGGGGATGGGGGTTAATTAGTGTGGGGGTTAATGAGTGGAGATGGGGGTTAATGTGGGGATGGGGGTTAATAAATGGGGGTTAATGAGTGGAGATGGGGTTTAATGAGTGTGGCAGGGTTAATGAGTGGAGATGGGGGTTAATGTGTATGGGGGTTAATGTATGGAGGGTTAATGAGTGGAGATGGGGGTTAATGAGTGGGGGTTAATGAGTGGGGATGGGGTTAAAGTGTGGGGGTTAATGCGTGGGGATGGGGTTTATGTGTGGGGGGTTAATGAGTGGGAATGGGAGTTTATGTGTGGGGGGTTAATGAGTGGGAATGGGGGTTAATGTGTGGGGGTTAATGAGTAGAGATGGGGTTTAATGAGTGGGGATGGGGTTAATGAGTGGAGGGGTTAATGAGTGGGGATGGGGGTTAATGTGGGGATTGGGGTTAATAAATGGGGGTTAATGAGTGGAGATGGGGTTTAATGAGTGTGGCGGGGTTAATGAGTGGAGATGGGGGTTAATGTGTATGGGGGTTAATGTACGGAGGGTTAATGAGTGGAGATGGGGGTTAATGAGTGGGGGTTAATGAGTGGGGATGGGGGTTAATGTGTAGGTGTTAATGAGTGGGGATGGGGTTTATGTGTGGGGGGTTAATGAGTGGGAATGGGAGTTTATGTGTGGGGGGTTAAGGAGTGGGAATGGGGGTTAATGTGTGGGGGTTAATGAGTAGAGATGGGGGTTAATGAGTGGGGATGGGGTTAATGAGTGGAGGGGTTAATGAGTGGGGATGGGGGTTAATGTGTGGGGGGATTTGGAGTGGGGGTACATAATGTGTGGGGGGATTTGGGAGTAGGGACGAGGGGTTATTGAGTGGGGATGGGGGATACTTAATGTGTGGGGGGATTTGGAGTGGGGATGGGGGTACTTAATGTGTGTGGGGGATTGGGGATGGGGGGATTTGGAGTGGGGATGGTATTTAATGTGTGTGGGGAGATTTGAAGACACAAAATGAAGAGTATGTATGTATGAGGAAACAGTATGGGGGATTGGTGCAGACAGTATGGGGAGCAAACGGGTGAATGTATGTGGACACAGTATGGGGAGTGAGGGTGATGGCATGTGTGCAGACACAGTATGGGGAGTCAGGGGTATGTGTGAGCAGACAGTATAGAGTGTGAGGGGGTAAATATATGAGGAGACAGTATGGTGAACAGAGGGATGATAGAGGAGACAGCATGAGGAAGGAGGGGAATAGTGTGAGGTGACAGTATATTGCAGATATTTTTATTTAGGAGCATTATAATGACACTTCTATCTTTAAGGGGATCGTGTGGAGATTTGCTGCAGAAGACCGGAGAAGATGGAAGTCTGCAGAGTCAGCTGTGGATGAGAAAACTCATCATGGGGTCTGGACAAGAAGAAGAAAAGGAGAACGACTTCAGAGACGATGTCATCTATAAGGTACCTGGATGTAAATATTATTTGTGATACTGACTAATTCTCATGTTTTTATTTGTTAGGAACATTAAAGGAGTTGTCCAGGTTTGTGCTGAGTCTGCAGACATTCTATGTGACTGCAGACTTCTGAATTCTCACAGTGCTCACTGAACGCTGTTAGAATTCTATCATGCCGGTAATTTACATACATACGGTCACATGCTGACTAGACATGTGTGGCCTCACTCAATGAAAATGAACTGAGCGAGGCCGGGCACGTCTAGTCGGAATGTGGCCAGAAGTATATAAATCACATACTTGTGCTGACATGACTGTACATCGGCAAGGGAGAATCCTAAAAGTGTGCAGGTGCATTCATTATGAGAATTCAGAAGCTGCAATGTCAGGATTCAGCTCTGCAGGTTCCAGTACTCATCACATGGACACTTCACTCATATGCGATTTTCATAGTTATGGTCTTGTGACAACGAGCTTCTCATCCTGCTTTCAGTTTTTTACTGAACATTGAGAGCATTAGGGAGAGCGGCTCGTGGGTACATGGCTAAGTGTGCAAGTTGCATATGTAATTCTTGCCCCGTGTGCCAGAATGCCTAGATACGCCTCTGAGCACGTGGTAGGCTCTCAGAGCAAGTGAGTATTTCTGCTATACACAGGCAATTTGATCATCGCCTGTGTGTAGCAGAAATGATCAAAGTACTGCAGCTTCTAGAATCCCATGGAGACTATTAAAACATGCAAAAACTAAAAATGTTTTTAAAAATATAAAAAAATTTAAAAAAAAGTAAAAGTTCAGATTATCCTTTTTTCTTCCCATTAAAAATAAAAGAATAAAAATATCAAATATAAACATTATTTGGTATCGCCGAGTTCAGAATCGCCTGATCTATCAATATAAAAAAATTAATCACTAAACTGCGTAAAGAAAAAAATTCAAAATGATAGCATTACGTTTTTTTTAGTCGCCGCTACATTGCAATAAAATGCAATAACTGGCAATCAAAAGACTGTATCTACACCAATATGGTACCAATAAAAATTTCAGCTTGGCATGCAAAAAATAAGCCCTCACCCACCTCCAGATCATGAATAATGGAGACGATACAGGTCTCAGAAAATTGCGTCATTTTTTCATTTTTTTATCAAATTTTGGATATTTTTTCACCACTTAAATGAAAAAGAACCTACACATGTTTGGTGTCTATGAACTTGTAAAGACCTGGAGAATCATAATAGCAGGTCAGTTTTAGCATTTAGTAAACATGGTAAAAAAAAAAAAAGCAAAAACAAAAACAACTGTGGAATTGCACTTTTTTTTACAATTTCATCGCACTTGTATTTTTTTCCCTTTTTACAGTGCAGGATATATTAAAACCAATTATGTTGGTCAAAAGAACAACTTGTCCCGCAAAAAACAAGCCCTCACACGGCCATTTTTACAGAAAAATAAAAAAATTGTTGCTCTAGGAAGAAAAGGAGCAAAAAAACGGAAATTCAAAAACTGAAATACCCCAGGTTGCTAAGGGGTTAATAATTGCTGGTTCATTTGTATTTAGTAAATTTGTGCTCTTTAACAAGCCAGAATCAGCCCATCTCAATGGGCTGTTAGTCGTGAACAAGTCCGGTTAAGCATATTTTTTAAGTAAGTTACTCATGTTAAACAATTGTAATAAATTACAAATGGATTTCATTTGCTGGGCACTTAATGATGCTAAGCTTTAGTAAAATATTATCTTCAAGCCATAAAGAACTGATTTGCTTACCTACTGCGAAACACACAAATTCCAAAAAAATGCATTGCGAATAAACCGACTGACCCTGTAAAGAATTATAAGTGCTTTCAAAATGTGAATATTTTTACAAAACGACTCCTTTGCCTTTACTTTTCACAGCAAGTGCACATGGCATGAGCATTCTGTGTACAGTGTGGTGACGATAAAAAGCGAATATACTGTAAATTTAATATACCTATAATTAGATTTTGAGCATTAAAGACTAAGCTGTGCATACAAACTGCATTATTGGAAAGCTTGGCCTCTTATGCAAATTACAATTTGGCAAATTTGTATCCAATATTCAGTGTCTGTAACCACATTTCAATAGTTTTGGGCCCTGAATGGTTTAAATTCTGTGAACTTGTATTAAAATGGAGCTTGGACACAGAACAATTTAACTTATCAAAGTGAAAATATAAGTGCCGTATTAGGGAATCATTTAGTGCCTCAATAACTATACAGGCAGTAATATTTGCTTCCTTTTTAGAATCCTGGCTCAATGTTGTTTCCACGACTACTAAAGATGCCCATACACATTAGAGACTAGTTTGCCAAAATCCCCATATTTTTGCTTTCTATCCACCTAGTTAAGTTGTCTCCTGAGTCTCCTCTACATGATAACTAGACATATTCATTTCAGTATCTAGTCTTTTTGTTCTAAGGGAAGGTATGTGGCTACCAGAAGTGTCTAGTGGTAGAGATTGAATAATTGGTTTGAGGGAAATTGAAACCATCTTAAATTTTGCAAAAAATTAAAATGCTCCCAAATCCATTTTTTTGTCATTCACTTCATTGCAAATCCAGAAAAATGCCAGCTGTCCAGTTTGTAGAGGGTTGAAAAAGTGTGGAAAAACATTGTAATAGTCACCGTTCTGCTTACCTGTCCCACTGCGCCAGATGATTCTGACATCTTCTTTACTTCTCCACAGAATGCGCAGTCCTCTTGTTTCATCATCACTTTGCATGAGAGCTTCCAGCTCTGACTAGGCATCTTACATCAGTGTGCATATTATGAAGTCACAACATGTGTTGTCATAGGCCTAGTCTGCTCTTCAGGCATCGTGATATTATCGGCCTACTCAATGTCCAAAGCCTGGCATAGAGTAAAGATTAAGGAAGAGGATGTCACATGCTTTGGTTAAGTTAAGCCCATAGATCAGATGGGGAGCAGGGAGGTGGATGTGATTTCTTTTTTTAACTATACATTTATGAGAGTATTATAGGACACATGTAATTTGCATCAAATAATTTTGGAGCAATATTTCTGACCAAATTCAAGCAAAACGACTAATTTGAATTTCAGCAGTTTCTCTTATCACTTTTTAATGCCAGCCTACTCCACCTTCCCTACTGAAAACAAATGCCTCGGAAAAATTGTTGTTTGAACAAACATTCATTTGAAGGTTAATAGCGATCGCAATACCCTAAGAAATCACTTTTGGAATTAGAGACGAAAATTTTTCCTTAAAACAACTGTATTTTTTAAATTTTGAAATCGATATACCGTAATAAAAAAGACGGATTTTGAACGTTAATTTTTTTTTTCTTTTACAATTAATTACCTAAATTGTTATCCAATGGCATTATTGAAAAAATAATAAATGCACATTTTTTTGTTTTACCTAAGAACAAAAGCACACTAGACATGATAGATAAACTTATTAATTCAAATTTGCTGATTTTGTCAAATTTTCACTAAAATTTCAATTTGCAGAAATAAATGTGAGCAAATTTCAATACTGGAAAGCTTGTAATTGTTTACAAAATACATGCAGGTGAGAGGAGAGAGAGAAAACCTTGTTTAACGTAAGAGCTTACACTCTACAGTAGAGAGAGGACCCTGTTGACTATAAGAGTTTACATTCTTCAGATGAGAGAGAGAGGACCCCACTCACCATATAAGCTTACACTCTACAGAAGAGAGACTTACCCAGTGATTCTGTAGATGGAAAATGACTCTGCTATACTAACTGTTCTCACTGATCAATGATTGCCCCAGTACTGACCTCCACTGTACAAAGTGTGATAATCCATAAAATGTCATAGCTACAGGGCATTATTGGGAAGCCTGTGTGGTAATGCAAAATGACATTTGCCTGATCTCTGGCCTCCCCTCTAGCACTCTTGCACCACTCCAATCTATCCTAAACTCTGCTGCTCGACTATTCCACCTGCCTCCCCATTATGCCCCAGCCTCTTCTCTCTGCCAAGCCCTTCACTGGCTTCCTATTGTCCAGAGGCTCCAGTTCAAAACCCTAACTATGACAAACAAAGCCATCCACAACCTGTCCCCTCCATACATCTGTGACAAGGTGTCTCGGTACTTACCTACACGCAACCTTTGTTCATCTCAAGATCTCCTTTTCAACTTCCCTCTTATCTCTTCTTCCCACAACCACATACAAGATTTCTCTTGTCCTTCCCCCATACTCTGGAACTCTCTACACCAACACATCAGACTTTCGTCTACCACAGAAACCTTCAAAAGGAACCTGAAGATCCACTTCATCTGAAAAGCCTACAACCTGCAGTGATCCTCAGTCTTCTGAACCACCGCACAACCGGCTGTACCCTCTCCTAGTGTATCCTCACCCATCCCCTGTAGGCCATGAGCCCTCACGGGCAGGGTCCTCTCAACTTTTCTACTTGTGTGTGCCTTGTATTGCTCATGTTTATTATACTTGCCTTTGTATGCCCCTTTTTCACATGAAAATCGCCATGGAATAAGTTGCACTATAAAAATGAATTATAATAATTATCTCTGATACTTCAGTAGTGTGAGTAATGATGTCAGGCAAGTTGTTTTTTTTCTTTTGTATACTATGAATCAATACTTTCAAAGTTTGAATTCGCATAGAACTGATATAATTTCAGGAAATTCATCAAGAGTTCATTCCTCCACTGATCGATCCACTAATCTCTACTATACATCATGCTACTAAATCTATGCTATAAATATTCGTACATGCAATTGGTGAATTAAGTATTGAATATGTCACCAATTTTCTAAGTAAATATATTTGTAATGTTGCTATTGACATGAAATTCTCACCAGATGTCAGCAACAATCCATCTACTCCGCACAGGTAAATAAATCAAACCATAGAGGTCTATAAATTACGTTATATGTAATATGGAGAAATGACACAGGAAACAAAAGTATTGAACACATAAAGATTGAGAGGTGCAAAAAGCCATGAAAAGTCATGACACCAGCTGAAATCTATCAGTAATTAGAAAACAATCATGCCATTTAGTTAAAAATGTAAAAAGGTGTCTCATTACCAAAGTGCCACACAAGAAACATCTCATGACGGGTAAAGTCAGTGAGCTGTCTCAAGACCTTAGCAACCTTACTATTGATAAACATACTGGTGGCATTGGTTACAGAAGAATTTCTAAACTACTGTATGCACGCTCACCACGCAAGACTCCATTGCTGAACAAAAAGCGTGATCAAGCATGTGTAAAATTTGTTCAACAACATTTAGACAAGCCTATGAAATACTTTGGGAATATAGTCTGTTCTGATGAGAACAAAAATGTAATCTTTGGATGTCATAATACACACCATGTTTGTAGGCCAAAATGCACTCCATTTCATCCCAAAAACACCATACCAGAAGTTGAGTTTGGAGGCAAGAACATCATGGTGTTGGGGCTGTTTTAGCATAGGGCACTAGCAAGTTTCATATAATTGAAGGTAGGAAGAATGGATAAATGTACTCAGACAATCTTGGAATAAAAATTACTGCCTTTTATCAGGATGATGAAGAGGAAACAAGGGTGGACATTTCAGCAAGGCAATAATTCCAAACACAAAGCAAAGGAAACTCTCAAATCATAGGAAAATAAAGCTGCTATAATGGCCCAACCAATCACCTGACCTGAATCCAATAGAAAATGTTTGGGAGGGACTAAAGCTCAGAGTTCATAGAAAGAGCCCATGGAACCTTCTGAAGAGTGTTTGTGTGGAAGAATGAGCCAAAATGACACCTGAGCAATACATGTGACTAGTTTCTCCATACAGGAGGCATTTGGAAGCTGTCATTAACAACAAAGGTCTTTGTATGAAGTTTTAATTACATTTCAGTAAGCATGTTTAATACTTTTTCCCTGTGTCTCATTATTACACATAAAATATTTGATGGACATCTATGATTTGATTTCTTTGCCTGTGTGGATTGGATGGCTAGTTTAAGATTTCAATTGCACCTTACAAAATATATTTACTAAGAAAACTGGTGACGTGTTCAATACTTATTTCACCCACTGTATTCATATTTCATGTAAAAAATTATCCTTATGTGGTTAATGTTTTTAAATACACTAATAATAAATAGGATTTTATCATAAATTTATTTTTTAGGGTGGGTTTGTGTATTTTTTTTTTTTTAACAAATCACTTTGCCTTGAAATATTTCCTTTTCCAAAATGTGCAAAATTTTTAAATTCCTAAAATATTCAGAATAATTATTGTGGCTACCAGGTCGTAAATGGTACTTACTAAGAAAAAGCAAAATTCATGAATTTCAAATTAATAAAAATGAAATTCTTCCCTGTCTGCCATTCTTTTAGTATTGAGGATGTTATTGCCAAATATGTTGAAGAGCTGGTTCTCATCCAGATCTACTGCATAATTGTGTGGCATCTCTTGCATTCAGAAAACACTATGCAGATGGTTATAGAAGGGATAAGTCTACAGTGTACGATCAAGAGAATGGCCAGATGATTACATATCCTGATGTACATATAATTGTCAGGCTGTACACTCTCAGCTAAGTAATAGCTCCATTTCATGCAGATTCTTACAAAGAAACTTCTGAAATGTTTCAATAAATTCCTATAAATCTAGTTTACCTTTTTAAAATGTAGAAACTCAGGAGATTTTCTACCCACTGCTGTATTGAATTATACAATATAATTAAAAAATGAAGATTTAGTGAACTGTGCATGGAATTATCAGACTTTGCAAATTTTCAGACTAAAATTCATCCTGTTGGATGAAGGAAAGTGATTTCCTCTTTGCCCAGTAATTATATTTCCTAATATAGAGGAATGTCATTTTATTAAAATCACAATGAAATTGAAACTTGTATGCATTTCCGAGAAAGCAGCCCCATTTGTTGTCATTTCAGTGGGGATTATAGCAATATTAAAAGGGTGGTCCAAGATTAGAAAAACATTACATATTTTGTTCCAAAGAGAACATCAAGCCTGGCCACGGGTGGTATTTTAAATGGAGCTGAGCTGCAATTCCAGACACAAGCCATTGCCATGTATTTTTTTTTGTTTTGTTTTGTTTCTTAGAAGCTGTGTTATTCCAATCCTTGGTCAACTTAGAAAAACTTGGAAAAATACACAATGAAAACAAAGAACATTTTCTGTGACTGTTTCTTTAAGTGCAACAAATCCATAATTTGTGGCAAAACTGTAGAAACAAACACAAGTATCACATGCAATTTAAACATTTTTCACGGTATTTTTTGCCAACCACAAGTTTTGCTTATCTCAAACGTGGGTAGTCTGTGAAATTCCATGCTCTTTTTTTGTGTGCAACTATTTCTTCTAGACCTATGCCCATCTTCACTTACCCTGTCTGGTGTCAGATGATGATTTTTTCTCTATTCCTGTTCTAAGCTCTACTCATAAGATTGCAAGTATTTAGTTACTATTAGTGATGAATGGATCATTTGAAACGCGAATTTGCCTGTTCACGCTGATTTTCCAAGGAATGTTAATCCACAGCAAAGTTATCACCACTATTAGGGAATGTGCACACAGTGCAGATTTCCCTGTAGAATTTTCTGCACAGAATCTGCATGTTTTGGCAGAATCCGCAGGTCAAAATCCGCCCTTTTTTTGCAGATTTTGTGCGGATTTACTGCTGATTCTTTGCAGATTGGCATGCATTTTTGCCCCTGCGGATTTCTATAATGGAATGGGTGTAAGAATGCATGCGGATCCGCAGCAAATCTGCAACGTGTACACATACCCTTACAATGTTTCTCTTTATGCTTTGGGGTTTCCCCAGACTCCAGAGAATAATAAACATAAAATGTAAAAGGCGAAAAAACCTACCTCACTGCCCCACTGCATGCTGCCTGCTGTTCAATCCTCCGGTCCTCTTCTTTCAACTGATGGCAGGCATTATCTCTAGTTTATAAGAACCCAAAGTCAAGCTAAACCACTGTATTTTCTTAAAGGTCACTAGCAGAATGTTGGTGACATCCTTATACCATCCTTGTACCTGGATGGGGAGAATAATATAAAAAAAACCTCAAAATCTTAAAATTACTTTTTTTTTGACAAGTTCCTCTGATATTTAAAAACTAGCAAACAGTGGCTACCAGAATCACTTGTATAGAGGCAGGCTACCGCTTACAAACTTAATAAGCACATTAGAGTTCAAAGAAATTTCTACTTCTAAAGGCATTCCTTTAATTATCTGTGATCCCCACACTTGAATCCCCACAAATAAATATGTATGGCCAGAATGCATCTTCATCTCCTCCATTCATCTGAACATGCTTAGCCAGGTAAGGTCACATGTTTTACAATAGAAACCGGGAGGAGATAGTATATACATTATTTATTTCCCATTGATTTAAGATTTAATAACACCAACATGTTCTGCAGAACTGTACAGAGATTATCACCATTCACATCAGTCCCTGCGCATAATGGGTTTCACAAGCTATTATTTTTATACACATAAAGGGGCAATTTCTTATGATGCCTATTGACCTCTTTGGATATATACACACTAAGTCTTCTTGTTGAGTTTTTTTTTTGAAGTTTTGAGTTTTTGAGGAGGACTTGGAAAGTTTCTGATCCAAAACGCCACAAAAAACTCAATGTGAACATAAACTTATCACTCTCACGTATAATGCTTTTCACAGTTATGCACCACCCTACATCTCCACCTTCATCTCTTGCTATCACCTTAACCAGTGCTCTCCATTCTGTTAATGATCTAAGTTTGGCTTCCTCTATAATTTGAAGCTCACACTTTCATCTCTAAGGGTACTGCTACACTTAAAGATGCACCAGTGATCCCGACAACGATACGACCTTGTCAGGATAGCTGGTGCATCGCTACATGATCTCTGGTGAGCTGCCAAACAGGAAGCTTCACCAGCGATCAGCACCAGCGAGGACACTGGTATCTAAGGTAAATATCGGGTTACTAAGCGGCGCGTGTCACTTAGTTACCCGATGTGTACCTTAGAAACATGCGTCCTCACGCCGGAAGCTGCGAGCACGCAGGTTTCTAAGGTACACATCAGGTAACTAAGTGACGCACGCCGCTTAGTAACCCGATATTTACCTTAGATACCAGCTCTCAGCGCCTGCTTAGAGCGCTGGGAGCCTCGCTGATCGTTAGCTCCCGCTGCCACATGCAAGGATGCTTGTTGGCCAGTGGGAGAGCAACGATCAAAAAATGGCCCAAGCGATAGTGCATGATCAACGATACCCGGCAGGGGGACGGTCGCTGATCCCCGTCACACACAGCGATCTCGCTAGCGAGATCGCTGTGTGTGACGGGGCCTTTAGACTTCTCTCCTTCTGCACTAGTTCTCTAGAATGCACTGTACTAGATAAGACAGTTTATTCCAAGCTCTAAAATCGCATTTCTTTAGACTGGCATATCACATCATCACATCAATTCTCCTCTTGTTCTCCTATATTTTTCTCAGAATCTGGCTCTTTCTAACACCTGTTCCCTATCCTCCAAAGGACTGAGCAGCACATACAGATACTGGCTCATGACCAGCTCATAAAGCCTTATTTATCCTTTTTATTATACCACTGCTTTCACCATACACTATAAGCACTTTTTACCTTTTGTGTCCCCTCTATTTCCTTATAGATTGTAAGCTTGTGAGCAGTGACATCAATCTTCTTGGAGATGTTGATTTAAGTATTACTCTGTAATGAATATACTATTTGTAAATAAATGTTGATGTTCCTTTGTTCCCCATGCACAACATGATCAAGAAGTTTATAATGCATAGCACTGTAGCTAATCTCCCTGGATGAGGATGACAGAGAAAGTTTAATAAAAGGTTGCAACTCAGGATAGTCTAGATGGTGAATAAACAGCCCTAATCAAGTTTCAAAGATATTTAAGCTGTCCTGCACGCACAAGGTGTGTCCGTGTCAGGGCAAACTTTCCGTCAACATTTGAATGAAATGAAACGCTATGGCAGGAGACCCAGGATGCCGCACTGCTCACACAGACATAAAAAAATTTAGACTGCAGTTTGCCAAACTGTACGTGTAATGGTCAACGTGCGACTGGACACACCGCCTCCAGCAGGGCGAATTTATATGACTCACGCAACCCTGGATACACCGTCTCCAGTAGGGCGAATTTAAATAATAAAATGTGCAGCCGGATACACCGCCTCCAGCAGGCGAATTTCAGAAATACACGTGAAACTGGATACACCGCCTCCAGTAGGGCGAATTTAAATAATAAGGGGAAACACCAGGGAAACAATTACAATGGTGGGCCCTGCGATAGGGAACGGGGACGTGGAGACCTACTGCACTCCCCTGAGTCAGTGTCTACACTCCTACCGATTCCTAGGCCGGTTCCGCACTGGGCGCCGATCAGGATACCTTTAAACCCTAGCTCGCCCTGCACCTACCCCTTTCTAGTGAAATAGCCGGTGCAGAGACTAATCCCACCACTGCACTGAAACACATAAAGGAAAGGCACAAACAGGGGAACACAACTTAGCTTTGCTCTGTTGCTCTTGCTCCCAGCAACAGAGTCCACCACCAGAATGCAGCTTTCCTCTTGAATAGCTGCCACCAAGCTCTGGAAGAGCTGCAAGGAAATCCCCTCTGACTCCTTCCACACCAGGACTCTGACTGTGCTGCAAGGAACTCTCTCTATCTCCTTTCTCCACCAAGGATGGTTGGAAATGAACACTATCACCAACAGTGATTGCAACACCTGACACTCTTTTACAACAGAGCCAGAGCAATCACACCTGCTTTATAATCACATGCACTAAACTAAAGAAACCAGAGTGCAATGATGCTCACCACCACCGGGGGCAAACTAGAGCAAAAGACACCACTGGGTAATAATCCTAATGGCCACTGGGGGCAAAACCAAACTTAAGCACACAGCTTAAGGAAAAAAAAAGGTTACATGTGCTTATATCTGTCATGATCCAGCATGGATCATGACAGTATGTGAGTAAGCCAAAATCTTTCTGAGAAAGCATCTTGTGAACAAATGAGACCAAGTCAGAGGTTTTTGGTTAAACACATCATTCTACTCTGTACAAAAAACAGAATGAGGCCTACAAAAACACAGTACCTACAGTCAAATATGGTGGAGGTTCAAAGAGGTTTTTGGGTTGTTTTGCTGTCTCTGTCACTGAGTGACTTGACTGTGTGCAAGGCACCACACCATGAAATCTGAAGATAACCAACTGATTTTGGGTTGCAATGTGCACTAAATTCAGTGTCAGATAACTGGGTTTGCATCCTAGGTCATGGGTCTTCCAGCAGGACAGTGACCCAATCATACTTCAAGAAGCACCCATAAATGGATGGAACCAAAGCCCTGAAAAGTTCTGAAATGGCCAGCAAAGGGTCCGGATCTAAATCTGATTGAACACATGTGGAGGGAACTTAAAATTGCTGTTGGGAGAAGGTACCTTTCAAATATCCTGGAGCAGTTTGCAAAAGAAGAGTGGTCAAAAATTCAAATTGAGAGGTGTAAGCAGCTTGTTGATGGTTATTGGAAGTGATTGCTTGAAGTTATTTATTCCAAAGGGTGTGCAATCAAATATTAAGTTTAGGGTGCCAACAATTTTATCAGGCCCATTTTTTGCAGTTTTGTGAGAAATAGTGTTCAATTTTCCTTTTTTTCTCTGTTTTTTTGTGTTGTTCAAATGCACACAACGAAAATAAACATGTGTATAACAAAGCATGTGTAAATTAAATAATTTTCTGGGAGAAATACTTCATTTTCTGGAAAAATATCAAGAATACCAACACTTTCGGCCATGACTGTATATGTTACATTTGTTTCAATTGGAACCAGAACTACAATAGGTGGCAGGGTTGCAAACGCATCCAGACCCTGAAACGTAGGGGGGGTCAAAAAGTGTCCTTTTGGTCTATATAAATAGACCAATGCTATTAAAGACTTACCATAATGCAATAATTGGGGGTCGTGTTGGAGCTTTTGCATTAGGGCCCATAAGATTTAAATTACACCACTGATTTGAACCCTCGCTGCTAGTGTTGTAAGGCACCAATACTAACCAATGAGCTGCTTTCCCCTCCTTATATGTAATGCACTCCCCACAACCCATTTTGATCATGCAAGATGTGTGGAAATTAAACCAATGAATAAAAGTGGATATTAAAAAATGCATTCTTGGCAAAAAAGTCATTGAGAGAGGGAACCAAGTAAATTAATCTTCATCTAGAACATTAAATAAAAATGTGGGATAATCTTTATTTGCGGTAACAATTCATGACAAATGAGCCGGGTTGGCTTGTTCTCTTTGATGAAGGGCATGCAGGAAAGACAATAGGTTTGCATTTTTAAGTTAATCAGTAGCCAAGTGATGTATTTCTCAAAAATAACTGGATTCATCAAGTGCGCCGTCAAGGAATAGGTGCAATACTTTATTTCCTCCATGTGCGGATGAAATATACATAACATAACAGAAGACGGCTATCTGTATCCACTAGAAAAGCACCTGGAAGATTAAAGTTGTGGACATAGCATTAACAAAGTAGAGACCACACTGAATTAATGAGCGCAGGAGATAGACATTCATTCAAGTCTTAATTTATTTTTCTTTTCTAGCTCATCCTTTAAGAAAATGACAGTGTCTTCTTATCGATTTTACACTCAGAGATCAATCAGCAATGCCCTGACTCAGACAAAATTTACAGCATTCTCTGACACAGCCTGCAGCATTTGGACCTATGCAGACATTACAAGGAAGCAATACATCATGTTTGTATGTAGAGCCCCGACATGCTTAAAAATAAGCTAATCTGTAGTGGAATTTCCTTCTTTTTGACAAGCTGCTGTCCCAAGCACATCGGTCTTCTTGTTATAAATTTCTCTTCTCGCTCTGCTATTAATTATAACAATTGTGCAGGAAACATGAATTTAAGCCCGCAGGGAGGTCATCTGCTCTGTAGTTTTGGTAAAAATATAAACAGATCACTCTGGCTAAAACAATGCGAGAAGATTGATAGGCAAGATATAAAAATACTGACTGCGATGATGACTTGTCGTAATTCAGCTACATTGCTCCTAGGGGATAGGGTGATATATACTTATATACAGTGTTAGTAAAAGAAAAAATATACTAGCCCTCTTATTGTAAGGGTTAAGATAAAACAGCACTGTCAGCAGATTGTAGACTCTCTTGTTCCTAGTCTACTTCATTTTAAAAATTAATGGACTTGCCACAAGCATTGTCTTTGCTTCTGGCAGCCTAAAAGGGATTTCCTGGAAGAGAATATTAATCGTTCATTATTAGGATAGCCAATCAACAACAGATTGGTAGGGTATCAAATCTTTGTACCCTTGTTTATGAGTCGTTTAATGGGGGTACATAACATAATTTCAGAACTGCAGCCTCTTCAATAATTACATCGCTCCCTCAACCTGCACACTCTACACTTAGTAGTAGTGGTGCAGGAGATAGTCGAATTGAAGGGAGTGGAACAATGCTGTGCTGCATGAGGGTAGAGGAAGCAAAAAGGCTTTTGAGCCCAAAGGCACCTCCAAGGTGTAGGCGAACCAAGAGTTAGACCCCCAACTATTCTGATATTAATGGCTTATTATAAGAATGCATCAATATTCTACAATTGGAAAGCCCTTTTAACAGTTGATAGACAAGTTCAACATTTGTATCTGCCTTATCTTCCCCTATCCTTTTTGTCAGATACAGTACATATATAAAGAAAAGGGAAGCTTCAGGCAAAGATGGAAATAGAGGCCCCGATTCATCAATACTGGTGTTTTTCATGCTGGTCTTGATAAAAGGATATGTTGGATTCATGTGCCTCCTAAAAATCAATAGTGAGCCTCTGAAAAGTGGCATGCCCCTCTGCGCGTCTCATCGCAAATCTTACTTTAGTCGAGGACTGTAATAAAATTTGTTTTCTAAGGAACGCCGACACTCATCATGGAATTTGATTAGTGGGGGTTAGCACACCTCTGTCCTGCTGCACAAGTTCC
The DNA here is from genome assembly GCF_039654945.1 of Dendrobates tinctorius. Taxonomy (NCBI): domain Eukaryota; kingdom Metazoa; phylum Chordata; class Amphibia; order Anura; family Dendrobatidae; genus Dendrobates; species Dendrobates tinctorius. Next base: position 23,458,915 of record NW_027361738.1, on the reverse strand, counting down.
TCCCACTTTGTCAGAGCTGTGTGAAAATGGCCTGACAAAGCCAAAAGTCAAAAAGTGTTAGTACAGTCAACAGTTGTGCCAAAAGTTTGCAACTTTTCAAAGCTTTTTACACCAGAATTCTGGTGTAAAAGCTTTGATGAATCAGTCCCAGCAAGTGTAAAAGCAACTATTGCAACCAAACCCTGATGGCTCTCAGCCATATACATAGACACTAGTTTTATTATTGTAGAGGTCTTATTATATGTTACTTCTTGGGATATGGGAGCGACAAGTTCAAATTCCATCAAGGACATCATCTGCAAGGGGTTTCTATGTCCTTGCTGTGTTTATGTGGGTTTCCTCCAGGTTCTCCGGTTTCCTCTCACACTCCAAAGACATACTGATAGGGAATTTAGATTGTGAGCTGCAATGGTGACATTAAGGATAATATCTGTAAGTGCTGTGGAATATGATGGCACTATATAAGTAAGCAAAAAAAATAACAAGTTATTTCTCAGGTTTCAACATTATTTGCTAATAGTGTAGGTTCTCTCGAGATAGCTTATTTATTCTGCTCTCCACCTATTAAAAGAAAGAATAAGACAAATCTTGACTCCTCTCTTCAAATGCTCAATAACAGCCATTTGGACTGCCTATACGGTAATTACTCCAGTGATCTATATATAACCTTCTAATTCTGTCTGTCTGTAACGGAAATCCCCGTTAGGCCGCGACCAATCAGCGACAGGTGCAGTGCAGTAAAAAATAGAATTAAAATAAAAAATAGTGATATACTCACCTTCGGATGGCCCCTGGACTGTTTCCATCCTCTCACCACGCGCCTGGCATCTTCCGGTCCCAGTAAGGCTTTGCGCCAAAGACCATTGATGATGTCGCGCTCTCGTGATAGTGATGTCATCTTCGGTCCTTTGCGCTAAGCCTTACTGAGACTGGAAGATGCCAGGGAAGGAGTGCACGTGAGAATCACGCATGCGCATAGCGCTATCCAGCGCCATTTGCCTGAAGACACATTTGCAGTGTGTCTTCAGGAAAATGGCACCGGACAGCACGGTATGGGCATGCGTGTACTCCGGCGCCAGTGCCACACTCCTCCCCCAGCCTCCGGCAGAACAGGACAGCGCTGGACCACAGGAAAGATGAGTGAGTATAAATGCTTTTTTTTTGTATGTGTGCAGTTTCCTAGGGGTGAGGGGGACCATGCATACCAGGAAAGGGGTGTGAGGGGGACCATGCATACCAGGAAAGGGGGGTGAGGGGAACCATGCATACCAGGAAAGGGGGGTGAGGGTGACCATACATACCAGGAAAGGGAGTGACTGGACCATGCATACCAGGAAAGGAGGTGAGGGTGACCATTCATACCAGCCAAGGGGTGGTAAGGGGGACCATGCATACCAGGAAAGGGGGGTGAGTGGACCATGCATACCAGGAAAGGGAGGTGAGGGGAACCATGCATACCAGGAAAGGGGGGTGAGGGTGACCATACATTCCAGCAAAGGAGGGTGAGGGGACCATGTATACCAGGAAAGGGGGGTGAGGGTGACCATGCATACCAGGAAAGGGGGGTGACGGGACCATACATACCAGGAAAAGGGGGTGAGGGGACCATGCTTACCAGGAAAGAGGGGTGAGAAGACCATGCATACCAGGATTGGGGGGTGAGAGGACCATGCATTCCAGGATTGGAGGGTGAGGGGGACCATACATATCAGGATTGGGGGGTGAGGGGACAATGCATACCAGGATAGGGGGGTGAGGGGACCATGCATAACAGGATAGGGGGTGAGAGGACCATGCATATCAGGATTGGGGGGCGCATTATTGCATTATTATTAAATCTTCATAAATAAACTACATACATATTCTAGAATACCCGATGCATTAGAATCGGGCCACCATCTAGTATTTTATATTGACAGTTTTCGAGAGTCCCCACAGTGGAGGCACGAGAAGTCAATGGGTGCTTTAGTCTGCTGCCCTAAGACCGTATGAACCAGGGATCATCCCACTGAATGCCCGCTCTCCTTTCCCGTGGGCATAATACTGCTCAGACAATACAGGGTGAGGGTAAACCAGCAAATACACAAGATGATGTAAATTACAGAGTCTCACCCTTTCTCTGACTCACTGGGATTAGAGCAGTTGCGACTTCGGGGCTTCCAGGGTCATCTACCCCCACCAGTGGCTCCCCGCTTTTGGAAGGCACCCACCGAGAGGAGGTAACAACAAGCTTAGGAAGCTGATTGTCAATTGAGGCTCATGGCCAGGTGACCTGTTTGTCTCAACCTTGATTCTCCAAACATCTTTGAAGGCTCAATGATGGTCAATGGAGCAGATCTGTATTCTTCCAGCCAGGGCAGTAGGCCTTTAGTCTGGCATCCTGTCGATAGTCTCTGTCTCTCTTAAAGAAGCCATGTTGTCCTGGCTGTGGTTTTGTAAAGTCTCTCTCTGATTCTCCTTGCAGAAGGATAGACATCCCTTTTAATACCCACAATTGTGGTGCAGGTCATCATCCTTAATCACGGGGAGGTGTGATGAGTTTAGCGGTCATTGTTTGAGTATAATCAATCTGCATAGTATGTCCTTCACTGTTTGCAGATCAACAAACTAGCTGGTAATGTATAATCAACATATTAACAAACATCTATTGTTCAATTACTCTATGTCAGTGTTTCTCAAAGACAGCAAACAATAAGTTGTAGCAAACAGCAACTCAAAAGTCAATGTTCAAGGTCGAAGGAACAATAGTCTGTGTTTCTTGACCAACCACAGAAAAACACATAAATTCAAAAGACAACCTAAAGATAATAGCCTATGACTCCTGACCTACTGAAAATAGGCATCTGGATAATTAAGATTAAATGCTGTGTCATCACATCTACTATGCTAGGTTTTTTTAAACAAATTTTCTAATATATCCAGTGAATCAGTTCCTCATGGATTCTATGCTCTCAGCTAGTAGTCATTTTACTAAAAACTTAATTGCTTACTTCCACAGAATCACATCTTTCCTGGTTATACTACAATTATCAGAGCTGCGTCTTGGAAAATTATACACAAAGCATTGTAAAAAATATTCTTTACAAAATATTTGATATATTAATTTTTTTCTGGTAGAATTTGATAAAATAAAGAAATAAGTATTATCTACCCCGCCAGTTCAGTGTTGCTAATCATGCCAGCTGTTCAGTGATGTGCCATCTACAGTATTCATGATGTGATCACTGTAGCCAATTACTGGCCTCAATGGTTACATGCTACACAAGAAAACTTCACCTTTGAGGCTTATGATTGGCTGAAGACATCATTTTATGATTTATGACACAATTGGTGACAAATTGATGAGGAGCACAAAAAAAGGTGATACTGGAATGATAGAAAATTCAACAGGTAAATATTAGTTACTTCTTTATGTCAGAACATTATCTACCCTTACTATATCTATGCTTCATAAGATCCCACAAAAACCTCTTTAGGCTTTAAGTCATTCAAGAGTAGTTAATTGATTTTTGGATATTGTTAGATGTGCACACAAATTGTTTGCCTATACCACAAGACTTTGAAGATCAAACACAGAATTTACGCCATATGTGTTAGTATGTGACATAAAACATCAAGTGCATGTTTCTAATATAGCAGAGGAGCAACATTCTTCTAGTCTTGGCATGCAGCCTACTGCATTCCAAGACATAATACTGTTTGTCACCTATCATTATCAGCCTTCTGAGATATACAAGCTAATAAGCCACCGCCAGGGTCTGATTAGACATCTAGCAGGATAATATACAACACATTATGAAAGATGTATCAATGAAAATATATAAAGTCTAGTCTCCTATCATTGTTATTCTTAATAAATACACATACATGAACTACATGTCCAGTGAATTATACTCGGGACTACAAAAATCACTTATTACAAGGCTGAAACTGGAATTTATGACAAACATTGCCCTACATGTTAAGTGAGTTGCCTCTAATCGCTTCCATGGTCAACAAATTTAATACACAAATAATAATATGGCTATATAGGCAAGGGCATGCATAGAAATCATAGGGCCCCAAAGCACAGAAGTTCTAATTGTGCCCCCTCCAAATGAAAAATAGATATAAATATATAATTGTCAGGGTCACAACTTTTCAGTTATTTCTCTTTCATTGCCCCATAAAGTGCAATGCCAACAAAAGTGTCCTCCAAAACACAGTATGATGCCTCCATAGTGAATTCCTTCACATTAGCATCCACATGCACAGTATAATGACTTTGGAGACACGGGGTCAGCAGGCGCCCTGGTCTGCTAGCTGAAACTGCATGGACCACAGATCATCCAACCGAACGTCCGCTCTCTTTTAATGTAGGCATAACACAACTCAGACAACACAGGGTGAGGGTAAAACAGTGTGGCAATACTTTATTGAACCACAAAACAGGCAAATAACATGTAGCACAATCCCAGCAAAATAACCAAGATGGTGCACATTAAAGAGTCTCACCCTTCCACTGACTCACCAGGATAAGAACAGCTGTGACTTCAGAGCTTCCAGTGTCAACTACTTCAGATGTGGCACGCACAGAGAGAAGGTAATGACAAGCTTAGGAAGATGACAGTCCATTGAAGTATGAGGCCGGTTGATCGGAGTGTGACAACCTGGCTTCATCTTCCGGGGGTGACTACCCCATCTGTGTCACGCACAGAGAGGAAGTAATGACAAGCCTAGGAAGATGGCAATCAATTAAGGTACAAGGTCAACTGACTAGAGGGTCACAACCTGGCTTGTCCGTACATCTCTATGGAGACAAGTGATCAGTGAGTCCCAATCCTGGCTTTCTGCAAACATATCCATGGATTCATGATGGTCAGTGGAGTAGATCTGTATTCTTCCAGCCGGGGCCATGGTCCCCTAAGCTGGCATCCTATAGACAGACAAATCTGTGTCCCTCATGATGGAGCCATGATGTCGCCATGATGTCTTGGCTGCTATCCTGTAGAGAGTCTCTGGTTCTTTGGATATCTGAATCTCTTGGCTGTCTGGATGACTCTCTCTTACAGAGGCATATACACTTTTTTATAGTTAACTGTCCTTCAGTTAGTATTCACAGGTAAAGAGGAGGAATGTTGATTAGTCCAACTTGCATTGTTTGACTATGTTATCTATTTGCATAGTTTTTCCTCCTCTATTTTCAAAATCAAAAAGCCAGCTGGCCTGGACAATGTATAATTAACATATCAGCAAATATCATTGTTCTGTGACCTTGTATCACTAGTCATCCAGGATAAGAGCACAATATGTTACAGCAAATTGTCAACTTTCAAGTCAATATTACAGGCTTACCTGAGCAAAAGTCTGTTTTATAAACCAATCAGAAAGAAACACATAAATTCAAAAGTCAGCATATAGACAACAGTCTACTTTTCCTGGCTTGCTGAAAATAGACGTCTGGTTAATTAAGATGAAATGTGGTGTCCTCACATTGCTGCCCCATATTAATTAGCCAAACGTGATAGGATTCTGATCATCCTTCTCTACTTATCGGCGACAGCCCACAGCATGTTTTTAAGTACAGTCACAAATGTAAGAAGTCTCACCTTAATGACAACAAAACTTTGTGTCTTCCAGTTTCCTCAAAGCATATTCCATGTCTTCCTTGGGAAAATAAACATCACACGAAATTGAGAAGCAAAAGGAACGACTTGCATCCATTGAGTTCACACATCGCGTCCTCCACATTCTGTAGTTCCTGGATTAAATCCCATTCAGTCCGTCAAAGCTGGCACAGCTCCTGTAGTTGCCATTTCTTATTAAGGTTATACATTCAATCTGGTCCTCTTCCCAAGGCAGAGTTGGTGGGGTTGGACATAGTGGCATCCAAAACCTGTCATGCATGCCTCATCAATGGTCTTCTGGGTTTGTCTGTATACCTCCCTGGTTGCACAGCCATTGATAGTGTCTGAGAACACCATTCCCCTGCAGCTCCCCCAGTTCCACCGGGCCAAGTAGTGTCCCACTCCTGACACCAAGTGTGAAGACATGGGGATTCAGCTGGTGCCCTGGTCCGCTAAATGCAACCGCATGAACCAAGGATCATCCCACTGAAAGCTCGCTCTCCTTATTGTGGGCATAATATTACTCAGACAAAACAAGGTGAGTGTAAAACAGTGTGGAAATAATTTATTGACCAACAAGAGCATAGAGAACAGCCCCAGCAAATATCCTAGATGGTGCACATTACAGAGTTTCACCCTTCCACTGGCTCGCTGGGATAAGAGCAACTGCAACTTTGGAACTTCCAGGGCCGACTAACCACAGCAGTGGCATCCCACTTTTGTCAGGCACCCATTGAGAGAAGGTATATCCATTGATGTATGAGGCCACGTGACTTGATTGTCCCAACCTGGATTCTCTAAACATCTCTGAGGGTTCAGTGATGGTCAGTGAAGCAGCTCTGTATTTCTTACGTTGAAAATATGATGACATGGCTATTATAACATAGAGTCTCCATAAAAACACAGGCAGTTCCTCCTATTTATATTTCACAACTTCCCATTCAGGCATTCCTCCACAGGCTTGGGAGAAGGTGGAAGGAGGCCGTCCACACAGTATGATGTACCCCATACTGTATAATTGCTTGCATACAGTATAATAGCCGCCACATAGCTCTCTAAATATTTAAATGGCCCCCATGTAGCCCTCCAAATTTTAGAATGCCCCAAATAATCTTCCATATAGTATAATTGGCTCCACATTGTCCTGCATGTAGTCTAATGCACTCCCCATAGTCCTCCATATAGTGTTTTGCACTCCCCATAATCCTCCATATAGTATAATGCACTCCTCATGGTCCTCCATATAATATTATGCTCTCCCCGTGGTCCTCCATAGAACATAACGCTCTCCCCATGGCCGTCCTTATAATATAATGCACTCACAATGGTCCTCAGTTTAATATAAAGCTCTCCCCATGGTATTCCACAGAATATATTGCCCTCTCCATGATCCTTCATAGAATATAATCCACTCCCCATGGTCCTTCATGGAATATAATGCACTCCCAATGGTTTTCCATAGAATACAATGCTCTCCCCATGGTCCTCCATAGAATGTAATGCACTCCTCAAGGTCTTCCATAGAATATAATGCACTACCAATTGTCTTCCATAGAATATAATGCACTCCCCCTGGTTTTTTTAAAAATATAATGCACTCTCCATGGTCCCCATTACAATATCATTCACTTCCCATGGTCTTCCATAGAATCTAATGCATTCCCGATGGTCATCGATACTCTATTATGGCCACAAGTCACTGATTTAAAAAAAAAAACATACTTACCCATTACAATACTCACCCCTCCTCATTCTACCCAATGCTCTGGTCTCCTGAATGTGTGGTATGCAGCATTGCACATCACAGTACAACGGACACAACATAATGATGTATTTGCGCACTCTGCACTGAGACGTCAGACGCCGAGGAAGAATAATGGGGGAGGAGGTGTCAGCTTCATTATCATTGCTTGCAATGATGTATGGAAGGGGGTCCCAATGCGGGCGATGGAAATCCGGCGGTTCCCCCAACTCACAGACCCCATAGCAAATGCGTGGCGATTCGCCACTGTATATAGGTAGGCATTAAATAATACATCAGGTTTATGCTTAGAAAGTATTTTCCCAAACCAAGGTAGCTAAATAATTGATTTATTAATAAAGTATTATAGTTTCTAAAATTTCTAGATTGACCAGGCTAAAAGTATTTGCTAAGAAATTTTGTGGTTGCTAAAAAAAATGGGTGTGTAGGTAAAAATACTTAGAGTGTCTAACTTTTTTAATTATCTTTCAGAATTTGCAAAGTTCAGATTTTTTGTAGAATACATTTGTTAGGCATTGAGATCCTGCCACTGCACAAGGGGAATCTCAAGCCATGTCCTCTGCGGTCTCCGATTCTTCTTCAGCCACAGAGGATCCTGCTCAGCAGAGACATCAGTCCCAGTGTCTTGCTCAGGCTAATGCTATGCGTTTGGTTGCTGCTGCTGCCTCAGGTTCAGCAATAGCAACCAGCATTAGTCAGCGGCGAGCAGATGCCCCTGGAACTAAGTCCTGCTTTTTTCCATCTGAGCATGCCCGTGAGATGACCACTCATTAGTGGTGGGAGGTCACATGCTCAGGTCCTCAAGCTGATCAGATTGGGCAATCAGCAAAGTCCTGGAAGGCTGCAGGTATAAAAGGATTGCACGGCCATGCGCTAGTATAGTCCTAACATGTGAAGTATGTGCATGTGTGAATGTCTCTGGTGCAAGCTCCTAATTATCCCATCCCCTCTTGTTGTGTATGTGTTTAGGGAAATAGGAGTAAGAGACAGCGCCGAGTAGTGGCATCACCAGTGCAACGCCGTGCGCACTCGGTGCGCTAGAATCCCAAGTCAGGTGTGATGCCGTGCATTTAGTAGGTCTAGAGAGGCTCTTACCCCATGTCCTAAGGGCTGAGTGTTGAGGCCGAACACTAGTGCTGAATCAGCTGTGCCCTGTGACAGTTAACAGGGTACAGTATCTGTGCTCTGTGGTTCCACGACTCTGTGAAGTAACAGAGCTTGTCGCAACTACACACCGGGTGGCGTTTAACCCACGTGTATGCAGTGCGATACCACCATTTTGTGATCGCCATTACCAAGCAGCAGTTAACATCTCTGCACGGTGGACCCCGGGCTGCAAATGCACCTTATTATCAACTTTATATTATTTGGTGCGTTCCGCCAGCCCTAACAACGTCATTGCATTATTTTGCTAACTTCTCGCTAAGAACACTATGTTGCAATGCTGTTTTAATTCCCACTTTATACTCCTTTAGAAACTTCTTTGAACTGATGCTCAGCATAGATCTGTAAACTGCACTCAAATAGTCTGTGTATGAGACTTCACCTGTTTGCACTTCACTTCATACTCAGACTGGGGAATTCCAGTACAGCAGGATGTCAGCTGTCATATACAGCTGACACCCGCAGGAATTGTCGCCGCCGAGCGGTGCTGTTCCCTTATTCCTCAGTGCCATTAAAAAGCTGCATTGAGAAATATGGCCCCTTAATGGCCGCTGTTAAAAGGCATATTGGCAATTAAGGGGTTAAAGATAATTATCGTAAATTAAACAGAAAAGCAGTTCCTCTCTACAATGTTGTGAAGAAAAAAGAAAAGCATTTTAATGTACTCCAAATCTTGTTAATATAGTGCGAGTGTCAGGAACACCGCACTACACTTGCTCACTGAGCCAGTGCACGTGTCCTGAGTAAGACAAACTGTGCTCAAAGATACCTGTGGAGCATGGCAGCAGCGGTGAAAATGCGTGCTTCAGACAAACAGGACCTGAAGAGAGTGACTGCAAAGGGGCGGAGCCGGCCACAGGTCTCCCAGAGGAAGCAAGAGCAGAGAGAGATTGCTTAAGGCCAGATAGGACCTGAAGCACCTGACTACTGGGGGTGTGACCTAAGCTCCAAAATGCTAGGAGCTGAAGGAAAACTCCTAGAAGGGTAACTACGGGACAAAGTTACCAAGAGGCATAGACAGGGACGTAAACTAGATCAGGCTGGAGTCAAAGCACGAGTTAGCCCAACAGTACCAAAGGATTAGACAGTACGGATAGTCAGGACATAGCAAGAGATCAGTAAACCAGAATGGGCAAATACACAGTACCAAGACAGTAGACAAACTCACAACGAAGAGATGAACCGGGTCAAAGCCAAACAAGTAACAAGATATCAGGCACAAGGCATGCAAAGGGTCAACTAACTCAGCCAAGGGACACCGGACCTAGGTCGATTGGCAACTAAATGCCCTCTGCCAGAGAGAGGCAGAAACAATTAACCCCAGTCTGATCAGGACGGGACAAAGACAAAACCCCATCCTGGATCATGACAGCGAGTCCAACATATTTAGGAAATTACTGTACAAGTTTATGAATAAAAGACAATCCCAATTTCTATGAATATTATGGATTAATAACAATTTTATTTATATAGCGACAAGACATTCCACAGTTTATAAGGAAGCTAACAAGTTGGTGATCAATAATGATTACGTCACTTTTTTGCCTACTGACTGAACGAAACCAAGCGGTGGAAATACAGTACTGCACAGGGCAAATGTAATACACATGGTGTTATAATATTTTAATGAAAAACTTTCAAAACAGACATAAATTCGCTTAGCTTTCAGAATATATAGCACATGACTTTTACACAATTTCTATATATTTTTACATTTACTGAAAAGATTTTGAAAATATTGTAAGAAACGGGAATAGGAATAAAGAAATAAAAAAGTATGTAAAGGCGCCTACAGAGTTATGATAAATTTGTCGGGAAACGTGTACTGTTTGGATAAATTTTACCCCATCTGCTCCATTTTTCTTCATCTTGGAAATTAATTTACATTTCAAAACTCTGGAGATATCTCCTAAGGATAACTCAAGTAGCATGTTCCCAGGGTGTTGGGTACCATGAAGAGAGATGGCAACAAGAAAGAATGACTTCTCCAAGGTTTCAAATACAGGACAAGGGCATTGAACTGATCCTTGTTCCGGGTGCAAGAAAGTTTACAGTAGCAATGACTCAGAAATTAATCTTTCCCATACTTGGATCACTTTTCTCTACTGCCTTTATGTCCCTATCGCATAGTACTCTGTGTACCTGCTGTTAGGCTTCAATCCCCTGCAGTCTTTCTGCTTTATTTTTGGACCCCACATCCCACCACCTTTAAAATAATAATAGCAAATTGAGAATTGTTCTACAGGAGATTCTCTAATAAACATGTCTTGGTTCTGTGAAAATAGACCAAAGCTATTTAAATATAGACCTGGAGCCCACAATAGTCAGTAACAGCTGGACATTTATAGGTTAGCCATTGTAGTTCTATATTAGTAATTGTGACAGACTTACAGCAGCGCTTCAAGCCAGACAGCTAAACTGTTTAAACATGCATTTTAATGACATGCGGAATTATTTCACTGCACAATAGTTAGTTCTTCATTTCAGGCCGCACATTCAATTTTGTAAATTGTTTCTAAAACTAGCATTTGGAAATGAACGATGTCTGACAAAAGTGAAGAATTGAATAAATATCAAATCCGCAAATCCAGCTTTTGTGTGCCATTTGCGGAACCCATACAAAGTTAATATGCTCCAAGTGATGTCTGTTGTGAAAAACACACTTAGAAAATACAGCTTGCAACAAAAACACATTTCTTGGCTTCCAAGAATTGGACCTGCCGGGTGGCTATACTTTACATGAATCATTACATTGTATCAAAGAGCGAAAATCAACAACTAGCATTTTTCTCTCACTTGATCATCAACAGAGAGCTTGGCTTTAGCTCAATCTCTTTTATTAGTGGAAAAAAAAAGAGGAAAACAATATAAAAAAGAAATCTTTTTAAAACTCATATGGTACAATGCAAATCAAAACTGTGGGAAGCAAAATGGTGCATCTATTTCCACTTACTGTATTAAGGAATGGCAAAATTGCTTGTAGATCCTTTTTGATGTACCACTTGTGAGTAATGATATAATTTCCCAAATCACAGACTTAAATGCATAAAACTGCCTCTCAGTGGTTATGTATTATCTCATATCATTATGCATTATCAAAGAAGGTCAGCATAGTTATGCTCAGAAAGAAAGTTAATTTTTAGAGAAAAGCCTTTTTTTCTCGATATATTTGAAAATGCATAACTGTCACCATTGCTTTACAATACTTATAACATATTTCTCTTTTTTCTCTCCGATTGGTGTTAGTTCACTTTTCAGTCCTTAAAAGGCCTGTACAATAATACAGAACAAAATACATAACCAAATAAAAAAAAAGATTGTGCTGGGGAATAAATATATCACAAGAATCAGCTCAACTACCACAAGACCCGACACCACTGCTTCATCTTTACCTCTGATGACGCAGTGGTGAAACATGTGTCGGGTCTTGTGGTAGTGAGCTGATCACTGTCGTGCAGTACTACCATTTTTCCCTTGGGTATATGTAAATATTATTTGAATACTACTAATATTCATTATTATATATCTTTGAGATATTTGTGCATTTAATTTTATCAGCTAAATAACTCTATTAAACCTTTCATGTACATGCATACAGGCATTTATTTTACCTACTACTATAGGATCATACTTTTTTGATCACCTGCAATTGTGCTTTGTTTGAACACATGTACTTGTGAATCTTCCATGATTAGCTCACCTACCACATACACACATATGGTTATACAGTATGTATACACATGCATGTATGCATCATATAGTTTTCTTAAGGTGTTTCTGTTTATCGTTTGGTGTTTGCAATAATTATTTTGCATATACGGTATATGTTCTTAATGAATTCGTACAATAAAATTGAATTTTTTAAATGATTCTTGTGATATATTTCATCCCAGCACAATCTTTTTCTTTCTTTGGTTATTTAATTATTTTTGTGCCACATGGGGAAGTCCTATACCTTTAGATTAATTAAAATATATTGGTAAATAATACAGAACAAGTAGAAATACAAGGCTAGGTGCACACGTCCGGAATTCCCGCAGAAATTTCCACAGGAATTCTGGAATTCCATGCCGTGGAAAAACAAGCGTTTTGCAAGCGTAATTAGCTTGCAGAATGCTAGCGTTTTCCAAGCGATCTGTAGCATCGCTTGGAAAACTGATTGACAGGTTGGTCACACTTGTCAGGCATAGTGTTTGACAAGTGTGACCAACTTTTTACTATTGAGACTGCCTATGCAGCATCAGTAGTAAAAAGATATAAAGTTTAAAAGAATTTTTAAAAAATATCGTGATCTTCTCACCTTCCGACGTCCCGCGCAGCGTTCCCGATCTTCGCGATGCTCCCGGCAAGTCCCGTCCCCAGGGATGCCTTGCAACAATGACCTTTGATGACGTTGCGATCTCGCGAGACCGCTACGGCATCGCGAGACCGCGATGTCATCAAAGGTCATTGTCGCAAGGCGTCACTGGGAATGGGACTTGCCGGGAGCATCGCTGAGGCCTGGGGATGCTGCGAGGGACGCCGGAAGGTGAGAATATGACGATTTTTTATTTTAATTCTATTTTTAACAGCGATATGGTACCCAGAGCCTGGAAGATAATCTCCTCTACTCAAGACCGTGGGTAACATCCGCAAATTTTCCGCTTACTTTTCACATGGTGGGCTAGCCACATGCGGAAAGTTAGCGGAACAATGCATTCCTATGTGTGCAGATTTTCCCGCGATTCCGCACAAAGAATGAACATGCTGCGTATTTTTCCGCGATGCAATTCCGCCACGGAAAAATACGCAGCATTAGCACAGCATGTGCGGAATGCCATAGGATTGCATGGGATGCTTTTTTTGCATTTCTGCCGCAAAATCGCGCGTTTAAAAGCACTGCAAAAATGCAAAAAAAATGCTACGTATGCACACAGCCTAAAACTGACATACAGTTGTGGCCAAAAGTATTGACACCCCTGCAATTCTGTCAGATAATACTCAGTTTCTTCCTGAAAATGATTGCAAACACAAATTCTTTGGTATTATTATCTTCATTTAATATGTCTTAAATGAAAAAACACAAAAGAGAATAAAGCAAAAAGCAAAACATTGATCATTTCACACAAAACTACAAAAATGGGCCAGGCAAAAGTATTGGCACCCTCAGCCTAATACTTGGTTGCGCAACCTTTAGCCAAAATAACTGCGACCAACCGCTTCCGGTAACCATCAATGAGTTTCTTACAATGCTCTGCTGGAATTTTAGACCATTCTTCTTTGGCAAACTGCTCCAGGTCCCCGATATTTGAAGGGTGCCTTCTCCAAACTGCCATTTTTAGATCTCTCCACAGGTGTTCAATGGGATTCAGGTCTGGACTCAATGCTGGCCACCTTAGAAGTCTCCAGTGATTTCTCTCAAACCGTTTTCTAGGGCTTTTTGAAGTGTGTTTTGGGTCATTGTCCTGCTGGAATACCCATGACCTCTGAGGGAGACCCAGCTTTCTCACACTGGGCCCTACACTATGCTGCAAAATTTGTTGGTAGTCTTCAGACTTCATAATGCCATGCACACGGTCAAGCAGTCCAGTGCCAGAGGCAGCAAAGCAACCTGTTATGATTGAGTCACCGTAGGAGGCAAAAATAGAAATGCTAGCTAAGTCCAGAAAACCAGAGAAGTTGGCAGCTATCGGATTGCAGACCCCTGAACCTATCAACACAACTAGCAGTAGCCGTGGGGGGCTCCTACGATGCCCTAGGCCCCTCGATCACAGCCGGAGGACTACATAGCCTAAAGACAGAAAGGGAAATCTAAACTGCCCCAGAGCAGACCCCAAAGCAAAAGGCAGCCCCCACATATAATGACGGTGAAGCAAGAAGAAAGAACAAAACACAGACAGAAAGATAGACTGAGCAAAGATGGGGCCCACGCTAGCTTAGATAGGAAAGGACAGGAAGGCTGCTGTCTGCAATCCGTGAAAAACCCTATGAAAATAAGAGCCAACAAACTGACAGTAAAAAGGCCCTGAAGACGCTATTCTTCAAAAAAGCTATCTCAGTACTCAGGAATATTCTGAAGACAGAGCAACAGGCAAAAGGAGATTCAGCTCACCCCAGCAGGGAATGGCAGAATCCAGAAAAGCAAGGAAAACAAAACACTAATGCAAAAAGGCAAAGCAGAAATCTTAGCTTTAGATGAGCAGGAATCAGACTGGTTTCCTAAAAGTCCACAGAGAGATCACCTGCAGGCCAGAAGGGCGTCAGCAGCCTTATATCCAGTCATTAACTCCACTCAGCCAGTCATCATCATCAGCCCCAGGTGTTTAACAATCAGGCTCACTACCTTTCTTCACCAGAAGAGGGAGTTCCTCGGGCCTCAGTAGTGAAGGGGAAAATGAACTCACAACAGTACCTCCCCCTTGAGGAGGGGTCACCGAACCATCAACCACGCCACCAGGGCGATCAGGGTGAGCCCGATGAAAGGCACGCACCAATCTTTTGGCATGAATATCAGAGGCAGAGACCCAGGAATTATCCTCCTGACCATAACCCTTCCACTTAACCAAATACTGGAGTCTCTGTCTAGCCAGACGGGAATCCAGTACTTTCTCTACCTCATATTCCATGTTACCTTCAACCAATACAGGGTCTGGAGGTGCAACCCCCGGAACAACAGGTTCAACAAACCTCTTCAACAAAGATTTATGGAACACATTATGGATTTTAAATGTGACAGGAAGAGCCAAACGAAAGGAGACCGGATTAATAATCTCCAAAATCTTGTAAGGTCCAATAAATCTAGGCTTAAACTTAGGAGAAGCCACCTTCATAGCAATATTTTTTGATGATAACCACACCATATCACCAACCTTAAATTGGGGACCAATGGTCCTATGTCGGTTGCAAAACCGCTGGGCCTTTTCCTGGGAGAGAGATAACTTATCCACCACTTGGTCCCAGATCTGGTGCATTCTCTCCACCACAGTGTCAACCCCTGGGCAGGCAGAGGGCTCCACCTGCCCTGAAGAAAATCGAGGATGAAACCCAAAGTTACAAAAAAAAGGAGACATCAAAGTGGCAGAACTAGCTCTATTATTTAAAGCAAATTCGGCCAAGGGCAAAAATGAAACCCAATCATCCTGATCAGCAGAAATAAAACATCTCAAATATGACTCCAAGGTCTGGTTTGTTCTCTCTGTCTGCCCATTGGTCTTAGGGTGAAAAGCAGAGGAGAAGGACAACTGAATTCCCAGCTTGGAACAGAAAGTTCTCCAAAATCTAGACACAAACTGGACTCCTCTGTCAGATACAATGTTCTCAGGAATCCCGTGCAAGCGAATCACCTGTTGTAAAAACAGGGGCACCAATTCAGAGGAAGACGGCAACTTAGGGAGTGGTACAAGATGAACCATCTTAGAGAACCTATCACAAATCACCCAAATAACAGTCATCCTTTGAGAGACAGGCATATCAGAGATGAAATCCATTGAAATATGGGTCCATGGCCTCTTGGGGACAGGCAAAGGCATCAACAACCCACTAGAGCGAGAACACGATTTAGACCGGGAGCACGTCCCACAGGACTGCACAAAATTCCTGACATCACGAGACAAGGAGGGCCACCAAAAAGACCGACTCACCAGATCTCTAGTACCAAAAATACCTGGATGACCAGCCAAAGCAGAGCAATGAACTTCAGACATCACTCTCTTCTTCCACTGGTCAGGAACATACAACTTTCCACTGGGACAATGCTCAGGTTTGTCCTCCTGGAACTCTTCCAGAGCATGTCTCAAATCGGGCGAGATGGCAGAAAGAACTACCCCTTTGCCTAAGATGGTAGCAGGCTTGGTCACCACAGGAGAATCAGCAAAGAAGCTCCTAGAGAGGGCGTCAGCCTTGACATTCTTAGTTCCAGGAAGAAAAGAAACCACAAAATCAAAACGTGTAAAAAACAACGCCCACCTAGCCTGTCTAGGGTTCAAGCGCTTCGCCGACTCTAGGTAAATCAAATTCTTGTGGTCAGTGAGGACCACGACTTGATGATTAGCTCTCTCCAACCAATGTCTCCACTCCTCAAATGCCCATTTCATGGCTAACAGTTCCCGATTCCCCACATCATAGTTACGTTCAGATGGAGAGAACTTTCGGGAAAAGAAAGCACAGGGATTCATTTTAGATGTTACAGGATCCTTTTGGGACAAAACAGCTCCTGCACCAATCTCAGAAGCATCCACCTCTACCTGGAATGGAAGTGAGACATCAGGTTGCCGCAAAACCGGGGCGGAGGTGAATCTTCGCTTCAGCTCCTGAAAGGAAGAAACAGCCTCCGGAGACCAATTTAACACATCAGCCCCCTTCTTAGTCAAATCAGTCAATGGCTTGGCAATACTAGAAAATTTTGCTATAAATTTCCGATAAAAATTAGCAAAACCCAAAAACTTCTGGAGGGCCTTCAAAGAAGTGGGCTGAACCCAATCGTAAATGGCCTGTACCTTGGCCGGGTCCATTTCAATAGTTGAAGGGGACAAAATAAATCCCAAAAAAGAAATCCTCTGTACTCCAAAAAGGCATTTAGATCCTTTGACATACAGGGAATTCTCCCTCAAGATCTGGAACACAGTCCGAATATGTTCCACATGAGAATCCCAATCCTTGGAGAAGATCAAAATATCATCCAGATAGATAATCAAAAATTTATCGACAAAATCTCGGAAAATATCGTTCATGAAGCACTGGAAGACAGAAGGGGCATTAGTGAGCCCAAAAGGCATCACCAGGTACTCAAAATGTCCCTCCGGAGTATTAAACGCCGTCTTCCATTCATCCCCATGCTTAATGCGAATAAGATTATACGCCCCCCTGAGGTCAAGCTTGGTAAACCAGCAAGCACCTTTAACTCTGGAGAATAGATCAGAAATCAGGGGTAACGGATACTGATATTTAACAGTAATTTGGTTGAGAGCACGATAATCAATACAAGGTCTTAATGATCCATCCTTTTTGGCTACAAAAAAAAAACCGGCACCTAAGGGTGACGAGGATGGTCTAATATGACCCTTCTCCAACGCCTCCTTAATATAGGATCGCATAGCCTCGTGCTCGGGTACAGATAAATTGAAGAGCCGACCCTTGGGAAATTTACACCCCGGGCTCAGTTCAATAGCACAGTCATAACTCCTATGAGGAGGCAGAGACGCAGACTCATTCTCACTAAATACATCATAAAAGTCCGCCAAATAATCAGGAACATCATGCGACTGAGGAGAGGTGGAAAACACCGGAGCCGACAACCCCAACTCACCACAGACACAGATTTCCTAATCCAAAACTGGATTATGAATTTGTAACCAGGGAAACCCCAGAACAATAGTATCATGCAGATTATGTAACACCAAAAACCTGCAATTTTCTTGATGGTCTGGGGCGACCCGCATTACCACCTGGGTCCAAAACTGAGGTTTATTTTTAGCCAAAGGAGTAGCATCATTCCCCCTCAAAGGGATAGGCGTCTGCAGAGGTGTCATCGGAAATCCACAACGTTTAGCAAAATCCAAGTCCATTAGGTTTAGAGCTGCTCCCGAATCCACAAAAGCCTTGGCGGAAAATGTGGACAGGGAGCAGATCAGAGTAATAGCCAGAAGAAACTTAGGTTGAACACCACCAACAGAAAACGTGTGTGCAAAGCGTTTCTCGCGTTTAGGACAGACAGAAATAATATGCGAGGCATCTCCACAGAAAAAACACAACTTATTACGCCTTCTGAACTCCTGACGCTGCTCTCTGGAAAAAACTCTATCACATTGCATAGGTTCAGACATCTGTTCAACAGGTGGCAACACCTCTCGTGCAGCTCTGCGTTTGCGTAAACGCCGATCAACCTGAAGGGCTAAAGACATAGAATCGTCAAGACCAGAGGGAACAGGAAATCCCACCATAGTATCTTTTATGGCTTCTGACAACCCCTTCCGAAAGAGAGCAGCCAAGGCATTATCATTCCAGGTAGTAAGTACTGCCCACTTTCGGAATTTTTGACAGTACAATTCTGCAGAATCACGACCCTGGTTCAATGCCAGCAGGGTCTTTTCAGCCTGATCAATGGCATTAGGTTCGTCATACAACAACCCCAAGGCCTGAAAAAATGCGTTCACATTAGTCAGAATAGGATCATCTGGTTTCAAAGAAAACGCCCAATCCTGGGGATCGCCACGCAGCAAAGAGATGACAATTTTAACCTGCTGCGCGGAGCTCCCTGACGAGTTAGGCTTCAAGGCAAAAAATAATTTACAATTATTTTTGAAATTCAAAAATTTAGACCGATCCCCAAAAAATACATCAGGTGTAGGAATCTTTGGTTCAGCAGCATGTGAATGAGCAAGGTAGGCGGAAATTCCCCGCACTTCCACAGCGAGCTGCTCCACACGATCAGACAATTGCTTTATCTCCATTGAGAGAGAAAAAAAATTCCCCCTACGGCCTCAGAGATATAGAGGAAAAAATATACACACTTTTTTTTTTTTTTGTACAATTCTTTCCTGTTATTGAGTACCCTAGAATCTGCGGTATGGCGGGTGATTCTGTTATGATTGAGTCACCGTAGGAGGCAAAAATAGAAATGCTAGCTAAGTCCAGAAAACCAGAGAAGTTGGCAGCTATAGGATTGCAGACCCCTGAACCTATCAACACAACTAGCAGTAGCCGTGGGGGCTCCTACGATGCCCTAGGCCCCTCGATCACAGCCGGAGGACTACATAGCCTAAAGACAGAAAGGGAAATCTAGACTGCCCCAGAGCAAACCCCAAAGCAAAAGGCAGCCCCCCACATATAATGACGGTGAAGCAAGAAGAAAGAACAAAACACAGACAGAAAGATAGACTGAGCAAAGATGGGGCCCACGCTAGCTTAGGTAGGAAAGGACAGGAAGGCTGCTGTCTGCAATCCATGAAAAACCCTATGAAAATAAGAGCCAACAAACTGACAGTAAAAAGGCCCTGAAGACGCTAGGCTTCAAAAAAGCTATGTCAGTACTCAGGAATATTCTGAAGACAGAGCAACAGGCAAAAGGAGATTCAGCTCACCCCAGCAGGGAATGGCAGAATCCAGAAAAGCAAGGAAAACAAAACACTAATGCAAAAAGGCAAAGCAGAAATCTAAGCTTTAGATGAGCAGGAATCAGACTGGTTTCCTAGAAGTCCACAGAGAAATCACCCACAGGCCAGAAGGGCGTCGGCAGCCTTATATCCAGTCATTAACTCCACTCAGCCAGTCATCATCATCAGCCCCAGGTGTTTGACAATCAGGCTCACTACCTTTCTTCACCAGAAGAGGGAGTTCCTTGGGCCTCAGTAGTGAAGGGGAAAATGAACTCACAACAGCAACCCCAAAACATCAGGGAACCTCCACCATGTTTGACTGTAGGGACCGTGGTCTTTTCTTTGAATGCCTCTTTTTTTCTCCTGTAAATTCTATGTTGATGCCTTTGCCCAAAAAGCTCTACTTTTGTCTCATCTGACTAGAGAACATTCTTCCAAAACGTTTTAGGCTTTTTCAGGTAAGTTCTGGCAAACTCCAGCCTGGCTTTTTTATGTCTCGAGGTAAGAAGTGGGGTCTTCCTGGGTGTCCTACCACACAGTCCCTTCTCATTCAGACGCCGACGGATAGTATGGGTTGACACTGTTGTACCCTCGGACTGCAGGGCAGCTTGAACTTGTTTGGATGTTAGTCGAGGTTCTTTATCCAACATCTGCACAATCTTGCGTTGAAATCTCTTGTCAATTTTTCTTTTCCGTCCACATCTAGGGAGGTTAGCCACAATGCCATGGGCTTTAAACTTCTTGATGACACTGCGCACGGTAGACACAGGAACATTCTGGTCTTTGGAGATAGACTTGAAGCCTTGAGATTGCTCATGCTTCCTCACAATTTGGTTTCTCAAGTCCTCAGACAGTTCTTTGGTCTTCTTTCTTTTCTCCATGCTCAATGTGGTACACACAAGGACACAGGACAGAGGTTGAGTCAACTTTAATCCATGTCAACTGGCTGCAAGTGTGATTTAGTTATTGCCAACACCTGTTAGGTGCCACAGGTAAGTTACAGGTGCTGTTAATTACACAAATTAGAGAAGCATCACATGATTTTTTGAACAGTGCCAATACTTTTATCCACCCTCTTTTATATGTTTGGTGTGGAATTATATCCAATTTGGCTTTAGGACAATTCTTTTTGTGTTTTTTAATTTAAGACAAATTAAATGAAGATAATAATACCAAAGAATTTGTGTTTGCAATCATTTTCAGGAAGAAACTGAGTATTATCTGACAGAATTGCAGGGGTGTCAATACTTTTGGCCACAACTGTATCTAATTTGCCCCATATATCAATAATACCATCCCCAAAATGCATACAATTTACAGCTCTGGCAAAAATTAAGAGACCACTTTCAAATGTTCAGTTTGTCTGATTTTTCTCTTTACACCTTGTTCCAAATTATTATGCAAATTGTTTTTAAGTGTCATAGCGTTTTTTTTGTTTTGCTTTGTTTTAATGAAACCCATTGATGGTATTGTGTCTCAGGGTTCTTTGGATCACTGAAATCAATCCCAGATACCAGTGATAATTAGTTTGCCATGTGAGCCCATTAAAAAGAACACTGGATGTTCCACACTATTGAGCAGGACACAGTTTTCAAGTAAAATGGGAAAGAAAAAGGATCTTTCTGCTGCCGAAAAGCATCAAATAGTGCAATGCCTTGATCAAGGGATGAAAACATTAGATATTTCCCAAAAACCTAAGCGTGATCATCGTACTGTTAAGAGATTTGTGGCTGATTCTGAGCACAGACATGTTTGTGCTGATAAAGGCAGAATGAGGAAGGTTTCTGCCAGGCAAGTTCATCGGATTAAGAGAGCAGCTGCTAAAAAGCCATTACAAACCAACAAACAGATATTTGAAGCTGCTGGTGCCTCTGGAGTCCCTCGAACCTCAAGGTGTAGGATCCTTCAAAGGATTGCTGTGGTGCATAAACCTACTATTCGGCCAACCCTAAACAGTGTTCACAAGCAGAAACGGTTGCAGAGGGCCCAGACATACATGAAGACTAATTTTCTTCTTTACTGATAAGTGTCGAGCAACCTTGGATGGTCCAGATGAAGATGGATTGGTGGATGGCCACCATGTCCCAACAAGGCTGCGACCTCAGCAAGGAGGTGGAGGAGTCATGTTTTGGGCCGGAATCATGGGGAAACAGCTGGTAGGGCCCTTTAAGGTTCCTGAAGGTGTGAAAATGACCTCTGCAAAGTATATAGAGTTTCTGACTGACAACTTTCTTCCATGGTATAAAAAGCAGAAACGTGCCTTCAGGAGCAAAATCATCTTCATGCATGATAATGCACCATCTCATGCTGCAAAGAATACCTCTGAGTCAATGGCTGCTATGGGTATAAAAGGAGATAAACTCATGGTGTGGCCACCATCTTCCCCTGAGATCAACCCTATAGAGAACCTTTGGAGTATCATCAAGCAAAAGATCTATGAGGGTGGGAGGCAGTTCACATCAAAACAGCAGCTCTGGGAGGCTATTCTGGCTTCATGCAAAGAAATACAAGCAGAAACTCTCCAAAAACTCACAACTTCAATGGATGCAAGAATTGTGAAGGTGATATCAAAGAAGGGTTCCTATTAGAGTTGAGCAACTTTGGTCGGATCGGGTTTCATGAAACAAAATTTGTTTCAGATGAAACTGGTCCGACTATGGCAAAAAAAGTCAGAGTTTCGTCCGAAACCCGACCCCAATGCAAGTCAATGGGAAATAAAAGTCGGCATTGAGCGGATGACATTCATCCACTCAATGCCGACTTTTATTCCCCATTGACTTGCATTGGGGTCGGGTTTCAGACGAAACTCCGACTTTTTTTGCCCTAGTTGGACCAGTTTCATCTGAAACAAATTTTGTTTCATGAAACCCGATCCGACCAAAGTCGCTCAACTCTAGTTCCTATGTTAACATGTAACTTGGCTAGGGATGGGCGAGTATACCAATTAGGATTTGGTACTCGGCGAGTAATGCGGTACTCGCGGTAGTCGAATCCTAGCAAGTTTTTCACTACTCGCCTCGCAATATTCGGCACAGCCCAGCACAGTCCCGCATAGATCAGCACAGTGCCACACAGCCCTGCACAGCCAGCACAGTCCTGCACAGCCTGGCACAGTCCCGCACAGCCAGTCACAGTCCCGCACAGCCCGGCACAGTCCCGCACAGCCCGGCACAGTCGCGCACAGCCCAACACAGTCCCGCACAGCCTGTCACAGTCCCGCACAGCCAGCACAGTCCTGCACAGCCCAGCATAGTCCCGCACAGCCTGTCACAGTCCTGCACAGCCCGGCACAGTCCTGCACAGTCAAGCACAGCCCAGCACAGTCCCGCACAGCCCAGCACAGTCCCGCACAGTCCAGCACATTCCCGCACAGTCCAGCACAGTCCTGCATAGCCCAGCACAGTGCCGCACTCCTATTATTCACATTTCCCATAGACTTACATTGGACTCGCTACTCATTACAAGTACCCGAGTATTAGAGGTACTCGTAATGAGTACAGCGAGTCCGAGTATTTCACTACTTGCTCATCCCTAAACTTGGCCTGGTAGGATTTTTGGGAGTTAAATAGCTTTTTTGTTCAGTGAATGTGACCTCCTAATGCTGCAAATTCCACAAATGAGCATTTTCAGTTCTTTAAAACATATCAAATGTTTAGAAATTCTACTGTGCCTAATAATTTGGAACAATGCATTTTGAGTTTTTATTCATTTTGGAGATTATACTGTTATTATTGGGAGGTTTCTTCAATAAAATTCGATGTACACACTAACGGATGTTGACTTTTATTAGACTGTCATTTGCACCGACCATTTAGGAAAATCAGAGAAAAAAATCATTTGCATAATAATTTAGAACATGGTGTACAGGTATATTTTTGAGTAAAATGTAAATTGTTCTTTTAGTCTATAAATTTCTGACAATATGTCTCCGAATTTCCAAGCAATACATTTTGGGTTTTTTTCTGACAAAGAAAAATGGTCAAAATTTGAAAAAAAAACAGTGCTTTCAGATCTCAATAATGCAAAGAAAACAAGTTCATAATCATTTAGAACCAACAATACTAATGTTTTAACTCAGGAAGAGTTCTGAAATCAATATTTTGTGGAATAACCATGATTTTTAATCACAGCTTTCATGCGTCTTGGTATGCTTTCCACCAGTCTTTCACACTGCTTCTGGCTCAAAAATTTAAGCAGTTCATCTTTGTTTGATGGCTTGTGACTATCCATCATCCTCTTGATTACATTCCAGAGGTTTTTAATGAGGCTCAGATCTGGAGAATTGGCTGCCTATGACAGGGTTTTGATGTGGTACTCTCTTAATTTTTTCCAGAGCTGTATATAGAATAAATTTGAAGTCAAACAGATTCCTCCCTGATGGATAAGTATCTGCTTGTATTTCACAGCATTGACATACTTGAATCAATTAGCCTTGTTTCCATGTCGAAGGTATGAGTTTTAGCCCAAATTCTTCCAGCATCTCTGAACAGTAGATGGATGTAGCTGGGTCCCATTGGTTGCGGGTATTTATGAACTCATGATACTGCTGGACATATCCTGATCTCAAAGGGAAGTAAGCACGATTTGTCTTTCATCTCCTGCACTAGTTTTCCTTAGCGCTCCACTACGACTATGGTATTCATCGTTGACTATTTGTTTCCATCATCAAGGCAGATACTCCGGTTTGGACTATCTCACCGAGGAGGACTGGAGAACTTGTCTGATTGGCCCCCTTTGAGCAAGGGCATAACAATAGTGGTCACAGATAATGTAACTGTGACAGCTTCTGGAGCCCTCCTGTTATGATGAGTCACCGAAGGAGGAAAAAACAAAATACTAGCTAAGTCCAGAAAAACCAGAGAGGTTGGCAGCTATCAGATTGCAGACCCCTGAACCTATCCACAACAACTAGCAGTAGCCGTGCTGGGTTCCTACGTTGCCCTAGACCCCTCGATCACAGCCAGAGAACTACATAGCCTAAAGACAGAAAGGGGAAAAACTAAACTGCCCCAAAGCAATAGGCAGCCCCCAACATATAATGACGGTGAAGCAAGATGAAAACACTAACACAGATAGAAAGATAGGTTGAGCAAATGATGGGGCCCAAGCTACAGTGGGGCAAAAAAGTATTTAGTCAGTCAGCAATAGTGCAAGTTCCACCACTTAAAAAGATGAGAGGCGTCTGTAATTTACATCATAGGTAGACCTCAACTATGGGAGACAAACTGAGAAAAAAAAATCCAGAAAATCACATTGTCTGTTTTTTTTTCATTTTATTTGCATATTATGGTGGAAAATAAGTATTTGGTCAGAAACAAGCAATCAAGATTTCTGGCTCTCACAGATCTGTAACTTCTTCTTTAAGAGTCTCCTCTTTCCTCCACTCATTACCTGTAGTAATGGCACCTGTTTAAACTTGTTATCAGTATAAAAAGACACCTGTGCACACCCTCAAACAGTCTGACTCCAAACTCCACTATGGTGAAGACCAAAGAGCTGTCAAAGGACACCAGAAACAAAATTGTAGCCCTGCACCAGGCTGGGAAGACTGAATCTGCAATAGCCAACCAGCTTGGAGTGAAGAAATCAACTGTGGGAGCAATAATTAGAAAATGGAAGACATACAAGACCACTGATAATCTCCCTCGATCTGGTGCTCCACGCAAAATCCCACCCCGTGGGGTCAGAATGATCACAAGAACGGTGAGCAAAAATCCCAGAACCATGCGGGGGGACCTAGTGAATGAACTGCAGAGAGCTGGGACCAATGTAACAAGGCCTACCATAAGTAACACACTACGCCACCATGGACTCAGATCCTGCAGTGCCAGACGTGTCCCACTGCTTGAGCATTTGGATGATCCAGAGGAGTTTTGGGAGAATGTCCTATGGTCTGATGAAACCAAACTGGAACTGTTTGGTAGAAACACAACTTGTCGTGTTTGGAGGAAAAAGAATACTGAGTTGCATCCATCAAATACCATACCTACTGTAAAGCATGGTGGTGGAAACATCATGCTTTGGGGCTGTTTCTCTGCAAAGGGGCCAGGACGACTGATCCGGGTACATGAAAGAATGAATGGGGCCATGTATCGTGAGATTTTGAGTGCAAACCTCCTTCCATCAGCAAGGGCATTGATGATGAAACGTGGCTGGGTCTTTCAACATGACAATGATCCAAAGCACACCGCCAGGGCAACGAAGGAGTGGCTTCGTAAGAAGCATTTCAAGGTCCTGGAGTGGCCTAGCCAGTCTCCAGATCTCAACCCTATAGAAAACCTTTGGAGGGAGTTGAAAGTCCGTGTTGCCAAGCGAAAAGCCAAAAACATCACTGCTCTAGAGGAGATCTGCATGGAGGAATGGGCCAACATACCAACAACAGTGTGTGGCAACCTTGTGAAGACTTACAGAAAACGTTTGACCTCTGTCATTGCCAACAAAGGATATATCACAAAGTATTGAGATGAAATTTTGTTTCTGACCAAATACTTATTTTCCACCATAATATGCAAATAAAATGAAAAAAAACAGACAATGTGATTTTCTGGATTTTTTTTTCTCAGTTTGTCTCCCATAGTTGAGGTCTACCTATGATGTAAATTACAGACGCCTCTCATCTTTTTAAGTGGTGGAACTTGCACTATTGCTGACTGACTAAATACTTTTTTGCCCCACTGTAACTAAATAGGACAGGATAGGAAAGCCACTGTCTGCCATACGCAAAAACCCTATCCAAAATGTGCCAACCGACTGATAGGAAAAACAGGCCCTGAAGTCGCTAGGCTTCAAAAGACTATATCAGCACTCAGGTATATTCTGAAGACAGAGCAAAAGATCAACAGATCAGAGCCAAAAAATGGAATTCAGCTCACCCCCCGGCCAGGGATGGCAGAACTCCCAAAAAACAAGGCAAAACAAAAACAAAACTGAAGTGTACAAAGCAGAGCAGAAAAACTTACCTTTGAGACACAGGAATCAGACTGGTCTCCAAGAATCCAGCAGGATCACCAGCAAGACAGAAGGGCGTCGACTGCCTTATATCCAGTCCTCAATTCCAGCCACCCAGTCATCATCTAGCTGCCCAGGTGTTTGGTAATCAGCCTCACTACCTTCCTTCACCAGAGGAGGGAGTTCATCAGACCTCAACGGTGAAGGGAAAAATGAACTCACAACACCCTCCTATACCAGATACACCTGGAATTAACCTGGAATTAACTCCACATTTACACTATTAACTATCTACAGACCTCAGGTGTTTAATGTCATCTGTGATCACTCTATTGCTTGCACACTTATTCTATACACTACAGTGGTAAGCAAAAGTATTCACCCCCTTGTTTTTTTTAAACTTTTTGTTGCTTTACAACCTGTGTTAAATATTTTTGTAATCAGTTTTGTGTGTCATGCATCAGCAGTAAATAGTCTAAGATGGCGAAGTGAAATGAGAAAAATTTAGACATAGATTAAATTTATGGGATCAAATAACTAATAATTGGCATCTGCACATTTATTCACCTCTTTTGCAATGAAGCCCTTAAAAATTTCTGGTGCAAGAAATTACCCTCATAAGTCACATGCTTAGTGAGAGGAATTCCACCTGTGTGCAATCTAAGTGTCACATAGTCTGTCAGTATATAAACAACTTTTCTAAATGGTCACAGTGGCTGCAACACCTTTGAGCAAGAGCCACCACAAACCAAACACCATGAAGACCAAGGATACCTTTATACAAGTCAGGGACAAAGTTGTTGAGAATTACAAATCAGGGTTGGGTTCTAAAAAATATCCCAATCTGTGATAATCCTCAGAGCACCATCATATCCATTATCATCAAATGGAAAGATCATGGTACCACAACAAACCTGACAAGAGAAGGCCACCCACCAAAACTCTCAGCCCGGGCAAGGAGGTATATCAGAGAGGCAACACAGAGACCAAAGGTAACTCTGAAGGAGCTGCAGAGTTCCCAAGCAGAGACTGGAGTATCTGTCTTCCGAGCACAATAAGCATTACACTCCATAGAAATTGCAGAAAAAAAAGCCATTACTTACAACAATTGTAAAGCTCATATTGAATTTGCCAAAAGTGACATGGGAGACTCCCCAAATGTAATACAACATCAAGGTGACATAATTCACTAATATCTATACATAAAAGAAGTGAATATTCACTAATTCAACAATTACCTACTCAAGAAAAGGTAAAAAGACACAAAAATGTAAGTAAAAATAGAATTTTATTCAGTAACAAATAGTGTTGAGCATTCCGATACCGCAAGTATCGGGTATCGGCCGATACTTGCTGTATCGGAATTCCGATACCGACTTCCGATATTTTTTCAATATCGGAATTCGGCATCGGAATCGGAAGTTCAGTTGATTGACGGCCTGACGTCATCATGATGCGCCGTCATTTCGGGCCTTCCGGGGGTCTCTGCCGGGGGGCTGTGCCGGCCTGCCGGGGGGCTGTGTGGACTGCCCGGGGTCTGTACCGGCCTGCCGGGGGGCTGTGCCGGCCTGCCGGTGGTCTGTGCACCCTGTGGGGGTCTGTACCGGCCTGCCGGGGGGCTGTGCCGGCCTGCCGGGGGGCTGTGCTGATGTCCGGGGGTCTGTGCAAGCATCGTCCGATGGGACTACAAGTCCCATCGGGCGATGCCTGCTACCATGACAGTGATTGACACATTAGCCAATGATGGGACAGTAGTAGTCCCATCATCCGGCTAATGTGTTAAATGTTAAAAAAAAAAAAAAAAAAAAAATACTACATACATACTACATGCTACATACATACTACATATATACTACATACATACTACATACATGCTACATACATACTACATGCATGCTACATACATACTACATATATACTACATACATACTACATACATACTGCATGCTACATACATACTACATACATACTACATACATACTACATGCATGCTACATATATACTACATGCTACATACATACCACATACATACTACATGCATGCTACATATATACTACATGCTACATACATACCACATACATACTACATACATGCTACATATATACTACATGCTACATACATACCACATACATGCTACATACATGCTACATACATACTACATACATACTACATGCATGCTACATACATACTACATACATACTACATGCATGCTACATACATGCTACATACATACTACATGCTACATACATACTACATATATACTACATACATACTACATATATACTACATACATACTACATACATACCACATATATACTACATATATACTACATGCATGCTACATACATACTACATGCTACATACATACCACATACATACTACATACATGCTACATATATACTACATGCATGCTACATACATACTACATGCTACATACATACCACATACATACTACATACATGCTACATACATACTACATGCATGCTACATACATACTACATACATACTACATGCTACATACATACCACATATATACTACATACATACAATACATTCATACAATACATACATAGACATACAGTACATATAACATAGAGTAACATACTTACCAATACTTGTCACATTGTTCCCCGAAGCCATTGTCTTTCCGGAATAAATATTAACATAACAAACCACAAAAATACTCACCCACGATCCGAAGCAGTCCACGAGTGTGTCCCACGACGATCTTGGGTAGAGAACTGCAGCATCAGATGATGCTGCCGTTCTCTACGGGCTGCAGGAATCCAATGACGGAAGGTAGGTATCCTTCCGCACTGTATTCCTCCGCCACTTAAAAAAAAAAAAGTCCCTAGTCTCACTTTATGCCATTGCTGTGTGGGAAATTCCCACACAGCAATGGCATAAAGTGAGACTAG
The DNA here is from genome assembly GCF_039654945.1 of Dendrobates tinctorius. Classification (NCBI taxonomy): domain Eukaryota; kingdom Metazoa; phylum Chordata; class Amphibia; order Anura; family Dendrobatidae; genus Dendrobates; species Dendrobates tinctorius. Next base: position 23,429,445 of record NW_027361738.1, on the reverse strand, counting down.
GGACTTTTTTTTTTTTTAAGTGGCGGAGGAATACAGTGCGGAAGGATACCTACCTTCCGTCATTGGATTCCTGCAGCCCGTAGAGAACGGCAGCAACAGCTGATGCTGCAGTTCTCTACCCAAGATCGTCGTGGGACACACTCGTGGACTGCTTCGGATCGTGGGTGAGTATTTTTGTGGTTTGTTATGTTAATATTTATTCCGTAGACGACAATGGCTTCGGGGAACAATGTGACAAGTATTGGTAAGTATGTTACTCTGTTATATGTACTGTATGTCTATGTATGTATTGTATGAATGTATTGTATGTATGTAGTATATATGTGGTATGTATGTAGCATGTAGTATGTATGTAGTATGTATGTAGCATGCATGTAGCATGCAGTATGTATGTAGCATGCAGTATGTATGTAGTATGTATGTAGCATGTAGTATGTATGTAGCATGCATGTAGTATATATGTAGTATGTATGTAGCATGCATGTAGTATATATGTAGTATGTATGTAGCATGTAGTATGTATGTAGCATGCATGTAGTATATATGTAGTATGTATGTAGCATGCATGTAGTATATATGTAGTATGTATGTGGTATGTATGTAGCATGTAGTATGTATGTAGCATGCATGTAGTATATATGTAGTATGTATGTAGCATGCAGTATGTATGTAGCATGCATGTAGTATATATGTAGTATGTATGTTGCATGTAGTATGAATGTAGCATGTATGTAGTATGTAGTATGAATGTAGCATGTATGTAGTATGCATGTTGTATGTATGTAGCATGTAATTTTTTTTTTTTTTTTTTTTTTTTTTTTTTACATTTAACACATTAGCCGGATGATGGGACTACTACTGTCCCATCATTGGCTAATGTGTCAATCACTGTCATGGTAGCAGGCATCGCCCGATGGGACTTGTAGTCCCATCGGACGATGCCTGCACAGACCCCCGGAGCCTGCACAGCCCCCCGGCAGGCCGGCACAGCCCCCCGGCAGGCCGGCACAGCCCCCCGGAGCCTGCACAGACCACCGGCAGGCCGGCACAGACCACCGGAGCCTGCACAGACCCCCTGGCAGGCCGGCACAGCCCCCCGAAAGGCCCGTACAGACCCCAGAGAGGCTGTACAAGGGCAGGAAAGGGTTTTTCTTATTCCGATACCGGAAGTCCCATAGACTTGAATGGGACTTCCGGTATCGGAATCGGCGATACCGATACTTTTTTTAAAGATCGGCCGATACCATCCGATACGATACTTTGAAGTATCGGACGGTATCGCTCAACTCTAGTAACAAAACAAAATACAGGTAAGGAATGGTAAAAACACATTGGGGGGAAAGTCCTATACAGGGAACTCACTGCAAAATGTATAGGTAGCGGGTAAAATGACTACACAACATATACACTTCCACAAAGTAGCCTACTGGTCAAGCCAATAATAAAGTGCAAAGAGGACATTGGTATAGCATAATTATTTCATAAAAAGTGTGAATTAAATAGGCCATAAGCATGACATATAAAAAAGACCACCAAGAAAAGAAAATATGTAGGAAGGTTTCGTTACCAGTTGCAAGTACCCAGTGACTACCCAAACGTATGGAGGAAGGTACTGTGGTCAGATGAGACCAAAATTGAACTTTTTGGCCACTAAGATAAACACTATGTCCTATGTCTGGCGCCAAACCAAAACAACTCATCACCCCAACAACACCATCACCACAATGAAACATGGTGGTGGCAGCATCATGCTGTGAGGATGTTTTTCAGCTGCAGGGACCGAGAAAATGGTCCGATTAAAGGGAAAGATGTATGATGCGAAATACAGGGATATTCTTGAAGAAAAAAGTTTCAGTCTGTCAGAGGTTTACCTTCCAGCAAGACAATAACCCAAAGCATACTAATAAAGCAACACTCAAGTGGTTTAAGGGAAACGTGTAAATGTTTTGGAGTGGCTAGTCAAAGGTCAGATCTTAATCCCACTGAGAATCTGTGATCAGAATCAAAGATTACTGTTCACCAGAGGAAACCATCTAACTTAAAGGAGCTGGAACTGTTTTGCCTTGAGGAATGGGCAAATATCCCAGTAGCCAGATGTCGGAAGCTCATGGAGACTTATCCAAAGCGACTTGCAGCTGTAATAGCAGCAAATAGAGGCTACCCAAAGTACTGACTTTAGAGGGGTCAATAGTTATGCCCACTGAAGTTTTCAGTTTTTTTGTCCCATTTGTTGCTTGATTCACAATAAAAAGAAAACCAAATGTTGACAGTTGTAGGCATGGTCTTTACATGAACTGATGCAAACCCTCAAAAAAAACTTTAAAATTGCAGGTTGTGAGGTACCAAAACACGGAAAATGCCAAGAGGGTGAATATTTTTGCAAGCCACTGTATATACTATGTAAAAAACTACTGTGAATAATGTCACCGTTGTTCACGTATATGTGATGCACCCACAGGGCCTTAGGATACTCGGTACCGGACAGGTCGGGTTCTTTAAAGGGGGATGTGTCACGGTGGCAGTGACCCGCCCCGTGGCCCTGAGCGTCCAGTAAAGATGGATGTTCAATGAGGCGGAAAATGACAGGAAATGGTAGGAAAAGGGGAATTGTGACGCCACCCATGGTATTCGGCAATGACAGCCGACGCTGCTATACAGATCCTCTAGGACGATGTTACGGCAGCAGAGATGGTATAGCTCTCCATGGTCAGAGCTGTGTCCCAGAGCAGCTAAGATGTTAACTGGTAAGTTGGTGACTGTGATGGTATGTGCGGTGTCAAGCAGGTGGGACGCGAATTACACAAAGGACACAGTGAGGCGCAGTTCCATGGTTTTTACTCACACTTGACCTGAGTGCTCAGGTGTCCCGTTTAGTACTGTGTCCTCCGAGTAAGGGGTCCAGCCAACTCTCAGGTAATTTGGGAAACACCGTTCCAGGACTTCCTTTTGTGTTCCCCCCATTTCTGGTTGTCTCCCTGTGCTGGTCTTTCTTTTCTTCTCGCATAGCACCTTCACAACACTGTCCCTAAGCCATCAGTCTTGGACCTCGTGTGTCAGGCCTCGGGATCTTCTATCTGGCCACCTTTTCAGGGAGTTGATGTTGATGCGGCTGAGGCACCTTCAGTTCCCTCAACCTCTGGCTTGCCAACTGAGTCTGTTGTCTTCTCCACTGGTCTCAGGGGCTTGTACCCCCACTGAGACCTGGTCCTTCCAAACTGGAGCGGGTCCCATGGGTGGCTTGTTGCACTTCCCGTGCCCCAAGGACCCCTTCTGTCCTACTCAAAAACTTCCTTCAGCTCTTCTTTCTGGCTCTGACTCCTCTTACTCCCGTCCTTCTCCTTTGCTGTTCCGTCACCAACTGACTCTTTCTAGAACAATCTATTTACCTCAGGACTAGCTCCTCCCACTAACTGTCACCTCTCCTTCACTGATTGGATCACATACCTCACACCACCTCCTAATCTCCTCCCCCTCTACCTGCCTTTCCCACTCGCTTTCCAACACCCTTTCCTGGCCAGTCTGGTGTGTGTTGGGTGCAAGTGATAGGAGTCCTGGGTGGTGCTCACTCCTTACCTGAGGGTGGGATACCACACTTCTGGATGAGGTGCAGTACCTCTGTGGCAACTGGACCCTCAGGGGTGCCACATAAACACTTCCATTATATACTATATACTGCTTGCAGAGCTCTTGGGCATAGTTATCACCAGTGATCATTGTATTACCTGTACACTTACACCATTCACAATATACTATCTACAAAGCTCTTGTGCATAGTTGTCACCCATGATCATTCAATTACCTGTACACTTACACTATACATTATATACTACCTATAGAGCTCCAGTATGTAATGTCACCTACTTCTTTAAAGGTCCCAGTGTGTTTTGTTTAAGATAGGTAAATAAGGTTATGATCTTCATTTATTATATATTAGTGATGAGTGTTTCTTTCAAGATTCTAATTCAGCTGTTCACTCGAATTTGGCGAGTAAATTGAATTTGCATCAAAGTTATTCAATGCAAATCGAATGTTCCTTTTCATGCTCGTAATAAGTGAGATGTAGTGTAAAAAGAAAATTAATATTCATCTAATTGCTCGCCTCTTCACCCACTGTTCTCTGTCCTCCATGAAGCTCAGCCTGGGTTTTCTTCTTCGCCGTGTGACATACTTTTCCAACATCTTCTCTCTTGCACTGTGGCTCCTAACACATCGAGTTGGCCTCTGATATCAAGTAGTGTGTTGCCCAAGGCCTAGTCAGCACAAAGTGAGCATTAGTTTTTTTTATCCCCTTTCCTGTCCCTCTACAAAGGAACAAAATTGCAACTGGCCATATTTGTTGAATATTCTAATTCAGGAGAATACAAATAAAAAAATAATAATTTGCTCATATCACATATATATATATATATATATATATATATGTATATATATATATGGAGATATATATAATATATATTTCTGTACTATACTATTATTGTTTTTCTACTTTAATCCATAAAGTACTTTCAGATAATGTATATGTCAAAAAACATCAGAAACATTTCCTTTGCACTGTGACAAGGTGACAAAATATTTCTCCTATCTTTTTTCTAATTGAGCTTCATTACAAAAGCAGACGTTATAATAATATTAATAGTTGCGTGGATATGTGTAGATACTATGTAACCCTTCATTCCATTTTCCTGTAGACAATAGTACCTATAAAAAAAAAAAGCGGAAACAAAAATAAAAAAAAAGAGGAACAGATTTCAAAATAGAACATAACACACGCTATGAATGCCACTTCTTTTTATCTTACATTTTAAAAACATCATTGAAATCAGAAAGTTCATTTACAAAGGACTGGCAGTTGCAATCAAAGCGATAATGCAGTGCTGAGAAAAAAGGGTAATTGGTTTGGTAAAGATCGCTTTCCATTACACCATAAAGCACTACACAATAGGAAAGGTCGCCAATTAAGCAATCATGAATACCAAGTACTGAAGCTGATGAAAATAGGGCAGTGGTTTAAATAGATTTGCAAGCAATTTACCTTTTCACAATGTTGGCAATCTGATGCAATTTGCTTGCAATTTTGTGTGCTTTCAGTACACTTGAAGCTGACACTACAACGACCAAATGGCAAAGAGGCCTGCATAGAAAATGTAAAACTATCTTGGCTGCATCAGGCAACCAGAATAGTGGTTCATCAGGAAAATTACAACAATTAACATAAGTGCTGCAAAAATCAACACTTTAAATGTCACACTCACTAGTCTGTCCAAGGACTTTAAAAGTGCCATCTCCATTGCTGGACTAGCGGTAAATATGAAGCAATCACCGACGCGCTTCGAGTCTGATGGCTTTACAATTGATGTGACATTCTCGGAGTGAACAAATAGCTGCTTATTTCTGAAAAGTAACTCTCTCTATATATTGTTGTATATATTTTAATTTTATTACTTGGCCAAAGCAAATTAACATATGTGCTCTTAAATCCATTTGAATGCATAGAATTAAATACCCATAATATTTATTTGTATATTTGCTTATATATGTATTAGATATCTCTGAAAATTAAATCAAACTCCTTTGTTTCATATCAGGAAAACTGACTACAGGGAAAATTGCTGTGGGAGTCAAACACAGAGACGGATAGACAGTAGCCACGGGTGGCAAATTTTACAAGTTCACCTCTCTGCTGGATGCTAACTTGAGCTATCTTAAGGAAGACAGAATTACACTGTAGTACTGCTTATTACATGGTGATACATTTCTTCCCAACTACTATCTCATTGTAGAGATAATGAGTACAAGTGTCATATCATTGAAATTATAATATGTCACATGACTGACCTCACCATTATCAGTGGGCAATCGCAGAAGAATGGCGATGCTCAACCCATTAAATGCTTCAGAATATGTTGAATCACTCTTAGGGATGTCAGCCGACAGAACAGATACATGTGTATTTATTTTTATACTTTGCTGTCATTCTTCTGTGGGTTTCTTCATTGTACGAGATAGGTTGCTGTATAATTTTACTCTTTAGTGATGTTAGGAATATGTAATAATTGGCGGCACAAGGAAATAACAGCTTACATACAGTGATGTGTCAAAGGGAACGGAGACTGATTAGTGCTCATTAGCTGATAATTTGTGTCGTATGACAACGGGTATTGGATATAACACATTTTTAATTATGAGAGTAATCAGTTAATGCTTCTGCATTTTAATAAATGTTTACTTGAGTCTCAACTCCTTCTTGACATCCTCCGTACGGCACAAGTCGGAAGCAGGTGTATGGAGCAGGCTCAAGGCGTGAGCTCGCTGCATATTCTACAGGTAATGGCTGTGTGTTACAGCCAGGACTTGCCTCTAACAAATGCGGGTTGAGCAGCTCATCATTCTATGCACTTGTGACATGATCGCGAGTCACTGATGGGTGGATATGACAGCTGGGGGTCTATTGAAGACCTCCGTGCTTGTCACTATGGAGCTAATTGGAAATTCTGCCTTTGGCTGGGTTTCAAAGAAATCATGATTTCTGCAGTAAACAGTGATTATGTGGCATCACTGTATATAGCACAAGCAATCAGATAATTGCAGCTAAAGGTCCCGTAAGGGGACTATTAAGATCAGTGAAAAAGTAAAAAAATATTTAAAAATATGAAAAAAAAAAAATAAAAAATAACATAAAGGTTCAAATCTCCCCTTTTTCCCCCATTAAAAATAATCATAAAAATACACATTTGTGATATTGCTGTTTTCAGGAAAGCGTAAAATAAGTTTAAATAATTAACCCAATTGGTAAACAACATAAATGAATTAACTTGAACAACACCAAAATTACGTTTTTTTAGGCACGGCAATTGAAGACAAAATGCTGTAACAAGTGATCAAATCCATAGACAGAAAAAGGAACACATTAAGGGGTCTTGGAAAATGGCGACACAAACCAAAAAAGATTTTTTTTGCAAATTTCTGATTTTTCTACACCATTAAAATAGTAAAAAAAGGACGATTGGTATCACAATAATCATACCGATGAGCAGAATGATATTGCAAGGTCATCTTTACCATAAATTGTACACTATAAAACAATTCTCAAAAAACAATGTCAGAATTGCATATTTTCACAATTTCTCCAGATTTGGATTTTTTTGCTTGTTTTCCTCTACACTGTCTAGTAAAATTAATGGTGTTATTCAAAAGTACAACTCGTCCTTTAAAAAACAAGCCCTCATATGTCTATGTGGACAATAAAAGAAAAGAGTTATAACTCTGAGAAGAAAGTGAGGAAAAAAAGGAAAACGCAAAAACAGATATTGGCCCTGGCCCCTGACGTGAATGGGTTAATTTCATTCATACACACCATACATTTGTACAGTAGGTGAATTTAAAATGATATAAAAAGCAGAGGTGATCTAATATCCCAAAATTTGAATTTGGGAGATTCACTCGAGTTTGGCCAGGAAATTGGATTTGCAGAATTCAATGCAAATCAAAAGTGTCACGGTTCCACGCCTCACTGTGTCTAGGATGCAGTTACTGACAGCTCAGTCATCCACTCTGGTACAGGAGCATGCTGAAGCTTTCAGTACTTTGATTAACAGCTCATTCGTCCATTCTGGTGCAGTGGCATGCTGAGCTGTCAGTGTGCCGTCCAACCTGAGACTGGGAGATGCTGGCTGTCTCCAGGTGTTCATTGGTGATTGCCAGGTGATTGTCAGGCTACTTAACTGGGCTGTTTCTCCCAAACCTCTGCCAGACGTACATTCAGCTACTGTGTAGTTTGTCAGTCTGTGCCTATCATTTTGTTTGTTGATCACTCATTGCCTAACCTTGGGCCTCGTTCTGATCACCTGTCTGTTTAACCCGTTCTGCGATTATGTTTATCTCCTGTATTCATACTTCGGAACGTTACTTGACTATGCCTTTGTCTCTTCCTTCTGTTTATGACGTACCCTCCTGGCTTCTGACTTCGGATTCCTTGACTATCCCATCTCATGGCTTGTCCGTGAGAGGTTACTTGGCATCACAAAAAGTGTACTGAGTACTATGACAAGACATTCATTATCTATGTTGTCTCTCCTAACCCCAAAGCATAAAAAACTGAGAGCTGGGAAGGTGCTAAAGAAAAATAAAACATTCTTACCTTGTTCCTCAACTGTCCTGCTGCCAAAGCTCCTCACATTTTCATCTTCACGCTTCCTCTGGTCATTGTCAATGACATTTGTGCCACCTAGTTAGCATGGGACATGCAGGAGCGCTAGGTGTCAGGGCCGGAAGACCTGAGAAAGCAAATGGAGGCGGGAACAGGAAGGTGCAGAGACAGAATATAATATATTATTTTTGTTTAACTTCTTCCCTGCCAAAATAAAGAGTTTAGCAAAATGGCAAACAATGCCAGGAACTTTGCAATTTACTAGTTACAAAAAATTGTCTCCGTTTTCAAGGTTCGGTTTAATTTTAATTTTATTGTTTACTGTTGACTGCTTAGGTTACTGACCACCTGTGCAGCCTTCCAGTCTATTAGTGGTGGCCAATATCTGCAAGGAGTGCAGCGCTTACAGGCTCTTTTTAATAGAACTTGTAGGTGCTGCCCTGAAACTGACCAGATCCAGGTAGTTTCAGTTCCCCTGTGTTTTTCTGCTGCAGCATCAGAGAGCGTTTAGTACAGTGGCAGAGCCTTGTTACTAGCCTGAATTGTCAATCGACCAGGAGTACAAGCAGAAAGGCTGGAGAGCAGTTCTCCTCTAAAAAGAAGATGACAACTTTTAAGGTGCCAATAGATCTTAGATCACAAGCGTTTGTCTCCAAACACCTACATGCATACTCGGCACAAATGAGAGCACATGTGGTTTAACCAGGGAAAACCTCTGCCAGAGACTTATCTCCTGAGGAAACAGTAGGATTGGGCATGTCAACATTATCTAAAAGAGAAGGGTGTAGAGGCACCCAAACACATGGTGAGCTAGTGGTACCAAAATTGGTGGGTTCTGTCAGCAATATGCTAATGTGTGAAAAGGCCCTTTAGTATCCCGCTGATGAGCAAATTAAGGGGACAGTATTTTTTACACAGAATAGACAGCTTTCTTGTATGGGCATTTGTGCCTGCTACTTCAAGTCGGTCCAATCTATTCTGTTGACCGACAATAATTCTGGGGTCAAACCTTACTGATTAAGCATTGATGGCTTATTTTAGGGATGCAACATCAATCTTTTATTCCTACAAAACGTATTTTAAAGGATATTGGTCTCCACATTTTACAATACAAACTGCATATATTATTAAATACTGTACATTTATTATACCTAATGAGATGGGAGTGCTTACTTTCAAAACAAAGTCAGAATGGCTGTATAATTCTTTTTGAATATTGTCTTGCCTGCTGGACTCATTTTAATGTTAGGATTATGCAACCATTTAAACATTGGGTGTAAAAGTAAGTACACAAGGCTAATCATGCCTGAGAGATGTAAAGGATATAGTTTTTAATAGGAAGTCTTATGACAGATCCGCTTTAAAGGGGTTAACACTTTGAAACCCATTGGCTCACTGATGTATAAAATAACAACGTTCCCTTAGTCTCGCACTTTGTTTCTATCAATGCTCCGGTCTTTGTTGATCAGCTGTAGTGGTGACAGCATGCTGACAGCGCTGCAGCCAATTACTGAGTTCAAGAGCTCAGTTGATGTAGACAGCACAAGGCTGAGCTCAGTGATTGGCTGCAGTGCTATCAATGTGACATAACTGCTGAGGCTGATCAACAAAGACCAGAGCAGAAACAGAAAGACAGCACCGGATCCAGGGTTGGCGAATAAAGCTCAATTAGTTATTTTATATATCTCTAAACCTTTAGGCAAAACATAGTTGAAAGGAAGTTCTGGATACATAGGTTTATATCATCCATGAGGAATTGATACAGTCAAGCTGATCTGTCTCTCCATGCTTTACCCAGGCTCCTTAACTCCTCTAGTGGCTACCTCTTTCATTTTCGAACTCTTGTTCTTACCACATTTGTAGTGCCTATGGTTGGAGAGAAAGAACTACTTCACTCTTATGCAAACATCACAGTATCCCTCTGTTGACTTTTATTTTGTACATGTCATGGAAGATTAAGACTAATGCTGGGTAATATCTCTAGAATGGTAAATTTCCTAAGACAGATTTTTCATTTTTGAAAGCAACCGGTTTGGTAAATGCATTCAAAAGGGTTTGGAGTTGGACGGCTTCCTAGCAGTGTGTCTGGCTTCCAGAGGGGACCAGCATGTTCATATACTCTAGAATCTTGCATTTTGTAGGGGAGAGATGGCTGCCAATAGCATTTAGGGGGAATATTCTCACCTATCTAGATCGATCTTCCTACAGCTCATTTGTCCATCAAGTCGCAATGGTTCGACCTTGAGCTGAAGGCTATTTTAAGAAAAAAATCTGCTGCAGCATATGTTGGAGCAATAAACATAAAATTATTATTATTATTAGATTTCTATATTTATGTTTTTTAAAGTTTTCTAAAAGGGGTTTATCTTATTTCACAATTCACACTCTATAATTACAGTGATAGGGTGGATTTTTAGAATAATAGGAGTTTAGATTTGTTATTTTTGCTGATATTTCATATTCTCAGATATTCTCAGTCAATCTTTTTCCATAAACATAAATTTACATAAGGTACCCTCATTCCCCAGGGTTCTTCCACTCTGCACCTGGAAAGCCTAAAATACTCATAGCAACTCATGGCAAAAATTTGCTCATCATTTGCTAATCATCATGTTAATTAAGATACATTTTTTCCTCCAATATTTTAATCAGACTCATTTTCTCACTACTTTCCCCTATAAAAGTTCATAGTGAAGTGACCCTCTTTATGCATCTTCTCTTTGGTATTCAAAACTAAGGTTTAGCAAATATGTTCGGAGTTGGTCGTCGAATTTGAATTTGCCATATTCGTGCCATATTGGTTCCCCATCCGAGCCAATTTTAAGTTTGATGATCGGTTCCAAACATATTTGTTCATTTCAACTTCCACTGATGCCAGTGACATTCGGCTGTGTTTGGCGAATATTGTAAAAACAATATTCGTCACCGATCGTAATCGGAGCCAACATTTTGAAAAATTCACTCTACTCTATTCAAAAGGCCCCAACATATGAAATCGGAAGCAAATAGATGGCTGATAGAGATCTAGTGAGGTATAATATTTTCATACAAATTGGACCTCTCACAATGACTTAATATAGACTTTAGGCTCAAACATTTTTTTATTTATAGTTATGCTCCAATGACATGAATTTTTCAAATGTTCTGCTTTCACTTTGTTAGCCACTAAACATTCTAATAAAAAAACCTTTACAATTTCTTCTCAATTTTATTACCTAATGACAATCCCTTCCTGCATCAGATTGTAATATTAGCGCAAGTGGTTCCTTCACCTATTGTGCAGGGATGACACAGACTCTGGTTCTGTAACCTATAACCAGCAGCCTACTACAATAGTTAGGATCAGAGTTAACTCTGATTCTTGCCACTGAACTCCTAAACATGCTGCTGCTGGTGATGCTGATTGTGGCACCTTAGTGGTTTTATAGAGCTTTTTAGTGTTAACAATAGGCACTATAGGCGCCGTCACAATGTGATTAAAGATTCCCTTAGATTGGTATGGCAGTGAGGGGACAATAGGCCTCAGTGATATTCTGGATCCTATTAAGCCTTGTCTACAGCAGGGTCTTGTTGCATGTTAGTATATACCTGCCTGTGAATGTAACATTGACAGGAATATTACATTATTATATTATCAAAGTGATTAAGGGATTGCAAGGTCAAGTCCCATAGCTCGACTAAAAAACTAAAATAAAAAATGCATAAAATAAAGAATTTAGGCAAATGAAATAATTACAAATATAAACCACTCATTTAAAAAATTTAAAAGTAATTGATGCATACTTTATTTTGCTGCAACCTTAATGACCTGTTGTAGAAAATAAACATGTTATCTATCCAGTAAAAGAGGTAAAAAAATGCAAGAATTACAGTTTTCTGTTCATCCTAACTCCCAAAAACAAGGATAAAAAATGAAATCCTCTTTGTAAAATGGGAGAGATGAAAAAGTTTAGTTCTTGAAACTCGAGTCATATTAAAAGTACAATACTGAGATTGGTATGAAAGAGCTTAAAGTGAACCTGTCAGCAGGATTGTGCACAGTAACCTACAGACAGTGTCAGGTCGGCGCCGTTATACTGATTGCTATGATACCTTGTCTGAGAAAATCCGTCTTGTTGTTGTTGTTTAATCTTTATTTTCAGTTGTGAGTTAATGACATACTCGTGCTCCGGGGCAGCCTGTGGGGGGGTCTTCATGTGGTGCTCTGATTAGGTATTCATAATGCAGCCTGCTGACAGGCCACTGATCCCTCACTGACCTGCCCCCTAGTTTGCATAATGAATACCTGTGCATACTGAAGAAAAAAGAAGAAAACAGTTCTACAGGCAGGGGTCAGCCGTGGCACCTGCACTGCAGCATAATCGAGTGATTTGTGTCCTAGTAATAACTGTAAAATCAATTTGATAATGGCGCCTGCAGCGCCTGCGCAGTAGCAGCTATTGGTGTGTATAGAGCTATTGCGCGGGCGGCGCTATCTTGCTGGAGAAGGAAGAATTCCTCCTCCAAGATGGCGCCACCCACGCCTGCGCAGTAGCAGCTCTCGGAGATCACGAGAGCTGCTACTGCGCAGGCATGAACAGTGCCATCTTGGAGGAGGACATTTTTTCTCTTCTCTAGCAAGATAGCGCCGCCGATGCCTGCGCAATAGCAGCTATCAGATGTGTCATGATCCAAGGTGGATCTGACAAGTAAATGGACAAAGTGAACTTTTTTTCCTTTGGCTTGGTGCCAAAGTGGTGTGATTGCCCCCGGTGGCCATGAGAATTATTACACGTGGTGTCGTTCATTCTAAGTTGCCCCAGTGGTGGTGGGGAGCGGTAGTGCACTTTATTTTCTTTGGTTTAATGTGCACGTGATTATAAATCAGGTGTGAGGCTCTATAAAAGAGTGTCAGGTGTGTTTGATCACTGTTTGTGATATTGTGAGTTAGTCATTCTCAAGGAAGCCTTGGTGAATGAGAGTCCTGGGCAGGCCAGCCAGAGGGGTTGAGTCAGCTATGGAGTCTACATGGAGGGCTGGCATGGCGGGGTGGAGTCGCAGTTTATGGTGTCAGCAGGAGGTGCTTGCATGTCTTGGTGGAGTGGCGACGATGGTGAGAGTTGCACTCAGCATGCTGGACTTGGTTGCTGAAAACTGGACTTATGCATGGCAGAAACTGGACTCATCTTTGGGACTCTGTTTACTGGGCAGCTGCAACTGGTGGTGGACTCTGCTCCAAGGCTGCACTATGGTGATGGATCCGGTTATGGTGATGGATCCGGGTGGAGGAGAAGATGCACGCAGGTGGTGGGCTCTGTTGCTAGGAGCGTACGCAACAGAGCAAAGCTAAGTGGTGTTCCCCCTGTATTGTCATTTTCCCTTGTGTGTGTTTAGTGCAGTGGTGGGATTAGTTTCCGCACCGACCAATTCCCTAGTGAGGGTTTAGGGTCAGGGCGAGTCAGGGTTTTAAGGTTCCTGTGCGTCGCCCGGTGCGGAACCGGCATAGGGAACATTAGGAGTGCAGGGACACTGGCTCAGGGGAATGCAGGTGGGTGGAGTTGGTGATCCCCATGGTGCTGTCTGGGGTTCCCCGAGGTGAAGGGGTATGTCCCTGTAGTGAGCAGACTGGTGTTATAGTCTGCGGGTCTGACGCCAAATCTTCTATACCACCGAAGAGGCCGCCCCTCCTGGTCGTTTGGAGGAAGGTGACCAGCGAGTGTATATTTCCTCCATATTCCTGTCCCCTTCTCCTCCAGGTGTGAGCGGCAGGTGTGCTGCAGGGGGAGTGGGGACAAATCTCAACCCTTGCCATAAACCAACCCAGCGAGGCGCAGACCTCATAGTGAAAGGGTTGGAGGGTGGTGTCCCTTGGTGAATAGCGGGGGTGTGAGTGTGGTGACAGTAGGGGGGCTCCTCTGTTGTCGAGTCCAGAATGATTTCACCAAAATATGACAAACGAATGTGTGACAATAAACGTTCAGGTCCGACCTGTGTGTGAACGAGCATGTATGGGTGGCCACCAAAAAACATCTTGTGGAAGTGTGTTGTGGAGTCCGATCTGCTCATAGCAAACATACATAAACTCTTTCCCCTGGTCGGCGTGAGGCTCTATAAAAGAGTGTCAGGTGTGTTTGATCACTGTTTGTGATATTGTGAGTTAGTCATTCTCAAGGAAGCCTTGGTGAATGAGAGTCCTGGGCAGGCCAGCCAGAGGGGTTGAGTCAGCTATGGAGTCTGCATGGAGGGCTGGCATGGCAGGGTGGAGTCGCAGTTTATGGTGTCAGCAGGAGGTGCTTGCATGGCTTGGTGGAGTGGCAACGATGGTGAGAGTTGCACTCAGCATGCTGGACTTGGTTGCTGAATACTGGACTTATGCATGGCAGAAACTGGACTCATCTTTGGGACTCTGTTTACTGGGCAGCTGCAACTGGTGGTGGACTCTGCTCCAAGGCTGCACTATGGTGATGGATCCGGTTATGGTGATGGATCCGGGTGGAGGAGAAGATGCATGCAGGTGGTGGGCTCTGTTGCTAGGAGCGTACGCAACAGAGCAAAGCTAAGTGGTGTTCCCCTGTATTGTCATTTTCCCTTGTGTGTGTTTAGTGCAGTGGTGGGATTAGTTTCCGCACCGACCAATTCCCTAGTGAGGGTTTAGGGTCAGGGCAAGTCAGGGTTTTAAGGTTCCTGTGCGTCGCCCGGTGCGGAACCGGCATAGGGAACGTTAGGAGTGCAGGGACACTGGCTCAGGGGACTGCAGAAGGTCTCCACTTCCCCGTTTCCCTATTGCAGGGCCCTCCATTGTTAATGTTACCCAGGTTCCCCTTTATTATTTAAATTCGCCTTACTGGAGGCGGGGTTTCCAGACTATTGTATAAATACGTGTAATACCTAAATTCACCAGTTGGAGTCGATGTATCCAGCTGCACATCTTATTATTTAAATTCGCCCAACTGGAGGCGGTGTATCCAGGGTCACGTGTGTCATATGGGTTTGCCTTGCGGTACTCGCTGCGTCCAGACACACGTGACCGTGACAAGATCTCTATACACACCGATAGCTGCTACTGCGCAGGTGCCATTTTCAAATTGATTTTTTTTTGTACTTTCTCAATAATATCAAGAACAGCTATTACAATGACACTAAACATGCGATTATGCTGCAGCGCAGGTACCACGGCAGACACCTGCCTGCAGGAGGATTTCTTTTTCTTCAGTATGTACAGGTATTCATTATGGAAATTAGGGGGCAGGTCAGTGAGGGATCAGTGACCTGTCAGAAGCCATACAGATAAATATGTAAGCAGAGCACTACATGAAGACCCCCAACAGCCTTAAGGCACGATCATATTATTAACTCAAAACTTTAAATAAAAATTACACAACAACCACAAGACGGATTTCATCAAAACAAAGGTATTATTGTAATCAGTATAAAGGCGCTGACCAGACACTGCCTGTAGGTTACTGTGTACAATCCTGCTGACAGGTTCACGTTAAACATGGATGTAAGAAGAACATGAATCAGGGAAGAAGTGATGATCGAATTCAATTCTTTGTTTGTGAACTATCCTATATTGTATGCACTGAAAAATTTGTGATAAAACCTGAAGTCATAGGAACATAGTAAATAACACAGAAAATTCTTTTCTGGAACATGTAGGGATTATATAAGTGTGGATGTCAACTTTGCCACCGTTGCGGAGTCCTGGGTTAGAAATTCACCAAGGATGGTATCAACATGGAGCTTGTGTAGCCTCCATCCGCTGTCATGAGTTTCTATCAAAGACCCCTACAAAATGGGCAGTTCTGTTTGGGAAATTAAATTGTGAACCCCATAGTGGATGGGAAGTGATGTGAATGCTGTTGAGCTCCGGAGAATGCTCACACTATATTTTCCATTAAGTTGGATGGATATTTTGGCGAAGTGTAGCATACATTATACTGCATGGATGTAAAAATCACCCCACCCTCCATCCAAAAAGAAACCAGAAAAACTTGTTATTGCTTTTATTTTATTAAATTAAACTTACTAATTATTCGCTACATGTTATAGATTTTTTAATTACTTTCTGTATAGCCAGTATTGCAACCATACTGCATATTGAAAGTGAATAAGAATTAAACAATTGTACTCTAGTTGGGGTACACTGCTATGGTGTAGAATTGTCTTTCTCCATACTTTAGAGGGGTTATCTATTTCTTGGGGACTTAAATGCATGTATTTGGAGATAAAAATAATTTTTGTCATTGAGTCTTATTAAAACATTTTGAGTCATTTTGCCTTCTATTGTGTTGCACTCTCTATTGCTGTCGTCACAATGAGTGTGTCTACCTCTTTCCTCATAGACTGTAAGCTTGCGAGCAGGGCCCTCACTCCGCTTGGTATTTGTTATAATCTACTGTATGTGATTATTGTTATGCTGTAATGTCTATTGTCTGTACAAATCCCCTCTGAAATGTAAAGTGCTGCGGAATATGTCGGCGCTATAAAAATTAAATTTATTATTATTATTATTATTAGCTAAGAATCTGTCAGTAAGCTCATTCTGACAGTCTGATGGGAGAGTTTGTAATCCTTTACTTGTCTTTTTTCAGATGTCTTCTAAGCTGATTTAACCCCTACACGACATATGATGCACATTTACATCATATGTTGTGTCCCTGCTTTTTATGCGGGAGCACACGTTGATGCCCACATCGTTTATGGCACATGATAACAGATTTAATCAGCTGTCATGTGCCTTTATCAGCTCTACCCTCAGCTGTTAACCTGTTAGATATAGATTGACAGTGAGATTTAACATGCGCAGGCAGGGAGAGCGTCATTCCACGCTCCCATCTGTGACATGATCGTGAAGCGCCGATGGGTTGCCTTAACAGCCAGGGGTCTGATGACACTCTTATGCCTGTCATTACGAACCTCCTGTGAACACGGCTCTTGGTGTTCATGCACTGTTATGTACAGCATAAGCAATCGCATGATCGCAACTTCAAGTCCCCAAAGGGGACTAACAAAAACAGTGAAAAAATGTTTTTTAAAAATTTAAAAAATCATAACAATTCTAATCACCCACCATTTTGCCCCATTGAAAATAAAACAATAAAAAAATAAAAAATACACATATTTGGTCATATTTGATCACCTTGTTTCATATGATTACAGTGCTATATTACCTACCCCTTACATACCTCCCATTTTAATAAGTCAGTGATGTAATTTTTTTTTCTAAAGACAGTCACTCTTCTGCAAAGCCCACTCCACTCGCATTCTTTCCAGAAGTTCATTGGCTCATTGATTAGCGGTGACATCTGGGTCAATATTAGATAATAGTATCACTCGATGTGTCTAGCAGTGAAGGCTTCGTGTTATATTTAGCAAAGCAATGCCCTTCCCTAAAATAAGACAGCATATTTGGCCACAGATAGATTTCCTTTCAATCACTAAGTGCCAATTCAGAATTACGGAAGTCTGTAAATGTGAGAGCACGGATTATAGGATTATCAAACAGATCTGTTATCAAGTCTGTTACTAAAAGAGATGGTGATATAAAAAATGCACAGATGGGACCAAAACAAAAAAAAAACTGACCATAACTTGCCCTATTGTGTTTCCAGCAATCTCTAATTACAGCAACATACAAGAATAAGAGATTTAAGGGCAGGTGATGGGATAGGAGAGAAACCTGTTTGACTTAAACAGCACAGGATCCCTCACCATCAAGCCTGATGTACATCAGCCTGACAGCTAATTAGGGTAGACATGAATTTTTCCAATGTAACAGATGTTCGCTAATCAGGCCAGATTTGGAGCCCTTGCGCCAGCAACATTTCATGCACAATTTAACTATCTAAAAGGAATAAACTACTTAATGCATTGTACTGGAGGCACAGCTGTTTCACAATCAGAAAATTTGCTGTCAAAGATGTTCCCTTTAAAACTGACATGTTTTTATATAACTCTGATGGGGTGTTTATAATGTATTAATAGTTGTCAGTGAGTGCTTCTGTCATCATGAAGAAATAAAATATTTCTAAAGGTATATTAAAAGAAGCAGACTCATTTCTATTCTGAAAAAAAATAATCCATTCAGATCATTTAACTCTATGGCATAAAAGATGATTTAAAAGGCGTAATACTTTTTTTTTCTCCCCCCCCTAAGATGAATTCTGCATGAATGTGAAAAGCTAAACAATTGCCATTAATAATAAGCTTTTAGGCAACACAAGTAGTAATGTGCTTTTCTATTATAGTGCTGGAAATAACAATGCAATAAAAACAGGATATTTTTGTTCTGCGTTAGACTTGCTTTTTTTTTTATTTTTACTTTCGCATATATTTAGAATGTCTATTTTTCTAGCAAAAAACACAAATATCCTGAACTAAAAAGTAAAAAATAAACTGCAAATAATGCATAAAGGTAATAATAATAAGGGTATTTAGTAAACATAATTTTGATCAAAATAATGTACAAGCCATCCCGTTAATGGTCATGTGTTAATATGCACTTACATTGTGCATACACATTAACTTACTTTCTCAGTTCAGACTCCAGTTTTTTTATTCATTTCATTGTGCATTCAGTGCATATATGGGTGTGACCGCCCTCTTTCTGAGCTGGGAAAACCATCCAGTCTGGCCTATGCTTTTACTAGTGGTTCAGTCCCTCGATCCTTGTTCACATTCACGTCACTTGGCAAGTTAAAAGTTTTTAAATACTAGAGTAGGGACTGTCCCACAAGGGTTGCCGTGACGTGGCGGGATGGCTTGTACATTATTTTGATCAAAATTATGTTTACTAAATACCATTATTATTATTATTATTATTATTATTATGACCTTTATGCATTATTTGCAGTTTATTTTTTACTTTTTAGTTCAGGATATTTGTGTTTTTTGCTTTTTGTTTTCTCTGGTTAATGGTCATGTGTTAATATGAACTTACATTGTGTATACACATTAACTTACTTTCTCAGTTCAGACTCCAGTTTTTTTGTCTATTTTTCTAGTACGTTTAGCACTTTGAAAGTATTTCTTCCGCTTCAAGAATTTATTTGCGAAACGTATCGCAACTATTGAGAATATGCTTTTCAATGTCTCTTATTGGAAAAAAAAAATCAACGCCAAAATGTAAAAAAAAAAAGTGGTAATTTGGATAAAGCAGATTGTAATTTTTTTTAGATAAATTATAGCACGGAATGTATTTTATCGTTTATTTACGGTATTTTTTATCGTGGCTTTAAAATGAATGTCCCTTTTAAAACAGGAAAAATAATACCTTTATATAATGTTAGCCAGTAGTTAAAAAATATTAAAATGCGAGAGTCCTCAATGGTTGATACCTTTTAATGGCTAATTGAACAGATGGTAATAAATAGCAAGCTTTTGAGACTATTCAGGTCTGATGATATTATGCCTGATGAAGAGACCTGAGTAGTTTCAAAAGCTTGTAATCTGTTACCGTCTTTTTAGTTAGGCCGGAGTCACACTAGCGAATAAATCGGATGAATGCAATGTGATAAAAAAATCGCATTGCATTCGTCCCAATGTTATTCTATGGTACAGCTCCCATCATCCTTTTTTTTTTCGGAATGTTTCCTCAGACCGAGACAATGTCAGCATGCTGCGATTGTCACCGATTTTCGGATCGGACTCACCAATGCAAGTCTATGGGTGCGATTAAAAATCGGATTACAAACGGACCACAAGTGTGACTTGCGATAAAATCGCAAGACTTCTCCAGGTCAACAGGAAAGAGCATCAGGCATTGGCATTGGATGTCAATTGGATGCTTAGATGTGAATAAAATCGGTTCATCGCCGGAAATTCGGATGACAGATGGATCCCTGGACAAGAAACCTTTGTGCAATTTCGTACCGTAAAAATCGTACCGATTTTCTAATCATTGTGTGTGACTCCAGCCTTAGCCATTAAATGGCATCAACCACTGAGGATTCTCAAAATTTTTTACCTTTAAAACATGAAAGATATCCAGTTTTCTATTATTCCATTAATTACGGTTCTCACAAAATTTTTGACTCGTAAAATGCAGAATAAAAGTTTGTTGGGATACTTTATTTGGCTTTGTAACATTCTGCGACCCTCAAGATTAAGTTTTATATTCTCAAGATGCTTCCATTATAAGTGTTTTCAAGTGGCCCTAATTATGTCGTATCTTTTTGGGGGTTTTAAGGCCTAGTAACTTTTCATGTCTTCATCTATGTATTTTGAGGGCAAGAGCTCTTTTATAGTCTCATTGTCCTAGCCGCGTAGAGGCTTATTGTTGAGGGATAGGCTCTATTTCTTAACCGCACAATTTTGTGATAAAACAATGTATTTCAAAAATGTTTATTTTTTTGTTGGAGAGATCAATTCCACACTTTTTAGGGTTATTTTGGGCTTTTATTTTCATGCTGTTCAACATGCGATCTGTATGACATGTTGACTTTATTTGCCCTAATTTCATCAGTGTTCTTTAACAACGTTTTATCAGAGTTTGGTCAGTGTGTCAGTTTTTATCATCAGAGTTTGATCAGAGTTAGTTTCATCAGTGTTTGGGCTCGCTCACACAACCATATACACATAGCTGACTTCTATCTGTATTTTACAGCACTCCATCCAATCTTATACTCTGGGGCACTTCCAACCAGCGCTTGTTTTAGCTGTCTACTTTACATCCCCCTTAGAGCACTTGATCCTGTGATCTTTTGCTTTCACAGGAGAACAGGGTTTCACAAGAGAGCCAAGATGGCAGCCATGAAAGCTTTGAGCAGGCACCTGTCTGCCAGGGCAACCCATTGACACTCCTTGATCATATTGCGGAGGGCTGATTGTAGCTGATTCACGCTCAAACCTGTGATCATTCAATTTAAATGCCATAGCCAATGATTGACAGGGCCATCAAAATGGTTAAACAGAAGCGATTGAAGCAAGCCCTAGTCACTGCTGTTACAAGCAGATGCCGGCTGTGCCACAAAGCCAGCATCTGCCACATTCAGAGCAGGTTCTGCTGGTTATCTTGCTCTGTACATGTGGACCCGTTGACATACAGTTAAATCCACATGTTCCACGAGGTTAATAAACATTTGATAAATGCAGGTCACGTTGCACTAAATTAAGAGGCACTTGACCTGGATGTTGGACTCTACTTGTTCCCTTTTTACCTTACAATAACTCACAAACAATTATCTATTAAGTCTCCAGATCTTTATGCCTTAAAATTAAGCATTCCATTAAGCATTTGTACAATTCCCAGATGTCATTTCAATTTGTATGAGGCCAGCTTCATGTCCAAGAATTGATTTACTTCAGATCTTTTTACGCAACCTGCAGGTGTCTTTTCCAATACATAATGTACTGAGACAGTCATAGGTTTATCAGGTTGCACTGAAACTAAGGAAGGGTTTGATAACAATAAGCCATGGCACGAAAAAATAGCATTTCACTTTGACAAGAATTCAGATTAAATCGAGTATGAAAAAAGGAAAAAAAAAAACTTTTGTCCCCGATTCAAAATCAAAAAACTCAAATGCAACTCAAAAATAAGTCAATAAGCAGAACATTTTTATCTAGAATTTACTGTGGGTTCTGATATATGGAACTAAGTCTCTGTATGTCAAAATATGTGAAATAAATGATATTGTTCAATTCAAAGTTTATAAATGTGAGTAAATCATAGTGGAGGGCCACTGATGCGTCTAGATGACCATACACATTAGATGAATATAGTCAGAATCCACCAATTAAATGTGGACTGACAAAACATATAATGTACAGATGCAGAAAAGAAGATTTTGTCAGTAGAAATGAAAGAATATATTCAAGTGGAAATTAATTCTCCTCAAATTTGCATTCCCCAAAATATAGATTTTTTTTGCAAGACGTTCCAAAATTCCAAAGTGTTGGGCAATCGTAGACAAATGGCAAAAGTTAAAAAAAAGAACAATGCTCACCTCACTGCTTACCTGTCCTGCCAACCTCACAGCCCGCTTACTGGTCCTTTCTACCTGTTCTTTTCACCTTCCCCATCACACATGTCCACTGTGGCCTGCTTCACTCTATGCCAGCTCTGAATAGGATTTTGACATCACTGTGTGCTGTACCGTCATAGTGTATCTCATGACGTTACGAACTGCATCACCTGATGCCTAGTCAGTGCTTTGGGGGATGTACATCATTATATCACATTATGCACCACAATAGCACAGCATTGGGACATCAGAGACCTAGTTGGCGACGGAAGCACAAGCATAGAGTGAAGACAAGTGAGAGGCAAAACAAGTACCGTATTATTATTATTATTATTATAATTATTATTTCTTTTTTTTTACATTCTAAATTTATTATGCTCTAGGGTCTAGAAAGATTCCCATAACATAATAAGGAACATATAATTAGCTTGGAATAACCTAAATGTGAATCAAATTTCCCTGTTAATATTTTGTGATTAAATTTGCTGATGACACAAAGCTAGGAGCGATAGCTAATACTAGAGAAGAGAGAGAGAGGATTCAAAAAGATATAAATAAACTGGAGAAGTGGGCAGCAACTAAGGCTGGTTTCACATTTGCGTTTTTTAGCGTTGGAAAAAAACGCACACCTGCGCATGCGTTTTTTCCCCTATATTTAACATGGGTGCGCATACCTGCGCACTGGTCAGCGCATGTATGCGATTTTCATGCGCTGCGTTTTTTTGGGGTGTGCGTTGGGATTTTCCAGACGCAGCATGTTGCATTTTTTGGCCCTGCAAAAAAGCGCATGCGCACATATGCGCACATTTTGCGCTAAAAATGGCCATTATAGCCTATGGATGCGCATATGTGCGCACTGGCATGCTCATGTATGCGTTTTTTTGCATATGCGTTTTTTTTTTTAAACCATGGAATTTAGGGGTTTGGGTTAGAGTTAGGGTTAGTTAAGGGGGTTTAGGGTTAGGGTTATGGTCAGGGTCAGGGTTAGGGTTAGGGTTAGGGTCAGGGTTAGGGTTAAGTATGGTTTTGTTAAGGATTAGGGTCATGGTTAGGGTCAGGATTAGGGTTAAGTATGGTTTTGTTAAGGGTTAGGGTCAGGGTTAGGGTTAGGGTTAGGGTTAGGGTCAGGGTTAGGGTTAGGGTTAGGGTTAGGGTCAGGGTTAGGGTCAGGATTAGGGTTAAGTATGGTTTTGTTAAGGATTAGGGTCAGGGTTAGGGTCAGGATTAGGGTTAAGTATGGTTTTGTTAAGGGTTAGGGTCAGGGTTAGGGTTAGGGTTAGGGTTAGGGTCAGGGTTAGGGTTAGGGTTAGGGTTAGGGTCAGGGTTAGGGTCAGGATTAGGGTTAAGTATGGTTTTGTTAAGGATTAGGGTCAGGGTTAGGGTCAGGATTAGGGTTAAGTATGGTTTTGTTAAGGGTTAGGGTCAGGGTTAGGGTTAGGGTTAGGGTTAGGGTCAGGGTTAGGGTCAGGATTAGGGTTAAGTATGGTTTGGTTAAGGGTTAGGGTCAGGGTTAGGGTTAGGGTTAGGGTCAGGGTTAGGGTTAAGTATGGTTTTGTTAAGGGTTAGGGTCAGGGTTAGGGTTAGGGTTAGGGTCAGGGTTAGGGTTAGGGTTAGGGTCAGGGTTAGGGTTAGGGTTAGGGTCAGGGTTAGGGTTAGGGTTAGTTAGGGTTTAGGGTTTGGGTTAGGGTTAAGTATGATTTGGTTAAGGGTTAGGGTCAGGGTTAGGGTTAGGGTTAGGGTCAGGGTTAGGGTTAGGGTTAGGGTCAGGGTTAGGGTTAGTAAAGTCATGGTTTGGGTAGTTTGAGGGGCCACCTAAAAATGTTGGAAAAAAACGCAAATGCGGTAAAAACGCGCTAAAAACGCATACAAACGCATAAAAACGCTGCGTTTTTTTCATGCATGCTCATAAAAATGCTTAAAAAAAACGCAGCAGTTGTATGCTTATGTATGCGTTTTTTAAATGCGTTTTTTTGCGGGAAAAACGCGCTGCAAAAAAAAGCAAGTGTGAAACTAGCCTAACAGAATGGTTTTTAACAGGGGAAAATGCAAAGTACTACATCTGGGCAATAAAAATGAAAAAAGCATATACAGTATGGGAGGTATAGGGCTAAGCAACAGCACATGTGAAAAAGACTTGGGTATACTAATAGATCACAGACTGAATATGAGTCAACAGTGTGATGCAGCAGCAAAAAAGGCAAATGCAATTCTAGGATGTATTAACAGAAGCATACAGTCTAGATCACGTGAAGTCATTATTTCCTTCTACTCCTCTTTGGTCAGACCTCATCTGGAATATTGTGTCCAGTTTTGGGCACCACATTTTAAAAAAGACATCAACAAACTGGAGCAAGTTCAGAAAAGAGCGACCAGAATGGTGACCGGTCGGCAAACCCTGTCTTATGAGGAAAGGTTGCAGGATTTGGGAATGTTTAGTTTGCAAAAGAGAAGACTGAGAGGAGACTTAATAGCTGTCTACAAATATCTAAAGGGCTGTCACATTGTAGAAGGATCAACTTTATTCTCATTTGCACAAGGAAAGACTAGAAGCAATGGGATGAAACTGAATGGGAGGAGACACAGATTAGATATTAGAAAAAACTTTTTGACAGTGATCAATGAGTGGAACAAGCTGCCATGAGAAGTGGTGAGTTCTCCTTCAATGGAAGTCTTCAAACAGAGGCTGGACAGACATCTGACTGGGATGATTTAGCGAATCCTGCTTTGAGGAGGGGGTTGGACCAGATGGCCCAGGAGGTCCCTTCCAACTCTACGATTCTATGATTCTATGATTCTATTCTATGATTTGCCAAATTCGAATGTTGGCAGATTCGATTATCTCTATTAGTCACATTGTATTGCTTTTGTTCTTATGGTAGATATATTGTTGCAAAGGTATCTAGCAGTGTTTAACCCCTCTCTTCCTATTAGCTTAACCTAACTGTGTCTGTCCGTGTCTACCTGTCTCTCACTATGCTTTGTGAGCCTTACTTTTCCTCCCTTGCAGTGTGAAAGGACGTGAAGCCTAACACTTTACCATGCTGGAAGTTCATTAAGCTTTTAAACAGACTATAGCTGTATTTTTAAATTGCCAAGTGAGTTCAAGAGACCTGAGGGAGGTGAAGAAGTGGCTCATAAGTGGAGAAAGAAGCATGTTTTGCTGATAAATGTGTTGCAAAGTTTTGTATCACTTACCAATTACTTAAAAAGGATTATTTAATTTACGAATACACACAGAAACCACAAAAAACCCCACTTGACAAGGACCCCTGTATTTAAAATATCTAAAATATCTAAGAATATCTCCATGGTATTTCTGGCATGTATACACCATAGTATGATATGACATGGCTTTATTTATATCAGGTAGTAACTCCAATTTTTAGTTATTTGCACAATGTCAAAATGGATGTGGCTAACAGTCCTTGATCCGGCGAAAAGTGGCTGCCATTATCATGGGGTGTAGAGTAACATCTCTATTTTTATTATTTATTTTGACCTCTATATAACCAAAAAGTGCTCCCATCCATATAGAGTAATTTTATTAAACATGATCTGCAAAAGATAAGTAACTATTATATGCTTAGAGCTGGAGTTGCAATTTAAGAAAAACTGTAAAACTAAGTCAAGTTTCAAATGTAGTCCTCGAAAAAAAAAAAAGGTCCAGCATTCTAGGGAAAAGCAGCAAAGTTATATTTAAACTTGCCAATTTTGGATGTGTATAATCAGAAGACACAATGCACTCCAAGAGTGGAGTTCTCCAAATTCCCCAAAGTGATGCAGAATGTTCAGCATCTGTCTAATGGAAATAGACATGCTGTATAAAGCCATCTCTCATGAAATCTTTTGTCTGGCAGATGTGAGAATGGCGAGGAGCGGTATTAGAATTTCTTAGCTGATTCGCTTTCTTGACATCCTCTACAAATTTCACTCTCTTATTCAATGTATTTTGACATGACAGGCCATTCAATGAATATTCTGGATTGTACTTTGCAGGGCTTTGTAAGAGGGGTCATATTAATACTTCAGGCTTGGAACCTTTTAAGTATTCCGCCAGATAGAAATAATATTTAGTTATTGAAAGTGAATTACAGTTCAGTCAAAATTATTGTATTTTATGTGGCACTTTTATTTTTTTTCTTTTGTCCTACATTTCTCATGAATCTTCGTAAGTACTTTCAGAATATCATACTTCTGAGCTTATGATTTAATAGTCATTTTTTATTTTCGTAGTAATTAGAGTTGGACTGGCATCCACAGGGCTGCCACCAGAAATTTCAGGGTCCCATACTGACAACATTTTGGGGTTCCCTTGAGAGTCCACCCAGGCTCTGCCCCAACCTCACCTCCACCCCTCAAATCTTCCACAGTCCCCCTGCCCACTCTTGGAAAAAAACTCTTCTGCACCACGTGTTCACCAATTACACATTAACAGTTTCCATCGAACGTCACATCACATATATAGCCATCAGCTTTTGTTTTGGCCAAAAGATTTTTTCAGCTTGTCACCAAGACAAGGTAGACTCTTTTGTCCGAGCGCTACTCTTCTATAACCTGTTAAACATCTCTTAACCCCTTTCTGCCGTCGGACGGAATAGTACGTCCAATGGCAGCACCCCTGCTTTGATGTGGGCTCTGGTGGTGAGCCCGCATCAAAGCCAGGACATGCCAGCTGTTTTGAACAGCTGACATGTGCCCACAATAGGCGTGGGTAGAATCATGATCCACCTGCACCTGTCAAATGTCGCTGTCAAACTCTGACAGCGGTATTTAACAAGCAGCTGGAAATGTGCTCACCGCTGACCCCTGTCACGTGATCAGAGGTCATTGGCTTGTTGGCATAACAACCAGAGGTCTCCTGGAGACCCCTATGGTTTTTGATGCCGGATTGCTATGAGCGCCACCCACCCTGATCTGAGCATTGCCTCTATGTAGCAGTCGATCAAGTTGTGGCAGCTTCTAGCCTTCCATGGAGGCTATTGAAGCATGCCAAAACTTAAAGAAAAATAGTTTTAAAAATATAACAAAAATAAAAAAATATAAAAGTTTAAATCACCCCATTTCGCCCCATTCAAAATAAAACAATTAAAAAAATCACACATACACATATTAGGTATCGCCATGTTCAAAATCTCCCGATCTATCAATAAAAAAAAGGTTGCTAAACGGTGTAGTGGGAAAAAATCGAAACACCAAAATTAAATTTTTTTGGTCCCCGCGACATTGCATTAAAATGCAATACCGAGCGATTAAAAGAACATATCTGCACAAAAGTGGTATCATTAAAAACATCAGCTCGGTGCACAAAAAATAAGCTCTCACCGAACCCAAAATCACGAAAAATGGAGATGCTACGGGTCTCAGAAAATGGCACATTTTTTTTAGCAAACTTTGGAATTTTTTTTCACCACTTTGATAAAAAAAGAACCTAGACATGTTTGGTGACTATGAACTCATAATGACCTAGAGAATCATAATGGCAGGTCATAATGGCAAAAAAGCCAATCAAAAAACAAGTGTGGGATTGCACTTTTTTTGCAATTTCACCACACTTCGATTTTTTTCCTACTTTCGAGTACACGACATGCTAAAACCAATGATGTCATTCAAAAGTACAACTCGTCCCGCAAAAAATATGCCCTCACAATGGCCATATTAACAGAAAAATAAAAAAAGTAATGGCTCTGGGAAGAAGGGAAGTGAAAAACGAAAAAGCAAAACCAAAAAAAGCTCCGGTCATTAAGGGGTTAAAATATCCAACAATACATATTTTTACTTATATTTTTATTTATTTTTCTTTAAGGGAATGTGTGACATACATTTTTTTAAAATGACCACTAATACCACATACAAGGGAAAAATACTGTCACACCATGGCCGGACCACATATTACCACCTCATAATGAACAAATAATGTCACATACAAGGAACAAATACCGCCAGACCATGACTAGACCACATATTGCACCACATAGTGACCGAACAATACTACATACAGGGACAAATACAGGCACATCAATCATGATCAGTTAAAATATAATCACCACATAGTGACTGAATAATGCCACATACAAGGAACAAATATCGTCACCATGGCCAGTCCACTTGTTACTACCACATAATGACCAAATAATACAGTACCACATACAAGGGAGAAATACTGCCACACCATGACCAGAACTCATATTCCCACCACCAGCGTCGGACTGGCCCACCGGAGAACCGGTGGATTCTCCGGTGGGCCCTGGCATCTGGTGGGCCCTGGCACCTGCTGGCATACAGGGCCAGCAGTTGCCTAGGGCCCCCGCTGCTCCAGGGGCCCCCAGCCAGTGGTGTGTCGCACACCATGCAGCTGCTATGGGGGCCCCTGCCAGCGGAGCAGCAGCGGGTGTCAGGAGGCAGGAGCCCCTGTCCCCGCTGCTAAAGAGAAATGAATATTCACTGCGAAGCAGTGAATATCATTTCAGGTCTCCACCCCCAGAGGCCCCGCCCCCAGCCCAGTAAGCCGCTCTGCATCAGGGCCGGCGCCGCCCTCAGTCCTCTCTGCTCCTGGCTCACAGCCAGTGCGCGATGACGTCACTACATCGCGCACCCGCTGTGTGTCTGGCAGAGGGGGCAGCTCCTGACACTGAAGCCGGGATCAGCGTGGGAGCGAGGAGGAGAGGTGAGTATTGTGTTTTGGGTTTTTTTATATCTCTCGCTCTCTCTATCTGTCTCTCTCTATCTCTATATCTCTATATATCTCTCTCTCTATCTCTCTTATATCTATCTATCTTTCTATCTCTATCTATTATCTATATCTATATCTATCTCTACATCTATCTCTATATCTATCTATCTCTATATCTTTCTATATATATATATCTCTATATCTATCTATTATGTCTATCTATCTATCTCTATATCTATCTTACTCTATCTATCTCTATATCTATTATCTCTATATTTATTATCTATCTAGCTACCATCTATATCTATCTATCTTTATCTATATATATATCTCTATCTAATATCTATATCTATCTATCTCTATACCTATCTATCTATTTATCTATCCGTTATCTATCTCTATATCTTTTCTCTGTATCTATCTATCTCTATATCTATTTCTCTCGCTATCTATCGCTCTATCTCTATATCTATCTCTATATCTATCTTTATATCTATATCTATATATCTATCTCTATATCTATATCTATTTCTCTCTATATCTATCTCTATATCTATCTATCTATATATCTCTATCTATCTCTATATCTATCTCTCTGTATATCTATCTATCGCTCTATCTCTATATCTTTCTATCTCTATATCTATATATCTATCTTTCTCTATCTATTTATCTCTATATCTTTTCTCTGTATCTATCTCTCTCTATATCTATATCTATCTATCTATCTATCTCTATATATATCTATTATCTCTATATCTATATCTATTTCTCTCTATATCTCTCTCTATATCTATCTATTTCTCTCTATCTCTATATCTATCTCTCTGTATATCTATCTATCTTTCTATCTCTATATCTATCTTTCTCTATCTATCTATCTATCTATTTATCCCTATCTATTATCTATATCTATCTCTATCTATCTATCGCTCTATCTCTATATCTATCTTTCTATCGCTACATCTATCTCTATATCTATCTTTCTATCTATCTCTATATCTATATCTATCTATTATGTCTATCTATCTAGCTATCTCTATTATCTATATCTACCTATCTCTATATCTTTCTGTCTTACTCTATCTCTATATCTATCTGTTATCTCTATATTTATTATCTATCTTTATCTATCTATCTCTATCTATTATCTATATCTATCTCTCTATCTATTTATCGATCTCTGTATCTATCTCTCTCTATATCTATCTCTCTCTATATCTACCGCTCTCTCTATCTATCTTTATATCTATATCTATCTATTATCTCTATATCTATCTACCTATCTATCTCTATATCTATCTCTATATCTGTTTCTCTCTATATCTATCTCTATATCTCTCTCTCTATAGCTATCTATATATTATCTCTATATCTATCTATCTATATATTATCTCTATATCTATCTATCTCTATATCTATCTATCTATCTCTATATCTATTTGTTATCTCTATATCCATATCTATCTCTATATCCATATCTATCTCTATATCTATCTATCTATCTCTATATCTATCTTTCTATCTAACACCATATCTCTATATCTATCTCTATATCTCATTATCTATCTATCTCTATCTCTCTTTATCTATCTATCTATTGATCTATCCATCTATCTCTATATCTATCTCTATATCTATCTATTATATCTATCTATTATCTCTATTATCTATCTATCCATCTATCTATCTAGCTATCTCTATCTATCTCTATATCTCTCTATATCTATCTATCTTTCTAACTCTATATCTATCTATCTCTATACATATCTCTATATCTAGCTATTATCTCTATATATATCTCTATATCTATCTTTCTATATCTATCTGTCTCTATATCTATCTATCTCTATATCTATTATCTCTATATCTATCTATCTCTATATATATCTCTATATCTATTTTTATTTATAGCCATCTATCTATATATATTTATCTCTATATCTATCTATATATGTCTATATTATTATTATTATTATTATTATTATTATTATTATTATTATTATTATATCTGTATATCTCTGTCTATTATCTATCTCTGTCTATTATCTATCTCTATCTATATATCTCTATATCTTTCTATCTATAGCTATCTATCTATCTATCTATCTATCTATCCATTATCTATCTATCTCTATATCTATCTACCTATCGATCTATCTATCTATATTTCTGTCTATATCTATCTTTAAATCTATCTCTATCTATCTCTATGAATCTTTCTATCTATATCTATCCATTATCTACTTTCTATCCATTATCTACTATCTATCTCTATATCTATCTATTTCTACATCTATCTTTCTATCTATATCTATCTAACTCTATATATCTATATAGCATTATTCCCTATGAGGGGGTGCATTATTCCCTATGAGGGGGGCAGTATTATACCCTATGAGGGGGCAGCATTATACCCTATGGGGAGGCAGCATTATACCCTATGAGGAGGCAGCATTATACCCTATGAGGAGGCAGCATTATACCCTATGAGGAGGGCAGCATTATTCCCTATGAGGGGGGCAGTATTATACCCTATGAGGGGGGCAGTATTATACCCTATGAGGGGGTGCATTATTCCCTATGAGGGGGGCAGCATTATACCCTATGAGGGGGGCAGTATTATACCCTATGAGGGGGGCAGTATTATACCCTATGTGGGGGTGCATTATACCCTATGAGGGGGTGCATTATTCCCTATGAGGGGGGCAGTATTATACCCTATGAGGGGGGCAGTATTATACCCTATGAGGAGGTGCATTATTCCCTATGAGGGGGTGCATTATACCCTATCATTATTTCCTATGAGGGGGGCAGTATTATACCCTATGAGGGGGGCAGTATTATACCCTATGAGGGGGTGCATTATTCCCTATGAGGGGGTGCATTATTTCCTATGAGGGGGGCAGTATTATACCCTATGAGGGGGGCAGTATTATACCCTATGAGGGGGGCAGTATTATACCCTATGTGGGGGTGCATTATACCCTATGAGGGGGTGCATTATACCCTATGAGGGGGTGCATTATTCCCTATGAGGGGGGCAGTATTATACCCTATGAGGGGGGCAGTATTATACCCTATGAGGAGGTGCATTATTCCCTATGAGGGGGTGCATTATACCCTATCATTATACCCTATGAGGGGGCAGTATTATACCCTATGAGGGGGGCAGTATTATACCCTATGAGGGGGTGCATTATACCCTATCATTATACCCTATGAGGGGGGCAGTATTATACCCTATGAGGGGGGCAGTATTATACCCTATGAGGGGGTGCATTATACCCTATGAGGGGGTGCATTATACACTATCATTATACCCTATGAGGGGGGCAGTATTATATTCTATGAGATGGCTGCATTATATTCTATGAGGGGGCTGCTTTATATTCTATGAGGGGGCTACCCCAACTCCTGCTACATAATTAAGACATGTACAACCTTATATTATACCCGGATATTAGTGTGTTTTACCGCACAATTGGTGGTCTGGTATTTAACTCTATGCAGCTACATAGTGGGCCCCAAGAATGATTTTCTCTGGTGGGCCCAAGGTGTTCCAGTCCGACGCTGCCCACCACATACAAGGAATAAGTATGGCCACATCATGACCAGAACACATATTACCACCCCATAGTAATCGAATAATGCCACATACAGTAAACAAATGCCACCACACCATGACCAAATCATATATTTCCACCACATAGTGACTGAATACTACAAATCTGATCATTAATAAAAAAAAACAATGCTAATATTATCATAAGTTTCATTATACACAGGAGCTGTGCACATAGTATAAAGTGTATAGTATCAGTGTACGGGTAACACTGACTCACCAGTGACATTATACACAATAGATCTGTATGTAGTGTCAGTGTACAGGTAATACAGGCAATGCTCATGACATTGTTCACTTGAGCCTTGTATATAGTGTTAGAGTACAGGTTATAAAGTGATCACCAATGACATTATACACAGGAGCTCTGTATATAGTGTCAGTGTACAGGTAATACAGGGATCACCAGTGACATTATACACAGGAGCTCTGTACATAGTGTACAGGCAATACAGGGATCACCAGTGACATTCTACACAGGAGATTTGTAAACTATATATTGTATAGTTTAACTGTACAAGTAACACACTGACTCACAGGTGACTTGTCTATTTAAAGTCCTTCATTTTCCCTTTTCTTCTTCAGTGCAGACCGCAATAACTTCTTCCAGCAGGGACTCCTCTCTGTAGAAAATAACAAAGTTATCTAGAGCACCACTTCCAGAGCACATTCCCTAATTTTTCCCCAACTTCTACACCACACCAGATGAAGAAAAAAAGGGACATAATGCTGCCCTGCACAGTAACAGGACCTCCCCCACTCACAGAAAACAGTATCCTCAAAAATAAAATCCATAATTTCAATAATAATGTCCCCCATTCTGGCCCACTTGTGTCTCATTCCTGGCCCCTTGTTTCTTTATTCTGCCCCATGTGTCCCCACTCTGCCTCATATGTTCTTGAATCCTGTGCCATATGTTCTCCCATCCTGCCCCATATGTTCTCCCATCCTGTCCTCATGTGTCGCCACTCTGCACCCATGAGTCTCAATTCTGCCCCCTGTGATTGGCTGGTGTCTGTTAATTATTGCAGTGCGGGAAGCCACCGGCCTTTAACTGAACTTGCATCCCAGGATGCACATTCAGGTACTGAACAGGCAGGATCCTGTCCCTGGTGCCTGATGAACAGAAGCAAAATGAGGGTCCGTGCCCCCTTGGCTCACCAGGTCTCACATGCCAGTAAGGTCAGTAATGCCCTGATGTGGCCCTGGGGGTCAAGTCCAGTCCTCTGTGAAAACCCGTCTTCACTTCTGTGTCCAGCATCCTGGGCTCTTCAGGTGCTTACTAAGCTCCAAGCTGTAATGTGACACAGTTAAGCTCAGCTGTGCTGCCACTCCTTCACAGTAAACTTATCTGACAGCTATTAGTCATATAGGATCTACTTCCATTGCTTTCTATTCATGTGAGAGTTGAGGCCAGGGGATTAGGGCTGTATGCATCATTACATCACCGAGAAACCTGCTTTAAGTTATTGTAGGGGGCATGTTCTTTTTTCTCTTGAGTATTGCTGCCTGTTTATGATTGGTCATTGTCGTACAGGGGAAAGAAGTGCATGTCCAAATGAAAACTCTTTGATAACACACACTAAGGCTGACTTCACACTAGCGTTGTGTAGTGCTGCAGATGACAGCCTACTTCTGTCTTTCTTCCTCCATTAAGTTGCTTCTTGTTGCGGTTGACAGATGCGTCAAAATGATGCATGCGGATGCATCAGCATACATCCACATGGCCTGCATACCCAATGTTAAAGATAGGGTACGCAGGACGCATGCAGACGTAGGAAGAGCTGAAGGAAGAGGTGCGGCAGTGGGCGGAGCTTAACAGAGGCAGAAAGAAGGAAGTAGACTCCCATACACAGCCCTGCCGAACGCTAGTGTGATGCTAGCCTTAGACTTAATAAACGTTAACTCAACAAATGCTTTGATAGCTAAAACACCACCTCCGCACCTCACCCTCTGTCTGTCGGTGTTCCCCAAGGCTCAGTTCTAGGACCCCTACTCTTCTCCATCTACACCTACGGCCTGGGACAGCTCATAGAATCACACGATTTGCAATATCATCTCTACTCCGATGACACGCAGATCTACCTATCTGGACCCGACATCACTTCCTTACTGACCAAAATCCCACAATGTCTGTCCGCTATTTCATGTGTGTTCTCTGCTCACTTTCTAAAACTGAACATGGACAAAACAGAATTCATCATCTTTCCCCCAACTCACTCTACCCCTTCACCAGACCTATCCATCAACGTCAATGGCTGCTCACTTTCCCCATGCTCGGTGCTTCGGGGTGATCCTTGATTCTACCCTCTCTTTCAAGCCACATATCCATACCCTTGCCTCCACCTGCTGACTCCAACTCAAAAATATTTCCCGGATCTGTACATTCCTTGACCAAGAAGCTGCAAAAACGCTCATGCATGCCCTCATCATCTCCCACCTCGACTATTGCAACCTCCTACTCTCTGGCCTCCCCTCTAGCACTCTTGCACCACTCCAATCTATGCTAAACTCTGCTGCCTGACTAATCCACCTGTCTCCCCATTATTCCCCAGCCTCTCCTCTGTGCCAAGCCATTCACTGACTTCCTATTATCCAGAGGCTCGAGTTCAGAACCCTAACTATGACATACAAAGTCATCCACAACCTGTCTCCTCCATACATCTGTGACATGGTCTCCTGGTATTTACCTACACGCAACCTTCGATCCTCTCAAGATCTCCTTCTCTACTCATCTCTTATGTCTTCTTCCCACAACCGCATACAAGACTTCTCCCGTGCTTCCCCCCATACTCTGGAACTCTCTACCCCAACACATCAGACCATGGAAACCTTCAAAAGGAACTTGAAGACCCACCTTTTCTGGAAAGCCTTCAACCTGCAGTGATTCTCAGTCTACTGAACCACTGCATGACCAGATCTACCCTCTCCTAGTGTATCCTCACCCATGCCCTGTAGACTGTGAGCCCTCGCAGGTAGGGTCCTCTCTCATTTTGTACTTATGTGTGCCTTGTATTGCTCATGTTTATTGTGCTTGCCTTTGTATGCCCTTTTTCACATGTAAAGCGCCATGGAATAAATGGAGCTATAAAAATGAATAATAATATTAATAATAATAGGCAAAAAAATTGATGAAAGATCCTTTTAAAAACAGAATTGTGATGATTTCAGTGCTCATATATACCGTACTTTATTTAGATATACAATATAATTCAATGCAGAAATAAAGAAATTAGGCTATATACTCCAGAATGAAAGCGTAAGCATAAAATGAAAATGAAATATAATGAAATTTTCTGCAACTGTACATAACTGGTAACTTTGTATAAAGAATGCAATGATGCAAAGATTTAAGGTCAGCTAACCATAGGCTATAATATTGTATAATAATACCAAACTGTTTTGCGGTAAACATTGTACATGTGTAGCTCACAGGTGCCCTTTGTCCAGGTGATCTGTGTTGATATTTGTTTCAACTATATTCTATCTCAAAGCAATAATCGTTCATGACATAAAAGTAGAGACCCTCCTCACGTCTCTGACTATGCTCAAAAATTGCCTCTAGATATTTTTATTAAATTATTTTCTATTTCTTCATGATGGAATTATCCAGAACCTGTAGCATCAAAGACAGAAACATAATTAGTGAACCACACCATGCACTGTTACATTTAAGAGAATTTACGCTACCTAAAGATCTAAATATCATAACATATGCTAACGAAAACAACCTCCTTAATCGGTGCTAATTTTCCCATATCAAAGACACTGATATACACTCATGTGCTATGATGAAAAACCACTTTATTGTTATTAATAAGAGTTTCAGATTTGGACAAACTAATTCATTAGGCAGTTGGTCAAACTTGCCACCTAATTCATTCTTAATTGGACTTCCAGAGATGTAAGAGTGCTGGTCTTCCGAAATCCAATAATAATATGTAAAGTGGAAGTGCGCATAATTGACCACAGATCCATTCACAGGCTTCTAGGGATTGATGAAGGTCCCAGCAATCGGCCTCCCAGTGATCAAGAGATAACTTACAAACCCGAGAATCCCCCTTTAAAGCCCTACATGCACCAGTATTTCTTCTTTGCAAATTTTGTCCTGGTACATATAAAGAGATACATCTCTATCTATTTATATGAATGTCTTGTAATGTTTTAATTTTCTGTTCTGTCCAGATGTCACCGTATCCCCGAATTCCAAGCGGAGGAAGTTCACTGACTGCCATATTGGGATACCCAAGTGATGGGTGTCTTAATATGGAAACTTCTGCTGGTACCAACCTATTGCGCGGTACCACCAGCGGAACACCGTCGCACCACACACACTCTATATGCTGTCATATATTTTACTGCAGAGTATTTTTGCAAATCTGTTTTCTTGTTGCGTCTCAGTTAGTGGGTGATGTGAACGTTGTCTTACCGACTTGTTCACACTTGTGCATGTCACATGTGTTTTTAATCTGTTTTTCCTTGCTTAGCATGGTTTGAGAGACCACACCCCTCTCTTGTGTGGCATGCACAGAAGAGCTGTCTTGCACCACAAGCCCATACTAAGAAGCGCCTGTCCGAATCCTGTTAATTTTAGACACTGTTCAGATGTTCAGGTTTTAAATACATTAGATAGGGACTGCTTCAATACGGGTTACCTTGATGCGGTGAAGCAGCTTAGTATACATTTTTTTGCAAAAAAGCGTATCGACTAAATACCCTGTATTTGTTATCCAGCACTTGCTGATTACTGTCATATTTTACTGCAGAGTATTTTTGCAAATCTGTTTTCTTGTTGTGTCTCAGTTAGTGGGTGGTGTGAACGTTGTCTTACTGACTTGTTCATACTTGTGCATGTCACATGTGTTTTTAATCCGTCTTTTCCTTGCTTAGCATGGTTTGAGAGACCCCACCCCTCTCTTGTGTGGCATGCGCAAAAGAGCTGTCTTGCACTACAAGCCCATACTAAGAAGCGCCTGTTCGAATCCTGTTCATTTTAGACACTGTTGAGATGATCAGGTTTTAAATACATTAGATAGGGACTGCTTCAATACGGGTTACCTTGACGCGGTGAAGCAGCTTAGTATACATTTTTTTGCAAAAAAACGTATCGACTAAATACCCTGTATTTGTTATCCAGCACTTGCTGATTACTGTCATATATTTTACTGCAGAGTATTTTTGCAAATCTGTTTTCTTGTTTCTCAGTTAGTGGGTGGTGTGAACGTTGTCTTACCGACTTGTTCACACTCGTGCATGTCACATGTGTTTTTAATCCGTTTTTTCCTTGCTTAGCATGGTTTGAGAGACCCCACCCCTCTCTTGTGTGGCATGCCAAAAGAGCTGTCTTGCACCAGAAGCTCATACTAAGAAGCGCCTGTCCAAATCCTGTTCATTTTAGACACTGTTCAGATTTTAAATACATTAGATAGAGACTGCTTCAATACGGGTTACCTTGACGCGGTGATGCAGCTTAGTATACATTTTTTTGCAAAAAAATGTATCGACTAAATACCCTGTATTTGTTATCCAGCACTTGCTGATTACTGTCATATATTTTACTGCAGAGTATTTTTGCAAATCTGTTTTCTTGTTGTGTCTATGTGTATGTACTGTAGTGTCAGTGTGCTAATATACTTACCTGCTGCCACTGTTCTGCTGCTTGCTCAGTGACTTCACCACTCTTCAGACTCTCCGGATCACACTGCGCTCTGTATGACCCAGAAGTGGCTTTTACAGTGTAAGTCTAAGGAGCATGAGAAGGAGGCTCCATAGGCTTATATTGTAAAAAAGACTTCCAGTTCATGCATAGGGCATAAAATGTACAGGATGGTCTGAAGAGTGGTGATGTCACTGAGCAGAGAAGCAGTATCCTGGAGAAGGTGGAGTTAGGTTTCTATATATATATATATATATATATATATATATACAGTATATATACATATATACTGTATATATACTGTACATATATATAAATACTGTATATATATATATAAATTTAGTGTAAAAAAATCTTCATGGGAGTCCTTTTTTAATAGGATTTGTATACAGTGGCTATAAAAAGTCTATACACCCCTGTTAAAATGGCAGTTTTTTTGTCAATTAAAAGGGTGACAAAAATAATAATTTCAGAACTTTTTCCACCTTTAACCCCTTTACCCCCAAGGGTGTTTTGCACGTTAATGACGATCCAATTTTTACAATTCTGACCACTGTCCTTTATGAGGTAATAACTCTGGAATGCTTCCATGGATCCTGGTGATTCTGACACTGTTTTCTCATGACTAGTGTTGAGCATTCCGATACCGCAAATATCAGGTATCGGCTGATATTCGCGGTATCAGAATTCCGATACTGAGTTCCGATACTTTTTGCATATCGAATACCGGAATCGGAAGTTCCCATAATGCTATGAGCCAGTTTGATTTGATTCAGCCAATGAGGAATCCTCAGAAGTGTGGGCACATCCTGTTAGGCATGTAGGCATGTTAACTAATGGCATGGCTGTGATTGGCTGCTGAAATGATGTCATGATGCACTCTAAAAGCCGCCGCCGCCATTTAGGGTTCACTCTGCTGTGAATTCAGTTAGGGACAGGCTGCTGTTCAAGACTCTGAGGGACAGTTAGAGATAGCGATTTGCTAAATAATATTGTGCTTTACCCAGGCTACATTATCAATCACTGTAGCTTTCTTTTGCCTTGCAGCACTGTTCACAGCTGTCTGCAAGGTCTGTGTGGGTGCAGCTCACACTGTAGTGTGTCCTGCAGCCACCTGTGGTTGTAGGACGCTCAGCGTGCGTCACTGCCTCATACATATTTTTGTTTTATTGCTGCTCATTTTTCATTAATTCTCCTATTAGTGTGCATCCATCCGTATCCATCTACATTGATTGCAAACACTATAGGAGTAGACAGCGGAGCCTTTCTGCAGCCTTTCAGTGCTAGTGCCCAGTTCTCTGCACTGTTCACGGCTGTCTGTGAGGTCTCTGTGTGTGAGTGCAGCTCACGTTGTAGTGTGTTCTGCAGCCACCTCTGGTTGTTTTCTGCTCAGCGTGCGTCACTGCCTCATACATAGTCCTTTTTTGTTTTATTGCAGCTCATTTTTCCTGATTTTTTTCTCCTATTAGTGTGCTTCCATCCATATCCATCTACATTGGTTGGTTGCAAACACTATATAGGAGTAGATAGAGGAGCCTTTTTGCTGGCTTGTGCCCTGCAGCTGCAGCCAGATTAGTATTAGCCTATTTTTTGGAGCCTCATCTATTGCATTGCAGGTTACATTCCTGCATTGTAATAGCTCCAAAAAGTTTGTGATACTATCGCTTTCACATCTTTGGTCACATCCTTTTTGTTTTTTTTTAAAAAAACACACGTAAATAAAGTTCACCAAACACTCCACTTGACAGTTGTGTAGGCCACATTAGCTCATATTAAAGTGTAGTCCACACACTTTATAAAATTAGTGTTTCTTATACCTGTTAGCAGCTGTTCAGGAATAAGCACACTAAGCCCCCCCTTTGTACTTTTCTGCCTATCTTTATCAGTCCACCAAGATGAAGAAGGCAGGGAGTAAGGCACATGGTCGTGGGCGTGGAGTTTCAGCAGGGAGAGGACGTGGGGATTCTGCGCCTGCTGCGGGCACCAGTGACTCAGCATCCCCCAGTTTTACCAGGCAACAGTCCTTTATGCGCAGCTTTGTAGGACCTTGGCGTACCCCACTGCTGCGGGATGAACAAATTGAAGCCGTTGTCGGGTGGATGGCAGCTAACGCATCGACTTCAATTACTTCCACATCCTCTCAGGGTCAGAGCACTGAAGAGCAACCATCTGTCTCTTCACCACCTGCCAAATTGCCCAGGCAGTCAGAGAGCCCTGGACAGGAGCCATCTCTGTTCTCTGAATCTGTTGGCTTGGAAAGAGGGGGCCAGCCAAGCAGCATTCTAGAATGTGAAAAAGAGGTAGTATGCAGTGATGCGCAACTGCTTTGTCCCTCTGAATCTGAAGATGTGGGTGGGCCAGTGCCTATGGTCAGCACACCTCAGTACGCATCAGTTGATGAGACTCAGGTGCCACTTTCTGGTGCGTACGGTGCTGGCGAGACTACCCAGGAGAAGCAGGTGTTTGAAGAGGGGAGTGTAGATGATGAGGTCCTTGACCCATCATGGCGTGAGGAACAGGGAGGTGGTGGGAACAGCTCTGAGGAAGAGATTCCCCAAACGGCCAAAACAGGAGGGAGAGGGAGGGGGCAGACTTGGTTGCCTGTAGCCTCCACTTTGGCACCCGTTAGGAGCATTCCTCTTCCAAAACACAAAACGGGCGCTCCCAGGACTTGCAGTGCGTGGTCCTTTTTTGACACAGTTGCAGATGACATTTGCTTTGTCAAATGCAAGCTGTGTAATCAGAAAGTCAAAAGAGGGAAAAGTGTCAGCAACCTGAATACCACAAATATGTGGAAACATGTGCGGACCAAGCATGTGGTGGAGTTACAAAGACACACTGAAGACGTAGGCCAACCTACAGCACCACCTACCACCTCTTCAGCTCATGTTGTAGCCTCTTCCTCGAGCTCACACACAGCTGGTTCGGCTTCCTCACAGGATCGCCATGGAAGAACCTCTGGCACTGTTGTCCAGAGACCCAGTGACATTCCACCCACAGCACCACGTTCCCTGTCATCCTCACACTCCCAGGCCACTCTACAGCCATCAGTAGCACAGGCATGGGAGAAAAGGCGGCCATACTCGGCAAACCATCCCCGAGCACAGGCTCTGAATGCTGGCATTGCAAAACTACTGGCCCTTGAAATGCTCTCATTCAGGCTAGTGGAGACTGACACCTTCCGTAACTTCATGGCATTGGCAGTCCCACAATACACCGTGCCCAGCCGCTTTTATTTCAGCAGGCAAGCCGTCCCTGCCCTGCAAAAGCATGTGGAGGGAAAAATTAAACATGCGCTACTAAACGCCGTCAGTAGCAAGGTCCACCTGACCACCGATGCGTGGACCAGTAACCATGGACAGGGATGATACCTTTCCCTCACTGCCCATTGGGTCAATGTTGTGGAGCCGGGTACAGATCTTGAGAGTGGCGCTGCACGTGTTCTGACAACTCCAAGGATTGCAGGAATCCAGTCTGTACACATTGACTCCTCCTCATACTCCAGTTCCTCAGAATCAGCGCTACAGGGGCCTGTTACGACCGATATGAGCACAGCCGTGGCCAAACATCAACAGGCCGTACTGAAATTAATTTCTTTGCGGAATCGAAGCCACATAGCGCAGGAGCTCTGGAATGCCATCAAGCAGGAGAGCGACGTGTGGTTTGTGCCAGCGAATTTCCAGCCAGGCTTGGTAGTGTGTGACAATGGCCAAAATCTGGTGGCAGCTCTGGGCCTAGGCAACCTCACTCACATCCCATGTCTGGCACATGTGCTCAACTGTCACATTGTAGAAGGATCAACTTTATTCTCATTTGCACAAGGAAAGACTAGAAGCAATGGGATGAAACTGAATGGGAGGAGACACAGATTAGATATTAGAAAAAACTTTTTGACAGTTAGAGTGATCAATGAGAGGAACAAGCTGCCATGAGAAGTGGTGAGTTCTCCTTCAATGGATGTCTTCAAACAGAGGCTGGACAGACATCTGACTGGGATGATTTAGCGAATCCTGCTTTGAGCAGGGGGTTGGACCAGATGGCCCAGGAGGTCCCTTCCAACTCTGCAATTCTATGATTCTATTAACTTGGTCGTGCAGAGCTTTCTGAGGGACTATCCGGGTCTTGATGCACTGCTGCACAAGGTCCGCATAGAGTGCGCTCACTTGCGGCGTTCCAGCATGGCAAGATCGCGCATTGCAGCTCTGCAGCGCAGATTCCGCTCTCCGGAACATCGCATCATATTTGACCTACCCACCAGGTGGAATTCAATGTTGCATATGTTGGAGGGGTTGTGTGAGTACCAGCTGCATCAGGCGCAAACAAGTCGCACTGTGCGCCGGTCACACTTCAGCACCACTGAGTGGGCTTCTATGAAGGACATCTGCCACGTTTTGCGTGCCTTCGATGATTCCACGCGGATGGCGAGTGCAGATGATGCACTAGTCTGCATGACTGTCCCCCTTATCTGCCTGCTTCAAAAAACACTGCAAGCACTAAGGGAGGAGGTTTTGGAAGAGGTGGAGGATGAGGAGTCACAAATGCCATCTGCTTCTGGACAGTCTGCGCAACGTGGTTCCTCACAGAGGCCTAGGCAGGGGACACTTTGTGATGAGGAGGAGTCAATGGAGGAGGAAGACATCTCTCCAGAGGAGGGAGGTACACAATGCTCTAGTAGTCAGTATGTACAACGAGGGTGGGGTGATGCAGAGCAGGCAGAGATGACGCCTCAAGCAGGGGACAGCGTTTCTTGGGCAGTTGGGAGTCTGAAGCACATGGTTGATTTCATGCTGCAGTCCCTGAGAAATGACCGCCGCATCGCCCACATTCTCAACACGGCTGATTATTGGGTGTACACCCTCCTAGATCCTTGCTACTGGGACAACTTACAAAGCCTCATAACACCGTTGAACTGGGAGCGTAAAATGCGGGAGTACCAAGACACACTGGTGCAGTCCATCATGTTCTCCATTCCACCCGAGAGCAGTGCTCCTAGTGCTTTACAAAGCAGCTCTGTGCGTTGAGGCAGTGGAAGAAGCTCTGCACAAAGAGGGAGCAGAGGCAGCGCCTCAGCACAAGGCAAGACCAGTATGGCCCAAATGTGGCAAAGTTTTGTGTGCCCGCCACAAATGTCTACACCATCACAGACAGCTCCAGTCAGCAGGAGGCAACGTTTCCGTCAGATGGTGACAGACTACATGTCTTGCCCTGTCAGTGTACTCCCAGATGGCTCTTCCCCCTTCAAGTTTTGGGTCTCTAAGCTGGATACATGGCCAGAGCTTAGCCAGTATGCATTGGAGCTGCTGGCTTGCCCTGCTGCTAGTGTATTATCGGAACGCGTCTTTAGTGCCGCAGGTGGTGTACTAACAGACCGTCGCACGCGACTATCCTCCGATAACGTTGACCGGCTTACTTTTCTGAAAATGAACAAGGCCTGGATCTCGCCGGAAATTGCCAGTCCTCTTCCAGAATAAATAATTGGTTGGCAACAGTATACAGTTCTCCTGTTGTGTTTATGTTTCTACCACCTGAACGGTAATCCCTGGGCTCCAACACCGCCAGCTGTTGCTCAGAAGTGCCGTCTGCACAGAGAAAAACACTAGCTCCTGTGTTAGTGGGGTTCAGTAACACCAGCTGCTCCCCTGTTGTGTGTACGGCAATATCTCCTGCTCCCTCCTCATTCACCCCGCATCAGATATTAAACTTGCTCCAATTAGGCATGAGCCTACTCCTTGATTGACCCTGGGCTCCAACGCCGCCAGTTGTTGCTCAGAAGTGCCGTCTGCACAGAAAAAAACACAAGCTCCTGTGTTAGTGGGGTACAGTAATGCCAGCTGCTCCCCTGCTGTGTGTACGGCATTATATCCTGCTCCCTCCACATTCACCCCACATCAGATATTAAACTTGCTCCAATTAGGCCTCAGCCTACTCCTTGATTGATCCTGGGCTCCAACACCGCCAGTTGTTGCTCAGAAGTGCCATCTGCACAGAGAAAAACACTAGCTTCTGTGTTAGTGGGGTTCAGTAATGTCAGCTGCTCCTGTTATGAATGAGTCACCGGAGGAGGAGAAAACAAAAATGCAAGCTAAGTCAAGAAAACCGGAGAGGTTGGTAGCTATCGGATTGCAGACCCCTGATCCTATACACCACAACTAATCACACATCAGGAGTAGGGATCTTTGGTTCAGCAGCATGTGAATGAGCAAGATAGGCGGAAATTCCCCGCACTTCAGCAGTAAGCTGCTCCACACGATCAGACAATTGCTTAATCTCCATTGAGAAAAAATTCCCCCTACGGCCTTAGAGAAATAAAGGAAAAAATATACACAAAAAAAAAAAATTCTTTTTTTTTTTTAATTTTTTTTTTACAATTCTCTCCTGCTATTGAGCACCCTAGAATCTGCGGTATGGCTGGTGATTCTGTTATGAATGAGTCACCGGAGGAGGAGAAGACCCCTGATCCTATACACCACAACTTACAGTAGCCGTGGGGGGTTCTTACGGTGCCCTAGACCCCTCGTCACAGCCGGAGAACTACATAAGCCTAAAGAAGGAAAGGGGAAATCTAAACTGCCCCAGAGCAGACCCCAAAGCAATAGACAGCCCCCAACATGTATTGTCGGTGAAAAACAGATGAAAACACAAACACAGACAGAAAGACAGGCTGAGCAAACGATGGGGCCCAACTAACTAGATAGGACAGGACAGAAAAGATGCTGGCTGCAATCCGCAAAAAACCCTACCAAAAATGTCCCAACCGTCTGATAGGGAAAAAGGCCCTGAAGTCGCTAGACTTCAAAATCAC
This sequence comes from Dendrobates tinctorius, assembly GCF_039654945.1. Lineage (NCBI taxonomy): Eukaryota > Metazoa > Chordata > Amphibia > Anura > Dendrobatidae > Dendrobates > Dendrobates tinctorius. Next base: position 23,384,600 of record NW_027361738.1, on the reverse strand, counting down.
TATATCAGCACTCAGGTATATTCTGAAAACAGAGCAAAGAGATCAACTGATCAGAGACAAAAATGGAATTCAGCCAGTCCCAACCAGGACTGGCTGAACACAAACACTAAACAAACCAGACAAAATCTCATGGAACAACAGCAGGGCAAAAACTTAGCTTTTAGTAGACAGGAACCAAGCTGGATGCAAGAGCTCAGAGCAGAAAGGATCACCAGCAGCTCTGCAGGGCGTTGGCTGCCTTATATCCACTCAGAAATTCCAGATGTCCAATCACACTCCGCCTGTTCAGATGACAGGTTCTTCCCATCCCAATCAATTTCACTACCTCTCTTCACCAGCAGAGGGAATTCATCAGACATCAAAGGTGAAGGGGAGAATGAACTCACAACATGCTCCCCTGCTGTGTGTCTGGCAATGTCTCCTGCTCCCTCCACATTCACCCCACATCAGATATTAAACTTGCTCCAATTAGGCCTCAGCCTACTCCTTGATTGACCTTGGGCTCCAACACCACCAGTTGTTGCTCAGAAGTGCCATCTGCACAGAAAAAAACACTAGCTCCTGTGTTAGTGGGGTTCAGTAACATCAGCTGCTTCCCTGCTGTGTGTCTGGCAATATCTCCTGCTCCCTCCACATTCAAACTGCATTAGATTTTACACTTGCTCCAAGTAGACCTCAGCCTACTCCATGATTGACCCTGGGCTCCAACATCGCCAGTTGCTGCTCAGAAGTGCCGTCTGCACAGAGAAAAACACATGCTCCAGTGTTATTGTGGTTCAGTTACGCCAGCTGCTCCCCTGCTGTGTGTCCGGTAAAGTCTCCTGCTGCCTCCACATTCAAACTACATCAGATATTAAACTTGCTCCAATTAGGCATCAGCCTAAACCCTGACTGAACCTGGGCTCCAACACCGCCAGTTGCTGCTCACACGTGCCGTCTGCACAGAGAAAAACACATGCTCCAGTGTTAGTGGGGTTCAGTAACACCAGCTGCTCCCCTGCTGTGTGTCTGGCAATATCTCCTGCTCCCTCCACATTCAAACTACATCAGATTTTACACTTGCTCCAAGTAGGCCTCCGTCTACTCCATGATTGACCCTGGGCTCCAACATCGCCAGTTGCTGATCAGAAGTGCCGTCTGCACAGAGAAAAACACATGCTCCAGTGTTAGTGGGCTTCAGTAACGCCAGTTGCTCCCCTGCTGTGTGTCCAGCAATATCTCCTGCTCCCTCCACATTCAAACTACATCAGATTTTTTACTTGCTCTAAGTAGGCCTCAGCCTACTCCATGATTGACCCTGGGCTCCAACATCGCCAGTTGCTGCTCAGAAGTGCCGTCTGCACAGAGAAAAACACATGCTCCAGTGTTAGTGGGGTTCAGTAATGCCAGCTGCCCCCCTGCTGTGTGTCCGGCAAAGTCTCCTGCTGCCTCCACATTCAAACTACATCAAATATAAAACTTGTTCCAATTAGGCATCAGCCTAAACCCTGATTGAACCTGTGCTCCAACACCACCAGTTGCTGCTCAAACGTGCCGTCTGCACAGAGAAAAACACATGCTCCAGTGTTAGTGGGGTTCAATAATGCCAGCTGCTCCCCTGCTGTGTGTCCGGCAATATCTCCTGCTCACTCCACATTCAAACTACATCAGATTTTACACTTGCTCCAAGTAGGCCTCCACCTACTCCATGATTGACCCTGGGCTCCAACATCGCCAGTTGCTGCTCAGAAGTGCCGTTTGCACAGAGAAAAACACATGCTCCAGTGTTAGTGGGGTTCAGTAACGCCAGCTGCTCTCCTGCTGTGTGTCCGGCAATATCTCCTGCTGCCTCCACATTCAAACTACATCAGATTTTACACTTGCTCCAAGTAGGCCTCAGCCTGCTCCATGATTGACCCTGGGCTCCAACATCACCAGTTGCTGCTCAGAAGTGCTGTCTGCACAGAGAAAAACACATGTTCCAGTGTTAGTGGGGTTCAGTAATGCCAGCTGCTAACCTGCTGTGTGTCCGGCAAAGTCTCCTGCTGCCTCCACATTCAAACTACATCAGATATAAAACTTGCTCCAATTAGGCATCAGCCTAAACCCTGATTGAACCTGGGCTCCAACACCGCCAGTTGCTGCTCAGACGTGCCGTCTGCACAGAGAAAAACACATGCTCCAGTGTTAGTGGGGTTCAGTAACGCCAGCTGCTCCCACGCTGTGTGTCTGGCAATGTCTACTGCTGCCTCTACATTCACACTACTACTGATTTCAAACATGCTCCAATTAGGCCTCTGGCTCCACTCTGTCTCTAGTATTTACCCTGGCCTCCAACACCGCCAATTGCTGCTCAGAAGTGCCGTCTGCACAATCAACACTTGTTCCTGTGTTACTGGGGTTCAGTAACGTCAGCTGATCCCACGATGTGTGTCCAGCAATGTCTCCTGCTCTGTCCACATTCCGTCAGCTGATCCCCTGATGTGTGTCCAGCAATGTCTCCTGCTCTGTCCACATTCCCACTACTAGTAGTGGGAATGTGGACAGAGCAGGAGACATTGCTGGACACACATCAGGGAATCAGCTGACATTACTGAACCCCAGTAACGCAGGAACAAGTGTTGATTGTGCAGACGGCACTTCTGAGCAGCAGCTGGCAGTGTTGGAGGCCAGGGTAAATACTAGAGACAGAGTGGAGCCAGAGGCCTAATTGGAGCACGTTTAAAATCCGTTGTAGTCTACAACAGATATTAAACTAGATGGATGAAATTAGGCCTCAGCCTACACCCATGATTGACCCTGGGCTCCAACATCGCCAGTTGCTGCTCAGAAGTGCCATCTGTACAGTCAACATATGCTCCAGTGTTATTGGGGTTCAGAAATGTCATCTGATCCCCAGCTGTGTGTCCGGCAATTTCTCCTGCTCTGTCCACACTCACACAACTACAGATTTTAAACTTGCTCCAATTAGGCCTCTGTCTCCACTCTAGTATTTTCCCTGGGTTCCAGCACCGCCAGATGTTTCCCGGCATTGTCTTTGGCACAGGTACTGCCCAGCCTGGCTCCAGCACGCCTGCTGTTTCCGGATAGTGTCAATGTCACTTTGCCACCAATTCGTTGTCCTGTCGTGTTGCGGTTGGGTTAGCTGAGTCTATGGTGCCTGCAGTTTATGGACTTCCTGTGTGGGCTGCGGGATCTGGCAACAAAGGCTGGTTCTGTAGTGCCAATAGGACAAGCACCCCCTGTAGCACTGTGGGTTTCGGTAACTGCGACCGGCTCGTGGCCTTGCAACTTTGTTTTTCATGGGTACCTTCTGCTACCCATCCGAGTTCCAGCAATGTCTGCTGGTCCTTGGTAGTGCTTTCTAGCACAGGTACCTCCTGCTTAGTAACCAGGTTCCAGTAACGTCAGTTGGTCCTCGGTTGTGCCATTGGCTCTTGTTCCTTGTGCTACCCATCTGGGTTCCAGCACCGTCAGCTTGTCCTCGGTAGTTCCATTGCCTCTTGTTCCTTCTGCTGACCCTCTGGGTTCCATTACCGTCAGCTGGTTCTCGGCAGTGCCTTTGGCTTAGGTGCCTCCATCTCGGTATCTGAGTTCCAGCAGCGTCTGCTGGTCCTTGGTAGTGCTTTCTAGCACAGGTACCTCCTGCTTAGTAACCAGGTTCCAGCACCGTCAGCTGGTCCTCGGTAGTGCCATTGGCTCTTGTTCCTTCTGCTGCCCCTCCAGGTTCCAGCACCGTCAGCTGGTCCTCAGAAGTGCCATTGGCTCTTGTTCCTTCTGCTACCCATCCGGGTTTCAGTACCGTCAGCTGGTTCTCGGCAGTTCCTCAGCCTTCTTGTACCTTCTGCTACATTTCCAAGTTCAAGCTTTTGGAAGTGTTTTTTGGTTATCACTCTGGATCTCCCTGACGACGACCCTGAAGACGACGACGCTGAAGACCACCCCGAAGAAGACGACGACCACGAAAACGATGACCCTGAAGACGGCGACCCAGAAGACCACCCCAAAGAAGATCAAAAAGATGACCCTGAAGAAGATGACCAAGAGGACAAAGAACATGAAGACAACCACCAAGATACAGAACAACAAGAGACAGAAGACCAAGAAGCAGAAGACCAAGAAGCAGAAGAACAAAAAGCAGAAGAACATTAAGCATAAGACTAAGATATTATCTAAATTATAAGCAGAAGAAGACTAAGCAGTGTATGGGGGTGAGTCTGTTCTTCCTCGTGGTGCCCCTGGAAAATGCCTGCTGCTGCAGGCCAAACTGAACGCGGACAAATGCTGTTGTAAATCTTTTGTGACATGCAGAACAGAAGATGTAATCTTCAAACTTTTATAGATAACAACTACAGGAATGCCTGTCACAAATAAGAATATGATGAAGAAGAAGAATAGGAAGAAGATGTAGAAGTAGAATATGAAGAAGAATAATATTTGAATAAGAACAATATGAAGAATGTAAAAAAAAGAATAATAGGAAGAAGATGAAGAAGAAGAAGATGAATAAGGTGAAGAAGAAGTTGATGAAAAAGATGCTGCTGCTGAGGATCATGACGGAGAAAGTGTGGGAGAAGTAAAAAAGAAGGTGAAGAGCATGGAAGTAGTGAAACATACATATCTGACAAAATATAAAAAAGGTTAACATAGTCAATATCTTTGTAACTCTGAATGTCTTTAAAAAAAAATTGTTCCTGCTATTCCATTTGATTGGGCTAAACCTCTATGCCTTTAATGTCTCCTCCACCTCCCCCAATAGATTCTACATTATTATTAGTTGTTTTTTCTTCATGTAGAATTAACCTACAAGGAAAGAAAGGGTTTTTTTAATTCCGGTATTTCTGTCCCATTGACTTGCATTGGTTTCCGGTATCGGAATAGGCGCTATCTGATACTTTTTGGGTATCGGTCCGATCCAATCCGATCCGATATTTCACGATATCGGATGGTATTGCTCAACACTACTCATGGCATATTGTACTTCATGTTAGTGGTAAAAATTTCTTTCATATAACTTGCGTTTATTTGTGAAAAAAATGGAAATTTAGCACAAGTTTTTTAAATTTTGCAATTTTCCAACTTTGAATTTGTATGCCCTTAAATCACAGAGATATGGCACACAAAAAATGTAATAAGTAACATTTCCCACATGTTTACTTTACATCAGCACAATTTTGGAACCAAAATTGTTTTTGTTAGGAAGGTATAAGGGTTAAAATTTGATCAGCGATTTTTCATTTTTACAACACCATTTTATTTTTAGGGACCACATCATATTTGAAGTCACTTTGAGGGGTCTATATGATAGAAAATACCCAAAGGTGACACCATTCTAAAAACTGCACCCCTCAAGGTGCTCAAAACCACATTCAAGAAGTTAATTAACCCTTCAGGTACTTCACAGGAATTTTTGGAATGTTTAAAAAAAATGAACATTTAACTTTTTTCACACAAAAAATTATTTCAGGTCCAATTTTTTTATTTTACCAAGGGTAACAGGAGAAAATGGACTGCAAAAGTTATTGTGCAATTTGTCCTGAGTACACTGATACCTGATATGTGGGAGGGAACCACTGTTTCGGCACATGGCAGAGCTTGGAAGGGAAGCAGCGCCGTTTGACTTTTTCAATGAAAAATTGACTGGAATTGAGATCAGGCGCCATGTCACGTTTGGAGAGCCCCTGATGTGCCTAAACAGTGGAAACTCCCCACAAGTGACCCCATTTTGGAAACTAGGAACTTATCTAGATATGTGGTGAGAAATTTGAACCCCCAAGGGATTCACAGAAGTTTATAACGTACAACCGTACAATTAAAAAATCATATTTTTTCCACAAAAATGATCTTTTCACCCCCAATTTTTATTTTCCTAAGGGAAACAGGACCCCAAAAGTTATTTTGCAATTTGTTCTGAGTATGTTGATACCCCACATGTGGGGGTAAACCACTGTTTGGGCGCATGACAGCGCTCGGAAGGGAAGCAGCGCCATTTGACTTTTTTGGCTGGAATTGAGATCGGACGCCATGTTGCATTTGGAGAGCCCCTGATGTGCCTAAGCAGTGGAAACCCCCCACAAATGACACCGTTTTGGAAACTAGACACCCCAAGGAACTTATCTAGATGTGTGGTGAGAACTTTGAACCCCCAAGTGCTTCACAGAAGTTTATAACATAGAGCCATAAAAATAAAAAAATCATATTTTTTTTCCACAAAAATGATATTTTTGCCCCCAATTTTTCATTTTCCCAAGGGTAACAGGAGAAATTGGACCCCAAAAGTTGTTGTGCAGTTTTTCCTGAGTAGGCTAATACCCCACATGTGGGGGTAAACCACTGTTTGGGCACATGGCTGAGATTGGAAGGGAAGGAGCACCGTTTGACTTTTTCAATGCAGAAATGGCTGGAATTGAGATCAGACGCCATGTTGCATTTGGAGAGCCCCTGATGTGCCCAAACAGTGGAAACCCCCCAATTCTAACTCCAACCCTAACCCCAACACAACCCTAACCCTAATCTCAGCCATAACTCTAGCCCTAACCCTAGCCCTAACCCTAGCCCTAGCCCTAACCCTAACCATAGCCCTAACCCTAGCCCTAACCCTAGCCCTAATGGGAAAATGGAAATAAATAATTTTTTTTTAATTTTATTATTGTTCCCTAACTAAGGGGGTGATAAAGTGGGGTTTGATTTACTATTTACAGTGGGCTTTTATGTTTGGCAGCTGTCATACGCTGAAAGATGCTTTTGATTGTAAAAATAGTTTTTGTATCACCACATTTTGAGAGGTATAATTTTTCCATATTTTGACCCACCGGGTCATGTTAGGTCTTATTTTTTGTGGGCCGAGTTGTCATTTTTATTGGTACCATTTTTGGGCACGTGACATTTTTTGATCGCTTTTTATTCCGATTTTTGTGACGCAGAATAAACAAAAAAACAGCATTTCATGAAATTCTTTTGGGGGGTGCGTTTACACTGTTCCGCGTGTGGTAAAATTGATAAAGCGATTTTATTCTTCAGGTTAGTATGATTACAGCGATACCTCATTTATGTCTTTTTTATGTTTTGGAGCTTTAATGCAATGAAACAATTTTATATAAAAAAATAATTATTTTTGCATCGCTTTATTCTGCGAGCTATAACTCTTTAATTTTTTCACTGATGATGCTGTATGGCAGCTCTTTTTTTGTGAGACAAGATGACGTTTTCAGCGGTGCCATGGTTATTTATATCCGTCTTTTTGATCGCGTGTTATTGCACTTTTTGTTCAGAGGTATGATGATAAAGCATTGTTTTTTGTTTTGTTTTTATTTTTATTTTTTAAAGGGTTCACTAAAGAGGTTAACTAGTGAGACAGTTTTATAGGGCAGGTCGTTACGGACGCGGCAATACTAAATATGTGTACTTTTATTGTTTGGGTTTTTTTATTCCCAAAAAATGAATTTATTAAGGAATATTTTTTTTATTTATTTAGTGATTTTTTATAAATTATTTTTACACTTATTTTTTTCCCACTTTATTTAATTGTCCCAGGAGGGTACATCACTGTCATGTGTCAGATCGCTGATCTGACACTTTGCAGTGCAGTGTCAGATCATTGATCTGACACAGGCTCTGCAGCAGGCTTCATCCATGAGTATAGTCCTCTTTGTAACAACCCACAGATTTTCAATTTGATTCAGGTCTGGGTTCCAGATGGGCCATTCAAAAACTTTATTACTGTTCATAATTCTCTCTCCTCTAAAGCCCCATTTACAGCTGCAAAACGCAGCCTATTACTGCCTCCAATATGCTTCACTATTGGTATGCTGTTTTTTGGTGATGCACAGTGTTGGCTTTACTTCAAACATACCCATTTGGAATCATGGTCAAAAAGTTCAATCTTGGTCTCAGACCATAACCCATTTTCCCACATACTTTTGACAGACTTGATGTTGGTTTTTGGCAGACTTGATGTAGGTTTTTGATACATATTTTCCTTATTGAAAAGCTTTAGTCTTGCCACATTACCCCACAGACTAGACATATTAAGAATATGGGAGGTTGTGTCAAGTGTAGTACACAACCAGTACTTGCCTGACATCTATGCATCTTCTTTAATTTTGATGTAGGAATTTTGGCATCCTCATGCATCAATTTTCTTTTTGCCAAAACCAGGAGTGGAACAATTAGAAGAAAATTATTATGCATCACTTCTGAATTTTTCACCCATTCCTGGTTTTGCCCTACAAGTACTGATGTAAAATACTGATCAAATACTGATAGTGTGAACGTGGCCTAATTGTTATTGTCCGCTCCTGTATTATAGCTATATATAAATTGCAATGTGGTTCTTAACCCCTTACTGCCATGTGACGTACTATCCCATCCATGTGCCCTGGGACTTAATACCCAGGGACGGGATAGTACGTCACAGCGATCAGCGGCGCCCACGTGGTGAGCGCCGCTGATCGCGGCCGGGTGTCAGCTGATTATCACAGCTGACACCCGGCACAATGTGTCAGGGGCGGTCACGGACTGCCCCGACACGATAACCCCTTGCACACCACGATCAAACACGATTGCGGTGTACCGGGGGTTAAAGGGAAGCATCGGCAGGGAGGGGGCTCCCTCTGTGCTTCCCTGAGCCCCCCATAGCAGTACAATGTGGAGCGCTGCTGCGGGGGTCTCCTTCCCTGCAGGTCCCCGAATCCAAGATGGTGACGGGGACCTTCAGGGGCCTGCATGGAGCCGACTTCCTCAGTGCCTGCAAAGCGCAGGCAAGAGGAAGTCTAGTCTTCTTCAATGACTGTGACAGATCGCTGATCTGACGCATATAAATATCCATGGTACCACTGAAAATGTAATCTTGTCCTGCAAAAATTGAGCTGCCACGCAGCATCATCAGAGAAAAAATAAAAAAGTTATAGCTCGCAGAATAAAGCGATGCAAAAATAATTGTTTTATTGCATAAAAGCGCCAAAACATAAAAAAATGACATAAAGAAGGTATTGCTGTAACCATACTGACCCAAAGAATAAAACCGCTTTATCAATTTTACCGCACGCGGAACGGTGTAAACGCACCACCCAAAAGAAATTCATGAAACGCTGGTTTTTGTTCATTCTGCGTCCCAAAAATCGGAATAAAAAGTGATCAAAAAATGTCACGTGCCCGAACATGATACCAAAAAAGCGCCAACTCATCCCGCAAAAAAATAAGGCCTCACATGACTCAGTGGGTCACAATATGGAAAAATTATAGCTCTCAATATGTGGTGATGCAAAAACTATTTTTACAATAAAAGCGTCTTTTAGCATGTGACAGCTGCCAAATATAAAAACCACCATAAATACTAAATCAAACCCCCCGTTATCACCCCCTTAGTTAGGGAAAAATAATATTAAAAAAATATATTTATTTCCATTTTCCCAGGGTTAGGGCTAGAGTTAGGGCTAGGGTTAGGGCTAGGGTTAGGGTAGGGTTAGGGCTAGGACTAGGGTTAGGGCTAGGGTTAGGGCTAGGGCTAGGGTTAGGACTAGGGCTAGGGCTAGGGCTAGGGGTGTGTTGGGGTTAGGGTTGGAGCTAGAATTGGGAGGTTTCCACTGTTTGGGCACATCAGGTGCTCTCCAAACGCAACATGGCGTCTGATCTCAATTCCAGCCAATTCTGCATTGAATAAGTCAAATGGTGCTCCTTCCCTTCCAAGCTCTGCCATGCGCCCAAACAGTGTTTTACCCCCACATATGGGGTATCAGCCTACTCAGGACAAATTGCAAAACAACTTTTGGGGTCCTATTTCATAGAATCATAGAATCGTAGAGTTGGAAGGGACCTCCTGGGCCATCTGGTCCAACCCCCTGCTCAAAGCAGGATTCGCTAAATCATCCCAGTCAGATGTCTGTCCAGCCTCTGTTTGAAGACTTCCATTGAAGGAGAACTCACAACTTCTCGAGGCAGCCTGTTCCACTCATTGATCACTCTAACTGTCAAAAAGTTTTTTCTAATATCTAATCTGTGTCTCCTCCCATTCAGTTTCATCCCATTGCTTCTAGTCTTTCCTTGTGCAAATGAGAATAAAGTTGATCCTTCTACAATGTGACAGCCCTTTAGATATTTGTAGACAGCTATTAAGTCTCCTCTCAGTCTTCTCTTTTGCAAACTAAACATTCCCAAATCCTGCAACCTTTCCTCATAAGACAGGGTTTGCAGACCGGTCACCATTCTGGTCGCTCTTTTCTGAACTTGCTCCAGTTTGTTGATGTCTTTTTTAAAATGTGGTGCCCAAAACTGGACACAGTATTCCAGATGAGGTCTGACCAAAGAGGAGTAGAGGGAAATAATGACTTCACGTGATCTAGACTGTATGCTTCTGTTTATACATCCTAGAATTGCATTTGCCTTTTTTGCTGCTGCATCACACTGTTGACTCATATTCAGTCTGTGATCTATTAGTATACTAAAGTCTTTTTCACATGTGCTGTCACTTAGCCCTATTCCTCCCATTCTATATATGCTTTTTTCATTTTTATTGCCCAGATGTAGTACTTTGCATTTCTCCCTGTTAAAAACCATTCTGTTAGTTGCTGCCCACTTCTCCAGTTTATTTATATCTTTTTGAATCCTCTCTCTCTCTTCTCTAGTATTAGCTATCCCTCCTAGCTTTGTGTCATCAGCAAATTTAATCAGTTTACCCTCAATTCCTTCATCTAAATCGTTGATAAAGATGTTGAACAATACAGGGCCCAGGACAGAGCCCTGTGGTACCCCACTTGAGACATTCTTCCAACTGGATGTGCAGCCATTTACGACCACTCTTTGGGTCCGATCACTAAGCCAGTTATGAATCCACCTAACAGTTGCCTTGTCCATTCCATACTTAGTCATTTTTTCAATAAGGATTGTATGAGAGACTTTGTCAAATGCTTTGCTGAAGTCAAAATATACTATATCTACAGCATTTCCTTGATCCACCCAATCAGTGATACCGTCATAGAAGGAAATTAAGTTAGTCTGACATGACTTATTAGTTACAAACCCATGCTGACTGTTTGATCACTTCATTCTTATCCAGGTATTGACATACATGTTGTTTAATAATTTGTTCAAAGATCTTTCCTGGTATAGAAGTCAGACTCACCGGCCTATAGTTGCCTGGGTCGACCTTCTTCCCCTTTTTGAAGATAGGAACAACATTTGCTCTTCTCCAGTCTTCTGGCACTTCTCCTGTTCTCCAAGAATTTTCAAAGATTATGGAGAGGGGTTCAAAAATTTCTTCTGCTATCTCCTTCAGTACTCTGGGGTGTAATTCATCTGGACCTGGAGACTTGAATTCATTTAAGTTAGCTAAGTGTTTCCTCACTATCTTTCTGTTTATAGATATCCTGGATTCTTCTATTCCCTTAATAGGACAGTGAATAACAGTTGGTGTTATATTTCCTTTCTGAGAGAAAACAGATGCAAAATAGGAATTTAAAAGTTCAGCCTTCTCAACATCCTGTCTTACCATTTCATCATTTTCATCCTGTAAAAATCCTATAGCATCTTTGACTTTTCTTTTACTTTTGACATATCCCCAAAATCCTTTATTATTGCTTTTGACATCTCTTGCAAGTCTCAATTCATTTTCAGCTTTAGCTAATCTGATTTGTGCCCTGCAGGTTCTGCAGACAGCATTATATTCTTCTTTAGATATGCCTCCCTCTTTCCATTTTATAAACATTTTTTTCTTCCTTTTTAGCATGTGCTTAAGTTCTGTGTTCACCGATCCTGGTTTCCTTAAATGCTTCCTATTCTTCCCTCTTTTCGGAATTGTTAACAACTGTGCTTTGAGAATTTCATTTTTCAAGATTTCCCATCCTTCCTGGACATTTTTGTCTTTAAGGATATCCAGCCATTGGATCCCTCCAATTATCTTTCTGAATCCCTTAAAATCTGCCTTTCTGAAATCTAACCTTGACGTCTGAGTCTTCACAGGTCTTCCGCCTCTAGTTATCCAAAATTCTAAAATAGCATGGTCGCTACCTCCTAGGGTCCCAGCCACTTTTACCTCCTCAACCATTTCCTCCCTGTTTATAAGGATTAGATCCAAGGTAGCAGTTCCCCTTGTTTTCTCCCCTACCTTTTGGAAGATAAAGTTGTCAGCAAGAGAGGATAAGAATTTCCTTGACCTGTTAGTTTTGCCTGAGAGAGATTCCCAACAAATGTCTGGATAGTTGAAATCTCCCATGACAACTATGTCATATTTTTTGGAGAACTTGGCCATTTGATGCATAAAGAGTTCATCCATATCTTCAGCTTGCACAGGCGGCCTGTAGTAAATGCCTACAATGGTGTCCTTTCCATTGTTCTGTCCTTGTATTCTTACCCAAACAGTTTCCACAGAACTCCCAGTCTCTGAAGCTTCAATCTCTGTGCAGATATACGCGTTTCTAACAAACAATGCAACACCCCCTCCTCGTTTATCAAGTCTGTTTCTTGCAAATAAGTTGTATCCTTCTAGTCTTGTATTCCAATCATGTGTATTGTCCCACCAAGTTTCAGTGATTCCAATGACATCATATTTCTATTCCTGTGTTAGTAGTTCCAATTCTCCTTGTTTGTTGCCCATGCTTTGTGCATTAGTATAGAAACATTTTAGTTTGTGATTGGTTTCTCTTTCTCCAATATTTTTATTAATTAGATTCTTTCGTCTTTGTTCTTCCTTTCCACTTCTAATAGCAGAGTTCTCAATAGCATTTGTCAGGTGTATGGCTTTTTCTGGTCTTTTGCTTCCCTTCCCATGTTGTTCTAGTTTAAAGCTCTCCTTACAAGTGTAGCAAGGCGACTTCCAAATACATGCTTTCCAGTCTTCGTAAGGTGCACCCCATCTCTAGCAAGTAGTCCATCGTATAAGTAGTTCACTCCGTGATCCAGAAATCCAAATCGTTGCTGATGGCACCATCGACGTAGCCAGTTGTTCATCTGCAGAATCTTATTCCACCTCCTTGTTCCATGGCCATCCACTGGGAGGATGGAAGAGAAGACCACCTGCGCTCCCAGTTCTTTCACTTTCTTGCCTAAGTCTTCAAAGTCTCTGCAGATGGTTTCCAGGTCGTTTCTTGCGGTGTCATTTGTCCCCACATGTAGTAGCAGGAATGGGTAGTCATCTGTAGGTCTGAAGAGTCCTGATATCCTGTCAGACACATCTTTAATTTTTGCACCTGGAAGACAGCACATTTCTCTTGAAGTTATATCCGGTCTGCAGATAGCGGCCTCTGTTTCTCTCAACAGGGAATCCCCCATGACCACCACTCTCCGTTTCTTCTTCACAACATTTTTCTTTCTCCATCCAGGAGGACTCTGAAGGCGTACAAGGTTGCTGTTTGTTGGCAAAGTCTTATCCTGATGTATTTCTTCATCGTTTTCCTGCGTGAGAGCCTGGTACTGGTTTCTGAGCAGTATGGGTGCTGACTGCCTCCTGATCCTCCTGCTTCTCTGGGTCACATGTCTCCATTCCTCTGTTTCTTCAGGTGCACTTCGAATTTCTTCTCTTTCTGTAACATGAAGAGATAGTTCTGCTCTGTCCAAGAACTCTTCACCTTCCTTAATGATCTTCAACATAGCTAACCTCTCTTCGAGATTTTGCAACTTTTCCTCCAACAGGGACACAAGCTTGCATTTGTGGCATGTGAAGTTTGGCTTTTCCACTGGTAAGTCTGTGAACATATAGCAAGAAATGCAGCTCACCAAATGGCTCCTGGCCTCTTCCATCTTGAGATTTCTTAAAAACGATGAAAGATGAGCCAAAATTCGGCGCGCGGTTTTTCCGATTTCCTCTTTTCAGCTGCAACGGCCAAAACCCAGTGATTGTTGAGCTCGCGGAGACTCTTCACTTATCCCAGAAGGCACTGGGAATATGCAAATGATCTCCTCAAGACTCTTCCCCTGGTTTTCCGATTTCCTCTTTTCAGCTGCAACGGCCAAAACCCAGTGATCGTTGAGCTCGCGGAGACTCTTCACTTATCCCAGAAGGCACTGGGAATATGCAAATGATCTCCTCAAAACTCTTCCCCTGGTTTTCCGATTTCCTCTTTTCAGCTGCAGTGGCCAAAACCCAGTGATCGTTGAGCTCGCGGAGACTCTTCACTTATCCCAGAAGGCACTGGGAATATGCAAATGATCTCCTCAAGACTCTTCCCTCTTTCTCCTGTTGCCCTTAGGAAAGTAAAAAATTCGGGGCAAAAATATCATTTTTGTGGAAAAAAAATGATTTTTTTATTTTCACGCCTGGGCGTTATAAACTTCTGTGAAGCACTTGGGGGTTCAAAGTGCTTACCACACATCTAGATAAGTTTATTTGGGGTCTACTTTACAAAATGGTGTCAATTGTGGGGGGATTCCACTGTTTACGTACATGAGGGGCTTTCCAAACACGACATGGTGTCCGATCTCAATTCCAGCCAAAAACGTCAAATGGCGCAGCTTCCCTACCGAGCTCTGCCATGTGCCCAAATAGTCGTTTACACCCACATATGGGGTATCAGCGAACTCAAGACAAATTGCACAATAACTTTTAGGGTCCTGTAACCCTTGGGAAAATAAAAATTGGGGGTGAAAAGATCATTTTTGTGAAAAAATATGATTTTTTAAATGTACCGCTGTACGTTCTAAACTTCTGTGAAGCCGTTGTGGGTTCAAAGTTCTCACCACATATCTAGATAAGTTCCTTGGGGGGGTCTAGTTTCCAAAATGGGGTCACTTGTGGGGGTTTCCACTGTTTAGGTACATCAGGGGCTTTCCAAACGCTACATGGCATCCGATCTGAATTCCAGCCAATTTTTCATTGAAAAAGTCAAACGGCGCTCCTTCGCTTCTGAGCTCTGTCATGCGCCGAAACAGTGGTTCCCCCCACATATCAGGTATCAGCATACTCAGGACAAATTGCACAATAACTTTTCCAGTCCAATTTCTCCTGTTACCCTTGGTAAAATAAAAAAAATTGAACCTGAAATATTTTTTTTGTGAAAAAAAGTTAAATGTTCATTTTTTTTTTAAATATTCAAAAAATTCCTGTGAAGCACCTGAAGGGTTAATAAACTTCTTGAATGTGGTTTTGAGTACCTTAAGGGGTGCAGTTTTTAGAATGGTGTCACTTTTGGGTATTTTCTATCATATAGACCCCTCAAAGTGACTTCAAATGTGATGTGGTCCGTAAAAATAAAATGGTGTTGCAAAAATGAGAAATCTCTGGTCAACTTTTAACCCTTATAACTTCCTAACAAAAAAAAAATTTGGCTCCAAAATTGTGCTGATGTAAAGTAAACATGTGGGAAATGTTACTTGTTAAGTTTTTCGTGTGCCGTATCTCTGTGATTTAAGGGCATAAAAATTCAAAGTTGCAAAATTTTTAAAATTTTCGCCAAATTTCTGTTTTTTTCACAAATAAATGCAAGTTATCTGAATGAAATTTTACCACTATCATGAAGTACAATATGTTACGAGAAAACACTGTCAGAATCACCGGCATCCATGGAAGTATTTCAGAGTTATTACCTCATAAAGGGACAGTGGACAGAATTGTAAAAATTGGCCCGGGCATTAACGTGCAAACCACCCTTGGGGGTTAAGGGGTTAAAGGTAAGTTTTCAAAGGTCAAATTTTAGCATTAAGGTAAATCACAGCATATATTTTTCTGTGAAATTTCAGTACCATTTTTGTTTAATTAATACGATAAAAATTGATTTCTTTTGACTGCAGAAACAGCCCTAAATAAATGAGATTATGGATCTTTTTTCATCCTGTTGTCTATACATTTAAAACATGCAAATACTACACTGGTTTTACATAATGATAGTCAAGTCACTGTTATTTCTGGCACAGTGCCCAAAGCCCCTGATTAAAATATGATTGTGGTGCCGGTACTACGGCCGTTACCTCACCTGTGCTTTTTATTTCCTATGAGGCATATAGTGGCAAAACTGCATCTTTCAACTCTCCCTCTTTTATCTGATGTAGTGGATGACAGGTAATCTAGCTGAAAGTTCCTACAATTGCACCACAAGAAAAACAGTGTCTGATGAAATCTGAGCAGTTATCACACTAACCATCACCTGTCAAGCCTCCTGCTTCAATTTAAGGGTGCATCAATTTTCTGAAGAGGAAATCAAGGGCAGAGAATAAAAGCGTTACAGATAAACACTGACAAAGGCCCTTTCTGCTTTTTTTTTTTTATTTATGATGAGATGAACTATCATAGGCTGCTCTCTGAGGTTTTATCAACTGTCCTGATACATCCCAGATAGCTCGGAATCCTTTGGCCATTGATGAAGTGCTAAAACTTGCACTTACTGAAAAGGGCACAAGATTTCTAACTGAAAATTACTTTCACTAAATACCACCAAGATATTGAAGGCAGAGAGCAGGGAGATGGAACAAATGACAGCTGCATATAACAATGAACCTCCCTGTTCTCCGAGATGGCAGACAAGACTGATTAGGCTAAGAACATGAAATAATGTTTTCTCAAAGCCACAGAGCATATTGTGCAAAATGTCAGGTTAAGGATAAAAAACGATTTTATGTGTTCTCTGTAATAAAATGCAGACAGACATTGTTTATCCATTGGTGCTCAAGTTTGTTATTTTTACTCATTCTCTCTTCATCAGGTACTGCTGGCAGAATATATTTAGTAATGATGGACCTATAAATTTATATTATTTATTCATGTTCATGATTTTCTCAAATAATTAGGCTGTACATACCGAAGAGGCATCACAGGTCAGCTTTTGCCGATAGATGCCAAGCCCTGGTTGGTCCCATTTTTATCTGTACTCACACAGTTCTTCTTCCTATATAGGAACAATACTTTTGTAATAAGGCATCTTGAAAATTGGCTCAAGGATTATAAAATAAGCCATAGAGTCTTGAACAAACACTTCCCCACTAAGCATGACAATTCAACCATTCTCTAATGGGATCATGTCCTAATACTTATAGCACATTCCTCTCCCAAACAGTTCCTCCATATTCTGCTGAACACTCTTCCCATCAGTCCATGGCTGTTGTTAGTTCTGTGAATCATACTTGTACTTAAATTTTGCAAACTTTTACCCCGCTAGACATATGTTTGATAAATATTAGGTCTGGGTTCCATAAGAGAAAGGTGCCTTGTTGTGACTGGTGGGCACACACAAATGAGCCAATTTGTGTGGTAAGTAGTTTTATTTTATGGCCATGATTCATCATGTTGTTTATGCCAGAGGCGTAAAACACTTTGAAAAGTGAAAAACATTTTGCGCAACACAAAGTTATGCAAAGCTTTTTGGCATTTACACTCCAGTTTTGGGCAGCTCCGCTAAAATGTGAGTAGCTGGAAAGATGTCAGAACAGTTAATTGCTACATCCGCTCATTAAACTCTTCAAAAGTGACAGCTATTCTTACCCCAGAAATGTTACTCCAGTCCCTAACTGGGACATGCCACTGAGATGAGTTACCAAATTCATTACATTGCGTGCTTGCATGCATCTCACTCACCAGTCAGCCTGTCATTCTAGTCAACTTTGTTCTGTATTTTAATTCATGTAAATTAGGTTGTTCTGTCTCCCATATCTAATTCATAATCTTTGATTATCTGTTTGTTTATATTCACAGTGATTACTGGTGAGAATACAGACAAATTTACATATACATAGACTGTATTTGTTTTCAGTGTTTTGGCTCCCTCTAGTGACCAGTGTCATATTCCCAGTTTTCTGATCGTTTTACTTTCACTTTCAATGCCTAATCTTTCCCTCCTTTTGCAGTGCATTCTGGTAGCTTTGCAGTACATTATGGTAGCTTTTGCAAAGCATTGTGGTAGTTTCCCTCCAGTTCGTCCATTTTCCTTCAGCCTGCATTCAGGAAGCATCTCATCTTTCCTCTCCCCTTGTGATTTCATCGCTGGTATGTACTCATGCTTTCTGTAGCTAATTCCTGTCTTATTTAGCCTAGTTTAATCAGCCCTGCGTCCTGGTCAGCATTACTGTGCAAATGTTCATTCACAGTGTACTATGTATGATATGTATTCTACTACCCCTGTACTGATTGTATGTATGGTTTTCAGTTTCACCGCGCCAATGTATCAAGTTCAATAAAAGCACAGACTCAACCTACAGTCCCCTTATTGGACCCCGGTATAGCGGTTAACTATCTGTATAAGCTGCAAATAAAGTCTGCCTTATTCAGTGAGGACAGAACATAGGTATTGCTGAATTTCTGTCCAGCAGACCAATTACAGGGTGATGTGAAGTGGCCAATGGCAGAACATGGCGCTTTATGTTAACTTTCCCCTGTCATCTTGTTGTCTGCCAGATATGAGTACTCATTTTTCTCCTTGTGCTAAATGTCAGATTTCTATTTTTTATACATAATTTGACTCATTTCATTATTACTTCACTATGTTTCATGGAGAGATACTTGGACTTGACTCTGGGCTGGCTTAACTCCTTGCTTGTCTGCTGATTTTGTCTTTGATAACATCACTCTGATTTTAATCCCAGCTTTCCACCTGTCCTCATTCAAGTCTGTTGATTTTGTCTTCAGCACTGTTCCTCTAGTTTTTTACCTAGCATGTCAATTACTATGATGTCAGTGTGCTCCACTGCTAGCAGCTACTCCATGGGTGCAACCCAATGACATATGCAGTAAAATGTCACTTCCCAATAAGGTAAGAGAAAGGATGAACACCAAAGTTTGTAGTATGTGGAAAACTGACCTTGGAAATTGTCTTAAAAGTTGCTATAATTCACATAAAACCTAAAAAGAGGTGTATGGTCCTTATGGCAAAATATGGTGTGTATCTTGAAATGCTGTAAATAGAAGCTCTGGCAAGTTGGCATCCCGCATAATCTTTACAGATTATAAAATAAGAATTTTCTAATTAGAAAATAAAAACAGATTAGAAAAAAATAGTACTATTGATTATTAAAAATAATAATTAAACATTAGGTGATACATTCACATAAAAACAGGTTTTGCCTCCTTGTGCCTCCGGTTATTGTAGATTTCAGAAAAGAAACATCAGTTTAAGCAGAAAGAGAAGAATTTAGTGCCCTTAACCCTAAATATTAGTCATCAACTTTCGATCCTTCAAAATTAATTTAGAAGTATTTGTGAAAATTGATTGTACTTCTCTTTCATAATTTATTTGTATTTTTGGGAGTAGCTGCGAATGTAAGTCTCTTCCTGAAGGCAATAGGACATCCAGAGATTTTACAAAACTATATATATGTATATTGGAACAAACCTAGCATAAGGAATACAGGATGTATAAGCATAAACAATGTATTCAAAATTGTTCAATATTTCAAGTATAGTGTCTTGCTAAAATCTACTAGAGACATTATTATCATAGAGTTGCCTCAACCACATGTTAAATAATATTCAAAACCACAAGACCACTATCTTTGTTGGTTGGCTTTACTACTTTTTAAAATTTTTATGATTTCATCGAACTCTGAGGCCTCATTATCACATTTTGGTAAATTAGGTTTAAAGATTAAGTCTCCAATACATCAATCAGTTATCACCACAATTTTGAAGTAAATATGTTTGAAATGTTGTCATTTTTTTAACAAAAAGTGTTGGAAATTTTAATATTTTTACTCCAGTCCTGGCCATCCAAACAAACAGTTTGAAAAATGAATAGGCGGGTATTCACAAAAAATGGCATGGCCGAGCAATGCCACAAAATTCATTTTTTGGCAAAAAAAATGGCATAAATACTGACAGAAACATGTTGGAGTACTGCAGCTGAAAGTTGCAACTAATAAATTAATTTTAATGAATTTAAAGCATCTTGCTCCATCATACTGTTCATTAACACTGACATGGGAAAAAAAAAACAGCTTTGAATGATAAGGGCCTAAGAGTATTGATTACTTTTCCAATTGGGTAACTTTTTCCTTCACCAATTAAATTAACTTTTCACCATATTGTTCATGGAAGGAGTTTGAAAACACATTTTCTTAAATCAATTCATAATCATTTCATCAAATCTATATCGTTCCAATAAATTCTATTCTCCATAGTTGTACCTGACCCAAAATGAGCTCACATCCTAATTCTTTAAATTGCAGTGCATATAAGTTAATTTTACACTTAAACAAATCAAATTTAGTTTCTGAACAGTTCTTCTCTATTAAACTAAATATTTTTACTGCTGCTATTAGGGCTCATACTCACTTGCGAGAGACTCGCACGAGAATTGTACGAGTCTCTTGCATGAAAACCTGGCACTGCCGCTGGCACTCAGGCCAGAGCGTGCAGCTACATGTATTTCTATGCAGCTGCACGCTCCGGTCCCAGTGTCGGTGGCAGTGCCAGGTTTTCATGCGAGAATCGTGCGAGTCTCTCGCAAGTGAGTTTGAGCCCTTAGAGTTAGGATTTTGTCATAATTATTTTCTTTTTTAAAACAAGTATTATGTTTACTTCAGGGGGACCACAATGGAATCCAACATGGTCTCTACATATGTGAAAATATCAACGACTGTTTTAACAGTACTTTATGAACGCGTAATGCCTCCTTCAATTTTTTTAAGAATAAAGGCAATAGTGGATGATGAGGATTTGTCAGAAAAGCTTTTAATGATATGTTTGAAGGTTTCACTAATCAGGGTTATCTTAAACAATTGATTAGGATATGCAAGTAGGCTCAAAGCCATAATAATAATCAAAGCCCCTTTTCGACCTCCAACCTACTAGTACTGTGCAGGTTGCTTCCCTCCCTTTGATGTGGGCTTTGGCGGTGAGCCCACATTTTTTCCAGTACTTGTCAGCTGTTTTAAACAGCTGACATGTGCCTGGAACAGCCACGGGTGGAATTGCAATCCACCTGTGGCTATTAACTCATTAAATGCCGCTATCAAACTCTGACAGCGGCATTTAACATGCACTTCCAGCCATTGGGCTGGAAATTAGCCTGCCAGTGACCCGCGATCACGTAATGGGGGTCACTGGTGGGCTGATTTCCGGCCCGATGACCGGAAGTGCACTTCAAATGCCACTGTCAGAGTCTCCTAGAGACCTCTATATTTGTCAGTGCTAGATTGCTATGAGTGCCACCCGGTGACTGGCGCTCATCATAGCAAGTCTGCTATTCTGTTACATATAGGTGATCTGATCACCGCCTGTATGTAGCAGAACTGATCAGGTTATGGCTGCTTCTAGTCTCCCATGGAGACTATTGAAGCATGCCAAAAGTGAAAAAAGTTTTTAAAAATATTAAAAAATATAAAAAATTAACGTTTAAATCATCCCCCTTTCGCCCCATTCAAAATAAAACAATAAAAAATCAAACAAACACATATTTGGTAATACTGAGTTCAGAATGCCCCGATCTATCAATAAAAAAAGGATCAACCTGATCGCTAAAGTGCACAGTGAGAAAAAAGTAAAAACACCAGAATTATGTTTTTTTTGTCGCCGTGACATTACATTGAAATGCAATAACGGGCGATCAAAAGATTGTATCTCCACCAAAAGTGTATCAATAAAATCATAAGCTTAGCACACAAAAAATAAACCCGCACCCAACCTGAGATCAAGAAAAATGGAGACACTACAGGTCTCGGGAAATGGCGCAATTTTATTTGTTTTTTTATAGCAAATTTTGGATTTTTTTCAGCCCTTAAAAAGAACCTAGACATGTTTGGTGTCTATACACTTGTAATGACCTGGAGAATCATAATGGCAGGTCAGTTTTAGCATTTGGTGAATATGGTAAAAAAAAATCTTAAAAAACATTGTGGAATTGCACTTTTTTTTTGCAATTTCACCGTACTTGGAATTTTTTCCCAATTTTGAGTACACGATATAGTAAAATCAATGGTGTTGTTCAAAAGTGCAACTCTTCCCGCAAAAAACAAGCCCTCATATTGATGGAAAAATAAAAAAGTTATGTCTCTGGGAAGAAGGGAAGGAAAAACAGAGACCCAAAAATGAAAATGGGCAAGGTCTCTAAGGGGTTAACAAGATGGGAAAAAGAACATGGGTTGTAGTTATATGACTAAAGATGCATGAGGTGTCTGAAGAGTGTTAACTTGAAAGGTATATCTGGTGCATGTTGTTTTCCACCTCTATTTTTAATGAATCATAATTATATCTCTAACACTGGATCAGAAATCTAAGCAGTCTGTCTTAGATTATATTTATAGTAATTGTTGCTTATCAAGATATGGAAACTCCTAATCCATTTAGATGTAGAAGTGATTATCCATTAGTGTTGTGATCATGCATAACATTTGGTTATTGCTTGTTTATATCACTTTTATCTTTTACATAGATTTGGAATATAAAAAATTTTGGAGGTGGAAAAATGGATTTCAAGGTTTTTATGTATGGAAATTGTAATAGCGTGCAATGCTCCAGCATACAAAACCATGGTCCTAAAGTAAAATGTTTTATTATGTTAATAAAATGTTCTGACTTTATTGGATGGACTCCTCTTGCTAAAGAATTTCTGTATCCAGGCCATAAATTAGTCTGGGTCTCTATGTATGAAATAGGAAGTTTCTGAGCTGTGCCTAAGTACATTATAAAGCATGATAAACATGCTTAGCATATGTGAATCGATTTTTGCTCAAAATTTTGTTGATATATAGGATATAGTACATCTATAGGAAGGAAAGTTTGGAATATTGGATTTTCTATATATTCAGTATTAAATAGATGTACATGGTTGTCACTGGGATAACTAGGTCAAAAATACACATATTTTCTCATTATTATAACCCCCACCATAAAGCCCCAAATCCATAGAGGCCATATAACCACCAGTAGTTAGGCCATGTTTGGTTTCTAGCTAAAATCCCAATAGAAAAGACGACATCTGTCTCGACCTTCTGTGATTTCTCTATGAGGAGTTATTGCATAAATTGGGATATCCTAAAAGTAAGAAGGGCTGAGTCCGGCCCACAACCGGGACCTTGTGAGGTCATCATAGAGGGGTGTATGGGTGGGACTCAGGGTCTGATAAAAGATCAATCCCAATTATCATCAGTGTTCGTATAGAGAGTTACATGTCATGCATGTAGGGTCCCCATTATTGAAGCGCTCTCCTTCGGCTAAACTGAATCTTCTCTGCGATCGGTGTAGTAAGTTCTGCTGTTAATGCTTTTTATTATGTAACTATTTATGATGTATTGTTTTGTAACCCTTGTAAAATGTGTATATTTTTCATAAACACTGCCTCCCTTTGCATTAAATATAAAATTTAATAGTTCTGTTCCTTCTGTTCTGTAAACTACGCCTCAAAGGGATAGCTACCGTTTAACGGTGTCTAATCGACCAAAACAGATTAGGGGTGGCAGCGAGTGGTCTGGGGTTATCTGAGAGTTGTCTGTGACCATACCGGGGTGTGTACACATATTCCATGTGTTGGAATCCGGAAGTGTATATGCCGTACGTTCACTGTTAATTTTCTGACAGCCGGCCTGGTGGTGTGAACAGGCTGCGGCCTCCTCTGTTGAACGTCGGCCAATCGTGTAATTGTGTGAATGATAAGGGGCAGCAGAGAGCTGTTCATGTCAAAGATCACAGCGGGTGGTACTTGTGACCAAGGCTGGTTTTAGGCAAAATGGGGCCCTAGGCAAAAGTCTAAAATGGGGCCCCAAATGCTAACATATTGCACATCACACAGAAGCATTTCTGTTGTAGTTAGATGTACAGAGTTCAGGACACAAAACAAGTGTGATTGACAATATTGGAGTCGTTAGTCACTTGTTTCCCCTTCCTTTTTACACCAACTGAGAAAGAATGATGGGAACAGAACAATCACTATTAGATCAATCTGTCCCCATACAGTATAATGTTATCAGCAGCACATCTACAGTTTACACCTGTGATGTGCTGCTGAGAACAATAATTTTTGTTCCGGCATAAACAATCCAATCACTCGATGAATATGCAGCATTTTGCTTGCTTAGTATAATAAACCCCATAGTCCTCCACATAATGTAATGTGCACCACAGTCCTCCATATTGTAAAATGCACACCCCATAGTCCTCCATATAATATAATGTGTCCCATAGTCCTCCATAAAGTATAATACACTCCCCTTAGTCCTCCATATAGCATGATACACGCCTTATAGTCATCCATATATTAAAATACACTCGTCAGTCCTCCATATAGTATAATACACTCGTCAGTCTTCCATATAGTATAATACACTCCTCATAGCCCTCCATATATTAAAATACACTCAGTCCTCCATATAGTGTAATACACTCCTCATAGTCCTCCATATATTAAAATACACTGCTCAGTACTCCATATAGTATAATACACTCCTCATAGTGCTCCATTTAGTATAATGTACCACCATAGTCATCCATGTAGTACAATTCACTTCCCATAGTATAATGTTCCCCTTAGTTCTTCATATTGTATAATGTATTTCCCATAGTCCTCGATACAGTATAATGCAGCCCACATGTAGTACAGTTGTGGCCAAAAGTATTGACACCCCTGCAATTTTGTCAGATAATACTCAGTTTCTTCCTGAAAATTATTGCATAAACAAATTCTTTGTTATTATTATCTTCATTTAATTTAAACATAAAAAAGAGGGTGGACAAAAGTATTGGCAATGTTCGAAAAATCATGTGATGCTTCTCTAATTTGTGTAATTAACAGCACCTGTAACTTACCTGTGGCACCTAACAGGTGTTGGCAATAACTAAATCACACTTGCAGCCAGTTGACATGGATTAAAGTTGACTCAATCTCTGTCCTGTGTCCTTGTGTGTACCACATTGAGCATGGAGAAAAGAAAGAAGACCAAAGAACTGTTTGAGGACTTGAGAAACCAAATTGTGAGGAAGCATGAGCAATCCCAAGGCTACAAGTCCATCTCCAAAGACCTGAATGTTCCTGTGTCTATCGTGCGCAGTGTCATCAAGAAGTTTAAAGCCCATGGCACTGTGGCTAACCTCCCTAGATGTGGACAGAAAAGAAAAATTGACAAGAGATTTCAACGCAAGATTGTGCGGATGTTGGATAAAGAACCTCGACTAACATCCAAACAAGTTCAAGCTGCCCTGCAGTCCAAGGGTACAACAGTGTCAACCCGTACTAAGCCGTCGGCATCTGAATGAAAAGGAACTGTATGGTAGGAGACCCAGGAAGACCCCACTTCTTACCCCGAGACATAAAAAAGCCAGGCTGGAGTTTGCCAAAACTTACCTGAAAAAGCCTAAAATGTTTTGGAAGAATGTTCTCTAGTCAGATGAGACAAAAGTAGAGCTTTTTGGGCAAAGGCATCAACATAGAGTTTACAGGAGAAAAAAGAGGCATTCAAAGAAAAAAACACGGTCCCTACAGTCAAGCATGATGGAGGTTCCCTGATGTTTTGGGGTTGCTTTGCTGCCTCTGGCACAGGACTGCTTGACCGTGTGCATGGCATTATGAAGTCTGAAGACTACCAACAAATTTTGCCGCATAATGTAGGGCCCAGTGTGAGAAAGCTGGGTCTCCCTCAGAGGTCATGGGTCTTCCAGCAGGACAATGACCCAAAACACACTTCAAAAAGCACTAGAAAATGCAGGGGTGTCAATACTTTTGGCCCCAACTGTATAATGCAGCCACCCCATAGAGTATAATGCAGTCACCTAACAGAGTGTAATACAGCCACCCCACAAAGTATAATGCAGCCCCACCATACAATATAATGTAATCCCTGTAGAATACAATTCAGCACTCCTCATATAATGTAGAAAATGCAGACCCCCATAGAACATATGGTAGCCCCCTCAAAGTGTATAATGCAGCCCCCCACAGAATATAATGCAGTCCCTCCATATAATATAATGCAGCCCCCTTATATAGTATAATGTAGCCCCTCCATAAAATACAATGTAGCCCTCCTCAATAGTATAATTGTCATGGTTGTGGACAGGCTTCCTTCCCTGTCCTCTCAGGGTTAATTTTTTATGGCCTCCTTTTGGTTTGGGGAGGGATATATTTACCCGCCTTCATCTGGGGATCCTTGTCAGTGAGACATCTGTTCTGGCTATGTGTCTGACCCCCTGGTGTGCTTGCATACTGTGTTGTCCATTTGCCTTCTCGTGTATGATCTGGTCTGTTTTCTCGTTCTGTGCATTGCTTTGCAATTCTGTGCTTACTGTCTGTTTCTGGCTCTGACCTTCGGCTTGGTACTCTTACTAATCTCTTGTCTGCCCCATTTATACTGCACCGCTATTTTTGGCTACCTGACCTTCTGCTATGTTCTGACCACTCTCTGCATCTCACTCTTTGGCACTTCATCGACCTCCTGGCTTGACTACTCTCCATTTTTTCCGGTCACTGCCGCTACTCGGTGTCTGGCTCCGCCTTCAGCCACTCCCTCGGTGCTCATGTGTTTCAGGTCCTGCACTCCGGCAGGTAAGCTCACCGCAGCGCTCCCCTCTCACCCCCCTGTCCTTCTGTATCTCGTGCACAGACTCCTGCTGTAAGTCTGCAGCAGGGTTCTTGATAATAATGCAGCCCCCATAAAATATAATGTAGCCCCCTCATAGAGTATAATGAAGCCCCCATACATTATAATCTAGCCCCCCATAGAATATAATGCAGCCCCTCATAGAATACAATGTCGCCCCCTCATAGATTATGATGCAATCGCCCCTCATAGAATATAATAAATTTAATACAGCCCCCATAGAATACAATGTAGCCCCTCATAGAATATAATACAGCCCACCTCCCCATAGAATAAAATATAGCCCCATAAAAGAGTATGATGCAATCCTCCCTCATAAAATATAATACTGCCCCCCATAGAATATAATACAGCTCATCTCCCCATCATTGCTTTGAACTGTACCAGCATCATAGATGCCAGTATAGTTAAATGCGTCGGCGCTAGCGGGGAGTTGTCGACGCTGGCAGCAGGTGACTGGCTGTGGGCTTCTGGGGGAGCGGGGGTCCTAGGCAGCTGCCTGGTCTGCCTGCCACTAATGCCAGCCCTGCTCGTGACCTTCCCAGCCTGTGATATCAGGTTTTTGTGGGATTAAGACAGTCCTGACAAATATTGCATCCCTGACAGAGCATGAGTCCCTTTGATAACTTTGGCACATTTTTAAACTGAATAAAAAACAAATAAATAAAAAAACAAATCTGAACTGAGAAAGTAAGTTAATGTGTATGCACAATGTAAGTGCATATTAACACATGACCATTAACCAGAGAAAACAAAAAGCAAAAAACACAAATATCCTGAACTAAAAAGTAAAAAATATACTGCAAATAATGCATAAAGGTAGTAATAATAATAAGGGTATTTAGTAAACATAATTTTGATCAAAATAATGTACAAGCCATCCCGCCACGTCACGGCAACCCTTGTGGGACAGTCCCTACTCTAGTATTTAAAACCTTTTCACTTGCCAAGTGACGTGAATGTGAATAAGGATCGAGCTGCTGAACCACTAAAAAAAAGTAAAAAATATACTGCACGTCAAGGGTTGCCGTGACATGGCGGGATGGCTTGTACATTATTTTGATCAAAATTATGTTTACTAAATACCCTTATTATTATTACTACCTTTATGCATTATTTGCAGTATATTTTTTACTTTTTAGTTCAGGATATTTGTGTTTTTTGCTTTTTGTTTTCTCTGGTTAATGGTCATGTGTTAATATGCACTTACATTGTGCATACACATTAACTTACTTTCTCATTTCAGATTTGTTTTTTATTCATTTCATTGTGCATTCAGTGCATATATGGGTGTGACCGCCCTTTTTCTGAGCTGGGAAAGCCATCCAGTCTGACCTAAGCTGTTACTAGTGGTTCAGCCGCTCGATCCTTATTCACATTCACGTCACTTGGCAAGTGAAAAGGTTTTAAATACTAGAGTAGGGACTGTCCCACAAGGGTTGCCATGACGTGGCGGGATGGCTTGTACATTATTTTGATCAACATTATGTTTACTAAATACCCTTATTATTATTACTACCTTTATGCATTATTTGCAGTATATTTTTTACTTTTTAGTTCAGGATATTTGTGTTTTTTGCTTTTTGTTTTCTCTGGTTAATGGTCATGTGTTAATATGCACTTACATTGTGCATACACATTAACTTACTTTCTCATTTCAGATTTGTTTTTTATTCATTTCATTGTGCATTCAGTGCATATATGGGTGTGACCGCCCTTTTTCTGAGCTGGGAAAGCCATCCAGTCTGGCCTAAGCTGTTACTAGTGGTTCAGCCGCTCGATCCTTATTCACATTCACATCACTTGGCAAGTGAAAAGGTTTTAAATACTAGAGTAGGGACTGTCCCACAAGGGTTGCCGTGACGTGGCGGGATGGCTTGTACATTATTTTGATCAAAATTATGTTTACTAAATACCCTTATTATTATTACTACCTTTATGCATTATTTGCAGTATATTTTTTACTTTTTAGTTCAGGATATTTGTGTTTTTTGCTTTTTCTTTTCTCTGGTTAATGGTCATGTGTTAATATGCACTTACATTGTGCATACACATTAACTTACTTTCTCAGTTCAGATTTGTTTTTTATTCATTTCATTGTGCATTCAGTGCATATATGGGTGTGACCGCCCTTTTTCTGAGCTGGGAAAGCCATCCAGTCTGGCCTAAGCTGTTACTAGTGGTTCAGCCGCTCGATCCTTATTCACATTCACGTCACTTGGCAAGTGAAAAGGTTTTAAATACTAGAGTAGGGACTGTCCCACAAGGGTTGCCGTGACGTGGCGGGATGGCTTGTACATTGTTTTGATCAAAATTATGTTTACTAAATACCCTTATTATTATTATTACCTTTATGCATTATTTGCAGTATATTTTTTACTTTTTAGTTCAGGATATTTGTGTTTTTTGCTTTTTGTTTTCTCACATTTTTAAACTGTCTAGTCTAAGTTTGAAACTTTGTCTAAGAGCTAGACAGCATTAATGCATTAGCCCAAAAGTATTTAAAATGCTTTTTATTGTGTTTCCTTATACAATTTTCCTGATGCTTAATGCTGTGCTCAGATGTTACTGATGTGTGATACCTTTTTTTTGGCTGTAGGCTTGTTGCTTGGCAAATATGTCTTGGCAAGTTTGTTGTGGTGTAAGAAAAAAAAAGGAAAAGCAGCCAGCAGCACACGAACTGAATGGAATGCACGCTCCAAAGATCCCAGGACCCAATGGGTTCAAAAGGCAACCAAGTAGCAAAAAGGGAGCAGCATCCGTTCCAGGTGAAAAATAGCTTTATTTTGCCAATCAGAGATGCAACGTTTCGACCAAAAAGGTCTTTATCAAGCATAACAAATGGCAGAAGGAGCAACCATATATAGTGTGGATAAACCAATCACCATCATGGAACCGCCCCTAAAGCACAGTGCATACATAACATTTACAAACAAAACATCAAGTGCATATAAAAGGTAATATAATATCCAAAACACAATATACAGTCATACAAATCTGAGAAATCACATTGTTTCAAAACAACAGATATATATAAACAAAGGCATTGAAACGATCTCCCAATCAACACATGGCATAGTCGTTGTTATGGTGATATCTCACCAATCCCCAATGACCTAGCATGGCCCACCTATTCCTACCAATAGAAGCGCCATATCACATTAGCGCCAAAATTGTGGCCAATCATTGCATAGATTCCAGCACAGACTGCAAGATAGCAGACGTAGGTACCTGTATAGGGGCTAACCAATAGCTGGTGGTGGCGCCACGCAGTCACAGGAAGCGCCAAGATAGGGCGAGATCCCGCGATGCCTCCACGTCAGAAGTATCGCGCAAGTGCGATCTAACAGACGGGACAACATCATCAAGAGCCCGCCCCACTCCGCCCACCCGCAACCGCACATGCGCCCAAAAACACCATTGTGTCTAAAGCCATATCCATGACTTTTTTACGCCAGGTCAGTGGGGAACGCAATCCAGAGGCAGGAGAACGTCACATGACCGGTCACATGTACCGCCATGTAAACAATTCCACTACCAACCCGAGAGAATCCACACACTGCATCTAACCATTAGAGCAGGAGCTCAGTATGAAAGATTTTTTATTAGAGATTCAAAAAACTCCAAACTATAAAGAGCACCCACAGAAGCTAAACATACACTTAAAGAGTTTTTATTACATAAAAAACAACAATTGGCCCATAAGGAAACATAGAGGGCACAGAGGCCGGACAGCAGGACCCGGAATGTATAGCAATGCCTTCAGGACTGTTCAGTCCCTATGTCCTCCAATCACTCCCCAAACACTAACTGCAATATAAAAAATATACAAATTAAAAACAATGAAGAAAGTCCTTCATATACAGTATATACTTGACACTAAGAGGATGTCAACACCAGTAGAGAGTAAGTGGATATCACCGAATACAAATATGTAAATTATAGTCCACATTTAAACCCCTTGGTTGTAATGTATCCAAAGTGGATATCCATCTCAATTCTTTTTTCTTTAAAAGTTTAACTCTATCACCACCACGTCTCAACACCGGAACCCCATCAATCACTCTGAATCTCAATTGGTTCTCCTTCAATGGAAGTCTTCAAACAGAGGCTGGACAGACATCTGACTGGGATGATTTAGCGAATCCTGCTTTGAGCAGGGGGTTGGACCAGATGGCCCAGGAGGTCCCTTCCAACTCTACGATTCTATGATTCTATGGTTGACTGAATGTTTGCAATCAACAAAATGCTTGTTGTGGTGTAAGAGTCAGCCAGGACCATAGTCAAAGCCGAGGACACCAGGGCTCTGGTTTGACTACGGCACATTCCGACTACTCTCCAGGGCTCTGGTGTCCTGGCCTCCCCTCTCAGAAACATATTCACCATTTGTCAGCATACCTGTGCCTTCAGGTCCAGCTCCTTCGGATCCCCTTTTCTGCTGTGAGAGATCCTCTCCAGATTGGTCAGAAGAAACTAAGACACAGTCCAATTCAACTTCAACAATAACATCTTTACTGGTTTCTTTACACAGCGCATCCAAAGTCTTCACATTCTTTATAACAGACTTCACCAAACAATGTTCCTTTTTCTTTCCCTGCACAACTTTCATGGTCACAAAGCATGGGCCCAAATTGGACCATCCCTGATGGTTTCTCAGCATATTCTCTGTGCAGTTTTACTATGGGTATGCTTCCCTCGGTCAGTTTCACCCCAGACACAAGATCATTAATCTCCAGAGTATAAAACTGCTGAAAGAGACTTCTGCCCTTCTGTGCTGCTTTCTGACTTTGCACCACGTCTTTACTTTGCACTCTCACAGTTTCTGTGGGGTCCCTGGACCGTTTCACCCCAGCTCCCAGGGTTTCTGCCCAAACAATGAGGTGAAACATCCTGAGTCTTCTCACACTGTTCTAGCCCACTGATTTTCCTTTTCTGTAGCTGTGGATGGCTGAGGTACACTTCACTTCTAGTTATGTGACTGCTGCGGTGTCCTGGGCATATAGCCCATGTGGACAGTTCGGGCGTCCCTAGCCCTCTTCCTAAACCTAACACTGTGCACTCTTTTACTATGCAGCAGCCCCTCCTACAATTAACCATGTATTTACTAACTATGAACCATGTGCACTCAGATGAACCCCATCTAGTGGCCAAACTTATGATCTGCACTTTCCCTATCATAACAGCACATAAATATATATAATATACATATAGTACAGTAATTGTAATACATCCAATGACGTAGCAGTACCAAGATGATATAGCTAAGGGTTATACACATGGTTGTGTAGCAGTACCAATAATGTATGCATAAATACAAGAGAAAAGACAAGCAATATAACATCAACATTTCTCTAACCCCTTACAGTGGTAACATGTTCTTTACATTTGATGATAATAGATTTGATGGTACTCCAGAGAATCATCAGAGATTGGGATATTTTCCTATAACCCAAACCGAACTTGTACGCCTCAACAACTTTGTCCTCAACTTGTTTGGAGATCTCCTTGGGTTCATGTTGTTTGGTTAGTGGTGCCTCTTGCTTAATGGTGTTGCAGCCTCTGTGGTCTTTCAGAATAGGTAAAGTGTATATACTGACAGACATGTGACACTTAGATTACACACAGGTGGACTTCCTGTCACCAAGCATGTGACTTATGAAGGTAATTGATTGTACAAGAATTTTTAGGTGCTTCATCGTAAAAGGTGTGGATACATATGCACATTACAATTTTTAGTTATTTGATTTCATAAATTTAATTTATTCCAATATTTTTCTCACTTCACCAACTTAGATTATTTAGTTCTGATGCATCACACACAAATCTGATTACAAAATTATTTAAACACAGGTTGTAATGTAAAAAAATTGGTAAAAAGCCAAGGGGGTGAATATTTTCAAAATCTTTATATTTAGAGAAATTCAAAACTCCTAAGGCCGGTTTAACATTTGCGTTCGGCAGAGCTGCGGAGGGCTGGGTAGTTCCTCCGTGAAGCTCCACCCACTGCCGCCTCTCCTCTAGTCAGCTCCGCCTATGTCTGCATGCGGCCTGCGTACCAATCTTTAACATTGGGTAGGCAGGCCGTGCGGATGTATGCGGATGAGTCCGCTTGCAACGTTTTGATGCTGTGGCGACCTGCGTCAAATGCAACGTGTTGCAATTTGTTGCGGTCTCCGCATCGTCCAAATGACGCATGCAGACGCATCCGCATACATCCGCACGGCCTGGTAATCTCCTAATCATGTTAATTAAAGAATTTTAAAAAAGTGTGTACAGAGGGACTTATTGTGTACCAGGTAGGCAGGATTGAGGCATTCTTAACTAAACTTTTTATTTTACTTTGATAATTAACTCTTCTTTCAGGGAAGTTTTATTCCCATCCGTTTGTTAACCGTGATTAGCATTTTTCAGTGTGTGTTGAATTAAGTACAAATTATCTTCATTAAAATACAAAATAATAATTTTCCTTTTTTTTACACCAAGCAACAATAATTGGCACCATTCATCACCAAGAATCAATGTGCTAATCAAGTAGGAAATCATAATGTTGTTTGATTCCATGAGCTTTCGAACCTGTAATATCAGCTTGTTATAAAATACATACAGTAAGCATTATTTATGTAATCAGCATAATAAGTGCCGCTTTATAACTGGTAGAAAATAGCAGCAAATCTCTTTTTTATATAATGAATTGTTAAAACATTGTTTGCAAGATAAAAATTAAAATATTAGCATATGCTGATCATGGAAAAGAAAATCAGACATGACAGATCACTGTATAAAAGCCTTCCTGGGGCACAGTGGTAGGAAAATATGCAACAAAAGATGAAATTTTAGATTTAAAGAGGTTTTATAGTCAAAGATATCTAATTACATTGTTCACATTTTATGAGAACTGCATAAATATTATTTATTAATAAAACAAAAATAAAGCCTAATCTAATGTGGCAATGCACAACATAAAAATCAAAGCATACTTTGTACATTGCAAATTTATTGATGAATTGAAGAAACTGCACCAAAATTCATTAATTACAGTCTAATATTTATTCAAAAGGTGAACCTGGCCTAAATGTGTGTGGCTGAGGGATGCAGCAATTGAAATCTAAACCTGATAGAACTTTAAAGGGGTTGTCTCAAGTTTGGAAGTTCTCCGATATCCATGGGATATTATGGGGTCTGACCCATGGGAACCTCACCGA
Organism: Dendrobates tinctorius; assembly: GCF_039654945.1. Taxonomy (NCBI): domain Eukaryota; kingdom Metazoa; phylum Chordata; class Amphibia; order Anura; family Dendrobatidae; genus Dendrobates; species Dendrobates tinctorius. The sequence continues at coordinate 23,350,983 of NW_027361738.1, read as the reverse complement.
TGTAGAGAAGCGGGGATCTGTGGAGCCCCATGTGAATGCAGTGCTGATCGATCATGCATACTGCTCCATTCATTCTTAATGCCGCTGGGGCAGCACAGTGCTCATTGGTTAGCACTAAAGCCTTGCAGCGCTGGGGTCCTGGGTTCAAATCCCACCAGCGACAACATGTGCAAGGAGTTTGTATGTTCTCCCCGTGTTTGCATGGGTTTCCTCCGGGTTCTCCTGTTTCCTCCCACATTCCAAAGGCATACTGATAGGGAATTTAGATTGTGAGCCCCATCGGGGACAGTGCCCATAATGTCTGTAAAGCGCTGTGGAATTAAAGGCGCTATATAAATGAGTAAAATAAAAAAGTAAATAAATAAAATTATATTGCCGAAAGCAGCTCTTATCATGTCTTCATCACTCCCACAACAATGGATGAAGTGGAGGTGTGCATGACCCATCACCGCTGCATTCACACAGTGCTCTTCAGAACCCCGGATCTCGAGAGTGGTGGAGGTCCCAGAGGTCAGACACCCAGTGAAAGGGAAGTAGTTCCCAATCCATGTATAGGGACTAACTGACAAACTTGAGAATACTCTTTTAAAGGGGATGTATAATAAAAAAGGCCTCCTTTGCAAATGGATGCTGCTGATTACTGCAAGTCTGGGTACTGTGGATGCATCATACTGTTGGGGGTCAATGTGGTGTAAAAATAGCAATAACTCACAAGGGGCTCAATCAAGGTAAATCACTAGCAGCAGCGATCCGATATATAATTAAAAAGTAATTTTAATAGATAATTTTAAAACTGCAGCTAAAGTAGCCTTGTAAACAGACGTAAAACATGTATATAAAGTGCAAAAGTGAACCCCAAAAGATTTGTATAGAGACATTACTAGAGGGATATACCACACTTGGGTAACATCCAAGACAAGCTCAGGGCAAGACAGGGAAATTAGGGTGCCCTTGTATCCTGTATATATGAGCTGTCTCTTCAGAAGACTACTAGTGGTGAGTCGGCGACTCTGTACCATTTTTATTATTGCACTGGTTCGCTTTTGCACTTTAAATACATGTTTTGTGTTGGTTCACAGGTTCACTGTGGTGGTTTCATAATGTGTGTGGGAACCTTGGGGACAGCATATTGTTTTAAGGGCACAGTAGAAGTACCTTTTTTGGGGTCCCTTGGGGGCATCATACTTTGTGGGTGCCACTATGGGGTCATCATACTGTGTATGGTGAGTGTGCTATGAGGGCTGTGAAAGGAATATCATAGTGGAGGAGGACACTAAGGATTCAATGGGGCAAAATTACTGTGTAAGCAAAGAAGTTGGGAGGTACGTCCTCTGTGACAGCGCCTATGCCCTGTGAGCCTGCCTGCTGTGCTTAATATATATTTTTTAAGTGGAAGGCGGCCAATTAGTACATTTTCTAGGGGGCCACTATCCCAGAGCAATGATATAACACATCAGTGGTATGTTCTACATGTATCAGATTATTTGTTTTGAACAAAAGTATTTGTTTAAATTCTCTTTAATCTAAGACATCAAATTATTACTGATTGATTTTCCAAGATGATATTTTGATACTGGTATTAGCAGTGGACAGGAAGCAGGTGGCAAGAATTTGATAAACTATTCAAAAATTATATAGTAGAAGCCCCTGGGGTATAATTGGGGTAATTTACAATCTACCCGAAACTGAAGTTTTAGTTTTGAATGTCATCATCCTTTAATGTTGAACTCCTTGTTTATAATCCATTTACCGTGACTTCATGTGCAAGTGACGTCTACTCTGACAGCTCGAGCAGTCGTTCTTCTCACTCCTGGAAACCCTACACTTATTCGCGTCTTATGCAGTTAAAACGCTTCTCTAAATTATCAATAATTCGCACATCTTAAACATGAATATAACCATGACAAAGTATGTTGCAGGATTACTTTTGTGTAATAATAGAAGGAAGAATACATTTGTCTGGAGGCACCAGACCATGTGATTTATAACTAGGTTGTTCAGATGAAGTTTGAAGGTTCCCAGGCTTCATTTTATACATGCAGCAGTCAGTATTTTAATGCCATGTTGATGAAATAATACACTTAGGAAATACCATTTTTTAATAGCAGAATAGGACTGAAGAATCGGGCCCATATCTCTTTGCTATGCATTCCTTTAACAAAGAGTATGAGGATATAGCATTATAGAAGCTACTAATCTTTTCATGAAAATAAAACAGCCAAAAATCTTCTGTGCACAATAAATTCTACTCAATTCTTCTTTTTGTCAGGTAATCAAGTGCTGATTCATTGTTAGTGCCAATTTATCTTTGTTTAAAATCAGTCGGCATTAGCGGCATAACGAGAGATGGATATCAGGGCCCCAATTATCAGAGGTCTTTAATAGTATTGGTCTTTTGATGGGAGTCAAAGGGACACGTAGGTCCCCCTTTTGTCCTGGGTCTTGGTGCGACTGCAACCCCTGCACCCATTTTAGTTACGTGATTGGTCAACATAAAGTAAGGGCTTTTCGTCTTACCGGCAGCCTTTTTGATTTGCCCTTCTTGAAAACTTTTATTTTTCCTAACTTTCCACACTCTGAGCTGGAAAAGAGAGTGGGGGGAGAGAAGACCCAGCAAAGAGAATTTTTCTATCAGATCAATGTCAGAAGCAACAGGACAACCAGTTGGGTGAAGGAGTTACACAGACAATAAAGCAGCAACATGCTACAAAATGCTTCCATTGATCCAAACCAACAAGATAAACTAATCACATTGCCTTGTAACACCTTGAGTGCGCTAATCATCATATGTGTTCTGTAGAAACTGGAGCATAATAAAATATGCTAATTAGGGTGCTCAGTGAACCCTTGGTGTGGCCAATATGCTAAGGACTCTTGTAAACCTTGGTTTTGCATGCCCTGCCTCCCTAACTGGTGATTGTGGAGACATGTAAACCCAGTGGGCCGTAATGTACATGAGCCTCTTGGGCATACCAAAGTTACTTCCAGCACGCATATACGGTGTGCCCGTAAAGTCATAGTGCACTTTTGACCAGTCACAGGAAAGTAACAAAAGACGATAGAGATGTGAAATCTGCACCAAATAAAAGGAAAACCCTCCCAGTTTGGGGTTATGTGAAGCAACATGTGTACATTGAACGTATCAATGACTTTAATCACTTAAAACAGAGAATCACAGACGTTATTCACTCTGTTACACCATGCGTCTTTACCCGTGTGTGGCAAGAACTTCACTATCATTTGGATGTGTGTAGGGCAACAAATGGAGTCCACTTCGAACTGCACTGAATAGGTATGAAACTGGGAGAGTTTTTCTTTTATTTGGAGCAGATTTCACATTTCTATCGTCTTTTGTTGCTTTCCAGTGACTGGTCAAAAGTGCACCATGACTTTACAGACACACTGTAATAAAACGACAGTTTCAGCTATTAGAACAGTAAGGTCTCATGCAGATAGCCATAAATAGTATTCGTGTTTCTATATTTTTAAAGATAGAACACATAACCATTAAAGTCTATGTTACTATTCTCATGTCCAATTTTTGTGGACTGCGTGTATGCAAAAAATGATGGAGACATGTCCGTTTGTGATCCAAGTCATATATCAAAATTAACCATACAAGTCTATGGGTCCATGCAAATCACAGATAGCATACAGATGCCTTCCATGTGCTGTTCATGTGCTGCCCTTGATTAACATTATAATGGATAGCCTAAATTGCAATTTTTATTTTCAAAAATAAAAATCACTGACGAAATACTGATGCTAAAAATTGACCAAAACCAAGCATGTGTTTTTTAGAGCGTCTATTTTCCCATAAGGATGTGGGCTTAGTTGATAATATCAGTTTGGACTTTAAGACTATTAAGAAAGATCCCTAATTTTGCACCTAGGTAGGAAATGAACAATAAAAACATGTCCATAGCCTTAAAGGCTGGGCTGACAATAAAAATCAGAGTCATGTTGATTGAAAATTAGAGAGACCTGTAAAACCTGAAGATTGGATCAATAAGAAGAAAACATGGCTAATTCAATTGTCTTTGCAATGATCTGCAAATCTAAATGTAGACAGACTATCACAGCATTAACAGTTCTAGGTTGAATAACGTATATTATTGAATCCTTTGGGCATAAAGCTGCTGAACAAAAATGCACCAGATTTTATGGTAATAATTTCAATTTAAATAACGTATATGTATACTCCACTCCAGAAGTGTAATGATTGTTGTTGCAGAGGGTGTCACAGCAACTGGCCCGTGTGGGAGGAGAGCCTACCAACACCAATTTCACCTGGATGTGCGTCCCCAGACGCATATTCAGGTGAAATGTATTGCGATGCAGAGACTCGACAATGCCCTTCACTGTGCTGCAATACACACCACCAGCCAATTAAAGGCTGGCAGAAGATGTCGGCTTGCCAGTGGCGCATGGCAGTGATGTCATGTGCTGCTCATGTAGGCACTGCGAAGTCAGCTGCCGGCTCTTTCCTTGGCTGCAGAAGAGGATGCCAAGTATCGTGGGAGCGGAAAAAGGTGAGTAGAATCCAGAATGGGGGACATTATACCAGTATGGGTTACATTATAACAGGTTGATGCAAACAATGAAACTGGGAATGAAAGAACACACAGTAGGGTCTTAACTGGTAACAAAAAGGTGGCAAGGAAAGGGATCCACTCACCTTATATCGTTGCAACATGTAACTGGTATGGCATAGATATCAGCTGCTGCCATGACATCGGTCACTAGAAGTACCAAACAATGCAAAATGACCGGGAGGGAGATGTCACTCTTGCGCTGTTGCAGATGAATCCACAATGGTTTCTGACTGATAAAATTTATTCATAAAACAGGTTTACAGGGTCTTCCAAAAGAGATTCTTGTTCAATGTTTCTGGTATTATTATAGGCACGCTTGATAAGTTTACTCGGATATTTTTATTCAACAGATCTTTTTTTAATAATATCAGCTTGTTGTAGAAAATCGGATTCTAAAGTGCAATTCCTCCTGATCCTTCTATATTGGTTTTGGGGTATGTTGTACAGCCATTTGGAGTAATGTCCACAACTGAAGTGAATGTAACTTTTTGGATCCACTTTTTTAAAAAAGTTTTTTGTACAGATGCGGTTGTCTGCAATGAAAACTGATAGATCCAAAAAATCTACGGATATCGAGTCTATCTTTGGGAAGAAAGAAAGACCCCAATTGTTAGAATTAAGCTCTTTAGTGAAAACCTCCACATCGGACTTGGAATTGTCACAAATAATAAACAAATCATCTATATAGCTTTTATACAGAATAATACTGTTTTTATAGGGTTCTTTGTTAATATAGAGATCTTCAAAAATGCCCATGAATAGGGTCGCATAGGTGGGTGCGACCTTTGGCTGTTCCTTTGGTGCTGTAAACCTGTTTTATGAATACATTTTATCTATTGGAAACCATTGTGGATTCTGCAGCAGCAGCGCATGAGTCACATTATACCAGGTTGCAGGATATTATATCAGAATGGAGATATTAGACATTATACCAGATTGTGAACATTATACCAGGATGGCGATATTAAAGCAGCATGGTGGGCATTATACTAGATTGGGGACATTATCTCAGATTGGGGGACATTATTCAAGGGTGACTGACATTACACCAGGATGGGAGACATTATACCAAGATGGGAGACGTTATATCAAGATGGTGACATTACATGGGGAACATTATACCAGGATGGGAGATATTATACCAGAATGGTAGACATTATACTTGGATAGGGAACACTATACTAGAAGAAGGGACATTATACCCGGATGGCTGACATTATACCAGGATGGGAGACATTATACCAGAATGGGAGACATTATACCAGGATGGTGACATTATATGTGGGACATTATATCAGGATGGGAGACTGTATACCAGAATGAGGGACATTATACTAGGTTGAGGAACATTATACCAGGATGGGGGACAATATATCAGGATGTGGAACATTATACAAGGAATGGGCCCAGAATTTGGGACAATATTATACAATGGGGCCCAGGGTGGAGACATTATTATTATTATTATTTATTTATATAGCGCCATTAATTCCATGGTGCTGTACATGAGAAGGGGGGTTACATACATAGTTATAGATAAACAAATTTACAATGACAGACTGGTACAGAGAGGAGAGGACCCTGTCCTTGTGGACTTACATTCTACGGGATAGTGGGGAAGAGACAGAAAGTCAGGGGTGCAGCAGCTCTGGTGGTGATGAGGCGGCAGCTCAGGCGGTGGTGAGGTGGCAGAATGGTCATTGCAGGCTGTAAGCTTTCCTGAAAAGATGGGTTTTCAGGTTCCGTTTGAAGGATCCGAGGGTGGTGGATAACTAGAAGGGGCCAGGATGGGTGAGATTATTACATGGGGGACCAACACAAATGTATCTGTAGGATCTAGAACGCTACAAGGACAGATACATCTGACTAGCATGCTGATGGAGGACCATGTCCAAATTTTGCAGTGGAGCCCATCAGACTCTATTTGCGCCACTGTTCCACTCCTATCATTTAGCAGTATTTTGCTGTTGGCTAGCCAGTCCTACATTAGTTATGTCAATATAATAGTAAAGATTCTTTTGATTCAATGGTTGATTAGAGAACGTGATGTGTAGGTTTGCTTCCATCTATTTATCTCCAATGGTCTTCAGAGAATGTCATTTAGTGTCATGAACATTAGCTGCTCCTATGCCTGATGTTTGGATTCCTTTGTTATTTTGCTTTTTATATCTCAACTGGTGGTAATGGTAAATCAGAAAAGATAGAAGGAGGTAGTCAACACAGGCATCTGCCAGAAGTAGAGAAGTATGTGAGCTGGCAGGCAGTAGGAATCTTTGAAGTAACCAGTTTTTAAACTCAACCAATGATGTTTAATGTGTAAAATTTTGACCTTTTTCTGTTCAAAAAAAAAATTTACTTTCTTTTAATTTCTTTTGTCTTGTGCTTTATTTAGAAAGTGTTTTACTGAAATGGGAGATATCATTAGGGTTGATTAGAATACCGATGACATAAGAAATAGAAGGGTGAATTTAAAAAAATACATTAAAAGGAACATATCATTATAAAACTACTTGGAAAACCCCATCTTAAATGCTGCAGTCACCTGTCTCCAAGCATTCGTCTGACATTATTATGTCACATAAGTGGCTATAGATTGGCTTATTCACTCACATTTCACTAAGGTGAAACTCGGACGTCTGAGGGAAGTGTGACTGAAGCCGCCCATTGGTGTCCACTGATAGATTGCAGTGCTTGTGTAACATAATAATGTCAGGCGAGCACTGGCTCAGTGCTGACAATGCTGGAATGGTGCCAGTGTAGGAAATGAGTAAAAGGGTTTTTCTTTAATTTATATGGGGGACGGCAGCATTTACATAGAGGTTGTCCAAGTATTGGACAACCCCTTTAAAGCAATTTTTAACATTAACCCCTTCACCCCCAAGGGTGGTTTGCACGTTCATGACCGGGCCAATTTTTACAATTCTGACCACTGTACCTTTATGAGGTCATAACTCTGGAATGCTTCCATGGATCCTGGTGATTCTGACATTGTTTTCTCGTGACATATTGTACTTCATGTTAGTGGTAAAATTTAATTCAAATAACTTGCGTTTATTTGTGAGAAAAATGGAAATTTGGCGAAAATTTTGAAAATTTCGCAATTTTCCAACTTTGAATTTTTTTGCCCTTAAATCACAGAGATACGGCACACAAAAAACTTGATAACTAACATTTCCCACATGTTTACTTTACATCAGCACAATTTTGGAACCAAAATTTTTTTTTGTTAGGAAGTTATAAGGGTTAAAAGTTGACCAGCGATTTCTCATTTTTACAACACCATTTTATTTTTAGGACCACATCACATTTGAAGCCACTTTGAGGGGTCTATATGATAGAAAATACCCAAAAGTGACACCATTCTAAAAACTGCACCCCTTAAGGTGCTCAAAACCACATTCAAGAAGTTTATTAACCCTTTAGGTGCGTCACAGGAATTTTTTTTTGAATATTTAAAAAAAAATGAACATCTAACTTTTTTTCATAAAAAAAATACTTCAGGTTCAATTTTTTTTATTTTACCAAGGGTAACAGGAGAAATTGAACTGCAAAAGTTATTGTGCAATTTGTCCTGAGTATGCAGATACCTGATATGTGGGGGGGAACGACTGTTTCGGCGCATGGCAGAGCTCAGAATGGAAGGAGCGCCGTTTGACTTTTTCAATGCAAAATTGGCTGGAATTCAGATTGGACGCCATGTCACGTTTGGAGAGTCCCTGATGTGCCTAAACAGTGGAAACCCCCCACAAGTGACCCCATTTTGGAAACTAGACCCCCCAAGGAACTTATCTAGGTATGTGGTGAGAACTTTGAACCCACAAGGGCTTTACAGAAGTTTATAACGTACAGCGGTACAATTAAAAAATCATATTTTTTCCACAAAAATGATCTTTTCACCCCAATTTTTATTTTCCCAAGGGTAACAGGACCCTAAAAGTTATTGTGCAATTTGTCCTGAGTACGCTGATACCCCACATGTGGGGGTAAACCACTATTTGGGCGCATGGCAGAGCTCGGAAGGGAAGCAGCGCCATTTGAAGTTTTTGGCTGGAATTGAGATCGGACACCATGTCGCGTTTGGAAAACTCCTGATGTACCAAAACAATGGAAACCCCCCACAAATGACACCATTTTGGAAACTAGACCCCCTAAGGAACTTATCTAGATGTGTGGTGAGAACTTTGAACCCCCATGGGCTTCACAGAAGTTTATAACATAAAGCCATACAATTAAAAAATCATATTTTTTCCACAAAAATGATCTTTTCACCCTCAATTCTTATTTTTCCAAGGGTAACAGTACCCTAAAAGTTATTGTGCAATTTGTCCTGAGTACGCTGATACCCCACATGTGGGGGTAAACCACTATTTGGGCGCATGGCAGAGCTCGGAAGGGAAGCAGCGCCATTTGACGTTTTTGGCTGGAATTGAGATCGGACACCATGTCGCGTTTGGAAAACTCCTGATGTACCAAAACAGTGGAACCCCCCACAAATGACACCATTTTGGAAACTAGACCCCCTAAGGAACTTATCTAGATGTGTGGTGAGCACTTTGAACCCCCCAGTGCTTCACAGAAGTTTACAACGCCCGGCGTGAAAATAAAAAATTTGTATTTTTTCCACAAACATGATCTTTTAGTCACCATTTTTTTATTTTCCCAAGGGTACCAGGAGAAATTGGACCCCAAAAGTTGTTGTCCAATTTGTCCTGAGTATGCTGATACCCCATATGTGGGAGAAAACGACTGTATGGGCACACGTCGGGGCTCGGAAGGGAAGAAGTGACGTTTTGGAATGCAGACTTTGATGGAATGGTCTGCGGGTGTCATGTTGCCTTTGGAGAGCCCCTAATGTACCTAAACAGTGGAAACCCCCCACAAATGACACCATTTTGTAAACTAGACCCCCCAAGGAACTTATCTAGATGTGTGGTGAGCACTTTGAACCCCCAAGGGCTTCACAGAAGTTTATAATGCCAGGGCATGAAAATAAAAAAATCGTATTTTTTCCACAAACAAGATCAATTAGTCCCCAATTTTTTTATTTTCCCAAGGGTAACAGGAGAAATTGAACCCCAAAAGTTGTTGTCCAATTTGTCCTGAGTACGCTGATACCCCACATGTGGGGGTAAACCACTATTTGGGCACATGGCAGAGCTCGGAAGGGAAGCAGCGCCATTTGACGTTTTTGGCTGGAATTGAGATCGGACACCATGTCGCGTTTGGAAAACTCCTGATGTACCAAAACAGTGGAACCCCCCACAAATGACACCATTTTGGAAACTAGACCCCCTAAGGAACTTATCTAGATGTGTGGTGAGCACTTTGACCCCCCCAGTGCTTCACAGAAGTTTACAACGCCCGGGTGTGAAAATAAAAAATTCGTATTTTTTCCACAAACATGATCTTTTAGTCACCATTTTTTTATTTTCCCAAGGGTACCAGGAGAAATTAGACCCCAAAAGTTGTTGTCCAATTTGTCCTGAGTATGCTGATACCCCATATGTGGGAGAAAACTACTGTATGGGCACACGTCGGGGCTCGGAAGGGAAGTAGTGACGTTTTGGAATGCAGACTTTGATGGAATGGTCTGCGGGTGTCATGTTGCCTTTGGAGAGCCCCTAATGTACCTAAACAGTAGAAACCCCCCACAAATGACACCATTTTGTAAACTAGACCCCCCAAGGAACTTATCTAGATGTGTGGTGAGCACTTTGAACCCCCCAGTGCTTCACAGAAGTTTACAACGCCCGGGCGTGAAAATAAAAAAATTCGTATTTTTTCCACAAACATGATCTTTTAGTCACCATTTTTTTATTTTCCCAAGGGTACCAGGAGAAATTAGACCCCAAAAGTTGTTGTCCAATTTGTCCTGAGTATGCTGATACCCCATATGTGGGAGAAAACTACTGTATGGGCACACGTCGGGGCTCGGAAGGGAAGTAGTGACGTTTTGGAATGCAGACTTTGATGGAATGGTCTGCGGGTGTCATGTTGCCTTTGGAGAGCCCCTAATGTACCTAAACAGTGGAAATCCCCCACAAATGACACCATTTTGTAAACTAGACCCCCCCAAGGAACTTATCTAGATGTGTGGTGAGCACTTTGAACCCCCAAGGGCTTCACACAAGTTTATAATGCCAGGGCATGAAAATAAAAAAATCGTATTTTTTCCACAAACATGATCAATTAGTCCCCAATTTTTTTATTTTCCCAAGGGTAACAGGAGAAATTGAACCCCAAAAGTTGTTGTCCAATTTGTCCTGAGTACGCTGACACCCCATATGTGGGATAAAACTACTGTATGGACACACGTCAGGGCTCGGAAGGGAAGTAGTGACGTTTTGGAATGCAGACTTTGATGGAATGGTCTGCGGGTGTCATGTTGCCTTTGGAGAGCCCCTAATGTACCTAAACAGTGGAAACCCCCACAAGTGACCCCATTTTGGAAACGAGACCCCCTAAGGAACTTATCTAGATGTGTGGTGAGCGCTTTGAACCCCCAAGGGCTTCACAGAAGTTTATAATGCACGGGCATGAAAATAAAAAAATCGTATTTTTTCCAGAAACATGATCAATTAGTCCCCAATTTTTTCATTTTCCCAAGGGTAACAGGAGAAATTGGACCCCCAAAAGATGTTGTCCAATTTGTCCTGAGTACGCTGACACCCCATATGTGGGAGAAAACTACTGTATGGACACACGTCGGGGCTCGGAAGGGAAGCAGTGACGTTTTGGAATGCAGACTTTGATGGAATGGTCTGCTGGTGTCATGTGCGTTTGGAGAGCCCCTGATGTACCTAAACTATTGAAACTCCCCACAAGTGACCCCATTTTGGACACTAGACCCCCCACGGAACTTATCTAGATGTGTGGTGAGCACTTTGAACCCCCAAGTGCTTCACAGAAGTTTATAACACTCGGACGTGAAAATAAAAAAATCATTTTTTTCCACAAAAATGATATTTTTGCCCCCAATTTTTTATTTTCCTAAGGGTAACAGGAGAAATTGGACCCCAAAAATTGTTTTGCAATTTGTCCTGAGTAGGCTGATACCCTACATGTGGGGGTAAAACACTGTTTGGTCGCATAGCAGAGCTTGGAAGGGAAGGAGCACCATTTGACTTTTTCAACTCAGAATTGGCTGGAATTGAGATCAGACGCCATGTTGCATTTGGAGAGCCCCTGATGTGCCCAAACAGTGGAAACCCCCAATTCTAACTCCAACCCGAACCCCAACACGCCCCTAACCCTAGCCCTAACCCTAGCCCTAACCCTAGCCCTAGCCCTAACCCTAACCCTACCCTAACCCTAACCCTAGCCCTAACCCTAGCCCTAACCCTAACCCTACCCTAACCCTAACCCTAGCCCTAACCCTACCCCAACACACCCCTAGCCCTAACCCTAGCCCTAACCCTAATGGAAAAATGGAAATAAATACATTTTTTTTATTTTATTATTTTTCCCTAACTAAGGGGGTGATAACGGGGGGTTTGATTTACTATTTATGGTGGTTTTTATGTTTGGCAGCTGTCGCACGCTAAAAGACGCTTTTTATTGTAAAAATAGTTTTTGCATCACCACATATTGAGAGCTATAATTTTTCCGTATTTTGACCCACCGAGTCATGTGAGGTCTTATTTTTTGCGGGACGAGTTGACGTTTTTATTGGTACCATTTTCGGGCACGTGAAATTTTTTGATCGCTTTTTATTCCGATTTTTGGGATGCAGAATGAACAAAAACCAGCGTTTCATGAATTTCTTTTGGGGGGGTGCGTTTACACCGTTCCGCGTGCGGTAAAATTGATAAAGTGGTTTTATTCTTCGGGTCAGTACGGTTACAGCGATACCTCATTTAGGTCGTTTTTTTATGTTTTTGTCGGTTTTATGCAATGAAAACTATTTTATATAAAAAATAATTATTTTTGCATCGCTTTATTCAGCAAGCTATAACTTTTTATTTTTTCGCTGATGATGCTGTGTGGCGGCTCGTTTTTTGCGGGACAAGATGACGTTTTCAGCGGTACCATGGATATTTATATGCGTCTTTTTGATCGCGCGTTATTACACTTTTTGTTTGGTGGTATGATAATAAATCATTATTTTTTGCTTCGTTTTTTATTTTTTTTTAAGGGGTTCGCTAAAGGGGTTAACTAATGGGACAGTTTTATAGGGCGGGTCGTTACGGACGCGGCGATACCTAATATGTGTACTTTTATTGTTTTGTTTTTTTTATTATTTCCAAAAAATGGATTTATTGGGGGAATATTTTTTTTTTTTTCTAATATATTTGGCGATTTTTTTTTTAATTATTTTTACACTTTTTTTTATTTTTTTTTTTACTTTATTAAATAGTCCCAGGTGGGACATCACTGTCCTGTGACAGATCGCTGATCTGTCACATCACAGATCACTGTGACAGATCAGCGATCTGACACAGGCACTGCAGAAGGCTTCCTCATGCCTGCGCTTTGCAGGCACTAAGGAAGCCAGCTTTCTGCAGGCCCCCGAAGGCCCCCATCGTCATCTTGGATTCGGGGGCCTGGAGGAAAGGAGTCCCCCGCAGCAGCGCTGCACATTGCGCTGCCGTGGGGGGCTCAGGGAAGCACGGAGGGAGCCCCCTCCCTGCCGATGCTTCCCTTTAACCCCCGGTACACCGCGATCGTGTTTGATCGCGGTGTGCAAGGGGTTAACGTGTCGGGGGCGGTCCGTGACCGCCCCTGACACATTGTGCCGGGTGTCAGCTGTGATAATCAGCTGACACCCGGCCGCGATCAGCGGCGCTCACCACGTGGGCGCCGCTGATCGCGCCGACGTACTATCCCGTCCATGGGCATAGGGGCCCAGGTCCCATGGACGGGATAGTACGTCGGATGGCAGAAAGGGGTTAAACATATTCTTTAAAAATGTTGGTTGATTTTTTTTTTTTCAATTTTCACTATCTATATTAAAAAATATTCTAAACTTAGCAGTTTTCACTCTAACAACTAAAGCTAACTGTGCTTATGGTGACACTTCCTGCTATGTAGAATTGATTTCTCAGTAACCATTACCATCGAAGGATAACAATGGAAGCTAACACCTAAGTATACATTTATGATGTATACTTATGATAAATACATGGATGATGTATGTGTGAACTTAGCCAAAAGTGTTACAGTTCGCATGCCTATAAAACTCTCCTGTAGAAGTTAATGAGTCAGATCCTGATTATTGCTGTCTATGGTCCATGTGGCTCCTGTAAAGCATAGTTGTAAATGCTATTAATAGTAGCTCTTGACAGATAGCTGCCTCTATAATAATTTACAGAAAATAGATAAAATTTGGGGTCTCATCATCCATATCCAATTTTTACCTAGCATGATATGTCACAATTCTTTAACATAGGAAACTGGTTTTATTCTTCTAAATTTTAATAACTACTGATGTGTAAAAATGAACGTCACATGGATTGAATCAGGATGACAATACAGATGAAAAATCGTCCGTGTTTTTTGGAAGAAAACTGGATGATTGTGTGAACGTAGCCAAAAAGTTATACTAATGGCAAATTTCTGATGCTAAAGATTAATTAGTCAGAGCAGCAGGTCACATTGATGGAGATCTTAAGCCCCCATCACACACAGTGAGATCGCTAGCGAGATCGCTGCTGAGTGACAAGTTTTGTGACGCAACAGCGATCTCACCAGAGATCTCGCTGTGTGTGACACGTATCAGTGACCGGCCCCCCCGCCGGGTATCGCTGATTGTGCTCTAATGTCCCGGACATTTTTTGATCGTTGGTCTCCCGCTGGCCAGCACGTATCGCTGCGTGTGGCAGCGGGAGACCATCGATCAGTGAGCTCCTAGCGCTGTAAGCAGACGCTGGGAGCTGGTATCCAAGGTAAACAGCGGGTTTCTAAGCGCCGCGCATGCTTAATTACCCGCTGTTTACCTTGGCTATCAGCTCCCAGCACGAGCATGCTGGTATCCAAGGTACACAGCAGGTAACTATGTGACGTGCGCGCTTGTTACCCACGTCATCGCTGGTCCTGATCGCTGGTGAGATCTGCCTGTTTGAGAGCTCACTAGTGATCATGTAGTGACACACCAGTGATCCTGACCAGGTCATATTGTTGTCGGGATCGCTGGTGCGTCGCTATGTGTGACGGGGGCTTTAGACTGAGAGAGTCTTGATAAGACTCCAACTACACATATACAAGCAGTCCATTGTAGTCCATGGAACATTTGGACACTCATGAGTACAGAATTCTCAGGAATTCTCAGCTCGAAGGTGTTATCATTAGAAAACCATTTGAAGGCTACGTTCCCACGATGAGTATTTCATGAGTTTCTGATGTTGCAGATTTTCTGCACCTATTAGGTAAATTAGGTAACTTGCTTTTTTTTCAACTCTTTTTTACATGCATTTTTATTGCGCCTTTGATGCTGCAGTTTTGGGCTCTTTTTGATACCAGTATGTCAAACAAAGCTGCTTTGTTTGTGATACTTCTTGGTATTTGGCTTTGATAAAACTTTATTGATGCAGTCATGTGCAGACTACATGCGTTTTTGTGCATTTCCGCAAAGGAAACGTACTAAAAATATATATATGAATTTTTTTTTACCTGTGAATTGTTTGCATCTTATGCAATCCTATGGGGAAAAGCTGCACCTAAAACTCAACATTCCTGCAAAGCAAAATTGACATGTTGCAGATTTCAGACAAGTCATTTCACGGTACATAAAAAAAAGCCCAGTGGTGATGAGATTTCTGTAAATCCCATCCACATTGCTGGAACTGTAAGATGTGAAGAGTTATAAACTCACCAAAAACTCATCATGGGAACTTGACTCAATGAATAATGGCGTTATTATTTTACATTAAAGATAAGCATAAGTAGCAGTCATTTTAAGGTTAGTCCATTATTTTTGTTACTATCATACTCACAAGAGTTTGCCCCTATATATCTCTACTCTTGATAGGAGTATAGCTCATTTATTCTAGTTTCTTGATACTATAAGACACAGCGAAAGACTAGAATTGTCCTCTGTTATTCATTGCAACATTCCCCCTGATCACAGTAAAAGAACTCTGAAAAATGTTGGGCATTCTTTTTGCTGTGGTGAGCAATGTTTCTAGCCACCTCTCTTGGCTTCATACAGGGTAAAACCTAAGTGGACAGCTAAATGTTACTTATGAAAGGTTACATACTAACCTACTCATCAATCAAACCATCCTGCCTACATGAAGGTCAGCAAATCTGCTGTGTGGGAGAATTAAACATGCATGAAAAAGGAAGTAAGAGATAGATAAATGTCTGAGCAATCATTCTCATGTTCCATCATGCGCTTTATTGGTTTTAACTGGATGCTAAACAAGGCAGGCTTAATTAAATGTAAAGGTTTAGATGATCTGACCAATAATGAGTGGTTGCAAGTAATATTTCATAGCATTTCAGAAATCCTGTCTGTGTTACCCTATTTAGTACAATGAAGGATAATAAACCAAATGTGGGATGGAAAGGAATTGGCTTACAATTTACAGTGCATAAATAAATTCTACACACCCCTGTTAAAATGTCGGGTGTTTTTGTCCTCTAAAATAATTATGCCAAGAAGAATCATCTCAGAACTTTTTCCACCTTTAATACCTTCACGACATATGACTAGGGATGACCAAACCCAAACTGTCGATTTCGGGGTTCACACCGTCACCTAGGGTCATGTACCGAACTCCAAACCCTGACTTTTTTTGAGGAGTCTGCTTTACTTTTCAGGTTCGGTGCCAAATAAAGTCTGTTGAAAGGCTGCAGTGTGGCAAATCAAAAACCTTTAGGCTGTGGGCACTTACGGAGCTATCAAAGCCATGTGAGGAATTGATATCAATTACCAGATTACGAGTGGCACCAAATTTGTGCTCTAATTAGCATAGAGACAGTGTAAAATAAATAAATAATTTGAAAAACAATGTGTGGTCCCCCTAATTTAATAACACGCCAATGGAGAGCAGACAACTGTTAGCTGGTCTTATTATGCTGGGAAGAGGCCATTATCTATGGACCTTCTCAGCCTATTAATATCAGCCTTCAGCTGTCTGTTTTGTCTTTGCTGGTTATTAAAAATGGGGGGTCCCCAAAAAATTACATGGGTTCCCCCTATTTTTATTAACCAGCTAAGGCAAAGCAGACAGCTTTGGGGCTGATATCAATAGGCTGGGAAGGCCCATGGATCTTGCCCCCTTTCCAGCCTAATAAGACCAGCCTTCAGCCGCCCCATAAATGGCGCATCCATTAAATGAACCAATTCTGGCACTAGCCTTGGCTCTTCCAGATTGCCCTGGTGCTGTGGGAATTGAGGTAATATTTTTGGAGGTTGATGTCAGCTATGTAATGTCAGCTAGCATCAATCCCAGAGGTTTGTGATGGAAAAACATGTATCAGACACCCCCATTACTAACCCCGTATTTAAAATAAAAAAAGACTCACACAGGAAAAATAAATATTTGAATAAGGACTACCACACATTCCCTGGTTTATGCATTTATTAAAAAAAATGCATCCCAGCAGCTCGAAGTAATAATCCCACGACATCTAGTGGTTCTCTCCTGCAACCTATGGAGTGTCATCCTGAGAATGACGCTTGTTTTGTCCAGTCATATAATTGCTGTCTAGAAAGTCATTTTTGTGTGTATTAATCCTTCATATATTTCATACTGTAAGGTAACAGCACCACCTGCTGGCAGTTTAATGCATAGATTCTAGTTTAATTTGCAATGTATTGTGGGATTGTTCCTGTTACATCATAGTCTTGTTTATGACACTGTGAGGGGAACAGCAGCCATTATTCCTCCACGTGTCTTAGGAGAAACTACATCATTCGTGTTCTTCATGCTTCTTAAACAGCCTGCTCTATGCATAGTTGGTAAGCACTATCTAGGTGTTATAATCCTGTGTTTATAACGTTTGTTGTATTAAATAGGTAATCATCAGCTATGCATTACCTCATGGAACCTATGTATTACCTCATGGAACCTATGTATTACCTCATGGTACCTATGTATTACCTCATTACTGTGTATTGCAGACTATCTGTATTTTATGCTCTATGCAGTTATATATTCTGAAATGCTCCTGTTATTGCATCCTATAGTTTCACCCTTTCCTGTCACATCTGCAATCAATAAAAGAAGGTTACAATTTTACGGCCTCTTTTCTTAAAGAAGACAGAGGGTTTAGCTACATGTCTCATTGCACACCCTGCTAACGTGTATGAGGACAGTATAGTGAAACAACTTCAGAGCAAGCTCAGAAGATCTGACGTTAGAGAGCCCGCCATTATCCAAGCATACGGTTATTGCATACGGATATTGCAGCAACCTCCTAATGGTCGGACCGAATAATCGGACCATACGGAGCCCGCCTTTATCCACGCAGAGCTGACAAAGGGATATCACAGCAGTCGCCTAACTGTTGAATCATGTCTCAAGGACGAGCATCCTCTTTCAAGACAAGATCATGAGTTGGTTCCTCCAAGACATCATCCGTCAGCAATGCCGCCGCTATTGCCCGCGCAAAAGCTGAAGCGGCAAAAGCAAGAAGCACCTTTGCTGAGCAAGAGATAGAATTGAAACTACAACAAGCATCCCTGGATGCAGAAAAAGCACGCCAACAAGCATGCCTGGATGCGGAAAAAGCATCACTGTTATGCAGAAAAAGCACGCCAACAAGCATGCCTGGATGCGGAAAAAGCATCACTGGATGCAGAAAAAGCATGCCACCAAGCATGCCTGGATGCAGATGTGGCGCCCCCAGGGGTATGGTCGCCACACTGGCTTTGCCTTCCTCCAGGGGAGGGTAATGCCAGGCTTGGAAGCAGTGATGGGTCTCTCCAGCAGTTAACCTAATGCATGCAACACAGTTCCACTACAGGCCAACAGGGGGAACTCTGAACCAGGATGTAGGGGAGGGGGTGCTCCCTGAGGGCCAAGAGGAAGGAATGGTCAGATAGTCTGCGGAGGGTGAAGTGTGCGGATGGGAGGTGCGAAGCTGAGAGGTTGAGCTGCAGAAGGCAAGCTCCCTCAGCTTGAAAGTGCACAGAACTGGAGCCTGGTCTCCATGGTGGTACGGATACTGACGGTCCTACCACAGATACCAGAGGAGTAGGAGGCTGTAAATGCCCTGCTCTCACCAAAGACTTGGGACACAACAGCAATTGAGTAGAGAGCCAGGACTCAGGAGAGGAGTCCCCGAGAGAGGCTACAGCTGTCTGTCATACAAGTAAAGTTCTAGGAACATCAGAAGAGAGGCATTTCAGAGTAACTATGTACTGGAGTGTTTCACACTACAAAGCGCTAGGAAGGAGACTGCACAGCCCTAGTGCTGAGAGAGAATCCTGATCTGCTTCCAGGCTAACCTGCTCCAATGCCATCTGTAATCAGGACTCTGGACTGCATATACTCAGTAAAGGTACTGTGTCTTGTCTGTTCCCTATGCTTTTGGCACTGCTACATCCCCATGCCAGCTACATCTACACTGCCCTGGGACTTCAGCTCCACCTGTGGGGAGCTTTACCATCTAAGCTGCACATACCATCAGTCCCAGTGGATCTGTATG
Source organism: Dendrobates tinctorius (assembly GCF_039654945.1). Classification (NCBI taxonomy): domain Eukaryota; kingdom Metazoa; phylum Chordata; class Amphibia; order Anura; family Dendrobatidae; genus Dendrobates; species Dendrobates tinctorius. The sequence continues at coordinate 23,331,793 of NW_027361738.1, read as the reverse complement.
CAGCGTTGGCCTAACGCCATATTTGCCAAACACCACGGGTGGCGTCACGAACTATTCTACCATTAACTACATCTCCCCATTGCTTGGGCACCCAGGGCCACGGACCGGGTCACCGCTGCTGTGACACATTCCCCTGACACTGGCCCAGTACCGAGTACCCCACAGCCCTGGGAGGGCGACCCAATTTGGCGTCACGAACAGGATTACGGAGCCCGGTATCCCCATGTCCTGTGTGCCATAGACTGTGCTTGTGAACTGTGTGAATTTGGCGCCATTTGCCGCCATTGCCACGCTGCTTGGTGCACGCGGGAAGAAAGAGGTGGGCCTTCGTGGGCGGAGCCTGCCGCTGAGCACGAAGAGAAGTGCCGTGCGGGAAGAGAGGACAGCGCGCGAGAGGAGGAGGAGCTGAGGCCTACAGCCCGGAGCGTCGGGCCTGTGAAGCGGTCGCCGGTGAGCTCACATAACCCCCCGGCCCTGGCTAACGTTAACTGGGGGGGAAGATGTCCGCGCCAAACGGCGATGCAGCGGTACCGCCAGGAGGAGCGCCCGCAGCAGCGTTCCCCATAATGCCCCTATCCATGCCCTACATCCCGGGAGCGGCCTGGCTACACAGTACTCACGTGAGTCACACACCCTGAGTGAATTTAAAGAGAGACTGTGCAGCTTGTTTAAAGTTTACCCTCTGTCCGAAGACCAGAAAGTGAATATCCTGATTGGGCAGTTAACGGGTGCAGCGCAGAGAGAAGTGAAAGCCTGGCAGGACACTGATAAAGACACTGTTGCAAAGGTCCTGGCCAAACTGAAGAGCACTTTTGACACCCGCACAGCAGCTGAAATTAAGATGCGGTTCTTTGGCTGTAAACAGAGGGCGCAGGACAGTACCAGGGACTATGCCCTCAACCTGCAGGAGGCGCTGCGAGCAGTTAAGCAAGTTGACTCTGATAGTGTGAAAGAAGACAAATTGTTAAAGGAGCAGTTTATCGAAGGACTCCTGTCCAGTACCCACTGAGAACAGTTAACATAGTTATTAAGGTTGAAGGGAGACTTTAAGTCCATCTAGTTCAACCCATATCCTATCCTAACTTGCCCTAATATGTTGATCCAGAGGAAGGCAAAAAAAACCCATGTGGCAACAGTAAGCTTCACATTGGGGAAAAAAATTCCTTCCCGACTCCACATACGGCAATCAGACTAGCTCCCTGGATCAACGCAATATTAAGGAGACTAGTGTATATACCCTGTAATATTATACTTTTCAAGAAAGGCATCCAGTTCCTTCTTAAATTTTAGTAGTGAATCACTCATTACAACATCATATGGCAGAGAGTTCCATAGTCTCACTGCTCTTACAGTAAAGAATCCGCGTCTGTGAGTATGCTTAAACCTTCTTTCCTCCAGACGTAGAGGATGCCCCCTTGTCCCCGTCACAGGTCTAAGAGTAAAAAGATCATTAGAAAGGTCTTTGTATTGTCCCCATATATATTTATACATTGTAATAAGATCACCCCTAAGCCTTCGATTCTCCAAACTAAATAACCCCAAGTGTAATAACCTGTCTTGGTATTGCAGACCCCCTAGTTCCCTAATAACCTTGGTCGCTCTTCTCTGCACCCGCTCCAGTTCAGCTATGTCTTTCTTATACACCGTAGACCAGAACTGTACACAGTATTCTTAGTGTGGTCGCACTAATGACTTATATAGAGGTAAAATTATGTTCTCCTCATGAGCATCTATGCCTCTTTTAATGCATCCCATTATTTTATTTGCCTTTGCAGCAGCTGCTTGACTCTGGCCACTAAATGTGAGTTTGTCGTCCACCCATACACCCAGGTCTTTTTCAGTGACTGTTTTGCCCAGTGTTTTACAATTAAGCACATAATTATACAACTTGTTCGTTCTACCCAAGTGCATGACCTTACATTTATCCCCATTAAAGCTCATTTGCCATTTATCAGCCCAAGCTTCTAGCTTACATAAATCCTCCTGTAATATAAAATTGTCCTCCTCTGTATTAATTACCCTACAGAGTTTAGTGTCATCTGCAAATATTGAAATTCTACTCTCTATGCCCCCTACAAGGTCATTAATAAATATGTTAAAAAGAAGCGGGCCCAAAACTGACCCCTGTGGTACCCCACTGCTAACCGTGACCCAGTCCGAGTGTGCTCCATTAATAACCACCCTTTGTTTCCTATCCCTGAGCCAGCTCTTAACCCACCTACACATATTTTCCCCTATCCCCATTGTTCTCATTTTATGTATCAACCTTTTGTGTGGCACCGTATCAAAAGCTTTTGAAAAGTCCATGTACACCACGTCCACTGCATTCCCTTGGTCCAGTCCGGAACTTACCTCTTCATAAAAGCTTATCAGATTAGTCTGACAGGAACGGTCCCTTGTAAACCCATGTTGATATTGGGTCATGAAGTTATTCTTCTCCAGATACTCCAGTATAGTATCTCTTAGAAAACCCTCCAGGATTTTACCCACAGTTGAGGTTAAACTTACTGGCCTATAATTTCCAAGTTCAGTTTTTGTCCCCTTTTTGAATATTGGCACCACATTTGCTATACGCCAGTCCTGTGGTACAGACCCTGTTATTATGGAATCTTTAAAGATTAAAAATAATGGTCTATCTATGACTGTGCTTAATTCCTGCAGTACTCGGGGGTGTGTCCCATCCGGGCCCGGGGATTTGTCAATTTTAGTAATTTTTAGACGCCGCCGTACTTCCTGCTGAGTTAAGCAGGTGACATTTAACAGAGAATTTTTATCCCTGATCATGTTATCCGTCATGGGATTTTCTTGTGTAAATACTGTTGAAAAAAAGTTATTTAGCATATTGGCTTTTTCCTCATCCTCATCCACCATTTCACCCAGACTATTTTTAAGGGGACCAACACTATCATTTTTTAGCTTCTTACTATTTATGTAGTTAAAGAATATTTTGGGATTATTTTTACTTTCTCTGGCAATGAGTCTCTCTGTCTCAATCTTTGCTGTCTTGATTTGCTTTTTACAGAATTTATTTAATCTTCTGTATTTATTTAATGCCTCATCACTACCTACTTGCTTTAATTCTCTAAATGCTTTATTTTTATCTCTTATTGCGCCCCTTACTGCTCTATTTAGCCATAGTGGTTTCCTCCTATTTCTCGCATGTTTATTCCCATACGGTATATATTGTGCACAGGTCCTATTCAGGATGTTAATAAACGTCTCCCATTTTCTTTGTGTATTTTTATGTCTCAGGATATCGTCCCAGTTAATTGCACCAAGATCATCTCTCATCCGTTGGAAATTTGCTTTCCTGAAGTTTAGTGTCCTTGTTACCCCTCTACTACACATCTTATTAAAGGATACATGAAAACTTATTAATTTGTGATCACTATTACCCAAGTGACCCTCAACCCTTACATTTGATATGCGGTCTGGCCTATTGGTTAATATTAGGTCTAGCAGTGCCCCCCCTCTTGTTGGGTCCTGAACCAGTTGTAAAAAGGTAAGTTACGCATCATTACCCTGCAAAACCTTGATTTGAACTTTGCTGAGTTTAAGGACAGGGCTATCCGGGTACTGCAGGAATCCTCTGACAGCCGTCCAGTGCCCCCTAGGAGCCCAGCGATCACCTACCATCAGGAAGCTACATCCTTTCCTTCCGTCCCTGTGGAGGCTGATTCACAGACTCTGGATAAAGATCCAACTGAGGAGCTGCCTCTTCAGGTCCAGGAGCTGACCAAAGGAATGGCTGCACTCACCAGAACCGTGCAGTCCCTGCAGGATTCCTCCAAAGAAAAGGTCCAGCTTGCTTCCAGTCCAGAGGATGTCCCGTGGCTCCGGAGGAGGAGAACCCCGCCACTTTGAGGAAGGAACAACGATCGCTACGACCAGGACGGACGTCCCATCTGTCGCCGCTGTTACAAGGCAGGTCATCTTGCAAGGTACTGTCCTTTAAACGAGCAACCCCTGGGGCAAAGGGCCAACCCCCAGGAGTAGGTTCAGCAGGCCCAAAGAACTGGAGAGCCAAGTATGTGGGAGGGAGACTAATCCTCCCTGTGGTGATTGACGGCATCCCCATGAACGCTTTGCTGGACACTGGCTCCCAGGTGACCACTATGCCGTATATTTTGTACAAGAGGTACTGGGCTGATTCTGAACTCACCCGTGGCCCCACAGATGAACTAACTGTAGTTGCTAGTAATGGTCATAACTTGCCGCAGATTGGATGCAAGGAAATTTCTGTTAAAGTGGGGCAGGTGGAGCTAAAATCACAAGGTCTGATAGTTGTTGATATTGACCGACGTGAATGTAATCCCATGATGACTCTTGGTACAAATGTAATTGAAAACTGTCTGTCCGAGGTTATTGTCTTGTTACAACAGGTGGCTGGGACTGCTGGTTCCGGTGAACAACGAGTCCTGCAGAAGGAGATCTGAGCCCTGATGCAAAGGCAACAGGTAGAACTCTCTGTCAGAGAGATTGGCAGCGTCAGAGTGAGTGATGCTTTTCCCATTGTAATACCCCCCAGATGTGAAATGGTTTGGTGTCGGGCTGCCATAAGGCTCAGAGGGCTGGATTACCAGGCATTGGTAGAGCCAGTATATTCAGATAGCAGGCCCACTGTCCTGACAGCCAGAGGGGTGGTTGATGTATGAAAGGGGAGAGTACCTGTACGCCTTCTGAATTGTGGGGAGGAGGAAGCCACAATACCTCGGTAGGCCACAGTTGCTAAACTGCTCACTGTTAATAACAACTCATTGCCTTTGGTCTCATCCGATCCGTTGGAGGACAATGGCCCTGTGAAGCAGCTAGAAGAGTGGTGCCAGCAACTGCAGGTTGGAACTGACTCTACACCTTCATACCAGAGAAATGGGGTTTACAGAGTGACACAAGAGTATGAGCGGGTATTCAGCAAACACCCACTAGATTTTGGGCAGGCAAAAGGGGTGCAACATCATATCCCCACTGGAGACCATCTACCCGTAAAGGAGAGGTACAGACCTATACCCCCAACACAGTACCAATGTGCTAAGTGTATGTTGAAAGAGATGAAGGAAGCTGGGGTCATTAGGGACAGTAGTAGCCCATGGGCAGCTCCAATAGTGTTTGTAAAGAAAAAGGATGGTACTATGAGAATGTGTGTTCATTACAGGAAAATTAACAGTATCACACATAAAGATGCCTACCCATTGCCTAGAATTGAAGAGTCATTAGCTGCACTTAAAACTGCTAACTACTTTTCCACCTTGGATCTCACCAGTGGGTATTGGCAGGTTCCCGTGGCAGAGGCAGACAAGGAGAAAAAAACGCATTTACCACTCCAATGGGTCTCTGAGTTCAATTATATGCCATTTGGACTCTGCACTGCTCCAGGAACATTTCAGCGGCTGATGGAGTATTGCCTGGGACACATGAACTTTGAAACAGTCCTGTTGTACTTGGATAATGTCATCGTTTTCTCCAAGACCTATGAAGAGCATCTGGAACACCTGGCTGAAGTGTTTGAAGCTTTGTCCAATTTTGGCCTGAAAGTGAAGCCTTCAAAATGCCACCTCCTGAAGCCTAAGGTACAGTACCTCGGTCATGTGGTCAGTGCAGAAGGTGTGGCACCAGATCCTGACAAGGTCACGGTCATCCGGGACTGGACGAAGCCCAGCAACCTCCATGAGGTACGCCAATTCCTTGGACTGGTAGGCTACTACTGGAGATTCATCAAAGGCTTTACTGAATTAGCCACCCTGATGCAAAACCTTCTGGTGGGGCAGTCCAAGAAAGGCAAGCAGAATTCCACATTTGAATGGACTGAAAAGTTGGAGAGGTCTTTCACCAGATTGAAGATGGCTCTCACAGGTGACGAAGTTCTGGCCTGCCCAGATTATGACAAACCCTTTGTGCTGTACACGGATGCCAGCAACGTGGGATTAGGAGCAGTACTGTCGCAGGTACAGAATGGAAAAGAGAGAGTGACCTCCTACACCAGCAGGAAGCTGCATCCCACTGAGAGGAACCCTGATAATTACAGTTCTTTCAAGCTGGAGTTCCTTGCCATAGTCTGGGCTGTCACCGAAAGGTTCAAGCATTACCTAGCTTCGGCCAAATTTACAATTTTCACGGACAACAACCAGTTGACCCACTTGGAAACTGCCAAGCTAGGAGCACTGGAGCAGCGATGGATGGCTCGGTTATCCAATTATGAGTTTACCATCATGTTCCAGGCAGGGCACAAGAATGCCAATGCTGATGCGCTATCCAGGATGCCTAATCTGCCAGATGCAGGAGAAGACCCTGAGGCTCTGGAAGAGGTAGAATTGCCTCCCTTCCACTGGCCACTGGCGGCCCAACGTGCTCAAGGAGTGAGAAACGGGCGGCCTGGCTTGAAGGAAGTCACTTTGAATCCGTTGCCCCATCATGATTGGGCAGAAGCACAAGATAATGACCCTGCAGTCCACCTGGTGAAAGAGCTGCTGACACAAGGTGACTCACGCCCAGAGTTGAATGCTCCTGCAGAAACTCATCAGTTGTGGAAGGAAAGAGGTCGGCTGTTCATTTATGAAGGGAACATGTGTCAGAGGAGTATCAATGCCCGCACACATGAGCTGGTCTGGCAGGTGGTGGTCCCAAAGAGAGATGCATCAATGGTCTTAGGAGCATACCACAATGGAGCTGGACACTTTGGATGAAAGAAGTTGGAAACATTGCTCCGAGAGAGGTTCTACTGGACTGGCATGCGGAAGGCCATTGAGAGGTGGTGCTGGGAGTGTGGACAGAGTAACCTGCGCAGAAAGGATCGAGACAGCCAGAGAGCTCCCTTACATCCAATCATCACCAAACAGCCCCTGGAGTTGGTAGCCCTGGACCATGTGAAGCTGGTTCCAAGCCGGTCAGGCTACCTCTATGCCCTTACCATTGTGGACCACTATTCAAGATTCCTGGTGGTTGTGCCCGTCAAAGATCTAACAGCCAGGACAGCGGCCAGAGCATTCCAACAGCACTTCTGTAGACCACATGGTTATCCTGAAAGGGTGCTGACAGACCAAGGTCCAGCTTTCGAGACAGAAGTGTTCCAAGAATTTTGTAACTTAAATGGGTGTAAGAAGATCCGGACAACACCTTATCACCCACAGACCAACGGCATGTGCGAGAAGATGAACCAGGTAGTGATTGATTTACTGAAGACATTGCCCTTGGAGAAGAGAAATCTGTGGCCAGAAAAGTTGCCCGATCTGGTGGACCTCTACAACCATATCCCAGTGAACTCTACCAACTGTACTCCAGCGTACCTGATGAGAGCAAGGCCTGGTAAGCTGCCTATTGACTTGGACATGGGAGTCCTGACGCCTGAAGTAACGTCACCAGATGCTGACTGGGACAAGGAGAGGCAGCAGCAGTACAGAAGGGTACAGGAGTGTGTGGAGAAGAGTCTGGCTCAGGCAAGGCAGAAGCAGGAGAGACTTTATAACCAAAATGCACATGCTGTTCCTTTTTCGCCGGGAGAACAAGTTCTCAAGAGAAAAAGAAGACTGCATAAGCTGGATGATCAATGGGAAGAGGAGCCCTATACAATTCTGCCCTCGAACTTTGATAATGCCAAAGTATGCCTTGTTAGCAAAGATGGAGGAGAGACCACAGCAGCGGTATCCAGGGATCACTTGAAGTTATGCCCTGACCAGTTGAAAGAAAAAGCGGGAGGATCAAATAACATCCCACCTACAGAGGAAGAAAAGACAGTCAGTACCGTGCTGGGAGAGTTCCCTGCGAATTGGACTAGAGATAATGATGCAATCGTGGTGCCGGTGTTGTTATTTCCCCAAGTAGAAGCACAGGAAGAGAGGACTCAAGAAGACGCTGAAAATCAGGAAAATCAGGCAGCAGTTGCCACACCAGCAGTGGAGTCAGAGAACCCTCGCCCTGCCAGTGGTGAACCTGTAGTGCCCGTGGTGAGTCCAAGAGTTCCTAGACAGTCACGTATCCCTGTGCCATGTAGAATTACTAGGAGCGTATCTAGAGCATTACACACTACACCGGTAGTTAGAACCAGACAAACAGTAAGGCCCACTACAGTACCAGTGTTACGCAGATCCACTCGTACCACACAGGGTGTACTGCCAGTTAGGCTACGCATCTAAAGTAACATGTGAATATTGAAATTGAATGTAAATATGTAACTGTTTTCTAAGTTTTGTGCCTTCAGGTAACCTGTAAGAGTTCCCTTTGAAAGTTACCAGTTTTGTTTCCTGGACACTGAACCACAGGACTTGTGTGTGGTCAAAAACTTTATTTGTAAATAATTTACCATTTGCCAGGAATGGATCATGGACATTGATGCTGGACTTATCATCATAGGACCATTTTTGAGCTCTTGGTTTTTGTACATTTTTCCCTTTTTCAAATCTTGTAGAAATTATTATTGTTCAATTGTTTATATGTTATTCATGTTTTCTTTTATTCAGCCAAGAAGTGCTGACTTTCACTAGGGGGAATGTGGTGCCCCCAGGGGTATGGTCGCCACACTGGCTTTGCCTTCCTCCAGGGGAGGGTAATGCCAGGCTTGGAAGCAGTGATGGGTCTCTCCAGCAGTTAACCTAATGCATGCAACACAGTTCCACTACAGGCCAACAGGGGGAACTCTGAACCAGGATGTAGGGGAGGGGGTGCTCCCTGAGGGCCAAGAGGAAGGAGTGGTCAGATAGTCTGCGAAGGGTGAAGTGTGCAGATGGGAGGTGCAAAGCTGAGAGGTTGAGCTGCAGAAGGCAAGCTCCCTCAGCTTGAGAGCGCACAGAACTGGAGCCTGGTCTCCATGGTGGTACGGATACTGACGGTCCTACCACAGATACCAGAGGAGTAGGAGGCTGTAAATGCCCTGCTCTCACCAAAGACTTGGGACACAACAGCAATTGAGTAGAGAGCCAGGACTCAGGAGAGGAGTCCCCGAGAGAGGCTACAGCTGTCTGTCATACAAGTAAAGTTCTAGGAACACCTGAAGAGAGGCATTTCAGAGTAACTAAGTACTGGAGTGCTTCACACTACAAAGCGCTAGGAAGAAGACTGCACAGCCCTTCTGCTGAGAGAGAATCCAGATCTGCTTCGAGGCTAGCCTGCTCCAATGCCATCTGTAATCAAGACTCTGGACTGCATATACTCAGTAAAGGTACAGAAACTACAACCGCTGTGTCTTGTCTGTTCCCTACGCTTTCGGCACTGCTACATCCCCGTGCCAGCTACATTTACACTGCCCTGGGACTTCAGCTCCACCTGTGGGGAGCTTTACCATCTAAGCTGCACATACCATCAGTCCCAGCGGATCTGTATGCAGCGTTGGCCTAACACCATAATTGCCAAACACCACGGGTGGCATCACAAACTATTCTACCATTAACTACATCTCCCCATTGCTTGGGCGCCCAGGGCCATGGACCGGGTCACCGGTGCTGTGACACATTCCCCTGACACCGGCCCGGTACCGAGTACCCCACAGCCCTGGGAGGGTGTCAAAGCCGCTTTTGTTCTGACCAAGCGTCAGCTGTCCAGATCACCAGTGAGTCCGAATTGTGAGGTTTTTCGCCCTTTCTGTTGCAAGCGCTTGAGACAAAGAGACTTCAACACACAAGCCGTGGTCAAATCACTTTATCTGACGTAATGCAGCAAAGGCAATATTTTTATACCATTTACAACAATATGTGACTCTATGGAGCTCATTTGACCCCCACCATCACCTCAGGGTCGTACCTTGTTTACAATGTACCCAGAACACGTTGTTGAGAACAAATATGATAACAAGTATAGTTTCCTTGAAGACAGAGACTAGTAGTCTACATAAGAATAATTCTAGCAATATTAGGCAAAAGGCAATTGAAGTCTTAAAGGCATTTTAAAGGGATATAAAAGCAAACCATTAACTCTTCTATATCAATTTCCCCCTTTTGTAAATGGTATAACCTTTGCCACAGGGTCAGCTGATGTCCACAAAGGAGCTACTGTCTCATGGGTCTAGTACCCATAAGGGGGCTTCCTACCTGCTTCGCCCATCCACCCTCAGTGTGGACACTCACTTTCCCCATCAGCAATGGCCACCTGGGGTCTATGATACACTACAGAAGGTTCAGCCTTAGATTCTTTTTTATGTATACATTATTCAATAGCTTAAGTAATACATATATTAGCGCTTTTACGGCTACATAAAACAATAAGCAAAACAACAAACTTTGCATACAAGTCTATATAATGCCAAACAAAAAAATCCATCCTGCAAGGCCATTAAACCAATTTGCTGGATTTAGAAAAGAGAATGTGTTACCTCACCAGGAGTCTCTCTGTGCACTGTGTTGTTTTAACCATTGGTCTCTAAGTTCACCTATTTTGTCTATACCGGCCCTGATCTGGAGATTGCCAGCAGGGTCGATATAATTACAACAGATGGGACCAATTATCTGACACATTCCTCCTTCTTTTGCGGTCAGGTAATCTAGTACTCTAGTATGTTGGTTAGTAACTATGATTAATTATCACTGTATTGTATTAGTTTCATTAAGAACTTCAAGAATCTGGAAAATCTGATCGTCCAGGTAGTCAGTGGCTTCCACTAATTTATCCCACATTTGTGTTATGAAGGGGTATATTAACATACTACGGAATATTTTATTTGTTATCCCCATTTCTACTAGATGCGGCCTACCATTTGGCTTTTTGTCTGCAGCCCTTCTATACGAGGTGTGAATTGGAACTGCTGCAGTGTCTATTTTACTATGAGGAACTATGAAAGTGGCTGGTGTTAGTTTGGCAAGAGTGCAAACCCCTCTTATGTCCGGGCTCACCCACCTGTAGGCACGATGTCCGCAAACCAAGAATACTCTGTCAGGGAGAACACAAACGTGACCAGGGGTCTGTATACATTGGTATAAACTCAAAAGTCCTGACCTACTGTAGGCTTATGGGCACACCAAGTATTATTCATTTGTTTTCCACTTATACCAGATGTACATTTACCCCTTTCTTTCCTTATTATTTTACCCGTAGATGATTTACAGCCTTCAACACCATCTTGGTACACCGTATCATTAACCTGTGTTTGATCGCGAGTGTATATACGGAAGCAATTATTGTCCTCACCACAGGTGTCTGCTCCAGTGTGTTGAAGACTGAACCACAGTCCATCATTGGGAATGGGGTCTGAGTGAGGGATTTCAGTCCTCCTCCTGGCGACCATATTTCCGACATCTGAGTCATATTCCCGCCTCCACAATTGTACCTTTAGGCCGCTTTATATTAAACTGAAACCAGGGATTAGCGGCCCATTCGACTATAGCCAATGAGGCAGATATATCATGGGGCACACCTAGATTGAGTCCAAGTCTCATTGTGTATGCAGTGTGGGGTTAATACTTCCCATGGCTCCAGAGGTAAGGCTAAGTACGGCATAGTCCTCGCAGATACTGGGCTGTGTGTACAGATCCAACAGTCCTTCGGTTTCTGTCCTTCCATGTCCTTTATAAGAAGACCATGATGCCGAATAAGTTTGTTGTCCCAATCAGCATTTAAGAGTTTGTCCTGTGTCTCTGTAGTGCACAGTAATCCTGTCACTGTCAGCAAGGTGATGAGGAGTACAGTCATTCTGCTGTTGACAGGACCTTCTTGCAGTGACTGGCGTGGATCCATGTGGGCTTTCCCTCTAGTTTTACTGAGGTGGATGTGGTCAGCTGGACTTGGAAGGGGCCGTCAAATCGTGGGTCCAGGCTCCTTCTCACGTGTCTGCGTATAACCACCCAATCACCTGGATTCAGCTGATGCACATCTGCACTGGCATTAGGATCTGGAATGGATGAGAACACATGTTTATGCACCACATTGTCTTTCCTGCAAGGCCTGGACGTAGGCTGTCATAGACCCGTGTTGCATTTGTAGCACCTGTGGGAAGTACAGACCAGTCTTTGGTGCACTACCAACAGGACTTCAGAAGGAGACAAGCCTGTGTTTCTATTTGGAGTGTGTCTGACTGAAAATAGTGCAAGAGGCAAGCACTCTACCCAGCTCTTTCCTGTGTCTGCCATGGCCTTTTGAATTTTCAGTTTAAGTGTCCCATTTAGTCTTTCCACTTTCCCACTACTTTGTGGCCTATATGGTGCATGAAATGTTTGCTGTACACCCGGGGCCTGCATGACTTCCCTCATTATTTCTCCCGTGAAGTGTGTACCCCTATCTGTTTCTGTGGCTTCTGGGACACCATACCTGCAGATCAGTTCTTTCATCAGTTTGTCTGTAGTCATTTTAGCATTTGCACATTTTACCGGATAGGCTTCCGGCCAACCAGAGAAGAGATCTACACATACTAGGATATTTGCATACACTCCTACCTTGGTAGCTGTATGTCATCAATCTGCAGTCTCTGAAGCGGGTAGAGAGGCCTAGGTGTTGCTTTCTTAGGGACTTTTACTGTTTTACCTGGGTTGTGCTGTGCACAGATGAGGCATGATTGTACAAGTTTCGCGGCTGCGTAACTGAAACCAGGAGTGATCCAGAAGGCATCTACCCTGGCACACATGTGACTTTTTGAGGTGTGAGTGGGGCCATGTGCTGCTTGCGCCATGATTGGAAACAGGGACTTTGGTGGGCACATTTTATCCTTATTCTCCCATACTCCATTTGAGTTCAGCTCAGCTCCCAGTCTCCCCCGGTGTACCTTCTCTGTTTGGGCAGCCTTTTGCCGGAGGGATTTCAGGACATCTAGACCCAATGTGGCTGGAATACGCTGACTCCCTGCCACCGTCCACTGCTCTCTCTAGGCCGCCTTGTGCTACTTTAGCAGCCTCGTCCGCCCTTCTGTTGCCCTCTACCTCCACGGAGTCACCTTTGTGTGTGCTTTTACCTTGACAATGCCAATCTGGACTGGTAACATCAATGCCTCCATCAATTGTTTCACCAGTTCTGCATTTTTAATGGGCTTCGAATCTGTGTAAATATTAGCGACTTTACCTGCAGCGGCTCTACACGCCTCAGTGAGTGCCTTCAACTCTGCCTCTTGCGCCGACATGTGAGGAGAGAGTGGTTCCGCTCGGATTACCTCATGTGAGGATACTACTGCATATCCAGTGTAGAATCGTCCATCCTGGTGGTATCTGGGGCCATCTACAAAAAAGAAACTCAAAATCTGCATTAGGACCAGGTTTTTTCATGAACGTGTGCAAAACCCAACTGTCTCCTGACTCATCAGTTCTATGCAGACATGTTCATGCCTCATGTCAAAGTATCCTTCCTCACTTGCTAATACAGTCACCAATTCCCCCTTTTCTGAATCCACAGGCAGGAGGGTGGCTGGATTCAGAACGTTACATCTTTTGAGGGTGACATACTCAGGAATTAGTAGAGCACACACAAGTCAGAGCTGTCTGGCCATAGACAGATGTTTTGGTTGAACTTGTACGAGTATGGCATGGATGTCATGTGGGGAATAGATTGTCAAAAGAAACGTCAGTGTGATCTCACATGCCTTTCCTAGTAGTAGTGCAGCTGCTCCTACCGCACAGACACAATCAATTTTGTGTGAGGTCCCGGGTCTGATGACAGGCAGTCATAAAGTTGGAATATTTGTGAAGTGGACCTTATCCAAGGCCTACTGTAGGTCACTAAACCTAGGAAAGTGCGCAGATGCTGATGTGACCTGGGTAGAGGGAGATTTTGAATTGCCTGTTTCCTGTCAGGTGTCTGGTACCTTCGGCAATATAATGTCCCAACAAATGTCACCTTTTGTTTGTAATATTGTAATTTGTCACGTGAGACCTTGCAACCCTTAGGGTCATCCACGTACTGTAATAGTACAATCAACGGATGAGGTGATTGCCACTACTCAAGGATCCCTGCCATTGCTGCTGAATAGATGGCAGGGGATTTCTTTCCCCCTTTGTGGGAGGACTGTCCAACAATATTGTTCACCTTTGTGAGTAAAGGAAAAAGATACTGACAGTCAGGGTGCAGGGGTACAGAGAAAAATGCACCTGCTAAATCAATGACTGTGAAACATTCTGACATTACTGGGATCTGTGACAGTATTGTGTGTGGATCAGGGACGATTGAGGTCACACTCACTGTATCATCATTAATAGCCCTTAAGTCATGAACCTTTCTGTAAGTGTCAGCAAACCCATGAGTCCTTTTTTTTTTCCTAATATGATGCAAAGTGGTGTCGAAGGGGGAAGATCTTTGCAGTCCAAGGGGGGTTTCTTTGCACCAGAACCCCTGCCTTAACATACTCTCTAATATCCCTGCTCGGGCAATTGATTTGGCTAGGCTCAAGGGGTATTGTGTAAAACAAGGAGGAGTGGTTCCTTTTTTTTTTTTCAATGTAATCATGACAGGGGGAATGGGCAACCGACCCACATCATTTTCCCCCCTTGCCCAAACAGTGTCTGGCACCTGTCCCATTTCTTCATCCTCAGGCATTTTGGGGTCAGGTGTTGGTTTCACCGCTTTTGTCATATACACCATTGCCGCAATCTTACACAAATGTTTATCTGAGAGTGGACTTGTAACTGTAATACCCTCAAGAGAGTACTGTATGATGGCCGGGATCGCACTCAGCACATCTGCTCCCAGTAAATTCATAGGGGTATTGTCACTAACAATAAGTTTTGTAAGTACCACAATTCCAGCACCTCACTGTTTCTATGTCCTTTGGTACCTTACTACGTCTCCACTGTTTTCCTTGTGCTCCAGCATACATGACAGGTCTTCTTATTGTCCTTGTTTGCTCAACTTCTTTAGCTACCTTAAGGAGGTCTTTTCGGATCTACATATCTCCATTTAGGTCTGGCTGTCTGTACTGCGTCTCGTAAGTCTTTGCTCATACCGTCAATGAATGCATTCACCAGTATTCTAACATCAAGTGGGTTTATGCAAATGTACCCCATGTCTGCCCATTTCAGCTGTAACCGTCCAAAGTACATCTCTACCCTCGCTCCTTTTTGCTGTGTCACATTAGTCAGGAGTACGGACTGCTCTGATTGTTCCACTGTAGCCCATTGTTTTAGTGACTCACAGTATGTCTCCCCAGACCGTGCAGATTTACCATCCATACCCCAAGCCTGATTCTTTGTCACATCTGTGTGTGTCTTAATTATATGTCTTAGTGCATCACCTGCCTTTAAACTCACCAAGCTCTCTAGGTCTGCCCAGGTACACTTACAGTGGGGAAAAAAAGTATTTAGTCAGTCAGCAATAGTGCAAGTTCCACCACTTAAAAAGATGAGAGGCGTCTGTAATTTACATCATAGGTAGACCTCAACTATGGGAGGCAAACTGAGAAAAAAAAATCCAGAAAATCACATTGTCTGTTTTTTTTTCATTTTACTTGCATATTATGGTGGAAAATAAGTATTTGGTCAGAAACAAAATTTCATCTCAATACTTTGTGATATATCCTTTGTTGGCAATGACAGAGGTCAAACGTTTTCTGTAAGTCTTCGCAAGGTTGCCACACACTGTTGTTGGTATGTTGGCCCATTCCTCCATGCAGATCTCCTCTAGAGCAGTGATGTTTTTGGCTTTTTGCTTGGCAACACGGACTTTCAACTCCTTCCAAAGGTTTTCTATAGGGTTGAGATCTGGAGACTGGCTAGGCCACTCCAGGACCTTGAAATGCTTCTTACGAAGCCACTCCTTCGTTGCCCTGGCGGTGTGCTTTGGATCATTGTCATGTTGAAAGACCCAGCCACGTTTCATCTTCAATGCCCTTGCTGATGGAAGGAGGTTTGCACTCAAAATCTCACGATACATGGCCCCATTCATTCTTTCATGTACCCGGATCAGTCGTCCTGGCCCCTTTGCAGAGAAACAGCCCCAAAGCATGATGTTTCCACCACCATACTTTACAGTAGGTATGGTGTTTGATGGATGCAACTCAGTATTCTTTTTCCTCCAAACACGACAAGTTGTGTTTCTACCAAACAGTTCCAGTTTGGTTTCATCAGACCATAGGACATTCTCCCAAAACTCCTCTGGATCATCCAAATGCTCTCTAGCAAACTTCAGACGGGCCCGGACATGTACAGGCTTAAGCAGTGGGACACGTCTGGCACTGCAGGATCTGAGTCCATGGTGGCGTAGTGTGTTACTTATGGTAGGCCTTGTTACATTGGTCCCAGCTCTTTGCAGTTCATTCACTAGGTCCCCCCCGCGTGGTTCTGGTATTTTTGCTCACCGTTCTTGTGATCATTCTGACCCCACGGGGTGGGATTTTGCGTGGAGCACCAGATCGAGGGAGATTATCAGTGGTCTTGTATGTCTTCCATTTTCTAATTATTGCTCCCACAGTTGATTTCTTCACTCCTAGCTGGTTGGCTATTGCAGATTCAGTCTTCCCAGCCTGGTGCAGGGCTACAATTTTGTTTCTGGTGTCCTTTGACAGCTCTTTGGTCTTCACCATAGTGGAGTTTGGAGTCAGACTGTTTGAGGGTGTGCACAGGTGTCTTTTTATACTGATAACAAGTTTAAACAGGTGCCATTACTACAGGTAATGAGTGGAGGAAAGAGGAGACTCTTAAAGAAGAAGTTACAGGTCTGTGAGAGCCAGAAATCTTGATTGCTTGTTTCTGACCAAATACTTATTTTCCACCATAATATGCAAATAAAATGAAAAAAAAACAGACAATGTGATTTTCTGGATTTTTTTTTCTCAGTTTGCCTCCCATAGTTGAGGTCTACCTATGATGTGAATTACAGACGCCTCTCATCTTTTTAAGTGGTGGAACTTGCACTATTGCTGACTGACTAAATACTTTTTTTCCCCACTGTATATGTCTGCTGTATTTCCTTTATGCGTCTGTAAAACGGGAATGATTGGTCCTCAGGGTCAAGCAACTGCTTCAACAAAGCTAGCTGGTCAGAGGGGCTCCAGGGATAACACACCTGCATCTTTCTTACTCTAGTCGCACTTCTAGGTCCTGATGTGGTTGGTCGTCTGATGTCTACTGTCAGCTTACTCCTCGAAGGTCAATGTCCCCACTACCCACACTATTATGTCAGCTTCTTATGATCTTGTCTGGATAGGATTTAGCGCAACTCGCTTAGGTCAGTAGCACAGGTCACACAAGTAGCTATTCAGTCTGGGTTTGTCTGAGTCTGACCACAGTGTTTACAAGTCCATCTGTTTTGTCTGGGTCTCTGGTTAAATTTTGTCATTCAAAACATTCATAATGCACCTTCCACACTGCTGCACATTCTCAAGCATCATTCATTCACTTGCTATTTTCTTTCCTTGTCTGTGCCTTTTTGTACATCCAAACATTCACACTCTGGTAATTTTGCCTTTTTCAGTATTGGTCCAACCTGTTTCCTGTTTCACTGCTTCCTTTCTTCTCTGTCTTTTACAATTTGCATAGCTGTCTTGGATCCCATTGGGGGCACCAACTGTACACAGAAAAAGTTGCCATGGTTTCAACCTTTTTCTACCGACAGCTCACCTTTATTCTGAAATGCCCCTCAAGTGTGCCTAACCATATCTACGGGCGGCCACACGTAGCAAGTCAGAGCGAGCCTGCCAAGGTGAAGCGGGAAGGCTCCTTGCCTCTCACCCGGTAGACCTACAGGATGTAACGAGAAGGCTCTCTGCCTCTCACCCGTTAGATCAGCTGGCTAGAAAAGGAACAGGCCTGCATCCTTCCAGCCCAGCTCCATGGATTGTTGTGGGAAGGCAACTTCAACTTTAGACAGCTCACCTTTATTCTGAAATGCCCCTCTAGTGTGCCTAACCATATCTACGGGCGGCCACACGTAGCAAGTCAGAGCGAAGGGAGAAGAAAAACCGCGCAGCAGCATCATTCCCCCCCTCCATCAGAATGCAGCGTCCTTCACAGAATTCCATAGTTCTTTAGATTTATCAAAATCAATTTCTACAAAGAAACTCAAAATAACGGGATTTCACTGTAAAAGCAAATAACTGTATAATGAGATTAACTGAGTCTTGCCCTTTTTCTGGCCAAATGCATTCAGGAAACTTAACAATGTAATGCCACATATAACACGAACTATATCATTACTCAATTCATTCAGTCTCAGATGTAGATTTGAAATATCTATAACGCATCTGTCCGGGATTCCACCACAACTAGAAAGGTAACAAATCTCTTGACACAAAAATGATGTGTGATGATTCATTCATATGTGCTCATTCAGGGATTTTTTTATACTCAATTACTCATCTCTCATCTTATTCAGAGGTTCTCATAGACATATATACAAGGATTCACACAGCCTGACTATCTTGCACTTTGGATTTGATTGACACTTTAACCTACAGCAGTGTCCACTGACACTCCGAGAACACCAAAGCCAACTTCTTAAACAACAAGAAACATTGAAAACCAGAGCAACCAAAAACCACAGCCTTATACAAATTTACTGCCAATCCAAAATAACCACTGCACAGAGTCTATCCCAGACTTTGTGCTACACAGTACACCAGTACACAACCAGTTAGTATATTAGTATATTGCCAGAACAGTTTAACAGATAATACAGATGACAATTATTATCTTATTACTCTATTATTCAACTCTCATACAGACATACTCACCACTCACTGGTGATGTGGGTTCTTTTGAACCGTGTTTGTACAGTCTTACCCAGAGATATGTAGACATCCTTAGAAAGGTTGCAGATGCAGAATCAATGTAAGAATAAATGTTCTCACCTGCTGCAGCCTGGATTCTGCATATTCAACCTCCCAGGAAGCTCCCACATACGGATTCCGAATAGGCTGGTTTCCACGGCCCCACGTTGGGCGCCAAAAACTGTCGTAGCTGCTTTTGTTCTGACCAAGCGTCAGCTGTCCAGATCACCAGTGAGTCCGAATTGTGAGGCTTTTCGCCCTTTCTGTTGCAAGCGCTTGGAGACAAAGAGACTTCAACACACAAGCCGTGGTCAAATCACTTTATCTGATGTAGTGCAGCAAAGGCAATATTTTTAGACCATTTACAACAATATGTGACTCTATGGAGCTCATTTGGCCCCCACCATCACCTCAGGGTCGTACCTTGTTTACAATGTACCCAGAACACGTTGTTGAGAACAAATATGATAACAAGTATAGTTTCCTTGAAGACAGAGACTAGTAGTCTACATAAGAATAATTCTAGTAATATTAGGCAAAAGGCAATTGAAGTCTTAAAGGCATTTTAAAGGGATATAAAAGCAAACCATTAACTCTTCTATATCAAGGGCAACCCACAGAGAAAGCACGCCAACAAGCATGCCTGGATGAAGGGAAAGCACACCTTGAAGCAACATTACAGAAACTTGCTATTGAAAAAGAAACAGCAGCTGCCATAGCAGAAGCAGAAGCCTTAGAAGCTGCCGTATATTCTGACAATGAACACAGCAGATGCAGCAGTGTGCTAGGCCTACAGCAAGTTACTCACGATCCATTGCAGCGTACTGCAGAGTACGTCCATCAGCATTCCAAATCAAATGACGATCCAGACCCACAGGCGAAGACAGAGCATTTTGTCAACAAGTCAAGCCAACCAGAGAATTAGGAACCCCAGAAAGCCAACTATCAGTCTCCCTACCAAAAGCAAGGAAATACACATTGGGATGATACTGACTACAATAATCTTTCTCCAGAACAGAAGATCTGGAATCTGTCCCGGCTTAAAGAGAATCCCTTCGCTTCAGAAAGGTACTACAGCAGTTGGACCAAACCAGAGACATCTAACAGGTATGATCGCACAGCACACATGTACTCTGACAACACTCCATCAGCTGGCATCAGTGCCAATCAAGCCATGATGGACTTTGCCAAGTTCCTTGCTCGACGTGAGTTGGTCACTAAGGGACTTGTAAGTTCAGCGATCGCGCTGAAAACTACAGGGCATGGCGAGCCTCCTTCAAAAATACCATAAGAGACATAGGTCTATCATGTAGTGAAGAAGTGGATCTCTTGGTAAAATGGCTAGGAAGTGAGTCTGCCGAACACGCGAAGAGAATCAGAGACATTAATATAAATTATCCAGATGTCGGCCTCAAAAGAATTTGGAATAGACTTGAATGCTATGGTTCAGTAGAGGTTATAGAAAGTGCCTTGTTTAAAAGAATAGAGTACTTTCCTAGAATAGTGAACAAAGATTATTCAAAGCTCAGAGAATTAACTGACTTGTTAATGGAGTTGTGTGTAGCAAAAGCAGACGGAGATCTTGTGGGGTTGACATATCTCGACACTGCTAGAGGTGTGAACCCCATAGTTTAAAAACTCCCATATAACCTGCAAGACAAATGGGTTACATATGGTTCTAGGTATAAACAGACTTACAATGTACCATTTCCTCCATTCAATGTGTTTGTAGATTTTGTCTCAGAACAAGCAAAAATTAGAAATGATCCTAGCTTTGATTTCATGCTGTCATGTGCCAATAACTCTGTTAGTAAACCTCGTAGAACAACTGTAGAGGTCCACAAAACTAACATTTCTTCCACAGGTTCAGTTCGCAAAGAGTTCAGCTCCGGTCAAGGAGAAGACAAATCCAAGGATCCAAGCAGGCAGTGTCCCTTACACAAGAAGCCACATTCCTTACTTAAGTGCAGAGCTTTCAGAGAAAAGTCACTGGAAGAAAGGAAGACCTTCCTTAAGGAGAAACGCATCTGCTACAAATGCTGCTTTTCAACATCCCACTTCGCCAGGGACTGTGAGGTTAGTGCAAGATGTACCGAATGTGACAGCACCGAGCATAACTCAGTTCTACACCCTGGACCACCATCGGATGCTTTGCCCCAAGAGCATAGCGGGGAGCTGAAGGACTCAAATACTGACACTCCAGCCATTACTTCTACGTGTACAGAAGTTTGTGGAAATCTCATAGGAGGCAAGTCCTGCTCTAAAATTTCCCTAGTGAGAGTTTACCCAGCAGACGAAAAGTACAAGGCCTTCAAAGTATACGCGATTTTAGATGATCAGAGTAACAGGTCATTAGCCAAGTCTGCCTTCTTTGATAGCTTTAACGTCAGAGGACCCAGTGCCCCCTACACTTTGAAAACTTGTGCCGGTATAGTAGAGACAGCTGGTAGAAGAGCAACAGGCTACGTAGTCGAGTCTATAGATGGCCAAATGTGTCTGCCCTTACCAACCATATTGGAATGTAACCAGATTCCTGACAACAGGTCAGAGATACCAACGCCTGAAGTGGCATCGTATTGAAACGTATAGAACGCCTGATTCCCAACCTCGACCCAGAGGCTCAAATAATCTTGCTCCTAGGGAGAGATATTCTACAAGTTCACAAGGTTAGACAACAGATCAATGGCTCACACAATGCTCCATATGCTCAGAGACTCGACCTTGGGTGGGTCATTGTAGGCGAGGTCTGTTTAGGAGGTGCACACAAAACCGACAGTGGTTAACAACATGTTTACCAGTACTCTCGAGAATGGACATCCATCCCTCTTTCAACCATGTGAAAATCGCTACTTCATAAAGGAGTTGCTATACAGCACTTCAGCACCAAGTATCTTAGTGGGTCGTGCCAATGATGATTGCATTCAGAATTGCAACCAAGATCACCTTGGGTGTATGGTCTTCCACAAGACCAAAGAAGATAATCATATAGCAATGTCATTTGAAGATAGACTGTTCCTAGAGATGATGGAGCAAGGAATGGTGCAGGACAAAATGAAGAGCTGGATTGCATCTCTACCCTTCAAGCCTCAAAGACAATGCTTGCCTAACAACAGAGAACAAGTTTACAAACACTTTGTCTCCCTCATGCACAGCTTCTGTAGTAGACCAAAGATGAAAGACCATTTCTTAACCTTCATGGAGAAGATATGTAAGAACGGTCATGCAGAGGTAGCACCTACACTTCAAGACTTTGAGGACCACTGACACCATGGTAAACACGTCCACACAGCTCTACAGCTAGAGCAGTCGAAGAATATAATTATCCGAGCTGTACAACGGGAAAACTATGAAAATGAAATCGACTGTTTAACCAATCAACGACCAATACCAAAAGATAGTGTTCTGAGGAAACTCAGAGCAGCAAGAGAACTTCAACTCCCTTCCAACTTGGATATGAATGATGTAGAAAAATACCTAAGTGTACAAGGGTGTACTTGGACATTCAACCCACCACATTCTTCACATATGGGAGGTGTATGGGAGAGAATGATAGGTGTCGCAAGGAGAATCATCGATTCAATCTTCTTACAGGAAGGATCTGCAAGACTGACACACGAAAGCTTGACAACATTCATGGCCGAAGTGTCAGCCATCATAAATGACAGACCGTTGACTCCAATTTCCAGTGATCCTGATGACCCAACTGTTCTCACCCCAGCCCTGCTGCTTACGCAGAAGACCGACCCTAATTGCTCTCCACCTTGAGAATTTAATGTTAAAGACCATTACAGGAGTCGATGGAGACAAGTATAGAGTCTCTCCAATGCCTTTTGGGACAAGTGAAAAAACAGTACCTGCCTACTCTGCAACAGAGGAGAAAGTGGCAAACCAGCAAGCCTAACCTCCAGCCTGGCGATATAGTACTAATGAAAGACGGTCAGTCTCGGAGAAATGAATGGCCATTAGGTCTCATTACCCAGACATTCCCAAGTAAGGATGGAATCGTACGTAAGGTGGAAGTTAAAATAGGAAAACAAGGCAAGACCAAATTGTTCCTCAGGCCAGAAGGGGAACTCGTTCTGCTGTTCTCGTCCAAAAAACACAATAGTGACGTCGGCTGACGTCAAGCGGGGAGTGTTCTGTCTAGCCATATAATTGCTGTCTAGAAAGTCATTTTTGTGTGTATTAATCCTTCATATATTTCATACTGTAAGGTAACAGCACCACCTGCTGGCCGTTTAATGCATAGATTCTAGTTTAATTTGCAATGTATTGTGGGATTGTTCCTGTTACAACATAGTCTTGTTTATGACACTGTGAGGGGAACAGCAGCCATTATTCCTCCACATGTCTTAGGAGAAACTACATCATTCGTGTTCTTCATGCTTCGTAAACAGCCTGCTCTAAGCATAGTTGGTAAGCACTATCTAGGTGTTGTAATCCTGTGTTTATAACGTTTGCTGTATTACATAGGTAAGCATCAGCTATGTATTACCTCATGGTTAGTGTTGAGTGATACCTTCCGATATTGGGAAATATCGGATCGGATTGGATTGGACCGATACCCCAAAAATATCGGGTATCGCCGATTCCGATACCGGAAACCCATGCAAGTCAATGGGGCACAAATATCGGAATGAAAATAAACCCTTTCTTTCCTTGCACATCCAGTTCGGGAGGGGGGAAGAGCGTGGGCGGTGCATGGGTGGAGACTGTGCGTGTGTGCTGGTGGGGTCTGTACTGGCCTCTCGGGGGTCTGTGCGGGCCTGCCGGGGGTCTGTGCGGGCCTGCCGGGGGTCTGTGCGGGCTGCCGTGGGTCTGTGTGGTCCTGCCGGGGGTCTGTGCGGGCTGCCGGAGGTCTGTGCGGGCCTGCCGGGGGTCTTTGCGGGCTGCCGGGGGTCTGTGTGGGCCTGCTGGGGGTTGTGTGTGTGTGCAGGCATTTTAGTCCCATCGGGCTATGCCTGCTACAATGACAGTGATTGACACATTAGTCAATGATGGGACAGTAGTAGTCCCATCATCCGGCTAATGTGTTGAATGTAAAAAAAAAAAAAAACATACATACTACATACATACTACATATATACAACATTCATACAACATACATACATACTACATACATACTTCATATATACTACATTCATACAACATACATACATACTACATACATACTACATATATACTACATTCATACAACATACATACATACTACATACATACTAAATATATACTACATTCATACAACATACTATATACATACTACATATATACTACATTCATACAGCATACATACATACATACTACATACATACTACATATATACTACATTCATACAACATACATACAAACATAGTACATACTACATACATACAACATACATACAACATACATAAAACATGCTACAGACACACAACATACATACTACATACAGTTGTGGCCAAAAGTACTGACACCCCTGCAATTTTGTCAGATAATACTCAGTTTCTTCCTGAAAATGTTTGCAAACACAAATTATTTGGTATTATTGTCTTCATTTAATTTGTCTTAAATGAAAAAACACAAAAGAGAATGAAGTAAAAAGCAAAACATTGATCATTTCACACAAAACTCCAAAAATGGGCCAGACAAAAGTATTGGCACCCTCAGCCTAATACTTGGTTGCACAACCTTTAGCCACTATAACTGCGACCAACCGCTTCCGGTAACCATCAATGAGTTTCTTACCATGCTCTGCTGGAATTTTAGACCATTCTTCTTTGGCAAACTGCTCCAGGTCCCTGATATTTGAAGGCTGCCTTCTCCAAACTGCCATTTTTAGATCTCTCCACAGGTGTTCTATGGGATTCAGGTCTGGACTCATTGCTGGCCACCTTAGAAGTCTCCAGTGCTTTCTCTCAAACCATTTTCTAGTGCTTTTTGAAGTGTGTTTTGGGTCATTGTCCTGCTGGAAGACCCATGACCTCTGAGGGAGACCCAGCTTTCTCACACTGGGCCCTACATTATGCTACAAAATTTGTTGATAGTCTTCAGACTTCATAATAAGCCATGCACACGGTCAAGCAGTCCAGTGCCAGAGGCAGCAAAGCAACCCCAAAACATCAGGGAACCTCCGCCATGTTTCACTGTAGGGACCATGTTCTTTTCTTTGAATGCCTCTTTTTTCTCCGGTAAACTCTATGTTGATGCCTTTGCCCAAAAAGCTCTACTTTTGTCTCATCTGACCAGAGAACATTCTTCCAAAACGTTTTAGGCTTTTTCAGGTAAGTTTTGGCAAACTCCAGCCTGGCTTTTTTATGTCTCGGGGTAAGAAGTGGGGTCTTGCTGGGTCTCCTACCATACAGTCCCTTTTCATTCAGACGCCGACGGATAGTACGGGTTGACACTGTTGTACCCTCGGACTGCAGGGCAGCTTCAACTTGTTTGGATGTTAGTCGAGGTTCTTTATCCAACATCCGCACAATCTTGCGTTGAAATCTCTTGTCAATTTTTCTTTTCCGTCCACATCTAGGGAGGTTAGCCACAGTGCCATGGGCTTTAAACTTCTTGATGACACTGCGCACGGTAGACACAGGAACATTCTGGTCTTTGGAGATGGGCTTGTAGCCTTGAGATTGCTCATGCTTCCTCACAATTTGGTTTCTCAAGTCCTCAGACAGTTCTTTGGTCTTCTTTCTTTTCTCCATGCTCATGGTGGTACACACAAGGACACAGGACAGAGGTTGAGTCAACTTTAATCCATGTCAACTGGCTGCAAGTGTGATTTAGTTATTGCCAACACCTGTTAGGTGCCACAGGTAAGTTACAGGTGCTGTTAATTACACAAATTAGAGAAGCATCACATGATTTTTCGAACAGTGCCAATACTTTTGTCCACACTCTTTTTTATGTTTGGTGTGGAATTATATCCAATTTGGCTTTAGGACAATTCTTTTTGTGTTTTTAAATTTAAGACAAATTAAATGAAGATAATAATACCAAAGAATTTGTGTTTGCAATCATTTTCAGGAAGAAACTGAGTATTATCTGACAGAATTGCAGGGGTGTCAATACTTTTGGCCACAACTGTACATACTACATACAATACATTCATACATTCATACAATACATACATATAGACATACAGTACATATAACATAGAGTACATACTCACCATCACTTGTCACTTTGATCCCCAAAGCCAATGTCATCTGTAAAAAATATTAAAATAACAAACAACCAATATACTCCCTGATCCGCAGAAATCCACGAGTGTCCCACGACGATCTCCCATGAAGAACAGCAGCATCAGCTGATGCGACCGCTCTCTAGGGGCTCCAAGAATACAATGATGCGAGGTAGGTATCTTTCCGCACTGTATTCCTCCACCACTGTAAAAAAATAGTCCCTAGTCTCACTTTTGGATTTGCTGTGTGAGAAAGTTCCCACGCAGCTTTTGCCATAAAGTGAGACCAGTGAAGCACTGCAGGAGATCGTCGTGGGACACTCGTGGATTTCTGCAGATCAGGGAGTATATTGGTGGTTTGTTATTTTAATATTTTTTACAGTGAGATGACACTGGCTTCGGGGATCAAAGTGACAAGTGATGGTGAGCATGTACTCTATGTTATATGTACTGTATGTCTATATGTATGTATTGTATGAATGTATTGTATGTAGTATGTATGTAGTATGTATGTTGTATGTATATAGCATGCTGTATGTATGTTGTATGTATGTAGTAAGTATGTAGTATGTATGTATGTTGTATGAATGTAGTATATATGTAGTATGTATGTAGTATGTATGTATGTTGTATGAATGTAGTATATATGTAGTATGTATGTATTATGTAGTATGTATGTATGTATGTTGTATGAATGTAGTATATATGTAGTATGTATGCAGTATGAATGTATGTTGTATGAATGTAGTATATATGTAGTATGTATGTATTATGTAGTATGTAAGCATGCTGTATGAATGTAGTATATATGTAGTATGTATGTAGTATGTATGCATGTTGTATAAATGTAGTATATATGAAATATGTATGTAGTATGTATGTATGTTGTATGAATGTTGTATATATGTAGTATGTATGCAGTATGTATGTTTGCTTTTTTTAAATTCAACACATTAGCCGGATGATGGGACTACTACTGTCCCATCATTGGCTAATGTGTCAATCACTGTCATTGTAGCAGGCATAGCCCGATGGGACTTATAGTCCCATCGGACGATGCCTGCACACACACACAACCCCCAGCAGGCCCGCACAGACACCCGGCAGCCCGCACAGACCCCCGGCAGGCCCGCACAGACCCCCGGCAGCCCGCACAGACCCCCGGCAGGCCCATACAGACCCCCGGCAGCCCGCATAGACCCCCGGCAGGCCTGCACAGACCCCCGGCAGCCCGCACAGACCCCCGGCAGCCTGCACAGACCCACAGCAGGTCCGTACAGACCCCGGGATGATGGGACTACTACTGTCCCATCATTGGCTAATGTGTCAATCACTGTCATTGTAGCAGGCATAGCCCAATGGGACTTGTAGTCCCATCGGACGATGCCTGCACACACACACAACCCCCAGCAGGCCCCCGGCAGCCCGCAAAGACCCCCGGCAGGCCCATACAGACCCCCGGCAGGTCGCACAGACCCCCGGCAGCCCGCACAGACCCCCGGCAGGCCCGTACAGACCCCCGGCAGGCCCGCACAGACCCCAGGCAGGCCCGCACAGACGGCGCATCATGATGACATCATTTCAGCAGCCAATCACAGCCATGCCATTAGTTAACATGGCTAACACAACTGGCTCATTGCATTATGGGAACTTCTGATTCCGGTATTCGATATTGTAAAAATATCGGAACTCAGTATCAGAACTCCGATGCAGCGAATATCGGCCGATACCCGATATTTGCAGTATCGGAATGTTCAACACTACTCATGGTACCTATGTATTACCTCATGGAACCTATGTATTACCTCATGGTACCTATGTATTACCTCATGGTACCTATGTATTACCTCATGCTACTGTGTATTGCAGACTATCTGTATTTTATGCTCTGTGCAGTTATATACTGTATTCTGAAATGGTCCTGTTATTGCATCCTATAGTTTAACCCTTTCCTGTCACATCTGCAATCAATAAAAGAAGGTTACAATTTTACAGCCTCTTTTCTTAAAGAAGACAGGGGGTTTAGCTACATGTCTCATTGCACACCCTGCTAACGTGTATGAGGACAGTATATGTCTGGGTTACCAAATTAAGTACAATGAAGGATAATAATCCAAATGTGGGTTGGAAAGGAATTGGCTTACAATTTACAGTGCATAAATAAATTCTACACACCCCTGTTAAAATGTCGTGTTTATGTCCTGTAAAATAATTATGCCAAGAAGAATCATCTCAGAACTTTTTCCACCTTTAATACCTTCACGACATATGACTAGGGATGAGTAAACCCAAACTTTAGATTTCGGGGTTCACACCGTCACCTAGGGTCATGTACCGAACTCCAAACCCTGACTTTTTCCGAGGAGTCTGTTTTACTTTTCGGGTTCGGTGCCAAATAAAGTCTGTTGAAAGGTTGCAGTGTTGCAAATCAAAAACATTTAGGCTGTGAGCTATCAAAGCCATGTGAGGAATTGATATCAATTACCGGATTACGAGTGGCACCAAATTTGTGCTCTAATTAGCATAGAGACAGTGTAAAATAAATAAATAATTTGAAAAACAATGTGTGGTTCTCCTAATTTAATAACACGGCAATGGAGAGCAGACAACTGTTAGCTGGTCTTATTATGCTGGGAAGAGGCCATTATCTATGGATCTTCCCAGCCTATTAATATCAGCCCTCAGCTGTCTGCTTTGTCTTTGCTAGTTATTAAAAATGGGGGGGTCCCCAAAAAAATTACATGGGTTCCCCCTATTTTTATTAACCAGCTAAGGCAAAGCAGACAGCTTTGGGGCTGATATCAATAGGCTGGGAAGGCCCATGGATCTTGCCCCCTTTCCAGCCTAATAAGACCAGCCTTCAGCTGCCCCAGAAATGGCGCATCCATTAAATGAACCAATTCTAGCACTAGCCTTGGCTCTTCCAGATTGCCCTGGTGCTGTGGGAATTGGAGTAATATTTTTGGAGGTTGATGTCAGCTATGTAATGTCAGCTAGCATCAATCCCATAGGTTTGTGATGGAAAAACATGTATCAGACACCCCCATTACTAACCCCGTATTTAAAGTAAAAAAATACTCACACAGGAAAAATAAATATTTGAATAAGGACTACCACACATTCCCTGGTCTATGCATTTATTAAAAAAAAATGCATCCCAGCAGCTCCGACGTAATAATCCCACGACATCTAGTGGTTTTCTCCTGCAACCTATGGAGTGTCATCCTGAGAATGACTCTTCATAAGTTACTTGCGATCATGTCTCACAGGCAATGACGCCAGTAATGTCATTTCCCATGCGACATGGCCGGTAGTGACCTATGCAGCCTCATTCACACGTAAGTGAGCAGAGGTTGAGAACTATCCAAAAGAAATATACAGTCAATTTGACAAAGATTGTAACCAAATGTACGAAATCTTTAAAGTCATCTATACAGTTCATATTGTGAAATTTGATGACATAGACACTTGAAAAAAAGTTTAAAAAGAACTTTATAAGGAACATTTTCGCACACTGGTCATCGGGGGCGCAGGCAATTTCAGAAAAAGCAAGCTGGTCACATGTAAATGTATTTCATGAGCTGATGAACACAGACAGGTATTTATATATGTAGATTGGTAATACAATAAATTGGTTTGATAAGTAGAGGCCAAAAAATGTTTTCCATTTGAGGTGCCACCTGCAGGTCATTATGTCTTTCTGCAGGTTTATGAAAATGAATGTTTAAACTGTATTTAGTGATAAAATCGTGAATGTGTGGTTTGGTTGGCTGTTTTCATGATGAAGGGAGCAAGTTTACCTTTCAAATGGTGTATCACATGTGTGTGTGGGGCGAAGTAATCCCCGAAAAAGCAGTGCATGTATACAAATGTGTTGAGGTACTGTGGTGCCACCTGCAGGTCATTTTTCTTTACTGCAGGTTTATGAAAATTAATGTTTAAACTGTATTTTTGTGATCAAATCATGGATGTGTGGTTTGTTTGGCTATTTTCTTGCTGAAGGGGGCAAGTTTACCTTTCAAATGATGTATCATTTGTGTGTGTGGGTGCAGTATGAACTGGGATACAAAGGAGTCACCAGAAAACAGTGATTAGAAATAATAGAATAGATAATTGTGTAATACAGCAAAATAAACACTATTTTAGCAACAAAGAAAAAAAGATTGGCAAAAGTTTTTTAAAATAAATATTTCTTAATAATAAACCACTACATTTATTACACTGTATAAGAGCAAAAATACTACACATGAACCCCTGTCGGCGGATTTTTCATCCATCTTTTGACTCTTGGACTGTCAACTGACCTCCATGAACATGTCAGAAAACATATTTCCACTGTTTCATCATTAGCTAAAGCCACACTCAAGAAAGGTAACAAAATAATAGCTTAATTTAAGCCAATAGGGTCAAAAGAAGGGCCCTAGATATTTTGAATGGCACAAAAACTGCATATGCCCCCCTTGAAACAATTTACTGGTAACTGTGAGCAAAACGTGAAATGTAAGTAATGAAAGTAGGATTGACACAGACTTTCATAGTAAATGCATGTTTAAAAAGACAATAATACCTACAATTAATTTCTTTCTGTCTGTTTACAACTCCCGCTGGGGAAAGTGTTTTAATATATAGCGCAAAATGTTGAAATTGCAGTGGTGGCTGCTGAAACACTGTGTAGGAGTGAGAGTCACGCTGTGTCCATTGTCCACAAAGCACATAGATAAAGAGCAGCCACTCAACTTCCCTCCACAAAACATATCACGATTGGACACAATAGTAGCGTAAAGTTTGGTGTTTTTATTGTTAATTTTTACAGACATTTGTTTAGAAGGGTAGTTTAGAGTTTCTGAATGATTTGGATTAGTTTAACCCCTTCGCAAACATGTAACGTAAATAAATGTCACATGCTCTGGGTTGTATGGAACAGCCTCAAGTACTGAGCCTGCATATATCTGACAAGTACCAGCTATGTTATACACTTTCACAAGTGACATATGTCTATAAGAGAAGCAAACAGGGCAACCTGACAGTGTCAATTAAATGGCTGGATTGAATTCACCTGCTTCCATTGCATCTCTCAACACCCACTCTCTATGCAATGTGATTACAGGGTGTCATTGGGTCTCTATCTCAACAAGAGGCATTACTGTGATATTGGTCCTCCTGGACTTCCCTATATATCTCAAAACGATCTTTTACAGTATGTAGTTAAAAGGAATCAAATGTGTTGCAGGTTCGATTACATTAGGGAGATTTAAAAATAATAAAGTAAAAATTAAAATACATGGTTAAAAAAACTAAAAACAAAATATGCATAAAAGTTTAAAAAGTATAGATTATATCTACCGTATATTTACATTTCAAAAATAAAGAAAAAATGTATATAAATATTTGGGATTGTTATGTCTGAAAAAGTCCTACCAAATTATTTAAAGGGAACCTGTCACCCCCCTGGGCGTTATTAACTAAAGGACCCACCTTCAGCAGCACTAAGGCTGCATTCTGTGAAGGTGGCTCTTCTGTTTCTGACCCCCATTAACGCCAAAATCTAGACTTTTATAAACCGTTCCTCATACCTGCATTCTGTCACAGAGGTATGGAGTGTCGCCGCCTCCCAGCTGTCCATCAACCCCCTCTATAGCGTCCCTGCACCGCCTCCTTCTTTTGTATTTGCCGCCGTTACATGTTGTCGGGCGCCTGCGCTGTGACAACAGTTCTCGGGTATGTGCAGTGCGAGCTGCCCAGGAGCTGTAATCAGGCTATCGTGTCCGTGTGTTTCTGAGTCCTCAGATCCCGCCCCACAGTGTGTTATGAAGTATTCACTTAAGGGCTGGGAATCTTGGGATGCAGAAACACGCAGGCGCAATAGCCTGATTACAGCTCCCGGGCAGCGCGCACTGCGCATACCTGAGAACTGTTGTCACAGTGCAGGCGCCCGACAACATGTAACGGCGGCAAATACAAAAGAAGGAGGCGGTGCAGGGACGCTATAGAGGGGGTTGATGGACAGCTGGGAGGCGGCGACACTCCATACCTCTGTGACAGAATGCAGGTATGAGGAACGATTTATAAAAGTCTATATTTTGGCGTTAATGGGGGTCAGAAACAGAAGAGCCACCTTCACAGAATGCAGCCTTAGTGCTGCTGAAGGTGGGTCCTTTAGTTAAAAATGCCCAGGGGGGTGACAGGTTCCCTTTAAATAATTTGGTAGGACTTTTTCAGACATAACAATCCCAAATATTTATATACATTTTTTTCTTTATTTTTGAAATGTAAATATAGATATAATCTAAACTTTTTAAACTTTTATGTATATTTTGTTTTTAGTTTTTTAACCATGTATTTTAATTTTTACTTTATTATTTTTAAATCTCCCTAATGGAATCGAACCTGCAAAACATTTGATTCCTTTTAACTACATACTGTAAAAGATCGTTTTGAGATAAACTCCCGGGGGGGGGGTGGCAGGTTCCCTTTAAACTGTATGCTTAATGCTGAACATGAAATACAAATGTAATCACCAAAATTGCCATTTTCAATTGCTGTACTTCTCTCCAAAAACTGTAATAAATGGCAATGAAAACATTGCTGCCATCCCAGAATCATCCAGTACAGAATTTAGCTTGAAATAAAAACCACACACAGCTCGATCAACAGAAATTTAAGAAATTACAGGTCTCAGAAAACGGCGACCCAAAAAATGGTTTAGTTTAGTGTCGCCACAGTTGTAGAATCATGTTGCTAGGTTATCACACAGGGGATATGGAACCCGATAAAGAGCAAAGATCCTCCACAGACAAATTAATGATAAAAATGATTTAACTTTATCATTTACATGTTTAAAACATAATTGCAAAGGAGATGGCAACACATACTGTGCAAAAGACAAAAATCACTGTGCAAGAAAATGAGTCATATTAACGGATATAAAGTGCATAGAAGTACTGTGCATAATCACTTATTGGAAGCAATGTTTACATTCTCTATAGCTCCAGCTACTATACTAAAGTGCCATACATTGAAACACACTAAAGTGCTAAGTGCATAGGGTGTAGCGAAAATGCTGGGCAACTCTGGAAACTATCCCTTTAAAGGGGCTGTCTAGATTTAGAATATTGATGGCTTATTGGTGGAGGCCAACTCTACGAACCTTCATTCAAGAGCAAATTGTATTTAGCAAGGAAGGGACAACAATGTCGGACTCGCATAGTAAAATCCTTTGTATGCTTTATGGCAGCTGCAATATTTGGGAAGTAGTTCACAGAAAGAGATGGAAAAAAACAGTCTCCCGGAAGATACAGAGTACTGCTCCCACCCAGATGTACCAAGGAATGACAGTAGAGATGCACAGATAGTACTGCCTTTGTCTGTAGTGAGTTGCATCACTATCCTGCCTTTTTTTAGGGATCCAACAGGACAATATAGCTGTCAATAAATTACCTGCCTGCTGTTGACCTTGCCCCAATCTACACAGCAAAGCTGACAAACGAGCTGCTAAAAACTGGAAACGTCAACCGATTCTAAAACATGTTAATATTTTTTCTTATGGGTAGTCAAGTAAAAACAACCTTTTTAGGTCTATTTAAATAATCTATTGTTTTACTGTTTTCTTTTGATACATTTCCTTAAAATGAAAAAAAAATTGCTCTTGGTACATTGTGACAGCAAATACATTTTCTTTTTTTTGTCTAGAATTTTAAAATTCACTCTTTTACAATACATATTTTGTAGGCTGTGATATTCGAAGTGTTTTGTTTTTGGGTTTTTTTTAACTGTATCTTTTTTTAATCTATCAAACGCTTAGCAAAATCAACAGCTTAATACACTGATAAGGCGCTTATCTAAGTGTAGAGAAGTTAAGAGTATTGAACTAGACAATTTGCTCTTAATTTCCCTGAGCAGATAAAAAACTACAGTATCTTGTATGGTCACCTGGGAAATTAACTCCTCTCCTATCATATCTACTAAACAATCTACATCTCCTGAAAGGTGGCTTGTGCCATTATTCTCTTTGTATTAACCCTCTGTGGAGTAGTCAAGATAACTTTTCATTAGCATAGCTTTAGAAATGTAAGTAAAGATAGGAAACATATATTTTCCTGTAACTTTCAGTTGTCCTTTGATAAATGAACAAAGAGTGTAGTGAAAAGTGAGCGGTGATATAATTACTGGTGAATAAGTAAAGGTTACTAATTTCTGGATGTTATTATTGATATCTATTTTGCATGAATCTCTATTTTTGAGAACAGTTATAAATTATTCACACTTATCTGTATCTAAAGATATTTTTACAAATGACTGTTCAAATGTTCATTCCCAATCACTGCTTCCTGTAAAAATATCCAAAGATCAAATGATGCTTCTTAAGGACCCGTCTCACATAACGAGATAATTAGCGAGATCACTGTTGTGTCACCGATTTTGTGACGCAACAGCGATCTCGATACTTGTGACACATAGCGGCAACCGCCCCCCCCCGCTGGATATCGTTGATCGTGCTCAAATGTCCCAGGCCATTTTCTGATCGTTGGCGTATCGCTGGCCAGCATGTATCGCTGTGTTTGACGCCGACGAGCAACCTCATTGGCAACGCAGAACTCAGAGATGCGGGTGTGAGTCGTCAGAATAGCTGCATTGTGACAAGGTACCAACAACCACCGAAGTCATTATACGGATCGCCGGATCGTTGCTGCGTCATTGCGTAGATCTGCTTGTTTGATAGCTTACTAGTGACCATTTAGCGATGCACCAGCGATCCTTACCAGGTCGTATCTTTGTCGGGATCGCTGGTGCGTCTCTAAGTGTAACGGTACCGTTACAAATATATCGTGGCATTACTGAGTAGGTGCACAAAAAGAAGGTTCCCACACCAGAATAAGTAATTGAAAAAATTTTTGGCACTCAACTTTTGCGATATGTGAAGGATTTTATTTGCAATATTAGACATTTCGGCTATGGCAATAAGCCTTCATCAGTACACAAGACTGCTCATGTTTAAAGAATCATTGAATATTTGAATGAAGCACCACTCATAAGAAAAATATGGGCCAAAATGTCCACAAAAGATCTGGAGATCTGGGCAGAAAATTAGAATTATGGACATCAGTATAATATCCTCAGTATATGTGAATTATAAAGTGGAATCCCTTGAAAGGTCAATCTCACACATGGGATTTATATATTTATATCAGCTATTGGAAGGTGACATCTTTGGTAGTGTGTGGACAGCGGTCGTTGGTAGGTCGTGGTGCTGTGTGTCCTGGAGGAACGCGGTATCCACCGCTAGTGCCGCATATCGCAAAAGTTGAGTGCCAAAAATTTTTTCAATTACTTAACGGTACCCTTAGTCATCAAGTGCATTTTTTATGTAGGCAGAAAGCTAATCATTGACAGAAAAGTGGGTTGGAAAGAACAATTGAAGCCTGCCTAATCCTAGATGTTGTGAAGCATCTAGGAGCCTATTGGTCTTCCATAGGTTCTGCTACCCAGGTCCACATTCTCCGTGAATCTCCCTCTGATCCAGCCAATCTCAATGACTGCTATGATTCATGTCACTCCTAAGCCTGACTCTACCCTCCACCCAATCATAACTAATAACTCTGAACCCAAATTAAGGTGTAGAATTTAGAAGGACAAGTTGTACGCATGTGAATAAATATATCACCTAAAGCAGATCAGAGAATGTTCTAAAAAAGATAAAATTGAAAGCTAATTGAGCGACAATCATCTTTCTTTGGGCAAATCAGTCTGCCTGCGTAAAAGGATTTGATAATTTTTCCCATCAATATGATCCGTGCAGCTAAAAGGGTAGAAATTTCTTCCAACTGAATAAGGAGATATTTTGCTTCCTATGATGAGTTTAGCATGATTATAATAATTGCTGGTAAAATCCATCCAATATCAAGTGATACATCCTATCACTGATCTATG
Organism: Dendrobates tinctorius; assembly: GCF_039654945.1. Taxonomy (NCBI): domain Eukaryota; kingdom Metazoa; phylum Chordata; class Amphibia; order Anura; family Dendrobatidae; genus Dendrobates; species Dendrobates tinctorius. The sequence goes on along the minus strand of NW_027361738.1, from coordinate 23,296,109 downwards.
CCAATCACACTAAGAAATTATTGTTTCAATTACCGTATGTGGAAACTAGCAAATCTTAATATTTGTCCATTATAAATAACCTTTACTATGACTTGATCTTTCTATTTCTCATAAAGAATGTAATGATATGATGCCCTATGTGGTGGGCACAGTGAGTGAGCTATGAACTATATACAGTCATATGGGATCAGTGCATGTATGACTATTCTTAGATTCCTACTTAGATTCTCATTTTTTGAGACTTTTTTTAGATAAAATAGATGTAAAGCTATAGTCATTAAATGAATAATAAATTATGTGCTAAGTAACTTCACCCAATAAACTCTGTTAAGTTGGTAGCTGATTTCATTGCAATCACTGCAAAGAAAACTCAGACCTAGTAATGAGCAGATCAATCCACAAAGGATCAATTTTTTTTCGCAAAGATCCCCCCAAAAATTTCTTTGCACCATATCATATAATGTTGAACACTGCAGCATCCAGAGTACTGGGTAATGGCGTCAGGCACGGATGCATAGGCTTTCCAATAATGCCTTGCTGCTATCACATCACTTGATCTAGCCCAGCCAATAAGGGGAATTATCACAGCCACTCTAAAAGATGAGGGATGGTCAAGAAACACTATTTTAAGATTTTACAAGGCTTAAAATAGGAGGTTTGAGCCCACAGCTCATTACACTTAGGGCTCAATGAGAAACCCTTTACCCCATGTACATGTTTTATCCACGATCCTCATGGGTAGAAATTGTACCTATGATAGTCTATGAGGCTGTTCAGATATTCAATTTTTTTGTCAGACCAAGTGGTCCAGCCAAAATCATGGAGACATGTCTGATATTGATCTGTCAGTGTCAGACCAATAGCAAGAGTGCTATCCATTTTTCATGGATTGATAAATAAGAGAAGGTGGAGAAACTTTTTTTTTCTCCTCTGAGAAAAACAAATGAAACTTAGACCAAACTAATGGCGCTCTTTTGAAACTCGGATGAAACTCTGATTAAAAACACTGATAAAACTTGGTTCATTTTTCTCAAACATGAAAAAAAATGGTAGCCTGAATGAGGTCTTGGGAGTAGAAAGAGACATGATTGTGTTGCAGCTTTGCAAGGATGAAACTCATTAAAAATAAAAGTGGTAGTCTCTATCTGTGAATTTTAATCCAAAGATTCAAGTAATAAGGAGGTGCTGGTCCTGCATAGTCATTAAGCATGACTGTGAATTGATTGATCTATAATATACTGGTGGGAACCATAGATGTTATGGTATCACAACAACAAAAACGGAAGAAAACCCAACTAAAATGTAAATTATTTATTAATTGTTAAAATCACACTAGAAAATATTCACAACTATTTTTTCCACAAGACTAAAATTCCTAATGATTAAAAATAGATAGCTCATGAAGCTCATGACACAGAATAGTGGTTATCATCAATTAATAAGATTTAACATTTTGTAAAGGGGCCTGTAGTCACCCTAAGAATTTTCTCTACCTAAAAGCTGTCCCTAGAGTATAGATTAATTTCAAATAGACATAAACTATCAAAAGGAGGCGATATCTACATACCTAGAAGACAAAATTGCTGAATTAGACATATTTAATCAAAACGGGAACAATTTATACCACCCTTGTCCCTTTAGGTTATTCAACCTTACTAAAAATTGATAATATTCTAATGATACAATCAATATACTGTAGAATTTGTCAATGCAAGCATGATAATGCAATCGTGTTCAGGTTAATGACACTATCCACATTACTTATCTGATATTATATGCCATATCCATCCAAGTTATTCATTATTCCCGACTCGTCTCCCCTCCAGTACATCAGGTTCATCAGGGGAACAGATAAACGGACCCATTGTTGGAGTACAACTGAAGGAACCAGTCATAGGGTAAATGGATGTCATGATGTAAGTACTTCATAAAATAGTCATGTTGATTGTGGGGATAGATTTTTTTTAGCACTGAACCTACATGTTGTCCTAAGTTAATCATTCAAATTTGTGTTAAAAGAAAATGAAAAAAGAGCTGGGAAATAAAAACAAAAAATTAAAAATCCAATGTGAGGAGACGCTTAAGAGGTTTGCTGACATAGATTATGTCAAACTATGGCTTGGCACAATTGAAGGGCTTATTTCACTAAAGCTTTTGGTTGACTCAATCAATGAGCTCATTCCTTCAGCTGCATCCAATTATCAGTTTACTGTACTGGGATTTCTGGTAATAAATCAGCATATATTACTTTACATTTCACAAGAAGCCAATGGCAGAGGATATGAACAGAGATGTTATTAAATGTACAGTTGGGCGTGGGCTTTATGAGTACATTGATGGATAGACTGGTTCTATTTTATAAACTGCAGCTTTATCTTCAGATGCCATGAATCAGTCTTCACTTCCAGTGAAGTGATTAACACAATTTGTCACTATCTGTAATTAGTTGGAACAATCAAATAATAATGTAATTATGAAAAAAACACATTGGTTTCATCATATTGTGCGATGTAGCTGTAATTTTAAATGTCACTAAATAGTAAGGTTGAGAAATAACTTTGCATTTCTAGGTACCTGTATACCCCATAATACAGACTGCAGCAGAATTATTATGGGATACAAATTGGTTGGGGGCTTCATAGTCCCCCAATCAATATAAGTGCTGTTTTAAACTGTTAAAATAAATGAACGCCTCTGGGGAATTTCCTTTTCCTTTTAATACATGTGTTTTTGACTAAAGGTCATTTTTCAGTTGGACGTCAAATAAAAATTTGGATCGGTCGACATCTTTAGCCTCTGTGTGTCACAGTGCACAGACAATGAACAATACAAACAGTCCATATTATTTTATGAAACCCTATTACATATATACTTTACAGCCAAAATACATGAATTTAGGAGAAAAAAAACCTGCCCAAAACACCTATTAATACAGATGATTGAATCTGCCAAGAGAAGAATTTACTAATTCATGTGGATTTTATAATCAATTTGATTCACAGCAAAGTTACTCAATGCAAATTGAATGTTATTTATTATTTTCTGGGGTCCCTACAAAGAATAATAAACAGGATATGAAAAAAATTTACATACCTCATCTTTTCCCCTTCTCTCGTTACGCTCATCTGCTTGTGCCTTTTCATTTCAGGCTTTAGCTTCCAGCTCAGTTAGGCCTTAGACATCATTGCGTGCTGTGCCATCACTCGGGAAACATGCGTCGTAATGTCATGATGTCACCACATATACCATGACGCCAAGGCGTACAGTGACATCGGAGGCTTAGTTGAGCCAAAGTCCAGGGCCTGGAGTGAAGAGATCGCAGAGGATGCGTGATGGGGGGATGGGAAAAAAGGTGCAGCAGAATAGGTGAGCAGTGAGGTGAACATTTTTTTAACTATTTGCCTGGAATTCCATGGTTCAGCAAAATGGTGACCACAGAGGACTGTACTAAAATGTTGGCATTATTGTATAACTAAGCTTTGTTTGAGTTGGTATACATGCAGCATATAAACGCATGTTCACATTGGCCATAAAGCATTCAAAAGCTACAAAAGACAAAATGAGAAAAAAACAGCTGTAATTAAGGGTCCTTTTCTCTGCCCTTATTCACACACTGACGTCAACTTTGACACATGATAACATAGTAACATAGTTATTAAGGTTGAAGGGAGACTTTAAGTCCATCTAGTTCAACCCATATCCTATCCTAACTTGCCCTAACATGTTGATCCAGAGGAAGGCAAAAAAAACCCATGTGGCAAACAGTAAGCTTCACATTGGGGAAAAAAATTCCTTCCCGACTCCACGTACGGCAATCAGACTAGCTCCCTGGATCAACACAATATTAAGGAAACTAGTGTATATACCCTGTAATATAAGGTTTTTAATTTTAGACAACGTAGGACCGCCCTGATCACAGAGTCACCTTGTCGATGGTGGGATGGCTTTTATGCTATATTTGATCAAATACAGTAATACTAAGAACTTTGAATTATTTAGATGCCCTTTTGCTTTTTATTTATTTCATTACAGCAGGGTTTATCTCATTTTGTCTTTTGTAGGATTTGTATGCGTTATGGCCAAGGTGAACATGCATTTATATGCTGCATGCATACCAACTCAAACCAAGCTCAATTTTTGTGTTTTTTTCTTTGTATTCTTGCATTCTGTGCAAGCCGGGTGTGGCCTCCCTCTCCTGAGCTGGAAATTGTACTTAAAGGCTTCCCCTGACTGGTGTCCACAGGTTTGGACCCGGTCCTTTTTTCTGCCCTTATTCACACACTGATGTCAACTTTGACATGATAAGGTTTTTAATATTAGACAGTGTAGGACCACCCCGATCACAGAGTCACCTTGTCAATGGTGGGACGGCTTTTATGCTATATTTGATCAAATACAGTACTAAAGAGAACTCTTTATTATTTACATGCACTTTTGCTTTTTATTTCTTTAATTACCGCATGGTTTTTCTCATTTTGTCTTTTGTAGATTTTGTATTATTATATAACTATATGGGAACAAGGGTTGAATTATTTTTTATTTTATGTGCACAATTAATTAAGGCCAAGGTTGTGTCCTCATATACCAAGGGGATAAATTGTGCTTCCTTCAGCTTTAAATAATAGGGAAATGGGTAACACAAGTAATTCTAATCCGTCCATGGGAATCAGTTGTGCACTTTTTTTAATATGAATGTGTCTAGCATTGATATCAACTGACCAGTATGTTGCATACTTTGTTGCTCATGCTGTAGATGGGGCTTGAAGAGAGTATCTCTGCCCTTCCTGCATCACCAATCTGATGTACTGGATTTTGTTCACAGAGCTGCAGAAATTAGTTCCCATTTTACAATTCATAATACAGCCAATCACTGGCCAATATATATGGCAATGTATATGGCTTGAGAATTTTGGGCCAGTGATTGGCTGCAGTGGTCATTACAGTTGAGCAGGCATACTTGTTGATACTCGGATATCACTTGAGTATCTGGGTGCTCAGGTGTGCTTGGAACTCGACGAGCATTGACTGGTGCTTGATTTCAAGCTTGAATCCCCACCGCGCATGTTTGTCTCCTATTACACAGCCAATAAACATGCGAAGATTTCTTGGCAGTCAATGTAATGCTGTAACCATCTTAGTAGTGGCATTACTGTGATTTGCTTGGTCGCATTACTTCATCAGAGGTTACAAAAGGACAGGCGCTGCCAGGCTTTGCTCCCTGACACCATTGCATAGTTCAAGGACAGTTCTGTTTGGAGGGCAGTTATCCAGGCCTGTATGGGCACAGTTTAACTAATCAGAGTCCTCTAGTATTGATACGGATGCTGAACCATCGTACTAACAGCCCTTCTAAGAGCTAATCCTGTGCTTTGCTATTTGTTTCAGGTACATTCTGCATTTAGCCTAGTGACAGTTGCAGAAGGGAGAGTAGCAGAATTGCAGCCTCTAGGCAGGGCTTAGGGTTTTGCAGTCCGTTGCTAGAAATGTGCTAATGTGCTGCTGCACATGACGACATTCTTTTTTTTGGGTGAAGAATTTACTATATTGTCATCTATAGATTATTATATCATTTGTGTTATGGTATGGTGATATATAGCAAAAAAAAAGTTCAAAAATATTTCTGGATTCAATTAGTCATCTATAGGGTAATATGTGCTTTGTGTTATATACCATTAAAATCTAACAAAAAAAAAGTTCAAATAATTTTCTGGATTTAATTTGTTATCCATATAACACTCCAAAAATAAAAGCATTCAAAAATTGTTCTAGATTCAATTTGTCATCCATAGAGTATTATGTGGTTTGTGTTACATTTCAGTAGTATTTAACACTCCAAAAAAAGCTTTGGAAAAACTTTCTGGATTCAAATAGTCATTCATAGAGAATTATGTAGTTTATGTCATATTTCAGTATTATATCCCACTCCAAAAAAGCGTTCAAAAAATTTCTGCATTCAATTTTTCATCCATAGAATGTTACGTGCTTTGTGTTACATTTCGGTGATATGCAACACTCCAAAAATGCATTAACATTTTTTCTAGATTCAATTAGTTATCCATAGAGTATAGTACATCAGCTACACTTTCAAAATATTTGAATGAGGCCCGCCAGTTGTTGCCTTCAAGGGTCTCTGGATGAATGGATGACCTTCCTTATAATTTTTTTTCTGGCTTTGCACTTTGCTCAAAGCCCTTATGAGTGTAGGAGTATATCAACTACACTTTCAAAATATTGGAATGAGGCCCACCATTTGGAGCCTTCAAGGGTCTCTGGATGACTGGATGACCCTCCTTATAATTTTATCTGTCTTTTCACTGTATACAAATTCATTATGAGTGTAGAAGTGCCACAACTACACTTACCTAATTTTCTATAAGGCACTCCATTTGGTGCCTTCAAGGGTGTATGGATGACGATCCTTATACATTTTTCTGTCTTTGCTCTGTGTGCAGAGCTTTTAAGAGAGTAGGAGTGCCACAACTATACTTTGTTCACAATATTTGAAAGAGGCACTACAGTTGGTGCCTTCAAGGGTGTATGTATGACCCATCTTGTAATTTTTGGCAGGTTTTGCACATAGTGCATTGCCTTTATGAGTCTAGAAGCATCACTACATGACAATTTGATCATAATGTGTATGAGGCCCTCTTTTATGTGTAATACTGGGTGTATCTGAGTCCCTCTTCCATCTAATTTTTGACAGTTCTTACTTCATTCATAAATTACACTGAAATTACCAATTTTTAATTAAAAAATAAAAATGAATTTAAAAAATCCATTTTGGTGTACTTAAATTATAGAGGAGACATGAATGCGACAAAGTACAGAGATATCCTGGATGAAAACCTCTTCCAGAGTGTTCTAGACCTCAGATTTGGCCGAAGGTTCACCTTCCAACAAGACAATGACTCTAAGCACACAGCTAAAATAACAAAGGAGTGGCTTCAGAACAACTCTGTGACCATCCTTGACTGGCACAGCCAGAGTCCTGACCTAAACCCAATTGAGCATCTCTGGAGAGACCTGAAAATGGCTGTTCACCAATGTCCACCATCCAACCTGATGGAGCTGGAGAGGATCTGCAAGGAAGAATGGCAGAGGATCTACAAATCCAGGTGTTAAAAACTTGTTGCATCATTCCCAAGGAGACTCATGGCTGTACTATCTCAAAAGGGTGCTTCTACTCAATACTGAGCAAAGGGTCTGAATACTTATGACCATGTGATATTTCAGTTTTTCTTTTTTAATAAATTTGCAAAAATGTCTACATTTCTGTTTGTTTCAGTCAAGATGGGGTGCAGAGTGTACGTTAATGAGAAAAAATGATTTTTTTGGAATATACTAAATGGCTGCAATGAAACAAAGAGTGAAACATTTAAAGAGGTCTGAATACATTCCGTACCCACTGTATACAAGTCATTGTACAGGAAAGAATGTTTCTTAACATTTTTTCCTGTTAACTCCAATTTCTTGCCACTCTTGAATGTTTTATTGTCAGTTCTTAAAGTAGAGTTTAAGTGTGACTCCATTGTTCTCAGCAGCATTCTAGGAGTCCGAGATGCTTCCAGGGATCTTCCTCATGCTGTTCTCCTTCTATACAGCACTTTTTCCATCTATTTCAACATTTTCACTGCCCCCCTGACCTCTTTGTAGGGTCTGCCAGAAAAATGCTCGGATTTCCCATTGACCCATTATACTCATTACTCGAAACGAGCATCCAAGCATTAGGAATGGCTTGATTTGAGTAACGAGCATCCAAGCATTTTGGTGCTCGCTCATCCCTAGTGGTCATGTCTTCTAGGCCATGAATTAGCAGCAGAGAATTCAACAGGTAAGAAATAATGCTTTATATTTCTGATTTACCAGTTTTTCCCATTTTTGCCCAGTTGTGTATTTCCTACAGTTTTTTTTAATGGGGAGGGAACTAATTACAAAAAATGGAAGCTGACGTTAGCAAACCGTCCCCCATGATATCAAACTGAGAGCTTATCCTTGGTGTAGAGCAGAATGCAGTGAAGCAGGAAATATGACTGGATGGAGCACTGCCTGCATAGTGCACCAGTTGTCCTCTGGTAAGAGAAGAATAACTATTGCTGATAGTTTCCTAATATCAATCCTTAAAGGTAACCTGTCACCAGGTTTTCCCAAGTAAAAGTATGACCACCACTTTTAAGGCTCTCTTTGTAGCTAGTAAGCTGTATATATGTCCCAATTTCTTCTACATACCACAAAAAAGACATTTTGTTATACTCATGAACGGTGCGGTCCGGTCTGATGGGTTTCTCTGGTCTTGATTCGGAGCTTCAACACAACCCAGCACAGTACTATAGTCCAGTAAGTGAGAGTCCTGTCCTCGTCCCATGGTTCCGTGTCCTTTTTCCACCTAGAGGAGTTAGTTTATGACTATGGCCATTACTTAGTTTCTTTGCTTGCTTAACCCTTGGACCTACCACCGAGGGCACTCTCCTCATCTGACGTTCCCTGTTCTGTCCTGGCTCATTACCTCTCTGAGTTGCAAATTTGGGGTCATACTGCTAGGCATCCTGTTCCAGGACCCATCTCCAGTGCATCACTCTGTCTTTGTGTCACTTTTGTCCTTGTCCCTACTCCGCTATCCAATGCCTCTGTCTCCACTCACGTCAGGAACACCTATGTCACATGGCTCTGCTGACTAGTCAGACCTTAAGTCTGCTTTCAAGGCAGATTGCACTCTATCCAACTTCCTTACAGGAAATGGTCTCTGTCCTTTCTCTTTAGCCCATCCACTACGGGCTAGTTCCAAACATTAACCCTAACTCTCCCTATTGGTCTGGCAGAACGCAACACTGTAATAACTAATGCATGTGAAAATGTACATTACACATGACAACAATATGCGTGTCTTCAACGGTTGAATGTGGGCAGCATGCCCATCTCCTTATACATGTGCATTGCAGTGCTTTGCTCTGCCCTCAACATGGCAGACAGAAGTGCAACTGGGCAGTAGCGTAATTCGGGACACTGATGTTAGCTTAGGATGCATGAAGTAGGGAAGGAGGATGGTGATCGTAAGAAGATAGGAGGCCAAAGATCAAGACTAGCCATGCACATCGGACAGAACCGCACCATCTATGAGTATAATTAATGGTCTTTTTTGTGCTATGCAGAGGACATTGTGGACATATATACAGCTTACTAGAATACTGTAAAAGAGGCCTTTATGTTGGGAATACCTGGTGACAGGTTCTCTTTAATGTGTAAGTAAATAAAAGCAGATATTATCATTCCATAATGTATAAGAAAAAGCAGATATTAACCTGATTATACACCTTTTTATGTGTAAATACCTTGGTCTTATTTCTGCAATAGGTATATACATTATTCAATGTAATTTATTTACTTATAGTCTTATTATTTATATATAATACGCCAAGATTCTCCGCAGTACTGTATAATTTCATGATTTCGAGATTAAAAGCAACAAGTGCAGAGAAAAATACAGCGTTCCTATATGAACTATAAGCATTGTATTTCCACATTCGGCAGAGATTTGAAAGGAGACAATCCGCATGTCACTGTCATAAACTGGATGTCAGCGATCACAAGAGTCTCAATGTGAGATACAAATGAGAGGTCACTTAGACACAGAGGGGCAGACAAGAGAATGTCGATGAAGTCAGCTCTCTCTCTGCAGTGTTTGCACAAAGTAAGTAACCAGTGGATGAATTACTAGGAAGAAGAAAATCAGATTAAATAATTAGTGTCAATTAGCTCCAGCAAAATCATTCTCCAAACAATTGGTCTCAAGTGCCCTGCTTAATTATGTGAGACTTTCATTGCTTCTTATCAAGTCTGCTTTGATTCATGTTTGACTCTTGAAGCTCCCGGAGGTGCAATTAATTATTGTCTACTAAATAAACTCCTCGTAATTAATTGCTGCAGAAAACTGTATTGCACTTAAACAAAAAAATACTTCTCGGTAATACTGAATGTATTCATGTGATTTTTAGATCACTTACCAGAAAAGTAAACTGATAATACATTTCAACCACGAGCCGTGATGTAGACATGATACTAGTCTGATGGCTGTACCTGCAGGGTGAATTAGACACCAAATGAGATATCCAATCACGTTAATAGAGATCCATAATGAGTTATCGGTGATTGGTCGTAAACCCATCGGCAGTCTAATGTGCTGTACCAATTAAAAGGAAATAGACCTGAGTACATAATATACTGAACTCCTTAATTATGTAGATAGTTGTAAATAAGTATTGTTTTGTAAATCGAAATACCGACATTAAATTGGAGGACACCAACAAACTTGTCATTTGCATTTACTACCTACCTTCCATGTGGTAAAACATATAGTCATAGCAATGAGACCTAATGGCCAGGCGCAAAGTCTTTCCAATACCCTCCTCTCAGTAGACAGAAAACATCCACTGTACACACCTTCTTTTTCCTTAATTCCCACCATGTTTTATGTGCTTTCTGTTGTCCTCGAACAAGTCTGTGTAACATAAAGAGAGAGTTTGTTACATATCAAGCAAAAGTTTGATACACTTTTTTTCTATTTTAAACAATATGAATCTTGTTTTTTTAAGAAATGGAAGCTCCTTCATTCCGGTTAGTATAGTGGTTGCCATTACTTGTGATCGATTTATTGCTGGCAGTCTGGTTTTATCAAGATAGTTCCTCTCCAAAAAAATGAGCAGGGAAAAAGCAGGCATGGCACCGATTACAAAAAAAGTCTAATAGATGGAGATTGATGAGCCTGTAGGAATAAGTGCTTTTCTTTGTTAGAAAGCCTCCACCTTTGATATTTACCCAGGTATGTCTAATATAACAGATCACAAAATATTTAATAAATAGAGATACAGCGCTACAAAATACCTACATAGGACTGGCTATTAAATCATGTACATGTGCTCCTTAATTGGATCAATTGGTGTGGCAAAAAGGGCAATTGCAAGTGAGTATTAGCGATCAACCAAGTTGTAGCGACCTTTGCTAAATACCAAGGGTAACCCTGACGAAGAAGGTCATAACACGTCGAAATGCGCTGGTTGCTTTTTGGCCCCAGTGAGGCTCCATAGTCCAGTGACGTCACAAGCTGCTGAGCATTGTCGGCCATTTTTTCCATCGCGTAACCAGAGACGCCACCGGCCGGGGCACCTATGACTCTGCACGACTCTCCTGCACACTCTATCCAACACCAGAGTGTAACAGGATTACTGCCTACCCTCAATCCACCAGCTTTGGTCGACCAGGATCTGGGGAAATTAAAAGGTAGGCAAGCACCTTGGTATTTAACAAAGGTCGCTACAACTTGGTTGATTGCTTAATACTCACGTGCAATTGCCTTTTTTTACACCCTTTTATCAGCCACCTAGTCTAGTACCAGCATTATCCTGAGGTGTATCAGCGAATAAGTAGAAGTATCATGAATTGTTTTTATGTAAAGCAGTTTTGCCACACCATTGATCCTATTAAGGAGCACACATACATAATTTAATAGCCAGTCCTATGTACTGTAGGTAATTTGTAGCGCGGTATCTCTATTTATTCATTACTTTTCTGTTTCATTGACAGAGTTGGCACAGCATCTGTCTGATTACCAGCAGCTTCAGTTTTTTGGTGCAGCGCCAGTGTGGTTTTATATCTTGGTTTTTAGATCACAAAATATATTTAAGGGTGAATAGCTCCTGGAAACTTGCCAGTTTTTAATGGGAATGGACAGACTTTGAGGATGCTACTCTAGCTATCAGGTCCTAGACGTACTCAGGCCTTCATTCTTTAATACATATACAAATAACTTTGCTGGTTATAAATTAGTGGTGGAGAAAGGTTGAACTTGATGGACCTAGGTATTTTTTCAACCTATGTAACTATATCGCTACATAGGGATTTTGACCTTCAAAGGGGACCCCAGGGTTGTATCAATGGAGTAACTGCTGGCTGGGGGAGCAAGTTGGCAGACGAGAGTTGACTAGCTAAGTCAAAATCAGTGAGGGGAGCTACTAGACAAGATCAGGAAGATGGGATGAGGCAAGGAGAAAAAATGAGATTGCAATAAATAGGATGGGGACAGAGGCAAAATCATCAATTAAATGGAGGGTTAAGTCAGTCCAAGGTCAGCAATGAGGATCAAATAAGCATGGTCATGAAGTAAGGTAATACAAGAGAAACAAACCAGGATAAGTATATTCTTATAACTGGCAACTGCCAGCAGTATGTTGGGATTTCAATTAGGTTGTGTTACTAGCCCATTGGCTACAACAAGCAGCTGATTGCTGAGCTGCAGGACAGCACAAACACCCATTGTAGTTCCTATAGAGATATACGGAGTATGAAGCCACAAAGTTACATATGACGAAGTACCACTTTTATGAAAAATGTACAACTTTTATTGAACAATACAAAAACATAAAAACTATAAATAAAGTGTTGAGTGCCTATAGAGATGCTATATGCAGTGCTTACCCATGTGAGACATAAATGGCGTGCACGTTGAATCCTTAGCCCCAAAGCACGTTTTGCGCTATGGGCTTCTTCAGGGAATCTATGTCCCACATGGGTAAGTACTGCATATAGCATCTCTATAGGCACTTGACACTTTATTGTATTTTGCACACCCATTTTTCCTAGTCAACCAGATATCTTGTTCCAACTGGGAACCGCTATTGTAGATATGCCTTGTGATACTGCTCAGATTTCTGATATCACTTACAAGCATCGGGGGTTATACCACTGGTGGCTCCTGGGATGGACAATCCCTGTTGTATTTAACATAATAAACAAAGCATGCATGTTGTGCATTTTTGAGTGTTTAGGAGTACATTGCAAACATAGAGTTGTATGGTGCCACTTTTCTTTGTCCTTCGTATCATCACCATTTATCCATTACTGTTACTGAATTTTTTTTATATACCCCCTTTTTATGTTTTTGCATTGTTCAATAAAAATTGTACATTTTTCATAAAAGTGGTACTTTGTAATATGTAATTTTGGGGCTTCATACTCCGTATTTCTCTATAGGAACTATTTATAATGGGAGTTGTCCCACTTTCCTGTTGTTTTCCATTACCCTTTTCCAGTTAGAGAATGATTACATGGGTTTCTAACATGTTGGTTTTTGTTAAAATAAACACCCATTGTGCCTGACTTCGTCACCACCACCACAGATCCTAGCCATATCAGTATTTTTGGCTGGACAGTGACTGTGCTTCCCAGAGCTATGGCCACAACTTCTTCTCCGCCACAGTACTGCCTCCAGAATTCATAAGCGTCGCCAGAGCAAAATTAAGTAGAGGCGTGACAATACACCAATATGGAATAATAATTTATAATAATGATGTTTGTTTCCAAGTGGTGCCTCTACATGCACATTTCTTAGCTTTAACAGGCAGCTATGGCCAGATTTCTCTAAACTTTGGCATAAAAAAACACTTAATACTAATATCACTTTTGGATTACTATTACAAAGATTTACCAGTGTACAGTACTCGGGCACTCTTATCACCCCAAGGATATATAAAGCAAAGTTCCATAAAGTGGCCCAAAATGCTTTATGGTAAAAAAACAAGTAAATATTTCTTTACCACATCAATGATCTTTAGAACAGAATTGACAATCCAGAATTATCACTTTTTAACGGTCTTCTGTCACGTGTACCTGTCCTGTGTGAAACGACCCGCAGGTCGGTAACTGAAACAACAAAACTGTCATGTAGACTCACCCTGTGTGACGCGACCGGCAGGTTGGTAACTGAAACAACAAGACAAAAGGGAACACCGGGGAAACAGTTACAACGGTGGGCCCTGCAATAGGGAACGGGGACGTGGACACCTCCTGCACTCCCCTGAGGCAGTGTTCCTGAACACTCCTAACGTTCCCTATACAGGCTCTTCACCTGTCGCTGAGCAGGATACCTGAATCCCTCACTATCCCTGAACCTATCCCTTGCTAGGGAACTGGATAGTGCGGACACTGGTCCCACCGCTGCACTAATACACACAAAGGAAAAAGGGGAAACAACAAAACACTTATCTTTCTCTGCTGCAGTCACCAGGCAGCAGAGTGCAGCACCAGATCAGCTTTCAGCAGTGGCTCGACACCTCAGAGCCAGCTGCTACCTTCACCATCTTTCTCTGCTGCAGACACCAGGCAGGCAGAGTTCAGCACAAGTTTCAGCAGTTGCTCGACCCCTCAGAGCCAGCTGCTAACTTCACTGTGTTTGGAATCCAAAAAGGACCTGCTATAACCAACACCTGCTGATACACCATGTGACCTTATATAGGAAAAGGGAGTGGTCAGATCAGCAGGGAAACCAACAGACATGCAATAACACCTATGGCTACCGGGGGCAAAAACCCATATTAAGTTCTCAGGCCTGAAAGGAAAAAAAAAAGGTTTAAATGAGGGAATCCCGAATCTGACACAGATCCAAGAACTGGACTGTGACATCTTCTAGTATGAGTACATTCATCCAATTATGTTGCTATCAGTCCTAATTAAACTAGTGGGTTAAAAAAATGATTGCCATTAATAATATTGTCATGATTTTTAAGAATAGATTAGTTAAAAAAACATAAAAAATTTGTCAGACAAGGGGCATGCCGGCATCTAACCAGCCCTGGGTTTCACCTTTTGGCATCTTCCTGTAGTGTCAGATAGAAGCTGATGTGCCAAGTGTCTCCCAGTTTTTCTTAATGTGTTTTTGACTCATTCAGTTTTGGAAATTTGAGACAGTATAGTTGGAGGTTGTAACGGGGACCAGGGGGGTAGTAGTCGTGGCTAACAGTGGCTGCTCTGTCGCACCTTGGCCCACCGTCACATAAACACAGTGGCCCTTCTGTTGTGCACTTGGTGGTTCACTTACTTGCACATCAGAGTCCACTCCAGTCTGCTGGGGCCTTCTTCCTTTAAGTACCACGCAAAGACAGTCAGAGTCCATATCCATTTCCAACAAAACAACTTTACTCAGTTCTTTACACACCACGTCCAGTTTTGTCACAGAAACAGCACAAGATTCTTCACAGAGAATAACCTTTCCTATCCTTTTGCTGCCCCTCACTCCTCCAGGAATATCGTAGGGTTGTACCGTCACCTTTGGTACCGATATAAGTTATAAAACCACTCAACTTTCTTCTGAATATCCTAAAGTTGAGTGCTAGGTTTATAAGTTATAACTACTTGGTTTGGGAACCTAACCTTTAGCACCATTACTTAAGTTGTGCTCACGGTGTTTTTCCTTCCACCTTTGGTACCGAAGCTTCATGACTGGTCAGTCTAATCCACTTCAGAAGTTCCCTGTCTGTTTTGCCCTAGACATTTGGGATTGTTCCCACGAAAGTTAGCTGCTACCATCCTGATGCTGCCCTGTATTCCTCCACTACCGTGTGACTGTCAGCCCATAGGCCCTGGAGTCTTGGTTGATGCTTACACATTAGGCTGGGGTCAGACGTAATGTATAAAAATACTGACCGTATTTTACGGTCGTAATAGGCAGAAATGTTACCTATACAGTGATCCGTATGTTATCGGTTGTCAAGGTGTGACTCCATTTTTTGCGCATGTAAGCATCCGTATGGCATCCATATGCCGAGATTTTCTCACAGGCTTGCAAAATGGGCATATCATGGAGTCCAATGACAGGTTAAAACACAAACGAAAGAATAGCTATAGACACATAGAATACATATATATAAATACGTCATTGAGACACACAAATATATATATATTTATATTTCATAGAGTTCTACATAGCATAATAGCCGCTTATTCAATTGCCGGCTTCTGTGAAATCATTCCAAAACCCAACATGAAATGACACATGGTTTACATACAGTAAACTGTTGTGAGTTCATTTTCCCCTTCACTACTGAGGCCCGAGGAACTCCCTCTTCTGGTGAAGAAAGGTAGTGAGCCTGATTGTCAAACACCTGGGGCTGATGATGATGACTGGCTGAGTGGAGTTAATGACTGGATATAAGGCTGCCGACGCCCTTCTGGCTTGCGGGTGATTTCTCTGTGGACTTCTAGGAAACCAGTCTGATTCCTGCTCATCTAAAGCTAAGATTTCTGCTTTGCCTTTTTGCATTAGTGTTTTGTTTTCCTTGCTTTTCTGGATTCTGCCATTCCCTGCTGGGGTGAGCTGAATCTCCTTTTGCCTGTTGCTCTGTCTTCAGAATATTCCTGAGTACTGACATAGCTTTTTTGAAGCCTAGCGTCTTCAGGGCCTTTTTTATTGTCAGTTGGATGGCTCTTATTTTCATAGGGTTTTTCACAGATTGCAGACAGCAGCCTTCCTGTCCTTTCCTATCTAAGCTAGCGTGGGCCCCATCTTTGCTCAGTCTATCTTTCTGTCTGTGTTTTGTTCTTTCTTCTTGCTTCACCGTCATTATATGTGGGGGGCTGCCTTTTGCTTTGGGGTCTGCTCTGGGGCAGTTTAGATTTCCCTTTCTGTCTTTAGGCTATGTAGTCCTCTGGCTGTGATCGAGGGGCTTAGGGCATCGTAGGAGCCCCCCATGGCTACTGCTAGTTGTGTTGATAGGTTCAGGGGTCTGCAATCCGATAGCTGCCAACTTCTCTGGTTTTCTGGACTTAGCTAGCATTTCTATTTTTGCCTCCTACGGTGACTCAATCATAACAGTAAACCATTTAATTTAATTTACTTTTTTATATGTGTTTGACTAATAATTAGATTAGGGTTTGTGTGTAAAATTTGGGACATGCAGATGTTAAATAAAGGGGTTAATTCGTTGAAAAAAATTGCATGGGCTCCAGCGGTAAATTCACAACCAGAGAGGGAAAACCAGTGAGTGAGGGCAGATATTAATAGCCTTGAGAGGGACCATTGTTTTTGCCCCTCCTGGCTACAAAAATCTGCCCCCAGACACCCCAGAAAAGGTGCATCTATAAGATGCGCCTTTTCTGGCACTTAGCCTCTCTATTCCCACTGCCCTGTAGCGGTAGCTAATGGGTTAATAAGAATGGGTTAATGTCGCCTTGCTATTGGAAGATGACATTAAGTCAGATTAATAATGGAAAGCTGTCAATAAGACACCTATCCATTATTAACCCTAGACTAGTAAAGGGTTAAAAAACACACACAGAGATTAATTAAAAATTATTTTAATGAAATAAAGACACCAAGTTTAGGACCAAATTTATTCCTCTGCTAATCCATAATTAAACCATGGACGTGTAAAAAAAATAAAACAAAAAAGCAACAATACACTTACCTTTCTGCTGGTCAGTCAGGTCCTCCGCTGCAATCCATCAGAAGGGGTTAACTGGTTTACAACGGGAGCAGTGCTAATGCGACCAGCCCGCTGTAAACCACCAGAATGACTTAGTTAATGCCTGCGCAGCCTCCCCAGCTAGCTAGAGATGAACTAATGAGCGTGAGAAAGTTTCTGAATTTTATCCCATGCTCATCAGTTCACCTCAGGTCAGCCAGGGAACTCCGCACAGCCTCAGTGACGTACCTGGCTGACCTGAGGTGAACTGATGAGTGTGGGAAAATAACAAAAACATTGTATTAAAAAGTATACCAATAATACACAATAAATTATGATAATGGTATCAAAAATATTTGTATATACCTCACCTTCTTGAATCACCCTTGCATTATATATCTGAACGATGAGTACAATCAATTGCTTTTATGAGAATTATAGAAAATAAAAATATTGTCTTATTGATTAACTTTCAACAATGGCTCCAACTCTTCAAAGCAATTTCAACAGAATTCTGGCATAAATTGCTGTGAAAAATTGCTAAATTTTGGCACAAAATGCCAATTTTTCTCAGCTTCACTAAAATGGGCACAGCTAAAGCAGGATGGGAGGTGCGGCGGAGCTATGTACCACCACTTATCTAATTCGTTATAAGTTGTGGCATGCCGTACTCCAGAAATATCACTCCAGTTGGGGACTGAACTAAGATTTTTGGTGATGCACACAAAGGCGCACGCCACTCATTGGACGGTCCTGATTCATTAAGAGTCATGCGCCTTTGAATGAATTGTTAGCACCTGACTTCTACACAGCATCAAGACCAAAGAAAAAATTGCCGGTCTTGATGAATAGAGTCACACTTCCCTATGGGTATTGAAGTTGAGCTACATTTACTCGAATGAGGCTGTGTTACAATTCTAGAGTAAGTTAATGGATAAATGTCATGACGTTTCTGTAAAAATAGTAGACCCTCATTTATAATCGTAGGCAACCGTTTTTATGTGCCTGTTGTAATCTGCTTCACTAACCTGAGAAATAATATGATTGGCTTTTGGCTTGTAGGCACTAATTATTTTACTTGCCATTTCAAGGAGCAACCTATTGTATATACATCTTGCTTCTAACAGAGCTTGATTTTGAGAGTATTTTTACATTAGCAAATAAATTGCTCATAATAAGCTCAAATCTATGATTTAGCCAGTTGATTGGCTCTTTTTTACTATGATTTACATGTTGAAATTATCAGGAGATTCTTGGACAAATGATCTTTCGGACAATCGTTAGTTTTCCTCCTCCGTGCATACAGCTTACAATATTGTCAACAGCACATACAGTGAAGAAGTGAGGGGACGTGCCACAGACAATTGATGATTTTTATGTTTACATTGGGGACCTTTTAAACAGGTGAATAAATTGCTAATAACAGGTGTCTGCAATAAAGCAAGTCAGTTGCTGCTCATATATTAACATTTATGTATTACAATCATTGTCAGGGTAGCTCTTGCTATTGTTCATCTCTACTCTCCAGTCATACATTTTGTTGGTAGCACATTCACTGTTTAAGTCAGGCAATGTGCTGTCGATAAGTGCTGATGAGCCAACATCAAAATCAGTTATCACCAGACTGCTCGGCTAGAAACTGGAACACTTGATCATCACTGCATGTAAAAAGATCCTTATAGAATATACTGTTGGCTAAAAAGAAAATTAGTTTTTCGTGTTGAATGCCACATACTAGGGAACAAGGTTTGGATCTTGCTTGGAATTTGAAAATTTCTCCCCATGAATACACTTTCCTGTAGAAAAGGAGGTCAACTCTGACTTCCACTTGCTAATACCATTGTTCGGATGGCTGGTACCAGTGGTGGTGGTGGTGGACTGGTAATATGTGGTCTGGTCATGGTGTGGCGGTAGTCATCCCTTGTATGTGATATTATTCAGTCACTATGTGGTCTGGTCATGGTGTGGTTGTATTTTTGGCCTGTATGTGGTGGTATTGGTCATGGCCCTGGGGATTGTGTTGTGTATGGCGGTCATTTGTTCTCTCTGATATTAATTAAGAGAAGATTCTTTATTTCCATTAGAGACTGGAGTGGCATGTACAACTTGATCACTGATCCATTCATTCCCTCAGTGACTGCACTTAATTTTTTTCTAGAAGCCCCAAAGAGAATGAATGGAGCTGCGGTCAGATATCCCACATGCCGCTCCATTTTAAAATGGGAATAAGTGTCCTATCAATGATAAAACTTCCTCATTCTTCTGATTGATGCAGTTTCTAATGGTCGGACCTAAGCAATCACCTTTCCTGTGGAGCCAAAGGATCGGTGATAACTTGTTTTAACCAAAGAACCCCATTAATGTAAACTATCGTTATGGCGGAGCACAGTAGATGTGCAGGAGCCGCCTGTGTTTTGTAGCCGATGCTCCACTATAATGGGGATAACGACTGACAGATATTGGCATTTAGCTGTAGGGTGGTCCCCTAAAGTCCGTTCTCCTTGTGGGCCCCAGCACCCCAGTTCGACCCTGACCTTCTGTATCTGATGCACTCTTCAGCAATGTGTAAGAAGGCGGTGGGCATTTTTCTGGCGATTTGTGCAAATTGTATAGCTAATTGCATGAATTCTACACGAGCTGCGAATTTCATAAAATTTTACTCGGATTCCATTTGCATCAAAATCGATTCTATCATCTCTACCTTGTTGTCTGTAGGCTAGCTACATTGAGATTACTCTTGTATCTACCATAGCTGGACTTGAAATTACAGTAGCAGATTGTTAAAACAGCAAGTTTTTGTTGTATGTCTAATCATTACTATTTTCAGTCACCTGCAACCTATGAAAACGAAATATTCTGTGAAAATTATGTGAGGAATAGGAGTGATTGTTCTGCTCAAAAATCTCAAAGTGGAAGATTAAGTTGGATGAGATTGATTATCTACAAAGTTGGTTGACAGTAAAGGATTAGATAAATGGGAAGGGTTGGTGTATAGGGAATTAATGAATATCTCTTGCAGTAAAGCAATATACCATAATTTATATATGCATTATAACTGATCAGCTAATGTTACAAGGCACGTGGAAAACATGTTCACATATGAAAGAGAAGCTCAGAACTAAAATGTTATTTTTTTAACTAGATCTTCCATTTCCAAAGGCATTGTACAATAATGTTTACATGATCTGTCAAAATGACCTTACCATGTAGTCTTTGGTTGTTTTTTGATTTATGGCCTTATCATCTGCCTTGCTGCTTTTGGATATTAAGTACATGTCACCAAGCCTATAAATCTCAGGCTTTGTGCACATTTGTAAAGTGTTATGTTACTCTTTAGATGCATTGAGAAACATGTTATATTGAGGGAGATGTTTGGATCCTCCTTTAAATACCAACTTGTAGTAACAAAACGGAAAAAGAGAGAAATGAGGATCATTCATAGAATGTTATAAGTTTGACTTGATATCTGTTTTTTATTAAAAAAAAAAAAAAAAAATCCAGGCTTTCCATGCCAGACAAGTTTTAAAAATCAATTAAAAATGAAGGCTGTAGCATTATAATTTGAAGTAGGGAGATCTGAGATAATCGTTTTAGTATATAATAATAATAATAGTAATAATAATAATATTGTGTAGGGGATTGACACTGTACACAATTCAAGCCTTAAGGCCGGAGTCAGACTTGCGAGAAACTCGCACAAGTCTCGCATCTTAATGCCCGGCACTGCCGCCAGCACTCGGATCGGAGCATTCAGCTGCATGTATTTCTATGCAGCTGAACGCTCCGGTCCTGAGTACCGGCGGCAGTGCCGGGTATTGATGTGCGAGACTCGTGCTAGTTTCTCGCAAGTCTGACCCCAGCCTAAAATGTATTACGGTAACTTATTTATATCTGCTGGTATACATGCCTTTAGTACATAATTTGTGGCTGTTTTGTCAGAATTAGTAGAAAAAAATGTAATCCATTTTATTTTGCTTTCCTATTCATATACAGTATGTAGGAATATTAGTTTATATGATATAACTGCTCTTTGAATTCCTACAGATTTGAAAAAAAGGTGAAAGTGTTAGTTGGATAAGTCTCTGAGTTTTCCACATTTTGCCACTGGGATTTTTGCCCACTCCTCAAGGGAAAACTGCTCCAGCTCTTTGCCTCTGGTGAACAGCAATCTTCAAGTCTGACCATAGATTCTCAGTTGGATAAGTTTAAGTCTAAGCTTTCACTAGGCTACTCCAAAACATTTACACAATTCCCTTTAAACTACTTGTGTTGCTGTAGCAGTGTGATTTGGGTCATTGTCTTGTTGGAAGGTGAACTTCCGTCCCAGTCTCAAATCACTGACAAGCTAAAATAGGTTTTGCTCAAGAATATCCCTGTATTTTGCACCATCCATTTACCCTCGACTCAGACTATTTTCATTGTCCATGTTGCCAAAAACATCCCCACAGCATGATGCTGCCACCAGCATGTTTCACTGTGAGGATAGTGTTCCTGGGGTGATGAGCTGTGTTGGTTTGGCACCAGACATAGGCTTTATTTTGGAGGCCAAAAACTTCCATTTATGTATCATCTGACCACGGCACCTTCCTCCATACATTTGGGGAGTCTCCCACATTTCTTTTGACAAACTCATAACAAGCTTTACAATTTTTGTGTGTAGGTAAAGGCTTTTTTCTGCCCACTCTTCTATAAAGGTCACTTCTATGGAGTGTACGGCTGATTGTAGTCATATGGACAGATACTTCCAGTCTCTGCTTGGGGACTCTATAGCTCCTTCAGGGTTACCTTTGGTCTCTGTGTTGCCTCTCTGATTAATGCCCTCCTTGCTCGGGCTGCGAGTTTTGGTGGGTGGTCATCTCTTGACAGGTTTGTCATGGTATCATGTTATTTCCAGTGATGATAATGGATTTGATGGTGCTCCGGGGGAGCATCAGAGATTGGGATATTTCATTATAACCAAACCTTGACATATATTTCTCAGCAATTTTGTCCTTTACTTGTTTGGAGATCTCCTTGGTCTTCATGGAGTTTGGTTAGTGGCCTCTCTTGCTTAATGGTGTTGCAGCCTCTGTGGCCTTTCAGAAAAGGTAAAATGTATATAGTGACAGACCATGTGACACTTAGATTCCACATAGGTCAATGTCCTCTCACTAAGCATGTGACTTATAAAGGTAATTGCAGGCAGCAGAAATTTTAGGGGCTTCATAGCAAACGGGGTGAATGCATATGCATATGGCAAATTTTAGTTATTTGATCCCATGAATTTAGTTTATGACTATTTAGTGCTGATGCATCGCAGACAAATCGGATTACAAAAATATTTAAACATAGGTTGTAAAGTAACAAAATAGGTAAAAAGTCAATGAGGTAAATGCTTTCACAAGCCACAGTAAGTAGACAGACACATAGAAAGACAGACAGATAGATAGATAGATAGATAGATAGATCATTTGCATTTATTATAAACAGCAGATAAATAAGCTGTATACATGCTACACAGTAGCATAGATCATTACTGTTTGCGTCAATAATCAAAACACTCTTGCAGAAAATTAAGTATCATGAAGTAGATGCTCTGATTAAACTGTTTCTCTTTAAGGTGATGCAAATCACAGTATGTTTAATGAACGCATTAATGTGGTGCCGGTAGTACAGAGCTGGTAGAACTTCCCTGTACATTGTTATGGAGAGAGTTAAAGGAGACAGAAGGCACAATGACATGTTAAATTACCTGCATGATGTATGACTTAATGAACCCCCTTGTGTTGATCACGCTTGGCATTAATCAAGAGCCATGAACAGATTCCCTTATTTTCTCAATGCTTCTCTGATAAACTGCAATTTCATTTAACCTTGGACAGCCACTTTAATAGCTTCCACGGGACAACTGTCAATACTTCCCTGAGTGAATATACAGTGATTAAACTGCAACACAAGATGCATGCCATGAATTTTCTTCATTTGAAATTAGAAATTTTATTTTTGATTATTTGCATAAAATATGCTAAAAGCATTAAAGCATAGAGATTTATATTTATGGCAGAATATCATCTGGAAGACGGTTTCTGGATTTCTTAAAGGAAGTAACAGATTACATTAAAAAATATGCAGAATAACAACTTAAAATACATTTCTGGTTATTTTGGTGCTGATTGGAAACTTAAGATTTTCAGCAGTGAATTTGTGGCTTATACTTTAAACCATGAAAACCTGCAGCAGAGAAGTCACGTGTGAACGAAACCTAAAGGCAAACATTGCCAGTTAATATTTTGGAAAATGGAGAACAAGTAGAGTTCAATGTATGCATTTTATGTTTGTTATAAGAATTTATTTAATTCTAATTTTACAGGAGCCTTGAATGAAAAATCTAGAACATGGTGTTAGGAGTGGCGGAAGGCACCAAATAAAAATATAAATAAAGTGCCTTCGCCACTTCGGGTCCTCCGTGCGGTGGATGGAAAAACCGCTGCTAGAAGAGGCAGAGCACTATGGCGGTAGTGTGCACAGGGTTAACTGCACCTAGTGCACTGTAGCAAGCTCTGTTATATTTCACAGAGCTGCGGGCATAAAGCATACAAAACGCTGTGTCTGTTCAAGATCATAGACAGCCAGAGATACAGACACAGTATTCTGGGTCACAGGAGTAGCCTTAAACAACAGGACTACTCCATCTAGACCTACCAGAAAATAAGGTGCGTGGCGTCGCAACTGCGATCGCCCGACAGGACTGCTACCGCAGCGCAGCGTGAACTGAGCCACAGAGAAAGCACCGCTATGTCACAAGCGCGATGCAGGACGCTAGCTGCTGAAGTAGATGGTGCTTAAGCGAGCTGGCGCTAGCGCTGCTAGTGGTTGATACCCAAACACTCACACAGACGTATTGTCAGAGGGAAGGGGTTTCTTAATAAGTCAGTCACCAGTCCAAGCATCCATCACCATACACACAGCAGCAAGTATGAAAATACTAGCGCATGGCGGAATGGCCATGCGCACTTTTTATAGCGGACGGGACTTTCCGGAAGTCTCCATAAGACTGAGCTGGAAGAATGGAATCAGGAGCAGGACCTGAGCACCTGACTCCTGAGCTCCAATGAGAGATTGTCCCACGAGCATGGTCAGAGGATGGGATGAAGGACTTAGCCTCCGGAGAGAGTTGCTGAAAAGCAATCTCCTCTGTAATCTCTCCTGCAGTGTACAGAGAGCAGGAGACTGCAGGATGTAAGGGTCTAGATCTCTGCGTAGACAGGGCAGAAATCTGACTCCTAACATGGCTTGCCAACATTCTTGCAGTTGATATAGGGTTTTGAAACAGTCTGCCTCTGACTCTTCAATCAATGAGCCCACTGGACAGAAAGGTAGAGGGGTCGTCTAGTATAGTCCAAAGGAAGAGGAGGAGCGTACGGGAGAGAGAAGGCATCGGGTTTTTTTTAGGCTTTATTGATAACTCCTTTTGTTATATTTGAATTATAAGACAAAAGTTTTCTTTGTTTGTTTTCTCTGTATAAAGTCTAGTTACATTTGCATTCAGTGTTCAGTATTCAAAAATAGAGCAATGAACATGGAAAAGTCTGCCACCATTTTGGCGGAGTCTGATGGACAGGTCACATGCCTCCCCATCATTTGCCATTTTGAGAACAAGATAGCTGTGCTACTTGTGAGGAAGGCTGAAAGGAAAAGCCAGCTACATTTCACAAAGGAAGAGAGCCTGCAATAATTATACATATACTAATATTGCAAAATCAAGCCAACAACACATTTGTTCCAATAAAGATAAAGCAGCCCAACTCTATAATTCCGCTTGTCACAACATGCAGAGAGCGAGTAAAAGCCGTCGTTACTAGAGATAGGATAATTGATTTGCAGGACTTTGGTTCATTGGCCATGTCAATAATCTGTGGCCGCCAGACAACAACCCTGCAAATCTCCTTACATCCCAGCATTACTGGCTCCTCTTTTGATTAGCTGGGTTGGCACAATGTTATCATTGAGGCATACACAACGTCATGCCAGCCCAGCCAATCAAAAGAGGACCCGGCTATGCTGGGAGGTAAGGAGATTTGCAAGTCTCCTGTCCGTCGGTTATGGAGTACTGACATAGCCAATGAACCAGAGTCCTGCGAATTGATTATCTCATCTTGAATTACGTAATAATGGTGCCCATCCTGGTGCCATTCCGCTGCATCTGCTGGGACAGGAGTTAGCTCAGATCCTAGCATTTTACTACTCAAATGCCAAAAACAACCACAGCATTTGAAGAATTTACCATCTCATCACTCTCCCCACCCACCCCTTTGTGATTGTGGGGTGCTAATTATTTACTGTGTCCTCCAGAGACCTAATAATAGTCATTGGATTTACCATAGCCAAAACCTTATTTAATTTGGTCAGTAGCAGGGTCTAATACATGGCCTGTTGGTATAAGTCTAACAAATTGCAATAACACACTATTATATAGGCAATCAAAGGATTGAATGTTCTGACCTGACGGAATAATAAATATTGTACAAAACTAAACAAAAATAAATGAAGTAAAAAGGATCAAAAAGTCATATGTATCCCAAATTGTACCTCTAACTATTTAAGCTTGTTGCACAGAAAAACAAGCCTTCACCTAAGCAAAAATATGGAAAAGGTTTGGCTTTATATTATATTATCTAGTAGTAAAACATAAGGATATACATTGGATATAATTTAAATGGCAAATTCAGATGTGAAACACAGTCTGAATACAGACCATAATGTTTGGACTGTCCAAGGGTCTCCCGACCTGAATTCGACTAACTTATATACAGTATGTCTATGAGGCTGTCAAGTTCTGGTCAGTAGACCTGTGGCCAGGCAATTTATCACGGTCTGTACTCGGACTGTGTCTCACGTTTGTATAAATAAGGCTTAATTGTATTCAACTGTAATATAAAACTATATCTTTATTTATTCTACACAGAATACACTGTAAGAAAAAATATGAAAAGCATTGCCAGAATTGCTATTTTTTTCTTAAAGGGTCTTTATTATTTTTTTTTTACTGATTTTGATCTTTTTTTTTCATGGGGCCAAGCACTTATCAGCAGGTAGTTGCTAATGCTCCTGGACCACTCCTGGCACCATCTCTCCTGCTTCCTGTGCTGCAGTGAATAGCAGAAAGTTTAAAATATAAAAAACACAACTGTATAATTGCTGGTTTTCTTCTATTTTGCCTCATAAATAGTTAATAAAATTTGGTAATATGTTACACCTGGCCAAAAATAATGTCATAGTAAATAAAACTCACCCCACAAAAAAAGACGTCCTCACAAAGCTAAGGTGACAAAAAAAAGTATGTCTCCTACAATATGATGATGATGATGATGATGATGATGATGATGATGATGATGATGAAAAAGCATAAAAATGTTTGGTCATTAAGGTTAAAATAGATTGGGTCCTAAAGGGGCCAAGTTTATTTTAAAGTATTAGAATCTGAACATTTCCAATATGTTAAATATCCCCCATGCACATAAGATTAATGAGTCGCCCTCACACTCAGGGCAGTGGGGTACTCGGTATCGGGCCCGATGGTCCTCAATGGGAGATGTCACAGTAGCTGGAATCCGGCCCGTGGGTTTTCCTACTCCTCCATACCAAGCCAGTATACGAACCCCTCGGGGGGTGGGCCATGTTGCTGTCGCATAGAAGTTCAGAAAGGGGAGGCCCAGGACAGTCCACGCTCTTTTCTTAGGACCACCCATATTGTCACGCCCTTCTTCACCGCACCAGCGGCCATTTTTAATATTTATTTCACAGTCTATTAAATTGGGTCTTCTGCACATTTCCAAAAGTTTTAAGTCTTAGGCACACATAACCAGATGTCATCGGGTCTTGTCATCCTGTTCGTGACGCCAAAAATGAGTCGCCCTCACACCCAGGGCAGTGGGGTACTCGGTCTCGGGCCCGATGGTCCTCAATGGGAGATGTCACGGTAGCTGGAACCCGGCCCGTGGCCCTGGGTGCCCATTGTAAATGTTCAGTGTCAATGTGTAAGTCGTGACGCCACCTGTGGTGTTAGGCAATGAAGATGTAAGCCGACGCTGCAGACAGATCCTCTGGGACAGATGGTGTGGTGCAGCAGTGATGTTATAGACCTCCACAGGCAGGTCTGTAGTCCCAGGGCAGAGTAGCTGAAGTGACACGTAGATGGTGTAGTGTCAGGCACAAGGGATATAGCAGTGCTGGGCAGGTTGGCACCAGAATAAGTGGAGGACACCAGGGCATGTAGTTCCAAAGCTTTACTCACAGTCTGTTGTACAAACAGGTGCCTGCCTCTGTGCCGTGTCCTCCGGTTCAGGGACTCAGTCAACCTCCAGGCCAGATGGAATACTCCTTTCCAACACTCCGCCAACATGTGCCTTTCTGAACGCCTCCTCTTATAGCGCCTTTAAATGAAGTACTCCTAGTACTGAGTTACACTGGAGTTCCTCCTGTCCGATGTTCTTATGAACTCTACTTGTACAGCAGACAGCTGTAGCCTGCTTCGGGGACTTCTTGCTACTAAGTCCCTGCTCACTATCCAGTTGCTGTTGTGCCCCCAAGTCTTGTGTGGGAATAAAGTGGTCACTACTTCTATTCCTCCGGTGTCTGCTGCAGGACCATTAGTATCCATACCACCTCGGGGACCGGACCCCGGCCTTGCACTTGGAACTTCTAGGAAGGGTTCTCTTCTAACCCAAGTCCTCTGTTCCCTTTTACTCCTCACGTTCTGTACTAATCCTTCTTTCTATGGAGAATCAGGCTTTCAGTCTAGGTTGCTCTCTCTCTTCCTTTCCCGTGCCAGCAGACCCAGGTCACTGGGATCTGCTGCAGCACTTCCATCCCTCTATCCCTCTCTCCAGGGATCTTCTTCTCTCCAACTCTCTAACCAACTGACCGGCTGTCCTAAACTCTTCCCGCTCCTTGTAATGTAATCTAACTCCACCCACCTCCCAGCACGTTTCGTGTTCCAAGCAAGGAGCCACCAATGGGTGCTTTGCTATACTCCAAGCAGGGAGCCTCTGAAGGTGCTTTGCTACACTACTTTGTGGTGTGGGGTGCAGGTGTTGGAGCGTGGTCAGGTGTCTCCACCTTACCTGGATGGTGGGATACCATACCTCAGGAGGAGGTGCAGTACCTCTGTGGTAACTGAGCCTCAGTGGCGCCACATACCCCCCATTAGACACAGCACGTCCGTGGGCTGCAAGGCAAACAAAAGTTGACAAATACAGGAACATACAAAAAAATTTTTGCAATGCTTAATGAACAGTTCTTATCTAATCCTCTCAATATGAGAGGCAATCATTCTTGAACGTTGCAAACAATTCGTAATTAACTATCTAAAGTCCTAATTCAAAAAGTGCTTTTGGCAATAACTCACTACCACTTCAAGTATTCTGCATCAACACACTTCTTCATCATTTCTTCTACTTTCCATCATTAACCTTAACCCCTTTCTGACATCAGACGTACTATCCCGTCCTTGGGTCCCGGGCCCCTATGCCCATGGACGGGATAGTACGTCTACCGCGATCAGCGGCGCCCATGTGGTGAGCGCCGCTGATCGCGGCTGGGTGTCAGCTGATTATCACAGCTGACACCCGGCACAATGTGTCAGGGGCGGTCACGGACCGCCCCCGACACGTTAACCCCTTGCACACCGCGATCAAACACGATCGCGGTGTACCGGGGGTTGAAGGGAAGCATCGGCAGGGAGGGGGCTCCCTCCGTGCTTCCCTGAGCCCCCCACGGCAGCGCAATGTGTAGCGCAGCTGCGGGGGGCTCCTTTCCTGCAGGCCCCCGAATCCAAGATGGCGACGGGGCCTTCGGGGGCCTGCAAGAAGCTGGCTTCCTCAGTGCCTGCAAAGCGCAGGCAAGAGGAAGTCTTCTTCAATGCCTGTGACAGATTGCTGATCTGTCACAGTGATCTGTGATGTGACAGATCAGCGATCTGTAACAGGACAGTGATGTCCCACCTGGGACTATTTAATAAAGTTAAAAAAAAAAAAAGTGTTAAAATAATTTTAAAAAAATCGCCAAATAAATTAGAAAAAAAAAAATATTCCCCCAAATAAATCCATTTTTTGGAAATAAAAAAAAAAACCAATAAAAGTACACATATTAGGTATCGCCGCGTCCGTAACTACCCGCCCTATAAAACTGTCCCATTAGTTAACCCCTTTAGCGAACCCCTTAAAAAATAAAAATAAAAAACGAAGCAAAAAATAATGATTTATTATCATACCGCCAAACAAAAAGTGTAATAACTAGTGTTGAGCATTCCGATACCGCAAGTATCGGGTATCGGCCGATATTAGCTGTATCGGAATTCCGATACTTAGTTCCGATACTTTTTTCATATCGAATACCGGAATCGGAAGTTCCCATAATGCTAGGAGCCCGCTCGATTTGATTCAGCCAATGGGGATCCTCAGAAGTGTGGGCACATCCTGTTAGGCATGTAGGCATGTTAACTACTGGCATGGCTGTGATTGGCAGCTGAAATTATGTCATGATGCACTATAAAAAGCGCTGCAGCCGCCATTTCTGGTCACTCTGCTGTGAATTCAGTTAGGGACAGGCTGCTGTTGAAGACTGTGAGGGACAGTTAGAAATAGCGATTCTAAAAACAATATTGTGCTTTATCCAGGCTACATAAACCACCACTGTAGCTTTCTTTTGCCTAGCAGCAGTGTTCACAGCTGTCTGCAAGGGCTGTGTGAGTGCAGACCCACGCTGTGTAGTGTGTCCTGCAGGCACGTCTGCTTGTAGGCCGCCCAGCGTGTGTCTCTGCCTCATACACATTTTTCTTTTATTGCTGCTTTTTTTTTCTCCTGTATAGTGTGCTTCCATACGTATCCATATACGTTGGTTGAAAACACTAAAGGAGTGGACAGCGGAGCCTTTCAGCAGCCTTTCAGTGCTATAGCCTATTTCTCTGCACTGTTTTTGGCTGTCTGATAGGTCTCTCTGTGTGTGAGTGCAGCTCACGTTGCAGTGTGTTCTACAGCCACCGCTAGCTGTAGTCCGCTCAGCGTGCGTCACTGCCTCATACATAGTCCTTTTTTTGCAGCTAATTTAGCCAGATTTTTGCTCCTATATTAGTGTGCTTCCAACCGCATCCATTGTCATTGGTTGGTTGCAAACACTATATAGGATTAGATAGAGGAGCCTTTTTGCTGGCTTGTGCCCTTCAGAGCCAGCCAGACTAGTATCACCCTATTTTTTGGAGCCTCATCAATTGCATTGTAGGTTAGCTTCCTGCATTGTAATCGCTCCAAAAAGTTTGTGATACTATAGCTTTCAAACTTTGGTCACATCCTTTTCTTCCCCCCCCCCAAAAAAAAGGAAATAAAGTTCACCAAACACTCCACTTTACAGTTGTCTAGGCCACATTAGATCATATTAAAGTGTAGTACACACACTCTTAGCCAAATTAGTGTTTCTTATACTGGTTAGCAGGTGTTCAGGAATAAGAACACTAAGCCACCCCTTTTTTACTTTTCTGCCTATCTTTATCAGTCTACCAAGATGAAGAAGGCAGGGAGTAAGACACGTGGTCGTGGCCGTGGAGTTTCAGCAGGGAGAGGACGGGGGGATTCAGCAGGGAGAGGACGTGGGGATTCGGTGTCTGCTGCGGCCACCAGTGACCCGGCATCCCCCACTTTTACCAGGCAACAGTCCTTCATGCGCAGCTTTGTAGGACCTCGCCGTACCCCACTGCTGCGTGACGAACAAATTGAAGCCGTTGTCGGATGGATGGCAGCTAACGCATCCACTTCAATGACTTCCGCATCCTCCCAAGGCCAGAGCACTGAAGAGCAACCATCTGTCTCTTCACCACCTGCCAAATTGCATAGGCAGTCTGAGAGCCCTGGACAGGAGCCATCTCAATCTTTACTTCTGTTCTCAGAATCTGTTGGCTTGGAAAGAGGTGGCCAGCCAAGCAGCATTCTAGAGCGTGAAGAAGAGGGAGTATGCAGTGATGCGCAACTGCTTTGTCCCTCTGAATCTGAAGAGGCGGGTGGGCCAGTGCCTATTGTCAGCACACCTCAGTGCTCATCTGATGATGATGAGACTCAGTTGCCAATTTCTGGTGCGTACGGTGCTGGCGAGACAACCCAGGACCAGCCGGTGCTTGAAGAGGGGAGTGGAGATGATGAGGTCCTTGACCCATCATGGCGTCAGCCACAGGAAGGTGGTGGGAGCAGCTCTGAGGAAGAGATTCCCCGAACGGCCAAAAGAGGAGGGAGAGGGCGGGGGCAGACTTGGTTGCCTGTAGCCTCCACTTTGGCACCCGTGAGGAGCAATCCTCTTCCAAAACACAAAACGGGCGCTCCCAGGACTTGCAGTGCGTGGTCTTTTTTTGACACAGTTGCAGATGACATTTGCTTTGTCAAATGCAAGCTGTGTCATCAGAAAGTGAAACGAGGGAAAAATGTGAGCAACCTCAATACCACAAATATGTGGAAACATGTGTGTACCAAGCACGAGGTGGAGTTACACAGACACACTGAAGATGTAGGCCAACCTTCAGCAGCACCTACCACCTCTTCAGCTCATGTTGGGGCCTCTTCCTCCAGCTCACACACAGCTGGTTCGGCTTCCTCACTGGAACGCCATGGAAGAACCACTGCCACTGTTGTCCAGAGACCCAGTGAAATTCCACCCACTGAACCACGTTCGCAGTCATCAGCACACTCCCAGGCCACTCACCAGCAATCGGAAGCACAGGCATGGGAGAAAAAGCGGCCATACTCGGCAAACCATCCCCGAGCACTGGCTCTGAATGCCGGCATTGCCAAACTACTGGCCCTTGAGATGCTGTCATTCAGGCTGGTGGAGACTGACACCTTCCGGAACTTTATGTCATTGGTAGTTCCACAATACAATGTGCCCAGCCGCTTTTATTTCAGCAGGCAAGCCGTCCCTGCCCTGCAAAAGCATGTGGAGGGAAAAATTAAAAATGCGCTACTAAATGCCGTCAGTAGCAAGGTCCACCTGACCACCGATGCGTGGACCAGTAGCCATGGACAGGGACGATACCTTTCCCTCACTGCCCATTGGGTCAATGTTGTGGAGCCGGGTACAGATCTGGAGAGTGGCTCTGTACGTATTCTGCCAACTCCAAGGATTGCAGGAATGCAGTCTGTACATATTGAGTCCTCCTCCTACTCTAGTTCCTCGGAATCAGCACTGCGTGAGCCTGTTAGGCCAGATATGAGCACAGGTGTGGCCAAACGTCAACAGGCCATCCTTAAATTAATTTCTTTGGGGAATCGGAGCCACACAGCACAGGAGCTCTGGAATGCCATCAAGCAGGAGAGCGATGTGTGGTTTGTGCCAGCGAATCTCCAGCCAGGTTTGGTAGTGAGTGACAATGGCCGAAATCTAGTGGCAGCTCTGGGCCTAGGCAACCTCACTCACATACCATGTCTGGCACATGTGCTCAATTTGGTCGTGCAGAGCTTTCTGAGGGACTATCCGGATCTTGATGCACTGCTGCACAAGGTTCGCCTAGAGTGTGCTCACTTGCGGCGTTCCAGCATGGCAAGATCGCGCATTGCATCTCTGCAACGACGATTCCGCCTGCCAGAACATCGCATCATATGTGACCTCCCCACCAGGTGGAATTCAACGTTACATATGTTGGAGCGGTTGTGTGAGCAGCAGGCAGCAGTAATGGAGTACCAGCTGCATCAGGCGCAAACAAGTCGCACTGTGTGCCGGACACACTTCACCACCACTGAGTGGGCCACTATGAGGGACATCTGCCAAGTTTTGCGTGCCTTCGATGACTCCACGCGGATGGCCAGTGCAGATGATGCACTAATCAGCATGACTGTCCCCCTCATCTGTCTGCTTCAAAAAACCTTACAAGCACTAAGTGAGGAGGTTTTTGAAGAGGTCGAGGATGAGCAGTCAGAAATGCCATCTGCTTCTGGCAAATCTGCGCAACGTGCTTCCACACAAAGGCCCAGGCAGGGGACACTTAGTGAGGAGGATGACGAGGAGTCAATGGAGGAGGAGGAACACATCTCTCCAGAGGAGGGAGGTACACAATGCTCTAGTAGTCAGTGTGTACAGCGAGGGTGGGGTGATGCTGAGCAGGCAGAGATGCTGCCTCAAGCTGGGGACAGCATTTCCGGTCCAGTTGGCAGTCTGCAGCACATGGTTGATTTCATGCTGCAGTGCTTGTTAAATGACCGCCGCATCGCCAACATTCTCCACACGGCTGATTATTGGGTGTACACCCTCCTAGATCCTCGCTCCCAGGACAACTTACAAAGCCTCATACCACAGTTGAACCGGGAGCGAAAAATGCGGGAGTACCAAGAAACACTTGTGCAGGCCATCATGTTCTCCATTCCCCCCGCAAGTGTTGCTGGTAGTGCTTTTCAAAGCAGCCATGTGGGTAGAGGCAGTGGAGGAAGCTCTGCACAAAGAGGTAGCAGAGGCAGTGCCGCAGGACAAGGCAAGGCCAGTATGGCCCAAATGTGGAAAAGTTTTGTGGGACCGCCACAAACAGCTACACCATCACAGACGGCTCCAGTCAGCAGGAGGCAACGTTTCCGTCAGATGGTGACAGACTACTTGTCGTGCCCTGTTAGTGTTCTCCCAGACGGCTCTTCCCCATTCAAGTATTGGGTCTCTAAGCTGGATACATGGCCAGAGCTTAGCCAGTATGCATTGGAGGTGCTGGCTTGCCCTGCTGCCAGTGTATTATCGGAACGTGTCTTTAGTGCTGCAGGTGGTGTGGTAACAGACCGTCGCACGCGACTATCCGCCGATAATGTTGACCGGCTTACTTTTGTGAAAATGAACAAGGCCTGGATCTCACCTGAATTTGCCAGTCCTCTTCCAGAATAAATAATTGGCTGGCAACAGGATCCAGGTCTCCTGTTGTGTTCATGTTTCTATGACCTGAACTTTATTTCCTGGGCAACAGCAACGCCTGTTGTTGCTCAGAAGTTCTGTCCGCACAGACAAAACACTCGCTCATGTGTAAGTGGGGTTCGGTAACGTCAGCTGATCCCCTGCTGTGTGTATGGCAAAGTGTCCTGCTCCCTCCACAGTCAAACAACCTCAGATTTACACCTGGCTCCAAGTAGGCCTCGGCCTACTACCTGATTTTCCCTGGGCTCCGACACCGCCAGTTGGTGCTCAGAAGTGCTGTGCGCACAGACAAAACACTCGCTCATGTGTAAGTGGGGTTCGGTAACGTCAGCTGATCCCCTGCTGTGTGTACGGCAAACTCTCCTGCTGCCTACAACTTCTGACTACCTCTGATTTAATATGTTCTCTGATTTGCCCTCTGTCTCCACTCTGTTTTGAGTATTTCCTCCGGCCTACAACACCGCCTGTTTCTGCTCTCAAGTGCCGTCTGCACAATCCACACTTGTTCCTGTGTTACCTGGGTCCTGTAACATCTGCTCATCTCCAGAGGTGAGCACGGCAATGTCTCCTGCTTTGTCTACATTCCCACTACTTGTAGTGGAAATGTGGACAGAGCAGGAGACATTGCCTGACTCACCTCTAGGGAGAAGCTGGTGTTACAGAACCCCAGTAACACAGGAACAAGTGTGGGTTGTGCAGACGGCATTTCAGAGCAGCAACTGGCGTGGTTGGAAGCCAGAGGAAATACTCGAAACAGAGTGAAGACAGAGGCCTAATTGGAGTACGTTGACAGTTAGTAGTAGTCTAGAAACAATCGCAAACTGCCACCAAGTAGGCCTCGGCCTACTACCTGATTTTCCCTGGGCTCCGACACCGCCAGTTGGGCTCAGAAGTGCTGTCCGCACAGACAAAACACTCGCTCATGTGTAAGTGGGGTTCGGTAACGTCAGCTGATCCCCTGCTGTGTGTATGGCAAAGTGTCCTGCTCCCTCCACAGTCAAACAACCTCAGATACCTGGCTCCAAGTAGGCCTCGGCCTACTACCTGATTTTCCCTGGGCTCCGACACCGCCAGTTGGTGCTCAGAAGTGCTGTGCGCACAGACAAAACACTCGCTCATGTGTAAGTGGGGTTCGGTAACGTCAGCTGATCCCCTGCTGTGTGTACGGCAAACTCTCCTGCTGCCTACAACTTCTGACTACCTCTGATTTAATATGTTCTCTGATTTGCCCTCTGTCTCCACTCTGTTTTGAGTATTTCCTCCGGCCTACAACACCGCCTGTTTCTGCTCTCAAGTGCCGTCTGCACAATCCACACTTGTTCCTGTGTTACCTGGGTCCTGTAACATCTGCTCATCTCCAGAGGTGAGCACGGCAATGTCTCCTGCTTTGTCTACATTCCCACTACTTGTAGTGGAAATGTGGACAGAGCAGGAGACATTGCCTGACTCACCTCTAGGGAGAAGCTGGTGTTACAGAACCCCAGTAACACAGGAACAAGTGTGGGTTGTGCAGACAGCATTTCAGAGCAGCAACTGGCGTGGTTGGAAGCCAGAGGAAATACTCGAAACAGAGTGAAGACAGAGGCCTAATTGGAGTACGTTGACAGTTAGTAGTAGTCTAGAAACAATCGCAAACTGCCACCAAGTAGGCCTCGGCCTACTACCTGATTTTCCCTGGGCTCCGACACCGCCAGTTGGGCTCAGAAGTGCTGTCCGCACAGACAAAACACTCGCTCATGTGTAAGTGGGGTTCGGTAACATCAGCTGATCCCCTGCTGTGCGGAGGGCAAACTGCTGCTGCCTCCAAATTCAAACAATGTCTTATCTTAAACTGCCTCCAAGTTGGCCTCAGCCTGCAAAATGACTATCCCTGGGCTCCAACATCGTCAGTTGTTGCTCGGAAGTGCTGTCCACACAGAAAAAAACACTTGTTCATGTGAAAGTGGTGGTCGGTAACGTCGGCTGATCCCCTGCTGTGTGTATGGCAAAGTGTCCTGCTCCCTCCAAAGTCAAAATACCTCAGCTTTACACCTGGCTCCTAGTAGGCCTCGGCCTGCACCCTGATTGTCCCTGGGCTCCAACAACGCTAGTTGGTGCTCGGAAGTGCTGTCCACACAGAAAAACACACTCGTTCATGTGAAAGTGGGGTTCTGTAACGTCAGCTGATCTCCTGCTGTGTGGAGGGCAAACTGCTGCTGCCTCCAAATTCAAACAACGTCTGATCTTAAATTGCCTCCAAGTAGGCCTCAGCCTACAAAATGACTATCCCTGGGCTCCAACATCGTCAGTTGTTGCTCGGAAGTGCTGTCCACACAGAAAAAAACACTTGTTCATGTGAAAGTGGGGGTCGGTAACGTCGGCTGATCCCCTGCTGTGTGGAGGGCAAAGTGTCCTGCTCCCTCCAATGTCAAAATACCACAGCTTTACACCTGGCTCCTAGTAGGCCTCAGCCTGCACCCTGATTGTCCCTGGGTTCCAACAACACTAGTTGGTGCTCGGAAGTGCTGTCCACACAGAAAAAAACACTTGTTCATGTGAAAGTGGGGGTCGGTAACGTCGGCTGATCCCCTGCTGTGTGGAGGGCAAAGTGTCCTGCTCCCTCCAAAGTCAAAATACCTCAGCTTTACACCTGGCTCCTAGTAGGCTTCGGCCTGCACCATGATTGTTCCTGGGTTCCAACAACGCTAGTTGGTGCTCGGAAGTGCTGTCCACACAGAAAAACACACTCGTTCATGTGAAAGTGGGGGTCAGTAACGTCAGCTGATCCCCTGCTGTGTGGAGGGCAAAGTGTCCTGCTCCCTCCAAAGTCAAACAACATCTTATCTTAAACTGCCTCCAAGTAGGCCTCAGCCTACAAAATGACTATCCCTGGGCTCCAACATCGTCAGTTGTTGCTCGGAAGTGCTGTCCACACAGAAAAACACACTCGTTCATGTGAAAGTGGGGGTCGGTAACATCAGCTGATCCCCTGCTGTGTGGAGGGCAAAATGCTGCTGACTCCAAATTCAAACAACGTCTGATCTTAAACTGCCTCCAAGTAGGCCTCAGCCTACAAAATGACTATCCCTGGGCTCCAACATCGTCAGTTGTTGCTCGGAAGTGCTGTCCACACAGAAAAAAACACTTGTTCATGTGAAAGTGCGGGTTCGTAACGTCGGCTGATCCCCTGCTGTGTGTATGGCAAAGTGTCCTGCTCCCTCCAAAGTCAAAATACCTCAGCTTTACACCTGGCTCCTAGTAGGCCTCGGCCTGCACCATGATTGTCCCTGGGCTCCAACAACGCCAGTTGGTGCTCGGAAGTGCTGTCCACACAGAAAAACACACTCGTTCATGTGAAAGTGGGGTTCGGTAACGTCGGCTGATCCCCTGCTGTGTGGAGGGCAAACTGCTGCTGCCTCCAAATTGTAACTACTTCAAATTTAAACATTCTCTGATTTGGCCTCTGTCTCCACTCTGTCTCTAGTATTTCCCCTGACCTCCAACACCGCCAGTTCCTGCTCACAGTTGCCGTCCACGCATTCCACACTTGTTCCTGTGTTCCTGGTGTTCTGTAACGTGAGCTGATCCCCCAATGTGTGTCCGGCACTGTCTCCTGCGCTGTCCACCTTCCCACTGCAAGTGGTGGGAATGTGGACAGAGCAGGAGACATTGGCAGACAAACATCAGGGGATCTGCTGACATTACAGAACACCAGTAACACAGGAACACGTGTGGATTGGGCAGACGGCTACTGTACGCATAAACTGGCGGTGTTGGTGGTCACGTGAAATCCTGGAAACAGAGTGGAGACAGATGCCTAATTGGAGCACGTTGACAGTCTGTTGTAGCCTACAAACAATCTAAAACTACCACCAAGTAGGCCTCGGCCTACACCATGATTGTCCCTGGGCTCCAACAACGCCAGTTGGTGCTCGGCAGTGTCTTTGGCACGGCGACTTCCTGTTGCCCAGCCTGGTTCCAGCATGCCTGCTGTTTCCGGGTAGTGTCAAGGTCACTATGCCACCAATCCGTTGTCCTGTCGTCTTGCGGCCGGGTTAGCCGACTCTACGGTGCCTTCAGTTTAGGTGACTCCTATGTGGGCTGCGGGAACTGGCACTGAAGGCTGGATCCGTAGTGCCAATGGGACATGGACCCCCTGTAGGACTGTGGGTTTCGGTAACTGCGGCCGGCTTGTGGCCTGGCTACTTTGCTTTGAATGGGTACCTTCTGCTACCCACCCGGGTTCCAGCACTGCCTGCTGGTTCTCGCCAGAGCCTTTGGCCTAGGTGCCTCCATCTCGGTATCCAAAGTCCAGCACCGTCAGCTGGTCCTTGGTAGTGCTTTTTAGCACAGGTACCTTCTGCTTAGTAACCGTGGTCCAGCACCGTCAGTTGGTCCTCGGTAGTGCCATTGGCTCTTGTTCCTTCTGCTACCCATCCGGGTGCCAGCACTGTCTGCTGGTTCTCGCCAGTTTCTCAGCCTTCTTGTACCTTCTGCTACATTTCCAAGATCAAGCTTTTTGAAATTGTCTTTGGTAATCCTTATTGATCTCCATGACGACGACCCTGATGATGACGACCCTGAAGACCACACCAAAGAAGACCAGAAATATGACCCTAAATAATAAGACCAAGAGGACAAAGAACATGAAGACAAACACCAAGATACAGAACAAAAGACAGAAGAACAAGAAGCAGAAGAAGCAAAAGCAGAAGAACAAAAAGCAGAAGAACATTAAGCATAAGACTAAAAATCAGCATAGAAGAAATCAAAATTATAAGCAGAAGAAGACTAAGCAGTAAATGGAGGTGAGTCCTTTCCTCCTCGTGGTGCCCCTGGAAAATGCCTGCTGCTGCAGGCCAAACTGAACGTGGACAAATCCTGTTGTAAATCTTTTGTGACAGGCAGAACGTAAGGTGTAATCTTATAACTTTTATAGATAAGTACTACAGGAATGCCTGTCACCATAAGAAAATGAAGACAAACAAGAATAGGAAGAAGATGAAGAAATAGCATATTAAAATTAATAATAGCTGAATAAGAAGAATATGAAGAATGGAAAAAAAAATTAATGGGGAGAAGATGAAGAAGAAGAAGATGAATAAGGTGAAGAAAAAGTTGATGAAAAAAATGCTACTGCTGCGGATCATGAAGGAGAAAGTGTGGGAGAAGTACAAAAGAAGGTGAAGAGCATGGAAGTTGTGAAACATACAGTACATATCTGACAAAATATAAAAAAGGTTAACATAGTCAATATCTTTTTAACTCCGAACGTATTGAAAAAAAAAATTGGAATTAATGCTATGCCATGTGATTTGAATAAACCACTATGCTTTTAATGTCTCCTCCACCTCCCACAATACATTCTACATGATTCTTAGACCTCTTTCACACTTCCGTTTTTTACAATCAGTCACAATCCGCCAGGTTTTGAAAAAAAACGGATCCTCAAATTTTTTTTGAGGATCCGTTTTTTTCCCATTGACTTGCATTAATGGCGGATTGTGACGGATTGCTGTCCGTTGCATCCGTTTTTTGTGAGGATCCGCCAAAAGTTGCTGTCCGTCACCATCCTCAAAAATTTCAAAACGGAGCTTGTAACGTTTTTTTCTCTGGCGGATCCTGCAAACACTGATTTAACCCGAATTTCTTTCTGGGTGCCGGACAAAAAAAAAAAAAAAAATTCTCTCTCTCTCTCTCTCTCTCTCTCTCTCTCTCTCTCTCTCTCTCTCTCTCTCTCTCTCTCTCTCCTTCTTTAAATTTCTTAATTTTCAGGATCCGTCTCAAAACGGATC
This sequence comes from Dendrobates tinctorius, assembly GCF_039654945.1. Taxonomy (NCBI): domain Eukaryota; kingdom Metazoa; phylum Chordata; class Amphibia; order Anura; family Dendrobatidae; genus Dendrobates; species Dendrobates tinctorius. The sequence goes on along the minus strand of NW_027361738.1, from coordinate 23,256,208 downwards.
CTGTGCCATCCGTTCACATCAGTTGAGAACGGATCCGCTTGTCCGCCTTTTTGGCGGATTATAACTGATGCAAAAAACTGAAGTGTGAAAGAGGCCTTATTTGTTTTCAATTATGTAGAATTAGCCAACAAGGAAATAAAGGGCTTTTTTTAATTCCGATACCGGAAGTCCCATTGACTTGAATGGGACTTCCGGTATCGGAATCGGCGATACCCGATATTTTTTTCGTATCGGGCGATACCATCCGATACGATATTTTTGGGTATCGAACGGTATCGCTCAACACTAGTAATAACGCGCGATCAAAAAGACGCATATAAATATCCATGGTACCACTGAAAACGTCATCTTGTCCCGCAAAAAACGAGCCAACACTCAGCATCATCAGCAAAAAAATAAAAAAGTTATAGCTCGCAGAATAAAGCGATGCAAATATAATTATTTTTTATATAAAATAGTTTTCATTGCATAAAACCGACAAAACATAAAAAAACGACCTAAATGAGGTATCGCTGTAACCATACTGATCCGAAGAATAAAACCGCTTTATCAATTTTACCGCACGCGGAACGGTGTAAACGCACTCCCCCAAAAGAAATTCATGAAACGCTGGTTTTTGTTCATTCTGCGTCCCAAAAATCGGAATAAAAAGCGATCAAAAAATGTCACGTGCCCGAAAACATCAACTCGTCCCGCAAAAAACAAGACCTCACATGACTCGGTGGGTCAAAATACGGATGATGCAAAAACTATTTTTACAAAAAAAAGCGTCTTTTAGCGTGCAACAGCTGCCAAACATAAAAACCGCCATAAATAGTAAATCAAACCCCGCGTTATCACCCCCTTAGTTAGGGAAAAATAATAAAATAAAAAAAATGTATTTATTTCCATTTTTCCATTAGGGTTAGGGTTAGGGCTAGGGTTAGGGCTAGGGATAGGGTTAGGGTAGGGTTAGGGTTAGGGCTAGGGTTAGGGTTAGGGTTAGGGCTGAGATTAGGGTTAGGGGTGTGTTGGGGTTCGAGTTGGAGTTAGAATTGGGGGTTTCCACTGTTTGGGCACATCAGGGGCTCTCCAAATGCAACATTGCGTCTGATCTCAATTCCAGCCAATTCTGAGTTGAAAAAGTCAAATGGTGCTCCTTCCCTTCCAAGCTCTGCCATGCGCCCAAACAGTGTTTTACCCCCACATGTAGGGTATCAGCCTACTCAGGACAAATTGCAAAACAATTTTTGGGGTCCAATTTCTCCTGTTACCCTTAGAAAAATAAAAAATTGGGGGCAAAAATATCATTTTTGTGGAAAAAAATGATTTTTTTATTTTCACGTCCGAGCGTTATAAACTTCTGTGAAGCACTTGGGGGTTCAAAGTGCTCACCACACATCTAGATAAGTTCCGTGGGGGGTCTAGTGTCCAAAATGGGGTCACTTGTGGGGAGTTTCAATAGTTTAGGTACATCAGGGGCTCTCCAAAGGCAACATGACACCCGCAGACCATTCCATCAAAGTTTGCATTCCAAAACGTCACTGCTTCCCTTCCGAGCCCCGACGTGTGTCCATACAGTAGTTTTCTCCCACATATGGGGTGTCAGCATACTCATGACAAATTGGACAACAACTTTTGGGGTCCAATTTCTCCTGTTACCCTTGGGAAAATGAAAAAATTGGGGACTAATTGATCATGTTTGTGGAAAAAATACGATTTTTTTATTTTCATGCCCGGGCATTATAAACTTCTGTGAAGCCCTTGGGGGTTCAAAGTGCTCACCACACATCTAGATAAGTTCCTTAGGGGGTCTAGTTTTCAAAATGGGGTCATTTGTGGGGGGTTTCCACTGTTTAGGTACATTAGGGGCTCTCCAAAGGCAACATGACACCCGCAGACTATTCCATCAATGTCTGCATTCCAAAACGTCACTACTTCCCTTCCGAGCCCTGACGTGTGTCCATACAGTAGTTTTCTCCCACATATGGGGTGTCAGCGTACTCAGGACAAGTTGGACAACAACTTTTGGGGTTCAATTTCTCCTGTTACCCTTGGGAAAATAAAAAAATTGGGGACTAATTGATCTTGTTTGTGGAAAAAATACGATTTTTTTATTTTCATGCCCGGGCATTATAAACTTCTGTGAAGCCCTTGGGGGTTCAAAGTGCTCACCTCACATCTAGATAAGTTCCTTAGGGGGTCTAGTTTTCAAAATGGGGTCATTTCTGGGGGGTTTCCACTGTTTAGGTACATTAGGGGCTCTCCAAAGGCAACATGACACCCGCAGACCATTCCATCAATGTCTGCATTCCAAAACGTCACTACTTCCCTTCCGAGCCCTGACGTGTGTCCATACAGTAGTTTTCTCCCACATATGGGGTGTCAGCGTACTCAGGACAAATTGGACAACAACTTTTGGGGTTCAATTTCTCCTGTTACCCTTGCGAAAATAAAAAAATTGGGAACTAATTGATCATGTTTGTGGAAAAAATACGATTTTTTTATTTTCATGCCCGGGCATTATAAACTTCTGTGAAGCCCTTGGGTGTTCAAAGTGCTCACCACACATCTAGATAAGTTCCTTAGGGGATCTCGTTTCCAAAATGGGGTCAATTGTGGGGGGTTTCCACTGTTTAGGTACATTAGGGGCTCTCCAAAGGCAACATGACACCCGCAGAACATTCCCTCAAAGTCTGCATTCCAAAACGTCACTGCTTCCCTTCCGAGCCCCGACGTGCGTCCATACAGTAGTTTTCTCCCACATGTGGGGCGTCAGCGTACTCAGGACACATTGGACAACAACTTTTGGGGTTCAATTTCTCCTATTACCCTTGGGAAAATAAAAAAATTGGGGACTAATTGATCATGTTTGTGGAAAAAATACGATTTTTTTATTTTCATGCCCTGGCATTATAAACTTCTGTGAAGCCCTTGGGGGTTCAAAGTGCTCACCTCACATCTAGATAAGTTCCTTAGGGGGTCTAGTTTTCAAAATGGGGTCATTTGTGGGGGGTTTCCACTGTTTAGGTACATTAGGGGCTCTCCAAAGGCAACATGACACGCGCATACCATTCCATCAATGTCTGCATTCCAAAACGTCACTACTTCCCTTCCGAGCCCCGACGTGTGCCCATACAGTAGTTTTTTCCCACATATGGGGTATCAGCATACTCAGGACAAATTGGACAACAACTTTTGGGGTCCAATTTCTCCTGTTACCCTTGGGAAAATAAAAAATGGTGACTAAAAGATGATGTTTGTGGAAAAAATACGAATTTTTTATTTTCACGCCCGGGCGTTATAAACTTCTGTGAAGCACTGGGGGGTTTAAAGTGCTCACCACACATCTAGATAAGTTCCTTGGGGGGTCTAGTTTACAAAATGGTGTCATTTGTGGGGGGTTTCCACTGTTTAGGAACATCAGGGGTTTTCCAATCACGACATGGTGTCCGATCTCAATTCCAGCCAAAAACGTCAAATGGCGCTGCTTCCCTTCCGAGCTCTGCCATGCGCCCAAATAGTGGTTTACCCCCACATGTGGGGTATCAGCATACTCAGGACTAATTGCACAATAACTTTTAGGGTGCTGTTACCCTTGGAAAAATAAGAATTGAGGGTGAAAAGATCATTTTTGTGGAAAAAATATGATTTTTTAATTGTACGGCTTTATGTTATAAACTTCTGTGAAGCCCTTGGGGGTTCAAAGTTCTCACGACACATCTAGATAAGTTCCTTAGGGGGTCTAGTTTCCAAAATGGTGTCATATGTGGGGGGTTTCCACTGTTTTGGTACATCAGGGGTTTTCCAATCGCGACATGGTGTCCGATCTCAATTCCAGCCAAAATCGTCAAATGGCGCTGCTTCCCTTCCGAGCTCTGCCATGCTCCCAAATAGTGGTTTACCCCCACATGTGGGGTATCAGCGTACTCAGGACAAATTGCACAATAACTTTTAGGGTCCTGTTACCCTTGGAAAAATAAGAATTGAGGGTGAAAAGATCATTTTTGTGGAAAAAATATGATTTTTTAATTGTACGGCTGTATGTTATAAACTTCTGTGAAGCCCTTTGGGGTTCAAAGTTCTCACCACACATTTAGATAAGTTCCTTAGGGGGTCTAGTTTCCAAAATGGTGTCATTTGTGGGGGGTTTCCACTGTTTTGGTACATCAGGGGTTTTCCAATCGCGACATGGTGTCTGATCTCAATTCCAGCCAAAAACATCAAATGGCGCTGCTCCCTTCCAAGCTCTGCCATGCGCCCAAATAGTGGTTTACCCCCACATGTGGGGTATCAGCGTACTCAGGACAAATTGCACAATAACTTTTAGGGTCCTGTTGCCCTTGGGAAAATAAAAATTGGGGTGAAAAGATCATTTTTGTGGAAAAATATGATTATTTATTTGTACCGCTGTACGTTATAAACTTCTGTAAAGCCCTTGTGGGTTCAAAGTTCTCACCACATATCTAGATAAGTTCCTTGGGGGGTCTAGTTTCCAAAATGGGGTCACTTGTAGGGGGTTTCCACTGTTTAGGTACATCAGGGACTCTCCAAACGTGACATGGCGTCCGATCTGAATTCCAGCCAATTTTGCATTGAAAAAGTCAAACGGCGCTCCTTCCATTCTGAGCTCTGCCATGCGCCGAAACAGTCGTTCCCCCCCACAAATCAGGTATCAGCGTACTCAGGACAAATTGCACAATAACTTTTGCAGTCCAATATCTCCTGTTACCCTTGGTAAAATAAAAAAAATTGAACCTGAAGTATTTTTTTTGTGAAAAAAAAGTTAGATGTTCATTTTTTTTTTAAATATTCAAAAAAATTCCAGTGACACATCTAAAGGGTTAATAAACTTCTTGAATGTGGTTTTGAGCACCTTAAGGGGTGCAGTTTTTAGAATGGTGTCACTTTTGGGTATTTTCTATCATATAGACCCCTCAAAGTGGCTCCAAATGTGATGTGGTCCTAAAAATAAAATGGTGTTGTAAAAATGAGAAATCGCTGGTCAACTTTTAACCCTTATAACTTCCTAACAAAAAAAAATTTTGGTTCCAAAATTGTGCTGATGTAAAGTAAACATGTGGGAAATGTTAGTTATCAAGTTTTTTGTATGCCATATCTCTGTGATTTAAGGGCATAAAAATTCAAAGTTGGAAAATTGCTAAATTTTCAAAATTCTTGCCAAATTTCCATTTTTTTCACAAATAAACGCAAGTTATTTGAATGAAATTTTTTTTTTTTTTTTTAAATTCTTTATTTTCAAGTTTCAATTACACCATAAGACAGATCAACACTTTACAAATGCATATGGTTAAAGATTGTTTAGGCGTCCATCCAAGGTGTAAAAAATAATAAATGGGGAAAAAGCAAGAGGGGGAGAGGAAAGTGGACTGGAAAAAGGAAAAAGAAGAGGGGAAGGGAAAGGAGGGATATATAATAACAAACAATAACAATAACATCAAAACAAAGTAGTCGTCGGCATCGACACTAGCAATAAGTGCATGTAATATAAAATTAGATCAGGTGAACAGTTTTATACGTAACCCTGGAACCAGCCACCCCAAAAATCAAGGCCACCAAATCTAAGCGAGGTTCAAATAGTATCTGATCCCTCTCCTCGAGGGTTGTCCCTCAAATATCTAGTCCACGGGGCCCAAGTCAACACATAAGATTTGTGACCAAAGACCTCCCAGCTAGACAGCTCCTCCAGACGAGAAATCTGATTTATTTTGTCACGCCACTCCTCCAATGTGGGGGGAGCGACATCTTTCCAATGAACAGCTATCAGTTGTTTTGCAGCGCTTAACATCAAGGGGAGTAGGCCATGTTTTTTTGGTAAAAAATCCTTTGATGGGCACGAAAGAAGAACCTCCGTCGCCCCGAGACTGGTCTTAATTAGCTGTAAATTCTTGAGAACCAGCTCGACACCGTCCCAAAAATGTCTCAATTTGGGACAATCCCAAAATATGTGTGTATGATGCCCTCCAGGATTAAGGCATCTCCAACAAGCGTCATTATTAGCAAGACCCCTCTGAAAGAGCTTCGCGGGAGTCCAATGCCACCTGGTCAAAATTTTATAAGAGTTTTCTTGCAAAAGAACACACCTGGAGAATCCCCGTGCACTAGATAGCATCCTAGATACTTGTTCCCCTGTAAACGCAACATTAAGTTCCATCTCCCAGGAGTAAATAAATGAGGGCTTAAAATGTACCCCTGGAGAGATCAGATGTGAGTAAATACGAGACAAGATTTTTAGCCGTGGAAGCGGGAGTTTAATCATAATATCTAACCAGGACCAGTTCGATTTGATTGGGAATTTCTTCCTAAACTGCATGAGCGTGCGTCGAATATGCTGGCACTGGAGAAAGTTAGTTGGTTGACTCGTTGCATTTGATGGCCAAGATCCTCCCTGTAATATTTTATTACCGTAAAAGCTATTCAATGTATCTCTAGGGAGGGTAAACCACAGATTATAGGGATCCTGAAAATCAGAATCCAATAAAAACGGTATCGAGCTAATCGGCGTAAATGTCGAAGGGAAAGTGCCCTCCGGTAACCCCCCCAACATCAATCTCCTGGTACGTAATGTTGTAGATGTTATCTCATCCAGTCTAAGGGTAGCCGGTGGTTTAGCCCTAGTCCATAAATAAGGCAAGCCCCTCGGACCCAACAAAGTCAGATCGACACACGCTCCCTCCCCTCCTTCAGAGCAAGACACTACCTTTAACCATCTGCCAAGGTGAATTGCTTTATAATATACCAAGGGGTCTGGAACTCCCAATCCACCAGAAGAGACTGGGTAAGTAAGAAGCCTATAAGGCAACCTAGCCGGTTTAGATTTCCAGATGAATTTTCCTATCAGTGACTTTAATGACCCAAAAAAGGTCAGGGGTATCTGAATCGGCACCATATTCATGGTATACAAAATGATGGGCATAATATATGCCTTAAATACATTTATGCGACCCAACCAAGATAAAGTAGGTAGGTTATATTTATGCATCAGGTTAGTAACTTTCTTCAATAAGGGAACGAAATTACTTTGAAATAAGTTAGTAGGATCCCTAGTTATAAATATTCCTAAGTATTTGATAGAATCTTTAGCCCAAGAGAAGGGAGTCTGAGTACGAAGAGTGGAAAGTTGGGGATACGGGAGAGTGATATTTAACGCTTCAGATTTAGCTAGATTAATTTTAAAATTGGAGAGGGAGCCAAATTGCTGAAAAATTTGAAGGATGATCGGGAATGCCTGAGGTGGATTGGATATGAGGAAAAGCAAATCATCTGCGAAAGCTAGCGTTTTAAACGTCCCCGCGCCCACCGTCAACCCCTCTATATGTTGTTCTTGTCGGATACGTTGTATCAAAGTTTCTATAACCAAAATGAACAGAGAAGGGGACAAAGGGCATCCCTGCCTAGTCCCGTTGTGAATCTCCAAACTTTTAGATAAGGTGCCGTTTATCCTGACCCTGGCCGTCGGTTGGGAGTAGAGAGAAAGGACTGCTGCTATTTACTGAGGAGGAAAGCCAAACTTAATCAACACCTGCTCCATAAATCTCCAGCACACTCTGTCAAAGGCCTTCTCGGCATCAGTTGACAAGAGTACCAAGGGGACCTGTCGGTTTTAGCAAACATTATGGACTGTATGACCCTGGTGGAGTTATCTTTACCTTCCCTCCCCCTCACAAAGCCCGCCTGATCCGCATGAATTAATTTGGGTAAAAAATTACCTATTCTGCCCGCTAGTATTTTAGCCCACAGTTTTATGTCCGCATTAAGTAATGAAATTGGTCTATAGCTGGCGCACAGGTTTGGGTCCTTACCCTCCTTCGGGAGAACCGTAATATATGCCTCTAATGATTGCTTAGGGGGAAGCTGGCCTTTCAAATAGGAGTTAAACAAGGTCACCAATTGAGGTAAGAGTGATTTTATAAACTTTTTGTAATATATAATGGGGAGACCATCCGGGCCCGGAGCATTTCCATTTGGAATGGTGGAAAGAGTATCCAAAATTTCTTTAGGGGTAACTGGAGTGGTCAACAAAGCCTGGCCCTCCGGGGTTATTTGAGGTAAAACTAGTGGAGTCAGGAATTCTCTAATTTTTTCTATAGCTATTATTGGGTCTCGCATGCTATCTGGTACATTTAGATTATATAAGTTATCATAAAAGGATCTAAACTCCTCGGCAATATCAGCAGTCTCGAAAATTGAGGAGCCATCCAGAGACCTGAGTTGTCTAACAAACGTCCTTTCTTGCTGCTTTTTAAGCAATGAAGACATAAGCTTGCTACTTTTATTGCCATGAAGATAGAACCTCTGTTTACATCTCATGTAGGTTTTGGCCGATTGGATATTCAAAAGATTTTTTAGCGAATTTCTTAGGTCCGTTAGTTCAGCTAGTGTTTTAGTTACTTGAGATCTCTTATGTAATCTTTCCAAAGAACTAATTTGATGTAAAATAGACACAACCTGTTTTGTCCTTTCTTTTTTGAGATAGGAACTCAAAGCTATAAACTCTCCTCTCATAACCGCTTTATGTGATTCCCACACCACAGGAGTAGGTGGGCCAGAGTGCAAATTTGTCTGAAAAAAGAAGTCCAGAGTGTCAGTCAGTCTCGTAATATGGGAATCTGAATCTAATAATGTCTCATTAAGTGACCAAGACCCGGCTGGTCGCGGAAGGGTTTTTATGCCCATATCGAGGAAAATAGGAGCATGGTCCGATAGTGTGATGACGTCTATGGTCGCGTTTTTGACTAATGAGAGGTTGGTTGTCTGTGTCAATATATAATCAATTCTATGGTAGCTACCACACGGATGGGAATAAAAAGTGTAGTCTCTGTCCGAAGGAGAGAGTGTCCTCCAGGGGTCTATCAAATGCAACTTCTGGAAAGAAAGGTGTAATTTTCTCAGTGCCTTTTGGGAAAGGGCAGACTTACCCGTGGAAGTATCTAAAGATGGATTGAGTGGGACATTAAAGTCTCCCCCCATCAGCAGTAAACCTTCAGTAAATAGTTTTAAAGTATCCATCGTCCTGCACAACCAACCAACCTGACCCTTGTTTGGGGCATAGAGGTTACATAAGGTAACTTTGGTATTAGCAATAAGGCCCTTCAGTATAATATACCTTCCTTCAGAATCTGAAAGGCAGTCATGTAAGACAAAAGGAACACCTTTTTTAATAGCAATACTCACTCCTCTAGATGCCGACCCCCCTGTACTATGATACCAGGTCGGGTAACGAGATCTGGACATGTCTGGTACTCTCCCTGCTTTAAAATGTGTCTCCTGTAGAAAGATCACACTAGCCTTTTTTGTATGCAAAAGGTTCAGTATCTGATTTCTGTTACACGGGGAGCGTAACCCCTTTACATTATACGAAGCCACTATTATAGAGGCAAATTTTTCCGTGTCACCCATAGTAAGTTAGATGTAACAAAAGAAAAAATAAATAATAAAGTGTCACATGCCGACAGACCACAAAAAATACAAAATACAAGGTGAAATAACAGTAAACGATAAATAACAATAACCATCTACCTGCCAGTGGCAGGAGCAGGGGGACCAACGTACCCCCCATGACAGATCAGGGAATCACATCCCCAACACACGAGTAGCACACATTAATTAGTTTGTATAGCAATCAAATGAAAGTGTCAACACCTAGGCAGGCGTCAATCAAGGCAAACACAAGTGAACCAAGCCATTGTAAAATGAAACCAAGAAACTACTGAGTCCAAATGTAAGAAAATGCGACTAGACCCAGTTATACAATATTCAGGGGGGCATCTCTCTTCTTGCCTCAGATTTCCCTCGCTTAGGGGGGATGCGTCTCTTCACTGAGGCCCACTCCCCCTGACCTCCTGTATAAGCGTTGATAGGAGGAGGCGTGCGAAGATCCATATCCAAAGGTAGCCAAGAGGGGATATCAATAGAAGCAATGCCAAAAGTGTCCCATATTTTGCTTAAGTCGACAGGACTTCTCACTGTTACTTGCTTGCCGTCTCCATTTACCGATATTCCAAACGGAAACAGCCATTTATAGAGAATTTTACGCGAGCGTAGTATTTCCAATAAGGGTCTCAGGATTATTCTCTTTGCAAGGGTCGACGGCGCAATGTCCTGGTAGAGTTGTATGGTAGATCCTTCGTAAGCGAGATTTTTAGCATCCCTTGCAGCAGACAGAATAACATTGGTGTCCACATAACTCAACAAGCCGCAGATCACATCCCTCGGGGGTTCAGAGGACTTAGGCCTGGGTCTGAGCGATCTATGGACCCTCTCAATCACAATTTGGTCGCATTTTTCTTGTGGAATTAGAAGGGCAAAGATTTCTTTCGTGGATTTTTCCAATATTTCTGCAGAAACACTTTCAGACAATCCCTTAATCCTTATATTTTTTCTGCGGCTTCTATTCTCTTGATCTTCCAAGGCCAGAAGAGAGTTATTAAGCTGTTCTCTGTGGTATTCCAAATGGTCCCTCATGGCATTAGAGTGGCTAATAAGAGAGGACTGAGATGCTTCAAGGGACTCCACTCTGTTACCAATATGTGACAAATCAGCTCTCATACCGGATATCTCTGTAACCAAAGGTTTTAATGCTTGGGTCAGAAGTTTTTTAAATACTGATCTAGAGAACTTCCCAGAGTCTGAGTGGGTAATGTCACTGCCTGAGACATCTTCACTTGAGTCAGAGTCCTCGACCCGTTCCTCTACCTCAACATTAGTGTGTAGCTTTTTTGGTGTGGGCCTAGCCGACCCTGATTTATTTTTCAAAAATTTCTCCATTTAGCCTTGCCTGCCTCGATGTGCCCCAGTATCCAGCGATTTTGCACGCTCTTTATTAGATTTGACCATAATGTTAAATTGAAGCGTGCATTTAAAGTCACCACTCGTGCATTTAGGGAAAGTCTATTAATACATGTTCATGGATGAAAAAGACCTCATGCTTCTTAAAGGGTGGAGCGCTGGCATCAGTAAATAAGGCCTTGATATGGTGCCCTATATATATTGTTTCTTACTGCTGTAGTGTGGGGTCAGGCAGGTCCCAGCGTCTCCGGAAAGGGGGAGCAGCACCTCCAAATCACCAGTCACTATACACAGCAAGGAGCGCCCGACCCAGCCACCAGGAGCACTCAGCACTGCGGTCACCCTCTGATCACCAGCCAGGCTTCTGTGTCCAGCTCACCTCCCTCTCCTCCGGTAAGCAGACCTTCTCCTTTCTTTCTGTAGCGGTCAGCGGTCTCCCCTCTAACATAGGCTGTGGCCCTCCACCTCCTCCAACGGCTCTCCGCAGTCTTCTGGCCCACGCTGCTCAGGAAGAAGCAGGAAGACGCGGCAAAGATGGCGCCCGTCCACCTCCGGCGCCAGGATCTGTTCCCTGCGGCCGCTCTCCTCCCCGAGAGCCGCGGTTTCCTCCACTGAAACCTCCACCGCTCTCTCCTGGTCCAATTCTCTCTGGGGGGCACACCAAAGCCCCCGTTAGGGTCAAAATAGGGCTCCCTCCGTGGCTGGCAGCGGGAGCAACAGTGACACACGTCCTCCCCACAAGCAATCCAGGCCACGCCCCCTTTTAGATCCGTTATTTGAATGAAATTTTACCACTATCATGAAGTACAATATGTCACGAGAAAAAAATGTCAGAATCACCGGGATCCATGGAAGCGTTCCAGAGTTATGACCTCATAAATGTACAGTGGTCAGAATTGTAAAAATTGGCCCGGTCATGAACGTGCAAACCACCCTTGGGGGTGAAGGGGTTAAGTGATAACCGCTGTGACTAACTACATTCTTCATAAAAGCTGTTTTCTATCTATTAATACTTTCATAAGACACATTATCAAATACTTTGCATCAAAACTTCAATAATTCTTGTAAGTGCTGGACACCGGTCCCAGCCAGGATCTCTTGCAGTGTCCTTTGATTGAAGCTATGCTCCAGGTGAGGTAGTCTGTTGTGAGCTCATTCTCTGGTTCACCAGTTGTGAGTTCCCCTTCTGGACTCCCTCTGGTGGTGACGGGAGGTGGTGCGGCTGGTTTGATCGGTGGAGATCTGCCACCTGAGAATGAGGATGACGATTGGATCTCAGGATTCTCAGATTGGATTTAGGACAGCCGACGCCCTATTCAGTTGCTGGTGATTCCTTCTGGCTTGTCAGCTCTTGGTTTTCAGCTCTGTTCCAGTCATCTAAAGCTAAGTTTTTCTGCTAATGTTCACACTTGATTTTGTTGGTCTATTCAGTTTTTTGTGTGGTCTGCCAGCCCCGGCTGGCAGCTGAGCTGAATTTCCACTCTTATTTATCAGTATTTTGCCAATTGGCTTTTTGTCCCTTACTAGTTCGTTCTCTTTTTGCTCTGTCTCAGAATATTTCAGAGTGCTGATATAGTGGGAGAAGTCTAGTGACTTCAGGGTTAAGTTTGCTATCAGAAGTGTTGGACATTATTTTTGTAGAGTTTTTTGCAGTTTGCAGACAGTGTCTTCCCTTTCCTTTCCTGTCTAGTTAGTTTGGGCCCCATCATTTGCTCAGCCTATTTTCCTGCCTGTGTTTGTGCCTTCATCTTGTTTCGCTGTCAATACATGTGTGGGGGCTATCTATTCCTTTGGGGTCTGCTCTGGGGCAGTTAGTTTTCCCTTTTCTTGCTTTAGGCTTATGTAGTTCTCCGGCCGTGACAGGGCGTCTAGGTTCATCGTAGGCACGCTCCATGGCTACTGCTAGTTGTGTGGTGAGATCAGGGATCTGCAATCTGCATAGTTACCAACCACTCTGGTTTTCTGTGGCTTAGCTTGTTTTGCTTTTTTCTCCTCGGTGACCCATTCATAACAGTAGTCTTTATCTTCAAAAGGTCTATGTAAAACCAAGAAAGGGCATCTAAATAGGTGCAAACTATTTACAAACACAGTCCGGATCACTCAGTGTTCATGATCTCCACAGTTCAATTATGAAAAATATGCTGCCAATGCAAATGGGCAATAAAGCTGGAAAACAGAAAAAGAACCATGATAAACAAATAAGGCACAACGGTGTAAATACCCTCCTGGGTAACAGAGTTAATGGAATGTTTCTTTACTGGGGGTCCCCTCCTGGGGTACTGGAAGCTGGTTTTCTTGGCTGCTGCTTCCATGGAAGAATTTCTTGACATCTTCTGCCTGCAGACGGATTGACATAGGACGAGGTGGTGGCAGCTGGGTGGATTGCTGCCTTGGGTACTTTGGCAGGGGTGATCACCACTGCAGGGGGTGTTCCTGCTGGGGGTACATACGCCTTCTCCTTTTTATAAGTTGCCAGCAATTTTTCAGGTATGCGGCAGATGTTCATGGCATACCATCCTATTAACCCCTCATGCCGGGTGAAGGTCACGTACTCCCCTGGCTGCAGATCTCTAGCAGGGTGTCCCTTCCTCAGGTGTGATTTTACGTCCCGCCGGTTAAAGAAAAGGTCACTAATTCTTTTGGGGTCTGCAATGAACCCGAATCCTCTTTCATGGTTCACATTTAGAACCTGTCCCCATCCAGCTGAGTCCCGGGGACCGTAGTGACCAGCACGGACCTTCTCCTTCCGGTCCAGATCAGGACCTAGCACCGCCAGTCTCCGCTGCTCCCTCTCCCTCTGCTCCACTGCCAGTTGGCAGAGGGTGTGTTGATAATAAGGCTCTACCTCCTCTTCCTCCTCCCGTGACCTGCCTCTACCCACTGTGGACAAGGGTGCCACTGTCGGGGGTTTGGATGTTTCCCCCCAGGATTCAGAGTCCCGGTCCCAGACAAGGTCCAGCACGACCTGTCCTGACGCTGCCACGGGCGTACACCCCAGGGCCTTCCCAGGTGCAGGGCCAGCAAATGTACCTGAGGCCTCCTGGCGGTGTTCCGGTGCAGGCCTGAGACGGTGGGCAGCTGCAGGGGTGTCCACAGGAGTGGATTATCCGGGTGGCGGCGGTGGTGGAGCAGATGGTGGCTCCGGGTCCGCAGGGGCCTCCGGTGGGACCTGCGCAGCCGCATCAGGTCCAGGCGGGAGCACGGCTTCAGCTCCCGGGCTGTTATGAAAGCGTCACCGAGGAGGAAAAAACAAAAAGCAAGCTAAGCCCAGAAAACCAGAGAGGTTGGTAACTAGCGGATTGCAGACCCCTGATCCTATCCACAACAACTAGCAGTAGCCGTGGAGCGTGCCTACGGTGGTCCTAGACGCCTCGTCACGGCCGGAGAACTAAATAAGCCTAAAGAAAGAAAGGGAAAATCTAAACTGCCCCAGAGCAGACCCCAAAGCAATAGACAACCCCCAACATGTATTGTCGGTGAAACAAGATGAAAACACAGACACAGGTAGAAAGATAGGCTGAGCAAACGATCGGGCCCTCACTCACTAGAAAGGACAGGAAAGAAAAGCTGCTGTCTGCAATCACGCAAAAAACCCTGCCAAAAATAAAGTCCAACACGTCTGATAGAAAAAGGCCCTGAATTCGCTAGACTTCAAATCACTATATCAGTACTCAGGTATATTCTGAAGACACAGCAAAAGAGATCAACTGATCAGAGACAAAATGGGGATTCAGCCCAGCCCCAGCCAGGGCTGGCTGAACACAAAAACTAAGTAAACCAGACAAAAACTCATATGAACAATAGCAGAGAAAACTTAGCTTTAGGAAGGCAGGAACCAAACTGGAATCCAGGAGCCACAGTCAGGAAAAATCACCAGCAAGAAACTAGGGAGTCGGCTGCCTTAAATCCAATCAGAAACTCCTGATGTCCAATCGCAGTCCTCTTCCTCAGGTGGCCGGTCTCTGCCATTTAGATCAGCTTCATTACCTCCCTTCACCAACAGAGGGAGTCCAGATAGAGAACTCACTACTCCTCTGTCAGCACAGCCAGCTCCACAACCCTCACCAGAAGCCAGAGGCAAACCCGAAAATGAGTTCACAACACCGGGCCCTCCGGTAACTCCTCCATGCAGGCAGCGCTCAGCGGTGGTTGCAGCAAAGAGATGGTGACAGGCGCTGCTGATGGCATCACAGCGGCTGCAGGTTCCACAGATGCTGCCCAAGGGAGAACCAGGGCATCGACGGTGGGCACCGGTGGTGAAGGTACCGCAGGCGTAGGCCCCTACTGGGCGCGCTGCCAGTTCAGAGTCCAGAGAGCCTCCTGTCTCAGTCGCAGGCAGTGTGTCAGCTGGGCAATCTCGTCCTCCAGCTGCCGGCGGTTCATTCTGGAAGCAGGGTCGGAGCCTTCAGCCATTGCGCCGGGGAAGTTCAGCTCAACCTCCTCGCGCTCCTCAGGCCTCCTCTCGCCTTCCATCATGGTGTTCTGGCTTTCTTCCTCCTTCCTGGGCTCTTTTCCCACCACTGGCTTCCACTCCTCCTTCTGAGGGCGGCGTCTTTTTCCTACTCCTCCATACCAAGCCAGTATACGAACCCCTCGGGGGGTGGGCCACGTTGCTGTCGCATAGAAGTTCAGAAAGGAGAGGCCCAGGACAGTCCACGCTCTTTTCTTAGGACCACCCATATTGTCACGCCCTTCTTCACCGCACCAGCGGCCATTTTTAACATTTATTTCACAGTCTATTAAATTGGGTCTTCTGCACATTTCCAAAAGTTTTAAGTCTTAGGCACACATAACCAGATGGCATCGGGTCTTGTCATCCTGTTCGTGACGCCAAAAATGAGTTGCCCTCACACCCAGGGCAGTGGGGTACTCGGTATCGGGCCCGATGGTCCTCAATGGGAGATGTCACGGTAGCTGGAACCCGGCCCGTGGCCCTGGGTGCCCATTATAAATGTTCAGTGTCGATGTGTAAGTCGTGACGCCACCTGTGGTGTTCGGCAATGAAGATGTAAGCCGACGCTGCAGACAGATCCTCTGGGACAGATGGTGTGGTGCAGCAGTGATGTTATAGCACTCCACAGGCAGGGCTGTAGTCCAAGGGCAGAGTAGGTGAAGTGACACATAGATGGTGTAGTGTCAGGTGCAAGGGATGTAGCAGTGCTGGGCAGGTTGGCGCCGGAATAAGTGGACGACACCAGGGCATGTAGTTTCAAAGCTTTACTCACAGTCTGTTGTACAAACAGGTGCCTGCCTCCGTGCCGTGTCCTCTGGGTCAGGGACTCAGTCAACCTCCAGGCCAGATGGAATACTCCTTTCCAACACTCCGCCAACATGTGCCTTTCTGAACGCCTCCTCTTATAGCGCCTTTAAATGAAGTACTCCTAGTACTGAGTTACACTGGAGTTCCTCCTGTCCGATGTTCTTATGAACTCTACTTGTACGGCAGACAGCTGTAGCCTGCTTCGGGGACTTCTTGCTACTAAGTCCCGGCTCACTATCCAGTTGCTGTTGTGCCCCCAAATCTTGTGTGGGAATAAAGTGGTCACTACTTCTATTCCTCCGGTGTCTGCTGCAGGACCATTAGTATCCATACCACCTCGGGGACCGGACCCCGGCCTTGCGCTTGGAACTTCTAGGAAGGGTTCTCTTCTAACCCACGTCCTCTGTTCCCTTTTACTCCTCACGTTCCTTACTAATCCTTCTTTCTATGGAGAATCAGGCTTTCAGTCTAGGTTGCGCTCTCTCTTCCTTTCCCGTTCCAGCAGACCCAGGTCACTGGGATCTGCTGCAGCACTTCCATCCCTCTATCCCTCTCTCCAGAGATCTTCTTCTCTCCAACTCTCTAACCAACTGACCGGCTGTCCTAAACTCTTCCCACTCCTTGTAATGTAATCTAACGCCACCCACTTCCCAGCACGTTTCGTGTTCCAAGCAGGGAGCCACCAATGGGTGCTTTGCTATACTCCAAGCAGGGAGCTGCCGAAGGTGCTTTGCTACACTACTTTGTGGTGTGGGGTGCAGGTGTTGGAGCATGGTCAGGAGTCTCCACCTTTCCTGGATGGTGGGATACCATACCTCAGGAGGAGGTGCAGTACCTCCGTGGCGACTGAGCCTCAGGGCGCCACATTAACATTGACAATATTGAAATGCTATCAGTCTAATGTATATGGGAGCAGCCCAACTATCTCCTGACAGATAATGTCCTGGTACAGAATGATGCCCGATTTTGGACTGCTGATCATTTTTTTCGCTAAGAGATAAGCTCCTGCCAGAGAACTCTCGGCAGCAGCTCATTCATACAGGACACAGGAGCACTTAGCAGAGTGAGCTGTCCCATATATGTTAAAATCTGCCAAACCATGAGTCGGCCGACAACTATCTAAGGTGTATGGGGGGAAGGCTTTATTCCTATAAATAAAAATAATTAGCAATCCATTCTGTATGTAAATTTATCAACCATCAACAGCATTGAGCCATGAACTCTGAAATTCACTACTTAAAGGTAATCTGACAGCTGATACATGCTCCCGAAACGATGGCGGCCTCTCCATCCCATTGCCAATGACTGATTCGTCTCTCCCTTTACACGCAAGCAGGGAAAACCTTTTACTCAAAGGGAGCTTGGGAAGGGGAGAAGCCACTTGGACCCGCCAGTCTTTTCAACCTGTCTCCCGGGCAGCTTGGCCCACTGCCCGCAGCAAAGTATGTCTTTCTATGAAACTAAGCGACGTTTCAGAGTCACATATAGACAGCTGAACTCATAAGGACACAACCAAAGCTATCTTCCAAGATTAATTAATTAAAACCTGGAATTTATTTGTCGGGGTCAAAAACATGCATCCAGTGAGATTCCACAAACAGGAAATGTGAATATCTCTTATGCGTTTCAGGCACAACTGCCCCTTAATCATAGCGTAGCTGAAATCATACAGTCAGTGTCTGAAAATGCTGCCCGTGGATCAATTCTCAATAGGAGAATAGGAGATATATTGAAACTTATAGCAGTACATTTCAATAAGCCTAAAATGTATACGTTTTTCTGAAAAGCTATTTGAAAGAAAGTAGATATTTAAAAATATATAGATGTAAATGGAAATATATGTTGAAATTCAGACAGACGTAATCCGACTTATAGCACAAGGTTGTATACCTTTTTGAAATATAAATCCAACATATATGTCATAGGTCAACATACAATATGAAACTAGGCTAAGACTAATAAGTCTATGAAGAGTAGTTCTTTTTAAAGCCATCCTGTTATTTACATTATGTACAATTACTATTTAATTAATTACTTTTGTCTGTTGAGTAGTCACAGTGTGAACATGCTCCTACACAGTGCAGGTATTACAACTTATGCTCTAGGTTATTTCCTTGGTTTCGCAGTGTAACTTGTACCCCCTTCCCCATCCCACCCACTCTGTTTTTGAGCTAAGCATTTCATCTATATAGCTTCCCATGGGTAGGTGTCTGGGTTCTGCTCTGCCGTTATCTATATTGAGGTCGACTGACACAAAGTGAGGTTTTAATACTAGAAAGTAGGACCGTCCCGATTGGGTACACCTTGTCGCGGCGGGATGGCTTTTACACTTTTTTAATCAAAATAATGTTAACTAAGTACTCTATGATATTTACTACTACTACTTACTTATTTTTTAGTACAGGGTGTATGTTCAATTGGGTTTTATCTTGGGATTGTAAGACAAACTTAAGTCTATGAATAATAATTACTTTTAAAGCCATCCTCTTACCCTTACGTGATATTGAGCTCTTCTCTTGTGTGCCTATTCTTCACCTAATTGCCATATTACTCTGTAATGAATTCCTAAGGAACAATTATGTTTAAAATGTTAAAAATTCTATTAAAGATACAGATGAGCAAACCAGTGGAAAACTGTGTGACATTTTACATATTTCTTGTATAATGCAATCGAAAGTCTAAACCAAAGGAATGCAATAAACTCTAAAGTAATGATCTTTATAGCTTTATTTTCTGAAGGACATCTAGCTCCGCCAATTTTTTTTTTCTCAAGTTCTAAAAATAGAGTAACCAAATCTATGACCAAACTTTAGATGACTAAAAGCTGCAGGAAGTGACTCTTACCATGCCTATTACTTAGAACTGTAGCATTAGTTATACAGAAAGGGGACAGTGTTTAACAGAAGATTTCAAATAAGAACACAATAATTAAAACTTGAGAGGTGTCCTCTATGTGTGAGGGAGACAGAAAGAGAAAGCCAACACTTGATCCTTCTTGTCTCAGTGTTCAGAGCAGGCAGCTGTATTCTCCTTGATATTGGGCCACACATATAAAAGGAATGACAGATGTAGAGCCACCCCTTTTGAGCAGTCATGAACTCCCCCTACTAAACAATGCGTCCTGACAGTTGAGGAGATTCATTTGTTTCTATAAAACAGCCAGCTGCCTCTCTTGTAGCTTCTGCAACAGAGCACAGAACGGCTCTTCCACAATTCTTCAAATGCGATCACATGGAAATATGGAAAGTCAACGGCCGCCTAAATGGAAAATTTATGGTTAGGTTAGGTGTTTATGACCCTTTATAAATAACTGTGCTAAACTAGGAACCTTATAGAATCAAGTATTCTAAAGATTGTGATCAAATATTTACTATTTTTAGTGTTAATGAATTTTCAAGGTCATAGAAAAAACTATACAGGAGAATCGCTTTAAACAACTTTTCACAAAAACTTAAATCTAATGCTCTAGGTTTTGTCGGTATTTGTTAAAAATTTATTGACTAGCATCTGAGAAATCAAAGAATTTGGCAACTATATAGTGGACAATACTAGTGATTAACCTTTAAAACAGTGCGTAATGTCCTATTGTTCAATATCCTATGGCTTTTTGACCTAGAAGTCATGGAGCAATGGATAAAGCTCACAAAAGCAAGACACACACAGCTTTGCTTTTCTCCTAGGAGAAGAACATGACCGTAACTGTTGCTGCAAAAATTTGGCAAGTTCTCCTGTTTTTACTTCCCAGTTACCGCAACATATTATGAAAAGTTTTGCTTTGTATTTAAATTATAAATTCATGCATAACATACATTGTTACCATGGCACAGTGATGTCAATTATATCAGCCGTCCTATGACACCTGATTTGAACATTTCATCATTGATTAAGGTTAGCATTAAAAAATCCTTTTGGTTTCTATATGGACAAGTAACAAATATTAATAATAATACTGTTCTTAATACTATTTGTCATAAGGAATTTTCAATTTTATTCTACAACACGTATTATAGCACTGAGTAGTTACTTCTACAATAGTAGCTATTCAAGTTTATTAGCCATTGCAGTGATCAAGGAAATACACCAACCACAGTGCCAGCATGGTCCTTACTATTGTGTTCATGAGCAAGGAAAGTAATCTGTAACTGCCTTAACAATGCTTGGCCAGCCTCCGAGTGTCTGGGAGGTTCCTGAAAAAAAGCAGATATCTCTTGGACTCCCAGAAGAGTTGGCAAGTCTCATGCATAAACCTACTACCAGCCAATGCTTCCCCTGCATTTCCTTTGCTGCAAAGCTGGGATGCTGCATCATCAGCCTTACGTCAACTGTGGACGGTCCACACATACATTCAAGGTGTGGGAATGAAAAATAGATGGATGTCAACTGAAATTAAGGATGTGTAATCTAAGAAAAGAGGCATGTTCATGCACAGATAATTTGCTTTTCTTCCAAAAGATTTCTAAAAGTTGGTGTAGATCAAGCGTTCGGTGGGACGATCCCTGGTCCGTGCGGTTTCAGCTAGCAGACCGGGGCACCCGCTGACCCCCTGTGTCTTCACAGTTGGCAATTATGATTTTAATGAACAAATGTTTAGCATGGACTTGGGTGGTCCTCAAGCAGCTCGGATTGGGCCATCAGCAAGGTCCGGGAAGGCTGCGGTCATAAAAGCATTGCACAGCCGCACGGCCATGCGCTAGTATAATCCAAACATGTGAAGTATGTGCATATGTGAATGTCTCTGGTGCAAGCTCCTAATTATCCCCTACCCTCTTGTTATGTATGTGTTTAGGGAAATAGGAATAAGAGACAGCGCCGAGTAGTGGCATCGCCAGTGCAACGCCGTGCGCTTAGTGGGTCTAGAGAGGCTCTTTCCCTGCGTCCTTGGGGCTGAGTCTTGAGACCGAACACTAGTGCTGATTCAGCTGTGCCCTGGGACTGTTGACAGGGTACGGTATCTGAGCTTTGTGGCTCCAGGACTCTGCGAAGTAACAGAGCTCATCACAACTACACACCGGGTGGCGTTTAACCCACGTGTGTCCAGTGTGATGCCGTCATTTTATGTCCGTCATTACTGAACAGCAGTTAACATCTCTGCATGGTGGACCCCGGGATGCGAATGCACTTTATTACCATCTTTATATTATTTGGTGCGTTCCGCCGGCCCTAACAGGAGGTCAATCCTCCAGCTATATTTGTTCTCCATAACTAAAAATATTTGATTTTAATGCTAAGCATGAAGCTGAATATTATCCATCATCTGTTAGAAAAGGTACATAATAAAAATGCTTTATTTCATAAAATTAAAAATATGGGAAGTACAAACAACCCTAGGAGACTGGCCTATGCTTTTCAAACCATGTGGTTCATAATCATTGCCAGTGTATCGTCTATGAAATATTGGGTCTGCTGTTTTCAAAATTAGTGGGTAAGCAGGGTTTTTTTTTACCATTTTCTTTCTTAGTTGATTTCCATGCTGCATGGTTCCTCCATTTCCTCCATCTCACTGCAGAGTAATGGTTCAGCATAGCTAGGAAAGTGCAACCATGCATGCAGTCATAAATTTAATCCAAGCAGTTATCATTGGCCTAAGCATCGTTCTGCCAACAGCCATCAAATGCGTATGGCCAACCTTACAGTATCAAACGTTCTACTATTTGTTCCCTACATTAAAGGGGTTTTCCTCTATTAGGACAACCCCTTCTTGAGCAAAATGTTTGGCATCAATAAAATAGAAACACTTATACTCATCTCCTGTGCCAAACTTCCAGCGGTGTGGGCGCTCTTGTTCGCAGAGCTCACGTGCAGCTGTTATTACATGTCCCGGTCAGCCCTGGAGTCATTGTCTCTGCAGGAGGAAGTCAGAGGGCTGCTGCAGCTCTGGCTTCCTGTTTATGCTCAATACATCCGAAGGCAGGGAGCATAAATGCAGTGCTGACAGGGTGCAGGACTCACGTGCCAAAGCAACCGCATGAGAGCTGTGGTAACGCAAATGCTGGAATAGCGCCGACACCGGAGGTGAGTACAGATGTTTTTATTTTATCGGTGCCAAACATTTAGATTGAGAAAAAGTTGTCCCAGTAGTGGATAACCCCTTTAAGCTCACACGCATTTAGTAGGTTAACTATGATCAGACTACACAGAGTTTGTTTGCTGTCTGTTACCATGGAGACGTAATCCTCAGAGGATCAGTGTTAGCAAATCTATGGTAAATATTTATTTAAAGGTGTAATCCGAAACTAAAATAAAATTTAATCATAAATATCTATTTAATACCATAATTTATTTTTAATATATACTTTAAAAAGTCCCTATCATTCTATCATTGCTCTACTCTTTATTTTACTACTTCCTGTGTGATGACGCTTCATTTGAAAATCCCAGTGCATGGTGGAATATAGAAATATGAATCTGGGGGCAGAGGCCGGGGTCACTGCTGCAGACTTTGTTCCCACCCTTAAACAAAGAATCATCAGTAACGCCCTTTTCATGGGCTGGGCTAATCCTTGATCTATTGAGAATACTTCAGTTGTCAATTCTGACTAGGTACAGACTGGGGCTGAAATTCGGCCCTGGCATTTGAAATCACACAGGCCCATGGTATCACCACCCCTGAGCAATAAATGAGATATAATACTACTAATATTACCCTGGATGAAGAAAAGCAAGATTTGCTACAAGACCAATATTTCTAATGATACTCGTGGCCTGTTGGGGAAGTGACAGAGCAACTTTGAGCTTTGTCACAGCTCTTAACAGTATGGGTGTCTTGAGAACACTGATTCTGCTAAGAATGTAGCAGACAAGACAGCCCGTGACCAGAGAGGCCCTTCTGGCATTTGCCAGAATTGCCAGATGGCCAGTCCAGCTCTGATTCTGATGGATGCTAGATAGGATCTTGTTGATCGTGCTTTATTCTTCTCAGTGTACACTGACAATGCGCTTTCTTGTTGGCTTGCATTAGAAATGACGAGCCCGTAAGAGAGTGCACTGTCAGTGTGCATTGCTGGCTCGTCAGTGCTCTCTTGTTGGCTCATCACTTCTCATCAGAGACGGTGAAGGAGGGCATTGACATGGTGCACTGAGAAGATTAGTGCATAGTGACAAGATCCTACTGAGTATCTGTAGGAATTGACAACCGACGCATGCTCAGTAGAGCAGGGACTAGCCAAGCCCTTGAAATGGATGTCATTGATGATGCTTCATTTCAGGGTGGGGGCAGTGACTGCAGCCTCTGCTCCTTGTTGACGACTCGTTTGACTATCTCAGCATGCACTGAGATTCTTAAATGAAATGCCATCACAGAGGGAGTAGTAAAAAAAATAAAGCAATTAGAGTAGTAATGTAACAATAGGGACTTTTAAATTAAAGTAAATTAGAAAAGAGATTAGATTATGATATTAAATAAATAGGCATTTAGGATTAAAATAAATTTTAGCTTCAGACCTCCCCTTTAGGATCTATTGTAAAGCTGCTTCATGTCATTTTAAATGCATTAAAGAGTAAAATAAATGTTTGTGAAGCTAGACAAAGGTGTGTATTTAAAGCCTACAGTAAAGAATTGATGATAGGTATCTGAAAAAAGAACCAAAAAGAATTAATTATATTTAGTGAATATCCCTTAAAAAATATATTTGGAATGAAAATGACATGATACAAAAAAAACTATTAATATGAACAGATTTTCTGTGTCTTGTAACCTGTTCAAAAGATAAAAACATTCAACACAATAGGTGCAATCATGCAAAAATATTTCTGAGGATACTGTCTCTTTAAATTAGACCAGTGGAACTGTACAATTGCTTCATTTCCCGCTGACCATGTGGTATTGCTATTAGGAAAGTGTACCAGATGTGATAATCCTTGATCTATTCACATTGACAATAGCACCTTTGATAGCTGTGACTAGTGAAGCTAAAATACCAGTTGATTTGTTTTCCCTTGATGGACAGAATATCCACCTAATAATCAACATAAATAGCTGTTTTGACAAGTGACAGAGGTGACAGACTTGGTGTATCAACTGCAGTTGTTGAATCAATCAAAGTATTGTATGCGCGCCTAAAAATGGCCTTACATTAGAGCTCATCCAAGAATTGATAGAGGCAAAGGCTCTCTTAGGGACAAGGGATTCTCCTGGAGTCAACACCCTGATTAGTAATAACAGTATTACTGCCTGTCTGCTTGAACTGAAAGGGTGCCTGAACGACATCGCAAGTCACAGCACACGGCATATCACATCTATTAAGCCTTTATTCCACAATCAAGTCCATGTCTCCAAACACTCGTATAGCACTAAAACAACAAAAACAGATGCGCCTCACACTCCGTGGATCCAGCACAAACTCTCCGATGCTATGTTGGTCTTTATCACCACTGCAGCCAATCACGTGCTCTTGTGCTGTCTACTTGAGCCATTGAACCCAGTGATTGGGTGCAGCAGTGATATGCACTGTAGTCATAATGTCACTGTTACAGATAGTAAACAGACACCATGACTGGGGTTTTGAGCTTGTGCTGGATCCAAGTAGGGTGAGTACCATCTGTGCTCGTTGTTTTAGACCAGTGATTGCCAAGCTCCGGTTCTTACGGCCCCCAACAGGTCAGGTTTTCAGGCTCTCCTACATGTAGTTTTACAATAATTTTGCAACTTTTGTTTTTACACAAGTCCTGGCTAACTTTGGAAAAGAGGGCAGAGCTTAGTCAAAAGCGGGAGGATAGGTTCATCATAGTCACTGGTTCATGATGCCCAAACTGAGAGTAGCATGAATGAGAACCTGGCTGTATTATTATAGGCAGGTACATTTTTCCCTGAAAAGCTGTTTTTATTTATTAATTTTTTTAAATGTACTTCAAGTCCATTTTTACTCAATTAGTATTTGGTCAGTATTTGTAAGCTAAAATTTGGAATTGAACAATCAGAAACACGTCACCACTTCTGTATTTATCACCCATTCCTGGTTTTGGCATTCAAATACTGGTATAAAACACTGACCAAATACTGAACATGTGAACGTGGCCTTAAAATCCATCCGGTAACCATAGCTGGAGAAGAGACTAGTCCAGCACCACCACTATCTGCCTGTTGCCAGCACTGATAAAATGATTGACAGGTCTCTCATTATGGGAGTGACCTGTCAATCAACCACAGCATCGCTGGGAGAATAATAATAATTTTATTTCTATAGCACCAACATATTCTGCCGCACTTTGCATTTTAGAGGGGACTTGTACAGACAATAAAAGACATTACAGCATAACAATGGTCACATAAATCAACAGATACCAAAAGGCGTGAGGGCCCTGCTCGCAAGCTTACAGTCTATGCGGAAAAAGGGGAGACACGAAAGGTGGATGTTAACAATTGCTTTCATTGTTCTAACCAGCTATAACGTAGGAAATCGGGTGTTCATGTAATGCTGCATGGACCGGTTATCAGCCAGAATATGTAAAAGTACAGACACAGAGGGCTATAAAATGCATAAAACATGTGAGAACATGATGCAAGGAACCTGATTATGGTGAAAATTTTGAATGGGCAGCACAGGGATAGTTAAATAAATGTGTTGAGACAGTAGGCCAGTCTGAAGAAATGCATTTTTAGGGCACGCTTAAAACTGTGGGTATTGGGGATTAATCAAATTATCCTTGGAAGTGCATTCCAAAGAATTGGCGCAGCACATGAGAATTCTTGGAGACGGGAGTGGGAGGGTCTGATTATTGAGGATGTTAACCTCAGGTCATTATCAGAATGGAGGGCACAGGTAGGGTGGCAGACTGAGAAAAGGGAGGAGATGTAGGGATGTCCTGAACCATGGAGTGCTTTGTGGGTGAGAGTTATAAGTTTATATTGAATTCTTGAGTGGATGGGTAACCAGTGCATTGACTGGCACAAGGTAGAGGCATCGAAGTAACGGTTGATGAGGAATATGATCCTGGCCGCAGCATTCAAGACACATTGGAGAGGGGAGAGTTTGGTAAGAGGGAGACCAATTAATAGAGAGTTACAATAGTCCAGATGAGAATTAATAAGAGAAACAGTAAGAGTTTTTGCAGAGTCGAAAGTAAGAAAAGGTTGAATTCTAGAAATGTTTTAAAGGCCAAATAACAAGAGAGAGCCAGTGGTCGGATGTGGGGGAGAATGAAAGCTCTGAATCAAGTATGACCACAAGACAACAGGCATGTTGAGGCGGAGTAATGGTAGAGCCACACACCGGAATGGTAATGTCAGCCGTAGATAGGTTGGTAGAGGAAGGAAACACAAGGAGCTCTGTTTTTGACGGGTTCAGTTTCAGATAGAGGGAGGACATGATGTTGGAGACAACGGTAAGACAATCACTGGAGTATTGTAATAATGCAGGCGTGTTGTCAAGAGTAGAGGTGTATAATTGGGAGTCATCAGCATAGAGATGATACTGGAAACCAAATCTACTGATTGTTTGACCAATGGGGTGGAAAACAAGGAGAAGAGGAGGGGGCCTAGGACTGATCCTTGAGGAACCCCAACAGTAAGGGGAAGATGAGAGGAGGAAGAGGAGCCAGCAAAAGATACAGTGAAGGAGCCGTCAGAGAGATAGGATGAGAACCAGGAGAGAACGGTGTCCTTGAGGCCAATGGAGCGGAGCATAGTGAGGAAGAGCTGATGATCCACAATGTCGAATGCTGCAGAGAGATCCAGGTGAATTAGCATGGAGTAATGACCATTAGATTTAGCTGTTAGTAGATGATGAGACTTTAGTGAGGGCAGTTTCAGTAGAGTGTAAAGAGCGGAATCTGGATTGAAGAGGGTCGAGAATAAAATTATCTGAGAGATAGCGGATAAGACGGGAGTGAACCCAGCATTCCAGGAGTTTAGAGATGAAAGGAAGGTTAGAGACAGGTCTATAGTTAGCAGCACAGTTTTGGTCGAGGGATGTTTTTTTAAGTAATGGATGTATTATGGCATGCTTAAATGAGGAAGGAAAGATACCGGAAGAGAGAGAGGTTGAATATTTTTGTTAGGTTTGTGGTGACAGCAGGGAAAAGGGACTGGAGGAGATGTGGCGGAATAGGGTCACTGGTGCAAGTAGTAGGGTGAGAAGATGCAAGGAGCCTGATCACTTCTTCTTCTGTGACTGGTTCAAAGTCATAGAGTGAGCTAGATGCAGTGAGGGAGGGAGGACAGTGCATGGTATGAGGGATTGGGAGATTGGGAGAAAATTTCCTGTAGGATATGGTCAGCTTTTGTTGTAAAATGAAATGTATGGCTGAACAATAATAAATTTAATAAAACAATACACATGATCATACTCAAGTATATCTAAAAGTAGTAATTGATTCCTTATGCCTATACTCTCTTTTAGGTTGATTACCAAGGTTGTGGCTGAGTAATGACTTACTAATGCATTTCAGATGAAAAAAGATCTATCATAGATACAGTATAACTGCTTCTGGTAAAGTGCAAGGTAGTGCAAGTTGATTAATAACGTGCATATACTGTATGTCCACAACTAAAATCACATGCACTGCTGCAAATCAAGTACCTACTGAGCCAGGGTTAAACCCATGTATCTGCGTGTGGAGTCCTTGGGATGCAGTCTCACTGAAGTGGCGCTCCGGCCAGCAGCGCTCGATCGAGGGGAAATGTCTGCGGAATCTCGTTGGTGTACCATGATAGGTATCCTTAATGATAAACTGTTCTTGACGTAAACTTGTTTGTACAGATCACAGAGTAGACCAAACTTCTTTCCTATGCATTTCGGAAACTACGGTTTTCTGCTTCAGGAATGGTCCAGATAGGTGAATTTAACTCTTTTATGGTTTCATTGATTTTCAGCACCTGCATGTACTTAAACTCCCGTATTAACTACTGAAATGCAAATAGCTCAACCTTGCTGTTCAGCCTCTTGAGTTTCAGCGTGTCTAATGCAAAAATCCATTGGCTTTCTTTATAAGACACTTGTTTAATATAATCTCCCCCTTGTCAAATCTTTTTAATTGTTTGTATGCATCATACTTGCATGCCATTCAGAGAGCCTCCATGTTTCTCAGCATAGTATTTAAATAAAGGATGACCATGGAAATTATTTTTTATATTGTACATATGCTTGAAAACGTGGAGTAGATGGCGTGACATTTCTCTGAAGACCCCTGTTGCTTTAATGTTATGCAAAATGTATTTTATCCTCGTGGAGGCTGCAGTTCCTATTAGTCAGGGGTGACAGGGTTAACTGTAGGGCTGGCCCATAGTTGGGTAGGAGTAATAGGGACTTGTTTGTTAGTTTCTGGTTTTGTAGGAAGTTAGTGAGCAAAAGAGAAGAAAGGACACCCTCAAAAAGTGTCTCTTCTCCCATACACATCATTGGGAGTATGTGTGGGAGAAAAGACAAGAAAAAGAGAGTAAGTCTCAGCAAGCGTTCTTCAGAGGCGGCAATTCCTCATAGCAGGCAAATCAGGGCACATAAGAACTAGAAAAGCTAAAGGAAGCAGTGTTGTTATCCAGACCAGGAGATCAGCCATGAAAGAGTATGAGGTCAGCCAGGCTGGGGCAAATCCGTAAGATATTAGCTAGTGAGAGCTCCCTTACACTGTTCACAAGAGTGTAGTTAGGGTGCAGTGGTCAGAGCGAAACACATTCACCCATATAGCCCAATACCAGAAAGATGGAGTTACCCAGTTTGTCCTGTTGTACATCTGTAACATTCAGCACAAGTGATGTGCCGCTATCCATAGCCACTAAGAATGTGCCTCTGTGTTGTATAGAAGAAAACAGCAAGCTTTATTCCTGCTACCTTCTGTATAAAAGTTTTATTGTTAGTACAAAGGACTTTATTTTTGCAAACTTGTCTGGCTTCCTCCTCATGCTTTTAAAGTGGTCCAGTGCTGACCAAGTTATGGCAGAACTCAACCTGAAGGTGTCCGCAGCAGCAACATATCCACAAACACAGGGACCCCTGTTTGGGGGCGCGAATATAACAGTTGGCCAATTTCCCCCCTTACATGCTCACTATTCTTTTAATCATTGGGTGCTTAGTTCTGCCAATATACCTTTTATTGCATGGACTTTCAATGCAATATACAATGTTCTTCGTTCTGCATGTTCTGCACTTTCAAAAGGGGGTGCTGCTAGGTTCTCACCATGTATGGTGCCCAAACTTTTGCATTGGCCCATTTTCCATGTAAAAGATGAAAATATATTTTTTTGCCTAAAATACAAAGTAAAGGTACTGTCACACTTAGCGATGTATCAGCGATACCGACCAGCGATATGACACGGTCAGGATCGCTGGTACATCGCTAAGTGGTCGCTAGTGAGCTGCCACACAGGCAGATCTCACCAGCGACATCGCAGGGGTCGGGGGTCGCTACTTACCTGTCAGACGCGGCGATCCTGACGTCCTCCCGCCCGCGTCCATGCGTCGCTCGTCGTCACAGCAGGAAGCCCCAGCAGGAAGCTGACGGCGAGAAATGGTCCAGGACGTTCTTGCGCGATCAGCTATAACCAGCTGGGGAGCGGTCGGAGGTAAGTATCAGACATAGCGATATCGCTAGCAATATCGCTGCTGCGTCACAAAAACCAGTGACGTTATAGCGATATTGCTAGCGATATCGTTTAGTGTGACAGGCCCTTAAGTGTGTCATCTTTAACTTTAGCCCTGTTAGAGATCATTCCATCTTGATTTTGATTATCTGTTCACAATAACAGTAATTTTGACAAGGAGTGCACAAACGTTTACATGCCACTGTATATGATCACAAATAGTGAATTTGTTATCTCTTTTAAAAAAGCTTCATTCTCTTTTCCGGGTGTAGTTTGCAGCATTCTGGGAAGAAACCAGCAGTAGTTAAAAATGATATAGCATTATTCGCCTTGACCCCTAAACCCCAGCAGGCATCCTACGTTGCTGCGACAATCTGAAAAGAGTGGGAGCCGAAATCCCCACTGTTAAAAGGGAATCTGTCACCCCTTTTTTCGAATATGATCTACTGGCACCGACATCAGGGGCTTATCTACAGCATTCTGTAATGCTGTAGATAAGCCCAGAATGTAACCTGAAAGATAAGAAAAAAGAGTTATATTATACTCACAGGGGGGCGGTCCGATGGGTGTCGCGGTCTGGTCCGGCGCCTCCCATCTTCATACGATGACGTCCTCTTCTTTCCTTCCTGCTGGGGCTCTGGCGCAGGTGCACTGCTCTGCCCTGTTGAGGGCAGAGCAGAGTCCTGCAGTGCACAGGTGCCGGGAGTGGTCAAATGGCAATGCACTACATCCTCGAGGCATACTACCTCATTGATTTAATCTATTAAATTAAAGGTGTGTAATTTTTTATTATTTTTTACACTGCCCTGAGTCCTGAGTCCATTAAGTTTATCCTTTAAAGCAGGGGACAAGCCCTACATTAGGGCAGAGGATTAACTTTGTATAACGTTTTATGAAACTTGTGATTTTATGCGAATTAGAGTAATTTGATATTCAATTTGAGAGGATGACGAAAAAAAAACATGTCCTGCACAGTTTCCCATACCGCTTGAGCATCAGAGAGCAGGCTAATGACATGTTACGCAGCTGAGTCGACTTTCCCTACAGCTATGACATCACTTCCCAGTTCATTGAGCGAATCATCCTACTTTGCACGGTGGTGGTCAGTAACTGAATTATCACAGAACTGCAGGTCTCTCTCTTTCTCTCAAATTTTAAATGATCTGCTTATCTTTAGTGCAAATCATTTTTTAATAGAGGACTTTTTAAAAACAGTTCAGGGGCGGACATACCATTGGTGCAACGTGGGGTCATGTACTGTTCTTGCACAGGGGCCCTCTTCTGTAAGTGTCCGCCAATAAAGCAGTTAAATCATTGGTGATACTATTTGTGTACTTGGAAAATAAGATTATGTTTCGTGTTAAATAAAGTAGCAAAATATGTTTGTGTGTTGCTATCAGATTGATCACAGTGGTGCTGTGGATTAAGTCCCAAGAGAAACACAAAGTCTCTGGACCTTGGCCGCTCCGGGAGCTTGAAGGTTAAATTCAAAATTATAAGTTAAAAAAGTGGAGCCAGTCAGGAACATGTAATTTAACAAATAACAGAAGGCTTGTGTTTCAGCATCACATGCATTATAAATATCATATATCAAAATGACTCCACTGGGAAAGGGGAAATTAAGCCCAAAGATGAGAGGGAATGATCTCTATCAGGAAGGCTATTCACCAACAGAAGAGAAAAAAGATATATTCTGAGAACATAAAATATTTGCTTCCTACAGCACACATGTATTTAGAGTGTTGATTTCCTTAAAAGATTTTTCAGAATTGATGCAGATGTATGAACAAAGCAAATGGAGAGACACAGAAATCTTGGCATGGTGTGGACCGTGTACTTCTACCACTTTCTCTATTACAGAATCTCTGATTTTTTGAAAACAAGAGAAAAAAATGATAGCTGTGTTGTTATTTTATAAGCTTTTGTTTTAGACAGTTCCATAAATCTCACCAGCTGTGCATGAGCTTAGTGCATCTTATATCAGAGGTGAAATATATAGATGTTTACATCTACAGGTGCTTCTCACAAAATTAAAATATTATCAAAAAGTTAATTTATTTCAGTTCTTCAATACAAAAAGTGAAACTCATAGATTATATAGAGTCATTACAAACAGAGTGATCTATTTCTTGTGTTTATTTCTGTTAATGTTGATGATTATGGCTTACAGCCAATGAAAGCCCAAAAGTCATTATCTCAGTAAATTAAAACAAAAAAACACCTGCAATGGCTTCCTAAGTGTTTAAAATGGTACCTTATTCAGTTTCAGTAGGCTCTACAATCATGGGGAAGACTGCTGACTTGACAGATATCCAGAAGGCACTGACACACTCCACAAGGAGGGTAAGCCACGAAAGGTCATTACTAAAGAAGCTGACTGTTCACAGAGTGCTGTATCCAAGAATATTAGTGGAAAGTTGCGTGGAAGGAAAAAATGTGGTAGAAAAAGGTGCACAAGCAACTGGGATAACCGCAGCCTAAAAAGAATTGTTAAGAAAAGGCCATTCAAAAATTGGGGGGGGCATTCACAAGGAGTGGACTGCTGCTGGAGTCATTGCTTCAAGCCATGATTATGTCTTACAGCCAATGAAACCCAAAAGTCATTATCCCAGTAAATTAGAATACTTTATAACACCAGCTTGCAAAATTATTTTAAAATCCTAAATATTAGTGAAATGTATGTTCAGTAAATACACTCAATACTCGGGCTCCTTTTGCATTTTTACATTATTTACAGTACAGGCGTCGGATAATGAATACTCCCAACAGCCACCGCTTGCTCTTGCTGCAGCTTATTAGCGGCAGCAGGCATTGACTGCTGGAAGCAGTATTTTCATCAGCCGACACCAATGGCCAGAGGAAAACTCTATTTCTCTGATCCCAGCTGCGGGTTCACACTGTAATTTGACAGTGTAGGAACCGCAGCTGTCTGACCAGCGGTCATGATTTTACCACCGATCAGTAGCAGTATTGGCAACACTGTCATGCACATGACAGTGCGACAAACACCCAGTGTTCAGGGGGGCCATACCCGAACAGTGACATGTACTTCCTGGTGAACAGTAGGTGTTCAGTGTGGATGACAAACTTTTCTGTTTGGCTTTGCCCATCTCTACTCATCACTAATTCTAAACAGTATGAATTTGATATGTGTTACACAAAGCTTTCTGTCACAGGTGACATAAAATACAGAAAAAACAACATTTGGTGTGGTAAAGCATTATATATATAAATATATAGGTCTCAAAAAAATAAAGGGAACATTTAAACAACAAAAGGTAACTCCAAGTTAATCACATTTCTGTGAAATCAACTTATCCTGTTATGAGTTCATTTTCCCCTTCACCATTGAGGTCTGATGAACTCCCTCTTCTGGTGAAGGAAGGTAGTGAGGCTGATTACCAAGCACCTGAGCTGGGAGAGGATGACTGGTCGACGGGGATCTCTGACTGGATATAAGGCAGCCGACGCCCTTCTGCCTCGCTGGTGATTTCTCTGTGGAATTCTAGGAGACCAGTCTGATTCCTGCTCCTCAAAAGCTAAGTTTTCTGCTTTGCCTTTTTGCATTTGTGTTTTGGTTTTAGTTTGCCTTGCTTTTCTGGATTCTGCCATTCCCTGCTGGGGTGAGCTGAATTCCTTTTTTGTCGGTTTGCTCTGTCTTCAGAAAATACCTGAGTACTGACATAGTCTTTTTGAAGCCTAGCGTCTTCAGGGCCTTTTTCCTGGTCAGTCTGTTGGCTCTTATTTTGATAGGGTTTTTCGCGGATTGCAGACAGCAGCTTTCCTATCCTGTCCTATCTAGTTAGCTTGGGCCCCATCATTTGCTCAGTCTATCATTCTATCTGTGTTAGTGTTTTTTCTTCTTGCTTCACCGTCATTATATGTTGGGGGCTGCCTATTGCTTTGGGGTCTGCTCTGGGGCAGTTTAGATTTCCCTTTCTGTCTTTAGGCTAGGCAGTTCTCCGGCTGTGATCGAGGGGTCTAGGGCATCGTAGGAACCCCCCACGGCTACTGCTAGTTGTTGTTGATAGGTTCAGGGGTCTGCAATCCGATAGCTGCCAACTTCTCTGGTTTTCTGGACTTAGCTAGCATTTCTGTTTTTGCCTCCTACGGTGACTCATTCATAACAGAATCACCAGCCATACCGCAGATCCTAGGGTACTCAATAGCAGGAAAGAATTTAAAAAAAAAAAGTGTGTATATATTTTCCTCTATATCTCTGAGGCCGTAGGGGGAATTTTTTTTCTCTCAATGGAGATAAAGCAATTGTCTGATCGTGTGGAGCAGCTCGCTGCGGAAGTGCGGGGAATTTCCGCCTACCTTGCTCATTCACATGCTGCTGAACCAAAGATCCCTACTCCTGATGTGTTTTTTGGGGGCCGGTCTAAATTTTTGAATTTCAAAAATAATTGTAAATTATTTTTTGCCTTGAAGCCTAACTCATCAGGGAGCTCCGCGCAGCAGGTTAAAATTGTCATCTCTTTGCTGCGTGGCGATCCCCAGGATTGGGCGTTTTCTTTGAAACCTGATGATCCTAGTCTGACTAATGTGAATGCATTTTTTCAAGCCTTGGGGTTGTTGTATGACGAACCTAATGCAATTGATCAGGCTGAAAAGACCCTGTTGGCATTGAGCCAGGGTCGAGATTCTGCAGAATTGTACTGTCAAAAATTCCGAAAGT
This sequence comes from Dendrobates tinctorius, assembly GCF_039654945.1. Classification (NCBI taxonomy): domain Eukaryota; kingdom Metazoa; phylum Chordata; class Amphibia; order Anura; family Dendrobatidae; genus Dendrobates; species Dendrobates tinctorius. The sequence goes on along the minus strand of NW_027361738.1, from coordinate 23,221,966 downwards.
GGGCGGTCCTTACTGCCTGGAATGATAATGCCTTGGCAGCTCTCTTTTGGAAGGGTTTGTCAGAAGCCGTAAAAGATACTATGGTGGGATTTCCTGTTCCCTCTGGTCTGGACGATTCTATGTCATTAGCCATTCAGGTTGATCGGCGTTTACGTGAACGCAGGACTGCACGAGAGGTGTTGCCACCTGTTGAACAAGTGTCTGAACCTATGCAATGTGATAGAGTTTTGTCCAGGGAGCAATGTCAGGAGTTCAGAAAGCGTAATAAGCTGTGTTTTTTTTGTGGAGATGCCTCGCATATTATTTCTGTCTGTCCTAAACGAGAGAAACGTTTTGCACACACGTTTTCTGTGGGTGGTGTTCAACCTAAGTTTCTTCTGGCAATTACTCTGATCTGCTCCCTGTCCACATTTTCCGCCAAGGCTTTTGTGGATTCGGGAGCAGCCCTGAACCTAATGGACTTGGATTCTGCTAAACGTTGTGGATTTCCTATGACACCTCTGCGGACGCCTATCCCTTTGAGGGGGATTGATGCTACTCCTTTGGCGAAAAATAAACCTCAGTTTTGGACCCAGGTGGTAATGCGGGTCGCCCCAAACCATCAAGAAAATTGCAGATTTTTGGTGTTGCATAATTTGCATGATACCATTGTTCTGGGGTTTCCCTGGTTGCAAATTCATAATCCAGTTTTGGACTGGAAATCTGTGTCTGTGGTGAGTTGGGGTTGTCGGTGTGCCCTTAGTGAGGCTCCAGTTTTTTCCACCTCTCCTCAGTCGCATGATGTTCCTGACTATTTGGCGGACTTTTATGGTGTATTTAGTGAGAATGAGTCTGCGTCTTTGCCTCCTCATAGGAGTTATGACTGTGCAATTGAACTGAGCCCGGGGTGTAAATTTCCCAAGGGTCGGCTCTTCAATTTATCTGTACCCGAGCACGAGGCTATGCGATCCTATATTAAGGAGGCGTTGGAGAAGGGTCATATTAGACCATCCTCTTCACAATTAGGTGCTGGGGTTTTTTTCGTGGTCAAAAAGAATGTTTCATTAAGGCCTTGTATTGATTATCGTGCCCTCAACAAAATTACTATTAAATATCAGTATCCGTTACCCCTGATTTCGGATCTATTCTCCAGAGTTAAAGGTGCTTGCTGGTTTACCAAGCTTGACCTCAGGGGGGCGTATAATCTTATCCGCATTAAGCATGGGGATGAATGGAAGACGGCGTTTAATACTCCAGAGGGACATTTTGAGTACCTGGTGATGCCTTTTGGGCTCACTAATGCCCCTTCTGTCTTCCAGTGCTTCATGAACGACATTTTCCGAGACTTTGTGGATAAATTTTTGATTATCTATCTGGATAATATTTTTATCTTCTCCAAGGATTGGGATTCTCATGTGGAACATGTTCGGACGGTGTTCCGGATCTTGAGGGAGAATTCCCTGTATGTCAAAGGATCGAAATGCCTTTTTGGGGTACAGAGGATTTCATTTTTGGGATTTATTTTGTCTCCGTCAACTATTGAAATGGATCCGGCCAAGGTACAGGCCATTTATGATTGGGTTCAGCCCACTTCTTTGAAGGCCCTTCAGAAGTTTTTGGGTTTTGCTAATTTTTATCGGAAATTTATAGCAAAATTTTCTAGTATTGCCAAGCCATTGACTGATCTGACTAAGAAGGGTGCTGATTAGTGTTGAGCATTCCGATACCGCAAGTATCGGGTATCGGCCGATATCAGCGGTATCGGAATTCCGATACTTAATTCCGATACTTTTTTCATATCGGATTCCGGGATCGGAATCGGAATAGGAAGTTCCCATCATGCTATGAGCCTGCTTGCTTTGATTAAGCCAATGGGAATCCTCCGAAGTGTGGGCACATCCTGTTAGGCATGTAGGCATGTTAACTATTGGCATGGCTGTGATTGGCTGCCGAAATGATGTCATGATGCACTATAAAAGCCACCGCAGCCGCCATTTCTGGTCACTCTGCTGTGAATTCAGTTAGGGACAGGCTGCTGTAGAAGACTGTGAGGGACAGTTAGAAATAGCGATTCTAAAAACAATATTGTGCTTTATCCAGGCTACATAAACCACCACTGTAGCTTGCTTTTCCCTAGCAGCGCTGTTTTCACAGCTGTCTGCAAGGGCTGTGTGAGTGCAGCTCACGCTGTGGAGTGGGTCCTGCAGCCACGTCAGGCTGTAGGCCACCCAGTGTGATCACTGCTGCCTCATACATCTTTTATTTTTTGAGCTGCATTTTTTAAATAATTTCAATCTAGTGTGCTTCCATCCGTATCCATATACGTTGGTTGCAAACACTAGTAGTAGACAGCGGAGCCTTTCTGCAGCCTTTCAGTGCTAGTGTCCACTTTGCTGCACTGTTCACGGCTGTCTGAGAGGTCTCTGACTGTGTGTGAGTGCAGCTCACGCTGAGTAGTGTGTCCTGCAGCTACGTCTGGCTGTAGGACGCTCAGCGTGCGTCACTGCCTCACACATATTTTTATTTGAGTGCAGCTCATTTTTTCTTCTATTAGTGTGCATCCATCCGTCTCCATCTACGGTGGTTGCAAACACTATATAGGAGTACACAGCGGAGCCTTTCTGCAGCCTGTCAGTGCCAGTGCCCACTTAGCTGCACTGTTGACGGCTGTCTGAGAGGTCTCTGACTGTGTGTGAGTGCAGCTCACGCTGAGTAGAGTGTCCTGCAGCTACGTCTGGTTGTAGGACGCTCAACGTGCGTCACTGCCTCACACATATTTGTCTCTGAGTGCAGCTCATTTTTTCTTCTCCTATTAGTGTGCATCCATCCGTATCCATCAACATTGGTTGGTTGCAAACACTATATAGGAGTAGATAGAGGAGCCTTTTTTTCTGGCTTGTGCCCTGCCGGCGCAGCCAGATTAGTATTACCCAATTTTTTTGGAGCCTCATCTTTTGCATTGTAGGTTACCTGCCTGCATTGTAATAGCTCCAAAAAGTTGGTGATACTATCAGTTTCAATTCTTTGTTCTCATACTTTGAGTTTGTTTCAAACAAAGAAACCACATAAAAAGTTCACCAAACACTACATTTTGAACTTGTGTAGGCCACATCAGCTCCTATTAAAGTCTAGTCCACACACACACACTTCATAAAATTAGTGTTTCTTGTACCTGTAACCAGCTGTTCAGGAATAAGCACACTAAGGCCCCCCTTTGTCCTTTTTTGCCTATCTTAAGCAGTCTTGCAAGATGAAGAAGGCAGGGAGTAAGGCGCGGGGGCGTGGGCGTGGGCGTGGAGTTTCAGCAGGGAGAGGACGTGGGGATTCTGCAGGGAGAGGACGTGGGGATTCTACAGGTAGAGGACGTGGGGATTCTGGGCCTGCTGCGGGCACCAGTGGATCAGCATCCCCCAGTTTTAGCAGGCAACAGTCCTTTATGCGCAGCTTTGTAGGACCTCAACGTACCCCACTGCTGCGGGAGGAACAAATTGAAGCCGTTGTCGGATGGATGGCAGCTAACGCATCGACTTCAATTACTTCCGCATCCTCTCAGGGTCAGAGCACCGAAGAGCAACCATCTGTCTCTTCACCACCTGCCAAAGTGCCCAGGCAATCAGAGAGACATGGACAGGAGCCATCACAATCTCTACTTCTGTTCTCGGAATCTGTTGGCTTGGAAAGAGGGGGCCAGCCAAGCAGCATTCCTGAATGTGAAGAAGAGGGAGTATGCAGTGATGCGCAACTTCTTTGTCCCTCTGAATCTGAAGAGGCGAGTGGGCCAGTGCCTATGGTCAGCACACCTCAGTACGCATCAGATGATGACGAGACTCAGTTGCCACTTTCTGGTGCGTACGGTGCTGGCGAGACAACCCCGGAGAAGCAGCTGTTTGAAGAGGGGAGGGAAGATGATGAGGTCCTTGACCCATCATGGCGTGAGCAACAGGAAGGTGGTGGGAGCAGCTCGGAGGAAGAGATTCCCCTACCGGCCAAAACAGGAGGCAGAGGGAGGGGGAAGACTTGGTTGCCTGTACCCTCCACTTCGGCACCCGTTAGGAGCATTCCTCCTTCCAAAGGCAAACCGGGCGCTCACAAGAGTTGCAGTGCGTGGTCCTTTTTTGACACAGTTGCAGATGACATTTGCTTTGTCAAATGCAAGCTGTGTCATCAGAGAGTCAAAAGAGGGAGAAATGTCAGCAACCTCAATACCACAAATATGTGGAAACATGTGCGCACCAAGCACGAGTTGGAGTTGCATAGACACCCTCAAGACGTAGGCCAACGTACAGCACCACCTACCACCTCTTCAGTTCGTGTTGGGCCCTCTTCCTCCAGCTCACACACTGCTGGTTCGGCTTCCTCACAGGATCGCCAAGGAAGAACCTCTGCCACTGTTGTCCGGAGACCCTGTCAGATTCCACCCATAACAGCACGTTCCCATCCATCACAGCCATCGGTAGCACAGGCATGGGATAAAAGGCGCCCTTACTCGGCAAACCATCCCCGAGCACAGTCTCTGAATGCTGGCATTGCCAAACTTCTGGCAGTTGAAATGCTGTCATTCAGGCTGGTGGACACTGACACCTTCCGGGACTTAATGGCATTGGCAGTCCCCCAATACAACGTGCCCAGCCGCTTTTATTTCAGCAGGCGAGCCGTCCCTGCCCTGCAGAAACATGTTGAGGGCAAAATAAAACATGCGCTACTAAACGCCGTTAGTAGCAAGGTCCACCTGACCACCGATGCGTGGACCAGTAACCATGGACAGGGACGATACCTTTCCCTCACTGCCCACTGGGTCAATGTTGTGGAGCCGGGTACGGATCTGGAGAGTGGCGCTGTACGTGTTCTTCCAACGCCACGGATTGCAGGACTCCAGTCTGTACACATAGACTCCTCCTCCTACTCAAGTTCCTCAGAAACAGCAGAGCAGGAGCCTGTTACGACCGATATGAGCACAGCCGTGGCCAAACGTCAACAGGCTGTGCTCAAATTAATTTCTTTGGGGAATCGAAGCCACACAGCGCAGGAGCTCTGGAATGCTATCAAGCTGGAGAGCGATGTGTGGTTTGGGCCAGCGAATCTCCAGCCGGGCTTGGTAGTGTGTGACAATGGCCGAAATCTGGTGGCAGCTCTTGGCCTAGGCAACCTCACACACATCCCATGTCTGGCACATGTTCTTAACTTGGTCGTGCAGAGCTTTCTGAGGGACTATCCGGATCTTGATGCACTGTTGCACAAGGTCCGCATAGAGTGCGCTCACTTGCGACGTTCCAGCACGGCAAGATCGCGCCTCGCTGCTCTGCAGCGACGATTTGGCCTTCCAGAACATCGCATCATATGTGACCTACCCACCCGGTGGAATTCAACGTTACATATGTTGGAGCGGTTGTGTGAGCAGCAGGCAGCAGTCATGGAGTACCAGCTGCATCAGGCGCAAACAAGTCGCACTGTGCGCCGTTCACACTTCAGCACCATTGAGTGGGCCTCTATGAAGGACATCTGCCTCGTTTTGCGTGCCTTCGATGAATCCACGCGGATGGCGAGTGCAGATGATGCACTAGTCAGCATGACTGTCCCCCTTATCTGCCTGCTTCAACAAACACTGCAAGCACTAAGGGATGAGGTTTCAGAAGAGGTGGAGGATGAGGAGTCCCAAATGCCATCTGCTTCTGGACAGTCTGCGCTACGTGTTTCCTCACAAAGGCCTAGGCAGGGGACACTTTGTGAGGAGGATGAGGAGGAGTCGATGGAGGAGGAAGACATCTCTCCAGAGGAGGGAGGTACACAAACCTCTACTCAGTATGTACAGCGAGGGTGGGGTGATGCAGAGCAGGTCGAGGTCACGCCTCAAACAGGGGACAGCGGTTCTTTGGCAGTTGGGAGTCTGCAGCACATGGTTGATTTCATGCTGCAGTGCCTGAGAAACGACCGCCGCATCGCCCACATTCTCGTCTCGGCTGATTATTGGGTGTACACCCTCCTAGATCCTCGCTACCGGGACAGCGTACAAAGGCTCATACCAACGTTGAACCGGGAGCGTAAAATGCGGGAGTACGAAGAGTCACTGGTGCAGTCCATAATGTTTTCCATTCCACCCGACAGCATTGTTGCAAGTGCTTTACAAAGCAGCTCTGTGCGTCGAGGCAGTGGAGGAAACTCTGCACAAAGAGGGAGCAGAGGCAGTGCCGCAGCACAAGGCAAGACCACTATGGCCCAAATGTGGCAAAGTTTTGTGTGTCCACCACAATTGTCTACACCATCAGCGACGCCTCGAGTCAGCAGGAGGCAACGCTTCCGTCAGATGGTGTCAGACTACATGTCTTGCCCTGTCGCTGTACTCCCAGATGGCTCTTCCCCCTTCAAGTTTTGGGTCTCTAAGCTGGATACATGGCCAAAGCTTAGCCAGTATGCATTGGAGGTGCTGGCTTGCCCTGCTGCCAGTGTATTATCGGAACGTGTCTTTAGTGCCGCAGGTGGTGTACTAACAGACCGTCGCACGCGACTATCTTCCGATAATGTTGACCGGCTGACTTTTCTGAAAATGAACAAGGCCTGGATCTCCAAAGACTTTGCCATTCCTCTTACAGACTAAATTAGTGGTTGGCAACTGTATCCAGGTCTGCTGGTGTGTTCATTTTTCTACCACCTGAACTATAATCCCTGTGCTTCAACACAGCCAGTTGTCGCTCAGATGTGTCGTCTGCACAGAGAAACACACTAGCTCCTGTGTTACTGGGGTTCAGTAATGCCAGCTGATCCCCTGCTGTGTGGACGGCAGAGTCACCAGCTCCATCAACATTCAAACCACTACTGATTTTTAACCGTGCCCAACTTAGGTCTCTGGCTCCACTGTCTCTACTATTTCCCCTGACCTCCAACCCCGCCATCTACATCTCTGAAGTGGCGTCAGCACAATCTACACTTGTTCCTGTGTTCCTGTGGCTCAGTCCCATCAGTTTATCCCCTGATGTGTGTCCGGCAAGGTCTCCTGCTCTGTCCACATTCCCATAACCAGTAGTGGGAATGAGGACAGAGCTGGCGAACTTGCCGGACAAACATCAGGGGATCAACTGATGGGACTGAGCACCAGTAACACAGGAACAAGTGTAGATTGTGCTGACGCCACTTCAGAGATGTAGCTGGCGGGGTTGGAGGCCAGGGTAAATAGTAGAGACAGTGGAGCCAGAGGCCTAAGTGGAGCATGGTTAGAATCAGTAGTAGTCCACAACCTCCATAAAAACCGCTGCCCTTTGGCCTCTGCATGCGGCATGCGTAATCCTGAGCACCAACAGCGTCAGTTGGTGTTCAGAAGTGTCGTCTCCACAGAGCCAAACACATTCGTTCAAGTGTTAGTGGGGTTCAGCACTGCCAGCTGTTCCCCTGCTGTGGAGATGGCAAGTCTCCTGCTGCCTTCACCTGCCAAAATCCAGTAGGCCCCAGCCTGCTCCTCGCCTAATCCTGGGCTCCAACAGCGTCAGTTGGTGTTCAGAAGTGTCGTCTCCACAGAGCCAAACACATTCGTTCAAGTGTTAGTGGGGTTCAGCACTGCCAGCTGTTCCCCTGCTGTGGAGATGGCAAGTCTCCTGCTGCCTTCACCTGCCAAAATCCAGTAGGCCCCAGCCTGCTCCTCGCCTAATCCTGGGCTCCAACAGCGTCAGTTGGTGTTCAGAAGTGTCGTCTCCACAGAACCAAACACATTCGTTCAAGTGTTAGTGGGGTTCAGCACTGCCAGCTGTTCCCCTGCTGTGGAGATGGCAAGTCTCCTGCTGCATTCACCTGCCAAAATCCAGTAGGCCCCAGCCTGCTCCTCGCCTAATCCTGGGCTCCAACAGCGTCAGTTGGTGTTCAGAAGTGTCGTCTCCACAGAACCAAACACATTCGTTCAAGTGTTAGTGGGGTTCAGCACTGCCAGCTGTTCCCCTGCTGTGGAGATGGCAAGTCTCCTGCTGCCTTCACCTGCCAAAATCCAGTAGGCCCCAGCCTGCTCCTCGCCTAATCCTGGGCTCCAACAGCGTCAGTTGGTGTTCAGAAGTGTCGTCTCCACAGAGCCAAACACATTCGTTCAAGTGTTAGTGGGGTTCAGCACTGCCAGCTGTTCCCCTGCTGTGGAGATGGCAAGTCTCCTGCTGCCTTCACCTGCCAAAATCCAGTAGGCCCCAGCCTGCTCCTCGCCTAATCCTGGGCTCCAACAGCGTCAGTTGGTGTTCAGAAGTGTCGTCTCCACAGAGCCAAACACATTCGTTCGAGTGTTAGTGGGTTTCAGCACTGCCAGCTGTTCCCCTGCTGTGGAGATGGCAAGTCTCCTGCTGCCTTCACCTGCCAAAAACAACAGGCCCCAGCCTGCTCCTCGCCTAATCCTGGGCTCCAACAGCGTCAGTTGGTGTTCAGAAGTGTCGTCTCCACAGAACCAAACACATTCGTTCAAGTGTTAGTGGGGTTCAGCACTGCCAGCTGTTCCCCTGCTGTGGAGATGGCAAGTCTCCTGCTGCCTTCACCTGCCAAAATCCAGTAGGCCCCAGCCTGCTCCTCGCCTAATCCTGGGCTCCAACAGCGTCAGTTGGTGTTCAGAAGTGTCGTCTCCACAGAGCCAAACACATTCGTTCGAGTGTTAGTGGGTTTCAGCACTGCCAGCTGTTCCCCTGCTGTGGAGATGGCAAGTCTCCTGCTGCCTTCACCTGCCAAAAACAACAGGCCCCAGCCTGCTCCTCGCCTAATCCTGGGCTCCAACAGCATCAGTTGGTGTTCAGAAGTGTCGTCTCCACAGAGCCAAACACATTCGTTCAAGTGTTAGTGGGGTTCAGCACTGCCAGCTGTTCCCCTGCTGTGGAGATGGCAAGTCTCCTGCTGCATTCACCTGCCAAAATCCAGTAGGCCCCAGCCTGCTCCTCGCCTAATCCTGGGCTCCAACAGCGTCAGTTGGTGTTCAGAAGTGTCGTCTCCACAGAGCCAAACACATTCGTTCAAGTGTTAGTGGGGTTCAGCACTGCCAGCTGTTCCCCTGCTGTGGAGATGGCAGTCTCTCCTGCTGTCTCCGCATTACAAAGACAGTAGGCCTCTGCCTACACCCTCCTATTTCCTGGGCTTCAACACAGCCAGTTGTAGTTCGGAAGTGCCGTCCACACGGAAAGAGATACTTGCTCCCGTGTCTCAGTGGGGTTCAGTAACGTCAGCTGATCCCCTGCTGTGTGGATGGCAGTCTCTCCTGCTGTAAACTCATTCAAAATACAGTAGGCCTCTGCCTACACCCTCCTATTTCCTGGGCTTCAACACAGCCAGTTGTAGTTCGGAAGTGCCGTCCACACGGAAAGAGACACTTGCTCCCGTGTCTCAGTGGGGTTCAGTAACGTCAGCTGATCCCCTGCTGTGTGGATGGCAGTCTCTCCTGCTGTAAACTCATTCAAAATACAGTAGGCCTCTGCCTACACCCTCCTATTTCCTGGGCTTCAACACAGCCAGTTGTAGTTCGGAAGTGCCGTCCACACGGAAAGAGACACTTGCTCCCGTGTCTCAGTGGGGTTCAGTAACGTCAGCTGATCCCCTGCTGTGTGGATGGCAGTCTCTCCTGCTGTAAACTCATTCAAAATACAGTAGGCCTCTGCCTACACCCTCCTATTTCCTGGGCTTCAACACAGCCAGTTGTAGTTCGGAAGTGCCGTCCACACGGAAAGAGATACTTGCTCCCGTGTCTCAGTGGGGTTCAGTAACGTCAGCTGATCCCCTGCTGTGTGGATGGCAGTCTCTCCTGCTGTCACCTCATTCAAAATTCAGTAGGCCTCTGCCTACACCCTCCTATTTCCTGGGCTTCAACACAGCCAGTTGTAGTTCGGAAGTGCCGTCCACACGGAAAGAGATACTTGCTCCCGTGTCTCAGTGGGGTTCAGTAACGTCAGCTGATCCCCTGCTGTGTGGATGGCAGTCTCTCCTGCTGTAAACTCATTCAAAATACAGTAGGCCTCTGCCTACACCCTCCTATTTCCTGGGCTTCAACACAGCCAGTTGTAGTTCGGAAGTGCCGTCCACACGGAAAGAGACACTTGCTCCCGTGTCTCAGTGGGGTTCAGTAACGTCAGCTGATCCCCTGCTGTGTGGATGGCAGTCTCTCCTGCTGTAAACTCATTCAAAATACAGTAGGCCTCTGCCTACACCCTCCTATTTCCTGGGCTTCAACACAGCCAGTTGTAGTTCGGAAGTGCCGTCCACACGGAAAGAGACACTTGCTCCCGTGTCTCAGTGGGGTTCAGTAACGTCAGCTGATCCCCTGCTGTGTGGATGGCAGTCTCTCCTGCTGTAAACTCATTCAAAATACAGTAGGCCTCTGCCTACACCCTCCTATTTCCTGGGCTTCAACACAGCCAGTTGTAGTTCGGAAGTGCCGTCCACACGGAAAGAGACACTTGCTCCCGTGTCTCAGTGGGGTTCAGTAACGTCAGCTGATCCCCTGCTGTGTGGATGGCAGTCTCTCCTGCTGTCACCTCATTCAAAATTCAGTAGGCCTCTGCCTACACCCTCCTATTTCCTGGGCTTCAACACAGCCAGTTGTAGTTCGGAAGTGCCGTCCACACGGAAAGAGATACTTGCTCCCGTGTCTCAGTGGGGTTCAGTAACGTCAGCTGATCCCCTGCTGTGTGGATGGCAGTCTCTCCTGCTGTAAACTCATTCAAAATACAGTAGGCCTCTGCCTACACCCTCCTATTTCCTGGGCTTCAACACAGCCAGTTGTAGTTCGGAAGTGCCGTCCACACGGAAAGAGATACTTGCTCCCGTGTCTCAGTGGGGTTCAGTAACGTCAGCTGATCCCCTGCTTTGTGGATGGCAGTCTCTCCTGCTGTAAACTCATTCAAAATACAGTAGGCCTCTGCCTACACCCTCCTATTTCCTGGGCTTCAACACAGCCAGTTGTAGTTCGGAAGTGCCGTCCACACGGAAAGAGATACTTGCTCCCGTGTCTCAGTGGGGTTCAGTAATGTCAGCTGATCCCCTGCTGTGTGGATGGCAAAGTCTCCTGCTGCCTACACAGTCGTACCACTACTGATTTTTAACCGTGCTCCAATTAGGCCTGTGGCTCCACTGTCTCTCGTATTTCCCCTGTCCTCCAACCCTGCCAGTTACAGCTCCGAAGTGGCGTCTGCACAATCCACACTTGTTCCTGTGTTACAGGTGTTCAGTCCGATCAGTTAATCCCCTGATGTGTGTCCGGCAATGTCGCCTGCTCTGTCCACATTCCCATTATCGGAATGTGGACAGAGCAGGCGACATTGCCGGACACACATCAGGGGATTAACTGACCGGACTGAACACCTGTAACACAGGAACAAGTGTGGATTGTGCAGACGCCACTTCGGAGCTGTAACTGGCGGGGTTGGAGGACAGGGGAAATACGAAAATCAGTGAATCCACAGGCCTAAGTGGAGCTTGGTTCAAATTAGTAGTCTACAACCGATCTTAAAATTTCTTCAATGCAGCCTAAGCCTGCTCCGTGCTTGTCCCTGGGCTTCAACACAGCCAGTTGTTGCTCGGAAGTGCCGTCTTCACAGAGTAAAACACTAGCTCCTGTGTTTGTGGGGTTCAGTAACGTCAGCTGTTCCCCTGCTGTTTTGATGGCAATCTGTCCTGCTGCCTCCCAATTGACAGCACATCAGGCCTCAGCCTGCTAAGTGCTTGTCCTGGGCTCCAACATCGCCAGTTGCTGCTCATAACTGACTTTGGCACGGGTACTCCCTCCTGCCCAGCTTGGTTCCAGCCCTGCCTGCTGTTTCCGGGAAGTGTCAATGTCAGTTTGCCACCCCAAGTTGCCATGTCGTGTTGCGGTTGGGTTAGCCGAGGCTAGGGTGCCAGCAGTTTAGGTGCTTCCTATGTGGACTGCGGGTTCTGGTAAGAAAGGTTTGTTCCATAGTGCCAGTAGGACAAGCACCCCCTGTAGGACTGTGTGATTCGGTAACTGCGGCCAGCTTGCGGCATGCCAACTTTGCTTTTCAGGGGTAACTTCTGATACCCCTCCGGGTTCCAGCACCGTCAGCTGGTTCTCATCAGAGCCTTTGGCCTAGGTGCCTCCATCTCGGTATCCGAGTTCCAGCAACGTCTGCTGGTCCTTGGTAGTGCTTTGTAGCACAGGTACCTCCTGCTTAGTAACCGGGTTCCAGCACCGTCAGCTGGTCCTCGGTTGTGCCATTGGCTCTTATTCCTTCTGCTGCCCCTCCGGGTGCCAGCACTGTCAGCTGGTCCTCGCTATTTCCATTTGCTCTTGCAGCTTATGCTACCCCTCCGGGTTCCAGCACCGTCAGCTGGTTCTCGTCAGAGCCTTTGGCCTAGGTGCCTCCATCTCGGTATCCGAGTTCCGGCAACGTCTGCTGGTCCTTGGTAGTGCTTTGTAGCACAGGTACCTCCTGCTTAGTAACCGGGTTCCAGCACCGTCAGCTGGTCCTCGGTTGTGCCATTGGCTCTTATTCCTTCTGCTGCCCCTCCGGGTGCCAGCACTGTCAGCTGGTCCTCGCTATTTCCATTTGCTCTTGCAGCTTATGCTACCCCTCCGGGTTCCAGCACCGTCAGCTGGTTCTCGTCAGAGCCTTTGGCCTAGGTGCCTCCATCTCGGTATCCGAGTTCCGGCAACGTCTGCTGGTCCTTGGTAGTGCTTTGTAGCACAGGTACCTCCTGCTTAGTAACCGGGTTCCAGCACCGTCAGCTGGTCCTCGGTAGTGCCATTGGCTCTTGTTCCTTCTGCTGCCCCTCCGGGTGCCAGTACCGTCAGCTGGTTCAAGAGGACAAAGAACAGGAAGACAACCACCAAGATGCAGAACAACAAGAGAGAGAAGACAAAGAAGCATAAAAAAAACAAAGCAGAAGAACATTAAGCATAAGACTAATACTCTGAGCAAATGATATTATCTTATTTATAAGCAGAAGAAGACTAAGCAGTGTATGGGGGTGAGTCCGTTCCTCCTCGTGGTGCCCCTGGAAAAGGCCTGCTTCTGCAGGCCAAACTGAACGCGGACAAATCCTGTTGTAAATCTTTTGTGACAGGCAGAACGGAAGGTGTAAACTTCTAACTTTTCTAGATAACAACTACAGGAATGCCTGACACAAACAAGAATATGATGAAGAAGAATAGGAAGAAGATGAAGAAGCTGAATATGTAGAATAATAATTGTTGAATAAGAACAATATGAAGAATGTAAGAAAAGGAAGAAGAAGAAGAAGAAGAAGAAGAAGAAGAAGAAGAAGAATGTAAAAAAAGGAAGTAGAAGAAGAAGAAGAAGAATGTAAAAAAAGGAATAAGAAGAAGAATGTAAAAAAAGGAAGTAGAAGAAGAAGAAGAAGAATGTAAAAAAAGGAAGTAGAAGAAGAAGAAGAAGAATGTAAAAAAAGGAAGTAGAAGAAGAAGACATACATGTCTGGCAAAATATAAATGAGGCTAACATAGTCAATATCTTTGTAACTCCTAACATCTTTAAAAAAAAAAGTTTAATTCCTGCTATTCCATTTGATTGGGCTAAACCTCTATGGCTTTAATGTCTCCTCCACCTCCCACAATACATTCTACATTATTCTTAGTTGTTTTTCTTCATGTAGAATTAACCTACAAGGAAAGAAAGGGTTTTTTTTAATTCCGATATTTTGGCCCCATTGACTTGCATTGGTTCCCGGTATCGGAATCGGCGATACCGATACTTTTTTTTAAGATCGGCCGATCCATTCCGATCCGATATTTTCAAGTATCGGCTGGTATCGCTCAACTCTAGTGCTGATGTGTTGAGTTGGTCTCCGGAGGCTGCTTCTTCCTTTCAGGAGCTGAAGCGAAGATTCACTTCTGCCCCGGTTTTGCGGCAACCTGATGTCTCACTCCCGTTCCAGGTAGAGGTGGACGCTTCTGAGATTGGTGCAGGAGCTGTTTTGTCCCAAAAGGATCCTGTAACATCTAAAATGAATCCCTGTGCTTTCTTTTCCCGAAAGTTCTCCCCATCTGAACGTAACTATGATGTGGGGAATCGGGAATTGTTGGCCATGAAATGGGCATTTGAGGAGTGGAGACATTGATTGGAGGGAGCTAAACATCAAGTCGTGGTCCTCACTGACCACAAGAATTTGATTTACCTGGAGTCGGCCAAACGCTTGAACCCTAGACAGGCTAGATGGGCCTTGTTTTTTACACGTTTTGATTTTGTGGTCTCTTTTCTTCCTGGCACTAAGAATGTCAAGGCTGACGCTCTTTCTAGGAGCTTCTTTGCTGATTCTCCTGTGGTGACAAAGCCTGCTACCATCTTAGGCGAAGGGGTAGTTCTTTCTGCCATCTCGCCCGATTTGAGACGTGCTCTGGAAGAGTTCCAGGAGGACAAACCTGAGCGTTGTCCCAGTGGAAAGTTGTATGTTCCTGACCAGTGGAAGAAAAGAGTGATGTCTGAAGTTCATTGCTCTGCATTGGCTGGTCATCCAGGTATTTTTGGTACTAGAGATCTGGTGAGTCGGTCTTTTTGGTGGCCCGCCTTGTCTCGTGATGTCAGGAATTTTGTGCAGTCCTGTGGGACTTGCTCCCGGTCTAAACCTTGTTCTCGCTCTAGTGGGTTGTTGATGCCTTTGCCGGTCCCCAGGAGGCCATGGACCCATATTTCAATGGATTTCATCTTGATATGCCTGTCTCTCAGAGAATGACTGTTATTTGGGTGATTTGTGATAGGTTCTCTAAGATGGTTCATCTTGTACCACTCCCTAAGTTGCCATCTTCTTCTGAGTTGGTGCCCCTGTTTTTGCAACAGGTGGTTCGCTTGCACGGGATTCCTGAGAACATTGTATCTGACAGAGGAGTTCAGTTTGTGTCTAGATTTTGGAGGACTTTCTGTTCCAAGCTGGGAATTCAGTTGTCCTTCTCCTCTGCATTTCACCCTCAGACCAATGGGCAGACGGAGAGAACAAACCAGACCTTGGAGTCGTATTTGAGATGTTTTATTTCCGCTGATCAGGATGATTGGGTTTCATTTTTGCCCTTGGCCGAATTTACTTTAAATAATAGAGCTAGTTCTGCCACTTTGATGTCACCTTTTTTTTGTAACTTTAGGTTTCATCCTCGATTTTCTTCAGGGCAGGTGGAGCCTTCTGCCTGCCCAGGTGTTGACACTGTGGTGGAGAGAATGCACCAGATCTGGGACCAAGTGGTGGATAAGTTATCTCTCTCCCAGGAAAAGGCCCAGCGGTTTTCCAACCGACATAGGACCGTTGGTCCCCAGTTTAAGGTGTGTGATATGGTTTGGTTATCATCAAAAAATATCGCTATGAAGGTAGCTTCTCCTAAGTTTAAGCCTAGATTTATTGGGCCTTACAAGATTTTGGAGATCATTAATCCGGTCTCTTTTTGGTTGGCTCTTCCTGTCACATTTAAAATCCATAATGTGTTTCATAAGTCCATGTTGAAGAGGTTTGCTGAACCAGTAGTTCCTGGGGTGGCACCTCCGGACCCTGTATTGGTTGAAGGTAACATGAAATATGAGGTAGAGAAGATACTGGATTCCCGTCTGGCTAGACGGAGACTCCAGTATTTGGTTAAGTGGAAGGGTTATGGTCAGGAGGATAATTCCTGGGTCTCTGCCTCTGATATTCATGCCAAAAGATTGGTGCGTGCCTTTCATCGGGCTCACCCTGATCGCCCTGGTGGCGTGGATGAGGGTTCGGTGACCCCTCCTCAAGGGGGAGGTACTGTTATGAGTTCATTTTCCCCTTCACCATTGAGGTCTGATGAACTCCCTCTTCTGGTGAAGGAAGGTAGTGAGGCTGATTACAAAGCACCTGAGCAGAATGATGATGACTGGGTGACTGGGATTGCTGACTGGATATAAGGCAGTCGACGCCCTTCTGCCTTGCGGGTGATTACTCTGAGGGATTCTTGGAGACCAGTCTGATTCCTGCTCCTCAAAAGCTAAGTTGTCTGCTCTACTTTTTGCATTTGTGTTTTGGTTTTGTTTTGCCTTGTTTTTCTGGATTTCTGCCTTTCCCTGCTGGGTGAGCTGAATTCCTTTTTTGCTCTGTCTTCAGATAATACCTGAGTACTGATATAGTCTTTTTGAAGCCTAGCGTCTTCAGGGCTTTTTTCCCTATCAGTCTGTTGGCTCTTGTTTTTGAGAGGGTTTTGGCGGATTGCAGACAGCAGCTTTTCTATTCTGTCCTATATAGTTAGCTTGGGCCCCATCATTTGCTCAGCCTATCTACCCCTTTCTATCTGTGTGAGTGTTTTTTCATCTTGCTTCACCGTCATTATATGTTGGGGCTGCCTGTTGCTTTGGGGTCTGCTCTGGGGCAGTTTAGATTTCCCTTTCTGTCTTTAGGCTAGGCAGTTCTCCGGCTGTGATCGAGGGGTCTAGGGCATCGTAGGAACCCCCCACGGCTACTGCTAGTTGTTGTTGATAGGTTCAGGGGTCTGCAATCCGATAGCTGCCAACTTCTCTGGTTTTCTGGACTTAGCTAGCATTTCTGTTTTTGCCTCCTACGGTGACTCATTCATAACACTATCCAGTTATGAAGCAACACCGATTGTGAATCAATTTCTCATGCTGTGGTGCAAATGGAACAGACAACAGGTAGAAGCAATTAGAAAGACAACCCTTATAATGGAGTGGTTCTGCAGGGGGGTGACCACAGACCATTTCTCTGTTCTCTTCCTTTTTGGCTGTTGTTTTGGTCACTTTTGCATTTTGTCATTGCTCTCACCCCATAGAGGTACTGTACAATAACATGAGGTGGTGTCTACAACCACAGGCATTGCTCAGGTAGTGCAGCTCATCCACGATGGCACATCAGTGTGAGCTGTGGCTAGAAGGGTTGCTTTGTTTGTTTGCACAAAGTGTCCAGAGTGTCCAGAGAATGGAGCAGATACCAGGAGACTGGTCAGTTTACCAGGAGACATGGAGAGGGTTGTAGAAGGGCAACAACCCAGCAGCAGGACCGCTACCTCCTCCTTTGTGCAAGGAGGAACAGGAGGAGCAGTGCCAGAGTCCTGCAAAATGACCTTCAGCAGGCCACTAACATCCATGGGTCTGCTCAAACTGTCAGAAACAGACTCCATGAGGGTAATATGAGGGCCTTTCATCCACAAGTGGGTGTTGTGCTTACAACCCAATACCGTGCATGGCGATTGGCACTTTCTGAGAACACCAAGATTGACAGATTCTACATTGGCACCCTGTGCTTTTAAAGGATGAAAGCATGTTCACACTGAGCACATGTGACTGAGGTGACAGAGTCTGCAGACATAATGGGGAATGTTCTGATGCCTGAAACATCCTCCAGCATGACCAGTTTGGCAATGGGTCAGTAATAATGTGGGGAGGCATTTCATTGGAGGGTAGCACAGCCCTCCATTTGCTAGCCAGAGGTACCCTGACTGCAATTAGGTACGAGGATGAAATTCTCAGACCATATTGTGAGACCATATGCAGGTGCAGTGGGCCCTGGGTTCCTTCTGATGCATGACAATGCTAGGCCTCAGTTGGCTGAAATGTGTCAGCAGTTCCTGCATGATGAAGGTATTGATGCTATGGACTATCCTGAACCCAATCAAGCACATCTGGGACATCATGTCTCATTCCATCCACCAACGCCACATTGCACCACAGATTGTCCAGGAGCTGACTGATGCTTTAATCAAGGTCTGGGAGTAGATCCCTCAGGAGAACATCTGCCGCCTCATCAGCAGCATACCAAGGCATTGTAGCAAGGTCATACAGGCTTGTGGAGGCCACACGCACTACTGAGCATCATTTCCTTATCTTGAGGCATTTCCACTGAAGTTGGGTCAGCCTGTAATTTGATTTTCCACTTTGATTTTGAGTGTTATTCCAAATCCAGAACTCCATGGGATATTAATTTTGATTTACATTGATCATTTTTATGTTTCATTGTTCTCAACACATTCCACTATGTAATTAATAAAGATTTGCAACTGGAATATTTCATTCAGTGATACCTAGAATGGGGTAAATGAGTGTTCCCTTTATTTATTTTTGAGCAGTGTACATATATATATAGAGAGAGAGAGAGAGAGAGAGAGATGTTCTGTGGGTATACAGTATGTGTGTGTGTGTGTGTGTGTGTGTGTGTGTGTGTGTGTGTGTGTGTGTGTGTGTGTGTGTGTGTGTGTGTGTGTGTGTGTGTGTGTGTGTGTGTGTGTGTGTGAAAATGGTTGACAGCTAAATTGTTTAAAACAGTGGGATCTATTAGCTGTGAATAGACCTGTAGCTTTTCTCTGCAATCTCCTTAATGGCAAGGCAGAAGCAAATTTAGGAATTATACCTAGGGAAGTCTATTCAGATCATTCCTCTGTAAAAGTATATTACAGTTTTAAGGTATATATTGAAAGACATAAACGAGCCTTAGGAGATTACCAAATAGCCATCTATATCTTTTCAACTTCACACTTCTCTCAGTAATTTGGTATTATACTCCCTGGAAGCTTTATATACCATGCTTCCCATGTATTGAATTTAATTTTAATGTCAGTGGGAGCCCTAGACTTTCAGAACAAACTATACAGAACTGCAAACTCATGACATTAGCTTAGAATTGGTATATAATTCATACTCTGTATAATATAGTCATGTTTATGCTCTGTAATATAAATATACAGCCATGGCTGAAAGTGTTGGCACCCTTGACATTCTCCCAAAAAATAAATTATTTCTCCCAGAAAATTATTGCAATTACACGTTTTGTTATTCACATATTTATTTCCTTTGTGTGTATTGGAACAACAAAACAAAAACAAAAAAAGGAAAAAAAAAGTCAAATCGGACATCATTTCATGCAAAACCACCAAAATGGTATAGACAAAATTGTTGGCACCTTTCCATAATTGTGGGTAAATAACTTGGTTTCAAGCATGTGATGCTCGTTGAAACTCACCTGTGGCAAGTAACAGATATGAGCAATATGAAAATTACACCAGAAACCAGATAAAAAGGGGAGAGGGTGACTCAATCTTTGCATTGTGTCTGTGTGTACCACACTAAGCACGGAGAACAGAAAGAAGAGAAGAAAACTGTCTGAGGATTGAGAAACAAAATTGTTGGGCAACATCAACAATCTTAAGGTTACAAGTCCATCTCCAGAGATCTTGATGTTCCTTTGTCCACAGAGCACAACATAATCCAGTTTACAATCCACGGCACTGTAAATAATCTCCCTGGATGTAGACGGCAGAGAAAAATTGATGAACGGTTGTAACGTACAATAGTCCGGAGGGTAGAGAAACAGCCACAATCAAGTTCTAAAGAAATTCAAGCAGTCCTGCAAGTTCAAATTGCTTCACTGTTAGCACCAAAAATCTGCTGACATTTGAATGAAATGAAGCCCTATGGCAGGAGACTCAGAAGGACTCAACTGCTGACATAGAGACATAAAAAAGCTAGACCTCAGTTCAGGGCTCGAGCTAAGAACATGGCCTCAGTGACCGGCGGTAACCTCAATGATGTCACTGCTAGTCACTGATGCTGCACTCGCAGCAGCTCATTCTCCCAGTGGTTCTCAGCCTGGATGGTCACATCTTGGCACTGTCCAGGTTGAAAACTGTTTATCCCCAGACATAGATTATGGCATGGGACAGAACAACGGACAGGTGAGGGGTATTGCTGTTTTTTATTTTAGTTTTATTATGGGAGACGATGGCTTCAATAGAATGGGAGATTATGTGAGTATTGTTTAATTTAGAATTATTAAAGGAGTCTGTGTCATTCTTTCAATTAAAGGACTTTATTCTGGCTGTGTGTTTATTTACAATATAACTATAGGATTAGCAATGATTATATAATGTCTTATAGACGCCTTTCCATTACTAAGCTGTGGGCTTGATGTTTCTGGACGATACAAAGGTGACATCAACCCCACAAACATGAACCCCACTTGCCACCACTACAGAGCAAATGGTAAGAGCCAGGCAAAGTGCCAGTATTGGCGCATCTGCTATTTTTAGGTGGGGCACAATGTCCGTGGCCTCTTATAAGCCTTAGAACACCAAAACCCCAGCTGTCTGCTTTATCAAGGCTGGTTGTCAAAAATGGTGGGGAGCACACATCATTTTTTTAATTTATTTATTTAAATAATTTTAAAAAAAGCAGATTGGGGCTCTCTCTGTTCGTGATAATCAACCTTGCTAATGCTGACAGCTGAGGGTTTTCCCTGGCTGGTTATCAAAAATACAGGGGAACCCTGTAATTAATTATTTATTTACAGAGCAGGCGCCAAATGATGAATACTCCCATCAGTTGCCACCTCCTTTTGCTGTTATTAGTTGCAGCAGGGGTCGGCTGATGGGAGCAGTAGTCCCATCAACCAACACCAGTGACTGGAGGTAGACTCTATACTTCAGATCACAGCTGCAAGCTCATGCTGTCATTTGACAACATGGGAACCGTGGCTCTCTGACTGTTGGTAATGATTTTACGGACTTACGGACAATCAAAGCAGTGTTTGCCATTCTGACATACCCATGACAGCACAAGAAACACCTGGTGTTCGAGGGGGCCGAACCTGAATAGTAACATGGACTTCCTGATGAAGTGCATGTTCGGTGTCCATGCCCAAACAGTAAGTGTTCGGTATGGATGCCAAAGTCCGGATCTAAATCCCATTGAAAACCCGTGGAGAGATATTAAAATTGCTGTTGGGAGAAGACACTCTTCAAATATGGGAGACATGGAGGAGTTTGCAAAAAAAGAGGGGTCCTAAATTCCAGTTCAGAGGTATAAAAAGTATGTTGATGGTTACAGGAAGCGATTGATTGCAGTTATTTATTCCAAAGAGTGTGCAACCAAATATTAAGTTGTAGGTGCCAACAATTTTGTTCAGCCCCTTTGCCTTTAGACATTTTTTTGTGTTGCTGCAATACACACAAAGAAAATAAACATGTGCACTGTATAACAAAACATGTGTAATTGCAATAATTATCTTGGAAAAATACTTAATTTACAGGAACCATTTTGAGGGTGCCAACACTTTTGGTCATAACTATACGTCTATATATACAGTATATATATATATAGCAAAACAACACATAGACCAGCTAACCTCCGAGGTCTGGATGGTAAATACCTGTTTCCTCTGTGTTGCACGGACCAAGACTGGGAACAAGTCCAACTATGTAGAAATCAAGGCAGAACAGTCCAGAACAACTGCCGCCTTCTTCATGGTCTCAAACCGTGAAGAAGACGTCAGTTGTTACCGCCGAAATGCGTAGTTTATTCAGCATCATGTCTGTATCTTGTTACTGAATTCTGGATTTTTTAAATTATCTGCAATAAAAATTCTTTGATTTTATTATACCACCTGAAGTTTCCGCTTGCTGGACTGTTCTGCCTTGATATATATATATATATATATATATATATAAAGCTGAGTGTATGTGTGTGTGTATGTATGTGTGTGTATGTGTGTATCGACGATGATGTCATAATGATTGCCATGGTGATGATGATATCATAATGGGTATATCATTATAATTTGTTATAACTAACCACAGTTAGTAACTATGCCCGGGCAATGTCGGGCTCTTCAACTATATATGTATATTATATATATGTATACGCTGAGGGAATGGGAGTCAGTGAAGAGATCTGCAGAGGGGAGAAGCGGAGGAGTAGCGAGGAGAGAGATGAATTAGTCGGGCAGCAGAGTCAAAGAGGGACTGGAGAGGTGTGAGGTTGTTAGCAGGGAGGCCACAAAAAAGGATGTTGCAGTAGTCGAGGCGGGAGATGAGGGCATGCACAAGCATTTTAGTAGATTGAGGGTTGAGGAAAGGACGGATTCTGTAAATATTTTTGAGCTGGAGGTGACAGGAGGTGTAGTTTGAAGGAAAGGGCAGAGTCCAGGGTTACTCCGAGGCAGCGGACTTCCGATACGGGGGAAAGCATGATGTCGTTATTTGTGATAGATAGGTCAGGTAAGGAAGATCTGTAAAATGGAGGAAAGATGATGAGTTCAGATTTGTCCACATTGAGTTTGAGGAAGTGAGAGGAGAAGAAGGAGGATATGGCTGATAGGGATTCTGGACAGCAGAGAGTTAACGTTTGGGTCAGAGAGGTAGTGTCGTCAGCATACAGGTGGTACTGGAATCCATGGTACTTTATGAGTTGTCCCAAGCCAAGTGTAAAGATTGAGAAGAGTAGGGGTCCTAGAACAGAGCCTTGGTGGACTCCAATAGAGAGAGGGTGAGACGAGGAGGTAGTGTGGGAGTGGGAGATGCTGAATGTGCAGTTGGAAAGGTAAGAGGAGATCCAGGATAGGACAAGGTCTTTGATGCCAGAGGAGGAGAGGATCTGTAATAGGAGGCAGTGGTCAACTGTGTCAAAAGCAGAGGACAGGTCTAGAAGGAGGAGTATAGAGTATTGTCCGTTAGCTTTGTCTGTAAGTAGGTCGTTAGTAATTTTGGTCAGGGCTGTCTCAGTGGAGTGATGGGGGCGGAAACCAGATTGTAGATTGTCAAAGAACAAGTTAGATGAGAAGTGAGAGGAAAGTTCAGCATGGACGTGCTGCTCCAGGAGTTTGGAAGTGAATGGGAGCAGCGATATCGGGCAATAGCTGTATATAGTGGTTGGGTCGAGGGTTGGCATTTTAAGGATAGGCGTGATTGTGGCATGTTTTAAAGCAGAAGGGAAGGTACCAGAATTTAGTGATAGGTTGATGAGGTTAGTTAAGGATGAGATAAGAGGGGTGGTGAGGTTAGGAAGGAGGTGGGATGGGATGGGGTCAAGTGCACAGGTGGTGAGGTGTGATTTGGAGAGGAGACAATTAAGCTCCCCTTCAGTGATGTTGGAGAGTGAGGTTATGGGATTTGAGCATTGGTCTGGTATACAAAGGGGTTGTAGTGGTGGAATAATGAAGACTTGCCTTGTATGGTCGATAGTACTTTAGAAGTGTATGGCAAAGTCCTCAGCAGAGATAAGGGAGGTTGAAGGGGGCAGTGGTGGGTGGAGGGGAGAGTTAAAAGTTTTGAATAACTGTTTGGGGTTGTAGGATAGGGAAGATACGATGGTTGTGATGTAGGCCTGTTTAGCAGATTTGAAAGCGAGTGTTGTCTGTTTGAATGCAGTGAAGTCGTCTTGCAAATTTGTTTTCTTCCAACGCCGCTCGGCAGCCCTGGACACTTGCCGAAGCTTTTTAGTGGTATAATTGTGCTAGGGTGGTCTGTTGATATGTCGTACTCTGCCATGAACGCGAGGGGCGACTGCATTGATAGCTGATGTGAGATTGGCATTGTAGAAAGCAGTGGCACTGTCTGTGTCGTGGAGTGAGGATATGGATGACAGTGGTAGAATACAGTCAGAGAGCGTGTGGGTGTCTAGGAGTGCAAGGTTTCTGCGGGATGCACATGTTGCTAGACAGGGGTGACAGATGAGTAGGACAGGGATGAGAAAGTGAATAGATGGTGGCCGGATAGACGTAGAGGGGAGGTGGTGAAGTTAGAGAGAAGAGACGGGTGAAGACCAGGTTTAATGTATGTCCGTCTGTGTGGGTGACTGAGGAGGACCACTGAGCAAGTCCAAAAGATGAAGGGACAGGAGTTTGGAGGCTGTTGACTGAAGAGTATCAGTGGGGTGTTGAAGTCACCCATGATGATAGTGGGGATGTCAGTTGAAAGAAAGTGAAGAAGCCAGCCAGGTAGAGAATTGGTCAATAAAGGCACTGGTCCAGCCCGGAGGTCGGTATATGACGGCCACTTGGAGGTTGGAGGGAGAGTAGATATGGACAGAGTGGACTTCAAAAGAGGGGAGGATTAGGGAGGGAAGAGGTGGGATTGGGTTAAAGGTGCAGTTAGAAGAAAGAAGACTTACTCCTCCAACGTGTCTGTTGCCAGAGCAAGGAGTGTGGTTGAAATGGAGGCCACCAAAGCACAGCGCAGCAGGGCAGGCGGTGTCAGAGGGTGACAGCCATAAATAACTTTAAATACCAGGCTTCAAGATTTATGGAGGTGACCTTATATGTGCATATATTACTTGAGGTTTTACGCCTCTAGCATGGTACAGAACGACCAAAAGAAAACTGATGCAACAACTCATCTCATAGATTTTTATAGAATCATTTTCAACCATCTGATAAATCAGTGTCACGCTGTTACGGACTTTGGTAAGGTAAGGTGAGCCTCAAACAGTCCCTGGGACTCTGACCCTAACTATCCTTGTCCCGAGGTACTCTTAAAGCTAGAGAGGACCGAGTCTCTGACATCATTATGCTCCTGTTAATATCCTACCCTGTCCTCTCCCCCAGGAAGCATGGGACAGATATGTTAATGTATACCCAGGTAAGACAAACAGGGATAACAAAAAGCAACTTACATACAAAAACACTCATCAAGGGTAGAGAGGAATCAAGGGAAGAATAGGAAGGTGCACACCAAATGGGAATAGGATAATTGAGAAAGCATACACTTCAAAACAGCAGACAACAATCTCCAGCAGCAACTACAAACTCCAACTTTAGAACACCAACTCCAGCAAGACAGGAAGGAAAACTTTCACAGGCAGGGATGAGAAGGTCTGGATAGGTTTTACAGAGCAAGTAAAATGAGCAGGTCAGGATAATCTGTGAGATGGAGCTGCATGTCTCTAACCAGCATACAAGGAGTTGTTAACCTCTTCAGTGCCAAAGTAAACTAAGTCCATTTAATATGAGAAATAAAACCCACAGGCTAAATGGAAGACCTGCCATTCACAGTACGTAAAGATCGCCTAAACCTAGATCTCTCTGGAGGATGTGACAACCAGTGATTGCACCAGGCTGGTTCTAGGTACATGCAACATTTCTTGATCAGGCTGTGGATGCTGGAGTGATGTATAAAGTGCACAACTTTCCATCACTTGTAGGCTTAAAACTACTGATACAAGGAAAGTCATCCCCCAAACCATTGATACATTTTTTGTTTTCTTCTAATAGGTTTTAAAAACCATTGGATCAGATCCATGAACTGTGAACTGCAAAAGGTCCCAAAACAAGGCGGTATTGGTGCTTAGTAAACCTTGTCTAAATGTTGTCATTGAAAACAACAACACATTCGCATTCGTGAGAGAATAGAAGTTAGGCTAGGGACACCCAACAGCATAGGAAAAATATATATTTGTGCTATGGGTGATAAAGAGACCTGAGTAGTCTTTTCAGTTAGCCACTAAAAGGTATCAACCACTGAGGACTCACAAAGTTTTAATATTTTTCTTCATGACAGTATACAAAATCGGTCAGAATTGCATCCAGAAAAGTGGGACGATTTGTTTCTCACTTGACATCTGTGTACAGTCTGTGCACAATCTGTTTTATTTAGTCAGCTGCTATTGATCATTTACAGGACCATTTATATTTTTCTATGTTACAGAATTGTATTGTATCTGTAAAATTTGGATGCCATACTTGGTCTCCGAATGCCATCCATCTTTTTTCTCATGCCCCTAGACTTGAATGGGTAAGTCTCCTCTGATTTTTGGAGGATAATCATGCATCCTGTGATTTTTTTTTTTTTTTACCATGCATATTCAGTCGGATACGGAAGTGTGCACCAGCCCTTATATAAATTTTCAATCACTGCCAGACAGTTTCTAATAAAAACATGCAATCCTTTGTTCTGGGAATGTGTGTTGGTCGCTCCTCATGCATCCCCATCAATGTGAGGTTCTAAACTAAAGCAATGTACCAATAAATTGTCCCTAATTAAAATCAGCTAAATACTTATCATGGTCATTGCTTAAGCGTGGATATCCCATAACCCATAGTGCCATAGCAAGGTTCATAATGCTCCTATTTAATTGACCAGAATTATTGATGGGCATATTGATGGATGAAGTAGAAAGATGAATGTTGTTGGTCAGTCTTTTCATTTTTCAACCACACTAATCGGATTCCCTGACATGGGACATGATCCACATGTGTGGCCTCACTGGCCTGTGAAAATATTGATTCCCTGTGTTAGTGTTTGGTTGACTGAGAACATTGCAGACCACTGCTGAGAAGACACCTCTGAATGTGTTCAGTGTTGGAATTAGGCAACGTATTTTTAAAATTTGCATATGAATCAACTTTCAAAGATTACCAAGAGTGTAAGTAGGTGCTTGATCTCTAGAACAGGTATGCAGATATTTTGGTTTCCCATAGATAGTAGATTACATGTGTCTTCTGGGGAAGTTGGGTAGATACCTGGTGTCCAATGAAGAGGGTAGGTGGATACATGGTTATCAGAGTAGACTATAGATATATGCTTGCCTAGGGGAGTAGGTCGGTTATGTATGTCTGATTTGGGGTGTACTGTAGAAAGATCCTTGGTGTCTATTACCAGCCAATCCTTGTTAGTATAGCGGTAAGTGTCCCTGCCTGTCACGCAGGAGACCGGGGCCTGATTCCCTGCTGGGGAGGTGCCATCTATCTAAGGCAACATGGTGGCTCAGTTGGTAGGACTATCACTTTGCTGCACTTGGGTCCTGGGTCCAAAAACGACATCTGCAAGGAGTTTGTTTGGTCTCCCCGTGTTTGTGTGGATTTCTTCTGGATACTCTGATTTCATCCCACACTCCAAAGACATACTGATATTGTATGTAGATTGTGAGCTCCAATGGGGATGGTGATGTCCCTAAAGCATGTAGAATAAGATGGTGATAAGCAAAGCATAATAATAAATAGCTGTTTACCTTTTGCCTAACTTGAATTAGATATTAAGGGTTGTCCATCACTGAAGTAATGATTGATGAATAAATAGCGCAGGTCCTCGATATGAGAACAGTGAGGATCTGACACCCAGCACCATGACCAATCAGCTAAACTTAGCTTTGACAGTGGCCAGAACTAAGAATTGCAGGTCAGACCTCATCAGCCCAGTGCATTTATTAGTGATCGCCGCTTTGTCTCCAATTCTGAATAGACTAGAGTATTGATGACCTACACTGGGAGGCCACCAATACATTAATCCTGGGCAACCCCTTTAAGCAGTGAGAAAAGGAAGGTGAGCATGAAGGATCTAAAAGTATTGTCCAGTGGAGGATAATAACCTGATGTTCACTTGGAGAACTTTTCTCTGAACAAAGCAGAAATCACACCAACAGGAACTCAGTATGTTTGTGATAAACCCAATAGAAGTCATGTATACATGGCGCTGACCCTTCAGGTCTGTTCACCCAGAGCAGATTTATGACGTTGTTCAATTCATCTCAAGAGGGTTTGAAGAAATCTAAGAATGTGCCTGGATGCCTTTCTTAAAAAAATATAACATTACAGGTTATGGGAGCTAGATTCTTGGATGGGACGTTGATCCAGGGAATTAGTCTGGTGTGGAATCAGAAAATAATTTTTCCCCTAAAAAGAAACTATGAGCTTGTGTTCCATGATGAGTTTTTGGTGAGTTTTTTACGCTGTGTATTTTTGGGAAAAAGAGCAAGTAACCTATTTTACGTAAAGGGGTTGTCATTCTCATTGCTCATGTTTGGCCCTGTTAAAATAAAAACACCTATACTCACCTCCAGTGCCATTTCAGGGATGTCAGCACTCGAATTCCCAGGGCGCACATGATGTTGCTATGCCATGTGAGCCCTGCACTCAATCACCGCTGGCGTCACTGTCCCCGCCTTTGGACGGATTGACCATCAACAGGATTTCAGGGCTGCGGCTGATCTCTGACTTGCTCTTGATGTTCTATTTATTCAAATGCAAGGACATTGATGCCAGTGCTAAATGGGTGCAGAGCTCACATGGCATAGTAACATCATGTGAGCCCCGGGAACACGAGTGTTGGCATCACTGGGATGGCACTGGCACTGGAGGTGAGTATAGGTGTTTTTATTTTATGGAGCCAAATACGCGGAATGAGAAGGAGTTGTCCAAATAGTGGACAACCCCTTTAGTGAATACGGAAATGGTGCAGAAAATCTGCAACATCAAAAACTCACCAAAACTTGATCACGGGAACATAGCCTAAGGGCTCATAGTCACTTGCGAGAGATTCGCGAGTCTCTCGCATGAAAACCCGGCACTGCCGCCAGCACTCAGACCGGAGTGTGCAGCTGCATTTATTTCTATGCAGCCGCACGCTCCGGTCCGAGTGCCGGGTTTTCATGCGGGAGACTCGCGAATCTCTCGCAAGCGAGTATGAGCCCTTAGTACCTCCCTCATGGGGTCTTTGCCTTCTTCTAGATCAACATGTTGCGTTGAACTCGCGGGATTAACGTCTACCTTCATCCTAAAAAACGATGAAACTGTGCTGCAAACACAATCACACTCACCTGATCTTCAGTCAGACATATTTGTCACCTGTCTGCAGCCTGTGAACATACCATTTGTCGCGCCAGGACCACGTACCATCAAATATTTCTCTGGTTTTCTAGTGAGGCAGACTTATCCAGATCACATGTGGGAATTGAAAAATGTGACCCATCCTAATAAGGTGGAGAGCTGGGTTTCTGCAATAAAAAGTGTAATGGTGATACATTGGTAAGTGGCTGTTGGACAGATCAATGCATCCAATATAGATCCAGCAGCTGCCCAGTCCCCGCAGCTTCGCATAAGAATATTATAGAGGCGAAATAGGCTCAACAGATGCCAGGAATCCAGCAGCCAGGGCCTGACTCCAGCTCCTGCCAAATGGGACATAAAGCTGCACTGTGGAAGTCCTGTGGAAAGCAGCTCCAGCCATCCAGTGTCTGTGTGTTCATTACTGGGCGGTGGAGGAGCTGACTGGCAGCCAGGGCGCCATCGCTGGGGGTTCTCCCCCTGTCCTGCCCAGACCTCATTGTGTGATAGCAGCCTGGAGCCGGCTGCAGGGTCTGGCCCAGGCCTTCCCAAATTATTCGCATTATTGATGCTACATTGAGCGATCTAATCTCTTCCTGATAGTCAGCTAATTGCTCTGGCAGGTAATTACCACTGGCTTATAAAGCAGAGCAGGTTTTTATTCTATGACACCCCCCTCCCTCTGTACACATTATTATATGTGCGCTGTCAGATATACATGGAAGAAAGTCCCATCCTGCTCTGCACAATGCAGGAGTGGGAAATGGGAGCAAAAGACATCAGGTGTAATATGTATAAATAGAGATATGTTCCATTATTCATCAGTGGTTATTCACACACAGCCTATAGCTATATACCTGTTTATTTCTATATCAATAGAAATCACTGTTCAGGTAATCCAGATAGAATAGGATAGATAGATAGATAGATAGATAGATAGATAGATAGATAGATAGATAGATAGATAGATAGATAGATAGATAGATAGATATTGTGTTAAAGAGTATGTTTTTTTAAATTAAGAGGAAGAAAGAAAGAAAGAAAGAAAAAGAAAGAAAGAAAGAAAGAAAGAAAGAGAAAGAAAGAAAGAAAGAAAGAAAGAAAGAAAGAAAGAAAGAAAGAAAGAAGATAGATAAGTATTATGTCAAAGTGTGTATATAAGGGAAAGAAAGAAAGAAAGAAAGAGAAAGAAAGAAAGAAAGAAAGAAAGAGAAAGAAAGAAAGAAAGAAAGAAAGAAAGAAAGAAAGAAAGAAAGAAAGAAAGAAAGAAAGAAAGAAGATAGATAAGTATTATGTCAAAGTGTGTATATAAGGGAAAGAAAGAAAGAAAGAAAGAAAGAAAGAAAGAAAGAAAGAAAGAAAGAAAGAAAGAAAGAAGATAGATAAATATTATGTCAAAGTGTGTATATAAGGGAAAGAAAGAAAGAAAGAAAGAAAGAAAGAAAGAAAGAAAGAAAGAAAGAAAGAAAGAAAGAAGGAAGGTGCTGCCTGGCAGACATTTTTGAGATAGCTTTTTATTATGCTACTAATTTAGTAACATTAATATATCACGCAGATGGAAGTCCACAAACAGATGACAATAGAGGAGGAACATAGGAAAGGTATAAATATGTACACCCCATATTCGAGGTTCTGGTTCTGATATTCTGGTTTACTATACAGATGATTTCGCTGTTTTTAAGATTTTCTTTTTTATCTTCCACTTGCGATATTTGATTGGTTATGTTCCCATGTCCGTTAATGAAGCTTCTAAGGAGCTGCGACTTTATAAGCTCGGCCCTATACCGATAACTATGGGCAAAATCCAGAAGATAATAATAGAAATGATTGCACATCCCCAGATTCCTTCCCCCCAGCTCTGCTCCGGCATCATCGGCTATACCGCTCCGCCACACTCCTTCCCGGTATACCGCTCATGTCTACCAGACCCCGCGATCCAGGGACGCCTCAATCCCCGGGGGGCAGCGTTCTGGTCCCCGGTTTAGGATGGAGCCCCCTTATACGAGGGATGTGTTTCACCATAA
Organism: Dendrobates tinctorius; assembly: GCF_039654945.1. Classification (NCBI taxonomy): domain Eukaryota; kingdom Metazoa; phylum Chordata; class Amphibia; order Anura; family Dendrobatidae; genus Dendrobates; species Dendrobates tinctorius. The sequence goes on along the minus strand of NW_027361738.1, from coordinate 23,191,736 downwards.
TATCAGTAATCCTATGTGTTGCCGGGGCGCAGAGCCCGCACCACCCAGCTCTACTGACCGCCGGACCGGGGCGCTGATAAGAGCGGGGGCTTTAATCTCACTGATGTCCACAGTTCATCTACTGAGTGCACACTCAGAGATTGTGGGTAATAATAAGGCACATGGGCTCCACATCACTCATCTGCAACCAGCACCAGCAGGCGGCAGCTCATAAAGGCAGAAGTGGGCAGAAGTAGTCATCTATGTATATAATCTACCTGTCTATATATATATATATACTGCTCACAAAATAAGGGGGACACTATTCCATGTGCAACAGGCTGCGTGTTCCCTTTCATTCTTTGAGCAGTATATATTCATCTGTCTATCCTTCTATCTATTTATCCATTTATCTTTGTTTTATCTATCTAAGTATATATGAAATAAACATTAAAGTCAAGAGTGTTTCTTAGATAGATAGATAGATAGATAGATAGATAGATAGATAGATAGATAGAGACAGATAGAATATATGGAGAAAGAAAGAACGAGAGGAAGAAAGAAAAAAAAGAAAGAAAGAAAGAAAGAAAGAAAGAGGAAGGAAGACATAGGAAGGAAAGCCACTACACACCAACGTGAGGTTCAGTATATTAAAATATTAAGAAATTAAGCATCCCCTCAAATAAAGAATCCAAAAAAGTGGTGGTATCATACTGATCCATCTCTAATGCATTTCTGATGGGTTAATAAAGTAACCTCACTTTTGGACACTTTATTTATACAGCTGCTTAATGTCTTTATGTGATTGATAGATAGATAGATAGATAGATAGATAGATAGATAGATAGATAGATAGATAGATAGATAGATAAATAGATAGATAGATAGATAGATAGATAGATAGATAGATAGATAGATAGATAGATAGATAGATAGATGGATAGTATACATCATATTCTCGCGCCCTAGTTTGCCGTAGTTTGTGTTCCTGGGGTGTCTTGGGGTGAGTGTTGGGGGGGTCCTGTAGGATGACGCCCCCCCCCCTCTATAATCAGGACGTGTGACAAGTGTCTTCCTGGGAAGGTTGTTTGCAGGATGTAAATCAGCGCCCAAAAGCTGTTTGTCCAAATCGAAGAAACAGAGAAATTAATCAGCCGCGCCATCCATCATCAGGGCTGTAATAAAGGAGCAGACACCTGATATGATGGAGGAGCTGCGGTCGTTTTAATTAACTTTGTGCTGTGCTGTAATGATGACAGTGGTCAATGAGGCCGCTCCTATCACACACGGATCCGCGGCCCTGATTAAAAACCTCCTGCCTTATTACATCTGAAATTCAAATGACGCGGGAGTCATCAGCAGGCAGGACGGACAGGAGACGGACAGGAGACGGACAGGAGACGGGAGGGGACGGCCGGAGACGGGAGCGGACGGGTGCCACTCACTGCCAGGCTCTGGCTGCGGAATACTACTACTCATCTGGCAGCTGATACAAACGAAAGAAGCTTCACCCGATCTGTAACATGAGGAAACCACTGACACAGGAAAAGAAAAAACCACCAAAAGCTGAACAAGTAAAACGATAAATGATTACATAACAATATGTAGTAGATATAGTGGCTGTTGTGTGTCTATACCTATACAGTATATCACCTGTCATATTTATAGACCATACATAATGGCCAGTGCGCCGGAGTCTATGTGTATATATATATATACTGCTCAAAAGAAAAAATAAACGGAATACTAAACAACACAACAACACAACAATACATTGTATTGATTTAGTGTTCCCTTTATTTTTTGAGCAGTATATATATATATATATATGAGATGTCTGCATCCTCACAAGTATGGAAATACTCTAGAAGTATTAACAAGTGCATGCCCAATATATATGGTACATGTGTGTATATATGCATTCTGTGTGCAAGCACATGGTATATACTTGTACATAAATGTTATATATATATATATATATATATATATATATATATATATATATATATATATGTGATCTCCCGGATTCTTCACACATCCATAGTTTATCGGTTAACCTGTTGCCTGCCGTGGTGTCCTAGCAGACACATGCCGCCCCCGGGGCAGTGTAAGGGTTAAGCCCCCCATTAAACAAGTGTGCATTAGCTCCTGGAAATGAATATCATTACAGGACCAGAGGAAAGCAATGAAGTTAATTCTTTTTTATTTGTTAAACGCAGGGCCCTCCTCGTCCCGCCCGATCCTCCTCTGGGCCGGGCTGTGCCGCCTCCTCGACAGGCTGAAATCACTCACAGGAGCCGGAGAGAAGCCCGGGGAGAGGAGGGGGATCAATACATGTCAGGGGTCCTAACACCAGCCCACCCGGCCCACAACACCAGCAGGAAGACTGATCACCTGGACAGGAACAGCAGGGACAGAGCCCAGTACTCCAGCATGGGAGGGAGAAGGACAAATCATCTACAGCTGATCAGACTAATCACCAGATACATACATAGATAATAGATAGAAAGATACATAGATAGATAGATAGATAGATAGATAGATAGATAGATAGATAGATAATGATGATTATAGATAGATAGATAACAGATAGATAGATAATGATGATGATAGATAGATAGATAGATAATAGATAGATATTTAGATAGATAGATAGATAATGATGATGATAGATAGATAATAGATAGATAGATAGAGAGATAGATAGATGATAGATAGATAATAGATAGATAAATAGGTAGATAGATAGATAATAGATAGATAGATAGATAGACAATATATAGATAGATAATGATGATGATAGATAATAGATAGATAGGTAGATAGATAGAGAGATAATAGATAGATAGATAGATAATAGATGGATATTTAGATAGATAGATAGATAATGATGATGATAGATGGATAGATAGATAATAGATAGATAATAGATAGATAAATAGGTAGATAGATAGATAGATAGATAGATAGATAGATAATGGTGATTATAGATAGATAATAGATAGATAGATAATCGATAATAGATAGATAGATAGAAGATAGAGAGATAGATAATGATGATGATAGATAGAAGGATAGATAATAGATAGATAGATAGATGATAGATAATAGATAGATAGATGATAGATAGATAGATAGATAGATAATAGATAGATAATAGATAGATAAATAGGTAGATAGATAGATAGATAGATAGATAGATAGATAGATAGATAGATAGATAGAGATAGACAGGTAGATAGACAATGATGATTATAGATAGATACAGTAGATGGATAGTTGATCATGATGAATAATAATAATAATTATAAAAGAATAGTAATAAGTATAGATCTTCTATTAGATCCTATATAAATATTCACTGTCTGGAAATTACATAATACAATGTCCTGAGCATTAAATATTCCTGGTCAGATATGAAGGAAATCCACAGCAGTGAGCAACTAATGTCAGGAAAGAAAAACCCAGAGTGAGAAACGAGCCTGGGAGCAGGAGAGGAGCAGGTAAAGAGGAGAAGTGGTGAGGAGCTTCGCAGTGAACTTGTGCGGTGAGGAGTGAGCGCTGCCGGGGGGCGCAGACAGCGGGGCGCTGCTGGGGAGGTCGGATTGTAGGAGCCGGGGCTCCCCCTGGCGGCAGAGTGAGGGGCGGCAGGGGCTGTGCTCGGGCCTGTGATTGGCTGGCGGGGGCTCAGCGGCGCTTCAAAGCCAGAGAGGAGCTACAACAGTGCGGGGATGGGCGGCCCCGATCACTGGATCGCACACCTCTAAAAAAAAGCCAGCTCTGATATCTACGTATAAAACGGATCCTCTGAGGAGGGCACTGCTGGGATGGCCACGTCTCTGCTGGGGGTGAGTGCTGCCATGACTGCTTGTCTGTATTACCGCCTCAGTGCCGGCTTATAATAGCGCGGGTCCGGGCAGGGGCCGCATCACTCCTCCACCGACTGCAGAGAAGAGGCAAGGACCCACAGGGGGCAGAGCAGCACCTGGCAGCGGACTGCACCCGCCAGCCTCCCCTCCACAGGTAGGTGCCCGGCTCTGAGGCTTCGGACCCCGCGTCCTCCTCCTTGCGGATCCCGGCTCTGAGGCTTCGGACCCCGCGTCCTCCTCCTTGCGGATCCCGGCTCTGAGGCTTCGGACCCCGCGTCCTCCTCCTTGCGGATCCCGGCTCTGAGGCTTCGGACCCCGCGTCCTCCTCCTTGCGGATCCGCATCTACATTTCTTTCTCTCCTGTTTGAAATCTTCGGACTTTGGAAAGTTTTGAAAGAAGCAAACAAGAGCGCGGGGTCCCGAGTGTGGTCGGGAAGGACGGACCCGTCACACGGTGCTATCACCCGCTCCTCTCCGCTGAGGCTTCCGTTAGTTTTATAGAAAAATGAGAAAAGTGTCCGGAAAGTTCACTGCGAGCTTCAGCCGCCAAATATTATCATATAGAAACGTGCAATATTATTATTATTATTATTATTATTATACAGGAAAAATACGTCATTTATTATGATACATAAATATAATTGTAGATAGTGATTCTCACACAGACATGCCGGCATATACTTCATATACTGGTTCTCATGTCGCTATCTACCAATTGTTATAGAAAAGCACCCAGTGATCTGCCACCATCGATCAGGACACATTATTCTAAATATTTACAATTATTATTAGAACACATAAGTGAAGTATTACGTCACACACACATTTATATATATATGTATATGTGTGTGTATATATTAAATACATATGATTCTATATAGCATATATATGAAATAATAATTACACACATACATATATATCTGTACAATTTGTATACAATATATTGATGAAGATTTTTTACTTTTGCATAAATGCAGTTAATGAAGAATGTTACTTTTTTATGGTTCTATACACAAACACTGCACACTTAGAAATGGAGCTGAGTCCATCAGGAAGTATTGTGGACGTAGACGCCAACTTATTATATCTCTTAAATACCTATCTATTTATGTGTGTAACTATCTGTCCAGCTCCAACTTTCACGTTTTCTTCTATTTTGGGTTTATCACATGTAGCAGAGCTTTCTTTCATTCTTTTTATTTCTTTCTTTCTCATATATATTCCATGTATTCTATCTCGTTTCGATCTATCTATCCATCAATCTATCTTTCTATATATATATATATTTACTTATCTATCTATTTATCTATCTATATATTATCTTTCTATCTATCTATCCATCAATCTATCTTTATATATATATATATATATTTACTTATCTATTATCTATCTATCTATTATCTATCTATCATTATCTATCATTATCTATCTATCTATCATTATCTATCTATCTGTCTATCATTATCTATCTATCATTATCTATCATTATCTATCTATTATCTATCTATCTATTATCTATCTATCATTATCTATCATTATCTATCTATCATTATCTATCTATCTATCTATCTATCTATCTATCTATCTATCTATCTATCTATCTATCTTAGGCTTTTTACTGTACCAGTGACCACAGGGAAGTAATACATGCAGTGTTATACTCTAGTCTAGTCCATGGTGTAGTATATTGTTGAATACATACAGTGCTGACACAACTTTCTCCTTGCTGTGTATGAGGCGACAGAGTTATTATGCGATTATTACATGTGTTATATGCGGATTGGCTATGTGGAGAAGAATGATTGATCATATACTGAATATGAGGCAGTTGTGACTGATACTTTATGGAGTTCTATGATTTTATTTTATATATATATATATATATATATATATATATATATATATATATATAGGGAACACTATAGCTTAGGATGTGGTATTTCAGTGTTCCCTTTCTTTTTTTGAGCAGTATACAGTATAGTGTCAATTATCATAGATGTGGGAATATTGTGTAACTGTAAATATTGACATTATACAGAGCTGTACACACTTGTGGTGATGGTAAAACTTTGGAACTAGAGAGCTGCTGTTTTATACAGGGTTCCATAACGCACCTGTAGCAATGCTAGAACTTTATATGTCTGGTGTAAGAATGATTAGCGTTATTTTATACCACACACCTATAGCACTGACACAGCTTTCCAGCTGCTCATGTGTTCATTTGCAGTGTTTTTCCACCTGTAGCAATACATACATCAGCAGTGTCATTGTACAGGGTCGCAGCCTTCTGTAGTGATGATTGGACTCTATGTCTGCTGCATTTATTACTAGTGTAGGATACTGTACACCTGGAGCAATGACACAAAGTTAGAAGTGTGGTGGATAAATGTGCTTTGTTTTCATACAGGGTTACACTCTATACACCTGTAGCAATGGCAGAACTTTATATGTCAGGTGTGTGAAGTGTAGGATACTATACACCTGTAACAATAGCAAACCCCTATATGTCTGGTGTATGACTTAGTAGTGTTGTTATACAGGGGTATATCCTTGTATATTAGTGATGGGCTCTGTAGGGTGAGGGGTTGTAGTGTTGTTATACAGGGGTATATCCTTGTACAGTAGTGATGGGCTCTGTAGGGTGAGGGGTTGTTGTGTTGTTATACAGGAGTATATCCTTGTATATTAGTGATGTGCTCTGTAGGGTGAGGGGTTGTAGTGTTGTTATACAGGGGCATATCCTTGTACAGTAGTGATGGGCTCTGTAGGGTGAGGGGTTGTAGTGTTGTTATACAGGGGTATATCCTTGTATAGTAGTGATGGGCTCTGTAGGGTGAGGGGTTGTAGTGTTGTTATACAGGGGTATATCCTTGTATAGTAGTGATGTGCTCTGTAGGGTGAGGGGTTGTAGTGTTGTTATACAGGGGCATATCCTTGTACAGTAGTGATGGGCTCTGTAGGGTGAGGGGTTGTAGTGTTGTTATACAGGGGTATATCCTTGTATAGTAGTGATGGGCTCTGTAGGGTGAGGGGTTGCAGTGTTGTTATACAGGGATATATCCTTGTATATTAGTGATGGGCTCTGTAGGGTGAGGGGTTGTAGTGTTGTTATACAGGGGTATATCCTTATATAGTAGTGATGGGCTCTGTAGGGTGAGGGGTTGTAGTGTTGTTATACAGGGGTATATCCTTGTATAGTAGTGATGGGCTCTGTAGGGTGAGGGGTTGTAGTGTTGTTATACAGGGGTATATCCTTGTATAGTAGTGATGTGCTCTGTAGGGTGAGGGGTTGTAGTGTTGTTATACAGGGGCATATCCTTGTACAGTAGTGATGGGCTCTGTAGGGTGAGGGGTTGTAGTGTTGTTATACAGGGGTATATCCTTGTATAGTAGTGATGGGCTCTGTAGGGTGAGGGGTTGCAGTGTTGTTATACAGGGATATATCCTTGCATATTAGTGATGGGCTCTGTAGGGTGAGGGGTTGTAGTGTTGTTATACAGGGGTATATCCTTGTATAGTAGTGATGGGCTCTGTAGGGTGAGGGGTTGCAGTGTTGTTATACAGGGGGACCTACAATCCTTCTGTAGTAATGACACCGCTCTCCATGTGCAGATCCTGACGATCTAGTGCTAATCAGATAACTGCTCTTGTAGTCCTGTTCTTCTGTTGCACCCTGACACTTCTTCCATCAGTGTGACACTGGCGGCGCTGAGCGCTGTGTCCCGGCCATTGCTCGGTGCCTTCCACTGTGTGCCGGTGACGCTTTCTCCCGCGGTCTGAGCTCACAGTCACTGACGTTGTTTCCCGGTGTTTGTCTTGTGTCCCCGCAGGAAGAGCCGCGCTTCGGATCTACACCCCTGGCCATGCTCGCAGCCACCTGTAACAAGATCGGCAGCCCCAGCCCGTCCCCGTCCTCCCTGTCGGACAGCTCCGGCTCGTTCGGGAAGGGGTTCCACCCGTGGAAGCGCTCCTCGTCCTCCGGGAGTTGCACCCTGGGCTCCAGCTCTCTCTCCGGTTTCGGGGTCGGCGGCTCCTCCAGAGGCGGCTCCTCATCCTCCAGTGCAGCGGCTGCGGCGGCGGCGGCGGCAGCGGCGGCGGCTGCGGCTGCCTTGGTGTCGGACTCCTTCAGTTGCGGAGTTTCCCCGGGCTCCAGCGCCTTCTCCCTGACATCCTCCGGAGGTGGCGGCGGAGGGGGGAACTGTCCGGTGTCGGCCGCCTCTCCTTTTGCTAACGAGTACTCTGTGTTCCCGGTGAGCGGAGGATCCCAGGAGGCGGCGGCGGCGGCAGCAGCGGCGGCAGCAGCCTCCCACCACCACCAGCCGGTCTTCCTGTCCAAGGTGCACACGTCTGTGGACGGCCTGCAGAGCATCTACCCCCGGGTCGGGATGGCGCACCCCTATGAGTCCTGGTTCAAGCCCTCGCACACCGGGGACGTGAGCGCCGCAGCTGCCGGGGGCGCCTCCAGCTGGTGGGAAGTCGGGGCTGGCTGGATAGACGTTCAGAGCCCCGGGGCCGGGACAGCCCTGCACCCCGGCTCCCTGCAGAGCTCCCTGCACTCCCCCCTGGGCGGATACGGCTCGGACTACACCGCCGCCGGCTTCGGACACTTTACTACTGGTGGGGGCGGAGGAGCCGGGACTGGGGGAACTGGAGGAGCTGGAAATGCGGGCACTGGGGGGCCCCCTGGAGGCCACCTGCTGAGCCCCGCCGGACAGCATCTGATGGACGGATTTAAGCCGGTGCTGGGCCCCGGGAGTTACCCTGACCCGTCCTCCTCCCCACTCTCTGCCAGTGCCATGCTGGCGCCCTCCGGCCCTCTGGGGGGCTCCCCACGCTCCTCAGCCCGCCGCTACTCTGGAAGAGCCACCTGTGACTGCCCGAACTGCCAAGAAGCGGAGCGGCTGGGCCCCGCGGGGGCGAGCCTGCGGAGGAAGGGGCTGCACAGCTGCCACATCCCCGGGTGCGGCAAAGTCTACGGTAAAACGTCCCATCTGAAGGCGCACCTGCGCTGGCACACGGGGGAGCGGCCCTTTGTCTGCAACTGGCTCTTCTGCGGCAAAAGGTTCACCCGCTCGGACGAGCTGCAGCGCCACCTGCGCACCCACACCGGGGAGAAGCGCTTCGCCTGCCCCGTGTGCAACAAGCGCTTCATGCGCAGCGACCACCTGAGCAAACACGTGAAGACGCACAGCGCAGGGGCGGGCGGAGGAGCGGGCCCCGGAGGGGCGGGCACTGGGGGCAAGAAGGGCAGCGACACCGACAGTGAGCACAGTCCCTCCGCCAGCCCGCCCTGTCACTCCCCGGAGTTGTTACACAGCACGGAAAGGAACGTCTTGGAGTGAGCTATGGAAGTCATTCTGTAATGTGAATGCCCCCCTATACACCCACCTGGAGAATGACCACAAGTGGAGCCCTCTCTAACCCATACTGTTGACATTAATAAACCTGGAACCAGCCCCTCTCCCCCCATACACTTATAAAACTTTGGAGCTGAGAGGGGGCGTTAGAGGGTGCCCCCCCCCCCCCCCCCCCAATTACTGTGCCCTCCAGTAAATTATTGCCAGAACTGAACTGTATGGTGAAGTATCTTACAAAGCAGCCTGGAAGTTCCATCAGGACCAATGGACAGCACTGGCCTCACTGTCTGCCCCATGGGAGCCCGGCTGCTGCCTGTAGGGGTCTCAGTTCTCCGCCAACAGGTAATCCCAATCTGTTCACTGGACTCTGCTGCTTTATGGCTTTATACTTCTAGGCAGACACCTGTTTGCAGTGGACATTTTTTCACAACTCTGCTTAAAAAAGGGCAAAAAGCCCGAAATCTTGTAATATAATGGTTAATGTTAAGGGATAAGATGTTTATTGATAGGGCAAAGCCATGACCTGGAGATTATATGGAGACTTAGAAATGTCCTTATTTCCTTTAATATCATCTTATAGGCCTATATACATCTTATATAGCCCCCCATCTCCCCCACTAAGCAATTTACTGCCCACCTCTTGGCCAAAGGTCCAAAGTCTAAAGATATAGTATATAAACTGTCCCTAGCACTGGATCCACTGACAAGGGGTTAAGCTGGCTTTAGACTGAACGATTTGGTCGTTAGATATTGAAGCGATCAGATGAGATCAATCGAAAACCCGACAATTGATCACGATCGTATATTTGATTGATCGTATGTGGTGTAGTTCCGATCTCTCCTGCATTGGATCAATCCGGATTCATGGGCTGACACTGGTTCTGTGTAGGGCCAGCTCCGCTGACATACAATGGGGGCCATCAGTATAGTATTTTTCTTGTACATTCATTACAGTAAATATATATAGGAGTACAGATGAGTTTCTTTGTTGCAGGTGACTGCAGTCTCTCTCTCTTTTTTATTAATATAATTCTAATTATTTGGTTCCTTGAAGTTGCACTTTGAGGGGCTAGTTTTGCTTTGACTATGACTTTAGATAGGTATGAATCGTATGTCACCCGTGGTGAATGAGCTGTCAGTGAGGACCGTGCCGGGTTTTCTTCACCAGTGGGTGAGGCACACACACTCGTGTATTCCCTAAATGTGGCAGAGTGACCCCAGCTGTCTCTGGCCTGTGTATCTCCTGCTTCACTCCCCATCCCCCCCATCACTGCGTCCATACAAGTGCTGACTGACACTACAGCTAGAGGTTGCAGCCCCTGCAGACTGGACTCCTTGTTGTAATGTTCAAAGAATTTGAATATTTCACATTGAAATGGAAATAATAATAATAATAAAAAAAAAAAACTTTCACTGAGACGTTTTAGATTGCATTATAAATGCATGAGATGTAATTGGTTTTATTTGTAATATTTTAAATAATGGTATTAATAAACTCTGGAAAAAAAAAGGATCAAAATTGTGTTTGTTATTCTATTGCGTTGATATTGACTGCATTGTTTGTTTGTTTTCTTCTCAGTGTGCTGTGAACATTACTTTTTCATGTGAGGATGAATTAATAGTATAGAGGAGACCAGAACTTTATTTAATTTATTAGTTTAATTTGATTAACATTTGTGGTGATATTATTATTATTATTATTATTATTATTATTATTATTATTATTATTATTATTGCTACTAATGATAATATTCTTACAGGTTTCCTAATGCAAATAACATAATCTCATGCATGTTAATTTCCACCGTTGTCTACTTGGTTTAATGTCAATTGTTTAGGTTATTTTATATAAGAAATTAAGTAATGTTTATTTTTTAATATAATAATTTATTATATGTATTATTATTATTATTATTATTATTATTATTATTATTGTTATTATTATATCATTCTTAAATTACTTTCCATTATGCCACTAGTACAATTACAATTCCCCTTGAGATTATTTATATTTATTATTATTATTATACAATTTTTAAATTACTTTATATTATGCTACTAGTACAATTAAAATTCCCCATGCTTGAGATTATTTATATTTTATTATTATTATTGATAATAATCGTCATCATTATACATCTTTCAGCAAACTTTTTTTTTTACATAAATAGCTAGTATAAATGTATAACCTAATGCACAATGACAACTATAAGCTATCTCAGCATTATAAGTGCAGGATTTTCTATAGGGTTGATGATAAATACCTTTCCCTTCAGGCTTAGCAGGTGACTAAAGGTCACTGTATCCTGACAATCTAAAACATGGACAGCTTCTTCTAATGACTGCAGACCAGGGCCATTCAGTATGATGTCTAGAGATGATGGTTGGGGCAAGATTTCATCTTTTTTATTCTCACATTATAAGGGAAACCTTTCCTGAGACCAGAATCGTGGAGTGTGATGTCCAGGGGTCGGCATTATTACCTCCAGTGGCCACCCTGTCATTTAGGGGCAATTACACTCAGCCAAGGGCAATTCATGGAAAGGGCCAGGAAGTTAAGATGAAACAATCCTTTTACATTCCTGAAGGGTAATAAATTGAGTTTGTGTTGTATTAACCTCTTTGTGGCTGGCTCATCACAGTTTCGGGAAGTTTTTCACCCATACTATCATTTCTTTCACTGAACTGCTATTATCACTACAACCATACTACTGCTACTAACAATAATGAAAAATAAGGAATATAGAAGACATGCTAACGAAATCTGTAACCAGAAATAGTTGATTTGGTTGGTTTCCCTCTTTTTAACTCTTCCTCCATGGTTACCATTATTCTATCTATCATCTATCTATCTATCTATCTATCTATCTATCTATCTATCTATCTATCAATCTAGTAGAAATTGGTCTATTCTTCCATATAAAAAAGTCACTGAACGTTTCCGTTTCCAGCTTGAATAAGGTTCCACAGGGATCCGAAACCTTGTATGATTTTCTGTCATAAGGTAGATGAAACTGTCTTATCTTATTTTGTAGTGCTGCCATTTTTTGTATTTGCTATTCAGAGGATCTGGTCGAATGGTCTGAGACTTGCAAATATATATATTTTTTTGCTGTTAGGGTGCCTATTATCTATCTATCTATCTATCTATCTATCTATCTATCTATCTATCAATCATCTATGTATCTATTATCTATCTATCTGTCTATCTATGTCTCTATTATCTATCTTTTATCTATCTCTCTATCTATATATCTATCTATATCTATCAGTCTATGTCTCTATCTATCTATCTATCTGTCTATTATCTATCTATCTATCTATCTATCTATCTATCTATCTGTCTCTATCTATCTATCTATCTATCTATCTATCTATCTATCTGATCTATAGAATACACATATATAGATAAGAAAGAGTAATCACTAGCCATGTAGATAAGATACAGGCAGCAGTTCTCCTCCTCACCTGGGTCTGACTTCAGTTTTATCTGTATTCGGGAATATGCGCCAATTGTGGCTCAGCGCCTAAACTGAGGGAATAAATCTTAATTTTTTCTTGTTTCTATAAAACTAAACAGATTTATTTTTGTAGTCTAAAACTCCGGTTGCCTTGTGTGCAGTGAGATCCCTCAGAGCTGGGCACCCGCTGGATACTATATATATATATGGTATATACTATATACCAGCGGCCGTGAGTCACACCCGGGGATTACTCATGGCTGCAGTCTCGTTGTCATTTATTGGGTGCTAGCAGTCACTTTCCGGGTGTCTGAGTCACTGACTCGTCTCATATCACAGCCCGGGACCTGTCACCTGCTGTCACCCTCGGGTCACCCGGCTGTCCATCATCCCTCCGCCCTGCTGCGCTTTATTTCGGTGTAATCCGTGTAATTATATAAAACTCGGCGCAAGTCACTGCGCAAAAAAGGCGCAAACTTAAAAACAAAGCAAAAAGAAAAGACCCAATAGGCAAATAAGAATGCGTCCATACCAAGCTGCCGCCCGACATAGCAGACGGCAATGGTGGAAGGAATCAGAAGGGAGCTGCTTATAAACCGACCCTCATCAGATAGCGGTAATATGAGACACCGGCCGCATTGTAGTAAGATAAAGGTTATAATCTACAAGGAAGGATAAATCCCGAAATCTATCTTCTCCTACTGCTCGGAGGGGTCGGGACTGTGGCGGACCCTCCCTCCTCCATGTCCCCTCTCCGCAGGGGGTCGCTGGCCTCTGGGGGACAAAGGATGAGAGACCCCTGTGCTGTTGTTCCCGGGGCTTGGAGAGGAAATCGCCATTCTTGTCCTGTGAGGATTAAAGGGCTCCGACTGTCACCTCCTCCATTCACCGGTGGTCGCACTGCGCCCCCCGCTTCCTCCCGGGCACTCAAGCAAGTGCTGACGATACAATGCCTGCATTATGTGAGTGCGGGACAGAGAGGAGCTGCCCAGGGTCAGTGCACTGCATGAGAGCCTGCAATGGGCTAGTCCTGAACCTCGCTACTGCACCTGGGAGCGCTATAGTCAGGACAGACAGAAGACACTACATGGTGTGTGACCCAGGCAGGAGGACTACAATGTACAGATGGCATCATTGCTGCACAGGAGGATGGCAGATATACCGCTCTAAGAAGTAAAGGGAGCACACAGCCTGCTGGAATAGGCTCTCTTTATTTGTTGGAGCAGTATATTCCCCACAATAGAAAATCCAGGACAAAACATATTAACACAACAACACATATATGTTTGTTCTCCTGCTTTACAGGGCTGCACAATAGGATATACTGGGAGAAATGGAATCTGTGCAAGTTCCAGCAATTACAGGTGTACATGTTACCTGGAATATGTCAGCCAGCAAGGAGGAAAGCTGGATACACAGCAATAAATGCGTGCTGTATAATATATCTGTGGTATATACAGCTCAAAAGATACAAAGGGAGCACATCCTACGACCTTGTGTTGTTTAAGTGTTCCCTTCATTTTTATGAGCAGTTTATATCTGTATTATGTAAAGAAAGCATATATGTGTTATATAGAGTATATGAGTATTATATAGAAAGAGTATATCTGTATTATAGAGTATATATGTAATATAATGATATAATTCATCTCTACAGCACCGACATATTCTGCAGCACTTTACATTTTAGTATTATATAGAAGGAGTATATCTGTATCATATGGAGAGAGCACTGTATATCTGTATTATATAGAATAGATCTGTATTATAAAGCAAAATTATACCTATTATATAGGATATGTCTGTATTATATATATAGAGTGCAGTATATCTGTATTATATGGCGTATACCTGTATTATAAAGAGTATATGGTTATTATATAGAAAGTTTATCTGTATTATAAAGAGAATATATCTGTATTATATATAGAGAGAGTATATCTGAATGATATATAACAAGTACTGTATATCTGTATTCTATAGAGAGAGTATATCTGTATTATAGAGTATATATGTAATATAATGATCATTTCATCTCTACAGCACCGACATATTCTGCAGCACTTTACATTTTAGTATTATATAGAAGGAGTATATCTATATTATATGGAGAGAGCATTGTATATCTGTACTATATAGAATAGATCTGTATTATAAAGCAAAATTATACCTATTATATAGAGTATGTCTGTATTATATATATATAGAGTACAGTATATCTGTATTATATGGCGTATACCTGTATTATAAAGAGTATATGGTTATTATATAGAAAGTTTATCTGTATTATAAAGAGAATATATCTGTATTATATATAGAGAGAGTATATCTGAATGATATATAACAAGTACTGTATATCTGTATTCTATAGAGAGAGTACTGTATATCTGTATGATATAGAGGATAGCTGTGCCTATATGCACATTATTACCTCGCCAGCACGTGTGGATCATTACTCTAAAGTCTATATACTGGTATGCCAATAATCTACAGGTTCTATACTATGCAGTATGTGGATAACTATTTTATACAGGTCGGGTTTCTACATCTATTTTACAGAATATGATGTCTGCATAAAATGTACAGACAGAAGGTGAGATGTGCAGCATGACATATTCATAGTCTGCACAATGTATGTGTAACAATGATACCAACACAGGTTGTCAGACTGGGAACACTTGCTGAAAAGTAGATGTGTGTCCATTAGGCTATGTGCACACGTAGATTTCGGTCCTGCGGATTTTTCCGCGCGGATTTCTAAAAATCCGCAGGTAAAATCTCAGGTCAAAAGACCTGCGGTTTAGCCCTGCGGTTTCACACCTGTACAATGGAGAAGGTGTGAAACCTCAGCGGAATCCGCACAAACAATTGACATGCTGCGGATTTGAACCCACAGCAAATACGCGCTGAAAAATCCGCAGCATGTGCACAGCGTTTTTCAGTTTACCATTGAAAACAATGGTACTGCACAACGCAGCAGAAACTGGGCCAGAAACGCTGCGGATCCGCAGCAGAATCCGCACCGTGTGCACATAGCCTTATATGTAGAAGGGTGACTATGATACAATACACAGGTAATATATAGAGCGGTGCTGGAAAGTTTGTGAACACTTCAACATTTTGTACATTTCTGCGCAAATTTATCAAAAAACCATTCATTTAGATTGTGAGCCCCATCGGGGACAGTGATGATGATGTGTGCAAAACTGTAAAGAGCTGCGGAATATGTTAGCGCTTTATAAAAATAAAGGTTATTATATAAAAAATAGAGATTATTATTATCAAAGAAGTCCTAAAAGTAGAGAAAGAGAACAAAATAAAAAAAAGAGTCAAAACTACTAGTCGTGATCCAATATCACCATATGTCTGTGAGTAGCCAAAGTATGTGAACCTTCACTTTCAGTGTCTGGCGTGACCCGCATTTACAGCAATACTGGCACCTAAGGTAATTGTTGATTAATCCTCAACATTGGCTTGGAGGATTTTTAGCCTATTCCTCCCTAAAAAAAACCCAGTTTATTCTCTGTTACATTGAAGGGTTTTCTCTTGTGAACTGTTCACTTCAGCTCTCCATAAAAATTTCTATAGGACTAAGGAGTTGCACGATTCAGATTCAGTCTGTTTATGCTGAAATCTAGAATATATATATATATATATACACACATATATGTAAAATATAAAGGTCAATTTATATACATATAAATATATATATATATATATACATACATATATAAACTGCTCAAAAAATAAAGGGAACACTTAAACAAAGATGTGAGATTTTAGTGCTGCCTTTATTTTTTTGAGCACTATATATTAATATATATATACTACACTGTTTATGTGTGTCTACATTACATAGGTTAAGTGACTGCAAGCAGTGGTTTCAGTGAAAAGTACTTTAGGCTACATTCTCATCATGAGGTTTTGGTGCGTTTTTGACACTGTGAACATAGCCGGAAGAATCCGGCCAGGGACCATAGCCAGAGACCAGACTAGTCCAGCTCTGCCCCCTAAACAACTTTTCCAATATACCTGGGTGTAATCATATAGGCAGGATCTGATTCTTCCCGGCTGTGGTTTGGGCAGCATGAATCAGGTGAAAGGTTCCCTTTAGTAAATTGACAGCTGGATGTGGCGCCCATTCATGCACAATTTCTTTACGCTTTTAGAAGATTCAAAAAGGCGGGCTACAAAATGGGCAGACTGCAAAGCCAAAAAGATAAGTAAAATGAGAGTATTTCACCGAAAAAGTGGACAAAGGACCCAGCAACTATGCACAGCTAATACATAATTAATACATAATTGATCCTTCATTCTGTCATCTGTTTATATCCAGCCAGCACTGTTTCTATGACAAGGTGGCATTCCTTACTTCTCAGGAAAGGAGGCCATTTACCAACATTAAAGGGGATTCTTTACAGTAAGAGCAGTGACACTATGGAACTTTTTGTAACAGGAAGCTGTCATTATGAATTCACTACAAGGGTCCTCGGCAACTTTATTGAATGTTAGGGCTAATTTACATTTACATTTAATTTACATTTTTGACTGCACTGATAGCTGTGTAATAAAAAGTTACTTTTTTTGGCTGTGCTTCATATACAGGGGAAGTTCAGGTGAACGCTATGAATTCACTAACAACGTTACAAGTTATTTGTGCCAGATTTCCAGAGATGGGGAGTGAATCCAGGGATTTAGGGTTCATTCAGTAAAAAGTATTACATGTCCATGCGCTCTCCATAGACATACAGGTTACCATCCGCATATCCTGCATTTTTCATGGATCCATTACAATTATAAAGAGAGGAAACTAAATTTGTCCTATATTATTCATTAAATTATTAATTTAAAATCCGGATACTATACACATGTACAGACATATGAATGCAGCATGGATTAGAAAAAAGGCCATAATTCTTTTTTTTCAGGACAAAAAATGGATGATTTTAAAAACGCTGTTGTGAGCCCAGTGTTAGACCCCCTTTACATGTCCTGGTAATTACTGTACCGGAAAAACCAGTACTGGTGGGATCCGTGGTCTGTGTCCATGTGCCATCCGTATGTACCTATAAGACATCTGTGTGACATCCGTGTATCTATTTTCTGTCCGTGTGTCTGTTTGTCCGCATGTCACATCCGTATATCTGTGTCCTGTCCATATCTGTGTGTCCGTGTGCTGTCAGTGTGACACGCATGGAATGAAGTGCAAAATCGACATTAAAGAGTGTTAGGTATTAAAGATGTTCAAAGATATAGATAGCAATGAGAAACATGATAGATGATAGATAGACATAAATATGTCAGTCTGCTATATAATCAGTGCTTTATGTTTTTTTTTAAAATAAATACATAATTAAAAAAAAAAAATGTGTGGGCTCTCGTGTAATTTTCAAAACCAGCAGAAGGAAAGCCGACTGCTGGGGGCTGATATTAATAATCTGTGAAGGAGCCTTAAATGTTACCAGGCTATTAATAACAGCTCAGAGCTGTTTGCTTAGTCTTTACTGGTTAGTTTACAAAGGGACCCCCTCCAAAGACAGCTTTGGGCTGATATAAATAGTCAGGGAAGGGGCCATGGATATTGGCCCCCCTTCCAGGCTAATAACATCAACCCTGATCAGTCCCAGAAATGGCGAATCAACAGCATGTGCCAAATCTGGCATTTAGCCTCACTCTTCCCACTTGCCCTGGTGCAGTGGTAAGTGGGGTAATAGAGTTAGGATTTATGTCAGCTTTGTATTGTCAGCTGACATCACGCCAAGGGGTTAGTAATAGAGAACCGTCTATAAGACGCCCCCTTACTAACCCCATAGTTGTATTGTAAAAAAGACAAGAATAAAGTCCTTAAATTGAAATAAACACACCTTACCCTCATTTTGCCATTTATTACTGTAAAAATAAAAATAATAAAAAAACATATTTCTCTCCTGCCAATAATGCCTTTGTCCCAAGCCATAATCCATCTCTGCTTCATCTGGCATGATGTGACCGTTCAGCCTGAAATCCAGAAGACACTGACCTGAGCGTCAGAGTGCAGGGATCCCTGAGCTTAATGTCAGCTGACAACACAAAGCTGATATCAACCCCAACCCTATTACCCTAATTGAAATTGCCATAGGGCAAGTGGGAAGAGCATGATTTGGTGCATCTAATGGATGCACCATTTCTCAGGTGGCTGAGTGCTGATGTTGGTAGCCTGGAAAGGGGATGGGGTGCAATATCCTTGGCCCCTTCCTAGAATATTGATATCAACCCACAGCAGTTTGTTTAGCCTTTGCTGGTTAGAATTTAAAGGGGACCCTACATCATTATTTTCTGGGGTCCCCTGTAAACTTGCCAGTGAAAGCTAAGCAAACAGCTGTGAGCTGTTATTAATAACCTGGGAACATTTTGGGATCAGGATACAAATCCAGCTCACCAGACATAGCATTTCAACATCGGAGCACGAGACCGCTGTGTCAAAGCGCACAATCCAAGGCAATGAGAAAAAACTTTGTCCAGCTCCACGATGTAGTGAAAAATATTCTTTATTCACTCAAGAGTGCTTAGCCACTCGAAACGCGTAGATCGATCGCATGCCTTGTAACTCATGCTGGCTTTTAAACCTCATTTCTATTGAGTGAATAAAGAATATTTTTCACTACATCATGGAGCTGGACAAAGTTTTTTCTCATTGCCTAACATTTTGGAACACTGTCCCCTTTCACTGAATAGTAACATCAGCCCCCAGCCATGGGCTTTCTCTTTGTTGGTTATCAAAATTACACGTGAGCCTACACAATTTTTTAAAATTAATTATTTTACACACGATGTACTCAGTGGGTGCTGAATACAACTCCCATCATTGTCGCCTGGTTGCGCTGATCTCAGGGAGACCAGCCGACAATGATGAAAGCTGCCTTCAGCTTCCGGTGCCTGGGAACAGCATGAACTGTACGGCTTTTTCCCAGGTGCTGGAATATGTCATGCTGATGACACATGGATGTCAGTGTGTGTGCAATGTGAAAGTATGCAGCACACATTTTGTCCGTGGTGCGCATAAAAAAGAAATCATAATTAAGGGTGAATATTCACCGGAAATGCGAGTGTTATGTCAAAGCTAGATCACCTGTCGTTGTGACTTTTATGTCCTGTACATGGATTTCATCTAAGTAAAGAAGAATCTATTCGTAAAGCTGGACTATTTCTTCATTTACAGTACTAGAAGACCTAGGAAAAAAACAGTTGCAGTGGTTGGCTTAAGGGGGTTTTACGCTAAGCGATATCGCTAGCAATATCGCTAAAATGTCACTGGTTTTGTGACGTTATAGCGATATTGCTAGCGATATCGCTATGTGTGATACTTACCAGCGACCGGCTCCCCCGCTGTCCATCGCTGATCGCGCGAGAATGTCCGGCTCCATTTCTCGTCGGGCGCTTCCTGCTGAGACTTCCTGCTGTGACGTCCAGCGACGCGTGGAGGCGAGCGGGAGGACGCAGGATCGCTGTGTGTGAATGGTGAGTATCGTGCGCTGCGTCGCTGCTGAATCGCTGTGAGGTCTTTCTGTATGAAAGCTCACTAGCGATCATTTAGCGATGCACCAGCGATCCTGACCGGGTGGGATCGCTGGTCGGATCGCTGGTGCATCGCTAAATGTAAAAGGGCCTTTACTATGAAGAATGAATGGATTTCCCGTGGATAAGCGTGCCTTTTTCTAACAATCAGTGGGCTCCCTTTTGTAGGACCCCTGCAGTGGACAGGTGATAATGTCTCCTCACTGGACAGCCACTTTAACAATAAGACAGTTTTTAGTAAGTTCCCATGCCCCCTCCAGTGGTGGCTTCAGGTAGTCAATATTTCATGTTTTATATTTTTACCTACGTAAGAGACTTGGAGTGCTGTATCTGAAAAATAAAGCCCGGACAACAGTAAAGATACAATAATATATCAACCAGTATAGGATTTTGGACAAATATAGGGCATTTAAAAAGGTGAAGATTCACTTTCAGCTCTTGATATTATTTAGAAATTGGTTGAATAATGATGTTAAAATCTTTGACTTTTTCCCCACATTCTGTAAGGGGTTAAAAAGACTGGTACATGTCCCTACCCCTTTAAGCACCTTTTGATGAAGTAAGAGTGTGACCACACTATGTAAATGTGATTTCAATCTGCTGTGTATATGTATCTATATGTTGTGTAGATAGGGTTGCAGGATGACTTTAATACGCCTTGATTGTGTATGTCTTAGGCTGTATATAATGTTATGTCTTCCATGTTTCTAAATGTACATATTTCTATTGTGTCATGTAATGTGTTATAGCAGTACTCTTATTAGCACACTTGGTGTAGTATGCAGTTCAGCCACTAGAGGGGGGCATGTTAGAATACTTTAGAGAAAAGAACATAGAGTTAGGAACTAGTTAATATAGGAGGGGTCATGGTGGTTAAGACAGGAGGACTTCCTGATTATAGTCAGTCGGGCCACGGTGCCGAAACCATCTGGACGGGCTACAGAGCCCGGATTAGAAGCACTGACCACGCAACGTTTGTTAATGGAGAAGCCCAGCCATCCAAAGCAACAGGCCAGAACAGCAGCAGGTTACATCAGTATTGGAACAGAGGCCAAGGACAAGGCCAGGGCAGTATGAGGACGCAGGTGGCTCCATAATGTGGCAAATCTGATGCCCTCAGATCCAGGATGAAACAGCTGAGGGAACCCCTAGGTGAAGTGAGTTTTGACCGGGAGGATGCTGTGTCACCGCAGGAGACAGTACAGAAGGGCAGGCCGATCACCATGTGGCAGCTGACTTCGGAGGCTGATAGTCTCATGTCTGTGGCGAAACAGGCTAGGGAATGTCTAACCGTAGCAGAGCTGAACAGGGAGGATGCTGAGGAACCGTATGAGACAGTCCGACCCGGGTACGTGCTGTGTGACAGAGAGAGAAGTGCAGGGAAAGAGGAAGAAAAGTACAATGTGGAACCTGTTGTTAATGCTGTGAAGAATATAGACCTGCTGTGTAAAGAAACCAGTAAAGTTGTTCATTTGAAAGTTGAAATGGACTTTGTCTCTATTCATGCGGAACCGTCTATAGGAAAGCCTTCAGCAACGCAGAGAGGAACCTGATGGCGCAGAAAGTGAAGCCACAGGTATGCAGAGTAATGGACACTGTTATTATATGATGGGAGGTCAGGACGCACCGGAACCGTTAATCTTGGCCATGACTACGGCCCTGGCCCTACCTCACAATTCCACAATCCACTGTTTTCATATGATGGGAGGTTAGGACGTGCCTGAACCGTTAATCTTGGCAAAGACTACAGCCCTGGCCCTCCCTCACAATTCCACAATCTGTAATGTATGGGCACAAACTGACTGGTAATGGATGTTGGGGTAGTGAGAAGTTAAGCACAAGACTTTAACCTGTCATCCTTGGATTAGTGCCGCTAGATGTGTCTGCTTGCAGTTGTCTCTCTCCCTGCCTATTAGAATAACAGGCCAAACATCCATGTGGATGGGGAAGATCGACCGACAAGTATCCTATGTGTAACTGTAAAGCTTTATAAGATCCATAGATAAAGATCAGATAAGGCAAGGGTGAGTGCACACAGTGCGGATTACACTGCAGATTTTTCCGCGCGGATTTGCAGGTAAAACCACAGGTAAAATGAACGGCAGTTTACCTGCGGATTTGTCTGCGGATTCCCCCTGCATTTTGACACCTAGACAATGGAACAGGTGTCAAACCGCTGCGGAATCCGCAGAAAGAATTGACTTCCTGCGGATTTAAAACCGCAGCAAATCCGCGCTGAAAAATCCGCAGCATGTGCACTGTGGTATTTAAAAGCCATTGGCTAACATTATACTGGACTCTGCTTGCGGATCCGCAGCAAAATCCGCACCGTGTGCACATACCCTTTCATACAGGATGATAAGACCACCTTTAATCAATCATTGTTCTGCAACCGTCTCATGAACGGTTGTTATCTGGGATGTAGCTTCAGGAGGGTGAGAATAGAGAGAGGGGAGGATGGTCATTTTTTTTATTTGGTGATTGGGGGAGCAATCTTAATAAGAAGTGGTATTATCATGAGAATGTATTTCTAAAGACATAATGCTTAAACTACCAGGAATGACAGCGGGACAAATCAGCTGAAAGTCGATTCTCTATATTCTCTCAAATTCTTGGGGAAATTCTTTTAATATTTATTTAACGCAAATCAAATTGCTGGTAAAAGTTTTTTTATCATGATCCGAAGTCTCGCCAGACCCCAAAGCATAAAAGGCGGAGGGGTTAAAAAATCTTAAAAATATAATCACCTTGCCCCTGACTCACCTGTCCAGGCGCTGGAGTTCCCCACCTGGTTCTCCACTCACTTCTTTCCGCCTTCTCCTGGTCTTCTCTTCCATTTTCAGCCTTCTTCCTTCAGCGCTCATTAGGCCTCGCGCAACGTCATGAGGCCACTGGAGCCCGAGTCAAAGAAGGAAGGGAGAAGGTAAGACCAAAGCCGGAGGCAGGAAGTGAACAGAGGACTAAGCAGGGAGCTATAGTGCCAGGACAGGAGAAGTAGATCTGAATATACTGATATTTTTGCTATTTTTTAAACCCCTTACCGACGCTATAAAAAAAATCAAGTAAAAAGGCGTCGAGTACACCGCCATTTTTTTTCTTCAACTGGGAGAATACAATAGCAAAAAAATCTGGTTCTCTGAAATCTGAATATCTTTGTGAAATTCGATTTGCTCCGACTTGCTCATCTTTATTGGAAGTAGATATTAAAGTATAAAATATATGAAAAAAAATATTTTTAAATGTACAGGTAAGAGTTAAAAACGTGTTGTTTAAAGAGGAGTGCAATAAACCATGCCAGCTACTACTGTGGAAGACATCCCACCATCTGTAGTTCTACAAAAAGTTAAATGTAGCGCGTGGAAAGTTCAGCCTCCTATAAGAGCAACATCGACCTCCGGTGGCCAATCCATGAAGTGCATGCTGCACTTATTACATTTTATGACATTTTTCTCATGTTCGTTTTCCCTATGTGAAGACTATATTAAAATATATATGTAAGATATATATATATATATGTTTTAAATAAGAGGTACTATCCAAAACTTTGCAGTCATTCTCCAATCTCACCTTGAATTTCTAACAATGCAAATGGCCATAAAATGTAAAATGTGAGCCAGAAGGCAGCCATATTGTCTAATAATGAAATTAATGAATAAAATAAGACATTCTTGGTAAATTATCAGATGTTCTACTTATTTTCCCCCCTTTTACATACGTTCCTACACCTTTTTCTTATCATGTTCATTATCATTATATTAATAAAAGTCTCTAATCCTTATGCTTTTATCATTTCTTTTTAAAGTCTATGTTAGTGAATTAACACCTCTAGTCAAAGTTAAAGTTTTTTTGCCGCTCGGAATCCGCGCGTGACATTGATTCTGCCTCGCTGATCGATAGCTTCTACGTTAAAAGCCAACAGGAATTGACTTTTCTATCTGCGGATAATTCACACACTTCTAACTGGTTTGTCAATAAGTGAATATATCTATTCAGAGGCCCAGCTGGCTTAGGAAGAAAAAAAAAAAGAAAAAAAAAAAAAGATGTTTCAATAAATACAAACACCCCGGGTGCACGCGGGTGTAATAGAAAATCAAGCCGGGGTGTTTTACATGATGTCACCGGCTCGTTTTCCCAGCTGATTCCACCTTAAATGCTTAAGCTCTTCTAGCTGATCGCTAATTAAATTTTCTTTCTTTGCGGATCACTTCTAATGGGCCCTGGGTAAAAGAATAATTATGCAGTAACATTTCATGGCTTGTTGACCGAGGAATTCCCAGTGAGCTGTAGTCAGCATTTTATACCCCAGACAGAATTCCCATGTGCTGCTCTGTGAAATGAGGCACCAACAGAGAGAGAGCAGATTAGCAGCAATGATCCCCTCTGCCAGGCTCGCCACACTGCACCAGCTCCACATTATCTGGAGCCTCGATTTATTACCTAACTCATAGGCTAATTTATAAAAAAAAAAAAAAACATCCGATTTTCAACCAGAATAACAATTCTTTTTTAGCCAAATGACACTCACTTTTATACATCTGCGGTTGTTAAAATTTACAAGGCCGAAAACAGTTTCCGAGGTTAATAATATGTCCGTAAAAACTGGATGCAACACAACAGGAACCCGAACCAAATAGACGCGTCTTTTCCAAAATACGGACGAGAATAGTGCACGGTGCCGTTTTTTTTTCCACTCGTAAAAAATGTAAAAAAATTTGGTCTTTTTTTTTTTTTAATGGACAGCACTAGTATAAAAAAATGATTGCGTGATTGGGTGTTTAATTGTTTAATGTAGTTTTTATAGTACAGAAAAGCTTCGATTCTGCACTTAAAAAGTAATTGCATTTTTTACATGCTCTTTTTTCTTTAGGCTTCACTTAAAATGCTCTGGAGAAAAAAAAAGCACCAAACCTGCACAGTTCAGCAGCGTCTTTAGATTCACAGTGGGCACAGTTTTCATGAAATCACATCCAATTTGATTGGCCAGTTAAATGCAGCAGAATTTCATGTGACCATGGCCTAAATGTCCAAGCAAAGTGGATGTTATTTCCTGAAAACTTCAGCCTCTGTGTGTCTATAGAAGCTGTTGTACAGTACAGTTTTGGTGCATTTTTTCTCTTGAGGGTACATTTCCACGTACCGGATTGTCTGCGCTTTGGATAGAGTGGAAAACCCGCTCCACTCAAAGCCTCGCCCCCCTCTGGCCGCGCAGTGATTCCGGTTGTGCTCAGTAAACACATCCGGAATCACCGCAGCTTAGCCGTAGAGTAGGCAGTTTACCTTGCGGAGACTGAGCGTCTCAGCGTTCAATCTGCAGCAATTCCTGAATGTTTCCTGACCGTGGAAACATGCCCTAAGGCTTCTATGTGGACCATGAAAAGACTTATGTAAAAAATAAAAGTGTTGCATTTTGTAAGAGCGGAATCAAAACTTTTCTGTGCTCTTAGAAAAGCATTAAAAGCGCTGCTTCACATCTGTACCAAACACACATCAAATAAAGGGGGAAACGTATAAAAGTAATACAGCAAACATACAATAATCAGAGAAGATTGCTATTGTGTCATGTGGTGCCAACAACATGGAGGAGAAAAGCATGTGAACCTGCTACATGTGAATCCAGCCTCAGTGCTATGTTTTTATTTCATTTTTTTAATGGGTTTAACGGAGAAAAAAAGATCAATCACACCATAGTGGCATTTACCAATCACCATAAATAGTCTGATCACTATGTTGTACTGTTTGTTACCATTGCAGGGACACCAAATATGAGAATGAGAAGCTACGCGCAGGCTCAGTGATGTCACAGCTAGTTACTGAGCATGCGCCGGCTGCTTCCATTCATTCCCCAGTAGTTTACAGTCAAAGCGGTCGCATTGGCAGTGCTTCAGCTGTAAACTGATTAACCCCTCAAGATGGATTTACGCCATGGGACTTGACTGTATGCTGGACAGTTAATGTATATTGTTGGTTTGTTATTTTTTGATTTTTTTACAGGAGAACAATGGCTTCGCTATGGGATTAGGAGTATAATAAAGATTTTAAAACTGTTTAGTGTATTCTTTCATTAAAATGTGTGTTCTTTTTGTGTGTGTGTTTATTTAACCCTTGAATAACTCTAGGATTAGTAATGGATAGGTGTCTTATTGACACCTCTCCATTACTAACCCGGGCTTAATTTCACCTTACAATAGCAAGGTGACATTAACCCCACTTGCCACTGCTACAGGGCAAGTGGGAAGAACCCGACAAAGCTCCAGAATCGGAGCATCTAATAGATGCGCCTTTTCTAGGCAGCTGCGGTATGCTGTTTTTAGGCTGTGGGGGCCAAGATCAATGGCCCCTTACCAGCCTGAGAATAGCAGCCCCCAGCTGTGAGTTTTGCCGGGTTGGTTTACAAACAGAGGGGGACCCCATGTCAGGTTTTCATTCATTCTTTCACTCCTGCTCTCGCTGTTGCCAGCAGAGAAGGAGAGAAGAATGACAGCCGCGTTCAGCACCAGCCACCAGGGAACAGCGCTTACAGTAGCAGCTTCTTCCCCGGCGGCAGTCCGTGAACACGGAGGAAAGTGTGAACTGTTCTCCGTGTGCACGTGTTCAGCACGTTTTGCAGACCATGTGCTCCCACAAACACTGACATGTCTCCGTGTTTTGCACACGGTCACACAGTCCATGAAAACACGCTGACATATGCATAGACCCATTCATTTGAGTGGGTCTACTTGTGTCAGTGTCTCGTGAGGAAACTGTCACTACACGTACCGGAGCCACTGACGTGTGACACCGGCCTAAAGAAACAAGTTTTCGGTTCATATCCTAGGGAGACTAGGTTTCAAGTAAAGAAGAGAAAATTATATGTTTGTGACTTTTTAATTTCATTTTTTAGTAATATTGTAGGAAGAAAAAAATCTGACTTTTATTTTTCCTCTAGAACACAGGGACATAGAAATGCACTACTGTGTACAGATAAATCTCTATGTATCAGTAAGGCCAGGTTCACATAGCGTTATGGCAGTCCATTTAACACATGCG
Organism: Dendrobates tinctorius; assembly: GCF_039654945.1. Taxonomy (NCBI): domain Eukaryota; kingdom Metazoa; phylum Chordata; class Amphibia; order Anura; family Dendrobatidae; genus Dendrobates; species Dendrobates tinctorius. Next base: position 23,164,490 of record NW_027361738.1, on the reverse strand, counting down.
TTAAATGGACTGCACTAACGCTACTCTTTTCTCTGATCGCGTTATGCGATTGCATTAGTGCAGATGCTCCATCTGCGCTAGCCGTGACGGACCCTCAAATGCTGTAGACCGCGTTCGAGGGTCCGTCACAGCATGACGGCACATCGCTAATGCATGCCGATTATGACATGCGTTAGCAATGCGCTATGTTATGGCAGTCTATGGGTGTGTTAACGGATGCGTTACATCTTGTTAATGCTGTTTGTAACGCAATCCATTAAATGGCCTGCTATAACGCTATGTGAACCTAGCCTAAGCCTGCATGTGAGTTCAGAATCTGCAATGCAACATCAAGTATAGAAAATTCTTCAGTTCCATTCATTGCATAAGTTTAGTTGCTGTCTGCGCTGGTTGAGGTTGTGGGTTTAATTCCTGTGGAGATTAGAATCAAAATAAAAGAAGACAATTGTTTAGTTAATTAATTGTAATTGGGAGAAGAGGAGAGATGCTGGCCCAGCCTCCAAGGAGGAGACACTGCGGAGTGATGAAGACGCCTAGAAAAGACATCACAGAGAGAAAGTGGAAGTCAGGACAAAGCCCTGACCTAGTGTAACTGCCCCCTGAAATTGGGACAGTCTCGCAAAGGTGAAGAGAAAAAAAGTTTCTTCATTATGACAGTGAAATGGTCATCTGAGTGTGGTACAATTTTTTTCACGGACCCATAGACATGAATGGTCAAGTGCCATCCGATTCCTGGAGACAAATTGTGCTTGCTGCGATTTTTTTCACTTGAACCACTCAGTCCAAGGAAAAAAACAGATGTGCACAGCATCATAGAATAACATGGATGCGAGTACTCTCAGTCAAAACTACAGATAGCACTCATCTGATTAGTGAGTACATTTGAGTACAATGAGTATTAGTATTAATGAGTATAAGTATACAATGAGTATTGAGTATTAATGATTACAATTGAGTACATAAAATCCATTACTTCTGTGAAACCTGTGGAGGTGTACTGCAAGAGAGGTAGGAGAGGAGGCGTCCTGGCACGCCTTCGGAGGAGAGGGTTCAGAACAGCTCTTCCTTCACTCCACTTGGCTAATGTCCATTCCTTATCTAACAAAATGGAGGATCTGAGCTTACTTTGTAACATGAGATCTGATATGGCCAATTCAGCTGCTCTTTGTTTTACTGAGACCTGGTTGAATGAGACCATCCCTGATTGTAGTCTGGATCTACCTGGATATATAGCCCTGGATATAGGGCTATATCTAGCCCTATATCTGCTATTAACCTGCAGATATAGGGCTAATCTGCAGATATAGGGTCAAACTGCAGGTTATTAATGTGCTATACCTGTGCGACCACCAGACTGAAAGCTTGAAACTTAATTTCCTCCCAGCAGCTTCTGGATTTCAGTCATAGAGGCGTGGTCCTCATGTCTTCAGTCAGCACTCTGCAACCATTCCCCAGATACTGATTGACAGAAGGCTGTGTACCGATGAACTGCAGAGTCAACTGTCATCTAGTTCCAGCGTGTGGTTACAACCGCTGCTTATTATGCAGAGGTGACTGAACCTCACCAATGTAACTGAAATCCAGAGGCTCCCGAGAGGATTAAAGTTAATTTCCTCCTGGTAGCCGGGCTTTCAGTGCGGTGACCACATGGCTTTAGAACAATATTAACCTGCAGATTAACCTTAAATGTTCAAGTTAGGGCTTTATTTATATGTCAAATTTTCATGTAAAACTGCTATCCGTGGTTTTCACAGATATCACTCGTACATGTGATAGTCTACAAGCCCATTCATATATATGAGGGTCTGATCAAAATTAGCAATACAAGTCTATGGATCCATGAAAAAATAAGACCTCAGTTCGACGCCATCCGAGTGATGTCTGATTTTCATAGACTGTCACATAGAAGAAAATGGAGATACTTTTTTTCCCAACGCTCAGTGGCATGTAAAAGTTTGGGCATTCCTGGTCAAAATTACTGTTATTGTGAACAATTAAGCAAGTTGAAGATGAAATGATCTCTAAAAGGCCTAAAGTTAAAGATGACACATTTCCTTTGTATTTTAGGCAACAACAAAAAAATTCTCATCTTTTACATTTTAAAAATTACAAAATCGAAAATGGACTGGTGCAAGTGTAAGGTTCAGCAAGGACCGTAGTCGTGGCCGAGGACTCTGGGGCAATGGAGTCCTGGCCTCCCCTCATAGAATAGACATGACAGTTTTCTGTCAGCATAGAGTCACAGTTCTGCTCAATACTTGAACAATGAACTTTACTGTTTCCTTTACACAGCGCATACATATTCACGCCAGCATCAGCATCAGGGTTGGCAATAGACATTTTCTCCTCTGTCCCTGTCTTTCCCTCTCTCCCACTAAGCTCGCTTCCGGGACGGACCGTGCTCTCCGGTCTTTCAGCATCAACTCTGCTCAGTCTTACTCCAGTAGGGGACCCTCTTAACCGTTTAGCCCCAGTCTCAAGAATAACAACACATGAAATAAGCTGCCACATTCTAAGTGACCTGCCTGTACTGCTTAGTCTTCTTCTGGCAACTGCAGACCCACTAAATCTGCATTGTCAGCACTTCTCCTGGTGTTACTCCCCGATGAGATACTGGCCCGAATTCTGTATGACTGGGCCCTTGACTTTAACGTTACGGAGCTCCTGCCCAACTGATTCAAATTCCAGATGCTCCCTGGCTTAACCCCTCCTACTTTAATTATTTACAAGCTGAATATCTCTAATCCCATCTAGTGGGCAAACTAGGGTACTACACTTTCCCTATCTATGAGAAAACCAAAAACAAAACAAATATCCTAAAATAAAAAAGCAAAAAATAAATTGCAAAAATTGCATGAAGGTAGTAATAATAATAAGGGTATTTAGTTAACATAATGTTGATCAAAATAATGTACAAGCCATCCCACCACGTCATGGCAACCCTTGTGGGACAGTCCTAACTCTTGTATTTAAAACCTTTCCACTTGTCAAGTGACGTAAATGTGAACAAGGACAGAGGGACTGAACCACCAGTAACAGCACAGGCCAGGCAGGATGGATTTTCCAACTCAGAAACAGGGCGGTCACACCCTTATATGCACAGAATGCACAATGAAACAATTGAGAAACTGGGTCTGAGCTGAAAAAGTAAATTAATGTATAAGGTTTTAAATATAAGAGTTAGGACTGTCCCACAAGGGTTGCCGCGATGTGGCGGGATGGCTTGTACATTATTTTGATCAAAATTATGTTAACTAAATACCCTTATTATTATTACTACCTTCATGCAATTTTTGCAATTTATTTTTTACTTTTTTATTTTAGGATATTTGTTTTGTGTTTTGTTTTTGTTTTTCTCTGTGTAAAGGTCATGTGTTCATGTGCATTTACATTTTGCATACACATTAATTTACTTTTTCAGCTCAGACCCAGTTTCTCACTTTCCCTATCTATATAACAGTGTCCAATGTTAAATACATATAACAGATAAAACAAATAGACATTTACATGGCATGTACAATAAATACAAATAACGTTAAAGCGAAAGGGTACATAACATCCGACATTAAATATATATATATATATATATACACGTATATATCTGTACACTTACGGACACTCCTTTGTGTCCCTTACACAAAGTTTGGCCACCCTTGCAGATTTATGTGCACAGACAACTTTGTCCAAGGTTTCAAACCTTAATAAGCCGGGAAGGGTTATGGCTTGTTCACTAACATCGTTAGGAAAGGCCAGCTGATGCAAATTTCCAAGCTTTATAAAAACCCAGCCTCCTCTAACCTTGTGCCAAAAAACATCAGCCTTGAGTACTTCTAAGCAGCTGCCTAGCACTCTGAAAATGAAAATGGTGGAAGCCCACAAAGCAGGATAAGGCTATAGGAAGATAGCAAAGTGTTTTCAAGTTGCCCTTTCCTCAGTTCAAAATGTAATTAAGAAATGGCAGTTAACCGGAACAATGGAGGTCAAGATAAGGTCTGGAATACCAAGCAAAATTTCAATGATAGCTGCTCATAGCATTGCTAAAGAGGCAAATCAGAACCTCTGTTTGACTACAAAAGACCTTCAGAAAGATTTAGCAGACTCTGGAGTAGTAGTACATTGTTCTACTGTTCAGAGACCTGCACAAATATGACCTTCATGGAAGAGTCATCAGAAGAAAACTTCTCCTGCATCCTCACTATAAAATTCAGTGTCAGAAGTATGCTAAAGAACATCTAAATGAGCCGGATGTATTTTGGAAACAGGTCCTGTGGACTGATGAAGTTGAAATGTAACTCTTTGGCCACCATGATCATAGCTATGTGTGGAGAAAAAAGGGCTCAGAATTTCAGGAAAAGAACATCTTGCCAACCATTAAGCATTGGGGTGGACCAATGATCTTTTCATTTTGTGTTGCAGCCAATGACACAGCAAACATTTCATGGGTATAGGGAACAATGGATTAAATGAAATTTCAACAAATTCTTGATGCAAACATAACAACATCTGTAAAAAAAAGCTGAAATTAAAAAGAGGATGGCTTCTACAAATGGATAATGATCCTAAACACATATCAAAATCCACAATAGACTACTTCACTTGTCTTTTGCTAGGGGGACATGTCAGGGAGTCACAAAAACACTGAACTTTAGGAAGGCAAAGTTTGACCAGCTTAGAGATGCCCTTAATCTGGTTGACTGGGACAATGTCCTCATAAATAAGACTACAGAAAATAAATGGGAAATGTTTAAGAACATCCTTAATAGGCACTGTAAGCGGTTTATACCTTGTGGGAATAAAAGGACAAGAAATAGGAAAAACCCAATGTGGCTAAACAAAGAAGTAAGCGGGGCAATTAACAGTAAAAAGAAAGCATTTAAACTACCAAAGCAGGATGGCACCGGTGAAGTTCTAAAAAACTATAAGGAGAAAAATTCTTTATCTAAAAAAATAATTAAAGCTGACAAAAAGGAAACAGAGAAGCACATTGCTAAGGAGAGTAAAACTAATCCCAAGCTGTTCTTCAACTATACCAATAGTAAAAGAATCAAAAGTGAAAGTGTAGGCCCATTAAAAAATTGTTAGGAAAGTATGGTTGTAGATGATGAGGAAAAAGCTAATATATTAAACACCTTCTTCTCCACGGTATTCACGGTGGAAAATGAAATGCTAGGTGAAATGCTGAGAGACAAAGAAAACCCTATATTAAGGGTCACCAATCTAACCCAAGAAGAGGGGCAAATCCAGATAAATAAGATTAAAATAGATAAATCTCCGGGTCAGGATGGCATACACCCACGAGTGCTAAGAGAACTAAGTAATGTAATAGACAAATCATTATTTCTTATATTTATAGACATTATAGCGACAGGGTCTGTTCCACAGGACTGGCGCATAGCAAATGTGGTACCAATATTCAAAAAAGGCTCTAAAAGTCAACCTGGAAATTATAGACCATTAAGTCTAACCTCTATTGTTGGTAAAATATTTGAAGGGTTTCTGAGGGATGTTATTCTGGATTATCTCAATGAGAATTACTGTTTAATGCCATATCAGCATGGGTTTATGAGGAATCGCTCCTGTCAAACCAATCTAATCAGTTTTTATGAAGAGGTAAGCTATAGACTGGACCAAGGTGAGTCATTGGATGTGGTATATCTTGATTTTTCCAAAGCGTTGATACCGTGCCACACAAGAGGTTGGTACACAAAATGAGAATGCTGGGTCTGTGGGAAAATGTGTGTAAATGGGTAAGTAACTGGCTTAGTGATAGAAAGCAGAGGGTGGTTATAAATGGTATATTCTCTAACTGGGTCGCTGTGACCAGTGGGGTACCGCAGGGGTCAGTGTTGGGACCTATTCTCTTCAACATATTTATTAACGATCTGGTAGAAGGTTTTCACAGTAAAATATCGATATTTGCAGATGATACAAAACTATGTAAAGCAGTCAATACAAGAGAAGATAGTATTCTGCTACAGATGTATCTGGATAAGGTGGGAACTTGGGCCGAAAGGTGGCAGATGCGGTTTAACAATGATAAATATAAGGTTATACACATGGGAAGAAGGAATCAATATCGCCATTACACACTGAACGGTAAACCACTGGGTAAATCTGACATGGAGAAGGACTTGGGGATCCTAGTTAATGATAAACTTACCTGGAGCAGCCAGTGCCAGGCAGCGGCTGCCAAGGCAAACAGGATCATGGGGTGCATTAAAAGAGGTCTGGATACACATGATGAGAGCATTATACTGCCTCTGTACAAATCTCTGGTTAGACCGCACATGGAGTAGTGTGTACAGTTTTGGGCACCGGTGCTCAGGAAGGATATAATGGAACTAGAGCGGGTACAAAGGAGGGCAACAAAATTAATAAAGGGGATGGGGGAACTACAATACCCAGAGAGATTAGCAAAATTAGGATTATTTAGTCTAGAAAAAAGACGACTGATTGGCGATCTAATAACCATGTATAAGTATATAAGGGGACATTACAAATATCTCTCCGAGGATCTGTTTATACCAAGGAAGGTGATGGTCACAAGGGGGCATTCTCTGCGTCTGGAGGAGAAAAGGTTTTTCCACCAACATAGAAGAGGATTCTTTACAGTTAGGGCAGTGAGAATCTGGAATTCCCTGCCTGAGGAGGTGGTGATGGTGAACTCAGTCGAAGGGTTCAAGAGAGGCCTGGATGTCTTCCTGGAGCGTAACAATATTGTACCTTACAGTTATTGTTAGGTTCTTTAGAAAGATGTAGATCTGGGGATTTATTCTGACAGAATTTTATAGGCTGAACTGGATGGACTATTGTCTTTTTTCGGCCTTACTAACTATGTTACTATGTTAGTATGTTAAAAGGCGCAAGCTGAAGGTATTACAATGGCCCTCACAGTCCACTGATCTGAACATCAGTGAAAATATATGGCTAGACCTCAAAATAGCAGTGCATGCCCGACAACCCAGGAATCTCACAGAACTGTAGAATTTTCCAGTGAAGAATGGCATCAAATCCCTCAAGCAAGAATTGAAAGACTCTTGTATGGCTACAAAAAGCATTTAGAAGCTATGATATTTTCACAAGGTGGTACTACTAGGTACTAATCATGCAGGATGCCCAAACTTTTGTATCGGCCCATTTATTTTAGATGTACCGTAGGTTCAAATTAGTTAATGCATGAAGTCTAGCCCTGGGGTCTGGTCAACATGCCTTAAATAATTTATTAAATAATAAATTTGGGGGTGAAATAAATAAATACTCACCATGCTGCTCACCTGTCCCATCGCTGCAACTCGGTGTCCAGTGCTCCAAGAGTCCTCACGCAACTATGTCCATGACTTTTACTTGGCCAGATGCAGTGTGGGATTGTGGAAGATGACACAAGAGAAGGAGCAGAGAACACATCTTACACTTTAATTGCAGCACTCACGTCACATTGGCAGCAATAGAACAACTATATTAGCATTGCAAATATGCAGATAGATATTTCAGACGTATATAACTGTACCAGTAACTTATCTACTGGGGAACAGGGGAGCAGAGAAGGTAGAGTGACTCTAATAGTGATGGACTTTTACCTGTTTTTGTATTGACCCAAAGTCAGATATACCGGATCTTCAGTGAGGCTAAATTAAGAGATAAGGCCATCATGTAATGAATGTTCGGAGAAAAGAATTCACACTTGTTGTGAGCAAGTCAATTTCTCTTTATTCACTTAAGAATGCTGCCTCTTATACCATTTACAGCAATGTAACTTTCATGGGTTTACCGCGGCGCCAGGAGCCAGAAGACCACAGCATCTGATTTTTCCTACTCCTGCACTGATAAGAAGCACTTCACCTTTTTATTAAATGGTGCATATATCTTTTTGCAGTGCAAGGGTTAATCTGCTCTATTGAGAGCTCCTGGAGCATTAAGGTTCTCAGCTGTGCACTGATTGTCACTCCCATCTACTATATAAACTGAGCCCTGGCTACCACTCATTGTCAGAGTAGCTTATGCTGCATGGCTGGAGGTTGTTGTTGTTTTTTATTTGAGAAGGCATTTAGTGAATTTATCTGTGACTGTTTCTAGATTTTGAGTCTGTGATAATTTCCTTTGTTCTCCTACTTTGGTTTAACCCCATCCTCCACTCCCCAATGTATTCCTTTGTTATAAATGTGAGTATGTTAGTATGTTTGGTATTTTTCCTTACCCCTGTTCGTATTACTTTGTTAGTCTTGTAGGTGGACTACAGCTTGGAGGTGGCAGGTCCGCACACTGTTGTTTTGCAGCACCCTAACACATCAGGTTTGAGAACCATGACTCCAGGCAACCCTTAGTGGAGCCTAAGATCGCTTTGCCTGTCAGGTTCTCTGTGGGGCGTGACAAGTTTTTTGTTTCAGGGAGACCTGTAAACTATACTTCAGGTTACGTCCTTGTTCCTCAGGAACTGAGGAGCAACGGGTGGAGATAATAATCTCTGACCATCAGGGTGACCCTCAAGCATGTGCATTTTCTTTCCCATCTGAGTCCCATTTGCTCCAGACGTGGAGGAATTTTTTCTGGCTCTGGGTAGTATATACAATGACCCCGTCCACGTCTCACTGGCTGAGTCCACACTATGTCACCTTCAGCAGAGAGACCAGCTGCTGGAGGGGAGTATTGCTCTGCATTTCAGAGGTGGTCCATGGACAGAAAAATGGAATGATCCCACACTCCATAGCCAGTTCTGTGAAGGGTTATCAGTAAAAGTGAAGGATGCCGTAGCTCTGTATGAGACAGTTTCCCTTGAGGAAGCCATGTCTCTGGCTATACGGGTGGATCACTGTCTTTACCAGAGATATAGGGAGACATTCCAATGTGCAGGTGGTCCGATGCCAAGGAAAATCTGGTCTGAGTCATCTCAGCAATTTGGTGGGGCAACTCTATCTGGAATGCAGTCTTTTGTTCGGTACAAAGGGGTAGCATGCTTTTGCTGTGGTAGATAGGGCCATTTCATGGGCACGTGTGCTTCACTATCTCACTGTAAACATCCACTGGAAAACTAAGGAGCCTGGGTTGCAGGGAGGTTAGCAACCAGGGTGTACATATCTGCTCTGTGGGTAGGATACAGTTTTTCCTGACTGCTGAAATTCATCTGGGCAAAAATAAGGTGGTTATTTCTGTCTTTCTGGTCAGTGGAGTGGGGTTTTACTTGATTGACACTAGGTTCGTCCAGTTCCAGGACCTCAAACCACATACACTTACCAGACCTATACCCATAATCACTGTTGACTATGCACCCTTGAGACAGGGGTATTTTCCGAGGGTTACATCTGCAGATAGGGACCATGCACCAGAAGGTATCAACTGTCATGTGCTAGAGGGCCTGCCCCTGCTATGGTTCTTGGACTTTCTTGGCTCACTCTGCACAAACCTCTGGTAGATTGGCGGACTCAGGAGGTGGTAAAAGAGAGTGAGTATTGTCAAGAACACTGCTTGGGCACCTGGCTTACAAGTGTGGATACCCAGTCTGTGCCTAATTACCTGATTAATGAACTTGGCACTCAACGGATGAAATTAGAAGTAATTTTTAATGCAGTCCAAAATATAGTACATACAATGCAGACGTTTCGGTCATGTATTGACCTTCACCAGTGTACTATAATAAAAATATAAAAGTAAGTACCCTATATAAAGCTAAACAGAACAGAAATTGTATGCATCCAACAATGCAATAAAGCATATTACAATAATAGCATTATGGAAGTTTCTCCAACGTTATACATCCATGGGTGGGGTCCCCTATAGACTGAAAGGGGAAGGGCCACTAGGATCAATCCCAAATCCTTAGGAATTGTCCAATTTTTCGGGCAATATATATTATATATAATATATTCATTAACATTTCTTTATATTCATACAACAGAAATAACTATTTATAGCGAATGTGAAAAGGGAAAAGGGTAAGGAAAAAGAAACGTACCCGACTGCAGTCAGAAGATATGTGCTCGAAGTTACTTAAAGAGTACAATGTCACTCAAACGTATGTCCTATTAGATAAGTAGTATAGGGTGAGTGGATTTATAATATGGAAAGAGGTGATTTTTCATTGTCAACCTATCTATGATTGTATTAAGGTGGAAAGTATTAGTGCAAGAATCCGGTATATACGGTAATTATTAGTTACAAACTTGTACCTGCGCCTACCCGTGCATATCTAATACCAGAAGATTGTTCTCCAACATGGTGTCCACCACTAGTCAAGGGCACATGTGAGTACAAACGCCGGGTGTAAAAAGGTAAGAGACGGGAATATGTGTGGTGAGTTGATCAATCAGGAATGCTCAGAATCAGGAGGTGATGACACTGGATATGACATCCGAGTATGCAGAGAGGACTGGAAGTGTCCTGTGAGTGTGTTCCGCTTGCATGGAGAAGGGGGTGAATGCATTCCAGTGCTGGAAGTCAGTGTGTTCCACTATCAGAAGAAACGTTCATGCGTTCCACTGTAGTTTGTGATGGTTAACTCTGTAAGGCTAGTTTCACACTAGCGTATGGGCGAGATGCGGAGGGCTGCAGACTTCCTCTGTGAAGCTCCAACCAAGGCCGCACTTCCTCCTGTCAGCTCCGCCTACTTCGACATGCGTACCCTATCTTTTGCATTGGGTACACAGGCCGTGCCGATGTATGCGGATGCCTCCGCATGTGTTGTTTTGACGGTGTGGCGACCCGCGCCGAACGCAACGTTCTTCTGTGACCTCTTGGATGAGTCACAAAAGTTTGGATCGGCCAGTCACTCCTGAGAAGGTTGACCACTGTTCTATTTTTTCACCATTTGTAGATAATGGCTATCACTCTAGTTTGCTGTAGTTTCAAAGAAATTTGTTTCTAATTTGTTCTTGAATTTTTTGGGATTGCAGCATGATGTCTAGTTTTTGAGGAACTTTTGGTCTACTTCACTTTGTTAGGCAGGTCCAATTTAATAGATTAAAAACAAAATCAGTGTGCAGAAAAAATGCACAGGATGACATCACCACCTGGTGAGCCTCCCAGCAAACAAATTCATCAACTCCAATAAATTATGCCATAACAAGAGAAACTAGAGTACATGGTGACAGCAAGAGAAATACTATTTGTATAAAAATATAAATGTTTATTTATGTATACAAAATATATAAATGATTGTACATAGTAAAACAGTGCACCAAGGAGCATACAAGCAAAACACAAGGGCCACCCCTCTGGCAAAAACAATCCCGTTGCAAGCAAATCCACAGGTCAAGTGACCAAAAGAAAAAGTGTATAAGGGGCAGGTCAGGAAGTTCCCATCATAGACCGCAACATGGCCGCGATATATCCTGAATAGCCAAGTTAAATAACTAAATGCCATGGGGGTGGACATTGGGCACCTGGGGCTCCCTCTCTGGCTTCTCAGATCCCGGTAAGCGGTACTATTTAGTTATTTAACTTGGCTATTCAGGATATATCGCGGCCATGTTGCGGTCTATGATGGGAACTTCCTGACCTGCCCCTTATACACTTTTTCTTTTGGTCACTTGACCTGTGGATTTGCTTGCAACGGGATTGTTTTTGCCAGAGGGGTGGCCCTTGTGTTTTGCTTGTATGCTCCTTGGTGCACTGTTTTACTATGTACAATCATTTATATATTTTGTATACATAAATAAACATTTATATTTTTATACAAATAGTATTTCTCTTGCTGTCACCATGTACTCTAGTTTCTCTTGTTATGGCCCAATTTAATAGATGTCTAGGGAAATTGAACTCATCTTCACAAATATGTGATAGACCGCACTTCATTTATGTTTTAAGGGAGGGAGTACCGTATTTTTCGCTTTATAAGACGCTCCGGATTATAAGACGCACCCCAAATTTTGAGGCGAAAAATAGGAAAAATACTTTTTTTTAATAAAATGGTGGTGCATCCTATAATCCATGCGTCTTATTGCTTACCAGGGGTGGTGATGGAGGAGGCCGGAGTGGAACATTGCTACTGGGATGAGGGTGTGTTTTGATGTGCAGGGTGCCGCTGCCGGTGTCTGATACTGCCGCCGCCCTCTGTCCCCTGATGCTTGCCACCACCGCCATTCTCTGTCCCCGGTGCCTGCTTGCCAACACCGCCGCACTCTGTACCCCAGTGCTTGCCACCACTGCCGCGCTCTGTCCCCTGGTTCTTACTGCCACCGCCGCGCTCTCCCCCGGTTCTTACCGCCACCGCCGCGCTCTGTCCCCCGGTTCTTACCGCCACCTCCGCGCTCCTGTCCCCCGGTGTTTGCCGCCATCGCCGCGCTCTGCCCCGTTCAGCGTGGGGGGTCTCTGCCGCTCCATGCCTGCTTTCCTGTGTCTTTCTTCCTGGAAAATGGCCGCCGCGCATGCGCAGATGGACATCTCGTCACTGAAATCTCGGGAGACAGGCGCGTGGCGGTGGCGGTAAGAACCGGCAGACAGCGCAGCGGCAGCATCAGGGCACAGAGTGCCGCGGCAAGTACCCTCAGCGGCAGCGCAAAGGTATATCCTCTTTGTAAGACGCACCCCCTTTTTCCCCTCAATTTTGGGGGAAAAAAAGTGCGTCTTACAAAGCGGAAAATACGGTAATCACTTTTTCACACATGACCCTTTAGGTTTGGACATCTTTTTCTTTTTCCCTTTTTCCCTTAATAATAAAGACCTTCATTTAAAAACTTTATTGTTTGTTTATTTGTGTTTTCTTTGACTTGCAACTATTTAGCATATGATTAGTTATACAGATTATTGTCATGTCACTACATTGTTACTGTATTGCTTTTGATAGTGGAAAGATCTTGTTATTCTTGTATAATACAAATTCCTTGTTTTCACATTCCCTAATAGCTGAGTGTGTCAATAGGCTGATTCCCAAGTGGAAGGTCACTGACTCGAATTGAGGAGCAACCATGTAGAAGGTTTCCCACGGAAAAAGAAACAGCATCAGGCAACTTATCGATAACGGTCCCTCAGCTAAGAAAATGGAAACTGCATCGTGTGAGTGCCATGACAGATAGAAGAATGCAAAATGAAGTCCGTCCATCTATTCAAAAGCTGACGTGGGCATCACCTCTTGACGAAGCATTTCACCGCAAAATGTGTGTTGGGTGAGGTGGGCTCCTGGATATCTGTCCATCTGGTAACTAGGTGCAATATCAATTAATCTTACTTCCTTGGTTCATTTTGTACATATGCGTTTTTGATACTCTATGTTTGATATGGGTTAAGAGTGTTGATTTGTTTGACCCACTTGCTTACCTTGCTAAAATATTGGTGAACCTATATTTTATATGCATGCAAGTAAATAAAATCGAAGTTTTCTCTTAAATATGACATGTTATGCATATTTTGAATGCACGTTTTTCAGTGATTATTAGAGATGAGCAAACCTTTCAAGGTTCAGTTCGCTCGGCGAATGTCCCGATATCGGATGAACATATTCGGCGAAGAGTTTGACGAACATATCCAAACCCCATTGAATTCAGCGGAAGGACAAACCAAATGCATAAACAACACCTGGCTGGGGGCTGATGTTGGTATTCTGGGAAAGAGACAATATTCATAAAGGTTCCCGGGCTATTAATATCAGCTCACAGCTGTATATTTAGCCTTTCCTGGTTTTTTAAATGAGGTTCCCCCAAAAAAATATGATGCAGGGTCCCCCTATTGTTTAATAACCAGCAATGGCTAGGCAGACAGCTGCAGGCTGATATTAATAGCCTAGGAACATGCCATGGATATTGGCCCACTCCAAGACTAAAAACATCAGCTCTCAGCTGCCCCAGAAATGGCGCATCCATAAAATGCGCCAAATATGGCACTTAGCATTGCTCTTTCCACTTGCCCAAGTGCGGTAGCAAGTGGGGAGATAGCTGATAGATGGCAGGCTGTATAGTTGCATCATGCAACAATGCAGACATAGCAGAGCTAGCATTGTGGGACAAATGGATTATTATCTTCTCAGCAGACAGGTAAGGAATATTGTTGTTTATTTTTTTAATTCTGTTACAGGAGATCATGGATTCTGTGTGCACACAAACATGTCTTCTCCAGTGTGGCTTTTTTATGCATGTAAAATTTCTGATTGACTACCTATATTATTATGTACGACTAAGTTACTACTATGTATATAGTTTTATCCATGTATACCCACAAGAAGTCTGTGGTTTCTCACTTTTTAAATGCATTAACATGTTGTTTTTTCTACTCTGTTTACTAAAAATCTTGTTTTTATATGTTGCCCCAGTTTAAAGTTTTTCTTTCGGTATATTTAGAATATTAACAAATACAAATACAGCAGGCAGGTGGCTCATATGTTTTGTGAGGCTGGTTTCACACGTCCGTTTATTTCCAATACCGGAAAAAACGGTACTGGAGATATCCATGTCCGTGTGTGTAATACATGCAGCACACGTGTGGCAACCGTGTGCCGCCCATGTACCGCATCAGTACCACATGGACGGCTGCCGGGGAAGAAGCGCTACAGTAAGCGCTGTTCCACAGCGGAAGGTGCTGAAGACACTCTCATCATTATCCCCTGTTCTGCTGGCAATCGGCGCGAGCTGAGGAGAATGATGAGAGTTATATTAACATCCGAATGATGACAGCAGGTGGGGGCTTTTGGGACAATTACTCCCATCATCCGACACTTGCTGCCGCTAATAACAGTGACAGCAGGAGCAGATGATCAGGGTTTTCCTCAGCCGCCGCTTGCGATATAATGAAATAAATGAATGAAAAACCTGACGTGGGTTCCTCCCTATTTTCTACATGTGAATGGGTCTACGTGTGTACGTGTGAAAACTGTCACCATACGTATCGGAGACATGGATGTGTGAAAGAGACCTAATAGTGAGATCATAGATGTCCATGCAAGCACCATGCAATGTACGTTACACAAGTCAGGAATGATGGCCCGCAAAAAAGGTGAAGAAGCATTGACTTCAATATTGTCCTAAGAAGTGTCGGCTCGAGTTTGCAAAAAAGTACAGACACTAAAAGATTGGAAAAGGGTGATTTGGAGTGATGGGACCTAGTGAATAGCCTTTATGAGTCTAAGAGTACCACTATATTACAATTTGAACAGAATGTGTATGAGGCCCTCCTTTATGTCTAATACAGAGTGTATCTGAGTCCTTAATTTTTGGCACTTCTTGCTTCCTTCATAATTTTTTTAATCAAAAATTGAATTTTGGGTTACTTAAAGTATTACTTTTTAAAAATCCTTTTTAAATTTTGCTTTACATACAAGTCATAATAAATGAAACAACAAGCTCTCTTCGATTTTGAATGTTTTATTGTAAGTACTTAAAGTGGAGTAAAAGTGTGACACCATTGTTCTCAGCAGCGATCTGGGACTCTGAGATGCTTCCCAGATGTCTTCCCCATCCTGTTCTCCTTCCATTCAGCACTTTTTCCATCCAGTCCAACATTTTCACTGCCCCCAGGCCTCCTTATAGAGTTTGCTTCAAAAATGCTCAGATTTCCCTTTGTCTCCTATTACTCAAAATGAGCACTTGAGCATTAGGAATTGAGTGGTTTGCGTAATGAGCATCCAAGCATTTTAGTGCTCGCTCATCTCTAGTGCAAATGGGTTTGGAAGAAGCAAGGTAACTAAAGGATCGAGAAATTGAAGGAACTGTCAAGTTTGGTAGTAGGAGCCTGATGATATGGAGTTGTTTCACAGCCAAAGGCATTGAATACTTGACCAGGATTGATGCTGATTTCATAGTTGAGCTATATGTGAGTATCCTACAAGATGAGTTACTTTGCACACTTCGGTACTATGGGTATGAAAAGAATGACAGTGTTCCAGCAGGACAACAACCTGAGGCATACGTCGAGACTGGCAAAGAAATAGTTCAAAGACCATTAAGTAAAGGTGCTGGATTGGCCCCCACAGTCACTTGACCTCAACCCAATCAAACACTTGTGCGTAGAGTTGAAGAAAAAGCTGTATACTTGCTCAAATGAGTTTACCATTATTAACAAATTTTGGGAACGTGTAAAAGAGACATGGGAGCAGATTTCGGTTTAGACAAGCTTGAATCTGATCGAGAGCTGCCTAGAAGGATTCAGGCTGTGTTGAAAACCAAATGTGGATTTACAAAATGCTAACAAAATAATACAAACTAAAATTGAGATTCGTAGCAGCAAAACAGTAACAATGCAGTGACATGACAAGAAGCTGCATAATTAATCATATGCTAAATAGTTGCAAGTGAAATTCATGTGTGAGATAGCCAAGATAGTCTATAAAATGATGGTATTTTGACTTTCAAAGATGTAGTGAATAGTGACATATGGAGCCTGAGAGTCGAGTTCAAAAAATTGTTACCCTTTTGCTTGTCACTGTATGGGAAATGTTATTTATTACCCATTTTATGTGGTATAACTATTTGATTTAAGAGCTTAAAAATTTAAAGTTAGAAAATCGTTAAATTTTTAAGTTTTTTGTCAGATTTTCGATATTTTCATAAATAATATCATATAGACCAAAATTTACCACTATCATGAAATACAACATGTCACAAAAAACATTCTCAGAATCACTAGGCTATGTTGAAGTTTTCCAGAGTTATTTCCTTATAAACTGATGCATGTCAGATTTTAAAAATGAGGCTCGGTCATTAACGTACAAAGTGGCTCGGTTCTTATGGGGTTAACAGACATTTTCCGCATTGCATGGTTTTAAAGTGGACATGAATCATAAAGTAATAGTCTGCAGAAAATGAAGAATGTACATAAGCCATCATTGGCTGTGACCCATTTATCTACAAAACAATTTAAGAATGTTGTGAACTTAACACTTTGGTAGGAAGTGTCATAATAGGATTAAGCAAGTCACTCTTGAAGATTCTGTACATAACTGACAGGCTCCTGCATTGCCAGAGGGCTTTCAATGATGAAGCAGAAGATGGGGGAGCATTACTTTCACTTCCAGTGAAGACGATTAGTAGGGCAGATATGGTCCACATTGATTGGGTTTCATCCATAGAAAATG